>NC_051190.1:12982773-14273190 GCF_015220075.1 Falco rusticolus
ACTCAAAAATGTGGCAATCCGTTAGAAAGAAAGATCTTTACATGGCTCTTTAACGCGTGACTCGCCAGTCCTGTGTAGGAATAGGAAAATGAAGGGTAGGGGTTTTGTTTGGTTTTTTTTTTTTTTTTTAGCTGGTCCTAAAAACCCCGTGCTAGTTCTTTCAGCTCGACTGGCCATCAGGCATTGCAAAGCAAAAGTTAGAAGCGCGGTGATTAAACAGAACAGCTGGTTGAAGGGGAGGCAGCCACTCAACCCTGACTCTCCGGCAGATGCAGCAAATGTCGAGCGTGCACTTCATTCCCAGCGGTATTCCACCTCGTGCCCCGCCGGTCCAGGGCAGACATCATCCCGTCGAGATGGGCTGGCCCTTCCCTGCCTGAGCCCTGCTGGGGCTCTCGTGGGGATTTCAGGCAGGAGGGGAGGATAGA
This sequence comes from Falco rusticolus, assembly GCF_015220075.1. Classification (NCBI taxonomy): domain Eukaryota; kingdom Metazoa; phylum Chordata; class Aves; order Falconiformes; family Falconidae; genus Falco; species Falco rusticolus. Next base: position 12,983,202 of record NC_051190.1, read on the forward strand.
AAAGGAATAGCCAAGAGGAGAGGCGGGCAGCGGGTGCTGCGGCGGAGGTAGGGCTGCCCACCGCCGTGCTGGGAGCCAGCTGCAGAAGTTGGCCGGCAGCAGAGCCTCCCGCAACCCTCCAAGTTGCAGCAGCAGCGGGGCCGAGTGCAAGAAGAGGCTGCGACTGCAGTATTGCCTGACACACTTTCCTCTCCCCCACCCCCTCTTGGTAAATGCTTGCAGAGCCTCCAGCACCTTTCAAGGCAATGTCAAGCTGCTGTCAAAGCATTACACTGCTTCCCAAACACACATACACACAGTGCTAGTAAGGGAGTATGAAGCTGCAGTCTAGTGTCCTGCCTACAGCATTTTCTGAAAACTCGGTTTAACCCTTTCCTAGGGAGGGCAGCAGTAACAGCACTCACAAAACACATGCAAATCCTGGATTTGGGTGAGCAATGGACTGCAGTGAGGGGAAACTTTGGGGGCAACACTGGTCACCAGCTGGGTCACGGAGAGCCCTGCCCTCCAGGACAGGATGCTTCAAGGCTTTCCCCAAAACAGCTGGCCTGCACCACGGGTGGAGATAGGAGATAGGGTACTGGACTAGTAAGAAATTGTAATAAACCAGTGTCTGCTTCCTTTGCTATTAAAATGAAAAACAAAGTATGCTGACTTGTGTGGGAGATACAGAGCGTGCACGTGATGCTGCCGTTCCATCCATAGGGCATGCGGCAGGGGAGGCAGCAAGAGTGTGCACAGGGCTCACACCCCGCCTGCAGCACCATGCAGGTGTCCATTTCAGTCAAGCTGAGAGATGCAAACTCTGTTTGTACCAACCAGCCCATGGCTTACATCTCAAAGGCAGTTTTCTCCATAGTTGATCTATCCCCTTGGGAAATGGTGTCATCTATAACAACAAGGTTATACCCACAAACAGTGAAGAGAGAGCAAGACAAATATGGTGCAAGGTGCAAAGACACAAAAGCCATCTACATCTTTGTGTGAGGGTCCAGTCATGTTTGAGACTCCTACCAGATCTGCCTGAAAATAACAGCTGAGATGTTACAAATCTAGGAGGCGGCTCACAGAAAGGCAGCAAGGTTAAGTCTTGTTTCCTTAGGAAATAAATCAGGGTAAATCAAATGGGCCTGAACACATCTGGGTGTGCCAGCAGGATTTTTTTCCAGATCTGGAGACCCTAAGTCTGTGTGGCCCATGTGGAGGAAAGAACTGGGTTTCAGCCTAATGCCAGAGTTCTTGCTTGGATCGAAATGCAGCAGCATCTCTATTTTGGTTCAAACTCAGTTTTTTCCTGTGCAGACAACTTATACAAAAGCAATAAAATTAGTAAGAAAGAAAAACCTACTTACAAAAGAGATATTTTGGTCCATAATTTGTTTTTAAGAAGTTTTCAGTCTGACAATAGATTTAATTAGTAATTAAGCCAAAATTTATAATTAGAAATCTTTTCACACAGCTATTAATGCTTTTGCTGCAGAGAAATCTCAGCTTAAAGGAAAAAAAACATCTCTGGTTGCACCACAAATAAAAGAAGCTGCTAATTTGAGAACATCCCATTGCTTTGGAGGCCATGAAATGGACATCTCCAATAGGATGCTTTAAAGAAAAGCTAAAAACAATTGTTTATGTTTATATCACCATAAAAATTCTTCTCTGCTGTCTTAAGAAAGGGTATAAGAGGGTATAATATACATTGTTGAAGGTGCTTTTTTTTGTGGGTGGGAACTGGATGGAGCTGCCCCATTCCTCTGCTGCCAGTGGAGAAAGGGGCATTTTGGCATTTCAAATGCAGAACTGCTTGTGGCATTCATTGAGCAGGCTGGCAACAGACCAGAGCACCAGGAACCTGGAGAGGATAAAGATGTTTACTGTGTGGTTTCTGGCCAAAACCCATAAACACAACACTTGCTTCATGTTTCAGGTGGCACTATATTAAAACCAGTTGAAGCAAACAGCTTGAGTTTCTAACAGGGAAGGGAAAGGGTACACCACACAACCCAACAAAATTAGGCAGCCTAAAAGGTTATGTTATGGCATGAAAATATCATAAAGGGTGTCATAAAAGTCATGGCTTGACAGACTTAAGCAACAGTATGTAGAACTTTCATTTTTCATGAACAGTCCGTACACCCTCCCGTACCTCTTGACATTAACTTTATGCTTGTGTACTCAGAATTAGCAGCTATCCATAAATGCTCTGGCAACATCAACTACATACAAGCCTCGCCTAAGAGCATCTGGGTTTTACCCACACACTGGAGGGGCCAGGGAGAGTGTTAAATAAAGTCCTTCCACATGAAAAAATAGCACGCACCTCAGTTCTGCTTTCTTGGCATATACAGATCTCCTATTACCATCCTAGGAGTAAAGAGGGTGTAGGGAATGCTTTCTTGGGCCTCCCCTTCAGTATAAAATGCTGAGCCAAAAGACAGCACTGGCTGAGGACAGTCCATGGCTAGAACAGCTTCTGGGTGGTCCCTACTGGAAACATCCATCCATGCAGGCTCTCACCCACACAACTAAAAAGGCAATAACAGTCAATAGGCCACCAGTCTAGAGAAAAGAATTCTCAGGAAATAGGCTGACCTTTGAGCAAAATTCATTTATTGTAAGGAGTAGCTACCCTTACATGCACACACATGTACTAGCACTTCGTTTATCATTTCTTGTACCTGACACATACTGTCCTGCTCTTGAACATAATATATCTTTCCCCAGAGCTAACTTACAAATCCCCCCAGAATCTCAAAAGGAGTGAAGCTGCAAATCTTCCATGGCCTAAGCTGGTTGAGGAGACATTTACAGAATACACTTCTATGCAAACAAGACAGGGAGGAGAGCAGACGGAAGATCACAGCCTTTTCACAGTATCAGTGATTTAGTCCACTGATCAATAGGTATTTGTTCCTATGATTTAAATAACAACTTCTTTAACCACATCCAAAAGCATCCTCACCAGAAGTCACAGGACTGTGGAACACTCCAGCAAGATCCTGAAATGGACCATTTAGCACTGAACGTTTTCTGAGCCTGGGAGAACGTGGAGAGGATCTTACATCACTCCACATTAGGGAGTCTCAGGAGACTCTCTAAAGACAGCTGAATGAACGTAATGAACAGTCAGCCACAGGAAAACGATGAGGAAAAACACCCAACCACACGCATTTACAGCACACAGAGAAACACCCAAGTTCTAACCGCATATAAAAATCATATTAATAGCAACAGAAATTGGTTTGGGTTAGGGGAAGGTTCAGAAGAGACTGACGCAGATGCTTTCCATTTCTTTTCAATTCAGATCTTAAATTAAGATTTTACATTGCCATCTCCTTTTCCCCATCCTACTACTTCTGCTTAAAAATACATGTCTGCACATCAGGAGCCTGCCTGGGGCTGGGGCCCCTTCTCCACGCTCATTCACCCTATCAAGGCTTGTTGCTTGCACAGCAGATCCAGTGCTTTCAAATGTCTTACTGGGAAAGCCAGATTTTACTGGGAACTTCATCCCATCTCTGCACCAAATCAAGAGGTTTGGAAAGCCTACACCACTCCTTGATTTATTTTTGGTTGCAACAGACAGGGAGGAGGAGGAGAGACAAGAGGAAGGCCCATCACTCTCTTCGTGGAGGAGACTTCACAGCTGATTACGCAGCTATCCACTGGCTCTACGTTTGCTCCATTTCATCTGCTCCAATTTTCCATAGTTGTGCTTGTTTAGAAACCCCAGACAACTGCATGCCTGCCCGAGGCCTGCAGCAGGGCTCAGCTCTGGTCTAACTATATACCCTGTTCTTCACACACAGGCCCAGAATTCAACACACTATTTTACTGATACTGTTTTCGTGGGAAAGGGAGAATGGACTTTAAAAAAATAAATCCTGAAAAAAAAGGGTATTTAAACAGCTTAATAATGGAGCCAGGGGAAGAACTCCTTGATTATTCTTTAAGTGCAAATTCCACCAGCTAGTCCTAAACATTAATTTATTACAGGTAATGAACACTGAAAGATAAATTGACCCATCCAGTAGGCAATTAGAGCCCCTGCTGCACGCACACATGCAGAGCAGAGAGATGGAGAGCACTGCTGAAGGTTCTTCCAAGACCCCCATCCATTCCCCCTACCTCCAGAGCACAATAAAATGGTCACGGTACATCTTTCTGCGTAATCAGCGTAGGACACTACAGGGTTGGGGATCCAGTGCTGATAAGAGAAATAGCAGAAGACAAATAGGCTGCAGCGAAGTACAAGATCCTTTATTCCCCAGCCAGTTCTAATGATACAAAAGAGCTCGTTCAGGGACCTTGTTAGCAGAGGTCATCCCAACAAAAGTGAATTTCAGCTTTCCAATGTTTTTGTAAGCCAAATGGAGATAAGCTTGACAAGCCACAGCAACAAGCAATGCAGCAGGAGGTTAACGATCCATCAGCAACCACCAGCCATGCCAGAGCAAGGTGGGAGTTTATGACCTGGTCCAAAAGGAGCAGAGCTCTGGAAGCTGCATACAAGCATCTGGAAGTGGGTTCATCACTTTCAGCTAGACAGAGCCTATTTCTCCCATTTATCTCTACCTCTGTGGCTGTGTTGTACAGAACAAGAACTTTTTCTGGGTAAAACACACACACACATTTAGGGAAGCTCCTAATTGGCTTTTCTTTTTTTCCCTGCTCAAATCTTTCATAGCAATGTAGCTAGCAGGTATCAAACAGCCTTGGGACACAAGCAAAATCCTCTTTAGCAGACACTGAACCAGCTCACAAAAAGCTATGTGTGAAGGAGGAACCATGCAGAAATGGAGACCAAGAGCAGCGCCATGCAGCTGGGGGAAACCAAAATGCCTATCAGCTCCCACCTTCTCAGCTTTTAGTGATCAATGTGCCAGAATGATAGCACATTGTTTACAGCTAAAAAAACAGAGGGAAAATAAGTCTCCGAGTTCTTCGCTCACGGGACTGGTTCCCCGTTTTAAGGTCATTAAACCACTCCAATGTACAGTAAGTATGTGGCAGCTGCACTTGGTACCTCAATACCATCAACAGTGCTGCCCTGGCAGGGCCTGTTCATGCTCTCTCCCCTTTAGCACAAATGCTGTTTCTTCTTTATACGTTATTAGTATCACCAAGAATGGAAATAGCAATGGGCCTGTATTAGCATTTACTATGGATAGGCAGTTTAAATGAAAAAAAGCTCCATCACATAGACCATGATAATCAAAAACAGAAGAGAAGAAACATATCCTGCTGTAGACCTTTGGATAAAGACAGAAAATGAGGAACCATCAATTCAGCCCTCCAAAAACAGGACAGCAGCCCCACAGCTCAATCAGCCCAAGCGACAGCAGGGAGCTGCCCCGTGGGAGCAGAGATGCAAGCTTGTGTTGATGGGGCTGCAAAGCACACCAGTAGCTCTGAACCCCTTACTACCTTACATGTCACAAAAGCTCAGGCCTTTGCAGTAGTAGAGACTGAAGACTTGTTCAGCTTGATCCAAAAGGACTCAGCCCTTGAGCCCAAACAGAGGGTCCTTCCAGCAGCACAGATGTGGCATGGCCACATCTACCCCAAAAGAGAGAGAGGCAACGCTACAGCTTACTGCAGCCTGAAGGACAGGTCTTAACATTTAGTCAGCATCCAACTCCACTCCTCTGTGGGAAGAGAAGCCGCTGCATTTTCCCTTTAAAAGATTTATCTTGGCATTGGTCTTTTCAGAGGCAATGCTGCCAACGCAGATGGAAAAATAAGCAAGTGGGTCATCAGTCTTAGCAGTTGTCACACAGTTTCTTTTCAATGAGTAGCAGTGTAACAATGCATTAACAATAAATGAAATGCCATGTTAACACTAATTTGCATAGTACAGAGCCACAGTGCTCCGTTTCCTCTATTCTCCTTCCAAACTCTCCTGACCCGCATATGAATTGAGATGAAATTTAATTGCAGGGGCATCTAGTAGAATCACTGAATTCCTGCTTAATGAGGCTTCATTTGTACTCTGTTGCATCAGACACCTTTTCTCCAAGGTGCTGTATTAACTAGTTCAGATGTAAAATATTTTCCACGGCATATTTTCATACACATTTAAACAAAGAAATAGCAGGAAAAGTGCTGACTGCAGAAAGATGATGTTAGCATCAGTAGCATGATAAGGCCAGCAAGATCCCAAGAGCACCAAGCCATATTCCTTAAACAAATAAAAAAAAGCTTTAATGGCTTTTATATCCATGCTTTTGCACTACCATGCAGTACCTACATTGTGCAACTCTTCTAGAAGAGACAAGGCAAAGCTAGGCAGGACCTGGCCAAGGTCCGCATGGGAGACAGCCAAGAACTAGGAGCAATACCAATAATTTTGGTGACTCAGAAAAAGCACAGTCCACATTGCATCCAGGACTCGGAGCCCTGGGTGGTTTTGCATTCAGATAACTCACTGAGCTGACTTCAGAAGTCCTTGGCCGTGGCCAGTGGGCTAATTTCTGTGTCAGGTACCTCAGCCTACATAGCCCAGCAGTTCCCTGAAAGATCAACCTTTCTTCTCTTTTTTTTTTTGCAGAGATGTAGCAGAGCACAGGCATGGCTGCCTTTCAGTCGCAGGTACTGACCAAAGGCACAAGCCCCCTGGAGCACAGCTGATGGCATTAACCTGTGCTAGTGTGGGACACAAGGCTGCACGTGCAGTACAGACAGGGATTCCAGGCTGATGCAGGACACCGCAGTGGTCAGTGCAGGATGAGGCCACGAGCAGGCTGTTGGCTCCAGCCTGAGCCTCTCACCCACACTGGCCCCGCAGCACAGACCACGCTGAGTGATGCCAGCATTGCACTCGTGCGAGGAACAAGTCACGGTACGCAAACAGAGATGGCCCAAAAGGCACTGCAACACCACAGAGATGAGCATGCAGCTTTCCATCACAGGGTGAAACCGGGTGAGACTCCCTTGCTGCCACAGGCAAGGCTTGGGCTGGGAGCCAGCTCTACGCAGATGCCCTGAGGAGCAATGCAGCTTTCAGAAGTGCTTGAAAATGCAGACGCCTTCGGACAGAGTCAATCAGCCACGTGGTTTGGGGCAAGGTGTTTCCATCTGCTGGTTTGACTCCCCCTCCAGCTTGTGAGGTTTTACCTCCCAAGCTGGGACAAAGCAGAGCCACACACAGCTTCAGGTAACCCCCAAGTGCTGGGACCAGTGATATACAAAGAAGTATTTTGGCTTTAGAGCGTGTGGAGCTCCCTGAGGGACTGCAAATTGCTTGTTATCACAGGCTTGCAAGATGGGATCAGCCTCCCTCCTCCCATCCAGGCTCCCCGGGAACAGTTACAGCATGCTCATAGCGGTATAAAGGTTTATCCTTTTAGTTGTGAGTTACAGTAACCTATAAAACCACTGCTCACGGCTCATCCCAAGTGTGGGTCCAGACAACAACAGTGGTCTTGTGCTAGTCGCAACAGGCCAGAAGACGGACCATGAAGTCAGTTTGCCATTTGCATTACAAGGGGAAAGAGTGGGGAACAGAGTATGGTGCAAGGCAGTCCTTATTATCCCAGGGTAGCTAATTATAAAGGATGTAAATTGACAGAAATAAAACCACATGGTCAATAATAGTATTTTTTAAAAGCTGGAAATTTGAGCCCATTATCTTTCCAGCTGAAAAGCTTTAACTGAAAATGGCTAATCTTCCAGTGGGTTCAGGAAGGGTTTACAAGCTAATTGCTCTCTTTTCTTTAGGATTAACACTGTGTTCTGTGAATAGGGGTGGAGGGCAGCAGATGTGCAGCCTTTACTCTCTTTAATCCAAATGCCCCCACTGCCACAGATGCTCCCAACGCTGTGCGGCGGCATAATGGAATCGCTTTCTCGCACATAAAGTGGTTGTTCTGAAATGAAATTACAGCTATCTATTAGAAAGGGAACAATAAATTTCCTTCACCACACAACCCCATCATGAAAGACACAGCACTGGCCTATAAAAATCCCTGATGGAAGTAAATCTTGCAGGAGAGAGAGCAAACATGAATTTACCATTCTCCTTTTGTAACCGGTAGCTGGTGTCATTTGGACATGGGCAGAAAAGTCATTAGCCTGCAGAAGGCAGAGCATGATCCCACAAACTTCAGGGTGGCTGGGACTGGGTTGCTAAGCTCTAGGCTGGGAGAAGATTGAAAAGAGCTGGTGGGGAGAAGAACTGCCTTCCATTTAAGCGGAGAGAAATTGCTTTTGTTTTGCTAACCATAAGGGCAACTACAACCTATCACTCTCACAGGCTGGAAGTACAGTTAGCTGGTAGTCTTGAATACCTGGAGTAGATGGGATTTGCATTAGATGAGTAAAAGGGGTTGGCTTGATCGTGTGATCTCTCTGGGAGAGAGGCACTTAAGGAGAGAGAGGAGAATCCCTAACAGCAAAGGCACAGTGACCCCTAATTCTCAGAAAGAGGGGAGGGGTAGAAAAAGCATGTTCAAAGACATCTAAAAATGAACAAAATCAGGTTGTGGCCCCTCAGTTCTTGCTGCCACAGGGCAAGAACTGAGTCCCCCTTGGCATGACATCTGCACCCCTGCTGTTCAGAAAACCAGGCATCTGGCACCTCCTTGCAAGATGCTGACTGTCAGTCCAAAAGGTGCAACACACCCATCAGCAAAGCACTTTTTCGTATTCCCATTATCAGACCAGGGAAGGCCACAGCAAGAGGAGTAACAGTGTGCCAACCCCCCCTACCCAGACTGCACCTCAGGAAAGCAACACAGCACCTGGGCCCAAAAGGTACGGGGAGAAGGATGAAGCATTTAGTGTTTCAATCAACAGGAAAGTAAAACTAATGTTTTATGTCATACAGGCTCAGCAGTGCTGTTCAGAACAAGAGCAGCGCCTTTCTGGAAGGCACTAGGGAAGGAATCCATCCCCATCTATATGAGCTGTCTGACAGGAGAAGATCACCTGGGCTTCCTCTAGGATGGTCAAGGAGAAAGACATCTTTTCCTAGAGAACAGTTCATCTAAAGTCCCTTAGATTAAGTTCCTAACTTTAGCAATCTGTAAAGCAGAGAAAAGATTAATCTCTTTTCACGGAACAGCAAATACAGCCCATTAACTGCTTCCCCTATTCCTCCTTCCCCTAAACCCCAGAATTTCCTGCTGAACTACTATCAAAGGGGATATACTAAAACCCAGCAGGAAAGCAGTGCAAACACCACCCATACAAGAGTGTCTCGGTCAAACCCATGGCAGGCAGGAGACACAGTAGTCCAGGGAACGGGTAACAGACACAGAAACATCAAAAGCTCAACTAGTTTTAAAAACTGAATTTGTGTGAAGTTCAGCTGAATACTGCCTTTTCAAACCCTTGCCTGGAATAGTCACTAAGTTGCTATCCTAAATCAAGCCTTTCACTAGCTAGAGAAATGGAACATTTAGTGTTCAAATGAAGATGAATTGTTGCCAATCAAAGCATCATATTGCATTCAGCAATGATCTCTATCACGCAGAGTATTTCCTCGACTAAGGGAGAAAACCTTCCGAGCAAGCAGATGACAGACATGCATATCACAGGCATATGACAGTATTAAATCTAGATGGATGCTGAGATATTAACAGCACAGGTTAGGAGGGGGTATTTTCAAAACTCCATTAACCTAGTGACCCAGTTTATGAGAAAGACGCCTTCTCATTTATACCTTTTGATTACATGTAAGAAGAGGCAGCAAGTGCGCGCTCTCTGCCACCTCAGCAGCCATTTGCATGCTGAAACATCGTAGTTACATGTGCAATAAGGCATTACACGTCAAGAGATTTATTCATTTTTGCCATAAAGTTTAAGGGCAATATTTAGAGCAGAGCTGTTCCCTCAGTATCTTCCTTCCCTGTGCATCCCTGGACATGGTTTCTGCTACTCAGCAACACAGGAACTGTGGCTGGAGTTCAACCTCTGGAGCTACACCTCCTACTCCAAGCTTGTATGTCTGTGCAGGGGCCACTGGGAACAATATTGAAAGGCTCACGGCTGCAAACCTTATTACTCCACAAAGACGAACACACAGAATCCAGGCCAGAATCAACACTGGATGAATTATGGCCAGAAAAAACAAGTTCTGAAGCTGTATACTTGGCAAAAAGAAAAGACTGCCCCCTTTTTTTTCAAAGCAAAAAAGAAAGCAGCATAGAGAGAAAATTATTTTCTGAAAGCTCTAAGAGCTACAAAAACCTAGTTTTGCTGTCTCCCACCTTCGTATTAGCTGACATCCCTGACACACAGTAATAACCAGCCCTACTGCAGAACAGGAACTAGTATTACAGGTTTAAAGGAGTTCCCTAGAAAGTTTTTTTGTCACAGAAATATTCTGTGCAATTACTTACAGAATGGTAATTTATTTATTCTCTAAAATATATCATACTATAACACCCTTTCACTCAACTATTAATTCGTTGCTAAGAAGCAGCACAAGGCTTAATAGACCACAGAGATATCGGTGAAAGTGGTGGGGTTGCTCTCTAGCTAAGAACTGCTGCATGTTTGTTGGGGCTGGGGGTGGTGGAGGCAGACAACAAGAAAACAGGTCTTGATCAAAATGATCTGACAGAGCAATGAAGCTTACAGGTGCTCCGAACCAACAAGCAACACCTGAGGGACGGGTTACAAAGGGGGCATTAAAGCTCAGGTGCACCCCTCCAGTAACCCTCCTGGAGAGCGCTGCATGCAAGGCAGATGGTGGCCCAGACATAACTGACTAACAATTACTTAGAATTTCTGGGATTTTTCCAAGGTAATTAAGAACTGGATTCCTTTAGAAATAGCATTCGTCTCATGCCCATCGGGGTGGTGTTTTCAGCAGGAATTGCACCGTTGCAAAAGATGTCTGTGATCTGAATCGCAGCCATGTTAAATACGCTATTAAATATACAGAGCATCACGCAGCCTTAGCTCTCCCCAGAATGACTCATTCCCAGCGTAAAGTGATTTAGCCAGAAGAGAAGGGTGCTGGAAGAGGAGGAAGGTACAAATGCTCTTCACAAGACATTCCTGTAGCTGCCACATCAGTCCTCTCCCATCTTCTCTGGTAAAAGCCTCCATCCAGCCTCCTCTGGAAGTGCTGCCATGAAGGAGCCCCGTGGACAAATGCCAAAATACTCCCCTTACTTGGGAGGCACCTGGCAACATAAGCGTTTACTAGGACCATGCAGGGTGAAGGGCTGGGGAGGTGGGTGCCCGTGGCTGTGCCTGCTCTCTGCTGCGAGAAGGAAGGTGAGAACATCCACACCACAGCCCCCACATCTGCTCATTGCAGCCAGGGCTGGACGGCTTGGCCTCCCGGCCAGGATTCACCTCTCCGCAGAGGGCAATCCAAGTGCACCACCCTCCCTTGCTCTAAGAAGAAGGTATTTGGCAGGATTTGGTGGTTGAGCATAATTCCAGATGAAATGGGCCAGATTGAAGGATTTCTATATGATTAGGAGTATAATACTGTATTTAAGAGCCTCCTAAATACCCACAGTTAGCAGAAGGCAGTGTGCTCAGCAGAAGCCCATCTCTCATGACAAGGGACTAAAGCTGGCACTAAGTGGGATGCAGATCTTCATTTTTGTTAATACCTCAGCAACCCAAAAGCAGCAGCAGACAAAAGTCCTTCCCAGAACGGTCCAAGCCCACAGAAGATTGCCTTGATCACATGCCCCAGCTTGGAGGCATCTGGTGTTCCCTGAGCAGCAGAAGTAGCTGTGCAGGTGCCCAGGCTTCAGGGAAATTTTTATAGCAACAGGATCTAACAAGAATTCAGGTGTTTACATGGCACAGCTGATACACACCAGCATGGCTATGTTTAAGTCATTGAGGCCGAGGGAAAAGCCTTAAAAAATAAGATGCAATTCCCTGTCGGAATGATTTTGCTACTCTTCACTTCATCCCCACAACAGTTTTTAAGTCTCGAATTTTGGGTTGATAGGTCACTTTCCTATTACCCCTGCCAAGGAGTGGGGTGGACACTTTCTTTACACTCCAGCTGTTAAAAGTCCACACGATCCCAAATTTCCAAGAAAGGCGTAGGCCAGACAGTGCTACCAGATAACACCCTTCTCCAAGTAGCAGGTGAAAGTACAGTGGTCACAGGACAATATCGCTTCTGATTGAAGTGGAGAACAGGACAGCTATACGTGCACGTTTTCTAAATACACATCCAGCTTTTCTGCAAGGCTGCCAGGCAGCAGCAGGCAGCACCATCATCACCTCTTTCTCCACAGGGCACCATGGTGCCAGGGGAGCTGCAGGGGTGGCAGACCTCTCCTCCGAGACCAGCACCATCCTGGGGAGTGGCTGTAAGCCAAGATGTCGGATTCAAGGCTGCTGGGGACCTTCCTGAGCGTTTTCCTGCCAGCCAGCAGATACCTCCCTGTGATAAGCTTATCCTCGCGCCACTGCAAGGAGGACACCATTTCCTTCCCTAGCAGAAGCCCCAGGACAAAGGTACCAGCCCTGCCTCCTCAACAGGCCAATCTCAATGTCCAGATTAAAGGTGAAACCTTCCTGCTGCTCCAGTCCTATGCTATAGCAGCTGCTTCTCTCCATGCCATTTTCCCCTCTGCCCCTGGCTAGGCAGCCTCTGTTTTCCGGAGGGATGAGTGTGTGCCAACAAACCACACCTGCACTACGGAGGCACCATCTGGGGTAAAATTGGAGGCTCTGCTTTTATTACTGTTTGCATCCCCGTGTGCTCCTGCCCCACCGCACTGCCTGCAGCACCACCTGTCCCCAAGCCCTGGGGTGACAGAGCAGATTTATGAGCTAAGAATTGAGACGCACTCCTCTTATCACAGGAGAGAGGGAAACGGCAGCCGTGAAGTTCACCCTGCCATCAGGACCGCTATGACTTTTCGTAAGACAACATGGGTGTCCACCTGCTGTCACAGCTTCCCTCCCTACCCCTTTGCCTTCCTGCAGAAAGGGGCTTCCTAAGAGCTAAATTTTGACTTTTTACAAATTAGGAGTTCCACATTCTTTGGTTTTGAAGTAGCAAAAGTTTCAAAGCAAGTGAGAGGCGACTGTTCGGAACTTTTGCCTGCCTTACAGATAAAAAGCTCCTAAAGGACAGTGGCACAAAGCCTTCCTCCCCCTGCAAGGGCCACCTCACAACCCCTCCCTGGAAACACTTGCTGGAAGGCAGCTGAAACTTAATAAAATAAAATAAAATGGTGAAAAGGACAGGCAAGGAAAAGGAAGCATGAGGATTGAGGAGACAGCAGATTAATAGCCTGGCATTTATGGCAGTTTAATAATAGAGCTGTCACAATAGGAGAGATTTACTAATTGCAGAGTCATTTGCTATGGATTCCCATCAAGCTGCCACTGAAATCGCTGTGCGGTTTTTAAGATGGCTTTCGAAACTGGGGAAAGGGGGAGAAGAGACAACACCCACGGTACTTACACAGCTAAATTTAGGAAAGCATTGTGTTTTCTTCCAGATGAACAAGTCAATGAGGACAGCAAGGAAGGAGCCAGCATTACTGTGAGCACAAAGGAGCCGGGAGGCAGGTACGTATTTGTGTCTGAGACCTCCCACGCAGCAAGCGGGTCTTACACCTGGGGATGAGGCTCTGACCTCAAACTAAGCCCTCGTGAGTTTTACATAGTTTTAACCAGTGACCCGCTAATACCTCCAACATCTCCCCAGGCACTGAGCTATAGCTCCAATGTGTCTTTTTGCAGAGTAAGTCAGCACCAGTTTTAGGGGCAAAAAGTCATGCTAAACCACAGATATGACAGTCATGCACTCTTGGGGCTGTCAGCAGGGAGGATCAAGCTGGTTCTTCTTCTACTGACTTTAAAGTGAGATGTAAGCTCCTGATTCATATGCTCTCATCACGCAAAGCTTGCATTATGCAGCACCTCAACCTGTGGCATGCACAGCTCTTTTTGCTGGGGGAGCCTTTGACAGCACGCTGCAGCAAAGGAGTGCCCTGCATGCCACCTCCACAACTCAGCTCCTCTCCATCAGGTCCCTGAGGCCACCTGTACCAGCCAAGGAATGATTTACAGAGCTGCAAGTGCTTGAGTCCTCCTGGACTCACGGCACACCAGGGTTGTAGGAGAATTGAATAGGTTGAGACATTTTTTTCTACAAAGTCCTCCAGGAGAGTTGTTACCTGGTGGAAATACCTCATTCCATTTAAACCTGATGTTCCTCAGCCTGGACCAAAAAGCCTTCCAACACAGCCTGGAGGGAATTAAAACCAACCCAGGTGCAAGCAAGAAACCTGGTGAATAACAGAACCACAGGATGGAGAAGTCTGCTCTCAATCAGGTAATTGAGTCTGGAGCTTTATATCCTAAAAGAGCACCCTCACCCTTTTGGGAAAGAAAAGGGGCTCTCAGCACTGGCAGGAGCAGTTCCACATCCAGCAGTCCTTTGCCCCTCCAGCATCACTCCCTGGGACTCATTTCCCCCCAGAATAAAAGGGGGACAGCTATCCATTGCTCCCTAGCTCTTGCATCTACAGAGGCACCACAACAGCTGCACATCGGGCTCCACTTGGTGCTGCAGGAGAAGTGGGGGGAGATGCTTTCTGGGGGCCCAGGGCTGTGATGCCATCCCATCTCAGGCAGTAGCCCAAGGGGAGGCTGTGCCTTCTGTGTCATATGTGCTCTCAAAACTCAGCTGAGGCGCTAACGAAAAGGCCATTCTATTTCTCTTTCTCTTTAGGGAAACAGGGCTGTCTCGGAAGTTTGGTCAGGGCTTTGCCTTTGCAGATCATCAACAATTAGCAGCCTACATGAATGCACAGTTGGGGCTTTCGAGGCATTTCAATTCTGCTGTCATTTCATAACTAAGAGTGACTCAGAGGCTGCTTTCCTCCCACATGCTGTGGCCCAGCACTCTGGATCTTTTTCACCCCTTTGAATCCACTGGTACAGAAGATAAAAATCTATTAAACAACAATGCTTCAGCATCACATCTGCAGCTAGTCTGACACACCAAGAGCACGATTTGAGCAGGTATTACATTTGGGCCTGCACCCAAGATTGTTGTTCAAGCACATTTGCAAAAGGAATGCTGCATTAAGGCAATACAGGGCTCTTCCTAGACCATCTCTGGGGATAGGACAAGGCAGTACCAGCTCCCATTCAGCCCCAGCATCTGACTCTTGTTACAGCTGTTTCTAAGTGGGTTTGGTCTACCAGGAACACATTTAGACATAGATGAGAAGTGTTACATGGCATTTTCTTCTCAGGGGCATAATCAATCCCCATTTTACACTTGGTAGAGAGAAGATGACTGAAGCATAATTGATTTTATTTTATGGAATGCTCTACCACGAGCACCCTTAAACAGAATTCAGCTATAATGAACATGCAATACAAGATGAGTCTTCACTGAGGCAAATGTTGTTGCCTAGGGACAAGTTCAGATCTAAGCAACTTCAGATACATTACTCTGCATCTTAGACGAGGCTCTTCAGTCAGGTTAAGCCAAGCATGCCAACACATATGTTCCCTATGCATTCCCATCAAGACAAGGGCAATGCTTACCACCAGCTCCCCTTGCTAATTGAACACTTCCCACTGCACCTACTTCACTTTGGGAAGCCCTTTTCCTTCTGTCATCTGTGGTACCTTGGGAAACATCTCTTCAGGCTTTACAACGAAAGCTGGATCAACAGGAGAAGTTAGCGCCAATTCTTCTTGCTTCTGCACAGCTGAAGAGCTACCCCAGTGTCCAGGGTTTGGGATCCCTCTTGCACTGCTCCAGCCTGGAGTCCACAGCTGGCAGCCCCACCGCTGGTTCCTACTACATCACCACAAGCACCCATCAGCTCTGGAAGAGAACGTTTGCTTGTTTAGACAAGTGCACCCCATCACCCCTGGCCCCGGCTGGTGCCGCTGGGAGGTGGCTCTGGAGCTATTGAGACTCGTTGGCGTGCCTGCACTAGCACAGCCTGCCCTAAGCACCACTTTTGCGTGCAACCAGACACCACCTCTTTATGGATTACAAAACTACGGTGTTAGACACCCTGCCAGCAAACCAGACAGCAAACAAAACTAACCAGAATTAAGCTTGCTTTTTTTTTTTCTTTCTTTCTTTTTTTTTTCCCCTGTGAAAATGCTGGGCTCAGGTAGGGCCGGAAGAGGATTAAAGCAGTGTTTGAATTAAGTGAAGGGTGGGGATGTAATTAGGGAAGTCCCATTTCAAAGCAACTCCAAAGACTGAAAAGGTAAAAATTAGGGGAGAAGTATGAAGACTGAGAAAAAAGATACAGAAAATGACTGAGTGCACACATGCTCAAAACCTAGGAGGTTCTTGAAGTTTGCTTTTGCTTTATTGGTTGTTTTTGATCCAGATTCCTTCCCCCAACCCCTTTGTCCTTATGCAAGGAGCAGAGGAACAAGGGAAACGAAGAGATGATTCTGCAGGACAGCAGAGCCTATGACGCTCTGACAACACTCTACTGAGTTTAGCCATCACATACTAATACAACGTATGTCTGATCAGAAACCGAGTAATTAGAGCAGCCCAGAAGGTTAATGATACATGCCACCTACTATCACCTCATCAGAGGAGAATCTGTAATATGGACACCAGCACTGCACCCGATTAGCGCAGACTCACACTAGAAATGCTCAATAGATTGACAGACAGCAGAGCTAACTGCAAACCCTAGTGAAGCTGCACAGGAGAGCTACTCTTCAATCCCATTCACAGCAGGGAGAGGGCCACGGGAGATATCAGCATGCCTTGGATGGTGGAAAGGCTCTGATCAGTTTTACTACTCCAATTTTTCTTTCCAGGAAATTTAACTGGAGTAGGGGGCCAAAAATGCCACCCTATTCCCCCACCCCAGGAGAAATCCCACAGAAGGTAGAGCTGTCCATTCAAGATAACTTTACTGCTGGACTTGATGGCATCAATGAGACCCAGAAAGCTCTAGTGAAGGTTACACGTGGTCTTACCTAAAAATCACACAAGTCATGCTTGCACTGATTTCCACATTTCAGACTGTTCAGCAGAGCTGTGCAACAGATTTCTATTTTGACACAAATTAGCCTCAACAACACACATTAACAGATTTCCTCTTGATAAGTCTCTGTACACAACATCAAGCCCAACATAAAGCAAACACCCTCCTCCAACCCAGCAAGCACCTCTTTGGTGAGCACACTACAGTTCAGTTACATTTCATACATTTTCATACTGCTCCCAGACAGTTCGCCATGTTCCAGGATTCTCCAGTTAGGAAGAAACAAAGAAGCTCGAGGGGAGTTAAGGAAAACCTCCAACCCCCATCAAGCCTGACAAGTTGTCACTGGTTGTTCCCCAGCAAGCTAGTTCGTTTCCTAAATCTGCAACTGAGAAACCAGTGTTTCCTTGGCACAGCGAGTGAAACAGCCAAGAGCAAAAGCTGTTGACAACAAGGAAATGATCTTTGGATTGTAACTAGCAGCTGGGAGGAGAGCTGAAGTACAGCAATCCAACCCTGCCAGTTGTTTCTCCGCCATACAGTTGAAAAAATTCTCCAAGTTTAAAGAAAACAAAAGAAAAAGCCCTTGAGGAGGAGAAGCTCCCAAGCTGGAGAGGGGCACGGGCAGTGTGACTCAGTCACTAAGCTCCCAGGGACAAGATGTTTCTGCTGCGCATCAGTCGTCTTTTACAACTTTGATCTAATTGGACTCACGGTGTGAGAAACAGAGACAGCCTTCCACCACAGCCCCAGGACCACTGGCCGCCTGTATCTTTCCTTGTGACAGGTTTCTGCGAGCAAAGTGAAAACCAGCAGAAGTGAGCAGCACTATTTCATTTGTCCTGGGGACAGTCAACAGATTCCCCCATCTTGAGGTTGATACCAGCAGACAGCTCGTATGGGATCTCTTACCTTCACAGATCCCTCCTGGGAAGCACTCGGGAGCCCAGCAGCCTGGGATGCCGCTCCATGGGACAAACGTCTGCACGCATGGGCTGACAGAGCTGGCACTGCAGGCAGGGACAGGTGACCTGTGGGTTTTCTTCAGCCAGACAACACTGTCCTGCTCTGAGACATCACATAGCCTTGAGCTATTTCAAACTCAGATTTTAAATCTCAAATTATGTCATCACTCTGAGGAACTGGTAAGCATCTAGGCTGTGTTTGCAGCCCAGATACCCAGTGCTGGCTTCATCTTCAGTCTAGGATCCAAGCAGCCCTGACTCAAGGACCTCAATGTCTCGTGCGTGGATACTCAGAGGTATTAGCAGATCTGCTCTTGATCTGCTGAAGTTAGAGCACAAGTTTCCCCCATCCCAGGATATTCTGCAAGGAGACAGAGCCCCTCAGAGGGAGACAAGAAGCTTATTTCTCAGCAAGGAGGACTTTCAAAAAGTACCTGCACTGCATTACACTTCAGTCTCCAGGCAGGTTCCCAGTGGTTGAACCAATTCAGGTAATTGTTTTCACCTGGAACTGAAAGAGACGATGCAAGACTGTCTCCTCCCATCATTCTAATGTAAAAATTGTTTAAAAGCCTCAAACTCTTCATTTCTGCACTACATGAAAGTGCCGAGCGCAGCCACCAACAGGTGACCAGGAGGCAGCCTCCCACTGTGATCATTCCAGCCGATGTCACAAAAGATACTCTCAAAATACGACAGTACTAGTAGCCTGCTGAGTATCTGCTAGAAAGACGCATTCATTAGCAATGACACCTCCACTATTTTAAATGCAAACAGGACCTGTGATCTGCATTTATGCCATTTGCGTAGTTTAGAGCAGACACTGCTTGGCAAGCCGACCCCCATGCATCATTACAGCACTGCTTGAGTCAGCTGCTAATTAACAATCAATTTATGTTTTCAATTCTAACATCAATATTAGTATGAAGCTTTTATTAATGCCGTAACAAGATGCCCACAAGAATAGTGTGGATAGCCAACCTTTCAAAGCAACTAGAGAAGGGTCACAAGAGAGATTCTCATCTTATTTATATATTCCCCCAGGTATCAGCGGTGCTGCAGGGCACAGTCAGAAGGATGGAGTCACATTTGTGCCAACAGCCCAGCAACTGCTGCAGCTCCGAGTGCCACCAGCGCCAAGGGCAAGGCCAGCTCCCGCTGCCCCTTGGTGGGTCCATGAGCTGGAGGAGCTCAGGAGCCATGAGCCAACTCTGCCCTCTTGCGATTACCACCAGGCTTCAAACCCCTCCCGGATCCCTGTGCATCGGGAGGGAAGAGGGCTTTTCTCCAAAAAGGCACCTACTTCCAGCAGACATGATAAGGAGCATTTATTTAGGGAGCTCTCTGAGAGTCAGAAGCTGCTGGATGATGGCAGGATTTAGCAGATTCCTCAGCAGAACAGGAGACGCTCTGGGCAATTCCCGCTCCTCTCTGGGAACAGCCCAGACCTCAGGTTTGCTCCGTCTCTTGCGAGAGGGATTTAGCTCCACGTCTGGAGCACCCAGCAGCATTTTGCCTTTGCCCGAGGCTGCAGCACTGCAGACACGGGGCTGCCTGCAGAAAGTGTGCTGAACACGCAGGCAAGCCTCTAATGACCTGGGCATTCGGGCTCCTCAGGCCAATGCATCCCTAAAAAAGACTGGAGAAACCTCTCCCCAGCACCACATCCTCATCACTCCTTACTCATCCACCCTCCAAAGCCAAGACAGCTTCACGAGCTATTCCCATACGCTCCATTCCAAGGCAGGGGCTGGCTGGAAAATAAAGACTGGGAAAACCCTGGGAAAATTCTCATTTCATCACCTGCAAAATTCCATTTTCCCCTTCCTAAAAAGAGCGTCGCTTGTTTCAGAGGCTGCTGGACCAGGTCCTTTATACACAGCGATCTGCCTGAGGCTGCAAAGCAAAGCAGCGCTGTGCTCCTGGCCTCGCTGCAATGCCTGGCGCTCCACGAGGGAGCAGCATGTACTTTCAGTTGAGACTGTTGGACTCCACAACTCCCTGTAAAATGGCTAACGCAGAGCTGGGGGAGGAGAACAGAAAGGGATGCAGTTTAGTATTTTTATTCTCACAGGCACATACACAGGGTCACAATGTCACTTTGCAAGAAGGAAGGTGCTGTTGTGATGCACTGCTGATTACTTCTGCTTTGGTGTCCACATAAGCCGAACTACCAGAGCAAGCTGCTGGACATTTATAAAACACCACCACCACCAACACAAAACAAAACAAAACAAAAAAAACCAACAAACAACCAGCAAAAAAAACCCAGCACCAAAGAAACAACAACAAAAAAAACCCTAACCCCAAACAAACAACAAAAACACCAAACCAACCAACCAAATCCCCCACCCCAAAACCAACAGAAACAACCCACCACCCCAAAACCAAACAATAACCCCAAGAATCCCAGGTGCCAGGGAGAATCAGGCTTCAGAGCTGATTTCGATCCAGTTGCATGAGGCTCTTCAGTAGTCACAAGTCAGGTAGGGCCTGACTTGGCCATCATCATAATTTATTGATATTCCAGACGAGTCCAATAGAAGCACTGGATACCCCTTATCTTCTTTCCCAGCCTTTTGACAAGAACAGAGATCCTATTATGATGTTTGTCTTTGCTGCTCCCCTTGCGTAAACTCAGCAAGGCACAAAATTCATGTGCTAACTTGAATTAAGTCTCACAAAGAGTAAAGAAAGAAAAAAATATACATCAGACCTTAAGTCAGGCCTTTCTCAAGGTGCAGAGCAGCCAACTGGAAGGAGATGGGGACAGGGTTAAGACAGTTCACACAAGAGATTCCTGTACCACGGTATTGATTATGTTAGAATTAAGATTACATAGCATCACTTCCAGCTGAGCCTCACACCCAGGACTGCTCAACCAAATCCCTACTAAATCAGCACCCATTCATTTTCTGACGATGGACACACAAAAGGCCCTCATGCAATGGCAGCAGCAAAGCTTTACAGCTGGTGAGGACCTCAGCAGAAAACACTCTAGTGAGTTTGCACGTATGGATGTGTTCATGTGCATAGTGCAATGGGGGTAAGAGTAACACTGCACAAAGCAAGAGCAGCACAGGTTAGTTGTTGTCAAGATAATACTATCAGGAATATTTAGTTGGTATATATTGGAAAATGAAAAATGACCACTACCTTGTAAAGGACCTTGTAACCCTAGCTGAGCATGGAAAGGGGAATAAAGCAGAAAGCTGCAATGTGCCTGTCTGCGAGCTTAGGAATAGCCCATGAAATCCCCACCACACATTGCTGCACCAGCAAAGGAATGTGGGAGAAAACGGTAATATATTTAAGTGCTAATAAAACATATATACACACATCTATACCTACATATATCTCTCCACAGAAGCTTGTTACATATGTACATCTCCATCACATTATGTTGCTGCTGCACATCACTGTTTAGACAAAATGACAAAGATTTGAGCAATGGTTTACAAGTTCTGCTGGGGATGAGGATAACGGAGGATACCATCAACAACGTTGTAAGGGCAAAGAAAGGAAACGGCAGTTTCTCAAGAACAACCCAGAAAGAAACAAAACAAAAATCAGGACTTGTCTCTTACAAGGTGGCTACAGAAACTGTCTGAAAACCCAACCCCAAGGGACATTACCTACTGCAGGGGTTACACTTTAGGGCACACAATAATTTCTGGCTGGGATATTTCTCAAGGCTAATTTATAGGAAAACTGTTTTAATGGCTGCACAGTCCCACGATGTTCGGGCCAGAGTCCTGCCAGGGCTCGCCATGGAGCAGGGCACTCTCTGGGAAGCACAATTTGGTCATTGGCCAAACCTCTTTTCTCAGCTCCACTGTTCCAATAGCTAAAGCATAGATTTTTTAATTTTTTTTCTTCCTGGGATATTCACTAACCTTGCTGAGTTTTGTAAAGCCTCACTCCCCCATTTCCCCCCACCCAGATATACTGGGGGGCGATGGAGCAAGACTTCAGACTGACAGATGATTACTTGCTGGCTGCCCTAGCCCCTAAGGGCACACACACCCCACACACACAGCAGTTACATGAATTAGCATTGAATCTCAGGTCTGTCAAACTCAATGAGTGCTGATTGATGTAGACTTTTAATTAATGGATTTTGTCAGGAAAAAGAAGGAAAATTATAACAATACTGCAATAGTTGATGTAGACAAGAGAAACAGCTTCCCTGGTCCCCCCACTCCCAAAGCCAGCCGCCTACAAAGCCTTTCCTCTACATTTTCTGATTTCAGCTAGCAGAGTTAAAAAAAACCAGTAACCCCAACCATGCCATCTCACTCCCAAAACCTCTCACCCACAGCAATCAACTGAAAGGCTGGCTGATGCTTACAGGAGAGCCTTTCAGATCAAAGCCCACCGAAGTCTGCTTAGACATGCCTGCTTTCCAAAAGGTCTGTCTGTGTATCTCCCGTTAGCTCCAAGTCCGACACAGGTCAACAGCAGATGAAAGGCAGGCACTTAGTTAACATACCAAACGGCTATGAGTCTTCACTGCCCAGCTTCTTACCCAGTCCTGTACTTGCAGCTGCCTTGCTCCAAACCTCTTTACTCGCATCCCAAAAACTTGGATGTCAACAAGGGCAATGGTGTCATCTCTGGTTGGGACTCCCCCATGTTAGACATCCTACATCCTTTTTCTTATAGCGCACAAGGTCAGCTAACTGTCCAAAGCACTCCACGTCACTTAGAGAGGCTACTTTATTTATTTATTTCTTTTTATTACTGTTACTACCAAAACAGTGGTTAACATCCCTAGGCTGCACATTGGTCACCCTCCAGTCACTGAACACACACAACAGCATCAGGTCCCAACACCAGGCATTGAGTGGACACGTTGCTCTTGGCAGCCTTATCATGTCCCTTCCCAGGGGACAGGAATGAATACCGAAGGATCAGGAACGAATACCGTGCAGTTCCATAGCTCAGCCCGGGTCTGTCCAGAGCCAGCATTAACCCACGCAGACAGAGACATGCTGAGCACATCATCTGATAAGTCTTTTTGTTTCTCTACCCGCAACAGCTTAATGGAAAAATCTAATAATAGTTAAGGGTTCTCCCCTACCTACGTACTCTTGATATCCAAGTAGAAATAGAGGACATAAATATCCATCAAGGAATCCATTTATGACCTGAAAAGGACATGAACTATGAAGATTTTCAAAGTTCTGCTCCTGCAGAGTTCCACAATCAGGAGATCTCAGTGAGAGCCATGCACTGTGTGCCGTATGTAGTTCCTCCACGGAGGATGTGTTCCCCTCGGAGAGATCACAGTCTCATATGGGCTTTAGTAGCCTCCAGAGTACATTCCTCTGGGACACTGATCTCCTTGATGGCAGCAGCACACCATATTTTAACCCCTGTAAAGCAAAGATCAGGTCTACAGCCTAAAGACTTCTGAACTCCCCAGGCAATCTGCACATGGAGTTGAACCACTGAGTAACACAGGTGCAAGAAGGTTACCACCCACGTACAATCCTACAGCCCCACCGTGAAGAATAAGCTGTAGGGAGAGATGGAAGCAAGCCCTGCTGGCAGCACACGGGAAGCCTGTTATAGAGGCATGCAAAGGTACATTAGTGTTCTACAACAGTGTTATTCAAGAGGTGTTTGGGAGATCTAAAGTCCATAGGAAAGCAGTAAGTAGTAATTAGCTGGATACTGTGCACTTACACATAGCTTGGGAACAAACCAGCAAAGGATATGTGGTAATTGTCAGAAAATACAGGGAGGGGAAAGAGAAAATAATCACTGCACTTGGCCAGATAATTTAGGAAGTAAAAAGGCTCTTAATTCCTACAGATTTTGAGACAAGTAAAAACTTTGTATCTTTAGGGGATCCAAATTTGCACGGACTGGGTTTACTAAGGGCCATTTCTAGTGTAGCAGCCCTGTAGATTTGGATTCCTTGCCTTCTTGGAGGTGTCTATGGTTCCCAACAATCAGCATGCAAAGGGCTTAGAAAAGTACAAACAAACCTTCAGCCCAGGTTCAGCAACACAGTAGCTGTTAGACTAGTGATCCAAGCCTCTGACCTCTTTGTAAGTTCAAACTTCTTCAATACTCCCAAGGAAACATCTCCCCATCCCTGTCACTGCCTCCCACCCCCAAGGACGGGGACGACTGCAGTCCCTGCAGCAGCAGTTCTCGCTCCCCACCTCACTGTACTTGAGCTAATTCCTCTGTCAGGAAGTGGATATGAACATGAAAAGCTTGTGTAATTTAAGTAAGTAGTAAAACATCCAGACGAAAAGATTATTCAGTACATTAAAACATAATTACGGCCAGTTAGGAAGTTAAAGCACAAGGATAATAATTTTAGAGAGAGCAGTACAGTTTGGCTTTCAGCACAGCACATGGCTGCTGTCCATAAGGACGACAGCAGACAGAACTTTTAAAAAAAGGATAGAAGAACATTCAAAGGTTGGAACATTTGGCAGGGGGTAGCTCCTTGCAGTTATCATGTTAAAACCTGCATAGTTCGTATCACCTATGAGTGCAATTCTTAAGATGGTTTTTCTCAACCTTAAGAACAGCAGGAATCAAAGGCTTAAGAGAAAACAGAAAGATCAACAGAAAACAACCCACACCACAGTGGACCACTCACCACTGCACTGACTCAGGCAAAGATTAACCAGGAGCAGTTTACAACCCCAGCCAAGCGGGACAAGTGGTTCTGCTGTTCCAGGAAAAAATTAAGTAAACTAAAATAATCACTACTTAAGGATGACTCAAGTCCTCACAACAAGCTCCCACCTCATCAATAATTCAGTCACTTCAGAAAAAGCCAGTGGTGTGCCACCACACTCAACAGCACACCACTGTCCCCAGAATGCTCAGGTGTGCCCAAGGAGACAGCTTCCCACAACATTTCCACACCAAGTCTCAGCTTCTGCAGCATGCTAAATTTTACCATGCCGATGCCTTCTAAGGCATCTAATCAGGACCATCACACTACAGATACATTTAGCCATCAAATAAAGCTTAAAGCCCTTGCTTTTAACAGGCAAGCCCCACATCTCTCCACAGGAAATTAGCCTTATTATTAAAAGCTTGTAACTAGGGAAGAAGATAGACACGTGCCTCCTTTTCCCCTTCCCAAAGCAAAAACACCGACACCAAGGCATCCAGGGGATCATACAAGTTTTTGTTCAGTTAATGAAATATCAGCCACAAAATCTGCAGAGAAGCTCAAACACAAACCTCAGATATGCATCTCACAACCCACTCTGAACCCACTCTGCTCCCTTGTAGGAAAATTTAAAACAAAACCAAAAAAAAATTATGAAAGGTTAATTAAGCCACAAAACAAATGAAGACTCTAGTCAGAAGTACAATTACCTCGGAGTGCCCTCCACCGGAGGAAGGTCTGCAAGAAGTGCATGCTCTTTTTTCTCAGTCCCAGAGGAGGTGGCAGCATTAGCAGGACCAGGTCTGCTCCACCGCTCGCTCACAACTACTCCGGCATCCGAACCTCCTTCCACCCCTAGCACTACCCTCGCTCCAGCCTTAACGAAGCGCACCTGGTCTGCTCTGCTGATCACTGATGTGGAGTCCGGGGTTTCTCTCTCTCATTCTCTCTCCCTCTCCAAATAAGCAATTAGCATGAATAATTACAGCTCTGATAATAATACCCAGCCACCTTTGAGCAAGAGGGAAAAGACTGTAATTAACTCTTTCTTAGGGATCAGAGGAGGTTGAAATAGCACAAGCCTAATTATCTTCTTCTAGGACGCCTCCTGGCTACTGAGAAGCTGCCGAAAGAGTGAGTAGCAAAGGTCAAGTAACATCCTTTTAGAAACCTCTCCATCCAACCCAATTTTATGTGCCTGCTACCCAAGCGGTCGTTAGATGTGGAAATTTACACAAGGGGGAAAAGAACCCACAGCTTCCCCGTTGTGTGCTTAATCGGCAATGGGCCGTCCATCCACAGACTGCCCGCAGCATTATTCCATGATGAATCTTTAACCACTGAGGACTTTGGAGCTGTTCCCCTGCCCGGGAACATGTTGTGGCAATATGTGGGTCCTCCTGTACACGAAGCAGAGCCACACCAGCAGGAGGGTTGCTCCCACCAACCCTGCCCAGGAGACCTGACCCCAAGCTGGAGAGAGCACCGATGCTCACCCTGCAAGGGGCTCCATAAACCAAGCGTAAAGGCGCAGAGCCTTCTTCCTGCCCCATCTCCCAGGTTGCAAAGCCAGGGGAAAAGCCACATAAATAATGCAAATGAGGACTCAAGATCAAATCAGGTGGGAAGCTGGGGTGAGCATGGTTAATGTGCCTTTGCATCAAACCGGCTTCGTCCCGTTCCCCAAGCGTCTCCTGGCAGGCAGGTGGGACAGACACACATGCACAGCCTGCTCCCAGTTCGTTCCGAGAAGCAAAATGTACTACATGCACCACCCCAAAAAGGAGTTAAAGTGAGCTCAGAGACTGAAACAACAGATGCAACAATTGCCCCAAATTCCCCAAGGCACTGAAAGGGGGCAGGGTTAGATCGTTGCTATAACATGCTCTCTTCATGTTACCAGAAAAAATTATTAAGTTATTACACAATCTTGTCATGCTTTATTGCTATTGCAGTGTCTGGAGATGTTATTAGAGTGAGCTGCAGTGCAACAGTCGGGTATGCTGCCCTCCAAACACTCCAGTCTCTTATTAAAAGAGCACACGTTCTGTTAATATCTCCTCTCCACTGACCTGAAATGTTTAAGAGTAGAAAAATTAGTGTGTTTATGAACCCTTATCACTAGCCTTAGAAAACCTGCTGAAATTTTTATAATTCTCCAAGCACTAAAGCATTAATTTTTATATTTCTAAGATTCTACATAATAACTCTTTTATTTATGAAGTCCAGGTGCTCAGGGCACTGCAGAATATAATAAAGCATACTAAAATACAATAAAGTATTTATTTAGATAATAATTTGAGAGATTTAATGATTTTGTAAGTGGGACTTTACCAAGATGTTGCATATAATGTGTATTTTAAACTTCCTTACTTCATATAGTCTTTAATTACAGAAATATCATCTTTTTTTGCTAATTTCTTGAAAAATGAGAAGGTAAGCATATTTGCATAGGCAGCCTGAATCCCACAAGTTATGATGTATGTTAGTTTTCCTGTAACATGAGTAGTTCCACGATAGATAGTAGACTGCTACTTAAGTAGACTAAACAATGGTATAAAGTGAAGCTTATACATCATGACCCAGCCCCTGAAACAGTAACTATTAATAAAAAATATGACTAGTATGGCTCAATGGTTATGATATTGGGCTCTTAAAATGCTGTTTTGTTGTGAAAAAAAAACTACGCCTGGGCTACCTACACTTACAGCACAGCCCAACATAATTCCAAGAGCTGGTTGAGTTTGGGGAAAAGAAGGAAAAAAAAAAAAAAGGCATTTTAGGCTTGAATTTTAGTTTTACTCTGATCTAATTGCCAGGGCAGTGAGTCCAGCTCTGCTCTGGATTCCTTCCAGCTTACGCATTACCCTCAGCATCTCTGACCCAAGCGGGTTATTTATGTGCTATTAATGGACACTGAAGGTGGAGGCACACACTATGTTTCCAGTCAGAGAATCAAGACGTCATTCCCACAAGCTGGATCTGACCCCAGGGATGGGGAGAACCTCAGTGGTGCTCTGCACCACGACAGTGACAGCCTCCATCACGCTGTGATGGACAGTCAGGGCTCACAGGGACCCACTGCCATCTATCTGGGAGGTGTTTGAGGTCTTGGATCTTCACATTGAAAGCTTTACAGCGAGGGCACGTGGGCAGAGGACACAAACCCACATGCCTCTGCACTCCATATCTGCACAGGGAGCCCCAAAGAAGATTTTGCATAGATTTACACCAAAGCACAGCCCTGGAAGGTCAAGCAAAACATCCCCAACGGATCTGACAGGGATGAGCCATTCAAAAATTATAACCTATGGGGAAACTGCAGCACAGACAACATCTGGAGACAGTAAACTGGTCTGCAGGCAGGGGCTTGAGCTTTAAAAACAGACATGGGGACATTCAGAGGAGTGCGGCTTTGTAGCTCCATCATCTGGCTCAAAGTCTTAAAGATGCTATTTGATTAACACCTTTTGGTTACTACTGAGCTTCCTAAACAGCGAGTGAGTGATGCAGCCTGTTGCAGTCTGCTCTATACACTCAGTACCAGCTGCCTTCGGGCATTACTTTGCTAAAAACTTCCAACGCTTTCAATGAACATGTAGCAAAATCATTAATCATGATGACTTCCCGACAAATAATTGCTCTCCCTGGCTCCTTTCCACATCGTTGTGAGTTTCCACTTAATTTATGGACTCTAATAAAACAAAGTAACCCAGGCTAATGCTTCATCAGCTTCCTAAACATAAAATAATCAGCTTTTCCAACACCTTTGGTGGGGAGGGGAGTTAGCACTATTTTACAGACTTGAAGGAAGGGTGGCTCATCCAGCAGCAGGCAGGGAGTTTGCAGTGGCGCAAAGGACATACTCACACCTTCCAAGTCACATTTGCAGGGCTGGGGCACAAGCACCAGCTCCCAGCCCTGCTACACTGGGATGTGCCTGCTTGCCCCTCAGCACAGCCTCCCACACGTCCCACGGCTGTGCAGGGCACCTGCCACAGAGGCGCAAGATGAAAGGAGAAGGATGCAAACATCAGAGGAACTGGGGAGACCATGCCATAAAGAAACACAGCTAATTCCTTCCTAATTATTCAGACCTTAGGCCTCGCCTTACCCAGCAGTGAGGCTTCAAGCAGGAAGCACAGCAGAGGATGCTCAGGGAGGGAGGAAGGTGCCTTCCAGAGCCAGGAGGACTTGCCAACCCTCCCTGGGCCACTAGCTGCATATGGTCCATGGGCCCTGATGCCCCAGAGGGCAGGTGGTGGTTTGGGTGTTGCAAGCATTCAGCTCACCCATTCTGAACCACAACCCCAGTAATAGCAACTACAGCACCCACTGGGCACAAGTTCACCCTACACCCATCCACACACACGCACCTAACCACAGCAGCGTGCTTGGGGGGCACCCCATGCCTGCCCCACCACGGGCACAAGGCACTGCTACGTGCAGGCGGATGCCGGAGCACTGGGTGCAGAGAACTGGCAAATGTCTTTTCAGACATAGCCTCGGAGAGCAAATCAAGGCAAGATGCAACACCCCCCAAAACCAAATGGCTGGAGAAGATACTCCCTGACGATTACAAAAACTTGGATTGAA
The DNA here is from genome assembly GCF_015220075.1 of Falco rusticolus. Taxonomy (NCBI): domain Eukaryota; kingdom Metazoa; phylum Chordata; class Aves; order Falconiformes; family Falconidae; genus Falco; species Falco rusticolus. The sequence goes on from NC_051190.1 coordinate 13,012,340, forward strand.
AGCTGCTCAAAATGTATCTAAAAGGGAAAGGGGCTACCAAACCTGGTATGTCAGATAAATCTCTCTATTGACGTTTGCCTCCAACGTGCAATTCTTGTGTTTCACTGCACCTGGAGACAGCGCTGGCCCCCTCTGATGTCTCCCCTTCACACCAGTACACGTTGCAGTGAAAGGCTGTATTTGGAGGGACAGGGCACTCAGGGACAGCTCTCCCCACTGACTTTGGCACATGGATGAGCTGGGACTGACAGCTCCCTGCAGGCAGAGCCCCAGTCCTTGCCCAGCAGCCATGGCAGGACCGCAGGGCGAGCAGCAGCCCGGGCGGCTGACGGGCTCTTTAAGCACCGCAGCACTGACCTCCTTGCTCTGTACTTCGAGGTGGCGGGAAGGGCTTGCAGGAAAAAGCAAAGAACTGTGAATCTCAGCAGAATTGGGGGTTGTGCTATTATACCCCAGTACCGAGGGAGAAGACTAAATAATTAATCACAGAAGCAACTAAGTGTTAACAAGCTGAGCAGGATCAAACTGCATGAAAGATGCAAAGCCCCTGCCCTCTCCCTCCCCGCCTTCAATGTGCTGACAAGCCTCATTTTAATAACTTTACTACCGGAGTCGAGAGAATATGCCACAAATAAAATAAAGAGATCCCAGCCCTTGATTACTTGGACTTGTACTGGGGATCAGCTTGACACCTCCTTTGCCACCAAGCATGGAACCAGTTCAGAGCCATGTTTTGCACTGGGAAGAACTGTGAGAGCAAGGTGTCCTGGGCTTTCGGTGTCACTGCAAGCCCAAGTGTGCAGGCAAGGATCTTCTGTGTGATGTCACACACTCTCTTTGTGGTTTTAAGGGAAGGGGGGGACATGCATATGGAATGGAAAAAGCAAACAAATAATGCTGCTTCAGTGCCATCCCTACATAGCACAGTCTGACTATGCAGAATTGAGCAGCGGTGTCCAGTAAACAGGAACCGGTGAGGATAACAGCCTGTGCACAAGACGGGAAGGGAAATACATGAACCCACGTAATGCCTCTCCTGGATGTTCTACTGAGTCAGCCATGCTGAGGACAAGATATTTCAATCATTGAAATTTTGTATTACCCTGCACGCAGTATATTCCTGCACAGACTACAGGGCTATAATATACTACTAGTACTAAGACACAACTACACGGTACCAGTATCAAAATGCATACCTCCCCAGCACACCACACACCAGACCCAGCCAACCCAGCATAGATGCTGTGTTACACCAGCTTGCGACGGAGATCTTAATTACTAACATCTACATCGCAGTCCCTTGACCTATCTTTATTAGGTTTTTTCCATCCTACAATGAGAAAAAGTTGTGCCAACTAGGGTGAAAAAGACCATTTGGACTCCATTGTGCCAGAAGCTACAGCAAGAAAAACTCAAATATATTTTCTGCTTATAAAGCACCATGACTTCCAAAAGGGCTTTGAGAAGTTAAAGTGATAGTCAGGCAATAGGCAGAGTTCTGCAATCCATCACTCAGATGCTACAATCTAAAGGGGAATAAGCATCCTGTTTAATGGCCCAGAAGAAATATATAGGATTATGGGGTATTTGTACACAGTTCAGGATACACGCACACACCACCTTTGCAGATCCTCTCCAGGAGTTTGTTTTGGCTCCAGTATCTTTATCCTGTAAAGTCCAAATAGGCTGATCCCTACGCAGCTGAGTGTGAGAAGATAATTCAAATAAGACAGCGAGATGGGCTTTTCTAAAACATCTGTGTGATTGCAGGGCACCAGCCTCATGAAAAGACTGATGTGCTGAAGCCAAAATGATGCTTCTGAGTATTCCCTGTAAGAAAACACAGAGCCCTCTCTTCTCCACCATGACATCAATGCAAACTTTTGTTAAACTAAGGAAAGTCATAATCTAAACCAATACTCACACTTAATGCGTTTCCAATCTCCAAGAATTATTTCGTAATACTACAGGCACCAAAACACCCATATTATCTTTAATCCCGTGTATTTTATCAGACAAACACAACGGACTGTGAAATTACCTCCTCCGTCTGTACCTCTTACTAAGACTGGAAGAGAACAAAGTGGTTTTTGCAGGCTTCTCTATCCAGGTATGAAAGCCACAAGACAGCAAGATTTACTCGGGACAAGAACCCTACACACAACAGAATACTGCAGGACATGTTTGCAATTGCAAAAGACGATACCACAGCATAGGTTGAGGCAGAGAGCTGAGACATGGTCAGCAATTCAGAATTTACTCATGCACTTGCTGACTAGCAGAGGCTTTGCTACAACACTTTAATGATACATGGGCTGAATATTTTACATTTCTGTGCATAAAACCTCACTCAGCCAGAACGAGGTTGTGTCCCTGGTGGTACACCATTTACATCAAAATCTCCCCCGCTTCTCAGCATGACTTTCATGTCCCCTCAGCATTTAGACAGCAGAGGCATATGTATGTGTGAGGATAGACAGGAGAGAGAAATATCTTTTTTAAACATTCATTGAGCTGGAAGTGTGGAAGATGCCAGCACATGAAGGGTTGATCTGATGTGGAAAAGCAGCTCTTTGAAAAGAAGGAACTGAACACCAAAACTGGTTCAGTGCAGCTAAATTGGTCCCCTAAGGGCCAGTGGTAACAGAAACCTTCAGTCCAAATAAGAACAAGTGAAATATTCAGCAACAGCATTTGATGCTTACGTGCAGGGGGAAAAAAGTGGTACAGCTATTGCAAAATGGAAGTATCTGTTACTCCAAGCTACAGTAGAAGTGGCAGATAAAGGGAGGGGTTGGCAAATACTGTGGGTGTGGCAGGGTTCTGGCAACCTGGTGCTAGTAACTGCAACATCTCCCAAGAACATGGCTAAAGCCAGCGATGGAGATCATCCCACTGGTCCCATCACATCAACCCCCTGGTCAGACTGGTCATTCTGGGCTCCCTCCCGGCACCACAGCTCAACGTCACACTTCCGGCAGTGGTGGTGGGGAGACACTCAGCATGGACCCGAAATGGGTCCCCAAGGAGCAACCACAGAGGATCCAGGTTCTGACCCATACAGGAGTAGGACATGTGTGAATAAACTTCCTCCTATGAGCCAAGGCCACCTCTGGAGATCTTTAGCTTTGATAGAATATCACAGCTCTTTTTGGGGAAAAGGCAGCATTGGATGGACAACCTTACTTAGACCCAGCTCGACACTTTAAAGCTTCAAAAGGCCCAAGCCAAATCAGGGCTGTCCAATATAGAGTTTGAAAATAAGCCCCTACGGAAAATGGGTCTTGGAGCAAATCCCAGGCCAACACTGTCACAGTGTCCTTGAATTCAGTACCATGGCACATGTTTACACCAGCCACCTGATGACTTTGTGTCTCCGCCTACCTCACGGGTTTCATTTGTCTCAATCAATCTTCTTGGCTCCAAGTGCTCCACGCCAGGGCACCGGGGGCCTGGATCCTGCCTCCACAGACAAGTGAGCCACACACCAAAAACCAGCATCTTGACACACCCCCCCTTCCAAAAGCAGGACTGTGCGACACAACGGTAAAACAAACACGGCAATGGGCTTTCTTTCCACTGTTAATACCTCCGGGTCTCTTCACGTGCACCCCCAAAAGCTTTAAGGCTGATAATATCCAGTCCTTGGGTTGAATGTCATCTGATGCCCAGAAATGGGAAAGGGACCAAGCTCTTGTTCTCTCATGGGGTATGTCCCTACACAGTACTGGGAGCAGGAGCCCAAGACTGCAGCTTATCCCTCTGCCTTTAGCAGCAGTAATATGGATATCCTGCAGGGTCAGGGGCTGTGCATGGCTTACTTTACCCCCAGAGGTTCCCAAAATCAGGGTGGACCTTGCTACTGAGGCTTTAACCATCAGCACGTCTGCTGTGCTGCTTGCAACCCAAATCCAGCCTCCTCCACCGCACCAAGTGATACCACCTTAGTCAGACACACAGACAAAGCCTGAACTATATCAACAAAAGCTCAGCTCTTGACTGTTATCCAAGAAAAATATATCCGAAACACTGCAATCACTTTAATTTATCCTGTGAGGGATGTTTGAATTGCTTTTTGTTGTTCAAATCAGTCTGTTTTATCCCCTCTATATTTCTTCGGGTTTTCTTCCCAGAAAGGAATGTATAAAAGCAGGTGCCCTAGTACCTGAATTTCTTGAGTCATTTTAATAGCTGTTATTATGATCATTGCTTGAAGACAAAACTGTAAGCAATAGCTCTTTCCAGGGCAGGAAGGGAATTCATCAGAAAACACGAGAACAGATTCAAAGAAAGAAAATGCATAAGAAATGAACTGCTCAGGGAAGCAATGCTTTCCTTACGGGAGAAACACAGACAGTGAATCATTACTGTTTAAATTCCTTGCTTTCTGAAGACGTCTCATTTTTATGAATGTTCAACTACATATCATAGAAACAAAAAGGAGTTATTTCTTCCTGTTTTGCCAGCCTGGATTGATTTTGTCAAAGAAAAGACCTTGCCGGTATCTCTGCGATATAAGACCACAGGTGTTGCTAACACACGAGGACAGTGGCTGGTAAGTAAACTAACTGGCTACTATTTTATTTTCCAGCTGGGATCACTGAACAGATACTGGATAAACTGATGCTCAGTCTTGGAGCCCTCACTTACAGGCAGAGGAAGAATTACTTCAGGAAGAGACACCTGTGCTATTGGAGTTACATCTCTACGTGCATTTCTTCTCGCACCGGCAGCAGATCTGAGGGGGGAAAGATTTTTTTGACTTGCAAAAACTGATTTTTTTTTTTTTCCCCTGTGACGATACAGAGGCTGTATGTATCATAGCTGATAACCTAAAATCATCTGAGATGCCAATTCCAGCTCCAGATCAAAATCAGGCACATGAGCTGCAATCTCTTTGCTCATGCGAATGTCCTGACCACCCAGGCATTGCCTGTTTCTCAGGGAACTGTCTCTTTCCCTTTAGTCTGACTGTGGTTAGAAAGCTCATTCTGGTCTCAGGAAGGAGTTTCTAATGGCATGTATATCAAAACACTACAGATCCTGCTGACCTCTGGATTCTGACTTTCCCTTTTAACTAAAAAAAAAATATCTCAATTACCTCCATGTCTTGGACCACTCACATGGGTTGCAATAGACCTGGGAAGAAATTAGATGGGGAGAAAGACACTGCCTTCCTCGCTGCCAGACGTAGCAGTTACAATCCTAACTTCCCAAAACTTTGAAAGATATGCAAACATATCTCAAGCAAAACAAGTTATAAGTAATGACATATATATATATAAGATATAAGTAAAGAATAAGTAACAGACAGATGGACCGTAAGAACTATGTGCACATCTTTTTACTGAAAAAGGATGCTATATCCTCTTGGTTACATGCTGGTCAACAGAGTAAAAAAGCTACATCTTTTCCCAGAAAAAGCTGAGTCTCTGGTAACTTCATGTTTAGGCTGGGGTACCTTGGTGAAAAGTATACTCACACACAGACATTTCAGTAAGTTTTGGGGTTCAATCGCTTTATTCTTTTATTTGGTGTTTGGCCCCAGTGCAATGGATGATGATCTATCCAAGGCAGCACAGTCACAGCAATAGCAATAGTATGAAGCAAACTGCTGCAAGACTCTGGACAAATGTCCAAAGCACTCATTTTCTGCTCAAGCATGTTTTCTCAGTGGAAAAAAAGAGTGTGTGTGAGAAGAAAACATTATCTCATGACTCTTCCTTCACAGTCCAATGCACTCCGATGAGAGAAGGGGAGTATTTGTTGTGAAGACAGACCATTTATTTGAAAAGGCAGTTAGTTTTCCCTTTGGTTTTGTGTTTCCTGAAATAGATTGTAAAGAAGGAAATGCAGACAGATGTCTTGGGGATTGATAAATCATGTGGCGATTTTGTAAGGAGCACAACCCTTCCCCTGCGCCCTCCCACTATCAGTTATTACGCCCTGAATTACACACTGCCATTGATTTCCACAGCTTTCTGTGATTAATCTGGCTATACTCCATAAAGCAAAAAGAGCAAGGAGAGAAAAGGAAATAGCTCATAAAAAACTAGGTTACAATAACCCTCAGGATCCAAGCAAAACCATGAAGAGAAAAGTTCAGCACTAGGCTGCCAGCCTGGGCAAGGACACAACCCTGACTCCAGTGTTGGACCCAGAGCCTCAAATGCACAACACGGAACACTTAGAGAAATGTTTTTATAAAGCCCTAATGAAAGAAAACAATGGAAATATTTCACAACCACCACCGAGGACTTAAACCAACGGTGCTATTTTCCTTCCCCTGAGTATGGTGGGATGCAACTAGCTCCTAGAACAGAGAGCAAAGTGAATGGAGGGATCCTCTCCAGATCCCATCCCAACACACTCTGCAAGGAGACAGATCGCTCCCTTTTACCCAAGCTAAACGAGCTTAAGGTACCAGCATAAGGTACCAGGGACGGAGCAGAAAGCTGGAGCAGCACTTCTTGTTATTAGCTAACTGTTGCATTAAGAGAGCAGCTGGTGACCACCACATTTGCTGGAACCAGTAGAAAAATGAACCGCATTTTAGCCAACAGCACGAGCCAATGTTGTTTAGCTTTCTGTTTTGTAACTCATAAACCCGTCTTTTTTTGGCCAGATTACAAAAATATAAATTAAAATACAGAGCTTTATACTTCGCTAATATGTAGCCTTGTTATCATCTTAGGACTCTACCTGAGCCAGAACACTGAAACCTCACTTCACATGATTTTTGTCCTCTCACTCTTACGCAATGCATTATTAAGATATTTTGTTAGTTAATAAAGCTATTTCATTTTATCCATTACCATTCAAAGTTATTCCATCAAAGTATGAAATGAAAGCCTAGTTTCTTACCAGGTATTTACACTGAGACAGGACAGAAAGCCAAGATCTGCCAGCAGGGCTATAGAACATCCTCTACTAGTAACATCAGTCTGTAGGTAACTTGAGTTCCTGCCTTTCTAGCATCTGATTTGGGGATTTAAGATAAAAATAAATATAATTTTGTAGTTGAATACAACAGAAAGTAGTTAAGGAAAAAAATCATTTTTACTGATAGGGGGTTATAATTTTGTCTAGTTGCTTCAGATGTCACACTGGGGGCACAGAGAAGCCTGGTGGGAGCCCTGAATTTTAAGACTTTCACAAAGAGGGAAAACTGCATTATACAAAGTTTACTGAGGGTGCCCACGGGGTGATTTTAGACTTTCAATTCTATCAAATTTGGGTGGATCTTCACAATTAAAACAAAAGTACTTCCTGCCACACTGAGAGAACAAAACAACTGAGAAGTTTAATAGAGCTAAAAAAACCCCCAAATTTCCTTGACATGGCCCTGGGGCACAGGAGCAGATTGGCCTCCAGACAGACCTACTACAGATCCCCTGTCAGTTCCAAAATAAATGAAGTAGTGTGATTTGGCACATCCCCGTGAGCACGCAAAGTTAGATGCCTGTACACAAGGGAAGAGATGCCACAGATAAAAGGCTCTACTGGCACAGGAGAATAGGAGATCAAGGTATTTCCCCACCCATTTTAAATGCTGGCTTTCACACTGCTTTGTGTACTATTTGTGACTTAGAAGAAGTAGGCAAAAATCTCACATAGCAGTATGTAAGGAGTGGAGTCAGGAGGAAAGTATCTCAATTACTAAACAGGGAAAACAACTTCCTTTAGATCCACAGTTTTAACATCCAAACCGTCTCTGGTGACATGTATACAATGCAAACAGAGAAACTTCAAACACACCTTATAAGCAGAAAGATGATAATTCTGAAATAATATTAAATAATACTGTTTATATTGACCCTAAGCTCACTGCATCTTACAAACTTTGGCAAACTAGGTTTTATTTTAAAAAAATAGTTAAACAGCAATTGTCAAACTATACTATCATCTGAATTTACATTTCTTTCTCTCACACACTGCACACATTGGCCAGCAGTGACCTCGTGGACCTTCTATAGCTTTCCAAATTCAAGGCCTGATTTTTCTCTATATGAGAAAGCAAATTAAATGTCATCTGAGTCAAGGAAGCTTTTCTTCATTCTCCAAAACCACCTGGCTGAGCTTGCAAGCCAGAGATACAAACCAGCAGCACTTCCCAGCCTGAGGGGCTGCCCACACATCACCGCAACATGCCCTTGTGCCAGGGGACACACAGAGCAGAGGGTGGTGTTCGAGGCCCTGCACCCGATGGACAAACCCAGCCACTTAAGCCTTCATCGATAACAGGATCTACAACACCTTTCAAGACCTCTCAGCAATACAGTGGCAAATGACTTCCCACACGCCATGCCCCGTTCATATTTCTAAGTCAGCAAAAGAGAAGCGTAAAAACAAATTTATGAGCAGGGTACAGCCAGTACTATTAAAATTACTCCTCAAGACTGCTTTTGAAGGTCTTGATTCCATCGTCCAGGCTGCCCACTGCTGCAGCCCTGCAGCCCTTCACAGGGAGCCCATCAACCAGAGCCATGGCAAATGGTCCCAACGGCATCAGCCCTCCTTGTCTTCCTGTCAAGTTCTGCCTTTAATTTGCAAGGCTGCCGATCGTGCACAATACAGGATTAATAAAAAACCCATTGCCCAAGGACAGAGGGAGGATATGCCTGGAGGTGAGTTATGAGAGACCTGACGGGGGAAGGGGCTGAGACAAAGTCAGGTATAAAGTCAAAATCAGTGCTCAGGAGTAGTCAGGTCTCCCTGTTCTCCCTCCCACCTTTAGCTTAGCATTAAATCACAGTCTGCCTGCCTAAGACAGGCAACCATATATCTTCTGGGGCTATAAAAACCATGTTTTCATGTTTCTTCCTTGCTACCACAAGAGATGGAAATGTTGTTTGCCATCACCCAACAACCCCAGCAGGTAAAACCCTGAGAACATCACATGGATCTTAATTAGATAGCAAAAGCTGATGATGAAGTGGGAATTGGGAGGTACGTCTGTCCCCTTGGTGCCACCCCATGAAACAGTGCATCACCCGTAGCAGCAATCATCCTTCAACCAGCATTTCTTATCGCTCCACTCTGCCATTAGCTCATTGCTCTTCATTTACCCCATCCTCGTTAATGGGCTTCTCTCAACTCCTGAGCAGGCTCTCTGCTTCCTAATTACAGCCAGGTAACAGGTCTGGCAGTCTCCTCACGCAGCAGTAAAGGGCCAGGTTATCTTTGGAAAGGGTTCTCCACATTATTTGGGAACCGTATGCCACCCCTCACCAACAAGAGCTGCGGTCTTGTGCCATTTACTCACCCCAGAAAAAGCATGTGCAGATCATGTCCCAGGCTCACAGGCACTAGAGAACGTATCAAAAACCCAACAACTAGTTTTATTTTAAAGAAATAATAAAAATCCATTATCTATGTATTCCCTGAGGAAAGCAGAAACTGCCTTTCTTCTGATTTTGAAAGCCATTTCTGGTGACAATAGTCATATAGACTGAAAAAGAAAATGTTTGAGACAAGCAGTTCAACTAAATTGGGGGGGGGGGGGGGACACGACACCTAAACACCTGGGTTTTCCCATTCAGTGAGATGTTTAAAGAAACAGGGATTTGTGGGTGGGGTGTTTTTAAGTGTCTTGGGAATCAAGGAACAGCTTTCTGAGTTGGTCTAGACTCCTAGTGTCTACTGGAATTAGGGTAGTGTTAATTCCTAGCTTCAGAATACCTCTAGAAATCTCCCTCCCAATCCTTGAAATTGCTGGTCATCAAGACACGGTGGGAAGTGTCCTTATCTGAGGCACAGAAACCCCTCTGCCAGCTTCACACAGCCTTGCCAGAAACAACACCTCCTGCCTCTTTGGGCTGCAAGTCCATCTGTCTTCCCAAGAGGCTGTGAAATGAAAAGGGATCAGACAATGGAAATATTTAGGAAGCTTGGGTATTTTTTTTAAGGTTTTTCACTTCTTTCTTTCTTTCTTTCGTTCTTTTGTTTTTTCCAGTCAGCACCTATCTACACCTTTAGCCACCTAAATATCAGCCATCTCTTGGCAAACACTATCCCCACTATGCAAAGAGAAATCAGGTCAGTCTAAAAATCTAATTTTTCGGTTTGCTATGGTTCTGCCGGCGCCACTCCCACGCTGATCAGCAGTGTCCCCTCACTGTTCCTGTCCGTGGGCCCTCTCAAGCACCGCCAGCCTGCATTAGCCCTGACGTGCCCCAGTGCTTGCTCTCGCCATCCTGGGCTTTTCGTGAGATTCTCAACTGGGACAGCGAGGACAGTCATTACAGAGGAAATAAATGCCCATTAAAACCCCCAACACACACAAATTGTTAATTGCAATAAGATAAATGGAAGGATCAAGAGTCCCCAACCCCAATTTCTAGCTTTAATAACACAGATACACAAAAACCCCCACTGTTTTATGTACAAAACAGAAAGGATGCATGGGCATGCACAAGCAGCACAAGGAATTTACCCCTTTTTTGCAGTAGTTTACATCTAGGGACAAAGCCCAAATTTTCCAAGCCACTCCAGAAACAGCCTGGGACTCACTGCACACCACAGCAAAGGGATGGCATGCCTGTTGCATGGGCCAATGTGGCTGCACTTCTTTAATGTATTCACAGCAAGTCAAGGTGGGCTTTCGCTCCTATTGCAACAGAGCACACACACGGGATCTGGGCAGGATTTGCCCTTGGGATACCAGCACACACTGTACCTTTTCAGCAAGAAGGGTTAATGCCACCTTGGAGACGCTGTCTTGATCACCAGCTTCCCTGCAAGGATTTATCACTTACCTCTGGGCTGCAAGGGCCCTTTTTCATTCAATGTGGCGATAGGCGCTTTATATGTATAAATATATATATATATATTTGGGAGATATATATACACACACATATATCTCCACCCTAAGAGACCAATATCCTCTGTGCTGGTGGAGCCTGGGAGGAAGATGAGGGATGAGCTGAGGTTGAAGGAGCTGTGCAGCGCTCAGAGCAGGTGACAGTCACTGGGGATGCTACAGCATCAGGCTGAAAAATGGGCTTCATTAGGAGACATAAATAGAACATGCCCAATCATTAATTATAAGATATTGAAAGGGCTGGACTGTAGCCACGCCGACAGAAGAGGAATCACAGCCATTGCCAGCTCGGTGGTTTGGGCTTAGGGAGCTTTCCTGTGTTCACCACTGCCCAGCTTTCATTGGTGCAGAAGGAACAACCCCATAAATATTCACCGCAGCAGCCTCAGAGATGTCCTCCGCTACGAAACATGCAGGTGAGGATAAATCCTAGGAGGCAGCTATCATCCTAAAGAAAAGGTGGCCAAGCAAGGGCTATAGCGGCGCGCTCAGCCTTGGGTTTCTGAGACCATGGGCTCAACCTCCCCACCACAGCTGCTTTCTGGGGAGAAGCCTGGCTTTGTGTGCTGGTTGCCCATGTGCTAAATAAAAACTGCTTTGTTTTACTGGCTACTCCAGGCCTAGAGGATAAATGCAGTAATAACAACTGCTGCCACCTCCAGGAATAGATGCTCCATAGGACTTTGCACTCTTAACACTTCACTGTGTGGCACCCTGGATTTGGCACCACACCACAGGATGGAAACAATTTACCTGCTTACCCTTTTTCGCCCCTCCTCGTCAACAAGAGATCCAAAACATCCCTGGTTTTGTGCAGCTAGCAAATCTTTTGGTGAACTGTCACAGAAACACTCCCTGCTATGAAATGTGGCCAGGATGCTTTATGGTGTGATACTGCAGTACAGCAAACAAGGTGACATGGCACAAGAGCTTGTTCCTGATTCCTGGGATTTACTTCCACAACACTGTTCACAACAAAAACATGGAAATAAAACTGAACATCTTCCTACACCAAACAGGACGCATTAACTTCTGTCTAAAGGACAAGTCAGGATGCCTACACGCATAAAAGCTGCTGTGCTAAAACTGGAAATTTTATTGCAAGTCTTATGCTATTTGACAGTTTTTCTGAACGCATTCTTCTAGCTTCTTCCTGGGGTTTTCAGGATGCTTTTTCTTTGCTTACTTATTTTCTCAGTTCCCATTCAAACACAACAGAGGGAAAAAAAAAAGTAAAAGAAAGCACCTAGTCAAAAAAAAAAAAAAGAAAGAAAGAATGAAAAAAGGTAGTAAACATGACTCAGTGAAGCTTAAAAGGCTGAAAAACACAGAGGTAAGAAAAGCAGTACATATATTTTCTTTTAAAAATTTTGATGCCTGGCATGTTCCAAATTACTTTTGACAAAGTAACAGTAAAATGGCTTTTAGTACTCTAACACTGTTCATACCACATACTTGGAAAAATTAAGAGTGGACAAAAGTAAACATGTTTTAAGCTTCAGCATTTCACACCAAGTAACCAAGTATTTTCTTCCACCATAGCAGGGGGGTCCAGGCCCCTCTGTGTGTATTGCTGGTGGCTCTGGCAACTCCTGGTCTCACGAGCTCTTGCAGAGCATCCTCTCCCTTGGGCTTCAGGCTTTGGAAAGCAGAAGAAACAGTGAGGGCGCCTTCAGATTGCCTCATTTGCTACTTTTCAGGCAGACACATGTATCTGGTTAATGATTTAGGATCTCCACCACTTCTGTTTACTTATTTATAATATACAGTTGATTTGCTGCAGTAATTGGGTCTAGCAGGGAAGGCAACCACCAGCCACCACTCTCCAAACAGTCCAATTTGAGCTCAGCTGAACGTCAGGCATGGCCATATAGAAATCGCAGCAGCGGGATGCGTGGTAGTAACACAGGCACAGGGAGCCATGACCCTTCGAACAGGCATTGCTACATTACATCCACAGCATTTGTGAGTGTAATTTAGCTTTTCCAGTGGAAAAACCCACTAATACTGAGGAAATTTTAATTACTGTATTGGACAAGTGACTGCTCGTTCCTTGGGGGTTTCAATAGCCCCTTGTGCAGAGGATCAAGGGACCTTGAAGAGGAGCGAGGAGCCCTACAGCTGTACGAGCTGATGTTGGCCAAAGGCAGCTGCAGAGCCAAGGGCAGGGAAGCGCTGCCTGCCCCTGGCCAGCCAAATGAATGCCTGCTGGATTAACTGTGAGTGTTCCCCGTGCCAGGAAAAGCTCAAGGGCTCAGTGAGAGAAAGAAAGCGGGAATCTAAGAAGACCAAAAGCAAGAATTTCTCTCTGAAGTGAGGGGATTAGCTGAGGAGGAGCAGCTGGAGTTTCAGAGAAGGAAAAGAAAATATAGCAGAAAGCAAAGAATTGGGGGAAAGCTTACCTAAGAAGTGCCAGCCTGTGGGAAGGGGTCCGTGATGAAGTAGAGTGTAGCAATTAGTGCAGGGAGATCGATCCTCATTTCTGTGACAGAGTTTAAACTTAAAACTACATAAATCTAATGGCAGCCACCATAGCTAAGATCTGAACAAATTACCTTACAATTAAATGACAATCAACTTTTAGCAGGAGTATCTCCCCTAGCAAGCATAGAGCTCGTGTTTTTGGGACACAGGGTCACATCAATGCCCGGACCAGAGGGCAGACAGATACCTGGGCTGGGGTATCTGCCACCCTCTTTCACACATCTCTTTGCAGAATCCTTCATTATGTCATCCTTTCTCTCTTCAAAACAAAGGTAGTGGGGATTTTTAGTGCCAAATAACAAATTATTTCATCAGGCCTGACCATCTCCTAGGATGCAACAGATAGCTAGGTTTTGAGCATTTACAGATGGGAAATACAGCAGAGTTCATTACTTGCTGGCATAACTCATACAGCTCCTGCCCTTGGTTGCTGCCCAGTCACGATGGGCTCATTCTGGCAGCAACAGTGCCTAGCCATCATGTATTTTTGCTCAATCTTTTGGGGATGCACTTTAAACATCAGCTGTCCCAAAATATAGAAGACTAGTAACAACGTGTCTCTCTGGCTGTTCATTTCAAAGCTCTACTCCCAAAAGCCAATTCCAGCTCAGTTTAATCCTTGATCAAAGCTGTACAATTTAGCATTGGATTAGTGATTCTCACATTTAAATCTGTCACTAAAAAATGCAGGTGATTTAAGTCAATTCCAAATATGTCAACCAAGGCTACTGAAACTTGATCAGGTAGTACAGGGATATCATTTCTTTAACCTTTATTGCAATTTCAGGCTGCATTTTCACAGTGTCTTACAGGCACAAATGCACTTGCTCTCCCTTTGTCAGAACAGTCTTTCCTGAGTTCCCTGGAAAACTGCAGAAGAAAAAACCCCTCAAGTTACAATACTATTGTCAATTCCTTTGGGATGCTTGAGCAAAAAAGCATGCCAGGGAAAAAGAACTGGAAAAGCTAACAGGGCACCAAATCTTCTCCTGGCATCTCCACACTAAGAAGGGCCCCAGGGGTGCATTTGATCCAAGCACTTCCAGCCACCACTCTGGAAGGTGGGAATCCTGCTGGAGAACACGAAACTCCTCCAGTGCAGAGCAAAGCCCATGAAGTCCCCAAACCAGGGAGGAGAAGAAAGAAAGAAGCACCAGCATAAACTGTCAAAGGCAAATGATGCCAAATACAAATTCATCCATCTGAAATAAGCTCAGCTCTGAGGCTTCCACAGCAGGATGGTAACCCCAGGGTGAACATGCCCTTATGTGCAGCAAGGAGCACAAGAGACTATCTTGCTGATGCCTCTGCATGCCCAGCACTGTTTGTACACACTCCAGGAAGGAGCACGGTAAGGCAATCATAACCCACATGCTCCCTTGCTCTCTTAGCACCCCAATAACCAACAGCAAGAGTAGCAGTCCTCAGGCTCCTGCTCTATACTCAGGCTTGTCCCATGGAATTGCAACACTGATATGAGCAAACACATTTTACTCACTAGGCAAGTCACACACAGGAATTGTGCCCCAGACTTAAGGTCTAGTCCACGTCAGAAACACATGCATTTTGCTCAGGCCCTTCCTTTTGCTACCAAAGTTCTGAACCTGTCAGTGTCCCGACAGAGCTCCTGTGTATCAACACACAGTACCCTGCACCAGCAAGTAAGTCTCTCTCTCTCCTCAAGTGAGGGTAACCAAGTTTATGCATTCAGTGAAGCCTGAAATCAATAATATCCTACACCGACCCCCTAAAAGCTGTTGTTCTTTAGAGGTTCCCATAAAAATGCAAGTTGTCTTCCTTTACACCAAAGGACTTTGATCTGCTGCAGGAGTGCCGCTGGCAGTAAGGGCTTGCACAGAGCGCAGAGCTCCCAGCAGTTAGTGACGGCTCCAGGCCCCATTAAAATGCAAACCTTTCAGAAATTAAAGGCAACAGCAACGGGGCTGAACACTGGCTGCATAGCACCTTGCAAGCTGGGAGTCTGCAGTCACAGCAACCTCCACCACAGAAGTTTAGAGACCATCTAACACTCACACAACTAAACGGGGGGCGAGGGACCCCGGCATCACAGTCTGGAACAAAAAACTTCTTTACTTCTCATCACATGCAACACTGCAGGACTGTGAGAACAGACACTCTGTCCTGTCTCGGATTAAATTACTTGGAAATACACTTAAAATATTGCTGCTCCTCACATCTTCTCAAAGTTTATTTTCTCCCCGTTATCCTCCCAGGTTTCTCATCCTTTCAACCCATCCCCTCATAGGAGTGCGGGGAGGGACAGACCTCAGGGTTCCCAAACAGTCTGGTGGGGTCCAGCATACACCCAAGTGCCTCTCCCTGCAAAGTAACAGCTCCTGCATGGGAGGAGGGAAACCTTGTGAGACTGAGGCACACCTGAATCTACTTTACTGCAATAAAAACCATGGCAGATGGAGAGAATAAAAATCTAGAGAGTCAACAGGAAAAAAACCAAAACCAAACAACCTCTGAAAAATATACACCATGCAAGAAAGCAAGATAATCCTACTCCCCCCACCAATGCATATCAAGGGCGAAAATCAATCATGGATGATGTAGCTTCCTCCTCCTGCTCAGCTGAGAAAAAGTAAAGGTTCGAGTGAGCCCCCCTCCATATCCCTCGCAGGCAGGAGCCAGCCACTCCACTCTCTGTGTACCTTTATTCCTCCGTCTCACCACCCCGAGCCGACACTTGAGTGAAACAGCAAACATCTTCCCGACCGCAGCCTTCAGCGCTCCTCACATGGCTCTGTGCCGCTTCTCCCTCCGCACCTCTGCCTGGCTCTGCAAGGGGCTGCTGGCTCAAAATTAATTTATGATTACTGTGAAACGGAATCGTGCTTTATGTAGTGGCAGAGAGAGTGAGAGGGATGGGTTTCTGGGGGGAGGATGGCAAAGACAAAGCTAGAAGGGGCACAGACCCTTTCCAATACTTTCAGTGCGGGGCTGTTCTTGTTATCTTGCCTAGATGAATAAAATCCCTCATTGATGTTTATAAACCTATCGCCAGTCTCCTGCTGTTAAGGGCTGGGAATCTGCTACTACATTAACATATTAATTTACAAAGTAATACTATTCCTTGGTACACATTGATGCCTGCTTGCACTTCAGCAGAAAGCTAATTCAGACTTTACCACGGAGATAAAAGCCCTCAATTCTATGGAACCAGCTCACCAGAAACCCAGCACCAGCACACGCGCTGTGGGGCTGTGCGCCGGTAACGGCCCCAGCTGTACAAGTCCTGGTAAAGAAACTTCTGCAAAAGAACCTGTGTCTGCAGAAACCATCAGCAACGTCCTGCAGACCTGAGAGCAAAGCCACCATACCAAGGACACACAAGGCACCTGTTGAACATCAGCTCCCCAGATGAGACGCCTGATGTATCCCAAGTGCCACCTCCTACTTGATGAAGTGGGATGATGGATCATACTGGAGATTTTTGCTGGGGATGGAGCAGCCTTGGGGCACTTCAGGGCTGCACCTTCACACTGCTGGAGAGCTTTTGTTTTTATAAGCTCTTGCATACAGCAGAGGACAGCGGGCAGCCCCAGGCAGCACCCTAGGATACAACTAGTTCTCAGGAAGGGTTATCAAGTAGTAGAAAACACCAAGCTTATTTTGGGCAGAATTACCAGGGAATTTAGTGGAAGGCAAAACGGATGCCTTACTCTTGGCAGGGCCATACTGGATCCCCATGAGAAATCAGCCCAAGACAAACCATCACCAGGAGCTCATGCTGCAGGAGACAGCGGAGGTTCCTTCCCGGCCATACCACTGGAGGGTTTGTGTAGGTTGGACTGTTGGCAAGACCCAGCACACCCACCTGAAAGGACCAGCAACGTTCAGGAGGGCCTACTCTGTGGGGTAGAAAGGAATCTGAAGGACCTGTGCAATGACTCAAAGCCAGCATGACAGGGTCAATTTGGTGCACCTAAAAGGAAGGAGGTCCCTTTGTCCAGCCAGGTCTGGTGACTAAGGGGACATGAAAAACCAAAAGCCTGTGGGTCACACCATGAGAAAACACAGCTCATAGTCCCCAAGTCCCCCCCTGCCAAATACAGGGGGCACAGTGGGGTGAAATACATATACAATATACTAGAGACAGTGTAATAAATCTACCCAAGGAATAGCCATTTGAGATACTAGCTGAGAAGATACAGTGCTACTTGTTCTTTTATTCAGCTTACTAGTCCGATAGCAATCTCACTTTTCTCACACGCTGACACCAAAAATCAGATTTGCAAAGGAATAATTTTCTGGATTTTTGAATGCCCAGAAGAAAACAACAGCAGAGGTTTACCACTAAGTCTTTACAAAGCTTAGTCATATTCATTTGTCTGTTCAAGCGGGGGTAAACACAGACTTGCATAGCCCAATAGTGCCTCAAAATGGTAATCTCCAGAGCTTCCGTATGTACGATTGTCTCTGTGTTCAACAAGAAACAGGACTATGGTTCGTGTGTCTCTGGTTCCACAAACCATCCTCTTTCTGCAGTCCCCCACCTGCATCCCTGGGACAGAGAGGCATCAATGGTAACGGGGTGTACTTTGCCCCCCAGATCTTTTTAGGTCTGAGCTGCACGTGTTACTGATCATACACGCGTACACTCTGCCCCCGACACACCTCCTGCTCTTCTCCATCTCCTCACAGCACATTTTCCAAGTCAGGGAGAACCACACAGAGGAACATGGACTCTTCCCACTCTCTTTGGGTGGGAGGACCTTGGATAGAGTTTGTGACAGCACAACAGGTCTCACTGCCTTCCTTGCCCAGCCCTGCTCATCCCCATGTTATTCTGGGAGAAGGACACATGCTGAGAACTCTGCCTGACCAATATCTTCCTACTCCCTTTCATCTGACTTTTAGACCCAAATCACACTGGGAGTAGCACTTTGGTTGGCCTTTTCTACCAAGCTGAGCCTCTCCCGGTGTGTTAAGATACTCTTCATTCTATGGGAATTCAGTCAATGGTAGAAGCAGTTCTCAACTGCTTCTTACCATGGTCCCTGGGGAGCCCAAGGGTGCCTTCCAGGAACACACAGGGAAACTGGATTTATAGGACAAGCCCCGTTACTAAGCCAATACCTGAGGGCTAAAGGCTGCTTTTAATAGATGGACATTTGGGAGTTTATCAATACAAGATCTCCAAGCACCTTCTCCAGCTGACATTTCTGCTGATCCCACAGATGACTTAGGAGGTCTCAAATTGTTTCCACAGACCAACTGCTGCAGGCAGCAAGGCGCTGCATCTTTTCAGGAGACCCCTTAGAGACACAGCGCAGAATAACTCAGTTCCAACGCCTGACCTCAGCGTGCTCTGACACAGAGTCTTTGCACTTATTTACCAGAGCCACTCTCCCACTTTTTAGGCTGGAAGGATACATGCAGTTGGGTAAATTCAAACTCGAAGGTGTAAGTTTGGAATTAAAGGAAAATATAACACAGACCAACCCAGAAAGCTTTCCAGCAAGGAAAGGGCTAAAAGTGAGCTGCTTTGAACGTGTGGCAGCGTTAGCGGCACAGCACAAACAGCAGTCTCAGAGGAGCTAACACTGAATTTCAAATTCACGAATTCCAATTACAGACGCTGTAAACTCAAACCCTCAGCACTTTAGAGATCAATCTTTACGTAACAGCACAAGAGATTTTCTTCTTGATTCCATCTTGTTTTCTTTAAAATATACAGTTGAAAGCTTTGACAGGTGTGTACAGGTATACTAAAAAGATAAATTTAGATGTAACACATGTATTTAATATCTCATACAGCAGACAAAAAGCCTGAGCTTGTTTGAATTGCATGAGAAACATGCACATGGGGCTGATGATGGGTCGAAGGATGGGGCCAGACAACAGGGCTTCTCCTGCTTCTGCCACAGCTGCAAAAGCCCAAAGGGGCTGAGCAGATCACACAGAGCCCCCGATGTTCAGTTTCTGAGACAGCCTGAGCGCTGATCCCCAGCTCCTCACACACAGTTGCTTGCTCTGTCCAGGTTGCTTTTTCTTCTCTCACCTCTGCTGAGCGCATGCCTCTCCAGTTAATTTCACTGAGGCTGTAACAGAGGAACTACATAGTTTTCCCAATCAAAGTATCATTTTGCACCAGATATTGCCTGCTTTCATGAAGCTGAAGTACCAGTCTACAAATAAGACTAGAGAAATCATGCTATTTCACTGTCTCTCTAGGCTCATCATTGAGGTTTAAGCATATTCAGACATAAACCTGAATATTCAGATCCAGTTTACCCTCCTCTGAGAGGCTCAGAGAACTTCTTTAGCCAGGGGAATTGCCTGGATGTCCCAAGACAATTGGTTTTACTTCAGAGGAAATTCCAGTCACAATCAAAACACAGCTGTTTCTCTTTGATACTGAAACAAGTGTGTTTTCAGCTGTCCCGCATATAAATCTAATCCTCATTTCAGCTAAGAAAATGTCTGTGGGGACACTGGTCATCAAGAGTGCACAATAGGAGGAGAGAGAAATGCAGCAATTAAACTAAGAGGATAAAAAAGCATTTGTATAATGGGAAATCTATTACCATTTATCATGTCTGGTATTTGAAGTGGCTCTGCCAAGCCATAGAATCAATTGCAAATAATGCAAGAGGATAACAAAAATAGGCATACACCAAGTTTCAGAAAAATAAAGCAGAACACAGTGTGATTAATGAATATTCAGTATACAGAATATATGTATGTACTGCTGCGTTCACCTGCCTGGCAATGATTAGACTTTTCCTATAATAGCAACTGTAGAGAAATGGCAAGGAAGACAAGAAGTCTTCTATTCATGTAAATATTTAAAAATACATATCAGAACAAAATCAAAGGAGTAGAAACTAGTCGAAGTACAGCTCACATTAAATTAGCTTGGTTTTTTCCTTGAAGTTGCCATACATTTCTTTTCCTTCCTCAGGAATAATAATGCAAAATCCCATGTGTCTAATACATACCTTGAAAATTACACACTATACTAAAACCTATTTTAAAAAGGCAGTATTTCCCTTACTAACAGGTACAGTTATGATTAAATACATTAATGTTAAAAATACTGATAATACTGCCTTTGTGAATTTGTTCAAATTATTTTCATCTTCTCTTCAGTAGTTTAAAGGACATTCCAACTTTACTTTAAATATGGCTCAGTTCTATATGAATATGTGTACAGTCAGCAGGCAGACCCATAAAATGGGTTCTGGGAAGAAAACTAGAGATTTCTATGGAAAGGCAGCGTTTTCTTTTTTTTTTTTTTCATTTTCATTTCATGTTTGCTCATTGTATGCAAAAAGTGAAAACAGATATTACCAGAGACTGGGCTAACAGGCTTTTTATCATCATTATAGATCAGACTATATTAAACTGCCTAACCACTGTACATCTTCTATTTAAAAAGAAAGCAAAATAAACAAAGTTCACTACAGATGGTTTTGCTCTTGGATACCTCTGCCCAGTAAAAATACGTCAAACAGACTAACCAACAATAGACCGAAGGTATCTCTCAAAAATATTCACGCCACAGTGCATGCTAAGATAAGCCATTGCAATTAGAAAACAGATCCCCCCGTAAGAGTTTGGGAGCTCTTCAAGAGCCACAGAAGCAATTAACATTGGCCAAACGTGGCATTAAAGCATTTGGAGACAAAAAGTCTGTCTTTGATAAGCAAGTTGGATCAATGCTGAAACAAGAAATCTGATATGCCTTGAACCAAACGTGGGAGAAGTTGATCTATAAAAATCAGATATCCCATAGACTCGCAGGATGCTGCGTGTTAGCAATGGAGCTCTCCTTCCTGATGTGCAAATTCCCATAGAAATACCCGTATCCTCTGTGTAAAGTCGAGCAGCACCAGGGTAGCCAGCAGCCAGAAGGTGCTCACCCCCTCCCCAAAGCAACCGAACAGACTTCAGGATCCAAGTTTATTGCCTCTTGGTGCCTGTTAAATCAAATATGCTGCTAACAAATGCTGTTATTTCGGGGCAGGGAGTCAGGCTTCATTCTCCTCATGTGTTGACACTGTCAGTAACAAACGTCTGTGAGAGATGGTCTGCCCACACTGACACCTGTACTGCTTTAACTGATTACCCTTAATAAATGATCCCAGTGACAGCATGAACGAGGAACAGTTTCATTGAAACCATGCTCAATTAGCTCAATTCCCAA
Organism: Falco rusticolus; assembly: GCF_015220075.1. Taxonomy (NCBI): domain Eukaryota; kingdom Metazoa; phylum Chordata; class Aves; order Falconiformes; family Falconidae; genus Falco; species Falco rusticolus. Next base: position 13,033,825 of record NC_051190.1, read on the forward strand.
AAGGAAACCATCTAAATTATGCTTTACAGGTACCATGCCTGGTCCTAATTAGCATGGGCACAGCTTTCCCCTGTGCAAGGCTACAGCCTCCCAATGAAGTAACATGGGGGGGGGGGGGGGGTGGAATTTGATGTGGTACTATTAGGTTTAATTACCCTGACAATAACTTATGAAGGTGACAGTGTCACGAAACTGCGATCAGCTAAGTAGACAAACAGGCTAGTCATTAACCTTCACCCTCGGTATTTTGAAAACCCTTCTTACTTTTTGCATCCTCAGGTGATTTCTGACACATGCTCTGAACATCCTGTGCAACTTTTTACAAACTCAACAGCTTCACAGAAGGCTGTCATGAGCAATGCCATGTTTACTCTTTGGCTATATACAATTATTTCCTTGAACTAGAACTTCTCCCGACCCTCGACTGCCTATAGCATCAGCTTCAAGAAACCCACAAGAGGCTCTTTGGAGAAATCCCCATTCTCACTGTTGCATTTGCTGGGACCATGAATGCAGCTGTGCATAAGCTCCATGGTCCCAGTTTCAAAAGGAATGCTTATGGGGACTGTGCCTCCAACCCAATCCGCTGAGATGCTAAAGGTTTGTATCTAGATTAGACTGTGACTAGAAATCAAGGAAGATGATTTAAAGGCAAGTGAAGGCAAGGGGTGAAAGCTAGTGCTGGTGATGTCTTCCTAGTTGTCCTCTCCATAATAATTCACACCCCAGATTGGCAGGAAGGCTGAATGTGTAGGATTTTATGGGCACTTTTCTGCAATTCAACTGGGTGAATGGCATTTGGATTATGTCCCAAAATTAAGAAGGCAGCTAATTTAAACATTCACATCTATTTTCCTTTTCTAAGCTTCAACTTGAGCCCTATCAGTATCACTCAAGACATCTCCTCCTACTGTAATTATTATCAGCTGACACGAACATCTTGACAATTCACACGTAAAAGTATTCTTACATACTTCCCTGGTAGTGTTTCAGTAGTGATGCTGCAGTCTTATCACCATCTACAGCAAACCAAAAGCTCAGGTGCTTGATTCTCAGCTCATCCTTCTGTCCTGCTTCTGCACAATACAGTGCGTAAAAGAAGTCAGGTCTCTAATGGGAAATGCTGCTGCAATAGTAGTAAATAACAGCAGCTAGTTAACTGCAAGAAAACACTGTATACATTTGGAAATGAGGCTATGAGAGCTGTATTATTTCAAAGAGTAGCAACCAAAGCAGTGCTGCCTATTGCTCATGGTAAGAAGCGTGGTGCTGCAGGTGGAACACTGTCGCCAGGATTCAGCCGAAGACCAGAGTTTTGCCAGGAAATGCTGAAGCTGTTCTTTAATAATTAAATGGTACAGTCTGTTTGTTCAATCTGTGAATCCATGGACAAGGCACCAGCCTTTCCAAGGAGACAGCTGAGTCTCCTGAAGCAAGAAATTAAAATAGTCTTATCTCCATGTGCTGTATTGCCACTCACTCTGACTGCCAAATTACTTAGAAGAACGAAAGCCTCTTGCAAATGCTGACTGCAGATGCTCGCCTAGACAGGGGTCACAGGAAGCCTTCATGTATGTACTCCTGACAGTCTTCTCACTGTATTTTACATTGTTGTTGTGCTAATGAAGCAATTAACTAGTAACAGCCTGGGACCAGTTAGTATGCCAAAGGCCAAAAGTCATTTCCCTTTTTAAGCAGGTTCTTGTTACCCAGTTTAAGTGCCAGCTGCAGTCTCTTACTGTGAGCACAGTTAAAAGAGAATACACAAATTTAACTGTTAGTTACAGAGTGCCTTAGGTCTTCCCAGCCCCAAAAAGGATGATAGGAAAGCTGCCATGCCTGCAACATGCAGCTTAGCTTTGACATTAAACAGCCTCACTTCAGATGGGTTATATTAGGAAATTTAAAATAATAATGCAGAATCTGTACTGTTTCTTCTAAGAAATACATACACCTTTTAAAGTAGCATGTTCATGCTGGTAGGCTTGCTGTTACTGATATTTAGCATCCAGTAAAAAAATTTCTTTGTATTTTAAGCCAAAGATTGAAAATTCCAAGTTACATGATTATTAATCAATAGTAGACTGTTCAAGAGGTCTTAAGGACCCAGGAAATTGAATTTTATTATTATCATTAAATACAGTGCACCAATATTATGGTTGCTTATACAGACCTCATCTGAGGGCTCATTTTGCCTACATTGTACAAATGTTCCTGTATGACACTGAGTGCGGTTTGAGCAGAGAAGACAGAGAAAGAACGGACTGAGAGAAATGCAATTCTCTCAATTTTTAACTGTAAAATACAGATCCCTTTTCCAAAATAACAGCAGTAAACATGTTTCACTCACAAGAACAAATTACTTGGGGAAAGAGCACAATGTGTGTTCTGGTCTCCTTAAATCAAAACCAGAGGTCTGCCTTCCAGAAAACCAGCCAGAAGGTTTGCCTTGGTCTCATCCAGGTTACTAGGGATACACAGATGAAGGTTTTGGCCTGCGTTTTTACAGGACATCAAGCTAAATTATCCTTGTCCACCATCAAATCTAATGACCACATCCACTGCTGCACAGAACTGGCATTGCTTTCTTGTCTGCAGAACAGCCACACCAGTTTACTCTGGCAGAAAACTTGCCCATCAGTGGTTTGCCCAGTACTGGACTGGGAGCCAACCACAGAACAGGGAACTGAGCCCAGCCCTAATTAAATGCATACATCCATCTGGAAACTCATCATTAATTTTTCCTACTTTAAGCGTTTTCCTTTCACACAAGGCTTGATTTTCTTACCCTGTTTGACAGTGGGTGCAGATTTGCCAGCCCCTACGGTTATCAGACCCAGAGCTGCACCACCACAGCGGTGGCCCACTCTTCCAAGAATTGACCGCACCCATAATTAACTAGAAACTTGTTTGGGAAATGTCTAAATCATAGTAATTATCATTATGATAGCACAATTAAAAATGGATGAAACCTCACTGACAGGTGGTATTTTGAACAGCACTTACCGTCAATTTCATGCTTCCCACTAAGGGAGATAGTTACTTTTGTTGTCCAAGCGCGACTGAGAACTCCAGCTCCCATGTCTACTCTTTTCAGACTTTATTTATTATCATCCCTATTTCTGAAGTACTTTCCTACCCCATTACCCTACATTTCCCTCGCCAAGGAATTGCCACATTCATTTCTCTAATTAGCAATGCCAAACTCGGCCCTTCACAAAGGCTACCATTCAGTCTATACCTTATATTTTATGTTGACATCTAAAAACAATATCAAAGCTGCATTTTATAGCCAGGGAGCCTGAAACTCCCACTCTCTATTTGCATTTCCTTATTAATGGATTGACCCATCATCAGATGAATGAGCAGGAAAACACTTTGCTCCAAAGTCAGTGTCAATGCACCATACTGGTGGGGCTTCGGATGGATCAGAGGAGCCTGGCTCTGCTTACTTGTTTTTATTATTCAACTATAAACAAGCCACCAGAGCAAGCACGAAAGAGTATTTTGAGAAGTTAATTCAGTACATCTGCTTCCCTAGGAAATCAAGCAGCTGGCCTCTAGGCTCACCTGTGCTTGTCTCAGCCACAGACTAATTCAAGATCCAGGTGCAAAAAGGACTAACTACCCAGCTTTTGCAACTACTTGCTAAGCAGGTGAGGTACGGATGCCATCTCTAACCATATAAACATTCAGTTCCTTGCTCTTGAAGAAAAAGACTGCCTGTCCCATGACACATTTTCACTCTTAGCCGTTTCCTTGGCATTTATTACAAGTAACCCCAAGATGGAAGGACTGGATTGAATCTGACCAGTCCTCTAAAAGCTGAAACCTGCAGCTTTGATTTAGCCACTCTCTAGTGCTTAGCATTACCTGAAATGTGAGAAAGAGGCAGGCAGAAATTGATGGAAAGCTTAACACTAAGGAAGTATATTTATTGGGGCAACATTACGGAGATCTAAGGAACTCATCTACTTTTCTTTTTGCAAATATTAGCCTTCAGCAAAGACAGGAAAACATTTGTCCTTATTCTAAAGAGGATATTATCAGTTAATTAATTTCTAGCACCAAACAGTCTGGATGAAGGGTTTAATTGCTGAAAATGTTGAAATTGAATATTTTCACAGTGAATTTTATGTTGGGTTACAATAGAATGATTCTGCTTGATGAAAAGCTTTCTCTGTCGTTCCTGGAAGTTAGAGATCCCATAACCCTTCATGAGCTTTTAACCACCTCTAAGCCTCCGGTATACGCTACCAATCCCCCTTCCGCAGCCACTGCATGACCTGCAAGCGGGGTGCCCAGGAGGAGCTACAAATAACACAGCCCCACCATCCCTTCAGCAGAGGGAGATGGGAGGTGTCAGGGCTTTGAAAGGGCACCAGGCTCCACTTTGAAAATACAGGTTTCTCCTGCTGGTCACCACAAGGGAAATCACTTCCAAAGGTTGAAAAAGGGCAACTCTTTCTAGCTCAATAGACAACTTTCTATCTTGTGATACGAGCATAACTGCTAATCACTGCTTCGTTTACAGTGTGCTCACTACCGCAGGGCACAGGCAGAGAGAGGATTATTCAAGTCTCCAGCCTATTGCCCTTCTCAGGATCCTTTGCCTTTATCTACAACCTCAGTGCTATTAACCCTGACTTCTTCCCAGCCACACACTGATCTCTGCCCTTGGGTTTTCCCTTTTCCATCAGTGACAATACTGGTCCCACTAGCAGAACCCTTGGTGGCAGGTCTCAGAGCTGTCCCAGGACCTGCAGCATGTTAAGCCCCAGCTTCCTGACTGCTGCTTGCAGGACTCCAGCACTGGCCCCAGACCACACAAGACACTGCAGTACACATACACCCCACCTCATACAGATGCTCTGTGAAGGACCTTTTTTCCTTTCCTATCCCTTCCCCCTCCCTAATGTATCGCCCTGTCCAAATCACTTCACGTCCTGTATTCCCATATAAAAAATGCAAACATTTATTTAGAGGTTCCTCAAGATGCTATTTTAGTTATCACCACTTTTACCAAACAATGTCTTCACACCTGGGGTACATGGAGCTCTATGAACAGCCATGTTCAAAGAGAGGCATAGTAATACATAAATTTCTTTTTCCAGCATCTGAATTTATGGCTGGAAACTAAACTATCAGCTTTGCAATGATTTACTGCTGTACAGCGAGACCCATAGGATATAAAGAGAGGTGACAACCCTGCAGGACAATAAATTGTCACAAACCAAACAGTCATCACAAAATGCATAAAAGCCATGTGAAAACAAGCCCACTGATGGGACACAGAGGAACTTATGGCAGCTGCTTTTTTTCTGGCATGAGGTACAGATGCCTCTTCCAAAGCAAGCAAGGCTGAGATACCTACTCCTGGTTTCTACCACCACCACCTGCAGCTCTTTGCATCTCCTTTGCTGCCCAGAGGCTGGGATACCCCACTGGCTCCTCATAAGCTTTGCCCCATGATGTCCAGAGCACCTGTCCCCAAATCCTGATGCTGAGACATTTCTGAAAGGCTACCAAGCTTCATCAGGCCCAAAGGTACCTAAAGCACCCAAACCCTTCGACAGCCTGGCCATGTAGTTTTGGACTCTTTTGTTGGTATGGTCCCTCTCTGGGCCAAGCACCTATCTGAAGATGTTTGTCTTCACCCCAGGGATCAGGTGGGACAACACTGGCTCTAGGAGGAGACTGTCAATGATCACTGCAGCTCCTGATCTCCTTCACCTGCCAGGGCTGCATCTCTGTGGGTCCTCACATCACTCCAAGCCCCATCACTTGTGAACTTCAAAGCCACAAGAAATGCAGGAACAATTCTGGAGAGCTCAGCCAGTGGCTTTACAAGGATGGCTTGGTTTCATAATTTTGTGCCTGGGGGATTTCTTGTGGGAGGATGAAGCAAGTAGGTCTGGCATCACTTAGCAATGGAAGGGTAGGAGTTTATCACATGATCTGAAAGGCTGAGCAACATCCCTCTGAATGTATTTATTTAACCTAGAAATTGAGTAGCTCTGTATTTCTAAGGTAGCTGATAATGGGTGGAAAATCAGAAGAATAAATATATCTTAGCTTTCAGAGGGACCAGAGGAAAAAAAATCAAAAAAACTCCAGTATAAATTTTAATTCCCCATAGCATAACACATGATTGGAATGTGGGTTTAAATTCAGAGCCCTAGTCCAGTGCAAAGAGAGCTATGACAGATAGCACACGCCTAGGTCGCTGAAATCCCCCCTCCCATACCAAATTTCTCCCCCTCTTGAGGATAATGTGGTATTTTCCTAAACAGCCTTTTGCTGAATCTGCCTTTACTTACACACCACAAAGCCAGGCAACTCAGCACTGCTCTGAAACGGGGAGGGGGATGGGAATGAAACAAAAGAAATTCAGAGAGACTGTCCGTAGGGAAATCCAAGGAGCTACAAGAAGATAAAATGAGAGGCAAAGAGGAATCCTTATAAAAATGCATGAGATGTGAAAAACTGACAGGCCAATTAAACATGCCTAAATACAATCAGAGATTAGCACAATGCCACTGCTGTGCCCTATTGTTCTCCACCTCCCTTTGTTCCCCTTCTCCAGCCTCCAGAGCAGCAGCTCGCCCGCATCCCCCAGCCCCTCTGCTCGTCCCTCTGACCAGCCACAACCACACACGTCACAGGCCCGTTGCTCCTTGCCCTGTGTCTTTGCACAAACTGCTTTTTTACCAGCCCTTGGCCAGCCAACGACATTTCTGCTTTCTGTGCACCGCTCCTGAAGAAGGGACACAAACGCCAAGAGCCTGCGGGGAGTGGGGGCTGGCTGACGCTTCTGTAAACACCATGCTAATCTGTTTAAGATATTAGACTCCCATATATGTGTTTTTAATAATAAAGGCAACATTTAGATGCTGCCAAGGTATCAGAGAGAGAGTAGCAGACACAGAAGAGCCACCTCCACCATATAAACAATGGAAAATGCTCTCTTATCTTTTCATACCACTAGGCCTCCAGGCTGCAAAATAAATGATTGCATTCATTTACATTTTATTGTAGAGATATAACCGGCTGGAATAACTGCCAGCAGAGAACCCAACTGCAGGAATGCACTGTTTTTCTCCCCATTTACCTTAACAGATGCTTTTTTTTCCTGGCAATCCATCTCCATCACTGTTGTCTAGATGGCAGAAGGGGAATTAACCCACTACCTATCCTGCATTTAGGGGAAAAAATCCACTGGTTCAGCTTTTTACAAAGCCTCAGGCTAACAAACTGTTACAAAGTAGCAGAGACTGTGAAAGGAGGGCTCTTCACCTAAAGCATATCCAGACAGTAAAGTCAAAACTTTCTTAGATAGTCACACATTGATGCCCCCAAAACCCTACAAGCCACACAGAAATCAACCCATGAGAGACATCTTCATCTTAGTCAGTCACTTATACTTCCCTTACGGTCAACAGAAAGGAACAGACTGTCTGGAGAATTCATCCCAGGGGTGTGAGATGTCTATTTCAGGTTGGGAAGAACCCGTTCCTCTCCTTTCCCTCCTAAGCAGCCTGGACACATAGCTCAGAGGGAGAGGTCCATGCTGTACATCCAGCTGAGATGGACCCAGGCCACAGAAGTATTGCCCACACAGGCTGGCATTAACTACAGGTTCAAAAGATGTGTCATTCTTTTGACAAAAAGAATAACCAAATAAATAAAAAATAACCAAAGCGTTCAATCTCTCAGGTCAGCACCCAAAAGCTGAGCAGATGGTTAGAAGGATGTGGATTGAATGTCAAACTCAACCCTGATGGGACCACACTCCCAGGCAGTGGGGAGGCTCAAGGGCTGGGAGTGAACCTTCTTAGGTAACAACTGTCTGTTAAAAAGATAAAGTAAAATACACACAAGGTTAACAATAATAACAACTGTCAATTTAGGGCTAGCTAACATTTTCTACTTCCTCCTTGTTTTCTGATACCTAAATAACTTCAGGTTTTTATTTCCTTTTTTACCTGTAGATCAATTTCTAACTAAAGATGAGGTAAGAAATATAATGACAAGATTAAACAAAAATGTTTGAGTACATTTCACTGGAAAAATGGTGGCAAAGAACATACCTCAGGCTCTTGAACTACCCTGAGGAGGTAAGACAGGAGAAAGTCTGGGCAACTGAAAGCAGAATTAATGAATGGACGAGTAAATTTAATGAAACCAAATCCTACAAGCAAAGATGTTCCAGGGCGGAAGGATAGCCAGTTCTCACCATAGTTATAACTGAACGAAGCAGGGAAACCTCAGAGAGACCCGAGAAAGAAGCTGCTCAAGAATCCTCTGGTGGCTGGATCCCCCTGGGGCCATGGGCAGCCCGGTTAAACGCCCCCTAAGCTGGCTGGCTTTAGGCCTGACCCAGGTCACAGAAAAAGGTGGCAAGACATGCTAGGGTATGATCTGATTGCTATGGTGTCATTAAAGAAGGCATTACACATGAAAGCACAAAAGGGACAGTCTGAACTGCGTGTGCCACCTTCACCTCAGTATTTGCTGCCTTTCTACCACTCACCCATTTGACCTGACCCACCTTTGCAATGCAGATTTTTAGCTGAAAGCATTTTTCACATAGGAGCTGCAGCAGAGAGCAGCGCAGTCACCAGTGCTGCTTACTGAGGCACTGGCTCAGGCCTGTCCGGCCCCGATCTCTGCAGCCCTGGGCAAGTTCAATAACATCTCTGTGCCCCAGGCTGTAAATCAGCTCTTCAGCCACCCAGGGTCTTGCAAGAACAGGCCCATCAGACACTCCAGGACAGGGTCAGAAAAGTGGCTCAACAGAATTAGGTGGGTGAGAAAGAAAAAGAGTGAGAGTCCTTAAAACGTTCGAAAGCTGTAACAATACTATTGCAAACAAACTACCAAATGTAACAGTGAAAAGAACAGTGACCTACATTAGGCATGAGTGTAAGCTTCATCCTAAGTGTAGTTTCATTAGCATTTCATATCCTTTGGATGCTGGCAATGCAGAATGAAGGAAGCTGAGCCTGATGGCCAAGTGCACAGCCCTTCACATTTTCCTCTGCTGGGTCACAGCCACCGGCTGAGAGTTCAGGCATGCTGGGGACATGTCAGTGAATGCTGTAAATGCCCTTTTTTCATGTTCTGGGCTTCTCTCATTTGGCTTTTTTTTAATACATAGACCAAACCAGATAATTTTCGATGATATTGCAGCCGCGGCACAGTTTACTTGAAAGATAAGCGTGGATATATAACAGACCTGGGTCCAGACCAACTCTGGCCACAGCACACTTTTGCAGACAAAGACATCCCTCAGAAAAACAGCAACCTAAATCTGTCCATTTCCCGTTCCTTTTCTGTTGCACAAATATACGTAATAAACATCAAGGCTTAAATATCTCAAAATACAGTAACACATCAACAAAAATCTCAATGAGCTACATGTTCTCCCTGCACTTTTAAGGACACCATCCCACTGCAAAGATGACTCCCTGCTGTCCCCACTCCGCAATTGTGCAAATGCCATCCTCACAAGCAAGGGAAGGTTTACAAAGGAGATGCAGGAGTCCCAGTTCCCTGTCCTTACTCCTTCTCCCACCAATATTTTTCAGCCCTTGAAAAGCATGACAGCGGTGGGTGGCTGTAGGAAGCTCTCCTGTCACGTAAGCAATGGATATCAAACAGGCACGTTATCTCCAGGCGAGCAGGAGCATTCCTGTTTCCTTACCACTGTTACAGAGGTGTAGACGGCACAAACCACCTGGGTCACAGAGTTCATGGCTCTCCCCTTCCTCCTCCACCCTCAGCTCGTCTCTCCATCTCTTCCTCCTCCTCGATGACTTCTTAAGGATCTTCAAAACCTTATTCACTTTATTCATTTGGTCTCACAGCCGTAGAGAGGGGGACGGGATCTCCCCAACCCCTGTATCTCAGCAGCTCCAGCTCCCCAGGAAGGAGGGACAGCCAGAAACAGGCAGGTCACTGGGAGGCACAAAAGCGCTTGTGTGTGCATGCATGCACGCCTCTGTGTCAAAAGCTTCTTTCCACCCAAAGAAAGAGTTTTGGGTGGCAGCGGGAGGGAGGTGGGGGGAAGGAGAGAGAAGGATTTCTTTTGCCTCTGTCCATCCACAGCTCTTGCAGACAACGAAAGCAGCCATTTCGTCTCCCTGATGACTTGGGAAAGCTCATAACTCACAGGGGCAGCAGATCCCGTACAGGGTTTTCAATTTCTGTTTTCAACAATACATGCATTCTGGCAGATTTCAAACGCTCCTCAGGCAAAAGAACCAGCATCAGCTTAGAAAAAGCAGTGACTCTTAAAGAATTCTGGCTTCATTTCAAAGATTAGGAATAGCTAATGCAAATGCATCTATGAGAAAGACTAAATAACTGTGCAGTCTGTAGGAAAGAACTTTGACTCTCCTGGACTTGGCATAATTGCTCACACTTACCCAGCGCCTTTCAGCAATCACTTTAGCACCAACACCTTTAGAAAGAGGCAAGTAATTTCCCCACTTTCCTGCAGACACTGAGGCACTGCAAGGTGAAGTGGCTAGTCAAGACATTTTTAGCAGAACCACTGAATACATTCCCCACAAATAGCTTCTTCTACCTATTTCCAAAGATTGACTCTCTAAACTGCTCAAATAATTTAGAACCTCTAAATGTTTTTAAGTGATCCTCTGGTATTTTTAACCAGACTTTAATGGAGAACAACGCACAGCCTGCAGTGTCCACCTAGGGCCATAGCTGCTCTCCGACACTAACCAAGCCACTGAGAAGGACACAAGAACCCCATGCAGGAAGCTCTAACATGATCTCCTATTCATGGCAATCTCCAACCATAGAGAACTCAGAGTCCCTTCTGCTACTGCCATCCTGGCATTGCAAACTGAGGCAACAGGAGGGAGCTAAGAGCAGTGCTCTTCTTGAAAGAACCATTTTGTTTGGTAAATGACAGTTTTCAGAGTCAGGAATTTAAGTGGAGAACAACCCTGTGTGCTTGGGAAAGGCTGCCTGGGAGTCAGGCAGATGACAGACCCACACCTTTACTGCTGGCTTCTCAGCTGTAAACCAGACCATGAGACATGACTCAAGGTAGATGTTTATTAACCCACTGACACCCATGGGAACCAATGGCAGAGGCAGATTATCAGTTCACTAATAGTCAGGTCAACTCCAGACCAACCTACAAAGGTACTTGGGTGTCTGGTTCCTACTTGCAGGATGAGCTTCCCTTGGAAAACTTTGGGAGCTGAAGTAGCTCCTGACCCTGGGGTTACAGGTCGCACGAGAACCCTTTGCCCCTGGGCCCTGCAGAGAGAGCCAACAGCATTTTATCTCCCACACTGATGCCAAGGAAATGTCCGTTGTGAATGCCTCCTGGCCATTTCAAGGAGAAAAGCTGAGTTTTGGGCAATGTCTGTCACTTTGGGAGAAACCCTCTCCAACCAGGACAGTGGAATTAGTGGAACATAAAGGGCCTTCTCCAAGCAGCCATACGTGGGGTGGACAGTATGTGGCAGCAGAACCAAGAGCCCGTTAATGCACCTAAAACTCCATTCAGAGCAAAATAATTAAGAACAAACCCTGCAGCAGATAGTATTAATGGACGTACAAATTAAATTGTCATACACTCCATTTGAGGCATTATAAATAGACCCATAACTCCCACCACTGAGCAAGATGCAACCCACGCCCATCACCCCCATGGGCAGCCAGCACAGGGCAGTCCATGGCCCACCAGCAACAGCCAACGCCAGCCTTGGTTGACCCTTTCAGGCCTGAACTCTCGCCCACACCAGCACTGCCTCAGATCAGACCCCAACAGCAAGCTTTAGAGGATGCAGTCTTCTCAGCTCATTAAGGCCCAGATTTTAATGAGACACGGCCCCAGACAAGCAATGCTGTGCAAACTGCACAACCCCAGGAAACTGTGCTGTTCACATGTTCCCTCTGAGGCATAATTCTTCTTCTTCCACCTTTCTCTGAGGCAGGAGGTAATTTGCACTGTCTCATCTCAACAGTTTACCATGGTCAGGGCTGGCTCGGCTACAGAGGAGCACAGGCAGCTCTTCTGCTGAGCAAGGATCTCCCTGCCTCCTCTCCAAGGCAGGACAGATGTGCTTGCTTCCCTTTCCTCCTGTCCCTGGACAGCATCCACATCAGAGCCCGCCCCTGAGAAGTGCTCATCCCAGCTTGCATTGATCTCTGCTATTTGCGAGCCCCATGCCCTTCACAGGCATTAAGGATTTCACAGGTGCTCTCGGAGAGGGGCAGGATGCTTGTCCCAGCCTCACACAACAGAGAAACAATTTGCAGCTGTTCCCAGAGAAGATATCAAGCTGGCAGTGGAGTGCCAAAGGGAAAGGGGAAGCTCTACACAGGCAGCAGGGCTTAAGGGTGATGGAACACATAATTCCTGCTAGCACACAGGAGAACCCAACCTTATCCACCCAGGGCAGGGGCAGACTTCAGCCCTAGCCCTGCTCCCCCTTTGCTCAGGCTCCTTCTTGGCACAATCTCAACATACTGGTGTGTCCTTGCCCAAACTTTCCCCCACCTCACTCCATTTCCTCTCTTTTGAGAATGGCTGTAATCCTTCACATATTCCTCATTAGCGAGATTTATGAGTACAATTCCATTTTATTTTGATGGTTAATACTAGCACTAAATGCTGCTGTCATGTCTACATAATTAATAATGAGACTAATAATGCCAAACCAATCTAAGAGTCACTTTATTGGTCTTCAGCATCATTAGTTAGTTAGAGCTGACATAACCAATTCAAGTTGTCGTCCATACTGAATCACCACTACTTCTATAAAAAAAAAAAACACCACAGATTTGGGGCTGTACTGCAGCCCAGATTCTCAATCCAGCAAGAAGTGTTATAGAGGGTCATCTGAGAGTGATCCCCTTCCCACCTAATTAATATTTTAGAGAGCTGCAACAATACAGTGAGCAGCAGGAAAGCAGGACAGTGTGGAGCAACATAAAGCATTTCACTGAGATGAGCTGCTGGGGACCAAAGATACAACTTGCACGTCCCCCCTGTGACTGCTGATGCTACTTGCACTTGGCCCATTCTGCATTTTCCCACCTGCCACAGCATTGTATGGCCCATCACACACATGAATAAGGAAAAATAATCTTTGATGCAATGTCACTGTCTGCCTTAGTGTGCAAACACCTGCAGAGCAACTGCTGTCTGCAGCAGAGAGGTTGGTGTCCACATTCTTTAAAACAGGGTCTGGCTGGACACTATAAAAGATGACCAGCCACCATGAACCCCCCAGGCCTTGTAGGCTACTTTTTTTATGATTAAGTAATCATGAGATCTCTTAAAAACCTGTTTTGGGAAAATTCTGCTTTATGGCCAGCCCGGTTGTTAATCCTGTAGATTGCACTCACACTACTTTCAAAATTTATTCTGCAGTCAGGGCAGCAAGTTACTCTCTATTCATCTGAAGGTCGAAATTGCTGCCTCAAAGCACTAAAGATTTAAGAAGTGAAAAATCCTTCAAAGCAACTCACTAACTACTGTGAGTACTGGAAACACTTTGGTTTCCATTCAGGTAATCACACACTCTTTTCATGTGCTATTCCCACTTAGCTTCACCTTCCACTTCTCACAAATTATCTGAAGCTGTTTGATTAGAGCCAAGACTTGGGTAGAATTTAGGGAAGTTCAACAGTAAGAGTTTAATATTGCTAAGTTAACACAAACTATTTACTTCTCCCTCCTTTCCCAAACAGAGTCCTAGAGTTAAAGTACAGCAGCTATTATGTGTTTTCCAAAGCAAACCACGGATGTTTCAAATTGGTCTCAATTTAGCAGTTTCATTTTTGTGTTAAATGATAAGAAACAGCATTAGCACAAGGGTCATTTACCTGAGTTAGCAGCATGCAGCCGCTGCCTCTTGCTCAACAGAAAAATGAGACTGAGGACAGCCTCCTGATCTACTTTGGCCCGGGCAATCCTCCTTTCCTTCAAGCTCCTGTTTTAATCCAAACCCTGACAGCAGGGACAACCTATGCTCCATGGAAGATGCTGCTCCCTAACCAACAGTATTATTAGGTATTTCTCAGCATCGGAGCATCCCAGGTGATTTCAAACAGGAAAGCAGCTAATGCTATTGTCCTTAATTTTTATAAAACATAGATGTGGTGCACCTGCCACAAAAACACAAAGGGGAAGTAGGTTGTCGGTATGAAGACCCTAACAAGTAAGAGATACAGAAACAAACCCCAAAAATTTTGGGTGCTGGCCCACCCAAGTCACAGCAGAGAGATTTAAGCATACCTAAACTTCTGGCCTGTTTTTTGGCAGGCAGCCCTAGGCAATATTGAAGGCATCACTCTCCAGAGGTAGTGCTTGGAAGTTTGTTCCCAAAGCCAACAGGTCAACCCACACATCACTGACCGTTGCAGTATGGATCTCTGTAACCATATGCAACACATGGGTCCGCTGTGGCATACAGGGGCATCATAGAGACACCATGTCCTTCTTCAGCACTGAGCAAATGCCTCCAAAACAAGGGGATACATCCTGCTCCCAGCACTATTTCACTGGTAAGCCCTTGCCTGAGCTGTCGTTCTTTACCACAATATATTTTGTTTGTTGCACAAGTCTTGAGTTTCTGCTAGGCTTAGTGAGGCTAGAGACAGCACAAAACACCACCTCACTTGCTGCAGTTATTAATCACACCATGCAGCACTGCTGTTAGGCATCATTTAATGAAGTCTTCAACTGCTTTAACACCAATCTATGGCACTGCCCCCCTCTGCAAGTTTCTGCTGACACCCTGCCATTTAACTCCCTTCCCTTAGATATTTTCTAGCTCTTTCAAAGATCATGAGAAGCTTTTGAGAAGACAACCACTTGGTGCCTTGCAACTGCTGCATTGCAAGCAAATTAGTTGGGTCTTTTAGCTTTATTACAAAATAAAACACATGACAATAAATCAAGGCAAGAGAGAAAGTGGATAATGTTGGAGGTTTGCCACCTGTGCGCAGCATCTTAACAGCTTGACTACAGCTACAGAAATGAAAGTTGGGGATTTTAAAATCTTAAGCAATGGAAGAGCACAGGCCTGGCAGAGCAATTACGGATTCACACAGTTCCTTACAACCACTCACGCTAAGCTTATGCTTATTTCAAGGGACTGTGGTCTCAGAATCAAGATTACCAAAAAAAAAAAAAAAAAAAAGGAAAAAAGGTTCAGATAGCTTTAAAAATCTTCCCAATTTTAAAAGCATCAGGTGCAGATTTAGCTTTTTGTATGTTTATTTTTCTGGAGCAGGAAAACACTTATCTATTTAAAGGTATCTATGGATGAATAAAGGGCTGTAATTACTGTAGAGACAAAACCCATACCAGCCACATACATAAATTTCAGTGCCTGACAATGGCCATAGTATTTTCACTGTAACAATAACAATGCTGAGAGCAGGGAATAGAGAGTGGCCATTTATCATGGGAAATGATTAAACATGCCAGGGTAAAATATGAACTTATCTGACTTGCACATTTTCTTTCCCAGGTCCTTTCTTGCAATTACGTTCATTTCTTTCACTTGTTTGATAGTAGTTCACAAAATCTTCCAGCACCTGCACTGCCTTTCTGGCCTCTGAAGGTTGCCGTGTGATCACAACAGCACCACTAATAGCCTTTGTCAAGTCTCAGAGAGCCACAGCCCTGGAAAAGCAGAGTAAAATGACATTTGGTGACTGACACATCCCCTAGGTGTCCCTGGGACTAGCAGAGACCCAAGTGTATGCTGCAGCCAAGCCCAGGAACATGTAGGTAGACGTGTTTCCACTGGAAGGGGAAATGGAGACACCAATATAAAATTGTTAAAGCAAAACCCTAGGTCTTGTTTTGTGAAAGTTTGAACATGGCATGTCAACATACCAGTGGTTTAATTTCAGCTCCACAACTCCATGCTTTCAGATACCATTTCTCAGCACTCCCATGCTATAGATTCTTTGAAATGTTGTTCTGGTTTGGTAAAGAAATCTGGGAAGATGACAACTCTGATCATATGCCAAATGCAGGCTGGCAGACAGCCGCGGAAGGAAGCAAGTTCAGAGAAACATGGAGTTCTTAAGTAGTATAAAGTATCACAAGTGGTACAGACGTATCTGAAGGGACTGATTCTGCAATGATGGCTTCTTGGCAGAGGATGCTCTCTATCCCTTCACAGAGGCAAAAGGTATACAAACGCATGGGTCCAAAATTCTGCTTTCACTTGAATCCCTGAGGCTTGTAGGTGAAGAAATAAAAACAGAACTAAGAGAGATCATGCTGTAAGATACAGCAGTCAAGTTACACCTGCAGATTTTAAGACAGGATGGCTGGAGAACCATCAGTGGAATGAAACTAGAAGCTGCCCTGTGCCAGTGTGAATACAGCCTGAGGGCGTCATGCAGAAGAGGTATTAACCACTCCGGAGTTCGATTCTGAGATGTGGGACTCGGCCCAAACCCTGGTGAAATACGGCCCCTCACAAACAGCGTGTTGTGCGGTGGGTAGCGCCAACGGAGGCAGCAGACACAGCGGCTCGTAAAAACTGGGAAGAGATTTCCTCTGCAGCAGCCCAAAGACATACTGGCAAAGTGATGTATTGCAGTGGGATGAGGTGGGCACAGTTTGCTCTCCCACCTCCTAAACTGTATCTGTTCTATAGGCAAACAGACTATCGCTGCACCTCACACACGGGCTTGGAGCTTGCTGCCTTGCATGGGATTTACACTGACAAATGTTGTTATTATTTTGCAGATCAGAAAGTTGGAGAGAAACAAACCCTACCCTATTCTCCAGTAGTGTCAGGCATGACTGTGAATAATCACCTTCTCAAAGCCTACTCCCAAGCATTACAAGTTGAAATAGCTCTTGCTGCAAGCAAGAAACAGAGGTCAGAGGCAGACGCCTGCAAACAGCAGATGGCTCAGGCTGTAAGGACCTCTCCCTGGCCAGATCATGGAGAGACAGAGCTGCAAACTGGCCCCCCAAAACACCTATCCTTTTATTGGCAGGGAATTCCATAGCTTACCAGTAGGAAAGGCTGTCCTGGTTTCAACTGGAATAGAGTTATTCTTAGTAGCTGGTGCAGTGCTGTGTTTTGGATTTAGTGTGATAACAGGGTTGATAGGACACTGATGGTTTTGGTTGTTGCTGAGTAATATTCATACTAAGTCAAGGACTACAGTTTCTCAGGCCATGCCAGTAAGAGGGCTGGAGGGGCACGGGAAATTGGGAGGGGACACAGCCAGGACAGCTGACCTGAACTAGCCAAAGGGATATTCCATACCATAGAATGTCATGCTAAGTATATAAACGGAAGGAAGAAAGAGAAAGAGGGGGGACATTTGGCATTATGGGGCTTGTCTTCCCAAGTAGCCATTACACATGATGCAGCTCTGCTTTCCTGGGGATTGCTGAGTACCTGCCGGCCCATGGAAGTGCTGAACAAATTCCTTGTTTTGTTTTACTCGCACGCGCATCTTTTGCTTTACCTATTAAACTGTCTTTATTTCAACCCACAAGTTTTCTAACTTTTACTCTTCTGATCCTCTCCCCCACCCCACTGTGGAGCGAGTGAGCGAGCTACTGGGTGGTGCTGCTTGGTTGCCAGCCAGGGTTAACCCATGACAGTGGTGAATGCCATCGCTTCCAGATCCGTGTGAGGTGGCAAGGCATGCCACATGGTGCCAAGCCAACCCCTTGCAATCAACAGGACTTCTGCTTCAACCACCCAGCTAAAAACAGAGATAAGAACACACTGCACCATCAAGATGCTCCTGAGAATCCAAATACTTTCAAGACCTCAAAGCACCCAGACAGCACTGTGATCAGGGCTGCAATACAGGGATCTAAGCTTATTTAGGAGGAACAACAATTTCATTTGCTCCTTCAAATTAAGGACTCCTGTAGCCAGGGCTCAGCTCTTATGAGGGCTACAAGAGGAAGGCTGTTCTCAAGCTTCTTCTTGCCTTCCCCCTCTTCCCTAAGCTTCCACTCTGGATCTCAGCTTGTGTGCCAGAGCTTCCCGGCTGGCTTACCCCTTCCTATTGATGACAGCATCTCCTGAGCCCTGAAGCTGCCATCCCCAGTGAGAAGCAGCCAGCTCAGTGCTCCTAGATCTCACCACCTTCTTAATGTTCTCAAGATACACCATTTGGAAATTAAGTCATGGGCTTATTACAGCTGTTCAGAGGCTCAGCTCTCCTGGTCAGGTACTAAGGAAATGGAAACAAAATACTCTGAATAGATGGTACTGCGAAGCAAAGCAATACACAGCAGTGCTTTTGGTACAAGAAGTTGAGTTACCAGCACCTTGGACAGTTCAGAAACAGAAGGAACATCTTTCTGGACCTAATTTCCCTCTTCCATTTACTTGTGTCTACCCCAGGTCCAACGGAAACCTCAGTGGGATTTCCACTTGCTCTCTGCCATCAATCTGCCTTTGCTTCCACACTGAAGTCATGCATCAGCAGGATGGTTAAGGAAGGACATTTCCACACCATGCCCTGTCAGTACAGATTATTTCACTCGCCTAAGTTCCTTAGGGGTGTAATTTACAGGAAGCCCAAAGAAAGCAGATGTCTAAACCCCTAGGCTTGCAGAGGTAGGTATTACTGAAGCCTGTTGCCAACAGCAGTGAAGTTTAGCATATTCTCTGCAGACATTTATGTTCAGTCCTGTAATCACTACAGATAAAACCAGGTGAAGCTGAAGCTCTTGTTGAAAAAATAGTCACCACACAGCAGTTCCAAGCAAATAACTTTTACCTAAAGAACTTCATTACAGTAAAAGCTCCCTGGATTTTATCCGGACTAGGTTTTAGCTCTGTTGCTTCCCTTGTGTTCCCAAAGAAGCATTCACATTTCCATGCTGTTTCACAGGCTTTCACTTCCCCAAAACATGCCAACTTTTGCTGCTTGCAAGGGGCTGGCAGCCCAATCCCAGCACTTGGTACCAGAACTTCAGGATGGAAGTAAAGGAAGAGACAAAGAGTGGAAACGGGAATGAGGATGTGTACAAGTAGAGAAAGGAAGAACAGAAATAAAGGTTTCTGATTAAATATATGCTTTTCCAAAGGACTGGCAGATTCTGAGAAAACTTTTGATAGAAGCACCTCCATTTTCACAGGCATCCAAGGGAGCCTTGCCGTTGCCTAGCTCTGCTGTGTTTCTCCAAGGTTTCCAACTTCACAGTAGCCACAATGTAGACAACTCTCAGAAACAAACTGATTTGGGGGTCTGCCAGGGCAACCTCAACAGGGATGAGAGAGAGGGATGCAGTCAGCTGTCTAATGGATCAGGCTGTACGGGGAGTCTGGATCAGATTGGTGCTGGAGGCTGAACAAAAATGGTGTACAGTTGTGTTTCCACTTTGTATGCTACAAGCACACGCCATGGTGGCCAAACAGCCTGCTCAGCTCTGACACTTGTAAGTTCATTCATGGCCTAGAAGCACAGGGTTCCGCAGAGCCACAGAGGCTGCAAGCCCCAACAACTGCAAACTGGACTTGAGGCGAATGTTCTCAGCCTCTTACTGCCTCTCACTGAGGAGCTTGAAAGAAGATGACAAGAACAGCACCAAGTTCAGCTGAAGTCCCACACAAATGCCAGACAGCAAACAGCTCTCCTGGAAACACATTTCAGCATTTTCATGAGGAATACTGTGAAATTCCAATTTCTTGGGAATATTTTTAAGTTGAGATATTTTCTGATTCAGAATTCATTCATGAATCATTGTGAATCAATGATTCACTCACAATCATCCTGGTTCACAACGCAAATAAGGTTACCTCCAAGCAATTCCTAAATCTCACATTTCCTTCACAAATATCCACAGCAGCGACTGCTGCAGAAGAACAGAAGGTGCCACATCCATTACAAGAGAATCTGCAGAACGCCCTTGGTCCTGAAGAAGGAAAAAGCTCCAAACTTTTGAGAAAAAAAAAAAAAAAAAAAAGAATAAAGCCTGTGGCAGTTGAGACTCATTATCACCAACAAACAGTCCAAAATGGCATATTTCAAGGTTTCAGGCTGACTCAGCTGTCAAAGCCTGCCATCCTAATCAATGCTTTTAAGAGCATTTACACATAGTGGGGCTTCATCCAAGTCAATGGTCCATCTCTCTGTAATTAAATTTGCCCGTGATGTAAAATCACCAGTATCATCTTATTTAAGGAGGAGCGTGCTAGGTGAGTCAGACCTATACATGGAAATACTGTTCCCAAAAATTGAATCCACTGGAAATTATTCTAGAACAGGATGAGGAGGAGGAGAGGGATAAGTGAAGAGGGACAAAGAAATATTCATAAGTTTGGATTGAATCCAAAACTTAATTTAACAACTGGGACATTCTAAAGAAGAAAAGGCAAAAGGAATTGTATTCAAAATTGCCATTTTCTTTTTACAGAGTTCAGAAAACAAACGCAGCATAATTATTTACTTGAGGGTGGGGTTTTTCTCCTCCTTTTTTAGGTGAGATATTTTGAGCTCCTGGGAGGCCAAAAGTCTTATTTAAACAGTTTGAGACCTACAAAACTCACCTATCACAGAAAGAGGAGGACATTCTTGTATCTCTCCATTCCACAAGCTACTAACAGAAGCCAGGAAGTAAGAGAGGGCTCCTGTTCTCTCGTGGCTGGAATAGCAGAGCCAGCTGCCAAGGGAGCTTGCTTTGCCTCGGACACAGCACCTCCATTTGCTGTACCTCTCTTTGAAAGAGATATGCAGCACGGAGGGGCCTATCCAAGCCATGATTATTAAACACCAGTCAAAGAATTTTAAATATCTCAGTTATTCTCAGCTGAAAATTAATCTCTGGGTTGCAGGGAATGGCTGTGTTGTTACTGGCTGCAATCTCTGATAGCAGCTGATGGACAGAGCCCTGGAAGGCACCATCAGAAACCCGTGAGCCTGACACCCACCCCGTTGCACCACAGCGGGACAGCCCCATGCCTCCTTCCTCTGCTACCAGTAAGGCATTAATTCCCAGTGGAACAACAAACCCATCAAGTAATCATGACAAAAAGCATTCATGACCTTGCCTTTTCTCATGCCAGGATGTTCTTAATGCATATAACCACTGCAAGTGATCAACACTGCTACAAGCACAAGCAAGAAAACTCCAGTCAAGTGACTATCACTCTGTTATTCCAGAATTTTTGACAGCATCCCATTATGTCAGATTGCATTGGGTAAGGTCATATAATCCATCATAACCTGACTTAATGAGGCAATTAAAACCAAATACATTTCACGGACAAACTGCTTGCTATATAGTCCTTCCCTGATTCCACTTGGCTTCACATTTTCTTAGGGATGAACAGCCCAAGACAAACTAAAAGGAGTAAAGGAGTTATTTATTTAACTTCCTTTCAAGTATGTAAAGCATAACAGCGATATACTCCTTCAAACAACAGATAAGTAGCCATGTACCTGGGGGAGGGCAATAGCAGAAAGGTTTCCTTGTGACTGAAATGATAAAAAAATCCACACAATAAAAGGCTTTTTGACCCCCCCCCCTCCCCACGCCCACCCCCATCCCCTTTTTTAAAAAAAAGTAAAATAAGAGGAGGGTGGCAGCTAGGCTTTGCAGAAGGATTAAAATAAAACAACAAATTCCGAAAGCATCACCATGGACTGGTACTGCAAACCCACATCACCACAGTGGGACTACCCCAGCCTGAAGGAACAGCACATCTGGAAATGCAGGGCTTTGGGGTTTGGGGTTTTTTTTTCAGTAAGGATAGTGCAGGAGGCTCTCCTCAGCTCATAGGTTCCTCTCGCACCTGTACAGGAGACAAAGCTCCAAGCTAGAAGCAGTTTGGCTACTTGGATGGAGAAAACCTTTCCTCCTCACCTAACACCCCTATGTGTTGATATATCAGCAGGCAATTTATTTGTCTAGTAAAGCATGGATTATTAGTCAGTGCAAGAGACAAGGTATCAAGCTAGTTGAGCTGAGCACCTGAGATTCACTGTACTTTTTTTTTCTCTCTCTCTTTTTATAATAATAGTAATTTAAAAAAGTATGCTGGATCTGGCTCCTTTACCTTACTAATATTTGGTACACTCAAAGCACCCCTCACTGCCTGGGCCATTTGGAGAAGCAAGCAGCAGCGCAACAGCTCAGCTTGTCCAAAGCACCAGAAGTTATGTTTCAGGCAATTTCCAGGATTTTAATTTGTCATCAAGGAACGTGCAGCCTCCAGATTTACCTGTCACTTCAGTGGGGCACACCAGCAGAGGAGCACCCAGGGCCACATGTACCTCTGGCAGCTTCGTCACCCATTTCTGCATTGCCACATAATCGCTGGTGAGAGCTCCTGGCTCGTTCAGTCTGATTATCCTAGGTCATCTACTGATATTAGAGGTGACACTAATGCACTGCTCTTGCTGGTAAAACTTGAGAGTCAACTCAGAGACAACCCCATCGTGAGCAGCTTGAAAAGAGCGAATGTGGCACTTCCAGCAGCCAGAGCAACACAGATACAAACTCCAGAGAGACCCCAGGACACACATGGCATTCATTCGTACACAACACGGGCACCACAAGTTCACATAGCAGGTGTGTTCGTACAGAGCTATAACCAATGCCCACTCTTTGAAATATGAATTGGAAAATTCTGTGCTGATGCAGACTGGAAACAAACTCTTTGGGTTTTTTATAGCTGATGTATCTTCTAACATATGCTACTAGCACTGGTCATTTTTCTTTCCGAATCTGAGCCCACCAGGACACCAGTTGGCCAAGACCAGGTTTAACACAAGGGGTTGTTTTGGCTAAAAATCTCAGGGAGGCACACACTGCTTCAATGCAAATAGACACTTTTAGCGGAGGGAGCTGCAGCTTTGCACAGAACTCTATACATTTATATGGCTGGATATGAATTAGGATGGGGCAGTTCCACATGCAGTGCACAGGGACCATTAGCAGAACAAACCTGGGAAGAAATGCATTCCTGTTTCCTAGAGAAGTAGTTACTGCATTTATTTTGCCTGAGAAAAATAAAACTACAGAATTTCAAATGAGCAAGAATTCCTGAGTCCTCAAATATCTTCACAGCTATTGAATTGGGTGACCTGAAAACCAGCGCTCACTCAATAGAGAAATGGGATTTTTATAAATATGTGTATCAGCAAATGAATATTTAATGTTTTCTGTATATATCTGTGTTCAGGGCTTGCAGTATTTAAGCAATAAGACTTGTCAGAAAATGTAGTAGCCATGAGATAATTACATCTCTAGGGTATTTTGATGCACAAAGGGCAGACAAGTGCTTGTATTATCTCAAGAATGTTATAATCTTGACATAATCACAACATATAGAAACAGGTTATTGCCGGAAGGGGGGGGGGGGGGGGGGGGGGGGGGGACAGAACGACCACTCCATAGCTTTCTTGTCTCAAAAAATACTATGTTCTTTTATTACCAAAAATAATAATTACACCACTGTACTAGCAATGTTGTCATTACCAACACAGTATTTTCATTAGAAGTTGCTTTCTGCAGTTAAATACACTATTTAATATACAAGAAATTCTCAGCCTAAAACGTATTTTCTAGTGTTTGTCCCCAAATTTAAAGCCCATTATATTTCCAGTCAGAAGGAAGCCATTTCAAAAGTGTTTCTTTCAGTCCTTTCTGATATTTCTGAATAAAAATAAATGTCCCCTGTCAGCAAAATGCTAACATGAGCTTTAGGAAAAATTCAGCCACACTTAAGTACTTTGATGAATCAGGACCTAAGACATTTTCTAGATACCGTAAGCCTAATTCTGGCCTCCTTTTATGCTGGTGTCAATCTAGACTAACCTCATCCTCTTCAACACAGCTAAATCCAGACTGACATCAGCACAGTCAGACCCAGCCTCCTGCTCTTTTAAAGGCTTTTTCACTGCAAAAACTAAACAAAATTTGTTGCTAGGGCAAACATCTCCCTTGAAACTCCTGGCTGTGGCAAAGCCCTACCTTGCAGGTCCAAAGCTTGGCCAGGGCTGCATGTGGGAAAACATCACCCACATGCAGGTTTGCCAGTGCTGTAGACTATTGGAAAATATTTCACTTTTTAGGACTGCTACCAAGCTGAGCCATGGGGGAGGCTTATTTTTATGCAAGAGAAAAAGCACCAATGCCAGCACCGATGTCAAAGGCTTGCCAAGCCTCTTTTCACAGGGGATCTAGAGGGAAGGGTCTGCACACAGCATGGTGATATACCTTCTGCGCCTCCTTTTGCTAGCTCAGGTCTTTTCAGGCACACGATCAGCAGTCCCATGCCAGAGAGCAACATAATCACCACCACTGCTGTGCCACAAGCAGTGGGGACAACTGTTAGGAGGAACAGAGCTGTGATCTTAAGAAGTGTTTCTCCCTGCCCTTATAAATGACTTACTGGCTGTTTGACCAGCAAATTGGTACTTCCCATCCCTTTCAGGGTGATTTTCACAAAGCCTCTGACGAGTCATAAGTCACACCCTGAGCAGCAGAGGAAAGATTTATGGGAGCTGTGTAGGAAAAAGCAAACAAACCAACCGTTTACAGCTTCCTTTAGCAGCATAACAGATTGCAAGTAGCAAAAGAGAACAGGCAGAGTGTCACCCCTGAGACTGTTTGGAGACCGCAGCATTGTTTTTCAAAAGGAAGAGACTGGGTCTAGTCATCCTAGAAGACGAGACTGTAATCTCAATGGGTTTCTACCCAAATAAATAAAGCTAATACAAAGGACAGGGCAGAATACAGGAAATTTTGCAGATGGACAAGACAACTTACTGCTTTGTCCCACTCGGTTGTGCCCTGTTCCTTTACCTTTGATTCAGGATCAATTCCCCAAAGCATCTTGTGCAGAGGATTAAAAAAAATACCCTGCCAAAACAATAAGCAGGAACCACAGCGATACATTTTTTCTGTAAGAAAGTTCCACAGAAAAATAATCAATGTTTTTGCAGAAAAATGTTCTCACTCTTAAAGCTATTTTGTACAGTGAAGGCATCAGATGACCTGGTTTCTCAAAAAAAAAAAAAAAAAAAAAAAAGCAAGCCAAAAAACCCACCTTCCTTTTCCCTCCCCATTTGCAGTTTGTTCGGTGCTAGAGTTGAGCAAAGTTGGGAGCTAATTCTGCAAGACATTGAGCAGGTCCTGCAACACACCAAGCACTGCATGTCAAGATCTCACACCCCTAATTAATGACTAATTAGGACAGTAAAGTGTTCTACCTTCTCCAGTGAAGTGAAGAGAAGAGTATCCAGCTGAGATTCAGCTGAACAACTGATATATGCTCAACTTGCTGGAAAAACGCCTTGTATGGAGTGAGCTCAGACGATAATTGAGCAAGGTACCACCGTGCCAGGACATGGGGAACCTGATCTGCTGGCAGACAGGCTGGCCCCAAGCAGCTCTGGGGCTGCCAGCTACCGCTTCTCTGCACTCAGGAAACCATGTGCGAATGCTGCAACTGCCTGTACCCTGTCCCTGACCACTCCAGCCAGACTGCACATAACCACATGGAAAACCAGAACTGACTGCAAGAATATTAAAACTATAAACTGCATGATGAAAGCCTTATGAAGTGCACATTTAAGAGTATTTTTATTACCTTAATTCAGTCTCTGAGTGCATAAATATGAAGGTGCACGTTTTTAATTATGTACTATTTTTAACTGAGGGTCTCTTCTTCTTTTCAGTGGTTTATTGGTGATAACCAAACAGGCAGCCCTTCCACATACTGATGAAACCACAGAGCCAGGGACCTCTCAGCACCCAACTCACCTCACCCCACTCAAAGCCTGCTCTAAATCCAGGGTCCCACATTCCCCACAGCCATGCCTTCTCTATAATCATTAATCACTGCAGCATCTAAAGTGCTTCACAACTATTAAGGAACTGAACTTCACTCTCCTCCTCAGAAGTGGACTGAGTTTCTGCTCCCCAACAGGGTCCCACTGCACACAACCACAAACGGCCAGAGGAGATGCTACTGTTTCAAAATCCCATTTGAGGAAAGAAATAAAAGAAAGTTTAAACTTGGCCCTTGTTCTGGCCAGCAGCTTACAAATCAGCAAAAAGCTGCCACATGGGAAATGGAACAACTTTGGAGATCCTGTACTTAGGCAACACAGAGACCACACAGTCTAAGAAATCTTGGCTCTATATGTGCAACTAAACAAGTTTTCTTATCTGATGAAATTTAGGCCAATGCATTCTCCTTGCTCTCTTCCCCAAGAGGCACGAAACATTAATTCAGTCATTTCATTAATTCAAAACTTTACACATCAAAGTGAATTGCTCTGGGTTTGTTTCTGGATGGGACTGAAGATGCTCCAAACACCAGAGCCTGGTGGGAGAGGACGTGTGAGCTCCGGGGTGCAAGTCCAAACACCCATGTGGGCAAGGACTGCTTGAAGATAGCAAAGGCTGCTCAGGTGGAGGTGAACACCTTGGGGATCCTGAGCAGGGGGGGACATTAAGGGAACTACCCTTTAAGTAGGGAGAAAATGCAAGTTCATTTCATTCTCTTCTTTTTATGGTTCACTTTTTCATGACAGTGTCATGCTACAGGCTGCTTGTCCCTTACCATACAGCTCTCAGGTCCTGTAGATGTCCACCATGCTGTCGAGTTTCCCACCTCTATGGAAACACTACAACAGTAAGTACACACACTGAATCTCTTCCCCTCCTCCTAAATCATGGCTCCCTGTGTTGCCGAGAGATGCTGTACAAGGAAAAGCTCTACTGCTGCTGGGATGGCCTAGTAGGGCAGGGGAGAATCAACAGTTGAAAATATTGGGGAAGACACAAAGGCAGTTCTGGAAAGCAGTGAAATCCGAACACAGGAAATTCATTCATCATAGAAAGGATTTAAAAAGGGTGTGGTGGGGAGGGGGTGGAATAACTCATCTCACTTCTGTACCATCAACAGGCTCCGTGTACGCGCTAAACATCCTTGTCTGTGCTCTGCACCAAGTGCACTTCTCAGTGCTCTGATGGGACAGGAAAAGGCAAAAAAGACCTGGAAACAGGGCAGCTGCTTAGAAAGAGAGAACACCCCATTTCCTACAGAAGACCCCTGAACTTACCATTTCTTCTTGTCTGCATGAAGGAGAAACCACAGCCACATTGCCTACGTTGCAGGAAGGTCCCTACTATCACTGGGGCAAGCCTGAATCAGCGGTTGCGCAGCACTGAACCTACATGCAGGCACAGAGCAGTGGCCACGCTTATAGGGAACAGGACTGCATGAGCTATTTTCAGCATCCCCAGGACTGTGCTCCAAAACGCTCTCTTGGTTTCTGTAGCTCTCCTTTCTCTGCTTTCCACCATTTGGGAAATGCAAAGCTTCCAGTGGTGGTGCAGGGCTCAACCTCCTTGCACATAAAGCTCTCCAATAGCTAAAATACAGCTCCTGGAAACAAAACCACCTAAGACTGTGTATTCAAATCAAGGCTGTACATTCAGATCCTCACTGCTGTCCTTCTGAATGGTTACACACCCAACTGCTGTGCCTTCGTAGGGCGGGATTTTCTATCCTGCAAGAGCAACCATGATTATTTGCCCCACCTAGGGACAAAACCATTCAAAGTCATAATTAGACCAACAGCAAATAATAGTGAGGAGAAAACCGAGGTCCTCCCAGAACAGCCTCATAGACAGTGTGCTCACCTTGCCTGTGGAAAGCAAGTGATAAGCCTGTGCCACGATCAGCTTCAGTACGGTGAACTGAGTCTGGATTTCATGAACATGATACACAGTTCCTAGGACAAGTTTTTGAGCATCTCGGGCTCCCAGCATCTCACTTTGACCAGCAGTTTCACCTAGGATCTCAGACACTTCCAAGCAGCTTTGCTGCCAGGTTTTATCACACCACCACTGTGCACTCTGCAACTCACCTTCATGGAATACAGTGAGGGGTAAAAATACAGCCAAAGAGAAATGGTGCAAAAATCCATTGAAGAAGAGCTGAGAGACAGAAAGCAAGCATCAACCCCCAAAAATGATGCTATAGAAGAAAGCTGGCCATAAAACTGAGAATAAAAAATAAGCTGCAAAGGCTATGTTGAAATGACTCCATTCTTCCAAGCTCCCTCATCCAAGTCTCCCAGCTTCTCATAGGGAACAAGAAGCCCTAGCCTGGAGAGCTGAACTGAGAGTTGAAACAGGACATTTCATGCTGCAATTTTCAAAAAAACACAGGGAAGAAAAAAAGAATTTTTTAAAAAAATCATGTTTGGGAAAAGTAATTAAGCATTCTCCATCAAACCTGACATTTGGTGTCTGCTCGGGTGTCTGCTGAGACTTGCTTTGTTTTCAGTTAATATATATGACAATGTGATTTAGCCTTTAGCTAAATAACTCACAAGAGCCCAAATTCAGGGAGGCAGGCAGGTTTAGCAGTGGGAGAGAGGAGATGGACAGCATCTTATTTACTTTGCTTTTATAAGTGATGCAGGGTATCTGGTTGCATACTATATGTGCCATACAGCTGTACTGGAGCAGTACAGCTGCGTCTGAACTGGATTAGGCCCTGGCTAAATAGCATGGCTACAAGTGAGCACAGCACTGAGACTATCCTGCATACAAGGCTCAAAAAGCCTTGCTATTACTGGGGATGTTTGTGCTTCTAAAAGACGGCTGAAATTAAAGAATCAGACTCACAGCTGATTATAGACATCTATATTGAAGTGCACAGTCCTCTTTGCCATGGCAAGCCCAACCTTTTCCAGCTTCCAGCACTGAGCTTTGCAACCCAACGAAACACAAATTAAGGATGTTAAGGATGCTTCCAGACCTGTGGCAGAAAGCAAGCAGGCTGGTCACTTCCAAGGCTCCTAGGAAAGCACAATAGTTGTCCCCTCTGTAACTCAAGACCTCCCCTGTGTTCTCAGTTCTGACAGGTGGACCCAACCTTGCTGCATCAGCAGCAAGCATTGCCTGCATGCCGGAATGGTCTCAAACCCTCCCAGCTACAGCCCAGCAAGTACTTCTTGCAAAGGTCATGGCTTTTCAGAGGGAGATGAAACCATGTTTCTGGGTGCAAAAGCAGCGATACAGTCATGTTATTACCTCATGAGGTACCCAGATGAAGAATAACTACCAGTCAAGATATCTGTAATTAAGGCTCTCAGCATAAGGAATAGAGGTGGGCCCTTGGAAGTCACTTTCCTCAGTGATTCACAGGAGACGTGTCTGGAGCCGAGCCTGGTGCTCCAGGCTTACTGAGCTGAGGTGTAAATTGGCTGCCAGTCTCTGAACTCCTGATTTGTGTGATGGAGACGCAAGACCATGCAGCCCTCTACAACCTCAGCCGTACTCACAGCTCCTGCTCCATTCACTGTATCTGCTGCCTGTGCCCTGCCCAGGCTGCCAGCTTTGCAGGCAGCTGTTCCTCATCAGCCACAGGCTCGCAGCAGGGAGGTAATGAGGCATCCCACATCCCCCTTTCCGGGCAGCTGACCGACACATGTGGTGCACATCCCCCAGCATAGAGACAGCTAATTAAAGCAGTTTTCCTTAAGCTTCACCTCCCTCCCTGCTCACCCAACAAATTGTGCCATCCATATTTATGACTCCAGTTTTTCACAAACACCAGGGCTTCGGGAATGGCACAAAAGCATTTTTTTTCTGTGGCCTATGACTACACAAAAGAGGCCAACCACAGACCCAAGGCAGATCTAAGGCACAAGTGCCCAAAACAAAGATGCATCTCACAACAACAGTATTCACCAGTGACTGAGATGTGAAGGAGAAAGGAATAAACCAGGACAGAAAGGAGAAATGCAAGATTTACGCTAGAGGTGCTTGCTGCAGGCTACTGACGTCGTCTGCCCCAAGCCCTCCTGAAAGAGCCTTTCATCTGGGTTTCTGTTAAATGCATGATTCTATTTACATACATCCAACTAATTCAATCAAAACTGAACTCTAAATTGGTCCTCAAGGGAATCCTCGAAAACACTTTTTATCTTCGTGAAGAAATGAAGATCACAAGGAAAACTGGGTTGGAGAACTGTCTCCCAGCACTCAGCAATACTATATAAATTGCAGCAAACCCTACCTTGTCTTCAGGCAGGGACACAGCTCAGCAGGCACATCACTGAGCACCAGCGAGGGAAGGACAAGGGCTGTGACTTTGTGGAGATCCACTGAGGTGACAAGCAGTAATGGCCATCTTCATCACGAGTGAGCTCCTTCTCCAGAGGGGCCTAGGCAAAGCCTCTCCTCTCCTAGCTTTCAAGATAGCTTTCTGTCTCTTGCCTGGCAGAGACCTTCAAGAAAAAGGATGTAAGAGGCCACAGAAGTACTGAAAAAGGAGACCAATCAGTGAGCTAAATCCCACCTCTTTCTGTCACTAGGTTTTGCTCTTCCTAGGTAGTGTTAAGCTCCCTCCAGATCTTCCCAAAGCTGAAGCACAGAGTGGTATTTTCCCTTCATCCATAGCACACTAAGTTACACAAGCCCCACTCTCCCTTGACTGCTCTTTTTTCTTCCCATTAACAGTGAACTTCAGCATGCAAGAAAGCTAATGGTCTGGCAATGGGGAAAGAAACTCTACCGTAAGGCACATGTGGCACAGGCAGCAGTAAGACAAACCCTTGGTGCCTCACCTGCCATGGCCAACGCTGCTCTCCAGCACCAAAATCATGCACTCAGTCTTTTGCCTCTCCTATTAATACGTCCAGTTATCACATATGGATTTGTCAATAACAGAACAGAGACCACCATGTCATTTCCCACAAACCATCCAACAGCCATGTTATGGCAAGGACCTTTTTCTGCAAACAAGCTAGTGACCTAGACTGAAGAGGCATCAATTAGCAACAAATCCCTTGAAACAGTGATTATGGTATTCAATTATATTCATATATTAGATAGAACATTGCCGATTTATGATGCAGATTTCCTGTCCTTATATCGAAATCTCCTTAGCATTTCACTTTGCCTTCACAAAGGACAACCTCTGGGTCACAGGATAATTTTTAGAGCAAATTTATATAGCAACAGCAGTTTCCAATGAAAAGAATACAGGGGTACTTAATGCTCAAAAGACTCAGTTAAAAAGAGGCTGCTAAACGGTGCTGTATTTGGGCCAGCTGGAAAACACAGCAAAAAGAAAACTTCTTAACAGAAAGACAATATTGGATCAACAGAATCCATACAGGGAAAAACACATCTGCTTTTTTTCAGACAGGCTTAGTGTAGTTTTTTTCTCTCTAAGGTGCTGTTGAAAACTGCTATTGACTGACATAAATTCTCCCTTTTTTCCCCAGTTCCTCCTAAGAACAGCCAACAACTAAGAAGGACTTGACATCCAAACAACAGCTTTACATTAACCTTAATCCTCTACTGGGTAATTCAGCAAATCTCTAGCACTTTGAGATTAACCGAATTCTACCATTGCCAC
The DNA here is from genome assembly GCF_015220075.1 of Falco rusticolus. Lineage (NCBI taxonomy): Eukaryota > Metazoa > Chordata > Aves > Falconiformes > Falconidae > Falco > Falco rusticolus. Next base: position 13,065,219 of record NC_051190.1, read on the forward strand.
TCACTGCCAGTGAGAGGGAAGCGTGACCACTGCCAGGAGGCCAGCTGAGGTGGGGAGAGTCATTACTGTTCAGTGGCAAAAGTAAAACAATAAAAACAAGAGTAATTCAAGAAATCCTAAACTCAGTCACCAATTGACAAAAAGTATTAAAAAAAAACCACTCATGCTTTACAGTAGCCAACAAAGGTGATGTAGCATCAGCCACAGTGACCCAGACTAAGGCTCCATCCAGCTTGACATGCTGCCTTCAGCAGTGGGCACAAGAGGACACCCAGAGAAGACCAAGAACCAGCCAGGCCTACATGACTCCCCCAAGCAGTCTCCCAGACTTCACGTATCATCTTATCTGGGTTCTTCTGATCACGATCTTGATCAACACATCTGTCTACCAGGCACTTCTAGGTGTATGGAGAGGAGGTCTGTAGAGGTCCGTATAAACCTCCTGCATTTACAACATCCTTTGGAAAGGAATTCTACAAGTTTGCTGTGAACCACCTTTCTGTTTGGCAAATTTGACCCATGACCATCATCAAGCACGTAAGGGTTGAGGTGGGGTATCCTTAAGCAAGAGTAGTTATGAAACAGTAGTCAGAGTCAAGTAAAATTCGCAATGCTGAAATTTTGAAGGAAAGGACAACAGCATTTAATGAAGTATGACTGTTTTACCATTACCATTGAATTGTTATTACATTTCTTTGAAAGTTAAGGCTGACACAAAGCAGCTGACTGCTGCGGGAAAAAAAAGTATCTTATGATAGAATTTTGGGACTGAAACCTTACAATGCACAATTTTGGTCATTAGCTAAATGGAAGTACATCGAACTCCTTAATCACTAAGAGTAAGTGCAATAAAGACAACAAATTGCAGCAGATCTTGTCAGTTGGATCCAAACAAATTACAATAAACCAAACCCAGTACGTCAGCAGTGGCAACTGCTATAGGAGCTAAACAAATAGTATTAGAATGGCAAAAGACTCAGAGCCACAGTCCACTCGCTTTAATTGGCATAGAAATTAACTTTTGAAAACAACAAAACCCCTACACTCTCACAACTTCCTTACATCATCTCTACCCTAATCTTTTCCACATATTTGCTATCAAGTGCTCCAGATAGAGCAACCACACTGCTTACTCCTGTTCACAGGTACTTAGATGTTCTTCGTACGGTTTTCACCACTGAACGTTCAAGCCAAGTTTTAACTTTCTCCTCTGCTACCTTGGTATTCAAAGGGAAAACAGAACTTAGGAGGATCACAGCAAGCATAAAGCACTTCACTGCTACAGCCAAGGTTGAAACATCCCCCCCTCAAAAAATCTCACTTTCTCAGAACAGTAGCTTTTCATATCAGTAAAAAGAAATGATGGTGTTCCCTTTCTTTTTCAGGCCTGTATCAGCCACTGAAGAGGAATATGAAGCACATGTACAGGCCCACCACAGTGAACCAGGTCAATGGAAGTCTTTAGCAGCAGCTGACTGCTGGGCATTGAGCACACCAACCTCTCCAGATGGGAAGTACCACCAGAGTACCTCAATGCACTTCACTATTTTCACACTGCAAACACAGAGGAGCACTCACCTCATTAGTGCCAGAACCTGTGAACGACAAGCAACTGTTTTATTAATTTTCTACCAGTGTTCAAGGAAAAGCTGACAAGTCTATCAACTGGTCACAGCAGTGCCACCACAATTTTGCCAGCAGCATCGCGTCAGCTTGCTTTTGTACCTCTGCCTGCCCTGGAAGAGCCTTATCTAGGTGCAAGAAGGGAGTTTATGCTCCACGTAGAGTTTCTCATGCTAAGCCTGCTAGAACTGTCAATAAGAACACTAGTGACTGTCTCAAACGACTTATAACTGAGTTGAGATTGTCAGATAAGCTCCCAAGACACCACCATTTGACAGGAATCTGTTAGCTGCAGGTGAAGACACTCATCCTCGCACAAGCCATGACCTTGCCAACACCATCAGTTGTGCAGCATCTGTGACCCGGGGACACCATGGCGTTCATTGACAAATAGGATGCATTCAGCCTGTAACAAAAGAGAGGTTCCTAGGCCTGCCAAGGTTTAATTATATAGGCTTACTTGCTAAAAGATTCTGTCACTGTCCATCACTTGTTCCCCTTTTGTGTTCACACTTTCTTCAGCTTCAGTTCTTCTGTGTTCGTTATGGTCCAGTCCTCCCATGCTTTCACCAGTCACCAAGGGAGAAGTGGTACAAGAAGTGGCAGAGGGTTAAAACACCAGAATCAGGCATTTGCTGACATGCCTTACTCCTTACTTACAGGACCCTACTCCCCTCCACTAACAAGAGATCAACTCCAGAGGGACAAGGCACCCGAGCTGCTTAAATAACAACAGAAACTGGGTAGAGTATGAATGCTGCCTACGCTGGGAGACCCTCCAACAGGCTGGCAAGTACAGCTTTATTTAATCCGGAGCAGTTTGGTTTTGGTTTGGTTGCTATTCTCACAGAGATTTGGAACAATTTGTCTTTTCTCAAAAAGTCTGTCCACCATCGATAATTATTCTGTTTAACAATGCAAAAGCTAGACAGGTACCTTCTGGAGGAAGGGCCAAAACTGTGAATGAGATGATACAGATGCCTGTATCATCGATTGAGGAGGAAGACCCCTATAAGTCCTCTGTTAACTCTTGCAACAGATGTCTCTTCGAGCCTGCCTCATTTCTGCAGCTGCTGACCTGTTTACGACTAGACCCAACCAGATCATGCAACTAATACGTAAGCACTGTGTATCATTCCAGAAACCTTAGTTTCAACCACTATAAACTGTGATTATGGGGGCCTGTCAAACATTGCTACTCGTGTCTGATACCATCTGGTAAATCTATCCATTGGTGGTGTTAAACCGGCTGGGAGATTGCACAGACCACTCACCACGGCGATTTTTTAATGCAGCAGAGCAGAACATGAGTCTCGCAGCTGGCCTGAAGGAAATTGTTGAAGAACGTAGCTGACACCTCTCCATCCTCAGCATCGCTCCCCTCCCCACTCCACTTCTTGGTGGCCTTTCCTTCTACCTGTAGGGCTTCTTGCTACCCATGCCCAATTCAGCAGCACGCTGCACCCTCTCCTTGCAGTCACTTTGAATCAGGAAAGGCTCTCAGGCTGAACTTTAAAAAAAGAGGAATACGCATTGCTTATGAGACACCCTCCCAGCGCAGCTTTCTGCAAGGAGTCCTGCATGTCCTTCCTACTGCAACTGGGAAGCTTCAAGCAGAAAAATCTGCCTCTTGTCTCATTTGGCCTTTGCACTTTGTGCCTGTATCTCTGCACCCCATAGGAATTTAATACTGAGCCTCAAGTGTTTTCTCATCAACTTGCTTGTAGAGTAAAGGATATTCTTGGCACATTAAGGTAAAGTGGCCAGACACTTCAGCTCAGCTCTGTAACGGAGATTATCCTTGGATGTCCAGTGAGCCGTTCATAAGATACAATGCTCTGGTCTGTTCCAGGCAGCAACTCCTAGGGAGCTGCCTTAGCATTCAGACAGCTGTCATTGCACCAAGGACAAAGGAAAAACAATCTAATCATTACACATTTATACTATATTTCCAATGTGATATCAAGGAATTTATTTTGCTCCCTGTTTCTAAAAGTCAGAGCTGATCAGAGCAACTTCTCAGAAAACCAGGTGATTTGCCAATCTCACCGTGCAGACACCGTGCCCTTGCTTGTGTGGTGTTTCAGTGTTCATCCTCAACTCCACTCCCCAGGTATTTAATGCCAGGTTTTGATAATCAACATCTTCCAAACAATTAATGAAAATAACTCAAAGAAAACTACTCCAAAACCCAGTTTCTTGCCTTACACAATACACTGACCAGTGTCGTCTGGAAGCTTTAAGAACCGATTTTGTTTTAAAACTAAGTCATTCCTCTTCCACTATCAAAAGCACATCTTATGAAATCAATACGCCCCATGTGAAGGTCTGGAGGAGACAGCAATCATATCGTTTCACTCAATCCAATTTTTATCTGAACACAGCTCAGAGAACACACCACCAAGTTTCAACCTAACATGGCAGGCAGCAGGGAAGAGGGTTGCTTCTGCTGTCTCTTCAGACGAGTTTGTTGCTGTACAGCTGCACACAAATAAAGGGTAATTGGCAATGATTTTTATTTCTCTTTTCATTTTTAGGAAGCACAGGAACAGGAAAATAAAGCCACCTATATTTAGAGAATCAATTAGACCAATATGGAAAAAAAATAAAAAAGAGCAAATTGAGACATTTTTGATAGTTTCCCTTTATGTTTGCTGTTTGTCACGGCACAGATTGCTGCATTTCAGTCTCTCTGCTCTCCCATCCCCTCTTTCCAGCATAAGTTACTAACCCCATACCCAGCACACGCAGCATGATGCTGCTACTCTGCGGCTGAATGGGCCCATCACCATTTCACAGGTTTGGAAACCTTTTCTCTGAGAATGTCTGGTTTCACCTTAAAACTATGTTCTGGAATATATTAAAGCAAATACCTACAGAAGCAAGCAGGAGCACAACGCACTGTACTCCTCAATCTATTATCTTCCCATGCTAAAATGTAACACTCCCCCACCACAGCAGCCCGCTTCTGGGAGCAGACCCCCTCCGCAGTTAATTGCTCATCCTTCAAGTCCCAGTTCCTTAGAGTTTCAAATTCAAACGCTGCTCTGGCCACATGCAGATGACCTCCTGTAACTAGGAGTTATGTACCACAGCCATAACTCTACCAGCTACCCTCTCCCATCACTGCAGTTAGGCTGCAGCTGTTATTTAGACAGTTACGTTCCTCTCCTCTGAGTAAAGTTACCCTACTGCTATTATATCAATATTGAGACCCTCTGACTTCTATATTATACTTACATTGTGGCTATTATTTGTATGTTTATGCTTTCCTGTGGGTATAGTTACCTGATACTATTATCTCTGTAGTTAGTTATACCTTCCTAAGGGTATACTTACTTCACCAGCTGTATTTAAATAGTCTTCCACGGCTATAGTTACATTGTCAGATTCATATAAATAGTGTGGTTATGCCATACAGTCAGCAGGCAATGCTTGCAATGCTGCTATTATTTATACAGCACTAGGATCCCACTGGTATAAATACCTCATTCGGAGGCTGAGTTACATTGCTGTGTGTATAAATAATTGGTGCGAAGGTGGCTCCCGCTCACACAACTCCTACATCAGAGTAAAGCACAGTGCAGAGACAGGAGACAGCAGAAAACTGGACCCTGTGCATGCACATCCACAAGGGCTGTGCTGGTTTTAGAGCTCAAATTTCCCAAAATTTCATTTTCTAGACACAAAGTTTCTCCCTTTGCTGCGTATCACAATTTTCCAGGTGAATTGCTGTACCTGCCTAAAGGACTTGTACTATTTCCATCACTAATATCTTGATGCCAAGTCTTGTAAGACAAAATCTACTAGAACACAGGCCTAACTAGAAGCAATGAAGTATAGTGTGACAGCCAGCAGGCCAACATCCATGCAGGGAAAAGAAAACTGGTTATTCGCTCGCAAAGGATGAAGCATTTCACTGTTACTGTGCTACCAATCCATCAACAGAAATAATCATGTTCATGTAGCAGGTTAATACACAGCAGATGAGATCAGAGGTCTACCTAGCTCATCATCCATCCTTAAACAGCAACCGCACACCATTACATGAGAAAAAAAAGAGATGAAAACTGGACAAACCTATATGGAAACTCGTCCTCTCCACCTCTGCCTTCAGCCCCAGTCACTCCTCCCCAGCACATACTCATACACCCAACTCAATTAACATCTGCTGTGCAAGGCTGTAAGAGGGTGCTGTACTTGCACAGATGTCTGGAATAGGAGGATAGCGCTGGACTCCAGCAACTGCCATCCCATCATTTGCTGCAAGCACCAAGCTCTTCTTGACTTCCATGGGGAAGATTATATTGAGCAACACCTGCTGCTCTGTCAGAAGCATTTTCCACTAATACGTATCACTGTCCTTTCTGACAATGTTCAGATCCACATGTGTCACAAGAATTGGCAGAAGGGATTACTACAGCAAGTAAAGCCAGTATCTCTGCAGAGATTTGATAGATTGACAGGGAAGCTCCTCAAGGGAGCAGCTCAATGAAAAAAATACAGGAGTTCAATGTGATGTGTCTCAGTGGGAAGAGAGACTTCAATGTTCTGCTTTAAAATTACATGTGAAACAGTTTGGAGGCAGCATCCTTGGAGCAAGAGTGGCAAGAGACTCTCTACCAGCCTGCAGAAGGGTTCACCTCCACCCTGGTGATGCCGCACCAGTGGGGTACTTGGCATGAGGAAGAAATATTTGCAACTCTACAACAGTGAAATAAAAGTCCTTCAATTAGCGATGGGAGAAAGAAAAACCCATCACTTATATGCAAGTATAAAATTCAGGTACTGGTCAAATATCTAATACTCTTTCTTCTAATTTCACTGCATCCTTCCATTGAAATATCCCCAGGGACAGGTAAGACATGCTCTGGCAGATGAGATCTTTTTTACCATGCAGGATTACCCCTTTGTGATGCCTTCTACCTATATGAGATTTTCTATGAGAGGATCTCAAACAACAAACTTTTATAATACTAAATAAAATTGTAAAATTAAATATTTATAGTATAGAGGATCTCCAGAAAATATCATTAAATTACAAAGTAGTCATAAACTATGACATACTTCATACTTGAAGTGAGACATAAGCGATTCGTCCAGGTTCATCACGTTTAATTCACAACTCAGATTAGGTCTAGTCCAGTAGTTAATTTTAAGCTCTAAACAAGTATGGGTTTTTTTGTTATTGGCAGAAAAGATATGTCTAACCCTTAAGGAACAGCTGAAGTATTCCTCTTCACCCCACACTGTACCCCCAAAATCCAACTAAGGAATTAGAACTTAAAAAGAAGAAAAAGCTGAATGGAGTTTCCATCCAACCTTTTTATTAATTTTTTTAATGTAAAAAAGTTACCCCCTCTTCAGAGCTAACTTATACCTGTACTTTCAGCCCATACAGAAGTCCTAGAAACACTACAAGAAAATGCCTTTCACACCACCACGTACCAAGTCCTCAACAGCTAAGGCCAGGAGGCACCATTCAATAACTGGTGACAATTCTCTTCTAACACAGACCATTACTTTTTACCCAGTTATCTTTATACTGAGATCAGCTGTGCGTAATTTCCTGAAAAATATCTTTCAGAAAGGCATTCAATCATGATCTGAAAGTACTGAGAGATGGCAACTCCACTCTATTCTTTACTTCCTTAGTCTCAATGATTATTTAAAATTACTCTTGAAATCATTCGTTGCCCTTCTGTTGTAGATTCATCTGGCTCCATCTTTCAGCCTTTAGTTCCTGTTACACATTTCTCTGCTAGATTCAAGAGCTTTTTAATATCCAGTATTTTCCCACAGCAGGAGTATTTACCTGTATCCTGTAACTAAGCCACTGCAAAAATCATTTTGATAAGCAAACCAAAAGGACTAAAATATATACTTGAAGGTGTACCCAAGTGTCTAGATGCTTTTCTGCCTTCAGTAAAAGAAAGTTTGAAAGTCTGAAGCTCACACATCATTGAAACTTGCCATCGGGGGCGGGGGGGGGGGGGGATGCGGGGGGGCAGATGGCAGCACTTGCACACCTGCTGCAGCCTAAGCTACTGGCTAATATAACCCATCTAAAATACAAATAAGAAAATCTCTCTAAAGGTCAGATGAGAGATTTATCTCCATAGAAAGGAAGAGTTAGATGGTCCAGAATCCTTCGTACAAAGTGACCGTCTCTTCTTTCACAGAGGCATACATGACATGCTCTTGTCCTATCAAGAGGACCCATTGGATACCCTTGGATGCAAACTCAATGTTGCCCAAATGTGTTAGATCACATCCATCTTGTCAATCAGATAAATGCTTTTTATGCCTACAGACCTTGTGATGCTTAGGTAAACAGCTGGATCAGTCTCTCCGTATATCTCATAAAAATCAAAGACTTCGTTATGGAAAAAATGCCCTTTTTTCTTAGAAAACAGCCTTGTGTCTACCAGCTACAACACAAATCAAGAGACAGGTCTCTGTGCTTACAAGGCAACCCAACTCACAGGGGCAATCATTTAGAGAATTTGATGAATTACTAGACCCATGACCTTCAGGATAGAAAACATTCACTGTAAGAAATGCACAAAAGAAAGAAAGTAAGAGCATGAAGCAGTTTGTGCCAACCTCCACATCTCATTTGGGAAAGGAGGTAGCAAAGTGTCCCTGCCATGCATGAAGGTTGAACATGGCTGGTAGAGAACAACAGACCAGTGAGCTTATTAACTGCCAGCTTTCGGGTCTCGCTGGGTGAGTAGATGACTTTGCATCATCCACAGAACAGTCAGTATTGCAAACTTGAATATGAAACTTCAAGCCAACCACAGGTTCCCTCCCTCTCCTCTTTGCTACTCTTTGCTACTTTGCTACATCTGCTCTTTGCTACTTGCACTCTTCATCACCAGCAAATATGACAAAACCAATCACACCAACCAAAAGACAAATTATGCACCCTTCCCACCTATAAATACCAAAACCCAATAACCTGCCAGGCCACAGAAAAATAGCTGCAGCTTCCTCAGAAGACCAGTTAAACACACTTATCTGCCAAGTAAGAATTTAACCTTTCTGGCCACCCATCAAGGGCTGCTCTGTAAGCCCAGTGCAGGACTAGCAAGTCTCTCCCAGGAGCCTCTTGTCAATCACCATGGTGTTCACATACTGCTAAAAACAGCAGGACTGCACTCGGCACAAGTTAAGTGGCTGATTTTGCACAAATTTCATTTGGCAAAAACATTAAATGCCATGGAGTGAGACACTGGGTTGGCAGATTTAGAAAAAATTGGGGGAGGAGGCAAAAGAAAAGAATCTCTTTCCATCTAACTGGGAAGAAGTATGCTTTGAGGAGATTTGGATGCAATTTGAAGCAGTAGATGATAATGCAACCTGATTCTGATTGTAGTAACTTGCTATGAGTGTTAAACACACCCCATTGAAAAGATGAGAAAAAATGGCTTGCTACAGGTCATTTTTTCTCTTTTAGTAGCTAGTCTGAGCACTTCTGCCAATACCCAAGCCTGGTCAGATGCGCAGCTCTAACATGGGTTGGCCTGCACAGGCTTCTCCAGTTTGCGCGCATCCTCTGTCACCTTCAGCACAAATCCAGGCCTCTCCCTTGTTAAGGCTGCACATACATGAAACATCAGTTGTAGCACGTACGTTAGACACTACGTTTAAGAGTAATTTTGTGTGCTCTCATCATCTCACATTTCAATATCAGTTTTCTTATTTCCTCCTCTACTCTTCAGTATTTCCCCTTCAGTTCAGCTCAATTTAATTCACACCATGAAGCTGACACGGGGAAAAAACCAGCAAAATCCTACCCCAACTTACGGCAATTGTTGCAGCGATTTTATCCTATCATTCATGAGCTATTGGCTATTTATCTTCTCTATGCAGTCTGTCTCCTACTCTGATGCTAAGAAGAAATAATTAACACTGATACTTTTGCTCTCTTAAATTCTAAAGGTGGGATAAAACTGGTCATTTGTTTCAGAGTTTCTTCAGAGCATTGGGGAGATTTCATTTTCAAATTTCCACATCCAAACTCTCTCATATAGTTTAGGTTCCCGATCATTTCCAATTTCAACAGGATTAATATGATATAAGAATGATAACGTCCATTGAAGGTTGACTTAAGTTCACAAAACCCTCAAGACTAATAGCTCTGCCCCCCTGGGCCAAGATACACACACAGGCATAGTGCTCGTAGCACGGTTCACAATGGCACATTATTTGTGTGTTCAGTATCATCTCAACTAACTCTTCTTAGGTGTTTCTCTGAAGTAAATGAGCTTTTCTTTCACTGCATCCAAAAATCTAGAAAAAAACCCCTCCAGCTCTGGACACCTACAAAGAAATTTCTCATAGAAATGAAGAAAAATTAAAAAAGAAACCTCAGGGAAATATTTTTGCTTCTGTGTCTTCAGGAATGACCCAGAAGGCTGGTGCACAGCATGGTTCAGCACTTCAGGCAGTAGGGTTAATGATCAGAGACAAAACACAACAGGATTTATTTTCCCTGTACTATCTTTTCATAAAAGAGAAAGGACTGCTTTAAGGATTAAGAACAGGAGTTTCATAAAAGCTTCTTAAGCCTAGAATGAACGAATGTACTGCTCATACAAAATGAAGCTCCCATTATGTAGGTCCAAAGGACCAGAAACGAGATCAGTGCTGCCATGGGCCATGCTCTGTGGCACAAAGGTCATTCCGTGGATGGGACAGAAGTCCTGGACAAATCCCATAGCACACATACCTCCCAGAGGTGTTGAAGTGAAATCCTCACTTAAACCACAGCAGTTTGGTTGCACACTAAATATTTAGTTCAAACACACTGAGGTTGCTGGTCTGCTCTTAATACAGCCATTGCCACTCTGATAGCACATGACAGCATGAGAAACGTGATGTCACATGCGATGAAGGCAGCAGATGCTGACAAACGACCTAATTTCAAGCAACTGAAAATAAACAAGCGGAGGGGAAACCATTAACACACCCTCTGTATTTAGGTTCTCCCTATTGAAACCTCATGATTGAATCTACTTATCTAGGAACAAAAACCCCAAAAACTAATTTTACCAAGCCACTAAGGGGTCTTTTTTTCTAATTTTTGTTCAACGCCAAGGAAAACAGTTCCTGACTGCAGAACTTGAACACTTACATAAGAAATGCAGAGGCAGCAGACAAGGCTGACATCTGTGCTCCAGTGATGCCCAGCGGGATTCTGACTTTGACTAAGATGGAACGATGGTCGCCCCTAGAAGTAAAAATTATTGCAAGGAACAAATTCTCAATATTCAGGCTGTGCAGGCCAGCTCTGAGTGAACTCACAGGTTGCTTCCCAGCTTGGCTTTGTTTCTCTCTCTGTTGCTGACTGGACATGCTTTTCACATGCGAGAGCCTGTATTTGCAACCCTTGGTGCTCAATTTTAGAAAACATTCCCTACAAGCCTCTTAAAATTCATTCCTGATGGATGAAACGCACCACTCAGTAGACTGTCAGTGCTTAACCTGTCAAATTAAAAAATCTGAGGGTATCCCCACAGCGGCCAAGCCTTATGATTTTACTGCGAGTCTCGCAACATTTGGCGTTTCTTTTAAATCTGCAATTCCTGAAGGCAAGTAATTATGTAAGAATCTCAGTTTTCATTTTTGAAAAACAAAAAAAAAACCACACACACATGCTTTTAAACTTCACAATTACCAACAAAAAAAGCTCTAAAAACATAAACTGACTGTGGCTTAAAGGCTAAGGAATGATAATTCACATCAAGGATTCCAAATGTATTATTTATAAAGAAATATAATAATTTGACATCTAAACTCGCATTTTGAGGCACTAGGGACAGCAAATCTGGCTGAAGAGAATTAATTCAGGAGAATATTTCAGTACTAGAAAATGAAAGGTGGAAGAAGAGTCAAAGACAACTCAATTTTGCATGTGAGTGAACAGCCTCAAAAAGCATAATTCAAAGTATTTTCCCAGCTCTAAAGGTAATAATAAACACAGAAAAATGTTAGGGAGGCACAAGGCAGTGCAGAATGTTAGTGAGGGCATAGAAAAGACATTGAGACTCACCACATGCCTCTTACTCTGATCCAGGACTATGCAATCCATAAGGATCGTTCGTTGTTCCACACAAAGGTGAACATGCAAAGAAGTTTGTAAAGCATTTGTGCATCAACACTAGGGCTACCAGAGCCAGAAAAAGCTACCTGGAGGTTTCAGGAACTACGTGTCCAGAATATTGATAGGAGCTAATTAATTATTTACTACTTTGGTGTTCTTGCAAGCAAGGAGCTAATTAGGACCACCTGAAGATGAGGTGCTTTCTCACTTTTGAGCATACCACTTCATCAGTGCCTCTGAAACAGCTCCACAGTTCCATTTCTTGGTTGGCACAGCTGTGGCACATCACACCCTTCTCACAGGCAGCTCCATCCTGCGTGCAGGTCTGCAGCACAGGAGAGCCTTCAACAGCCACCCGCTGACTTGGGACACTGCTGTTCTCTGGATCCCCAGTTCAATGGGCCAAAGACCTGACTCCTGCAACGCAGCACTTCTCAAAAAACATCTGCCAAGCTAAACATCCAAATGTCCTCATCCTTTCTGTAATTATTGGTGAGATCCTCAAGTACCTTTTCACTTATAGCCAGAGGATAAAAAGATGTCAAAAACTCATATAAGTTCAGTGCCTGCAGCCCTTTGCTACTCTACGCCACCTAGGTAGATAAATCACTTCTGCAAATACTGCCTTTAAATCAGGATTTGTGGTGAGGCTGCAAACACAGTAATAACCCCTAAAAGCATCCATTTCTTCTCCACCTCCTGCAGCAACTTGCAGGAGAGCCAGCAAAGCACTCGCCCCACAGACAGCGCCAATGCCAAATCAGCAGGAAAGAGCTCTTGAAGCGTCCAGCCTCTTCTGATCGCACAAGGAGGGTATTTTCAGCTTTAAAAGATGCTATTGCGGGTGCAGGCTACCACCTTGTCAGCTTGAAAAGAGCTCTTGAAGTAATGAATGACTCCTGTTGTTTCCACCAAAACAGGGTATCATTCATCCTGACACCATAATATATGGGTTCCCCACAGCTACGCAATGCATGGAGGCACCTGTTTAATTCATAGACATTTTACAGTAGGGTACTAAGGGGTTTACATCTTTATGCAGTTAAGCAAATTCTCCATTTCTTTATTGTTTGTTCAGCACACAAACATTTAGCCATTACCCAGGCCCACTTACTTCTCACCAAAAAAATGAGGCTTAGCCTCCTGGGCTCCTTTATCCCCTAAAGAACTTGAAATGCATGCAAGTGAACAGAGCAGTAGAAGGAATAACTGCTTCATTAGTTACTTTTCAACATAAGAAGTTAAGGGCAAAAATTAAGGTACCAAGTCTCATTCAGATCCGAGGTCCCCCACACATTATCCAGCTATAATAATTAGCATGTTTCTACCTGTAAGACCCCATTTCACACTGTCAGCTTACAGGGAGCCAGAGACGGTAACATGAACACCTATAACACAATCAAAGTACATTTCAGTTTCCCTACGACCCCAAAACCCAAGAATTCCCATAACCTCCAGGGTCAGCTTTCCCAGGCAGGAGTCTGAAACAGTACTTGCCAATCTGAGTATTACAGATTTGTTTGCTAAAAGTAAAGTACAGAAAAAGTAATTAGTAAAAGGTTCTCTACAACAGGGTAAGGGCAGTGATCGAAAGCACAGCCACAGTCTCCTGATCTGCAAAAACTTGCCCTGGGAGATGGGCTGCCCCTGAGCAGGAATTTGGTCAAGCCTCACATGGTCCTCGGTCAGACATTGACCATGCTGGCTGGAATAACAGCAGGAACAAGTCAAGGGAGCACAGATGCATGAAAAATCCCACTGAAACCCAGCTGATTATGTTGCTTTATCTTCTTTTTCACCTTCTCTGTCACTCCTGATTGCTCTTCAGCAAATGCTGTGACTGACAGGTAAACTTCAGATTTCCTGCTGCCCTATCCAGGACCGTGAAATTGTAAAAAAGTTGCAAAGAGAATGACGACATAAATACCCTTCTATCTGATCTACCACAGCTCTCACATGACAGCTGCCGCTTTCCAGGCTCCTCTTTGTCCTTCTGGCAATAAACATCAAAGAAACATCCCGGAAATTAAAAGCAGCTGAGAAAGACTCTGCCCAGCTGGGAAGGAGCCCATGGCAAACACAGTCCCAGGGAAACTGGACAGCAATGCCAACACAAAAACCCGGCTGGCACAAGCACTGCATGGCCAGCTGAGCCCCTCCAACCCTGTTGCTTTAGTCCTTCAGCATCCACACCATTATCAGTGCAGAGCAGGGACAAAGTGCCACCATGTCCCTTTGGTGATCAAAACCAACTCCCTGAGCAAATTTGTTTATCAAAGAAATAAAAATCTGTGTCATTTGCCATTACTGCTCTGTTTACACCACATTCAAAACATTAGGCTCCTTTGTTTTTTCAGCAACATATGATTATGTGATTGCTCTGATGTGAGGGGGCGGAGGGAGCTGGAGAGCGGGCAGGACAGCAAGGATGCGGAATTGCATTTATTTTTCACAATGCCTCTTGGACAGAAACTCATTAAGGTTTAACTCGCATCCTTCCAAGCAATCATAACACATAAACATAATGCAATCAATATACAGTGCAAAGGAAGTTCCTTGGGGGAAAATAGGCTGGACTTAGTCCAAAGCAGGTGGCACTGTGCCCACAGTTCTTGTGCAGCAATTCCGTATGAGCAGTGCTGCTCCACACCTCCATCCTTCCAAAAGCCAAGAGGCCAGAGCCTTACCTCCCATAAAACATCGTTTTGACCTTGTCCTTGGTCATTTTATACTGGCTGAATAGATGGCCCTCCAGACTTCACAGACTAAAGTCTTTACTGATAAAAGCAGGACGCCTCACCGCAGTCTGGGTGCGAGAGGAAAGGAGGACCCAGACAGAACTGCAATGCCGATACGGTGCATTGCTCACTTGATCAGCAGCTAAACATATCCCTGAAACTGCTCTTGTTTCTATGTAAAACCAGATGCAACACAATTTTGCCTCAGGCTCAGCAAGACATTAACATGTTGGAGGATGGAAGCAGAAGGGGAATTCACACCTGGATGTTTTTAGTTATTGAAAGGGAAAGGACGTGTGGGCATGGAGAAGAGAGCAGTCACAGGGAGCTTTGCCTTCTAAGCTAAAGTTTGGGCATCTCAATCAAAAACAACAATCCCCAGAAGTGCCATTCTACTTTCTTCTGCCCTTAGAAAAGTCTGAGGACACCTTCATTTTTGACATTAAGGGGAACAGGCACAGAACAGAGGTGCATCTGTGCTACGTGCAATATTTTCTTCCATTCTCACTGCTGAAACCCAGGGAGGGCAAAGCAAAACCTCAGTAAACCAGACCCACAGACCTGGGTTTGGACCATCTGAAATGTGTGCAGCTACCTGTGAAAACAGGATGGAAAGGAGAGCACTTCAGGTCCCACTGCCAGCATTCTGAAAGCATCTTTACTAGACCTGCTGTCACAGAGACACAGAGGCTGCGTTATACACACCAGGGCAAATCCCAGCCTCACCACAGCACTCTGTTCCTCCATCCAGGGAGGCAACGGCTGAGGAAAATCATCAGACACACCCATACACATGAACCCAGAAGGATGGGATCCTAACTTCTTGCTACTTTTGCTTGCATGCATCTTAAAACCATTGGAAAATTGTTTTAATTGTCCTAATTTTTTTATTATTATTATTCCCCGTTACTAAACAGCTCACTAAACCCAAGTGTTGGAGGGCACCATTTTAATTAGCCCTTAGCTGTCCCTAGGTGGAAAAGGGACCTCTCAGATGTTGGCAGGGACAGTTGTTTGGCCCTTTGCACTCTGAATTGCTGAATAATTGATGCTGGAAACCAGCATGTATTTATTCTCCTCCCTTTCTAACCTCTGGCCACGTGAGGCACTTTTAGGAGTGAGTCTGCTGGGGATGTGGAGACACCACCTTCATCAGGAACACTAGAAATAAGGATTTGTCCCTTTCCCTGTCTTGCTGGAGGTTGGATGCCCAACCATTTTTTAACCTACCCTGGCTGCCACAGGGGTAAAGAAAATCTGCTACCTCTATCGATAAAGCTTTAGCTGTTTTCCTAACCCTAAAGCTCCTTCCCAACCTTCACCTCCCAGTCTGCTATTTTAAGCCTGTTCCTTCTTGACCTGTTCATTACGTACACAGGGCATGCCCAGAGGCTCTCACTTGCCAACTGCAAACCAGACCTGACGTGTCAAAGATTATGCAACCACAAACAGGAGGAAATTTCAAAATTTAACTGAAAATTTTGGGGGTTTATATGCTTATAGCAGCACTGTTCCACTTTGAAAGTGCATGCAAAGGCATACACCATCATCTAATGAATATAAACATCTTATCTATTAGTAAGTAAAAATATCAAGAAGTACATGGAGAAAAGCCAAAATAATCTACCTGCTCCCTTCAGACTGTAATGAGTACTCTTTCCTGGCCGGAGGAAGCACCTGCCACAATCATGGCATCAAACAAAACATCACCAGGGGAACAAGTCATAAAAATGCACCTTTATAAATAATGTCTTGCTCATTAACAAAGGACAGGAAAAACACAAACATTAGGAACCTTTCATTTAATCCTTATTTATTATGGATGTAAAATCTGGATTTTATAGTACTCAGATCCTTCATTCCCAAAGGCATTTCCCAAGCAGACAGTGGAGATCCTACAACCCTGGCAAAGAGACAGCCTTAACTGCTCATTGCTCTGCTGAGCTTCACATAATGTTTCCTCTCAAATCTTTCCCAGTTTCTAGCTGGTGACACTTAGTGTTTCTTTCTTTAATTAGTGTTTCTGTCTTTAAAGCATTTTAGCTTGTTGGATGGCACAAGTAACTGGGAAAGCAATTACTTTCAAATTTCAAAGAAAAAAAAGAGAGTATTCAACTACCACAGTGCAAAAGCATGTGCTAGACTCTGTAAATTGTGGTGCCTGTTCAGCTCAGATTTCCTTCTTTCTATTCCAGACGTTTCATTTCACACAGTTGAACATGAATGCCTTGGCCTCAAACTCCTTGCTGAAGCACACCGGGCCCCTGAACAGTTAATAATCTCTTTTCTCCTGTTCCTTCTCACCTTGAGATAAAAAAGCATCCGTCATTATCCAGAAATCAGCAGCACTGAAAAAATAAGCAGCCTTTAAAGTCAGGCGGTTTGCCGCCACTATGTCCTTCAATGAACTCAGCCTACTTTCACCTCTTTAATTCCCTGCAAGGATTGAAACACGTTAGCTGCGTGCTGACTTTGCAAACTGCATGCTGAAATGGGAATGCTTTGGAACAAATTACACTGGAAACTAACAGGTAGGCAAAGAACTGAAGAAACAACTTAGAAGCACGTGAATGAACAGGTCTGTTATGCCAGGATGCCACAGCCCATAATTTAAAGCCACACGATGTCCCTTGAGCATCCCCAGTGCTGGCCTGTGCCTCTTTATAATTTGCAAGGCAGGAGCTGCCTTTCCCCTGCCGAGTGCCACGTACAATACCCACAGGTAGTAGTGGTGTCCCTGGTACACCCAGGAGACAGATGCCATAGGAGGATAAAAGCAGGAACACTGTAATCAGTTTGTTGACAATAAGAAAACAAAAATCCATACTGTCCTATTCCCTTCCACACTGAAATGTATTATTTGCAGTTCTCCCAGTTCATGTTCTACGATTTCTGCCATGTTCCCCACAAGCAACAAATATCAAAACATCAACCTCTTAGTTGAATTGAAGATTTTAGAATCTCAGGGGCCAAGCAGGGAGCACATGGCCCAGGTCTTTCCACATTTTTCTCTTACTACTGAACTCACAAATGACAACAAAACGGCAGTTCCAGGTGCCCTATCAGCTCCCCAAACCCAGCTGGCAATCAGGGCTCTTTTAACCAAAGATGACAAAGACAAAAAACAAGAAACCCCAAACAAAACAAAAAAAAAAAAAAAAACAAAAAACCACAACTCAAAAAACGTGTGTTGGTGAAACAGAGTTGTCCTTGATTTGTGGTTAGCTTCTGAACAGGCTCCATTTTTCAGGCTCCTAGTCCAACCCTAAGTTTCCTGAAAAGAAGGAAAAATCTGCTCCTACAAACACTTAGCAGATGGCTTTTGATTCTTCCCAGGTGCTAAGCGCACACGGTACCCACTAAAGTCTGCTCCAAGTGTAGGAGTGCAGAGCTAGACCATAAATTCTACCTCCCAGGTTCCTCTACATCTAGCTTAGTTACACTGTGGCTTATTTTGTTGCAGTATTGACCTTAAACCATAATTGAAAAAATAAATCAGTATGGCTCAGCCACGCATTCAATCTCATTCCTGCTCTGTGCTCAGACCAAGCTGGATGCCACTGGGGCTCTGCTTCACATGAACACTCCTCTTTTGCTCTCAAAACCTCCTCTTTTACTGTCACAGCAGGATTGCTTTTTTACTCTGCAAAGGCATGTTGCTGTTCCCTTCAACTACAGGAGAAACACCAGTCAATAGTTAGCCCAGGCTTGGTGGAAACCTTGAGATGTTCTAAGAAAACCAAGAGCAAAGGGGCTGGAGGAGATGTAGGAACGAAGGACCAGGCAGGTTATATATAGCTTGTAAAGTGTCTCCTCTGCCTAGAAGGAGAGGATAAAACAGCCAAGAACAGACTTGATTGCTAGCATTTGACCCCGAACCAGCCTCCTGAAGATACAGGACCCAACCTGCAGCACCGGGGAAAAATCCCTCTGAGGAATTCTGGCGAGAAGCACCAGCCATCTCCCACACCACCACCTTTCTTGTTTCTACAGCAGGCGGCGACTTCAAGGGACACACTGTGCTAAATCACTTTGCATAAGGCTGGAGTTACTTCCCCCATATCTTGATCTAAGAACAAGAGTACATTGGTATGTGTATACAATACAGACATGGCTGTAGCCGCTCCAGATGCGCAGGTAAATGGGGTTCTGCTCATCTCAGTTGCTCTCTGCAACTTTGGAAACCCATTTGTCAAACTCTTTTATCTGCCATTAACAGGCACCAGGAGAGGTATTTGGGCAATTTAACAGAGCAGCGAAGCGCTGTAAGATACAGAACAGGAAGCAAAAAACACCACTTAGGAGTATTAAATAATAGAAAGTGTTTGCTACATTAAAAAAAAATCACCACAATACTCAGAGAGCATGCCTGGACAACTGTACTTGCATTACATATACACAAGCACTTGTAACACAGCTGAAGGATTTAATCAGTCAAATACCTGATAATTGCTGTTTCCAAAAACATGCCAGTGTCTCCCCTGGGATCTGGAAGACCTCATTTGTCCTCAACCGCAGGAAACACCACCCTAGCGCCTTCCATCCACCCAGCTGCCCTACCAGCCAGCCTGACCTCCCAGGATTAGCCCAAAAGCCAGCCAAGCAAAGGAATAGAAAGGAAAAAAGGTTAAGCTCAATTCATAATTGGTGGAGACAGGTGATATAACACCACCCAAAAGCTACCAGAGTGGAATGGCACGATGCCAACACTCAGCTAAGGAGCAGTAAGAAATTTGCTCAGAGCAGGAGCACTTGGAGTTGGCTTCACCCATGCCTGCTTTTCCTCATCACCCACTATTTCCTTGAAACAATTTCCATTCTAATTTTCAAAAAAACACATGATTAAACAGAATGACTTCCTAAAAAAATAAGGATTCTTCCTCTAAAAAAATCCTGATACTATCTTTCCCAAACCCTAATATGTATCAGAACAGTGCACTTCTTGTTGCACTACTTGCTTTTATTTTAAATGCCTCAGGCACTGATTCAGTAACTGTCATCCCCAAGCAAACATTTCTGTGCCTATAGGCTCCAAGGAGAGTACTACTAACTTCACGGTAATAATCAAAACGCCAACACGCCTGAAGACTTGTCCATACCAGGATCACTGACACGAAAGGGAAAGCATACACCAGTATTTCCATCTGCACTTTCAGTGCCTCCAATAGCTATATGCAAGTTCACTTGCACCTACACTGTCCCTGGATTATTCACCTTTGGCCTCTGCACTAGGGTTTAGCCAGATCTGCTGCAGCCTGCCCTATACAGAAAAAGCCTGGACCAGAACAGATGCGAACACAAGTCCTTCGAGGCACCACTGGAATTTGGGTCTGCAGAGACAATTAGAGGCCCCCTAATAATCCTCCAGGACACACTCCTGTAGCACACAGACAACCTCCAGTCCACACACACACACACAGAGCTGAGCTGGGTCACACTTGCCACAGCCTGACCCCTGACAACCATTTTCTGGGTGCTTAGAGCTAGTCCAAGTCCATAAACATCTCCCCTGTGCAACCTGAAACCAAGACTGGTCCTCAGCAGGTCGACCTGAATCAAGTCGAACTCATTTTCAAGACAGTTTGTGGCAGAGGGAAGCAATCAGCTTTTGATTTCCAGCAGGTAGAAAAGCACGTTCCCCAGCCCATACCTCCCATGCCATTAACCGTTACCTGCGGGTACGCTGCCAAACGCAGACCGAGAGCCGCTACTCATTCAGATACACTGGGTGCCTGCTCTGCAATTTCCTTTTTGCTGCTTCTTTTGCTCCTAGCACTCCTGGGAGACTGCTCAAAAGCAGCCAACCAGTCAAGGAACACAGGATGCACAAAGAATTAATGGGACTTGTTGCCTAACTTACTTCAGTACTTTTAAAACGTCCTCCAAAATGCATAACATATTAGATCTGAACAAGCAATTAATGTGATGTTCTCAAATAACAACCCACACAATTAAATGAGACATAGACCGAGACTGGGCTTTGGAGTTAAACACAGCACTTCTCTGAGCTGCCCAAGGACTTATCTTAAAACGTGGGCACAGTCCTTCAAAGCAACCCCATCATCTTAGAATATGCAAGGCAGACATGGAACTCTGGAACATGTCCTCTCATGTCACTGTACCAAAAACAAGAAGCTGAGGCAGGAAGAGATTAGAAATTTGTTCAGCATAGTCTAAAATGAATAGGATAAATGCCTACTCGGATGCATCTCATCTACCCTTCTGTGGTAGCTGCTAGAAGACAGCAATCACACTGCTTATCTAGTATCTTCAAAGAGGTCTTCTCCACCAAGTTGTTTGTTTGGGTTTTTTTAAACTATGCACATCTCTGCATATCCTGATACCTCCTGCTGCTGCAAGTGCTTTGCAAGATCTGAGCTCTCAACAAGCGATGTGGAAGTGAGTAGACCTTAATGAACAATTTGCCTCTTGTCCACAAGCTCGTTCTCCCCTTCCCCAGCCCTTCCCATCACACCCCAGCCTGCCTTGCACCAGAGAGCAGGAAGGATCCCTGTGCACCCAGAGGGGACATGTTGCTCCACCTATTCCCAAACTACCTGGAGCATGAAAGCAGACATCATCCAAGACCAAGCTCTCCTTTAACATCCATTCCTGACATAATTTGCATGAAAAAAAGAAACTTCTTTTTGCCGCTTTTCTGGCCTCCATCAGACATTGGCAAAGACCATCTACAGGTGCTTTTGACTGCTGTTGCTTTCCAAATACTGAGTGACTGGCAATCCCAGAGCAAAGTTTACATTAATTCAGTAATCACGCTATATTTATTGAAAGGCTTATAATCCCATGAGTAAAGACATTCAAGAGGCTTAAGGAAGGGAAAAGCTGCTGACAGGAGGGCACACGAAGAGTCACTCATAATGGCATCTTAAGAGCGTCTGTAATCAACAAGACACACATGGCACAGGGAGTCAGATTAAGCACAGCCATCTTGCTAAAATGATTTGAACTGTGATGTGGGCATGAAAATGAGGCAGGCAAATAAAAACCTGTCAAAAAAGGGGATAAAAAGGTCTGCATTATGATATTATTCAGGTCACCAATGAACATTTCAAGGCTGAGAGTCAAGCTGTCGGTTTCCTGGAGGTTCCTCAGATGTTTCAACTAAATGGGAATTTTCTTGTCATCTGTTGACATTTGGATCTGACTCACTCTTCATTCTCCCCTTCTCATACACATTATGCATGCTTTCATGTGCATGCGCACGAGTGTGTGTAGCCAGGCACACATTTACACAAATTTATCCATATATTCTTGGCATACTCTGGTTACTCTAAGCCGAGAAAAGAGCATTTTGGCCACAGACTGTGCCCTACCAATGCAATCTTCTCTCTCTCTGTCCTATCAAGGTGCCTTACATTTGATATCCTGAAGTCACAAGACATCATTGCTTCTAGAGCTGACAAGAGAGCAGTCTTCACAGTCCATTTAACCTCTCTATTCAAACAGCAAATCGATTTTTTTGTGATGCAGACATCTGTCCCAGTAGGGACTAAACCAACACTCACCAAATTATTCTTCCCAGATTACAAAGGAGCTATCAGATGGTAAAGACTTCTCTCCCAGTGACTCAAGCTTTATTTGAGTCACTGATGGAAAGATGAAAGCTTTCCCGCTTTGTGAGACAAAAATGAGAAAAATCATCCCCTTGTGAAGAACAGAGCACACAAGATGTCTCTGCTGGTTACTGGAGCACAGGCAACATGCATGAACCTACTGGGAGCTTAAGTACTGCTCAAGCACACTTCCATCGTTCCTGAAGTTACTCCTAGTATACCAAAGATCTGGGACCATCAGTGTGTTAGAAGTCACACGGAAAGTTCACTCAGGCTTGTGGAGCTCAGCACAGAGCTGAATTTTATCCTTGCTGCACACTTGGAGGGTGAAAACAAAAGCAAGATTTTTCTCCTGAGGTGGGTTGTTTTTTTTTTTCTGGACCAGCCCTACCTTGACAGCTTCACAGTTCAGAGAGGAAAGGCCACATCACCTCTTGCCCACTGGCTGAACCACCACGTTTCCTACACAGTAATACTCTGTGGTAGCCAACACAAAAGCAACCATGTTTCCCTTAAAGAAACTTTCCCAGGGCTTCTTGCTGCTCAGAGCTCCCCAGTTACAAAAGCCAAACCTCAGAATAACCTACACCAAGCAATACCGGCAGCAACAGCAAGGCACACATGTGAGCATCAACCATATGTTAAATGCATGGAACAACCTCTGGACTCCCTACCCCGTGTGGCACATCGCCAGGATGGCCTGAAAAAGTCAGCTGCAAGTTGCAACCTCTTCTTCCACTACCTTAAAAACTCGCCAGTGCCCAGGGCAGCACAGCACCTCGAAGCCATAGACTGCTTGTCCTACCCTGACAAGCATCATCTCAGCCAGACTTTTTTAAGCATCTGCCCTCTGCATAGAGTCCAGAGTTATCAAAAGTATTGCTTTTTCCTTGAAAAAGACAAAACAAAACAGAAGAGTACTTACATATTGCAAATACTACAACAGAATTTGCCCAGACACGGTACTTTTCACAATAGGAAAGAACCTTATGGCACCTTTATTACTTAAACTGCCAGCCACCCACCAAAAAGCAGCAAAGTCAGTCTCATTTTAGACAGAGACTAAGGCATAAATTCATATGCCACAGCACAGAAGAGACTGGCAGTCCTTTAGCAGACACTGCTGAGAGCAGAAAACTATCATGATCCACCGCAGTGCCCTCTCTGTGATTTTAAAGCCCCTTACGAAGTCATGCAAAGCATACCCATTAAAGCATCTAGACGGGTCTAGGTGGAAAGGGAGGGCTATTCAAACAGATTGCCTGCATTTATGTCCTTCTACTCTTGATTAGAATTTTAAAATGACAAAAGGAAGGGCAGGAGGGAGAAAAGTTTGCGGAAGTTTGAACGACAGAAGAGAGGAGATGCTCAGACCAGTGTTTAGCCTCTGCAGCCAGCACTCCCAGCCCCACACTGTGCCGATTGCTCACCCAGTGCTAAAAGTATCTCCAGCATTTTCCTACAGTCACTCTTCTGCCTCAGAATCAGAAATTACTACTGAGTCACTCCGTGTGCAGTGACCAGAGGAGATAATTCTGCAGTTATGAGTGGGAGCTGGTCTGTCTGCTCACACAGGAGTGAAGAGATAATCTGCAAGCCAATATCCACACTAATATGTGTCCCAAATTTTTAAACTGTGTCTTAGTTCTAAAGCTGTTTTTTGTGGCATTCCTATACCTCACCCCTACTCACTCTATTCTCTGCAGCATCACCTCCCTCCAGTGACCATCTTAAATTAACTTACTCTCACAGCATCCCCAAAGGAGTGCTGTTAGTTGTCATCCTTACGTCACAAACAGGTAATTGAAACGGAGGCTAAGCCCTGGATTCAGCCCTGCAGGTTCCCACACCTTGCTTTCCCATGGGCGCTCTATGTCCCCAGAGATGCTGAACCAGCCAGGAACTGCTGTGGGGTGCAAAAATCTCAGATGGGGCTGAGGCTTCCCTTGGTGATTTATCCAAGGTCAGAGGGAACATGTGAAAAAGGACAAAATTAAACCAACATCTCTCAAGTATCAACAAAGCAATGTCTCTAACAGACCCGTCTTATTATCTTATTATTTCATACAGAGTGCTTCTTTAATGTAACAGTGACCACTCATGTACTCATGTCTCCCGATAGCACAGGACACACTAACAGAGCCTGAACCCAGCTTGATCCTCCATTATAACTCAGAAAACAAACACCTTCTGGTGGAAAACTTGGTGTTTCACCACTGCACACAGCTGTGCTGGGACTGAAACCTCTTGGAAATGTTTTTATAGTCTCAGGTGACATTAATTTTGCTCAGTCCTACCTGCAAAGGACATGTGGAGCAGGCACTTCAAGCCCCACTTACCAGAGAAAACCTGTGTCCAACCAGGAAATCACAGGTTTCATTCCTGAAAAGCCTCAGCCAAAATCACAGCCAGCAGCACCGTGACTGTTGAGCCACACTCTGCCATTTGTCACCCAGCACATGCACACTTTCCAGGGCTACTTTTTTCATGGTGTTTTTTTTTTCCCTCCTAATTTAAGCTTTTTAATAACAGAAATGTTTAGTACCAGCTAATACAGCTTGAGAAAACATTTGGGAATAGGACTTCATTGGTAGGCAGAGAACAATTACAAACAAGAGCTGAAATATGTCCCTTCAGTCTCTAAAAGTGATTAGTCTGTCATTAGGAAGACGCAACCAATGCTTTCACTATCTCTTGAAAGAAAATGTCAGACTCAGGCAAATGTCAAAAGCCTAGGTCAAAAGACATAATGACAATAATTCAATCAGCTCTGAAAAAAAGCAACAGATCCACAAAAGCTTGTTGACTTTTTTTTCCCTACCCCAGAAGTTTAAGCATCTCAAACAGAGGTAGTCTCAGAAGACTACAGCATCTATTTTGAGCTGAAAGCAGAGGCACAGAACTTGCTGAAATACTTCACAGACAAGAGTATTGCTTGCTTTTTTGCTGCAGTTTCTCATCGTATGCACTTGAAGGAAAAAAATAAAACTAGATTTAAGGAAAAAAGTTACACTGATACTTCAGACACTCCATGTCAAACACTTCCCTCCAGTGGAGCGATTCAGGATTGCTCTTTTTTTTTGTCATATACCCTCTCCAACTATTTCAGTTCAAATAACACATGCTTGTTTTTCTGGAGAGGATGGAATCTCACCTGTGACAAAGTGACTACAGTGTCCAATTATTAAGAGAGCAAAGCGATCAGGGGTTTATTTCACAAATTAAAAAGCTAAAATACAAAGCCAGGTAACCAAGACCTTTGTTACATCTTCACTGTAGCGAATGTAGTAACTTCAGCCAGTGCCCTCCAATCTATGCCCGAGACACTCACCCACTTTCGGGCTGAAAACAGAGCAAGTCCATTCAAAAGGTTCAAGCATGGTAATTTATTTTTCAATTTTACTTTTCTCTTAAGTATTTCACTTCATAAGTTGAAGGGTGCAGATGCCAGAACAGGCCAGCAGCAACAATTTTCCTGTAGTGTCGTTACCCAAGGCAAAGGGAGTGCACCCTCCTTCAGCAGTCTCTTCTCACCTTGATGCCCAAGAAAACAAGCAGTTCAGAAACCACAAGCACCTGGCCCTAACACTCTAGGAGTACTCAGTCCTTACACTTAAGCTCCAAATCACTGGAATGTTAAAAGGGGAAGAAATTAAATGAGAATTCATCTTACAGTGATTTTTTTTTTCCAGAAACTATTGCTAGTTTCAAGCAAAACTGAAAGAACCTTTGTGGAAGGTGTCAACATCATCTGACTGATGTTAAAAATGGGTCAGTCCTATGGTGGAGTCTGTGGAGATTAGATTCTAGCTCATGTTAAATGCATAAACTCCTCCAGGGTTCCACCACCATGAATAAATGCGTCAATCCTAAGTGTGGTCTAGCAAACATGGATCTAAACCTACACTACACACAGGTGTTCGTCTATATCACTCACAGAGAAGCCCACAGCCAGAGAAACCATACTCCCCCACAACTGTTTTGACCTCCAGAGGTCACCAAGGGTCCCTATACATTGCTGCACCCATTCCCCTGGTGCACTGCACTATCAGCTCAACTGCTTCATCCATCGATTATTCCTTAGGGGTTCCTACATACATACAGTCACCGCTGCAGCAGCAGTCACGGGCTCTTCCCCTACTGCTTATTCTTCCTGACAGCCTCCCTGGCTGTTAGTAGCATCCTGATTATTGACAGAACAACTGGGACATCAACAGATGATGCACTGCGACTTCAGGTGGGAATGAAGAGAAGACGAACTGTTATTTGGGACAATGCTTTTCAGACAGTCTGACTAAATTCAGCCTGGCAATCTGTAAAGGGAAGACTCTGTATTTCATTACTAGTGCCTCTGGTTAAGAAGGCCCACCGCTCCTCAATAAAATGATGAGCCTATTCAGTTTATTTTAAATCATTATTAAGCACATTTTAAAGTTTACCAAGTTTTGTGCTTTCCCTTTGTGGTGACTTGGTTTGGTTAAACACAAAACCAGACTAGCATTACATGAGCAAAAATAGAGAGTGGCCACCACTGACCTTTAGAGGAGAATCAGAAAATGCAGGGATCTCCTTGGGTCAGGCATCTCTACAAAACAGGAGGATAATGGTTTCCATTCCCACTAAAACACGGTCCATTACCAGCTGCCATCCTCCCCAAAGGCCTCTGGGGAAATGGGTTTATTTCCCTAATGAGCCCTGCTATGTTGGCAGCCCATGTCTCCACATCACCTCTCCTGGATAGCGCATGATGGGTCAGATACCCCAGGAGGAGGTAATGGCATTACCACGAGACGCTGAATGTCCAGCCACTGAAGGAAACCTCTGCAAAAAAGATACCTGCTGCAGCAGCAGCTTTGAACTTCTTGCCCAGCGTAGGTTTATGCCACAGCCTTGCTGTTATTTCATTGTGGATTTTGCTTTCAGTGTAGCCTTTAAGCAAAGGTGCTCCGTGCAATCTGCCCTTTGCTTGTACAAACTAACAGAGCATTTGTGTGCTTGACATTTCACGTGGCATTACCACCCTATTCCCCATTCCCGGTGACAATGTCGAAAGGGCAATCGATGCAGGCGAGGAGTAGGAAGCACTGTTCCAATAGGTTAGGCCTTTCAGCTGCCAAAACATGCTTTGCTGAGTAAAGTGACAGTGAATTAAACCAAGTTAATGAACTGGTAGAAGAACAAACTGGCATCTCTGCTGCCTACATCCTTTTGAATTAAAAGAAAAAAAGTCTCTCAAATCAGAAATTTGACCAAACTCATCAAAATTCATAATCTCTCTGAAGCAACATAAACAACAGACTGGAGCATGAACCACAACTCAAAGTTAGCAGGAGTTTCTCCACCTATTTCTGTGGGCTTTCAATGGAGCACCAAATGATGAAGGGTCAGTTCAGTTACTGGCATGACCTCCATGAACAACTAAGTAAAGACACTCTGAACACCCCTTACAAGTTTTTAATGGCCACACAGCGTGAAGTAGGGCAGGGACAAAAACCATGTTCACTTCAGTGACTGATGATCTTATAACCGATGAAAATTTGACTTATCGGAATTGGTAGCTTCTTGCATACTGCTGAACACACTATGCTCCTGAGAGCACCATCAGTTTGGTTGAGAACCAACTGGTTTCTGTGTACTCCTGCTCATAGCAGGATGAAGGCCATGAGGAAGACTGCAAAACATCAGTAGCCATGGTGTCTCCTATGTCAAGCATTAAACTGATCCTCCAGGAGTTCTTCCAGGCCCCATTTCTAGATGCTTCAGTGCTGAGTGAGCTCTGCCAGCTGTTTGCCCATTCAGAGGCTGCGGGTCTGAGCCTCAAATCCTTAAGAGTCTGGGTCCTTGCTACCCAGATGCTACTCTTCTCTTGGATGATAATGGAGCTCACCTGACTGGTTTGAGATCTGACTACCCCCTTAATCAGTTCAGGAGGGACTGGGAGACAGAACAGTGTCACCAAGTGGGTTTTTAGCCCACACTTGGCTCCCTCAGATTTTCAGGCCAAGGAGAAAAGCCTCCTTGCTCCGGCAGCCAACAGTTCAGTCCCAGCTTGAAGAGACTAGTACACACACCACCACCACTACAGTTGCCACCACCAGTTCCTACAGTGACTCTCATCCAGTATTGGCCACATCTGATAAGACATCACCACTATACAACTCTAAAAACAAATTCAGACTGCTTTAGCATTACTTATTTCTTTTCCCTCTAATGATTCTCTCATCCTATTTGCTCTATTTAAAGTCTCAACATGATTTTTCCTGAGCTGACAGCATGCAAAAAAAAAAAACTAAGGCTGGTTATTGGGGTAGAGGGAAGAAGGGGAAATCAAATAATTTCCCTTCCACTTCATGCATCATTGCCAAACATTTTATGTTTAAAAAAAAAAAAATCAAATCAGAAGCATGCTGGCTTTGGCATTAATGATATACACAGCAAAGAGAAGCCAAGCTACTCCTCCACACATCCAAAATACCAGCCTCATGGCACTGATGAGCTCAGATAACAAGGCCTGTAATTTTGCCTTAAACACTAGCTGGATGTTTCTTTGAAGTTCAAAACTAGCTTAAGACCATTGATTTTCTTGTTGATGTTTGTGCTTAGTCTTTCTCTGCATTTCCTGGAACTATCTAGGAAAGGAAATGCAAATTTACAGCATACGATCTCCCTAGCTAATCCTTCACCGCGCATCAGGATCGGTTTTCCACTCCAATTTTCCTTCCTGGTCACTAAGACTCAAAACCAATCATCCATACAAAGACAGCTCCGCCACACAGCACTGCAGGGCTGTTCAGCGAGATCAGCAACAAGAGACATTCCATGGCTATAGGTTGAAAAATCACACACACAAAAAAAAAATCAGTAATATTGAACTGAAGTGACCAAATTCTCCTGGCAGAGCTAAAAATAACAACAGATTAGAGCTCACATACTTCACCCATCTTCAAAGAACACAGTGGCCATTAGAGCAAAGCCATCTTTTGCTCCTCTCTCAAGATGGGATACTGAGAAGGACAAGGAGATGCAAGGTCCCTCACCTCTGGAGCAGGTTACTCCGCTGTTAAAAGCCATCACTACCATGAGCAAACAAGAAGGACTCTTCATAAGTCATAGCAGTTGTGATAATGGCACATCATGGGCCCACAGGACACATTACCTCAGTTTCTCAAGGGCACATCTCTGTGTCATGGAGCCTCCTGGCACAAATGACTCTAGGAGCCACACAAAATAAAAAATAACTTCGTATCTGAACTACTTCAAGAGCCAAGGGATGAGGGCTGGATTTGAACTGCCAGGTCAGCTCTACCAAACTCGTTTCAAGCTTTATCCACCATCCAAAGAGACCTCTCTCTTGAGATTAAGGTGCATCTCGTAGGGCTTCTTAACTCACCATGCTGGATGTTGCGCAGGAACAGCTAAACCTAGGAAACTCCTGCTTAGTGCAGAGGGCTGGCAAAAGAGGTGAGCAAACACCTTGATGACACTGATCATGGCATCTAACAAACAAAAAACGTTTGAACACTATAACCTCAGCCCAGCTCTTCTTAGGCACATTTCAGCTGAGGCTTAAGACGCCTAACCATAAAGCTACATTTTCACTCCTAACTATAAGCTGCTCTCAGCGGTGCCTTCTTCCCAGCTGAGAGCAAGAGGATTCCAGGACTGCGATTGTTTTACATTCTAAAAAATCACAAGACAGTAAACTTTAATTGAAGAAGGTCAGATTTTATGGTCTTTCATTACAAGAGGGATGAAAAGCCAGATGACAAAGGACAGGCAATATTAGAATTTTCCTTCCTTAACCTGAAGCATGTTCTTTGCCTCAGCCTCTGCTATGCCACTGAACCCTTCCTTGCCTCAACACCCCCCCCTGCAAAAAGGGGATAATACTACATCGCTTTTGCTACTTTTAAGAAGATAGGGTTGGGAAGACAGACCAGGAGAGTTCAACTCTGCTGCCCAGGAATTGGGAGAGGCTACTCCAGAGGCTGCCCATCTAAGTGGGCTGGAAGGACAGCCCTTAGTGGAGGAGGGAAATGGGGAAATTCATAAAGCACACCACCAATTCCAGCCTGCAGCAAAGTAATGACAGCGACAAAGCTCTTAGCAAGCCCTTTCTCCTGGCATGGAAGCAAATGCAGCCCCCACTCCCCCAGAGAAAAGGGTATAAAATAATCTAGAAATTCAGGAGCAAATAGACAAAACACTCCTTTCTTTGGGAAGTCTGTGATGGCAGCTGCAGGCTATGGAAATACAAACTGGCTGTTAAAAAAGAAGTCAGTAATGGCAAGATGACAATTCACCACATATTCCAAAGCCTGCAGGGATGATGTTTTGTGATGCACAAGAACAAGGAGACAGTGACAGAGGCAGAAAAAATACCATCCAGCTCTTCAGCTATCCTGAAGCTCCAGTGCAAGAGTCAAAGCAATTACTTACACAGCTTCACAAACCTTTGCACCTCTCTGTTAATGTGTCATACTTCGTTACATTAATTGTACCTTATTTTGCCCTGAGAAGATTATATATATATATGCAGTGATTTGCTTAGAGAATAAATAAGAATACTCTTTAGTTTCCCTCTTTTACTCTTCATCTTTCTGTTCTAATGCTTACCTTTTTTTTATTCTCTGACCAAATATGCTCCTGAATTGATATCTCCTACCCTCTTCCCTCCAGAAACCCCACAGTGGCAGGGAAATATTTATTATCTCCGCAAGTACCTTGCAGTATTACGGTAGGTGATGCCAAAACACATCCTAAAAGGAGAATCAGCATTTGTATCCATCATGGGGAAACTGAGGCACAGGATGGCTAACAGACCCGTCCAAGGATGCTCAGGAGACCAGAGACAGCCCCTGCTTTCACCATATGGTAGCACAGACATCCCAGTTAGCTTAAAAGCATCCCTTACAAATAGGATAGAAATCTTCACTGATGAGTGATGTGCCAAAGATCCAACTCAGTGGCTTTGTACATTTTGAAGTGTCATCAGTCCTTGAGGCCTTTCCAGCCTTTTCCTTCTGTCTCCTGCTTTCCAGCTCTGCACTACTGGAGCAGCTAAAACCAAGCTGCTCCCATAGCACTCATCTACTCCGGACAGCAATTTTGTTCTCTGCTAAAATATGATGCACATGACTAAAAGCAATAGAGTCACCACAGTTTAGAGTTGCCATAACGTACCATAGTTCTGCTGATCTTGTGCAGCTCTCTTGCCCACCAGAGACAGGATGAAAGCCACCTCCCAGAGTGAGAAGTGAGTGATAACCCAGCCAGCCGGAGAGCTGCAGGAACCCCACACCTCTCCATCACATCCAGATTTCTTAACTACCCTGTGGGCTGAGCCATTTCCTTCTGCTCGATCAGCCCTCAGCAACTGCTGATCAGGCTGAAGACCACTCTCCCCTTCCTATGAACCCTCATTTCCCTACAAAACCCTCGTTCTTCCCCTCTTGCCTTCAAGTACAGCAATGCTCTCAGCACTGGATCTTCCTAATGGCTGATCTGAACCACCCTTTTTCTTCAAACTTAAGTCTTTCTCACAGTACCAGCTCTAATGCTTGAGCTTTACAGGTGTGAACACTCAGGCAAAAGCAAATTTTACACTCAGCCACTCAAATATTTGCAGCCGACAAATTTCCAGTCATACAGCTATCTATCTGCAAACACTATGTTCAAATACGCTGTTCCAAATTCACGCTGCTGTGGTCACATATGGGGAAAGTGCAGCATTGCCAGCTGATGTACATAGTGAGTTGCCACAACATGAATTGCAAACAGCTTTAAGGAGTTGTTCAATTAATGAATTCAGGCCAAGAACTACAGACTGACAACAGCCTGCTATTAAATGTGAGCGCTAAATAAATATGCGAATTTTGCAATTTCTTTGCAGAGAAAAAAGGAAGGAGAAGCTTAGAATAAATTCTGTGTTATAATTATTTTCTCCTTTCTTCCTTTTCCCTCCCATATCTTCTCTCCTGTCCCCTGTTGAGATATATAATTTGTGGGTTTGGTCCCTTCACCCTTCCAGAGCTCTCCCAAACTCCTGAAATTAGTTTCTCACTGAATATCTACAACACAATTTCCTTTGGAGAATGTCACAGGGATTGAACTGAGCCATCTGGTTCCTAAGAGAAAAAAAAAAAGCATTTCTTCTATGCTTCTGCCTGTGGTTTGTGGGTCACCAAATTGACATTATTCAGGCACAAAAGCATTTAAGGATCTGTTATTTTTAGAAGAACAAACACAGATTTCTTTTTTAGGATAATTAAAAACCTAATATTAAAACAAACAGAAGGAACAACCAAAGTCCATCTGCAACTTCAGTACAGACAGAGATGTTCCTCCAAGAGGGCTGTCCATGCTTAGAAATCCTAGTGACACTGCTCATCTGGAAGGAAAGACAGGAGCTTCCATATCTACACCACAGATGCAGTGCAGAAATGACTGTGCTCGCTGCCTGCTGTTGGCTGGGCTTGGAGCATCACTGGACATGGTGAAACCTCCACTGCCCCTGCCAGCTGCTCTCTTGCCTCTCTGGTAAAGGGGAGGAACGTATGTTGAATGGAGGCACATAAAACTTTGGTACTGTGGCTTGGGGCTCTAGTCCTAGGCAGGATCACGCACGCTACACATGATCCAAAATGGACTAAAAAAGTCAGTCCAAGTTGCAATCTGCATAGCACCCCAGCCCTTCGCAGGGGAGGAGGATGAGCCTGTCTCTCAGAGTATTTGCAATGGACTAAAGCAGATGGGAAGAGAAGAGCGCATGGATTTGGGGCTTCCTCTTTTAGTATAGTTATGGGTTTTAATCCAATTTCTTATTTCTCCGTTGGGAAAAACAGAGTGCGTCCCCAGCGTCCATCGCTCATGCTCTGCAGCCAGCATTACCTTTGGGCTCCCCAGTGACAGCTCTGGGGTCTGCATGCCGTTATAAGACCAGGTCTTATAAAAGCCAGGGCCACTATCCAAAACCAGGACAAGTAGTCACCAGCCTTTGGCTCAATGGGAGCAGGGAGGCAGCCTGTGGAGACACTGCATCAGCAGCACGGAGAGCTAAAAAGCCACTGCTGACCATTTCCCACAGCACCCACACCTCCCCGGAGGGCACCCACGCACAACTGCCCCACGCAGCCCTCGGCATAAGGCAAAGGCTCGGCCGCTGCAACCAGACACGCAGCTGGGAGACCACGCTTTCTGTTTGCATTTCCCAAAAGGATATTTAACACGCTGGAAAAGCTTTGTTCTTCACAAAAGAGCCAGAAACAAGAGCAAAGGGCTGAGATGCAGTCCCCTCCACAGAGCTCCTCCTGGACGCGATCGCAGCTGTCAAGAAGCATCAGAGCAGGAGGGCGTCACGGCTGGGGGCATCTTGCAGCATGCCCCTTCACACAGGGAGCACAGGCCTGGCAGGCAAGCCTGCGAGTCTGCTGTGCTCTGAGATGTACTGCAACGTATCTAGTGCCTGAAAAGTCACCCCTCACAAGCAAGGAGAAATCCCAATTCAGCATCCAAATAGCAGAAAGGAGGAAAAAAGAGATAAAAAGACACACGGAGGAAAAGGCAGCTGCAGAGAACAAAGCAGAGCAGTGATGAGTGTTGCTGTGCAATTCTCTCAAACAGAATGAGGACAGGTAACAAACTGTAAATAAAGAGCAAAACCAGCCATCCACAACAACAGTTTATTATAAAGAGACAGACGTTTGCACACAAGCACGTGCACACATGTGAAGGTGGCAGCACACACAAACACCTGGGGACAGAACACAGACTCAGCTCTGTCAGTAAATATAAGGTATGTTTGCAAATATAGAAAGGATATAGAATATGGCCCAGAAAGGACATGACACTCATCTGAACACAAAAAGGGTTTCTTTGGTGGACACAGGCATGTTCTAGCTAGTGAAAAAATGCAAAACAAAAACAGTACTTCAAACACAAGGATGAGTCTCCAACAAATTTCTAGAGGCTAGAAGTTCTGCTGAAAATTATTAGCAGATATCGTTACGCAACATCATAGCTTGAAAACCTCCAACAAAGATCAAGGATAGAAAAAACATTTAATAAAATTCAAAATGCTCTAACAGTGTTTTGAAAAGCAGTGACTTTCTTACAGCTATGTGAAAACGCTCATGGCTAGTCAAGCTCATACACTTCAATTAGCACTTTGTTGACTCCTTAATGACTAATAAATAGTAATTAATGAGTTACACTCCATGTATTACCTCCTTCCCCTCTCATTATTATTATTTATACGTTATGCCCATTAAAACCAGCTAACTAAGTACTTGTAAAGCACATCCCTCCTTCAGCTGATAGGTGGAAAGCAGTAAAATATAAATATGTATTAGTAGCCTAATCAAAACAGAGACGATCGTGATGCTCACATCCAGGAAAAGGCTGTTTCAGAGGGCTTATTGGCAGCCATACAAACCACACAAGATCACGGCTGTTGCGTGCATGTGTAACATAGCCGCACAAAGGAACTACACATTATTCTGCGTCTTTTCCTTGCACATCTTGCTGGGGCAGGCTCTGTGCTGCAGGCAAGAGGCTGCATCTGAGTCTGCAGCGAGGCATAGCAGCGAGTTGCTGCTTGTCAGCGTTACCTCTGGGCTCCTGCCCCGATGAGCTGGCTCGGCGGCCACCTGCCCTCCCTCCACACACTCCAGTGCATCCATCCCCGCCCTCCTTCCAAGCTGAGCCCACGCGCATCAAAAGCGCCAAGCTTTTCTGAAGACCAGGTTTAATAGAGCAAAACCGAGCATCCATAAATCTGCTCCTTATCAGCACTCGTGGCCCAGTGCTCACCATCAGCCTGGAGGCATTAAGTCAGTAATGCCAGCGATGCTGTCGGGCACAAGCCATCCAGGACCACGTGGCGGCAATGGAGACCTGCCAGCCAGCACAGCCTTGGATAAAAAGATGATACCTAAGAGAGAGATAGGAATTCAATCCTACAGTCTGCACAAGCTCCAGCTTACAGGCAGGTGTTCCCAGAGATCAGAAAAAGTTACCCAAAAGGAAGCAGCAAACCCAATCTCCGCACAGCACTGTCCCATGCTCCTGAGGTCCCGCTGACTGCCTTCATCACAAAACCATCCTGCATCCATGCAAGAAACTGCTACCAGCACAGGAAAGCAAGAGGCCTGGGATCTATTTTCGGCTTTGTAAACACACTGCTTGCACACTTGCTGCCTTGAGTTTCCCAATGGAGAGAACCATGAAACCTATGCAGAAACGCTTCCGTTAGAGAAGATCATTCCCTGGCTTCAGTACCACCAATTTCACACCATTCCAGTCAAAAAGTTAGGCTGAAAATTTGCAAAATGCAAATACACACACTTTGGTTTAAGGCACAAAAATTAGAACAGGTATTTGACATGTTTGCAAGGTAGTTCAACAAGATCTGAGATACATTAATATTCGCACCCTGCTAATAAAAAATGAACAGCAAAATTCCAGCTATTAAGGAATTGATTCAAATGATTCATATTTGGACATATTTATTCTCTCCCATATACACATGGCAGGTACAGACATACACTGTACCCTGTCCAGAGATCAGAGCACACTGTCCTCTCTACTCCTGCAGGAAATTTTTAATCACAGCTACAATTACAATAACCATGATCTGGCACCTTTCACAAGCAATAAATTCATATGCAAATTGCATAATGGAAAAAGATTAAATTAAAGGAGAAGGAGAGAAAGAGAATTCAATGAGACATAAATTCAGTGGTTCAAGCTTTCAGAAGATCCTGATCAATAATGATCTCACATCTCAGCTTTAACATCACCCTGACAGCACCATGCTTCTTGTCACTGAGACACCTCTGCAAGCACATACCTGTGTTCTCTTTAGCTTCCCCGGCCAAAGACAAGGCCCCTGGAACCGACAATGCACTAGACAAAGTATAACCCAAAGCACAATCCTGCTCTACTTGAACAGGGACAGAAGGAGCAGCCCGAGAGGACATCTTTAGTCCTGCAAAGCTGGAAAGCCATGTTCAGGTGGGAGTGCCACCTGCCTTCAAGCACGGTGGGCTCAAGGCTCTCAAGATCACAAAAAAACCAAATGCATTGTGACAGGGCATGGTACAAGTATAATTTGACAGTTTATTGAAGACTCCAAACCTCTGTGAGGGTCTCTCTCCAGAAGCCCCCCTTGGAAAGGGCTGAGTCCCCTATCTCCAACATTAAAATCTCCCCAATTACTCTCATGTGTACCTCCTCCACTTTGCATTCCTTTCAGACACGGCTCTCGAGTCCCAAAGCCAGCCCAGACATAAAACACATATATTCAGATTTCATCCTATTACAGTAGCAGTGTGAAAGCTTCTGTGCCATTAAACCTGCCCCGCTGACCCATATCATTTTATATACTCCAGCCATGCTAATGACAGGATGACAAGGTCATGCTACCTGGGTAATTTGCATTTCTCCTCCCCAGCACATATGCATCATGCAGATCCCAAAAGCCTGCAGAAAGAAGGTGATGGGATGGTCTACCCAAAACTACCATGTAATTGCATTCCTGTGCCTGCATGTGTACAGACACTGAAGAGCAAAGCGGCTGGCAAGCTTTATGGCTTAAACCAAAAGGCAAGGGAAAAAACCAAAGGAGGAACAA
Source organism: Falco rusticolus (assembly GCF_015220075.1). Classification (NCBI taxonomy): domain Eukaryota; kingdom Metazoa; phylum Chordata; class Aves; order Falconiformes; family Falconidae; genus Falco; species Falco rusticolus. The sequence goes on from NC_051190.1 coordinate 13,101,897, forward strand.
TCAAGGAATGCAACAGGAGGTTATGTGACTTCTCTGTGGCGATGCACTTGAAGAGACCTCACATCTCATTCCCTCTGCTCAGCAGGAGGGAGCTCCGACAGGTCCCTGGGCAGGAAAGCTCACCATGAACACCAGTGGGAGCCAGCCTGGAGCCCAGACATGGAGCTCAGAGCTTGCCAGCCTGAAGACCACACTAGGTCAGGTTAACAGAAGCAATCCAGAAAGCATGACTCTGCTTCAAAAACAAATCCATCTTTTCATTCTTGGCAGAAATGCCGTTTTCTTGCTTTTATGTTTTGACTTGCCCCCATATGAAGCGTGGCCAAAATTCACCTACCATCTTCTCCATTCAGTAAGTGTGTCAGCACCATCAGCTCCTCTGTGCCCAGCTCCCTGCCTTGCAAGACGACATTTGGAAGCAAGACAGGTAGGAAGTATCCTTTAAGAGTATAATTTCCCTACCCCCTAATAATGATTACCAAGTCCCTGGTGCACAGAGTAAGGCTGTCATCTAGTGGCAAGCAAGAAGCCTGCAATTAAATCTCTCTTAATGAGAGCAGCAAAACCAGACGCGTGCGATGTTATGAAACTCTGCAAGCTCTTTACCATCCCCACCTCTCCCCTCTCTCTGGTGACATGGGAAAGACAGTAAGTTCTTTTTGCATTACTTCTGCAAAGAAAATTAATCTTTTAGTATTGTCTGGTCTTGAAAATATGGACTTATCTCCAAGTTTGTCAATGCCCTTAAAAAATAGGCATTTCTGCTTAAGCTAGAGACAGGCAGAGATGCTATCCTGCAGATATTCCCTTGGAAAAGACCAGTTGCCACACACAGCTTTAAGTTGTTCTGAATGGCCCCTCTGGAGGGGCTAACTGCCACATTTGGCACCCTAGCTCAATTATTTGCAAACCAGCCTAAGTGAAAGGAGGAAATGGTTGGGTTTTTTTTTTTTCCTCATTCCAGCTCCTGCTCACCCTACAGGCATTACTCAAGTCATTAAATCGGTGTCTGGTGCTGCACCTTAGCACAGTAACAACTCCTCGCTTGCCTTCCCCGGCAGCGCGACAGCCAGCACTTGCGTAGCGCCAGTGCTGCCAGATGCACACCAACTGCTTTAGGGGCTGCCCACCTTGCTGCTCCACAGGATTACTTCTTTGAGGGGATGTTCGATTAGCAGTAACTCTGTGTCACTATTTCCAGTCCCCGGACAGGCAAATTACCTCTGCCTTAGGTACAAGAAAGTACAGTTCAATGTCCTCTTTCTGTGTTATATAGTCAGATATGCCTACAATTACTCCCAGAAATCAACCCCCTACCTTTCCAGGTCATACGGTGGTTATATTAGAACATCAGGAGTCAGCAGGTTCTAGGAACAGAGGGAAGTACATTTCAGGATATCACACTGCTGATTTTTGTTAGTATACTACTTTTTGGTGGGTGGTGATGTGTTTTGTTGGGGTTTTTTTTTTTGGGGGGGGGGGGGTGTTTTTTGTGGGTTTGGTGGTGGTTTTTTTGGCTGGTTTCTGTTGTTGTTGTTTTTTAACCTTAGAAGCTCCAGAGAGCATCTGTAAGACCCAGGAGCAGATCCAACAGCCCACAGATACCCTAGCTCTGGCCCTTGGCAAGAAGGGGGCCAAGATAATACAGCAGGAAAAACCCAGGAAACAAATGATGCCATCAGAATCCCCCAGGGTCAAAATCAGCAGCAGTTCCACAGCAGGCAGCTCCACCAAAGCATGATGCCAGCTGACCCCACAAAGAGAAAAAACCACTGAGGCCCTACGCTGCCAAAGGCCCCTTTCAATGTCTTCTAGTAGAGAGGTTTCATCTCCGAGATCACAGAAGCAACTCCATCCACCTTGCCAGGCACAGGACAGGACAGGGCTTGCAAATCATGTTGCCGGAGGGGAAGGAGCAGATGGGGGTGCCTTCAAAAAGAAGCATTAGTTTCTAGGATCAATGATCAGCAAAGAAACACTGGGTACCCAGAGACTTTCCTGCATGGGATGGCGATGGATTAGATGCAAGAGCACCCAATGGCTGCACAACCCAGCCAAGCTACCTCAGAGCTGATAAGCCCTCTGCAGATGCAAGCAAGAAATTATGAACCTGTCTGAAAGAAAACGACTATCTTATTCGTGAATGGTCCTTAACAACCTCTCCCTGCTTTTTCAGTGTTTTCAGAGCCACGGTTATAGCAGGGCTGCCTGGAGTACAGCAACACTGACGTGAAGTTGCTGGAGAGGACTCCAAGCACCTGAACATCCACAGGACATGAGGTAGCTCAGCACCTCCAAGAATCGGGCCCTAAGTTACATTAGTGTATGAAAGGTGATGCTGCCTGCAATGAATACATTCCCAAAGAAATACTGATTTACAATGGTTGTTCCTGCCAACTGCACCAAGCCTGCTGCGATGCAGGAGATCTCCATCAGCTTCATTTTAGACCGAGAAACTGAGCACGGGGGACTTCAGCCAAAAGGAACACATTCACTTCTCAACATAATTTAACTGCAAAATCTTAAGAGGGGAGCAGGGGGTGGGGAGACATGGACCCCAGCCTCTGCCAAGGGTGGGCTTGAGGTCTGATGACAGATCAAGGAGGCTTGCAAGATAAGCATTGGAATTGTAACTGCCACAAAAGGTGATGCCCTCAAAGGCAGCAGCAACTGCAGGTAGCAGAGGCCTTTCCACTTCCCCAGGAGATAAGGTCTTCTCCCAGGAAGTAGCACAGAAAAGCTACTTGTTTTAAGGAAAACACCCTCTTTTCTTGAAAAAGTTCCAGAATTCATTTTGTTGACAATTTCTCATAGAAACACTGGATCTAGTGTTTGGTTAGGTTTTTCCTAACTTTTTTTTTTCTTAAGTCCATTGACTTTTTTCTCCCCAGAACAATGTTAAGTCCCATAAAAGTCTCATCACTTCATTACTCCAGCAGAGTACAGGACAGCAATTGGGGTCAGATGCAAAGCTTCCAGCCTTTTGTGCTCCTATTGCTCAGCCACACGCCACCCAGACACACTCCCTCTGGCACCAGCAGCTCCATACCACGATCTTCCGCATCCTTGGGGAACAAGGGCATTTTCCAAGAAATATGATGGATTCAGTGCAATTCGGGAGATTTTCCTTTTGGTGTTTCTGAAGACTAAGTACAGCTGAGAATGCGAACAGCTGCCACATCTGCCCATGCAGACACCAGTGAAGATATTAGTAGTGACCCATGGCAGCACAGAAGAGAGGACTGTTAATGAGAACAGTTGCAATCTTCATTGCAATAAATTCCAGTGAAACACAGCAGCAGGCAGAGAAATTAAACAATCCTCCCACTTCTCAGAAGCCAATTCCTCCATGCAATCTGAATGGATTTTGCTTCTCTGACCCCGCCACCCCTTTTCCTCATCACCAAGGGTCTTCTCGCATCAATCCATCTGTAAACAACTCAACCGCTTTGGGGTCAAATGCCACCTTCGCTTTGCTTTATAGAAATAATGCAACATGCATGAGCTCCACACCCTCCCCCTCCCCCATGCTAACCCACTTCCCATTTGGGTCCAGTGGTTTATTGCAGAGGAGTCAGATATTTTGAAACCTCCACAAATAGAGGTTTCAACAGATGAATGAAGCCTGGTGTTCTGAGGCACACATAAACAAGAGCCAGTGCACTCAGTGAGACATATCACAAAGTTAAGCCTTTTTAAGGCTGATCCAAAATTTTCCAGCAGCACCTTTTTCCCCCAATTAAAGCAATTTTTTAAAAAAAAAGATGTCTACTACCCAATAAGCAAAAAGCTGTTTTCATTGGAAAGGGAAAAAAAAAATTGTATTTGTATTCAGGCTCATGAAAGAAATTAAAAATAAGTGGACCACTTCCATGGAAAATACCAACCCAAACCATATCTCCCCCCATCTTCCACTGTCATTTTCTGTTGGGAGAGAATTTCCATCCAGCTCTAGTCATTTTGTCCCTGTCAGGTCAAATTGGATCAGCTCAATGAGCGCTGCTTTTATTTGCGGTCATGTTCGAAACAGATAAATCAGGCCAGACATCAATGGAAAAATCCCAATCAAGTGAGTGTCTACGAAGAAAAGTGTGTGTTATTGCAGGGCAGCAGCATTTGAACAGATGAGCAGGTTTCTTGCTTCTTACACAGAAGAGCTGATGTTTCTTTATTGAAGTGGAGCAGTGGGGCAGCATATTAGCTTCAGGAGGGAGAGATCTTCAACTCTACTACACCACAGGAACGATGAGCAGCAGCAATTGCGGCAAGATCTTACCAGCCCCACTGCTGGGCACAACTCATTGAGTCATCAGATCTTCACAAGGGAAGGGAGTTCTGCTCTTGTAGCACTTGGGACAATCCTGTACTTCACCGAACACCTTAAGAGTCCATAACCCATGATCAGAGCAAGGACCAGCACAGTCCCTACCTTCCTGGCAAAGCCCAGCATTTGTACCAGTTACCGTATGCTTCTCTTCAGAGCCAGGAACAATCCCAAGGGGTAACGATGGCAGCATGCCCAAGCCGGCACTTGACTTCAGCTGTCTCCAGTATAGGTGTCCGACCAACAGGGTATTACATGACCTTAAGAGGCGCTTGGCTGGAAGACGCTAACTCTGCTTTCACACTACCCCCTGACTGGGCTAGGGAAAGCTGGTCAGTCCCAGCAGAAGTCCTCCAAAAGGCACTAGAGACCACGCACCTACAGCCATGCAGACTAGCAACACAAAATCCAGGTTTACCTTCCAACCCCAAAGCATATCCACAGCTGGACTTGGTACAGCCAGAGCCCCTGGAGATCTTCATGGCTCACAGGGAAGGAACAGTCCCACCTTCAAGGCTGGGGACCACAGATCTCGACAAAATCAAGCAAGACATTTGCTCCTTTTGTGTTGCAGCTCTCCTTTGGTAAGGTGGGGATTAACACTACAGGTTGCACAGGAGGGCTGTGTGGTTCCACAGTGCGTCTCTCTAACACCGTAAGACTATCTGATCAGGGACCCAATATGCACACCCAATACCTACAACAAAACTCTGACCCATCAGGGGCCACCAGGACTGCTGTGACATGAGCAACAACTGCAGTACATTGGCCACTGCCACACTTGAGCAAATCCTGCAGTTATTGAGACAGGGGGGGGGGAAAAATAAAAAAAAAACAACACACAAACACCCACACATCAGGTTCCCAGTGCTCTGGCTGCAGAGCACTTGGTCATCATTAGCCAGGGTGAGGCTGATATTCCCTCTGCAATATGTAAAACCAAATACGAGGTGTTTCATAATACCTCTGCAACTCCACAAAGGAACAATTTTCAAGCTCTTCCAGACATCACCCGATCAGCGAGACCATGCATTCCACAGCACTCCGGTATATCACCTCCTGTGTGCACTCCCAGCATTGAACACACAAACACATTTCCTAACCCAATGTGACTTCAGAGGGCTGAGCTACATGCTATTTCTGGAAACATGCCTTGAGCAACACTTTCATTAATCTACAGCTGTATGAGCAAATTATTAAGGCTACAAAGCTACAGATCTCTTCCCTTTAAATCAGACATAATTATAAGTGAATATTTCTTGTGGGCTTTGAAAGTCTGCTCCTGGAGCAGGAAATGTGTAACAGCCACTGCAAGTACAATGTTATGGTTGGATTTTAAACAGAAGTAAACAATGTAGACACCCTACATGCAACATAACTGGAGCATCAGCCTTAGACACCCAGCAGACGGTCTTGTCTGTAATTCTGCACTCAAACCCCCTGTCAAGCACAATATCCAGGTCTAAATCCCACCAAGCTCACCTCCAGAATCTTCCCTTGTACAAAATGTGCTGATGTTCATACCCATGAGATGATGCACTGGCAAGCCCAACTACCCCTCTATGTTGGGGCTGGTTTATACCATACTTTTTCTTTTCCAGGCACAGCAGAAAGTCTCCTTGGGGCAAAAACTATCCCTTATTACATTTTGACGCGGCAATTGACACAGTGAGGACTTAATTTGTTTGAAATTTCCAGGCATCCTCACTATGAAGATAATAGGCTAGAGATTCCTTCACAGTGGCAGCAGGCTTTTCATGGGGCTGATAAGAAGTGACGCCTGGGGAACCCATGAACCCACACCAAAAGCAGAAAGCCTCTAAAGTCTCAGCTAAGGGCAACAACCAGTTCCTGGGGAACAGGAGCACCCTGACATTCTACAGTTCACCCTAACCCTGAAGCATCCCGCATCATTCTAATTTTAGGAGCTGAACATCAAAGCCTTTTTCTGGTAAGCCTCATACCACCTGCTTCAGAGAGCTGGAAGGACAGGAATCTCCAGGAGGCATTCAAGGTCTGGAATTGTCACCAGCTCCATCCTGCACATCCTTTATGTCCTTGTACCTCTGCTGCAACCTCACTTGTGGTCCACACCATCCAAGTCTTGTCACCTTACACCACCTGTGTTTCATCCAGAAGAACACTCGTCCTTCCACCTGTATCACAGCCCTCTCAGCCTGCTCCCTCTTTGTCTGCTTCACACCCAATTCTTGCCTGCCTGGGATGACTTTAATCTCTCCCACGCAGTGTCACACACAGGCAATAATCCTTCCTCTCCTGTACAAAATGCTGTGGGTGTAATCCTCCTTTTCAGATTTCTAAGGAACCGCAGTCTCCCTCCTGCACCCTTGCCTTTCTCCGTCCTCCCACAGTCACACACATTGGACGCTCGTGCTAAAGGGCTTGGAGAGACTGGCACACCACTCTTGGATGGGCACATGGGATGTCTACCCTTTCCAGCACACTTGCTACTGTTCAGTGCGAGCCCACAGACACATTTAGCTCCTACTAAATTCACTATCAAATCTCTCCCAAAGAAAGTTGAGACTCCCTGTGAACTGCATTTGCTCAAAAAAAAAATATTAACAGATCTTCATTTTAAAAAGCACCATAACCATTTCCTTATGGTCCCAGATTGACTGCTGATTGCTGCAGCTGCTGCTCTGCAGAAACCATCCTAGCTGCTCCCCTTTGCCATCAGCAACGCCTGAGAGCAACATGGCATCAACAGGATTTCTGTGGTGATGGATATGCTTCCTCATTTTTTTATTCTTTTTGTCCCTTTCTGCTTGTCCTATCAGAAGCTTTTCTTTGCTACGCCATTTCAGTTCAGCAAGGTGCGTGCCATCTCAGACCACTGATCAATATAGCTGCATCGTTGCTGCAGCACCTCTCATACAGGGACTGGAGACATGTGGCGAGACACCCACCGAGGGCTGACATCACTTTGATGATGTGGGTACAACTCTCCCCCTGCTCTTTTGCAAGCCCAGTTGACTAATGAAGGATATTACATTCTCAGCAAGAGTTTTGTGCATTCTGTTTCCTGTCTGATCCTACTGCTTGCTGCTTAATGAACTGGATGAAAAATATGCCAATGGAGACCTTGATCCAAGCTTCACCAAATCTGGTGAAGTCATATCAGCAGAGGTTTTGGCCAATAGCGAGCAAATATCCTAATTGCCCACAAAAATAATGTACTTACTCTGATTCCAACTATGCTAGTTTAAATCCAGATTGTTTCCACTGGATTAATACTGCAAGGTAGAGGGGGAAAAAATGCACTTAGTGTTTTCTACAGTCAGTTTCAATCAGGCAGGGGAGAACATATGTCCCTTCTCACAAAGGATGGTATTCTCCAACTTACTAACCCTTCGAGCTCAGGCAAACACACCCGAGTCCTCAAGCCTCGTGTGCTGCCAATGGAGGAACAGTCCATCACCACCATCATTCTGATCGTGTCAGGTACTGCTGAACAGGACCAACAGGGTGCAAAAAATGAAGGGCAGGTCTGAATCTAAGACACCTGACATCAACAAGAGCTATTCCCTTGCTATGCCAGTTCAAGAACATCTCTCACACTTTACCCTTTTTGACTGAAACAAGACACACAAGGCCAATGGGAATCCATATAACTTCTGTTCTCATTAGCACCCCCTCTACCTGGGCTCAAAACTATGCATTTCCCCAGCCAGTCTCCCAGTCCTACAACGCAAAGGATTTACGGCTTCTTGTAACATCTCACATGGCTCATCTCTTGCCCTCCTGTTTGAGTGACCTACTTGTCCCAAAAGCTGCTCAGTAAGGCCACCAGGAGACCAACATTGATATCATCCTATTTAATTAGTACCAGTTCCTTCAGATGAGGCTCCAGAGACAAGGTTGGTAGGATTAAGCCAAGATTTCAGTCAAGTTCAAGACTCCTACTACTTACTTTTCCCCTAGATAACCACAGACAAAGGACAAATGTTTTCAGAATCACCTTGCTGAAGGAGCAGGAGCTTTCTTGACAAATGGTCTTTTCACAATTAAGTGCATTGTACAACACCTGGATGCTCTGAATGAGGAAAACAAGCAGCTATTAGATGTTAATGAAACCCTTTAAGATGTGAGGGAATGAAGATGCAAGCAGAATCCCCGCACAGGTACACGCCACAACAGACAATCATGAATACAACCTACTTCAATATAATGGCTATTTCGATTACTCCTCCCTTCTCGCTGGCTGCTAGTGGTGGGAAGATTTGCTGAAAGATTCCTTTATAGCCCAGGTAGAGCTCAGAATTTTTCATTGCCCTGCATCTTCACCCTTGAGCCCTACAGCACTGCAAATCAGTGCCACAACCCTTACAGCTAAGAATGCCTTCACTGCTTTTTCTTTTATTATAAAAACCGACTAGAAGGTTTATTAGTAAGGCTAACTTCTACCACTGGACCTGAACTGATCCATACACCTGAGGAATAAAAAATTAATTCTGAGACCCTGACTTACACCTTTATTGTCCTCTTTTTCCTCCTCCATCTGCTTGTTCCCCCTCACTATGCTGATGGCTGCACTAAACAAAGCAAGAAGGAAAAGTAAAAATCAAAGTAACTTCCCAGTCACAGCATTAGTTTCTTCACTGCAAGATTCTGGGTATAAAACTGCAGCATGCTTCTTGTCTCCACGATTTTACACGCTGTATCCTATCCCCTCCATTTCAGTGACCCTGCTGTCCCTCTTCATGGGAATCCCCTCAGAGCCACGACTTCACGTGGTACCGAACAGGTCTTTCGGCTTGCTCCCCAAGCAGAGTGCTGAGGGCACACAGACTCCAAACACATCCCGTTTCTGCAATGTGGCCCATGAATAAATCAAACAGGATTAACAATTCTGCAGGGTCTCCCAGGCTTGTCTGAACCCTTGGTCCCCCTCAGAATTGCTCTGCTCAAACCCTTAATCACTGCTGCCTAGGGACTGCTCTCATCCTGCCAGAGAAGAAAGGGTTTAAGGCAGCATGTTTTTCAGTGAAGCAAAAGACACCATTTACTTTTTTGCGATAGGATCAGTATCTGCTAATGAGGTACCATTGTTTCAGGCAAGTTCTGCCAGCCCCTTGAAAATGTTATTTTGATCCCTCCTGAGCTGTACAAGCAGCTCTAAAATTGCATGCATGCCTAAACAGGAGTCAGATCCATCCACCTCGGGAAAAAAAGGGGTTGCCAGCCCTCCTCAGTGCATTGGCTTTTTCAAACCTAATTTCTCTTTCTAGTACGTTCCTCAAAATCCTGACATACCCTCTATATGTCCCTAATAGACAGCCACTTTATACATCCCGGGGAAACGTTCTTCCAATTTCCTGAAGTATAGTCATCAGCAGAGATGGTCTCTACAACACAGACAGGCACAACATACTGTCCACTGTGCTTTTATGAATTGCAGTCTCACTGGGGAATGGTACTTAATGTATTTCATTCCACTAGGACAGCTGGATCACAAGTAGGCAGCCCCAGCTATATTACCAATATTATTAGTAAAAGGGTATTAATATTTAAAGTGGCTGTTAGCACCGCCAGCGTGGGAAGGAACCCAGTTAATATTATAAGGATTGTAAAAAATGGGTCAGGAAGAGACTACTCGTGGCTAAATATCATCAGGCAACTCAAAGGATGAAGGAGGACTCAAGCTGAGGAGTATTATAATTAGTTGTAAATTATCCTAACTGGTTAAATTGGGATTATCTCTAAAGGTTTGTCTTTAGCTCAATTTTTTCACAGGGAACTGTGGGGGAAAAGAAATCCCACAAGCTTAAAATGAGCAAACAATAAAAGTACTGCTTTAGTTGTCAGTGCATGGAGAAATAACATTTGGCAAATAGTCATTTATCTTCCTCCTCCTCTAACAGATGCAGTGCGACCACACAGGGGAATATAAGGAGATTCAATCTTCCTCCTCCTGTACCCATCCAGCCTTGTTTCCTGGGCTGTACTCGTGAAGCCACTGTTCTCTGCTCTCCTGCAAAACACTGGCACAACCTGAAGGACTAAAAGATTCTTAAATTTTAAGACTCCTGTGGCCATGTGTCTCATTAACTGTCTTGCTATTCCAAAGGGAAGCAAGACATGAACCAAGCCACGTGCCTGCCCACACTCTACCTTGGCCATTATTTAGTCGGGTATCAGGTTATCTGTAATACATTATTTATGTAGCATGAATATTTACTAATGATGGGGAGAAATAAATTACCTGCTGTCCACATCTATCTGCCTATGTTAAACCACCCTCTTGCCCTCTGGCAGCAAGTGATTTACCACTGCTGATCCTGAGGGGCTTTCTCTACAAACACTCCCTACGTGCCCTGACGAGCGATACCTGGATGGGGCTCCTGCTTCCCCTGGAGTCATCTTCGGGGGCTTTCTCAGGAGGGTGGAGGTCACACACAGCACAAGCAGCACCATAAACTCACTTAAGACAAGCTTTTAATCCCATTAAAAAGGACGCAGAGTCCTAATCGGAGCATAAAAACCCACGTACACACCCTGCGAAAATGGCTCAAACACCTGCCAGTCTTAGCCTCGACCGACCACAGCCTGGTGTACTGCAACTGTTCCTCTGCAACAAGGGCCAGGACCGGTTCTCCCTCTACCAGAGAAAATATAACAATAACTGGGGATTTATGGCTTTCCTGCCAATGCAATTAGAACTGCAGTCTCGGGCAGAAGCTGCAGCACCCAGGACAAAGCAACTCCCTACTCGTTTAAGCCCCCTTGATCCTCTAAATTATTGCTTTCAGCTACATACCACCTTATAGAACCCAAAAGCAACGCAGCACTTACTGATCATGGACAGCTAAAATCGTACTCAAGGCCATGCCACATGGTTCTCTGCTTTACTACAGCTTCTAAACATTGCTGCATTTGAAAAGCACATTGAAACCTGACTGCCACAATTCAGAAGAAGCCATCAAGAGCTGGCCAGAAAAAAAGAGCAGAGAGGTTTTGTTTGCTTAATTAAAAGTGGCTTCATAATGCAAGTTATCATGGTTCGTATCAAATAGCAATTAAGAAAGCAGGATGTGACTGCTAGCTTTGCTCAAAACATGAGTTACGCCTGTTCTGGAGTCCAACAAATCCAAATACCAATGACTTAGCCCAGTATGGAGTCAGCAGCGCAGCACTGCCAGTCTAATTTTATCCCAAGTCTCACCATATTTACATTTTCTCTGTGGTCCTAAGTTTCTGCAAATACAAGCTAGCTTTTCATTTTGCAAAGGAGAAGACAGAAAATATTGAAAATGTGACCCAAGTGCATAGAAAAGTTTCAAAACCATTGACAAATAAGATAACATTTTTTTTCCTTGAAATCTCCTCATTTTTAAACCTGTCTCTTGAATTTTTAACACTCCAGCCATGAGTTTTGAACTGGCAGCCCAGGAAATGATGGTGGACAGAGACTGAGCAGCACAGGAGCCTGGTGCTCCCCGTTAAACTCAGTAGCAAGGGCTCCAGCCTAAGCCAAGGTCCTATCACCAAAGCCACTCCAAAACCCCCAAAACTGACCTGATTTACCCAGGTAAAATCCAGCCATGGGTGCTTACAGACCCGTCCACGCAGTTACACATCCCTCTGCTCAGCCTCTCTGAAAGGACCAACTGGTAATGCTCATCACCTGGAAACGATGCCTCAGCCATCTGTTGGGCACAGCTCATGAGAGTGCTCGATACACGGCCCATTCAATACAGCTCAAGGGGCATTTTCCCTCAATTCACTGGACTCTAAGCTGTGCTGGGAGCACTCTATTTTCCATTATAAGACTCTGCATTTTGTTGCTTAAATCTCTTCCAAATTTAAATGGATTGGGATGACATTTTTTATGTCAGGTGTTTGCCTTAGGCTATACACACACACATACATATCCATGTATAGATGTAATTTGGGAGGAAGGGTGATATTTCCTACGAAGCAGTTCAACTGTTTGAGGCTAGCAATGGGAAGGCTGAGTCCAACCACGTCCTACACGTGTCCTTCCCACCCCGAACAGCTCCAGTATCCTCTTCTCTCAACACATCCCCAGCTTCAGTTTTGCACCAACTTACTTCAGGTCACTTCACTCTCCAACTGTCACATATTGCAGTGCAGCGTTGTGGACACTGCCTATACAGAGCATTCTCCCTGTGCCAAGAACTAGCCAGCTAGCAATGATTTTGGGGTACAGCTGAGATCTTAATTTCTATCACCAGCTGAAAGCAGAGACAAATCTCTGTATCTACACATCATTCTCCATGACCCAGCTAAAACGTGAAAGCATTACGGTTGGGGCACAATACTGGTAACAGACCTCAGCTCTTGTAAAGAATACAAAAGAACAGCAGCACAGGGGTGTAAAACCTTTTGCTAAAACATCATTTGGGCTTCCATGGCTTAGGGTAGTCTGGGACATACAAGGAGATCAAAAAACCCACAGTCTCACCCTCTCCTATGAAGGAGCTAATAATGGAGCCAAATCCTGCTTCCTTCCAGCACAACTGGCCACACGCCTCCATCGACAGTACCATCAGCATCTCTCCACTGCTACAGGAACACTATTCAGTGCTGCTCAATAACATGAAATTACTGTAATTTTAAAAGAAACGGCTGGTGGGGGTGAGAAGGAGGTGTGTGTAGAGGCAGATACAATGAAAAAAATGTGAAAACTTCTCAATAGTGAGAAATCTTAAAAAACATTATATCTAATTGCTTAAAAAAGCAATATCATCATTACAACTGATGGAATCAAAGCAACTTACTCTTCCACAGTATCAGTCATTGACCCAAGGTGCACATTCATCTAACAATTTGGTCTTTTTGCAGGCTAGGAAGAGGAAAGCAATTACTTCAACAGCCATCTCACACACATCACAGGAGGCTCCCCACTGGGAGTCTGATCATGTTCACAATTCTTCAGGAAAGGGGCCAATTTGACATGCAATTATACCTGAAAAGGTGGAGGTGTTCTGCTATGGATTTTCTCATGCCAGAGATTTTGCATTTTCACTGAGGGACACACACCAAAAGGTAAGAATCCAAGTGCCACTCTTAATTCAATCAACTCTGTAAAGTTTAAACAGGGATTTAAAATCTTTTCCAGGGCATCACAACTCCCCTTCTCACCTTCCTTTCACGCAGTCCCCAGGACACGGAGCTACACCTCCCCGACTTTATTACTTTCATTACATTGAACTGCAGCCCTAATAAAAAAGGATCTCTTCCCAACTTGCTTCTCTTCGCTGCTGTCAGGACCCACCCTGCCCCCATGCACACACACACACACAGAATGGAGCAGGCATCAGATGCGGATATTGAAAAGAGATAAGATAGACTGCATAAAGAATTAGAAAAAGCAGGTGATAGCTTTTGACGTGATTAGACTGGAAATCAAAATCTTGGGCTTTGAAACACCCTGGATGCAGAAGCAGCTGCTCACATGGGACAGCCAGGAGCTGGACCAGTCGCAGGGAGATAACCAAGGGTAAACGTAAGCAGATAAATTCAACCCTCTTCCGCTTTGCGACAGGTAAAGCTTAAGTCCATGTCTACCACAGAGTGCAGAAGAGGTGGACACGTTTGCCCTCCCACTGGCTGCATCAATGCCCATGTGGTACCCAGCCATCTCCTCCAGCCTCACCATCCTGCACGCCCAGCAGTGGTTGCTAGTGCCCGCTCCTCCCTCCTGAACACGCAGCAGCCTCCCTCGCTAGAGGCACACACAGCCCCGCTGCACCCAGTACGGTGCCTACACAGCGCCAACGTGATTAATGAAGTTTATTATTGAGTCTTGATGCCTCAATTTGAGGAGCTGCGCTAACAGCCAAAAGCGGCCATAAAAGATACCAAGTGTGAGCACACATTACATTTGAATAAAACAAAAATCCAGCAGTCAGAAAATAACCGATGTAAAACACTCAGAAACTGAGAGGTGCAAACAGAGAAGGCAACTTCATGCAAACTGAAGTAAAGACTCCTCATGGACTGCAGAAGGCAACAGGAGAAATAAAAAGGAGACTCAGGCTAGCTTTGAGCCTTATTTTCTCTTTTTGTTGTGCCACTGATCTCCCCGAATTTCAATCAAACGTTCAACTGCACACACAAAAGACACCGACTTGAGCATTCAGAACAAATAATCAACAAGCAAACCAAGTGTGGCCACGTGCCACGTTTCTGTATCACCGCTCACATAAAGCTTCACCATTTCAAAATCTATGGACTTATTGGAAATCGTTAGGACTTAACAGTACGATATCATGAGGCTGGCAAGGAAATACATCACAGTTAATAGAAGAGAAGCAGAAAACACCCACGTTTTGACTGCAGTCTCTGATATGCTGATGGAAAGAAAATTCTGAGAGCAAAACTATTTCTACACAGCAAAGAGCGCAGAACAGTTTCTGCTCATCTGTTTTTACTTTACTTTGTTAGCGCCTATTTTTGTGGCACTGCATGCTGTCAAACAAAAAAAAAAAATTTCTGCTTAAAGACTCTGTACCTCCCCAGGACTTCAATCAAGCGTTGTGAGGGGTGACATCAGACTGGAGTGAAATAGCCACTAAGTGCTAGGTAAAGTCAAAGAAGGTCAAACATACCACTTGATACTTTTCAGGTCAATCAAAACACACGTAAAATAAAAGAAAAGGTTTAAAGTAATTAGTGGGTCTGTCTCGCGATTAAACAAAGGGAACAAAGAAGAGCATCTGCCTGTACATTCTGCCTTTAGGGAAGCTGGTAACTTGCCTCAGCTGCACCAGGGTCTCTGCTCCGAGGGGTCTCCCCACCCTGCCACTGCACCTCGGGCTGCCTGCCTTCCCATCCTGGGTAACAACTGCTGCACATCCCCCTCCCACATGTGCTCGATCCAGCGCTGGGTCCCCCTGGGCCCGGGCTTCCAGGTCTTTATTCCATTTCTATCAGAAATACTAATTATTAACCACATCAGGCAGAAGCCTTGCAAATTTAAAGGAAGGCACCTCACATTCTTCACCTTCCCTTCCTATGTCAGAAATATAAAGTGAGAAATAGAAGCAATCCTGTCACATTTTTCAGAGCCTTCAAATTCCACATGGGAAGCTCATCCATCATTCAGTTTAAACGATCCAAACAAAACGGCCTGAAACCAAGCAGCACAGGGGAGTCTTGCCAGTTGTCTCGCAGACACCAGAGCCCAGCGGTTTGGGGGTGGCACCGCGGGCGATGCCAAACACCGGCTGCCTGCCTGGGGTACCTCTCAGCTCTGCAGGTCTCATCCTGCTGCACGGCAGGGCAGCACCACTGCAGATTGGGGCAGGGCTCACTGGCGCGGCAAGCACATGCTGTGCAGTGAGAACAGTCACACATTTCATTAAGGTTTTTTCAAATTCTGTCACAAGCCCCTCCTCCACTCCCCCCAAATACGTTCAGAGGGTCATACTTTAATGTTAATTACACCGAGCCTGAAGTGATGCCCGTGAGGTTTTGCCTCCCTCGCATGCCACGTTCCAGTGGTCCAAGCACAGAGCCCTGTCATCAGAAAGCGGTAAGCCGAGCTGGAAACTACAACTCCACTTCTATGGGGGCTCCTCGTCGTGTCTGTCACCTACATCTTAAAAGCAGGCTGTATTCAGGGCACATTTATACATAAATGACAGGGTTGGATTTTAATACAGTTTGGCCACCGATTCCAACAGTTTAGCTGAGGTCTGTGGAATCTCTGCTGTATCCAGTACAAGGTTAAGCAAGTGACCTGCCTGTCATCTGACCACTTGGGAATCTTACAGAAGATAACCCTTTTTATAGGTACCAACATGCTATTCCAGTTGCTTAACTTCTCCCCATTAAAAGACCATAAGAGGTTGTACAGGGATAACCAATGCAAGGGGTCAGAGACACCGAGCAGGTCACATTTCAATTCCCCTATACGTGGAAATAAATCTGAGGGATTTGGAGCACAACATCCCCCGAACAGGTGTAATGTAGCCCTGTTCCACCCCTCCAGCCACAGAGAAGATTGCAGCAGGCTTGGTCCAGTAAAAGGGCAAAAGGGGAGCAGGGGAAATCAGCAAAACCCCGTTGAAACAAGCTGGCAGGACACCCAATGCTCTCTTGACTGTAGACAGATTAAAAAAAAATGTATTTCCATAAATATTAGACACACAAAACCAAAATGGTGGTAAAAGGAGACTGTCACTTGAGCAGCACACTGCACCGTACAGCTACCCTAGCCACCCTCCACCTCAGCAGCAAACCTATGCACATCCAATGGAAGAAAGGATTTTAGGAGAACATAGTCTTTGTTGCTGATTTACTTTGAACATTCTCATCATTAAACATAAAACACAATAGGCTTCCATAACAACAGCAGCACTAAAGCAATCTCCCACCAATAACTGCATTATCCCCAAGGGAACTTTATTATAAAGATATTTTTTTTAATGGTTTTTTTGTGGTTTGGTTTTTTTTTTTGTAGTCATTATAATTTTCTTTTTGGAAGGATTAAATTTTCAACTAAATGCTATTTTTATGGAAAAAATCCTTGCATAGTTTTTAATTCCACTTAAATACATTCTTGCAGAGCTTCAGGGCAGCTCTGGTTTTCTCTTTCCCATCTTCTTCTGAGGATAAAGCAACCTTGCAGGGAGGATGTGTGCTGTTGTATACTGCACCGAGACGGAGCATTGCTTCCTCTTCTTCTGTTTTGCTTTTCATCACAATTGCCTATGAAAAACCTTTTTTTATTATTTCTGCTAGGTCAGAAGAGGGTGCTTCTCTGTGCACTGATAAGGAACAATTAGAAAACTAGGAAGGACATATTCCGTGGTGAAATCAATCTTGAATGTTTGACATTTTCCACAGATTTGCTGAAAAAAGGAATAAGCAACAAGTAAGTCTTTTGGTAAAACAAAAAATGAAGTAGCAAGAACTCTCAGTAATGTTTTGCTTCCTTTAAAAAAAACATTCCTCCTAGCAAAAGAATTTTGATTAAAACATCTTAACCAGAAAAAAGGCCTTTCCATGAGACACAAGCCACGTGGTACATTAAAGGAGACAGACTCCTGGTTTTCTCACTGGGACTTTCTACAATTTTCTTTTGCTTTCATTTCAAACCAAAGCCAACATACAGAGAAAAAAAAAAAATATTGGAGCTGCTCTCTGCATGTGGGAAAATGAAAAAGGAAAAAGGCACAACTATCAAGGTTCTGGCAGAACGATCAATGAATTAAACAGTGCTCTGTGTCTGACAGGTGCCTACCAGTCCTGCACAGTGACCTGGGCTCCTGTGGGATACCCACAAAAATATACAGCAAGTAATAATATCCCTACTCTAACAGTCCAAATCCTTGATTTCTGAATCTCTCTTGCAAGTGAATAGTCACCAATGCAGAGTCAACTGCTGCCAACACACGCACTGTGTTTGACACCAGGATATCCCATCCTGAACACGTGCAAGTCCAACACCAGAGAAGCCAAAGCATAGGCAGCATTGGCCAAAGCAACCGCTTTTCTTGGCTGCCAGAGAAAGGCACAGGCAATCCCAGATCCCTGGAGGAACTGGGAGGTCTCACAGTCAGCTCAATGTCTTCACCCTGCTTCTGCTAGGATGCACCATGTCCCTATTCAAGGCAGCATACTACCCAGCAGCACGTGGAGGGCTGGCAGGGGTTTGCATTTTGAACAACAGGCAGACAGATTTGATTTGCTCTCGTTCAACCGAAATATTAATCTAAAATTAAACATTCCTTAACGAAACCATCAGCAGTCTTAGCAAGCCAATCCCACTGAGCTGGCTTGAGCTGTCACCAGGTAGACCATTACCTGTGCCTCTAGTGAACAGAAGCAAAGAGCTGAGGTGGCAAAGTTCGTAAAACTGAGAAATGCCTCTTACATAAGCTCAGCCTTAAACAAAATCCAATAATTAACTTCCATCCTGCAAACAGAGCTCTTCGCCATTCCATCCCACATAAGCTCAATACCACTTTCTACTTAATTTCATCCATGTCCAGGATGTCCCTCACTTTCTTCACCCTGCAAGTTAATTACTGTAATACATTCCCCAGTTCTGCAGGTTTGATTTATTTTTTTTTTCCCCAGCCACAACAAGTCACAGCAAGTACAATGCAGGCAGCTCCCCCAGGTCCAGTTCTCAACCACCAGCTTTTGAGATATGTCAAAACTCTCTGGGAAAGTCTCCAAGCATCATCTTGCAGCATTTACCCAAAAAACCTCCCGCTCTTGCCAAAGAAACTGCAGCTCCTCCATCATTATTTTCCCCAGAGGCACAAATTCCCTGGCAGATAAAAGCACAGGGAGAGCTGGGAACATGGGATGCACGTCTGGCAAGGGTTAGGTGAGGTGATTTCCTGCTACCAGCAGAAGCACACTCAGGTCACCATGAACCTTCCTCCTTTTCGCACCCACGCTGACAAGCACTTGAGCACAAGGGACACCAGCACTCTGGCTGGGTCTGCAGACCTCCAGCACCGCTCTGCTGCCAGAGCCCCCTAGTTCAACCTGCGGCTGTAGCCCCCCAAGGAGGGGTGCTGACAGGCAATACAGCTTTGCTGCTACTGCAGCATTTAACTCCTCCAGCCCACCTTAGTGACAGTTTCCCAGGTCTCAGAACCGACAACTCTGGCCTGCCTGCAGCAGCTCTGGGGAGGATTAACCCTCCCAGCAGGATTCACCACCGGGTACCCTTATACCACCCCAGACCTGCAAGTAGTAATGGATCACACTAATCCGTTTGGGTGTTTCTGGTAATTTTACAGATCCAGCTTTAGTCAGCAGATTTAGTGTTCTTACAAATGCAAAGAGGGAATTGCATTGCTTAACCTCTTGCCTGTAACTTACCCCTTACGTGACCCACCAGGGCAAGGTGATCTTTCAAGGAGGATTTCAGCTCAGCCCGGACCAGGCAAGACAGCCACTGCCTGCCTTTTCCCAGCTTAGGCTTTGCTCCTCATCACTGCTCCTTGGCTTGCCTTCTTGTGCTACCTCTCCTTCCCGCACTGACCATCTCCATCACCCCAAGCTGCCTTACAAAGGCCTCCTTGACAGCCCAAAGTCAGACAGAAAAGAAGGTAACAAGTCCCAGCTATCTGCAGAGAGGATGCTCTCAGCATCCCTGGACATGACCACACTGCTTCCTGGTCTAAGGTGGCAGGGGATCCCCACCCTCCCCTCTAGCCCAGAGGGCAGATGCGTCCCAGGTTAGACTTCTTGCACTGCCATGCTGAACCCACACAAGGAAACACAGAATTCAGCCTCCTCACCTACCAGTTACAGAAGAAAACAGCCAACTGCATCCTCTTCTCACACCAGAAAAAACCTGGGGGTTTTAGCCAGTGTCAAAAAAGCTGATTTCCACCCCCACCCCCCCCACCCCCCCAGTTACTTATATTAGCTTGACATACAGACTAATTTGACAAGTTCAGCAGTTATGTCCGCACAAAGAAAAGCAGAAAGAAAGAGGACCAAACCCCAAATTATTTTTTTAAGCAGGCAAAACACATCAAGGTACAGGTCAGACTTTAAATTTGAACCAAAACACTCACGTCTCTCTGCTTCCCAGTCATGATTAGGGACCTGGCACTTAAGCACTTTTGCACTAAATCCAGGCGAGCCCATAAGAGCCAGAGAGGGAGAGGACTGCTCTGCCCTGATGGTTCTGAGCATTTCAGCACTATCCTCACAATATTTCTAGCTAGCATGTCGTTTTAAATGTAATCCATCAACTTCATTTAAGGATTAAATGTCCAGATTTCAACTAAACTCAATACCAAGCAGCAAGGAATAAAACCCAGAGAACAAAAAGATACTATCTGTCTTATATCTGTTCTGTGGGGGAAAGGGGAACCTGTTATTTATTATTTTTGCACCAAATGCATATATATATTAAATATATATATATAAAAACAACTGATGCCTTCGCAGCAGTGTAGTACTTACTCTGTAGCTGAGCCAATATTCATTAAGCAACTCTTCTGCTGTTTCTGTACGGCACAGACGAAGGCAACTTGTGTGTATTTCTACATTGAAGAGGCACAGAAGGGCCAGTGGTTTAAGATGCCCTGTGGCTGGGTACACGAGCCATTGTTCAAGGGAGACAAACCATCTCCACCATGGGGCTGTGGGGCAGGGAGCCAGCAGGCAGAAGTGTCCATCTGAGCAGGGAGCAGTGACGCTTATGAAGGCAGGTGATGCTCCCAGCACAGCACACACAGCTGCAACCCAGCAGTGCAGAGACCAAAACTCCAAACACCTCTGAGTTTTCCAGCTGGGAGAGAGATTTCTGCACAGCACAGCTACCCGTCTCAGCTCCAGCATGGCATTAATAATTGCTAGCTATGTCAGATAACTCCTGGCAATCTCCATGGCACAGTGCTCCCATTGTACCTGGGATTTCCTTTTGCAGTGGTGCTTGCAGAGGAGGGAGCAGCTCACTCCCAGGCAGAACCTTAGCTGACATCTCTGGCCACAGCTCTACCAGCTGCAGCCTGGCAGCACAGAGAAGACTCAGCAAGCCCTTCCGATCAGGATTTCAATTGCTACAGGTGCACTCAGGAGCTGGGAGGCAAAGGACAATTAATCAGGGGAATGGGTTTACTCAACCACAGAGAGGGGCAAACCTGCACAGCAAGAACAGGCAGCAAATACATTGCCCCAACAGGGCACAAATTCCTCACCAAAACATAACTATGCTGCATCTAGATATATATAAAAAAAAAAAAAAAAATCAATCAACACAGATAAGCTGTCAAATTAGCCACCAGAGGGAGTTATGGCAATACAGCAACAAAAAAACACACACCACCGACTTGACAAAAAATTATGTGCTACAGATACTGAGACATGAATTCAAGCAAAGCACCTTCCCTCTTCCTCTACCCAATCCCTCCAAGCCTGTAGATAACAGCAGGGCAGCTATCCTGACCTGTAGTCCGCAGTACAAGTCTGCAGAGGTAAGGTATCTGCACAGCCATGGAGGTGGCATGCACTGCCACAAACGTGCTAGCCTGCAAATAAAGCCCTGCTAGCGCTAGTGTAGGTAACTAGGATGCCAGCGTCACATTAAACTCTGGGACTCTCTCTTTAGTGATCCTTTTGGCAAGAGACCTTTATCACAAACATGCCAAAAAAGAAGCTGATGCCACCAGGAACATACTGTGTTTAGCAGTTCCTTGCTCAGGTACCACGCACTTCATCTGCCTGACCCTTCATCTTCATCTGGAGCTACCACCACCCTCTTCTCCCTCGTACTACTGATTTAACATGCCAAAGGGATTCTCTGAACCATGCTTAGCACAGTAGAAACTTGATCAAAGGCCTCTGGAAACTGCTGTGATAGGTCTGAAAAAAGAATTAGTGAAGAGCATAGAGGACAAAGCAGAGGAAGCGTGGGTTTCCCACCACCAGATCTATGAAACAACACTCAACAGCCTATGTGCAGTGTTGGTCTATAGTGTCTACTCCATGATCTATCTACCCCAGAACAGCTGCTGGTTTGGAACATAAAGACAAAGTTAGCCACTGTCCTCAGGGGGCGTAGGGGGCATAGGGGAGGGAATCTCATAAAATGCAATTAGAAAAGGCTGGACTGAGCTTGAACAGGGAGCAGTATGCAGGATTATTCTAGGTCTCAGACACTGAAAAGCCCCCCTCCCCTGCACACCCACCCCCCCCCCCCAAAAAAAAAAAAAAGATGGCATTTTGGTTGCTTATTTCTAAGGGAAAAGCAAATAGATTTTAATAGCAATTAAAGAAACACATTTTTCAGGTACTTATTTCAGTCCAAATAATAAAAAGAGCATTGATCCCAAGCTGGAAGCAAGCCATGGGTAACCCTTCTCAGGAAACATCCGCTCTGCTGAGTAACCAAACCCAAAGCAATTGTGCCTGAGACAGGGTGTCAGGGGACAGACACAGACACCCCCCAACAAGTGCTCTGAACAGGTACGGTCAGCAGGGAAGCCAGCAGGAAGGATGGCTGAGTGGCTCCCGGAGGAACGAGCAGCCTCGGGGCGATCTGGCCACTCCAAAGCTGTCAGAGGGGACAGGCTGACCCAGGGCTCGGGGGAGGATGGCCAGTGAGGTCAGCCCCAGTCAACTGCAAGAAATGCTCCTCTTGTTCAGGGCCAAACTCATTAAAATCGCCATCGATGCCCTCGCAAGGAAAAGCACGGCTGCAAACCACCACCCAGCAGTGTGGAGCTGCTGATTCACGTCAAGCTGATTGAGTCTGAAACATCTGCAGAACGCTTTCCCAGGTCAAAAGGCAGTTGCTCATTGAAATAATTGAGTGCTTCTATGACTTGACCAGTTGGACATTTGCTGGAGATGAGGTATAAGCAGGGTCAAGTCCTCTCTGTGCCTGGCTTGGAGCTGGTGGGAGGGAACCTGCAGAAAGGACGCTCCAACCCAGCTCCCATGCCCCCCACAAATGCCCTCTTCCCAGAGGGGAGTGCATGTCTCCTGCCTTAGCGGTTCGAGTCTTAGCACTCTGTGAAGGCTCCCAATTTCAGTTTGCGTTGGAATGAGCAGTCCTAAACCTCTTCCTCCCTACTATGGCAATTCTGTTTTCAAGAACAGAAGAAAAAAAAAATTCCAGCATTCCTGGTATAAAATATCAGGATAACAATATAAACCACAAAAAGGAAAATTCTTAATCCAAAGGATGTATAATTCCATGCCACAGCTGTAACAACTTCCAAACTTGTTTTTCCATCTAAAACACTGGGACAAACAAAAACCCCCAACTGTTGCTTGAGATCCCTCCCAGGAAGGAAGGCATTCAGAGTTTCCTGGGTTTAGCAGTCGCCCACTTGCCTGTTAAAATTCAATTTGCCTAGACAATACTGAGAAGGGAGAAACAGGGATGTAGGATGGCAGGGAAGGAAGAAGCAGCGTAATCATGCGTGTGGTGGCACTGCACCAAAGCTTTGCCCAGCACAGAGATATTTTGCAATTACTTAGCATAACAAATCAAAACACACAACAACATACCCTCCAGGTAAAATCTGGAAGAAATGCATCCCTCTCCAAATGTCATCAGCTAAAAGAGTATTTTGCATCCATATTTTGTATTTCTACCAGCAAAAGGACCTTAAATCAAATTAAAGAGGCCTCTTGCCCTACCAGAGCAGGGCAGGGAATTAAAACACTATGCCATTTCGCATGCTCCCTGATGTTCTTTGATGCACTGATTAGTGACAAGGCCATTCTAATTTCAGAAGCAGCTTTTTCAGAGGGAAAATGACTCCCACATGGGACTGCAAGGAGCAGGGTTTGCTTTCTTTAGGACCTGCCTCACTTACAGACAGGCTCTGGTAGCACATAAGCCTTGACAGCATCTCACTGCTTCTGCTTCCGTGGCAAGAAGCATTAGCTCCATTTTACAGGAAAGCCAGAAGCACAGACATAATGCGATAGATTGGCAGCAGGATGAGGAAACAAGCTCACCTCTGACTCATCCTACACCTCCTTAACAAAATTTCAGTTTCCTCATAGCCACTGCAATGCAAAAGGCGCAAGCGATTTTTTGCAGTGTGCTTTTTTGAGGTCCAGACTCATAGCAGCTCTTGGGAAAGCACAAGTGTACACCTCTACTGCTAAGAGAGCAAAAGGGCTCAGCAGTCCTCACCGACAGGAGGTGGGATCTTTCTGTTGACCTTCCCTCCACAAGCTAGAGGGAGGCCCCTTTACCTTATCTTTCATACCTACCTTGGGACAAGGATGTCTGAGCTCTACAGCCCCTTGTCCCCTCAGGGACTGCGAAAGGACCCCAGCTCTTCGTTCCCAGTGCAGGCATCCAAATTTGGGCAAGCCGAATTCCAGTCAGTATCAGCAAAAATGCATCTTGCACTGGGGTGTCTCAGTGGTCCAGCAGCATCTCCCATAGCAACCCACCTCAGAGGCAAGGGAGCTGCCTGTCCTGCCAGCAGCCCTTTCAGTTTATTGTCCCTGACCATACTGCCTGTCCCTCATTATCCATCTCCACCTCTGCTAGCCCCCTACCACACACCCTTCCTTCCCTGGGCAGCAGGTGCCCAGCCTGTCCTGCATCGGTCCCATACATCTGACACTGCTTTCCCTGTAATTCTCACACCTCCTTCCAACAATAAACAATACTAAGACACTTAAATCATCCTCAAATCCCTGTCACAGGTGAGCAATGCAAAATTAACAAGGGAATGCCAGCAGCAGTGAGATCACATCTATCCAGCAGTGCCATCAAAACCAGCACAAGGCTTTCCCTGAAAGCTGTGAGCAATCCATTTTCTTGAAGGACCCAGCCTGCCTCTGGGGATTTGTGGAGAAGAGCCTTCTGTGTACCTTGCGTTTCCAAAGTCTAGCACAACGATGGGGCTGTTCATTGCTAAGCCCCTGGGGACACATCAAACTCTTGACACCGCAGGATTGCAACACATTTAAAGCAATCTGGTATTTTACGCTCTGCCATCTGAATTACAATGCCGCCTTCCATGCCAAGATTCAGCAAACACCTCTTCTACACCTTCGGCTGCAGCTCCTCTACTCCTCTTGGTAACCAACATGATTTACTAGTAGCTTGGGACCAATTTTAATGCCCTGTAATAAGAAACTAATCTCTAACTTGCAATCTACTGGTAACCTTCAAGGTCCCTTGACATAAGCCACAGACGTCTGACAGCAGTAACTGCCCTTCGTAAATCAAATGGTCTCAAAACCTTTCCACAGAACATCATTTTTAGCAGCCACCCGTATTTTGGATTTGTTGGAAGGCTGGAGTTTTCACATGGCTACTCAACCATGCATCTTTGGGCCATTTTGGGATATTTGTGTTCAGAGTAGCAAAGTACAAAATCTGCTCTGAAAAAACGACATTGTTGGATGCAAGGAGCAGGGAGTTGGACTCAGTGGTCCTTATGGGTCCCTTCCAACTTGAGATATTCTGCGGTTCTATGATCCTGGTATCTCGAGTATACCAGCTGCTGCCAAAGCAACAGAGAGAAACGTGAAGGTATTTCCACCTGTGGGGGAAGCAACACTTCTGAGTGAGCAACCCATCCATTTACAAAACTGTCCACAGAGGACTTCAGCTCAGAGATGAAGGAGAGCTCAACGGTCAGAGAATTTGGATTTAAATTTCTGCCTAACATTTAACATGGCTGAAGGTAAACCACCACTAGCCTTTATCTGCAAAGAACAAACAGATTCCATCTATAAAAGGTGCACGTGGCAGGACATGGCACGGGTTTAAGGGCCAGACCAGGCAGTGACAGAAGCCATCAGTGGTAAATGGACAAACATATCAATCGTTTGATTGCTCTGGCAGAAAGCGCCAGGTATCACCTTACCCTGTAAGAACAGCTTAAGCAACAAGCACCTGGACGCATTACATCACCCAAAAGGCAGATTAGAGCCAGAAACCTGTGTACATGGTCAACTACAGGTACCTTTCCAGGAAAATTCAGTTTGCAGAGCTTATCCAAGGAAGGCTGGTAGCTTCACCAGAACACCTTCCACAAGTGCTGGTTTCCATTTTTCTCAAGTTTTAGCTCTAACCAGATTTGCGTCATGTTTTTATGCTTCCTAAAACTCTTCTTGCAGGCAAACAGCATTAAGTGGATGCACCTGAGGAAAATACAGCTTCAAAGTCCACAATACTGGTGCTTTCAGTTTAATCCCCACAAGCATCCACATCCCAAATCTGAGCTGGCCACAGCATAGAAAAAAATAAAAATAAAAATTACTATGCCATCCAAGCCACCATTCACAGTTTGGTTCCACAGACTAAAGCAGCCACAGAGAAAGTAAGACTGTAATTAACTAATGGGATTAATTCTGAGACAGTGCAGTCTCTCTAGCAGAAATAAGCAGGGGCGGGGCGGAACAACCAAGAGATTACTGGCTAAAAGCTAGCAAAAACCATTCGCAACAGACAATTCTACCTATCATAGGCACATATAAATCAATGAATTGTTGATTCATCACCTTAGTTTTCGAGATTACTTCTTACAGTGCATTCAGCTTCTTGCTTCAAATCACCCTTGGAGCTAGATCTCCCACTCTTGAGTTCCCCAGAGATCATCTGCTGTTTAAAGCAATCGGATTTGTAGAGGACTTGGAGTTTTCTTGCTTTTTAATGGTGTACGTTACTGTTCAGACAGACTATAAACCAGTTTCACTATTATCCATCATAACAGTGAGTTATTCAGCCCAGCAAAGAAACATCAGACTTTTGTTTAGTTTTGCTACACTTGAAGGAAAAAGCCACTGAAGCGTTCTCAAGAAGCACTTGACAGAGGGAGGGATAAATTAAACTGTAAATAGAAAGGGAAATGAGAGAGCAGAGTCGTCAGTCACTGTGGATCGTACAGAAGTGTATCAGTCAGCCCCAAGTTGGGAGAAGCCAGCACCTGAATCCAGCAACCATTTCAGCCAAGAGCCACCTCGCTGTCTCCTATCACCAGGGAGCTTCAGCAGGAACAGTTTCGAACTAGAACAAGGGTGATATCTGCACAAGAAACCAAACCACCAAAAAGGCAGACATCCCAACTTGAACTGCACCGCCCAAAGTTCCCAGATTAGCTGGTTACCACTGGCTTTCTGCCATGCCCTTCTAGAAAGGTAGGGGAAATTACTCAGCTCCTCGGCTCAAATCCTGCCTTTGATGCTGAGGCCCCTGTGACTACCAGTGCCTGGCTCACCACCACGCCAGGAGGGGAATTATTTCAAGCTCACCCCACCACAGGTCTTTCATGTTGCCCTGATGTTCACCCAGACACTGCAGGACCCAGATATTTTCTAAAACATCATGGGGAGGTCAACCCCACAGACCTTAGCCAGCAAGGTGCAAAACAGATCTGCTGCCCACCTATCAATTCTGTCAGTTCGACAAATGATGGCTCTGTATCCCACCTCTGCCCTAGCCCGTGCCATCGGTTCCCCGCCTACTTGAGGACTGTTTTCATGACTCACTTGAGCAAAAGCAGTGTGAAATGGTATCATACTCGCACAGACTGCTGCAAATCTCCTCCCTGCCCAGACACACACGCCTTTGGCTTCCTCTCTGCAGAAGCACTTGCCCTTCCCTAAAGCCTTTGCTGGCCTCTAAATGACTCTGTCTTTCCACGAGCTTCAGCTATACCTAGAAATCCTCTATTTCATGCTCTGCACTTACACACAGCACCACTCCCAGCAAGTCAACAGCTGCTAAATCCCCCCTCCAGCAGCAGCTGCAGTGAATGCTCCTGAAGAGCAGCTCTCTCACCCATCCCGAATTTTGTACAAGGTGCCAAGTGTTTGGAAATAGCCGACAATGAATTATATTTATGATAATATTACAAAGCTTAAAAGATTATCTGTGTCGCGTACTTGAGTTACAGAATCAGGTTGCTTTTTAAACGTGAATCAAGACAGCATACAGCCTGAGCTGACTTCCAAGCTTTAATGCATGTTCCCTAGAAGGCTAAAGCATTGGTAACTGCAAGGTACAGTACAGGGCAAAAATAACAAGAGAAAAGCCATGAAATACAGCCCCTCTGGAGCTCAATTACTTCTAACTCATCCTCCCAAGCAAGTTCTTCGCCTCCATAAATCAGAGGGAACAGAAAGATTTGCACCGCTGAGAAAGGGTAATTATTCTTGCACAGTGTGAGGAGAAAGCACACATGCTCAAAGTGCCACCTCGTGAGACTGTGCTGGTGTCAACAGCGAGGAAAACATGCTTTTAGAAACACTAAGGGGCACACTGCAGCCTGTATGACAGCACTCGGTCCCACCTGCACTCTCAGGGCTGGACGAAAGGCATGGGAGCCCCTCCAACCTGCAATCCAGGAGCCACAATAGGACACAGAGCATGGGGATCTCCATAGGAACAAGGAGGCTCAAACCTCCTCCTTACACATTTATCAGGGTTTATCATGCTCACTTCCACCTGCCTGCACCAGGAGGGACTTCAGTCTGGTTGTTCATCAGGGAATTAGTGAAGCATCCTGAAAACAGGTACAGTTTCAGGTATCGTGCAATTTTCAGGGTTTTTCCTTCAAAGCAGAGAATTTAAGAAAATCCAGCGTGTTATGACCTTTTTCTAAGGGGTGTAGGTTTCGATTTAGGAAATACTGCAGGTCCACAAGCAGCACAGAAGAGAGAACATGACTTTGCTTGTGCATGCACCCTATGAAGCATGCAAAAGCATATTGTTAAAATACCTTTTTCTGCAGTATCACATACACATCACCAGGCCAGTGGGTTATTACATGATATTGCAAATCTTATTTGCCTGAACTCTTTTATCCTGGATTTATTACTTCTCAGATGTAGAGAGAATTTGATTAACCAGTAACTATCAGCTTTTTTTCCATTATGATTTTTTTTTTATTATTAGAACAATTCAGAAAGCCAATAGCAGACAAGCCTTTGAACAATTAAAAGGGAAATCTTTCTGGTCTACAAATTTGGTCTAACAAAAAAAACTTTACATCGTTGTTTTCTCAGAGAGCATAAGTCAACTTTCCTTGGGGAGTATTGCCACCACAATGCTTCCAACCTGCTACCCCAGCTGCTTGTTGGAAAAACTCTTTGTCTGGCCAAGCCTAAAAGGGGACTTTCAGGCTTGCAACTAACAACAGGACCTCATGGGACCTAATAAATGAGAAAGAAGAACAGGGAGTGACATGTGTGTTTCTAAAAGACAACGGTATTTGAAGATTATCCAAAATTTCAAGGCCAAAAAAAAAACCGGAAGCAAACAATCAAACAGAAGACAGACTCAAGTCTGAATAAAGGTCATGCATTTTAAAGTAACTTAGGTTCTAAACAAAGGGCTGATACTCTGAGAAAAAGCATAACAAAAGCACGGTTTAAATCCTCTTGCCCTCCCCTTCCAGTCTTCCACATCACCGAAGTAATTCTGGAGGGAAAAAGTTAACTGCAATAAGGAGAAAATCCAAAGAGCTTAAGCCTAATGGGAGAGCAATTACAGTCTCAGCCTCATACAAAGCCAAGTGCACTGGGCATCCATTTGGTCTAATGTTACTACTCACTGAAATACTAATTTACTTTCAGGGCAGCTATATGTCCTTAGCACATACAAGGATCAATGCAGACGTCTCTACCACGCTCAAATGCCAAAAATACACCAGACAGGATTTTTAAAGTAAGACCTGGCACCCTACCTGGCCAGTTTTGACACACAACCCAACCCAACTTGATCCTCGCTGTGAAGACCCCAATCCATGTTAGAGACAACAGCCCTGCTCCTGGGACGCTTAATGAAGAGCATCATTAAGCCACAGACCCATGGTGCGTACGCCTAATGCCAGTCAACCCTCCGTAAGAGGGTCCTCAACCTACCCACAGATTTTAGGTGGCACCAAGAGACAGAACAGCATACGCCTGCATCAATAATTACACAGCCAGATGAAAGGAACTTTTCAACAGTAATCATGTGGAGTTAGAAGGTTAGAGAATGAGCAGCAGACAAACTAGCAGTGTGAACCGGGTGTAGCCTAGTTAACACAAAACTACAGTAGCAACCCCAGGGATAATTCATTAAATGCAGCCAATTATTTTTGAAATAAAAGAGACTTCAAAAAAAGCCTGACATGGTCTGCAGCCCTATTACTGGCAGGCATTCAGACCCCAGAAACATTTCATTCTGACAAGGCAACACTCGCCCTAAGCAAGGGGAAAGATCCCAGCTGAATTCAACCACTAAGATCTTCAAGATATCTGTCCAGTTAGAAAATTAAATTAATTTGAAGATTGTTCCCCCTTCCAAAGCTTCCTTTAACCTTGATCTTTTTATTAACAGAGATAAAATCCAGATACACTTCCAAGAACAAGATCTCACCAGATTTGCTTCTTCAGTGCCAACATGCCATGACGTGGGTGGCGATGAGAATTCTGGAAAGCCAGTGCCCACTGCTTTCCATTCCCACTCCAAACAGGTCTCAACAAGGTTGCTGGAGACAGAGCTCAGCATCACACGTGCTCCCACAATATGGCAAGTCTCTGAGACACCCAAATCTCCCAGGGCATGCTCCTCCAGAGACCTAGGTGCTCCATTGGGCTGAAGTACCATGAGACTCAAACCAAGCCAAAGGAATGGCACATGTCACCAACGGACCAAGTCTGCACTTGTGCCAGGCTGAATAGCGGCATTGCAATTTCAGTAAACATCAGCAAGGGAACAGCACATATTACCATCCTACCATGGTACATGGAAAAAAAGTCCATTTGTCTCTATTTGTGCACTCAACCCTTTTCTCTCAGCAATGCCCGGTTCTCCAAGGGCACCTCCCTGCTGATCTACCACCCAATTAACCTTTCGTTATAGGCTTCCTAGACATTTACAAGAAGGCCACAACACCCATGATTAGCACTTGATTTCACATGCATTGCTATGACTATACATCCTGATCTACACTCCCCCTTAGAAGCAAAACTTGCAGTCTCACCCTTCAACCGATGCCCCCTAGTACCAGGATGGAGATGGACCACCAGAAATCGCTCCCTATTTACCCTCACCATCTCCCGTTGTTTTTCCAGACTGCTGCAGTATTTCACTTTAGCCATCTCTGTCTAAGGAATCCTCCTGGCCTTCTTGAAAACTCCTGGTACAAAAACTACCCTGTATCTCTGATAGCCTCTTCCCAGTTCTCCTGGTTTGTTCCAGAGCCAGGAGATAGAGAGCAGCAGACAGTGCAACCACAGACTTAGACAGCTGCATCACGTTTTCTTCCCACTGCCTTCGCTAATAACTCCTAATGTTCAATTTGGTTTTGATCACTGCTGAGCACTAAGCTAATGCTACCACAGAGCTCTATGTTATAACCCAGGACATCAAGCCCCCAGAGCCTGTTGGCATCTCACAGCTCATCACCTCGTGTACACGTGGAATTACTTTTATGAGCATCACTTCACATTTTCCCACCCTGGAATTCATCTGTCATTTTAGCATCCCATCACTCTGAGAGCATCCTTCTGCACATCTTCACATTTTGCCTGTCTTTACTACCCCAAATAGTTTGCTCTGCTGCCAAAACTCATTTCTTTTTTTTTTGTTCCTTTTTCAAGTCCCCGACGCATATTTGAAGGATCCAAGGTCTCAGCATAAGACCTTGCAGTATTCTGCTGGTGACTTTCAACAGGAAAACTCATTATTTACTCCCACTCTCTGTTCATTTCCTTTTAACCAACTATTTCAAGTAAAGACCCTCCTCCTCTTTTTCCATAGCTGCTTCATTTCCTTAAGCATCTTCTGTGAAAAAACTTGATAGATATCTTTGAAAAATCCAGGCAGGCTTTATCAATAGAACACTGTGCTCCATACACTTGTTAACTCCTTCAAAGCAGCATTTTGCTCTATGCCTTCCCATGTGTGTTGTAGCAGATTTTCACTTGAAAGCAAATTCTGAGTTTCATGGGACACTATTGAAGGCAAAGCTTTTCTAGTTTCAGGTGTTTTCAGAAAATTCATGCAAAAAGAAAAATGATGTCCCAAAGTGCCTCTTTTGTCAAACACCTCCTGGACCTGTCTTCCCTTTAAGACAAAAAAAAAAAAAAAAAAATCAAAATCCTTGCCCAAACATAACCATCAATAGTAATGCAAACCATTTATCTTGTGTCTCTCTCCTTCACTGCCTCTAAGAGTACAGGCTAGCCTTACTCTAGGTTTAATAAAGGCTGGTGAGATCTTATTGCAAATATTTATTTGGGCACTGACCCCTGAAACAAATCCAATTCATCCCGTTGCTGATTCAGACAGCATTTCAGCTCCTAAATACACAGTGGCCTCACACCACCTCTCATCTCACATGGAGCTTTTCAAACTGCTTTATCACACTTCATAAAGTTACATCGATTCACATTTGCAGGCTAGGGTTTTCCAACTAACCCAAGGGGGCTAAACACTACCACTTGCTACTCACTTAGCTATGTAATTTCCACGGAGCCCACTGGAAATCCTGAACTTAGCGTTAGCATTCACTTCTTCAGCACGGCCAGTGAAGGTTCTGCTTTCGGGCGCTGCTAGCAAACAGATTTTGACAAGCAAAATAAACGCACCAAGCAGAAGATACCTCTCACACTATTCAACATTACAGACTATGCCTTCCAGTTCAGGTACTGAAGAGTACCTGTGCCTTTTGACTCCACAACATTCTACATTTCCCAGTGGTTTTGCCTGTTTCACCCCGATCCAAGCACATGTGTAGGTCACTATGCCCCTGAAACCCACTTCAGGGTCAGCTCTTGGAGACGTACGGCCAGTTCTGCACGTGTCCCAGGCTGATGATGCACCTCCTCCAACACCTGGCAGGGCAAACGAGTTCAGAATTATTCCCATGTCATGAACCACCAGAGAACATGCACCACAGGGAGCTATAAAAGAGGAGCACAGCAGAAGGACTGGATGAAAAAGGAACTGTAGGAGAGGAGCAAGGAAACCACGGGAAGAGCCCGTTGCTGACAGCACAGCCCCACCAGGACAGAGTCCACCAGTGAGAGAGGTGGAAAAAAAAACAAAACCCAGAGCTTTCCCAAGTCTGGCAGAGCTGTGGTCACTCACGAGGGCGGCCACACACAGTGAGCTCTTGTTTCTGCTGCTCCTATGGAAAGGCCCACTGGTACCACACACCACAGAAGTGGCAGATGGATGGGGAAAGGCACTTGAAGCTCTGTGCATGCCCCAAATCCTACCTTATTTAAATGCAAATGATATTTGAACAGGTTTTTTAACATGAGAAAGCTTCTGTTGATACAAAATGCTCACCACTTGTTTTCCTTCTTGCCCATGTGCCCCTTACAATTACTGTACAGTCAGACCCTTCTGTAGAAATTACCATTTTTCCCTAGAGTCACATAAAAGCATGAACCTAAGCTCCATTCCAGAACAACTGGCAAGAAAACACTGAACTATGTGATACACAGTAGCGAAAAAAATATTTTCAGAAATGTTTACAATACAGGGCAGGCACCTTTGTGTTAAAAACACATATAAAAAAGCTGACAAAGTGGAAACACTTCTGTAGTATAAATACAGAACAGAAACGTGTGGTTTGATGGCTTAAATCTGAGAACAGGGTAGCAGCCCCTAGAAAAAACTGTATGTCAAAGACTTACCATGCACGTCCTCCAACACGAATCCAGGCATCTGGAGTACAAACAGTGGGACTCCATGAGCTACGTAATTTTTTTGCTCTCAGAGAGCAACCCAAATCCAAGGACTTCAGAGAGGGCTCCAAACGTGGGCTGTGCTGTTGCCAAAGGGCTACAGGAGATATCAGCAGATATCTCATGCTCTAGGACAAAGGGGTGCTTCCAAAGTTTCTGCACCATCAAACAACTGGTAACTTAACTTCATGTCCAGCCACACACTTCTCAAGGAACAGGCTTCTCAACATCCATGTCAAATGAAAATTTAACAATGGCACTACTGTTGGATGGATTATTTTCCATGACCTGCTGGACCACTGATGGTCTGTAGATCATAATTTGGTAATTGCTGATCTGCGGGAAGTTGTTACAGCAAATAAACACAAAGATTACATAATATAACGCCTTATTACCTCCCTTGGGGAAGGTAACACAGAAGAGGAAATGAGGCTTCCAGTATCGACAGATTTCTTCACCAAACTTCTATCTTTGACAGTTTCCCACTCGGTATGCTGCCACAAGTGCATTACTGAATAATTACGGTGCTCCCCACGCTGCTCTCCTCCTCTCTTCAGCTAATTGCATAAACTCTAAAAGCAAACATAAAATCTGCATTTTTAGCAGAGTTGTCCTAAATGTGCCCTTCGGACTTCGCTCTCACTGAAGCTTTATAATTTGTGTGCTCACATTCAGCACATGACAGCACGCCTGCAGCACTGCCATTCATTCAGTCTTCCGTGCTCGATGCCTTGCAGCCACCAACAGCGGCACTGTGAGGATGGCAGAAAACTTCAAGCAGAGCAAAACCTGTATGTGTGTGTCAGGGAGGTGAGAGCTTGAGAATTCACCCACGCACACATTAGGAAGGAGAAACAAGGAGTCTCATCACAGCCTCTCATCTGAATGTATTCTTCGAAATTCACTTCTGATGCATGACCTTTAGCATAGAAAGCACTTAAAAATAGAAGAGGAGGCATGTATGATCATTACTTACAGGAAGCTGATGTATTTCATGTGCTTTCAACAAGAACAAAAAAAAAATCCAAAAGGAAAAAAATGAAAAAACATACATGGCATAATGTTGACATTTGATGTTGGTATTTAGCCATAATGTCAACTTTGCTAACTTTACAGTTTGTCAGCAACGTTCAGACACAGGGATCTTTCTAGATTAGGAAAACATAAATAAAAACTCAAACAGGGACCTGGAGCTTCCAGCATAAGAAGGACATGGACCTGTTGGAGCCAGTCCAGAGGAGGCCACAAAGATGATCACAGGGATGGGGCACCTCTCCTATGAAGATGAGCTGAGAGAGTTGGGGTTGTTCAGCCTGGAGACGAGAAGGCTCTGGGGAGACCTTACAGCAGCTTTTAAATACTTAAAAGGGGATTTAAGAAAGATGGGGACAGACTTTTTAGTAGGGCTTGTAGCAACAGGACAAGGGGTAATGGCTTTAAACTGAAAGAGGGTAGACTGAGATTAGATATTAGAAATAAATTCTTTACTGTGAGGGTGGTGAGACACTGGAACAGGTTGCCCAGAGCAGCTGTGGATGCACCATCCCTGGCAGTGTTCAAGGCCGCGCTGGATGGGGCTTTCAGCATCCTGGTCCAGTGGAGGGTGTCCCTGCCCATGGCAGGGAGGTTGGAACTAGATCATCTCTAAGGTCCCTTCCAATGCAAGCCACTCTGACTATGCCCCTACCTCATACCAGTGTTTGCAAAGCTCTGGGATCAGTATGGATAAAAGGCATGCAAAGCATGGTAATTCAGTCCCAGGTAAAGGCTGTAAAGACCTCACTCATATGGCTTCAGAAGCAGCGTTACATCTCTCAGCAGTGTAAAAAGCCCACTAGCTCTTTATTGAGGGTAAAAGTACACCTGAACTTTCTTCCCCAAGAATTGACAATTCCAGCACTTCCTACAAGAAGTGATGCTCCCCAGGCTCCAAATGCAGATTACAATCAATGGAGCTGATGGCAATTGAGGAAAGAGGGGCAGTTCATCTCCCAGTCCATGAAATTGCAGACTGCCATCAGAAGCTATTTCCTTCAATTCAGCATATCCACTCCCTTTTTCCCTTTTAACAATGGGCCCAGAAAAAGCCAGAGACATCTGTCAAACCCAGATGGCTCACTTGGAAAATGACTGCATGTCTGTTTATAAGGAAAGTGACAGAGTCAACAGAGAAGGGTTGGATATTTATGTACATTGGAAGCCGCTCATTTCTGCAATGACAACCTGAACTCACTCCCAGCTCCACTGCAGGCGGGATGAGAGACACTGATCCACTAAGGTACCTCATTTGCAATGGGCCACGTTCAGGGAAGGTGAGACCATAGCGCTGAACTGCTCCTCCCTGCACTGCCAAGGTCTCACAACCCTCTAATGCCTGGAAATTCCCTTCAGGAAAAGAGTTATCCAGAGGATTATTCTGCTGCATCTGCATGCAGATGCAGCAGACTACAGGTCCTGGGCTCAGCTGTAAATAAAATGTAATTCTACCCTTTAAAGAAAAGGGGGGGAAGAGATAAAAAGGAAACATAACTCCATAGTGAAAAGAGTAATTTCCAGGGGATTAAGCTATTGTGCTGTTTGCTCTTGTCTATTTTAGCTGCTGTTCAAGATGTTAACCTCACTACTCCCAGTGAAGCAATGAAAACAATTATTGTGATAGCAATGGGATTTGCAGCTGAGAAGAAATGTGTATTAGGAAGGGAATGTAGAGTACTGCTATGAATAACCACTTCCAGCCCAAACAGCACCCTATAACCAGCAAGAGTATTATTATTCCTTAAACAAGGCTCTTCAGCCTGGGTGGGCAGGTGGACGCACACAGCAAAATACATCTGCCAAACCACAAAACCCCCAGAGGACAGGGCATAGATGTTGCAGCAAGGAGAGCGTTACAAAAGAAAATTGGTATTAGGACAGCTGCCTTTGCTCCAAGACCTTCATTTATACCAGCAGATGCTACCATAAGAATGCCATGACAACAAAACTACTCAGCAGAGAGCCTCAAAGCCCTTAGTGTCCCTGTATGGCCTAAAGTTACTTTTCTTCTAACCAAAACTTGTTCAGTTTGTTGGAAGGTGGGGAAAAGAATCAAACGCTTCATCTAATCCCAGGGGTACTCATATCATGATGGTGCAGTACAGACACCCGCGTGGTGTGCTGGCTCCAGGCACCACACGGTCAGGGAAAGCGTCTGGTGTTCAAGAAGACTTTCAAAAGCCCTCATGCTGTCAGCCAGCAACACCAAGTAATCACACTCACAACGCCACACAAATTAAGTTGATTTAGAACTTGCAAAAGGTGCCATGCTGACAGAGTTCAAAAAGCGAAGCAGCTTGTTTAAAGACAGGGAAATACAGCAAATACCTTTATTTTCCTCCATCCAACCACCACCACCACCACTTGCACACCTCCCTGGCCCTCCCGCTGGCAAGAGGGTACCAGGACACGAACCCTTTCCTACCCACACCATGTGCTCTTTAAGGAAAGAGAGAGGCAAATTTTGCCATTTCCACCAAGAGGGAAACAGTGACCCTCCACCAGCATATGTGTGGCTCCAGGATTAACAGTGGCCACGCACCAGGGACCCTCACACAGCACAGCCAGCCCACAGCAGGCATCGGTACCCTGCCATCCCCAGTGAATATCAAGTCTCCGCATCTTCCACCAGCACAGGCTGTCACCAAGCCAGCAATAGGCAGGCAGGGACAGTACACCTTGCCTGTTTCCTTGCTGATTACAAAAGGGGTCACAGCAAAAAGGCACTTCAGCAGTTTTGCCAAATCCTGCACAACTTTGCAGCTCCCCATCAAGCTTTGAAGGCTGCTATTTTTGCTGCCTACACTGGGGATTGCTAAGGGACCATGCAAGACTGCCTCTATAAAAAAAAAAAAAAGATTATTTTGCAATATCCTCTTACTTCTAAAGCAGACAAATTTCTGGAAATATAGTAGGACCTGTTTCTTTGGCAAGGTTAGAACAAGAGCAACAACCCAGCACGGTAATCACTTCTCAGGTGCCTGCTCCATCCCTCATCTTTCTGCAGTACGAGGAGGAAGGATTGAGATGCTAGTAGCATGGCAAGACAAACATTTAAAGCGTGCTGCAATGCAGGCTATTTCTCCTGGCTGCTCTGCTTCCACACTGGGTTACAGCAGCTGTGGCGTAGGCAGCTGCTCTGTACTTCTGTCCCAGCTCTGGTTATCTAGGGCAGGAGGGACCCATCCCTTGGGGCCACCCCATGGCCACCAAGAGCGAGCGTTGTAGAACCTCCTCTTCTCTCCCGGCACTGTTATTCCCAGGTCCCCTAGCACAAGGTCCCCAAAAGCCACCAACAAGCCAAGCCGAAGTTCAGATCCTGGACTGTAACTTCTGAGGTCCAAGGAGCTCAGGTCTGCAGGGTTAGGTCAAGTCCAACGCAAAGAAACATTTATTTTCTAGGTAAACTAAAGCTTCACTGCTCAGAATTACATTCAACTGAGAAGATGAGAATTCCATTAGCTAATCTAATTTAACCTGATCTGTTTGAATTTCATTAGATGTGGCTGCACTGGAGACTCAGTAATGAGACTCCAGTACATTGGGATCCCAACTGCTTCTAACTCAATCTCCCAACCTGATGTGGACAGCTGTAATCATGCTAATTAGCTGCGGAACCTGTGATGTACTTCAGCTGAGCTGAGGATGAAGAGAGAAAGATTACAGCAAAGCCAAATAAATGAGAAAGCACCAGCATACTTGCATACAATTTACGGGATGGGAATAACATACCCTGTGCGTGCAGATGTCTTCTCTTGACTCAGATGGGGAAGGGCACTGCACAGGAACAAAGCGTCCCTGGGTAAGATCAGTCAATTAACTTGATAAATTAAAAGATGAGACCGATGATAAACAAAGAATTTTCTTATTTACTCTACAAGTTCTGTCAGCTATTGAAAGTTACACACCAAAGCTATTTTGGAAAATAATCACAGCATTGTTATATTTCTAAAGTTAGCCTACTTGGTTGTCTTGCATATCGAGAAATCGCTGCTCTTAAATTTGTCAGCACTCCTACAGAGATCAAGAGGATGCCAGTTTGAATAAGCAGCTAATCAGCCTGGATGGCGGAGTTTGGTCCTGATCCCTGCTCAAGGGAGATGAAGGGCCTGTGCTTCTCTCTACCTGCACTGCAGGCACTCAGATCAGGTTCAAGCTCTTGATCAGGGCACGCATAATTTTAGATTGTGTCAAAAAGAACCTTTGAACTTCAGCACCGCAAAGACAGTCTACAAAAATAAGCGACATTTATTGCTCTGCCCATAAATGTAATTGGATTGGAATGGAGAAGCACAGGTAAACCATGGAGAATATTCAAGCTGTCAACCCCCGCATCATGACATCTAAGGAGGGCTGGCTCAAAAGCACAGAGCTTTTTGATCTGCTTCAGGAAGGGATAAGGGTCTTCCAGCCAACAAGACTGAAACCAAGATTTACAGTGGCAACACTACGGCTCATCTTTGGAACTAATGACGCTCTTTTTTTTTGGCCAAGCTACAGCAGTTTGGGAAGAAGAGGATGTTATGAAAATGGTTGGACTCTGCCACAGGAGAAGTTCTAAGGCCAGAATCAGGGCATTTTTCCACTGATAAATGTATTTGCAAGACAGATGCAACAGCCCCTTCACCCTCTGCACTGTGGCTGCCTTTCCAGGTCTCCTGCATCTCTCCTTGGAGAAGCCCACCAGGACTGCCCACAGAGCCCCCCAACCCCACTGAGGCCCAAACCATTAACTCGGGCAGCTTTCTGTGGCACAGTGACACCTGCAACACAGACAATCTCTGAAGGATGCAACCATCCCCGTCAGCCTCTTCGCTTGTTTGCTGAAGATGCAGAGTAATTACAGAACGTTTAATGACCCGAGGCAAAGCCAGGGCATCACATTGCTTTTCCAGCATTTATACTGTACCATCACTGCAGCCCCTGTCAAGCCCCTAGCAAGCCCAGGAGGAGCCCATTGCAATGGGCTCATCAGGAAGACACTGAGCTACAAGTGATCCCAGCACACTCCTGCCTCAATTAACACCTCCTTTGGAGCCCGCAGCAGTGGGGACCTAAAGCTCCAAAAAGCTGTGCAGGAGCATGTTTCGTTGTGAAAGAACAGGATTTTGGCAGGCAGACCTTTTGTAACCTTCTCCTGGCCTCTCCCCTCTCTCACAGGCCCACTAGCACTCACAACAGCCTGCAGGACAGCGAGAACTTCAGAGAAGCGTCCAAAGCCTTTGAGAAATACAGTGTCATGCAATTTCAAAACACTACATGCACCTAAATGGGTAAGATCTTCTTTATAGCTGGGGAAAAAACTGGGTAGAATTAATCCTGATCTCTCACAGAACAGTGGCTCCCAGTTAAATATTACCCTGTTTGTGGTTGAATCTACTCCACACTTTCCTGTTTCATGGGAAGTCACATTGCTATTGATTTCAGAATTGCTTTCAAATTACAAGTGCTAGCAATAAAATTAACTGCATGAACTTCAAGCATTACACTCCTCTTGCAATTTCAATTATCGATTAAGTACCATGGCAGAAGCATTAAGCCTCAAAATGTTAACAGTGATTATTACCTTGCTACTGCAGAGTGAGGGGTTTGGGGTTTTTTGGGGGGTTGGTTGGGTTTTTTTATTGGCATTTTCTTCCTTCCTTTTTTAATTTTGGGAGCAATGTTGGATTATGCTGGACACTTTGGGAGCTGTAGTTCAAATACCATCACATTCAAAGTAAGTGCCTAAAAGATAGAAACTGTTTTCAAATCATGCAAATACAGTGAGTTTTGATAGCAAACAATGGATAAACCATCATGTTTTATCGGCCTGGCTGAAAGCTTTATAATTAGCAATGGATGGCCTCACTGTTTTTAGCTTTCTTGTTGATCAGCTAGTATTTATCTGAAGAAGCTGCACATCACCCTCCAGAGGTTTCAGTGAAATGAGGTGTCAAGGGATTATTCAGAGAAGCAAACAGATTTTACAGGCAGCATTCCGTGCCAAATATTTCTGGTGTAACTCCATTGGCTGCTCTGGATTTTTTTAACCATAAAAAGAGTGGATTCACTACCATCTGTGTACCCACTGAACACCCACATATTTCAGAAGCCACACTGACAGAGTGAAAGCCATAGGAAAGGGCAACAGGGATGTCCCATGGAGCAACGCAGCCCTGAAACTTTGAGTACCGATCAAGTTGGGTACAGTATTCCCTTTGCAGGGGTGCTGCCCCTACTTGCACTCACCTCCTGACACTGCCATCACATCTCCCCAATTAACACAGCAGAGACAAAGCCCAGCTGGGGAGCAATCACTTACCTGCCCTCCACCTTTATCTTTTTGGAGCAGGTCTGGAGCTACCTCAGGCAGGAAAGCTGAGGTATGGATGTGCTTACCAAGAGGGGGTGTGTATGTGCCTGCTGACACATACAGGCACCTATGTGAGAGGATGGATGTGGTCAGCAGAGGGTTGTGCATTTGTTTATCTGCAGCAAGCTGCTTAAAGTTGGAGCCATAATGATTTCCACGGTCTTGCTCCACTGCGCACAAGTTGCATAAAGCTCTGCTTGGCAGCTGCCTTCCCTGGCAAAGCTGCTCTCTGAAGGTTGGCCTCCATCAGTCCTTTTAATTTCTTGTTCCTCCTAACTAAGCTAAGCTGATAAGCTGTGCTGAACATCACTTCCCAAGTCACTCAGCAAAATCTTACAGTGGGACAGACAGTTTCAGAATTATCTCAGTCACTTAGACTTCCCTCTTCCCTTGTGCCATTTAATGGAAAATATCGTTTGCACAAAAATCAAGAGCCTGTTTCTCCACATTTGTGCACAGTGCAAGTCCAACATGAACGTCAGCCCGGTCAGTGACTGCAAAAGCTACCTGACATAGACAGTAGCAAGGA
Organism: Falco rusticolus; assembly: GCF_015220075.1. Classification (NCBI taxonomy): domain Eukaryota; kingdom Metazoa; phylum Chordata; class Aves; order Falconiformes; family Falconidae; genus Falco; species Falco rusticolus. The sequence goes on from NC_051190.1 coordinate 13,143,282, forward strand.
ACAGGAGCTACACATGTAGAGCTGCATCACATCCCTAAGGGTATATGAACAGCTGTAGCACAGCACAGCCAACCAGTACCTCTCCAAATAGCTCATCAATACCCTTTTTACTGTATTACCCTTCTTACTATATTATTACCCTATACTTGTAGGGTAAGGGACCCCAGACACGCACCAGGGCCCTAATAGGCTCTGCGTTGTGAAGGCACACAGGGCAACTAGAACAGTTTACAACAGCATCCCTTCTGAAGCTGAATTACAGTTTTTGAATACAAAACCCTCACTGCATGACTCCAGCCAGCAAACCCTCACAGCCAGTGACCAGGATGTTTCACCAGCTGGACCTGAAGTCAGCGCACCAAGAGATGCTGTAGCTGTTAACAAGACCAGAAAACTTTATGATGTCCTCAGAGTGACCAGTACAATACCATGTCCCAGGAGAAGGCCATGTACAGGCAAGTCGTTTGGCAGTAACCCCGCAGCATGGATAAGAAGCAGTGCCCAACCTCAGGCACAGGAGCGGACCTAGGCTCCCTTCCTGGCTCCTGCTTCACACTCGCTCCAAGAGGGAGCAAACTGCCCACACCAGGGCCTCCCTTTCTGCACTGTCTCTCAGGGTGGATAGTTTGACTATAATCCATGAAACCTCAGCTGTTTCTTAGTGATAAATCAGCCTGGAAAACTAGTGCTTTAGATATTAGCAGCACCAGATCTTGAGGGTAAGCTGTAAATCTCCAAAGGGCAGCAGCATGCTTAGCATATAGGCCCAGGCACGTGGCAAGTACAACAAGCAGCAAGCATTCATTCAAAAGCTGGGTGTTGGATCACAAGTTGGATCTGAACCTACATTCCCCTCTTGCCTCCTTGGATTCTGCATTTTTCCTACTCCACAACCTGATCATACATGCCCCAGCATTGCAATGCATCCCTCCTCCCTGAGGAGTTTGACCTTTTAGCTGAAGACACAGGTACCCTGGTGATTTAAGATGCACGCACAAGGACATGCCACTTAAACCAAACAAAGTGGGGCTGTTGTGCTGTTTACAGCTGCCCTGTGAAACCAACAGTTAAAGGACAGGAGGGAGGCCAAAAGCACAGGTGAGCTTCAGAAGGACATCACCCAACTCACAGCCAATTCTCAAGGGCCAGGACACCCAGCCAGGGCTGGGAGGTAGGAGCAGGGGAAAGGCTGCAGGCAAGGAATGAGCATCCAATGCACATGCTGACCCTGTCCCTCTTCTATGGGCATCCTTCAGAACTATCAGGGATGCGGTAACTAGAACAGATTGTCTGAGCCAGACTGGCAAGTATCTTTTTCTCATCAGCTGAGACCATTTGCTAATTCAAGCTTGACCCAGTATAATCCAGTTCTCTAAAGTGAAGACTGTAAATTGAACATTTGAACCCATGTCTGGCTGGTAAGTGAGCTACAAAATTGAAATCAAATTTAAATCATCCCAAAGAACATTAGAGCTAGTATGTAAGTCTACCCTATAGCTAAACATAGCAGGGGACTTCAATTTGATTTATCTCAGGAACATTAATGCACCAATTAGCTCTATTTCTCTAGGGAGAAGTCTCATAATTTACGTATTTTGGTCACATAGCAGGTAGGAGGAAAGTTATGAAAATACACGTGAAGCATTTGGATGTGCTGAACTACCAAAGATTTCATAATGAACACAGTCATGACATTAGATTAGTGTTTCCTGATGCAAAGAGGATTTTGTTTTAACTAGAAGCGTAACAAGGAATTATAGCAGCTGTGCCTGTCATTATTCTGCTTAGCCTGTTAATGGAATTGGTTTGCTAGAACCAAATTGGTTCAAAAGATTAATTAAAAACAGGTGGTTCTCTGCAGTAACTTCTCCACACCACACTGAGAACTTTTTGCAGCCAAACCACCTCCACTCTTCCTAATGATCTACAGAAGTTCCATTTGCTCATCTCTGGGGGCAATAAAATAGTAATAAAATTAAATTCAGAACACTGCTTGTGTGACAATGTGTTGCAACATCCACCTTAGGAGAAAAGCAGCATCTAATGAACCAGCAAGGCTAGCCCTTGTGAGCCTTCTCCAGAGGAGGACGTTCCCTGGGAACACCATCATTTCACTGTACCCACTGTACTATCCAGAGGGAAGGTCTCTGCACGAGCCATCCCCGAGGGAGCTTACAAACAGCTTGTTAGTCAACAAGGGCTGAAACTCATTAGCCTCAAAAAAGGACAGGGTGGTTTGAAAAAAAACACAGTCTTCCAGCTATAAGCAGACAAGTTTTCTATTTGGAGGGTTTGTCACCATCTCTGCTAGCCATGCACAACCCACACCCAAGACCCTGGCGCATCAGAGCCATGCTGGCTAATGCTCACACAGCAAGACCCAGTCATACCAAAAAAAGTGTCTCTTAATTTGGAGGGGTAGGCCAGCAGATTTTGCATCCAAGAATAGACTGGAAATCTGAGAATCCTGCTAAAAATCCATGAGAAAAGCTCAAAAAGCTTATTTCACTGAATATTCAGGTTTTCTTCTGACAGATATTTTTGTTTGCCCTTTAAACTCTGCTGCAGTACAGAACAGAGACAAATATTGTCCCAAGTTCAAAGGAAAAAGAGGCACCAAGTATTTGTGAAGGCACAAAACTTACTGCCCAAGTCATCCTCACAGCAGATAGGAAACACATGTTGTGCCTAAAGCAAAGACAGATTTGACAAACTATAACAATTTATATGACAGAGTACGAGTTGTTTAAAGCATATTAGGGACTTGGCATTTGGCTGGAAATGAGTTCTCAGACATGATGAAAAAAACTGATGACAATTTGGGTCTCAATACTAGTCTTTTTAGTAACATTCCAAGCCTGCAAAAAAACTAATTGAAAGGTGCTGCCCAAAGACCAAAAAAAACCCTGATATGGTTCATGAATCGGTACAGAAAAGATGGGCTCCCCGGACTGCTAGTTGATAACATTCAAATGCTTCCACTGAGATGGAGAGTTGAAAGTATTTTTAACTTCTTATAAAAAGGCTGCCGAAGCATACTCTGCAGAGAATATTCATGTTGCGTGGATGTGATGGAAAGGAATCAGGAAAACAGTATTTGCAGAGGTTCCATGGATCTGCTCCAAACAAAGCTCTCAGTGCTGCTGGCCACCAGGTAACAAGAAGTAATTTTTGGCCCATTTTCTTAATGAAACAGAGGCTTATAGCATAGGTATAGACAGACACAGCTCTAGAATAAATGGCAGGAAAGGATGTCCAGCCGAGTGGCCACCATTAAATCAAACAAGCAGCTATCTGCACACATGCTGGCAGATATTAAATGGGCCATGAACGAAATGACATTAGCTCCTACTTGCCTCCCTTTTTGCAAAGGAAGGGCATACAACTGTATCAGTGCCTCTTACACCCCCAATAACTTCTCAACCGTGACCAGATACAGACACACTGGATGGAGAAGCAGAGAGATGAGTGGCTCCAACAAGATGCAAAACGGCAGAGAAGGGAGATCCTGTGCCTCCGCACGTGCAAGGCTGCAGATGAACAAGCCCCTTAGGAGGTAAAAAAGGGCCAAACCTTGTTAGGACAAACCATAGGAAAGAGGATGTCATCTTATTGCTTGCAGAACAGTTTCCTGGCTGACCAGGAATGTTTCAAAGAAGATCTCTGCAGCTGTGGAGGATTTCACAGCTACCTCTTACTTCTCTGCAGAGCTTTAGGGTACCATACACCCATACATTACAGGTGTACTGCCCGAGCTGGCAGCTCCCCTTTTAGGGGTGCAGGGGGCTAACACAGAGCCAGGCACCTGCACAGCCCTGCTGCTGTACAGCTGGTACCAAGAAACAGGGAGAGCAGGATCAACAGCATAGATAACTGGAGCTATTGCAAGGGCCCAGAGAAACAGATCAATGGTCCTTGAGGATGTGAAGATCCAGGAAGGATCATTAACCCCTGCACATGCACTTATGAGCTCCCTGCATCACTCATTCCTCAGGTCTTCTTACATCGAACAGGTTTCACTCAAATTCTCCCCATCTGTTAGTTCAGTTACATGCTGACCTCAGCTCCCTTCTCCTCATTTGTGTCAGGAGAACAAAGACAGTTGTACAGAGAAACACAACGGTGCTAGTTAAGGGCTTAGGTATTCTTAGCCACAGCAAAGTATAACACACCAGTATGCAACAGCTCCAAGTAGAAATTTGAAGGGAGGTTGTAGAAAATCCAGGCAGCATCATTAAGTTACCCATATTTGAAGGCTGCAGGTTGACTTTCAGTTTATGCAGCAGAAGATACCACACAGCCAGCTGAGAGTTTCATGAAAAACCAGCTGAGAGTCATACAGCCAGGGAGGCTTCATTCACACATGAATCTCTTTGGAGAGCACATCAAAACCCCCTGCCTATGATCCTTCAAACACTGCTCAGTCACAAGCAGTTAGGATTACAACAAGGCCAGACTTGGCAGGAAAGCAACTCAAGCTCAATATTTTGTCACATCCTCTCTCAATTCAACTCCCAGAAGAGCAGAGGAAAGTGGAAAGAAAGCACATCTGAAAAGTTGTTTTAATTTCCTTTCTAATTTGGGGAGCAAGTGAGCTTCTGTTTTAACAGCTATTAGGTTACCTCACAGCTAATTCCCATGCTTATTCCTGCTTAGCTTCAGCCTCTTTGTGGATTGATATAAAATCCTCAGCAACAGCGGTGTTTAGAGGGGGGGGAGAAGTAGAAGTCAGATGCACATTCCTAAAACAGCTGCTAAAAGCAAGCGCTATCGGGTGCCTACAAAACACAAGCCAATGCAACAACCCCCGAAGTGACTCAGTGGTTTTGTTTTCCCTGTGGGACAGGGCAGTCACCAGCCACCACAGAGGAAACCGCTCAGGGACAGCAGCGCCCTGGGTTCATTTGGCTCCAATTACCAACATGTAAATACAAGAACTGCAGTGCTACTGAATCATTTTTTTTTATTCCAAGAGGTAATACTATAGAAACAAAACCGTGATGCTTCACTTTTACTTTACACCAGCAGCTAGGGGATTGGCAGGGAAAACACCTATTCGTTGTGCGAAATAAGCAGCCAGACAACATAAAGCACCTACTGACTGGCAGATGCTAGTTAACTCCTCTCCCTGATGTTACCTGGCCCCCAGGTGCGAGGCTGCTGGTCGCCAAGACAGACTGATGCTCTGGGGAGGGATAAAACCCTGGCAGCTCTCACCTCTGCTTTAAAGCCAGCTCTGCATCTCTGCCTGCTTCCTTGCCATGTCTCCTCTCCCCAAAGCAAAAGCATCCCCACTAGTAAGATCTCACCAGCTCGCACGACCCCTGCAGGATGCAAAATTAAAACCCCTCCTTGCCAGGAGCCCCGGCTGAGGGTGCCCATCCCTCGTGGCTGAGCTTCAGGCCTGAAGATTAAACAGCTGCTGCTGCAGCCACTGGCAACTCTCATTTCAACAGGGCAGTGAGAACAGCTGCCGCAGCCACCCACCTGCCACTCTGGGGACAAGGAGGCAAGAGACACTGGTTAATGCAGGCAGCTAGATCCTCATAGCATCCTCAGAAGTGCACCATGTGCCCTGCTGAGGCATCCCACCCCAGCTCCTAATGACAAGACACACACACACCCCCAGTGCCAGGCTGCAGCCCAGCTCCAGTGCCCACAAGAGTCTGCAAGATATTGAAACCTCTCAATCCCCTTGGTTTTACAAATGTAGTGTCATCAAATGACAACAAGACCATAGGAATACCTTTTTCCCACTAGGGCTTTCATGCTATGCTATCATTTCGTTAATGAAGGTTTGGGTACCAAGTTGAGCACAACGCACAAGGCTCTGGATTTGGCCAAACAATGCTCCTATAGCAGTACTGCTGCAAGAAAACTCCATCTCCCCAGAGGGATGCTGCAGACATGATGCGATGGCTGCATCGAGCCAGTTTCCCTCTTAAACTGCACAATCTGGGAGGGGAATTCTGGACATCTTTGTAAAACAAACCTTGTCTTGAACAAGGCTGCTTTAATCAGATCTGCTCTGCAAAACACCCTTAATGTAACATCAGGGAAATATGGGTTCCCTGGGTGAGGGAAAGTCTCCCTGCATGGAAATCTAGAAGAAAAACTAGCTGACTATTATAAAAACATGGTCTAACCTGAAGGCAAAGAGAAAGCTTTAAAGAGCGGGATCTATACATGGAGGAGGTGGGGCTTCCACAGCCCTAGGAGAACCCTGGGCAAAGACAGCATAACAAACCTTCTATGTACTTACAAGCCTTATTCTAAGCATGTTCTAGGAAGAAATCCCATCAATTGAGCCCTGGCAGTGGAGAATGCACAAAAGCATCACCCACCAGCAGTCACACAGTGCCTGTGCCTCAGTTTCTATAGTGCTCGGTCCCCGCCAAATCTAGCAGTGTCCTGCAGCCAGCACTCCAGGGAACACCAGCACCTTCCCCATAATATCACTGCACACGTCTGCCTTGCCTTTTCTTTAAGTTTTAAAACCGGTCTTGCAAATCTTTGGAGCATAGAGAGAGGAGGGAAATTACTGCCCAGGAACGTCAGAGTTCTGCTGAGAATACGTATTTGCTCCTTTCCACAAGGAATGAAGATGTCAAGCTAAAAAAATAAAACCACTATTATTAGCAAGAGATCAGAGTGATTCTCCAATCAGGCACAGAGCACTGTGATTAAGTAAATTTCATGGTCTACCAAGCAGCAAAACATGAATACACTTGCCACACAGGCTCTGTGTGGCCAAGGGAAGTAACCTGGAAAACACGTAAGTTTAATGGAATAAACATACATTCCAAAACCCACCCAGTCGCTCTTGCCAGATGACTTGTTCCCTTCTTGCACAGGGTATGCTTCCTTTGTGCACATACATGATTTGTATTCCATTTCCTGCCCTTTTTGGGACCCTGTGTCATTTTGCAGATCCCTGAATAAGGTATTTATTAACACCTGGTGTTCCCCTTCCTTCCTTCCATTAGGAACTCACAGGTGATGACAGCAGCATAGGCTTTATCACTCTCAGGATCCCATCACCAGACTGCCAAATGCCTCTGGCCTCCCCAAACCAAACCGATTCAGGTGCAACCAAAAAAGTGGAGACCCTGCATCATCACCAACCACATCTGCTGAAACTGTTCTCAAATACTGTATTGAGCCTCTGAAAAAAATATCCCAAGGGACAATTTTTATAAATAAGCTCAGGTTCACACTGAAAAGTTGTTACCAGCCAGCAGATGAGGAGTTCACATGCAGCCAGGTCAATGTCAGTGACACACTTTGATCCGCTTCTTTCATTTCTTTATGAAATCCAGAGCCACTACCTACATTAATATTAGTATTCAGAGCTCACGTCCTATCCCTCTCCTCAGAACCATTCTAGCATCAGAGAACTCCTACTAGGAAATACAACAAAAGAATAATAAATAAATGAAATACTATCTACTAGCACACCAGTAGTGGTTACTTTATGCCTTACTTTCCCTTAATTTCTTTTTTTCTTCCCCTCGATCCTTTTCTCCCTCCTGCTCTACATCTCTACAGCTAAAATAGGAAATATCTGTTGAGCGTACTTCTCAAAATGCAATCACTGATTTCCCTGATCTTTTCCTCCACAGGATGGGGCCATGTTTTCCAGATAATTAAAGATACACTCACAATGACAAGAGTGCTGCGAGGTTGGGGTTTTTTAACTAAAAAAAATCCCAAACCATCTCCTTTTCATGCAAGATGATAGTTTTCAGCATAAAATTTCTTTCCCCCCCCCACCAACTGGAACATCTTGGCCCAACACTCCTAGGAAACTGGCTTAGGGTTCTTTGTGACAAACTGATGCTATTGGTTTTCCAGGGGGTTTTAGCTTAAAAAAAAAAAAAATATTAAAAACAATCAGGGAGAAAGATCTTCAAAACAAGGGAAAAAATGTTTCTATGGAAAAGCGTTTAAGGTAACATGCCAATGTATCATGTTATTACTGGGCAGGCTCTGCACTCAACTGCAGGAGATTTTTAATCCCCTTCCCTCACCTCCCCATTTTTTTTGCCCTAAATGCTCAGAGTATCTCAAGGCACATCCCTGCACCAGCAGCCCCACAGCTTTTTTCTATGTTTATAATGTTTATATGCCGTTTCCATAATTTAACTGAAGTCTTGGACTTGTCACAGATGCTACATACACATCACAAATACATGCTGCACATGGCACATACTCATCTTGTGTGTTACCATTTTTGCGCCACAGCACTGCTGCCGACAGCTGCCTTTCTCTGCCTTGATATTGGTTAGCGAGGCAGTTGTGATCCTGATGTACAAAAACACTTCCTGGTACTAGAGGGCTGAGTAATGTTATAAGCCTCCTTTTTCTTCTCTCCTTCATTAACTTCTCTGCAAGTACTTCTTTTTCAACATCATCAAAAAGAATCAAAATGACTTTCTAATTTTTTTTTACTCATTAAAAATCTAAATGCATTTTTATGGGGGAGCAGAACGTGCCAAGAATGGTTTTGAACAAATGAACAAAACAGTGTTTTGAGCTCATTCTTTAAGATAGCATTTCCAAAAAGAAAACCTGTTTTTTAGGTGCAAATGACTTGATCAGCTCCTCCTAACACCCAGACAAATGTCTGGGATGTCTGTTCTTTTAAGATTTTTTTTTTTCTCTACAACTTCCAGATTGAGAAGAATGACCTCATGTTCATTTTTATGTTTAGTGCCTTCCAGAGCACCCTTCCTCCCTCCCTCGCAAAGGCTTTCACCAGCCTCGTGCTGGCTGCTTCAGAGGTTCACCTCTTCCGTGCTCAGCTTTCCTCAGCTATTCTGCAAGATGTCAGCTTCACTTCACCCATCCAGCCTGGCCCAGTTCCAGCACTTTCTTGAAACACGTGTGCTGAAGGCTGCCCTATCTCTTTTGACACACCACTCAGATCTGGGACTTACCACCCTTCAGACAGTTGGATTTCACCATCAGTTGTTCTAAGACGACCCTAATTTCCACCAGTAACTCCATCGTAGAAAAGCTGTTTCTGGCATGTCCCCCACTCCCCTCCATGAATAATCGTATAGAGAAACCATTTGTTTGGTTTCAGGGAGGGGGGTGGGGGTTTTTGTTTGTTTTTAAATCCATTCACTTCCCTTTTTGTCCACAAATCCCCTCCTGTTGATGCTCTTCAAGCTCTGCTAGCTCCCACGTCACCTCCTTAGAGGAGCTCAGACTCCTCAGCCACAAATGCACCTTTGCAGCCCCTGCACACGCTTTCTCCTCCATCACTTTCCCCTTTCATTTCCTCCGAGATGTCCTCTCTTAAGCTAATGGCTTTGCTCAGCTCACCAAGCTGAAAGCATGGCTCTCCCACCGCTCTTGCGGGCATGGCACAGCTGCGAAAAGAGGTAATAGGGCACAAGAAAAATTCAGGTTTACCCCAGGCTGGAAGAAGAGGTGGACGAGAGCGAAGAGAGCCTAGAATCCTTTGGAAAGGTGGACCCCATGGAGAGCTGATGCTCCAGGAAAAGAAACTATCTGACCATCTGGGGCAGCAGAGGCAGCACAAGAGCCGAGTCCAGAGCCCCAGGGCCCAATGCTGATCTTAGAAGACCCTGAGAAGGGGCAGCCTTGAGCACCAGGGCATGAACAGCCCCAACAAATCCCGGCAGGTTTCTCCCTCTGTTTGTGGGGCTGTTGCTTAGTGGCACCTCAGCTCACAGAGGGAGAACTCCTGCAGATGTCTCCTTAGGAGGGATGCAAACAGCACATGAAACTATCATCAGAGGCTATTAATGTTTTCTTAACATGTGAACTAAGCTGAAAACAGAGAGCAGGGAGAAAAAAAGAAATTGAAAGCCTGCGTGGACATGGGTAGTACCTCCCCTGGTACTCAGACTTACCCGGACATTAGTAGCAGTGGGTGGGAGAAAAGAGATGCTCCTTGGCCTTCCCTTTACGGCTATCACTGCAGAGAGGCCATGCAGTGCTAGAAAAGAGAGCAGGACACTACAAGCCTGCTCTGGCCACTGCCCCATCTGGTCCTCTCTATCACTCAGAGCCACAGAAATTCACATTAACACAGGACCTTTGCTCCTTTGAACAGAAAGGCTCCCTGCTGGGTAGCAAAAAGCAGCCTTTGGGGTATGGGATCTGGCTGTTGTAGGAGAGATTACATGATTACAGACCACTGCCTCCAGTTTGAGGCCGAGAACAATAAAAAGCAATGTACTTCTAAGCAAAAATCAATATTCATATGAGGTCAGTCATTCTGAAATAAGAGGTCTTAAACACTTGGAAACAAATAATATGACAGCCAAATCCTCCATCAGTGAATGTGTATAAGCTCATGCTGGATATAAGCATCCTCCACAAGATACTTTGTTCCAGCCCCTACACACACACACACACACGCACCCATCTCTGCATTATCACTGCTCAGGCTTTCCACAGGATGACTCTGGATGCCACAGGGTGAGGGGAACACACTCTTTCTTCTGTGGACATACTTACTCTTCATTTAAGCACATTATTATTCATCTAGGGCAGCAAGGAAGCCAGTGCCATTCCCCACAGGGCTGCTGGCACATGACTATACAAGCACAGTGGTGGAAGGGGTGGCAGGGAGTGGGGCAGAGTTGCAGGGCTGAGCCACCAGAGATGGGGCTTATCGTAAATGCAAAGCATGGCCCAACACACCAGAGGTCTGCTCTGGGACACGAATCAGAGGCAGAGATGGTGAATTGTGAGCAAACTCCTTTTAGGGGCTAATGGGAACATGAGATGGGATTTCCTGAACACCCTCAAGGCTTGTCTTTTATATAAAGCTGCTTGCATTTAATTACCATCAGTTACATTAGCTACATCAGTCTATTTAATTAAATTGCAAGGACACTCATAAGTTGATTTAACTCTGTCTCAAATGGATTTAGCAAAAGTTGGCAAGAAACTAAATCAACATAAACCAAGATTAAATCAACTGAAGAGCATCCACACAGGATTTTGGAGCAATTTAACAAAACCGATTTGAAAACCCATTTTAAATGAAGCAGGGTAACTCAGGCACAGCAAGAGATGAACTTTTGGGATGAAAGCAAGGTGTCTAGCACTTCAGCAGCCCTGTGTAATAGATTTGAGCTGTGAGTAAACCCCCTTCCTTTTTCTTCCTGTCCTAGAGTTGGCATTTTATTTTTATCCACATAAGATTTATTTTATTTGTAATCCTCAGGACTGTTTGCCCAACAGCACTCAGCAAGCAGTTGCCATTTCCAGGCCCAGGCACACAACTGGAGGTCACAAAGTCACACACCATACAGCTGCAGCTGAATAGGGAGAGCACTGGTTTGTTAGGACAATTTAAAATGGCTATGAATTTGTGAACATTAAATGATCTACCTTGAACTAACTCCCAGCTCTGAATGCACCTGAAGTCTAATTGGAAGCTTTTAGCACCAAAATTTTCAGTACAAAAGCAGACAGCAGATAAAACAGGCTTTTTGCAGGCAAGTCGCACTGCACTGCTCCTTCATGCAGCAGCAGCTCCAGCAGACGCAGTGAACTCTGCACGCCTTCAGCACACACCTGAACCATTCTGTACCAAAAGTAGAATAGGAGGGCAGAAAAACAATTCCAGTTTTTTATGTGAAAAATCAAGTGGCCACAGGAGCACTCCACTGTGCAGGCATCACCGGGTGGTTTACACTGCTCCTTGCAGAAGTCATCCCAGCCTCCAACCCAGGCATGCTCAGGAACGGCAAAGCCTGGTAAGGATTTATAAACTCATCCACTGTGACCAAATTGCTTACTTCAGCTCCAGAGCTGCTAGTACAGACTTCTTCCAGCCAACACCAGTCACTTGCTTGCACACAACCCTCTTATTTTTTCATAGCTGCATTTCAGCTTGCCCCTCACAAACTAAGCATCTCTTCCATGGGATAGGAACAGTCCTAACAGCTTTCCCAGCAAATCAAGTGATTCATGACCAGTTTAATGCCACTTTTTGTGCTGCTATAAACTAGGTTTACAGTTCAGTGACTAGCAAGAGTAGAGCTGCCACAGTTTCCTTAGTGCTACAATGACCATTATAGTAGTACCCCAAACAATGATGTGGCTACCGTAAAGTTTCAGGACCACCTTTTATTTCAATGAGGAGCTGTTACTAAGCACAGGCTCTGTAGAAGGGAAGAAATGAGAGAAAACCCGCAGCCTGACAACAGCAATCTGGAAGATAATTAGTTTTCTAGACCAGCTCCAACTTCTCCATCCAAAACCTGCCCCCAGATCACAAAAGCGGCAAAACCTCCTTGCACTAAAATCCCAGAGGCTGCAAAGCGGGCCTCTGTCATCCCTGCAAGGTAGACAGTATGGTCTACTAAGCCATCAGAAACTTGTTACAGCTTTGCTATGTGGGCAAATCTCTCCAGATCTCCACATCCTACCTGCGAGATGCATCCCACTGCTCTGTAAAATGTGTTGATAGAAAGTCACAGCAGAAATGTGGGGAAGCAAGCAACACTGGAAACTTGACTCAGCATGCTGGTTAAATTCAGTTCCATTTAGAATTTAGGCGTTCATCCTGTTCAATGTGTATATATACATACGCACACTTACATGAAAAGTCATGCTTCCAAATGCTTCCATATTTATTTTCCTATGACATCTTAAATTCATAAGTAAAACAAGTACCTGGAAATTTTGACGTGAATTTACCATGAAAGTGTTATTTCTGACCCTGGCCAACGCCACGTAAGATCAGATGTGCACTAAAAAAAGACCGCAGCAGTACTGTGGTTTTTAACCAACACAGCACAGCTCAGTAGCTGGCTGCTTTGTCAATCCACAGCCTCAGTAATGACAAACCTGCCACTCCTAGGAAGTCAGTTCCAGTAGCATTTTGCAGCACCCTCCTCACTACCCTGATGTCTAGACTCTTTTCCTCTCCTAGAAAGAAATTAATTTACCACCATGCTGAAAAAGAACTAGCCAAGTAGGGAAAGCAGAGAGCACACAAAAAAAAGGGGGTTTCTGCCAGTGGGTGATAGAAGGGTTCTATAAAACATGGGTCCAGCCGTGGATCAGCCAATGGATTGAACACTGTTGTGAACCTCTCAGTCAGATCAATTTTGCCCTGCTGTTGCATGTCTATCACCTGAAGCCATTTCATTGATTTTCATGGAAGATTTACCCAGGTTTTGAAGAATGAAAGCCTTTATGTCTTCCATGCTGCTGAAGGAGGGAGCCATCCATGCTTTCTTCTGTATCTGGAGCAAAAAGATCCTTCCCTCCTCATTACAACTATCATTAACAGGAGAAAAACAAACAAGACGCTGTGTACAGAAATGTTCTGTTGCCATATATAGCAATGCTGTTTCTTAGCATCCCTGTTACTGCAAACAGCTCCACCCCCAAAATAGCAGGGGATGATGCACTGAACCAAACAGGCTGGTTGGTAGCAGCTTTGTGTGGTGTCATACCTCAGCTCATGGGCACCAAAAACTGGAACAGACCAAATGCCCAATTCAGAAATAGGAGGTGAGGCCACCAGGCATCTTAGGTAACAACAGCACTTCAGAGCACCTCCTCCATGGTTTTCAGTACCAGGTAGCCAACCTGCAAAGCTGCAGGAGGGCACATCAGCTCTGCTTCCAGATCAGTCAGGAACAGAAAGCATGTCGATCGATGGTTCAGAAATACATACCCTTGTGTTGGTCCCATCGCTGTTAGGATATTCATGCTGGTTGGCTCCACAGGATGGCATTTCTGTGCAGCTCACCAGCTTATCAGCGCAGGTACTCTCAGTAGGTATCCTGTGTTTGCAGTTGGCGTTCACAGCACATGTCTCACTTCTCACACTTTAGGATGTGAGACAATCACTTGGGAAGATCAGAGAAGACACTGTCTCTTTAGCACACTACCACCAAATAACCAGGTGGGTCTAAGGTTTCAGAGGCCAAAGACGCTTTGTTTTGATATACTCTGCCCTCTAGGAAGTCTTGACCTAATCCTTAGGAGATGGTTCAATGCTTCTATACTCTGCTATCTTCTAGACTAAAACCTTGAAGGGGGGTTGTTTGGGGTTCCTTCCCTCACTCCCTTTCCTAAAACTAATTACGCTATGAACTAGAATGAATTCCAACTACTCCTGCAACAGACAATACCTCCTTGAAGCTTTAAGGGGAAAAACAAAATAATAATCTTGCCCTCAGTATCATTTTGGAGGACTGCATAACTACATAGCCTCACTGTGTGGCTCATATCACATTTTCCTTCACCATCTTCAAACATCTTACACCCCTTTTGTTGTTCCTCTATTGCCAGAACAGAAAGAGTGAACACTCCCATTTGGTCTTCCCCAGACTGGCCATTATGGTATAGTTTACTGATGTCCTTTCTGGGGTCAGCTCCCAGTCTTTACTTACTTTCTTCCCAAGAAAGTTTTTCCATGTCATCATTTCTTCTTCTTCTTCCTTCCTCTGATTACTCCCTAATTCTGAAATATATTTTCCAGCATGGAGTGACCATCACCCACTGGTCCAAATAAGGTGTCCAACAGATTACACAATGACATAATAAAATTAGCCATTTCAGATACCACCCACCATAGGATGCTGTGGTTCACACCCCTGAAGTCTGATGTGGTAGAGCAAATCTCTCAGGAAATCCTGGCAAGCCAGACCCAGAGGACCAGACTGCTGCAATTAATAGCAATTTCACTCCCACAGCATCGTCCAGGGGTCATGCTTACTGTCACAGCAAAGCTGCCTGACAGAGTCATGGAGGCAGCCAGCCCGTGACCCAGGCAGCTCCAACATCCTTTTCTGCACGGGCTTCATGCCTGGCACCTTCCCAAGGGGCTTGATTTCTCCATGCCCTCCTTGTGCAGTCGGGCATTAAATATCAAACAGTGGCCTTCCTATCTCTTTCCTGAGGGGCTTAATTCATTGTTTAAGTGATCCTCTAACACAAGATGTAAGGAGCTGTCAGCAGCACAACTAATACAGTCATCACCTAAAAGCCAGCAGCTCTGCTCTATGCAGATATCTGTAGATTATTAAATAATATTAGACACGATGCAATGGTGGTGAGGGAATGAGATTCACACCAAAAATAAAAACAAAACATCCCAAAACACCACCATACACCCAAAAATCCTGAGAAGAGGGAAATAAATGATTAACAGTCATGAAAACCACAAGGAGGAGGTAAGGACAAGTTTGCTGCAGCCTCCTGCAGAAGGTACAAAGCAGCAATGGAAAACTGCTCCCTGTGCTGCTCACATGCCATGCTGAGGATGAGAGGCACATACTGGCTGCCCCCCCTTCAGCAAGCTCTGGTACTAGGAAATTTATCCTGGGACATTTGGCTTGTACTTTTTCCTCCTCTGCAGCTAAACTTAGTTGTAAAGTAAGTGCTCTGGGGACACAAATTCTCTTCCAGTCCTGCTTCCTCCAAGCCCAATGAGGTTTTTGCCCTTGGCTCAGAGCAACAGTAAATCTCAACAGGAAGCCCAAAGGCATCCCTTCCCACCCTGCCATCCATCAAAGCCTTCAGGAGGTGTTTCAAGAGCACGGGGCTGGAGGACAAGCACATAGTGAAAGCCAGGCCTCAACACATCGCGCCAAGCATAGAGCAGGGCAAGCCAGCCCCAGGGCTGGGTGCAAGCGTTGGCATTCTGCAAGCTGAAACCCAGGCTCTGGGCACTGCCCACAGCACCTCCCACCACTCCTGCCAAGCTGGACACTTCTGCCAGTGAGCCATGTTCTCAGAAACACTACAGCCCAGTCCATTTGCAACTCCACTTTTAGGATTCAGGAGCAGCACTAAATTAGGCAACATGTCCAGCCCCACAGCACCCAGGGACCCCGACGGTGGCATCCCTCCACAGGAGAGGCACAGCAAGCTTTGTTAGAGCCGGTGCAGAAGCAAACGTTATGGCGCTCCTGCTGCTGACACGGCTGACCTGCTTGGTTCCTACTGACCACACAGGAGCAGCCAGGTGCACAATAGCACTTATTTTTATGAATGGGTGCATTTCCAAATAAATTTCTATAAAAAGATATTAACACAGACAAATCTAGTACCCTTACAGAGACTCAGTATACTACCAAGAGAATAAAAAGGTCCTCACCTGCCTTCCAGCTAATCCCATACAAACTCCTGAACTCTAACCTTCTCTTTCCACACACACTTCCCCAGGGCATGAGGACAGCAAAAATGTACTCACTCTTAATTTCAAGGTGGATTAAAGCTTTGGGTTACAAGCAAAAAAACCACCAACACCCCCAAAAAAAACCAGCCAACACCCTGCTAGCTTCCAGTGCCTGGGCACAGATTTCCAACACAAGATAAAAAGAGATCATGCTGTTAACTGCACCCAGTGTTTTAGGGTCAGGTACAGCTCCCACTCAGCCAGGCGCTGCCTGGAACCAGCATCCAGCTAAAAGCTCCCACAAAGCCAACACTGCCTGAGCAAAGAGAAGAGGCTCTGCAGACAGAGCGGACTCAGCAAAAGGGGGATGTACAGTATAGGAAATACTCACCTGTGGATACCTGACTAGATAACGAGCAATCTGGACTTGAAAACCCACCCTGGTATCTTGTTCTCTTAATCAGCTTTTATTACAAAGGAAAAGCTAAGCTCAGCTGTCAGGAGGGGACAGAGGTGACAAGGAAGGGGAACATGTGACACAGAGGTGGTTGTTTACTGGGTATCACTTCTGACCTCCTGCTGACAAGATGAGCTGTACAGCAGCATTTAATCCCAATCACATTTGGCAGTGCAGAAGGACTCCCCGCTTCTGGTTTGGGGGCATACTTCTTCCTTATGCAAGGTCCTCACCTCGCCTGCCCTTCCTCATTTAACAGAGCCAAAATACACACATAGCTCTGGGAGGAGCCCAGCAAAGCACAAAGAATTTTGTGAATGAAGAGCAATAGGAAAGGATGACAAGCACTGGAGCCACCAACTAAAACTGCTTTTCCCACTGTGCCAATACAGACTTACATCAATTCGTTTACTGTCACAAACAAACTAAATACAACACTGGAATGAGCCAGAGCAAAGCTCCTTGGTGCAGTGGCATCCTGCCTGTATCTGCTACAGTGAATCATGTCTGGGAGATGCAATGTGTATCTTCCCCCTGCAAATACAAAACGTTGACATATGCTAGATCCATACAGCCCAAGTGCCATTTACAGCTTCCACTGGGTGCTAAACACGAGGGGATTTCCATACCCAAAACTTTCAGCATGACTGTAAGGGAAGTTCTTAGAGGAAGGAAACAAAGAAAAAAAAAAAAGAAGGTTAAAACACAAGACAGGACAAAGAGCAGCATACTTTCTTCTCCCTGATAGCAGGCTGTTCTCCCAGTCTCCTTGAGAAGCTGCCACCCACCTGCACTTGGCCAGGGCTGGCTCATCTTCTGTCCAGGAAGCTCAGATCAATACCCAGGAATAGCACGGATAAATTTTTAAGAGGAGTAACAGCCATCTCACGCCCTTGCTAAACTGCTGCACACATTATTCGCAGTTGCTGCTAAGCCTCTGAAAGAACCACTAGGAACTACACTAATCAATTTTTATTTCTAATTAAACTGATGCCTGCAATATGCTAGAGGAAACGTGGGCAGAAGGGACTACCCTAAACTAAGATCTTTAGGATGCAGGAGGGCAGGGATTTACACCAAGTAATTGGCCTTCTGAGACTGCCAACAAAGATAGCCGACTGGCAGATTGCCTCTTCCCGGACACCATTCCGGCCTGGGACCCCAAATCTTCCCCTCATTCATTTCTTCCTGCCCTTCACCACCTTCACAGGCCTTCTGCTTTGTAAGTGAGGTCTCCGAGGACTTGGTGAGGTTAGGGTTTAATGGAGTAACTAGTACCTCTGTATCACCCATCACAGCCTTCACTGAAGAACAACTCAAATTTCACTTTTTTTTTTTTTTACTCTCGAGTTCCATTCCCTCCTGCCTGAAAATCAGGAAAGAGGCTTCCCAGCCAGGGAGACCCACCCTCTCTGGATGCCTTCACCTGCTTCATTAAAATATCTCTAGTCTTAACAGAGGGTTTAGGCCCATTTATTACACCCATCATTTACTACCAACTGTGCCTGGCCAGACAGCCGGACTCTGCAGCGTGGGTGTCTCCACCTCAGGTCACCCCAGCTGCCCCGTACAGCCCGAGAGAGAAGCAGCTCCTGCAGACAAGCTTCATGTGGCTACGTCGGGTGACTGGATCGAGGCAAAACGAGATAAACCACTGATCTCCCTTCTGCAGTGAGGAAGAAGGACAGACAGGCAAAGCTGGGCAAACAAATCCCATCCTACAGCACCTTCATTTGGAGCTTGCCAACAGGGAGAGCCTCCAACCACCTGCTTAAGATGAAGTGTTGGGGAAAAATAAAAAAAGGAACCAGAGACGCAAATGTTGCTGACAGTGAATGAAAACTGCCAGTGCTACAGCTACATGCGTCTCATGAGCTGAAAGGATGCTTGTGTGTGTGTGATGCCTTAAAACCCTGCAGAAAAAAAACAAAAAGTGAAGTGTTATCAGAGGGCTGGCAGAGGACTGGGGTCCAGCAGACTAGCTCAGAGTGGCTGTCCGATGATGCTCAACAGTCAGAGGCAAGGACGACAACAAGGGTACATGAGAGCAAGGCCAAGGCAGTCCTGAGCAATGAAGTAATGCCACAGCCGGGTAGCACACTGTAGAGGGGTGAGCAGTCCTCACGTGTTCCTATGTCCTTGCCTCTGACTTGAGCTGTAACAATATTTCTCAACACTGGCTTAAGAATTTTACAATTCTTATTTGGGCAAGGAGGCAGTAAAGGGTGATCCAGTTTGAAGAACAGAATAACTAAATCACCTTTATGAAGTTACTTTTTCAAGCTGTAACAAAGATTTCTAAAAGGTACTCCATCATCTCTTCATCATGAGATAAAGCCAGCAGCTTGTATTTAAACTCTTTTGTACCTTCTTACATTCCTCCCAGCCTTTGTGTCTTCTATTGCCTCATTTCTTCAAGTCCCAGCCTCTAAGCTCTTAAAGCTAGATGGCCTCTTCTTTCTGGTCACAGCATCCACCAGGAGTTTGGGACACTGATACAGATGACATAAGGGCTTAGCAGACAAGAAACCTAGAAGTGAGAAAACTCCCCAGAAAAGGTCCATAACAACCTTGAGAATAATGTGGAGTGAGTCACGCTGGACACTTCAGCATTGCCAATGTTGAGAGAAGACAGCAGGTAAGCTTTCAAGTCCATTGTGGACTCTCAAGTACCTTGCCTAAGTGCACACGCAGAGCAGTGAGACAATCTGGCTGACAAATTGCTTGGGTCACAGCAGCCCTGGACAGACAAAGGCTTGATCCACACAGTGGGGGCTGCTGGGCAAGCAAGAGCATCTCTGGTGTTTACCACAGAGACTCTGTGGACAGGGAAGATTGAAACACTCACTGGAAGAGTAGACCAAGGTGGTGCCAGGGCACAAAAGGGACAATTGTCCCAAGATCTATTTGAAACTCCAAGTGAAGACACATTGCACTTCTCAGTCTCCCAAGTCAGTTCAAAATAGCCCCAATTCAAAATTGCCTCAAATTTATTTCCTCTCTCTACACCCAAATCTTACTACCAGACATAAGCAGTTTGCTGCAGAATAACTCACAGTGAGGAAAGACTAGGAAAAAAAAAACCAACTTGTAGTAGTGCTTAAATCTTGTTTCATTTCATTCCTCCCAAAAAAACAATCCTGAGAACTAAACAAGCTGTTGCCAAGCTGCTTGCAAGGATTTATTTTGAGTTTTGTAGCTTATTTCAGTACCCAGGTGCAAGCTCCTCTGTTTTGCTTGTTTGCAATGCAGTGATTTCTGCTGCTGGAAGCTGTATGCACTGCAGAGGCAGCACCTGGGAGTAGTTTGGAGGCACTTTACTATTCTCTTTCTTCTTGGTTTTTTGGAGGGATTTCTGGTGTTTTGCCTGAGACAGCCTACGCATATAGATAAAGTAAAATGACTCCTTCAAAAGGCTCCCTACTGAGCAGGTATTCAGGATGGAGGCAAGGGGAGTTGGGGGCTCATAGAGCAAATGCACCTACCTGATCTCACATCCCTTCACCAGGTTCAACTTCCAAGTTCCACTTTGCTTAAGAGCAATGCACTTGCAAGAGCTCTCCACTCTCACCAGCAATCTCTCTCCTCCAGAAGCACCTTAGCATTCCTCCTCCAGATGTCATGGGATTTCCATCATAGGTCACCAACAATAGCATTTTGCCTCATGCAGCTTCTGGTGCTGGGCAAGAGGATCAGCACCAGCTCTTCTGCTCAGCTCCTTTCCCTGCAGCCCCTTCCTCTTCTCCCACACTGGTGTCTATCCCTCTCACAAACATTTGCAACACTCAGGCAAACACTGTCATTCCTACAGGAATCCCACTGGGAGTTTTCCAGTGACAGTAACTCCTGCAGCCTGGGGAAATACAGGACATCTCACAGTTCAAGATGAAGCTGCAGTCTGAGAAGCAGCTGCATGCAGAGAGATACGTAGGAGCAAAGACATTTTAGTGTGCACAAGGGGTTTAAACAGAGATAGGTTTATGCTTGCCGTGTCCCTTGGGATAAAGATTGTGATGACAGCCATCACTGTTGCCAGAAAAGAGGATTTCAGGATTGCCATTTGAAAGCCGGCTGTACCCACACAGGTAATGCAGTGCCCACACCAGCATTGCACCACTGGAATAAAGCTAGCAGAACACCTATGCTGCTACAGAAGTGCTTTAATGTGACCAGTATATACTCCACTAACCGTTATCGAGCGGGAGTAAAGCGGCAGCCTCCCAGGTGCCTCAGTAGCCTGGGAAGAAGGGACAGACCTGCTCAGCTCTGCATGTAATTTGCAAGATTGCAGCCCGAGTAGCGCAATTCTTTACATCTAAAATACTTATGTCAGAAAACTAAGCCAAAAGCTCCTTGATCCATACCACAGAGATTTGTATTCCACTGGGTTTACAGAAATGGAAACTTAAGATGTCCACTGGTTTCTAGAAGAGGCAAAACAAATGAGCCCTGAGCAAGCCCTCACCCTGCCCTCCAAAAGCATCGCTTCCCCTGCCCTGCTTTGGCTCCACACATAATCAGAAGCTCTCAAAACTAATTTGAGAGCCTGTAACATTCATGAAGTTGAAACTGGGGAGAAAAGGGGTTTTGCTAACATTGGGAAGAGCCAGTAAAGCAGACTGGCTCTCCTAGCTAGCTAGTTACAGGAGCTTCTTGCAGCTGCTGGCATACCCCTGCATAATGGGATTTAGGGGCGAGATGGAGGAGAAGTTGGAGAGGCGTTTGCAGAAACACCTAGGAACCTTTAAACACTGGGAAGAGCAAGCCTTATATATCTGGTCATGCATATCTCAGAATAGCTTTGAAGGGAACCGGTGAAGAGCAATAGATGCTCACTGCCAAAACCCACAATGAACTGATGGCAGACCACCCCATCCCCCTCCCCTCTGCTGCTCCTGTCCACAGGGATGGCAATGCCAGAGCGCAAGGTGCACTGCACTGCTTGCACAGCTCCATTGTCCTCCATCTAATCACAGTACAGACAATAAATTTGCCACTGATGACAGTAAGATTACCCATACTTCAAGGCACGGCAGGCAAGGAGACAGTCTTTCATTCAAGTGACAGCTGTTTCTGCAGGCCAGATTTTAACACACACACCCACAGGGAGAAAACCCCATCACACCCACCAATTCCTGCTTCCAACCATGCAACACTTTAGATGCTTCAGAAGACCTGTCCTCATGGAGTTCAGTTACTGTTGGGGTTGGCATTTCTTCAATATCTCTGGTTTTGTACCAACCACATGCAGCAATTACACATTCTCCCAGGAAGAAGCAAGTGGCTTTTTCCAAGGAAGGCATTCTTGTAAAAGAAGTATTTCCTCTTAGGAAAAAACAACTAAACAACCAAAAAACAGCCACATGCAAAATAAGCTTTGCTTTCCATTTTGTAATTTTAAAAGTACTGAAAACCAAGTTCCTGACACAGAAATTAATTTTAAAAGCACCACTTCATATCAACATTTAGCAGAGTAGTACACACAAGTTTCACCAGCAAGATTTAGGATTAAGTGTTTTCTTGACAAGACAAATCGGTGGGGCAAAAAGAGAGAATGGGTCATTTATTTCCATAGTGCTATCTGTGATGGTATAGTAAAATTGTGTATGACAGTTTGTTTCACATTGAAGAACAGCAATAAGAAAACCAACAGCCAAGCCAAGAGGAAAAATGCTAAGTTGCCCCACAACTGGATTTGAGGCAGCAGACTTATTCTGAAATTAAAAGGTGTTGAGCTTCTGGCTGGAAGGGGGGAAAACATAACCAAAGAAAAGAAAAACACACACACACACCCCAAAACAAACTGTTTAACTTCCAGGTTCAGATGACTCTTTAGTTCCTATGGGACTGCAAACATGGGGAAGAGCTCCAGAACATGCAGAAAGGGTGACACAGGAGGCACAGATAGCACCAGTATAAATTTAAAACTTAAAAGGATCAATAGTTTCAAGATAACTTATAGATAAACACAATTTCAAGAAATTTCTTCACTTGATTGGTGCATTGCCAAGCAGCACAGAAGTGCTTTCTTCCTTCACCCCCCTTTTTTCTAAGTGAATACCAGGAAGAAAATTAGCAGCCCTCATTTGTACAAGGGCCAAATGCAGTCCCCATGCATCCTCTGTATCATTTACTCCTTGATTTTCCTATAAAGCCATGGGAATCAGAAAATATTCCTGAAGGTGTCTCAAGAGATCACCAAGCCCATGCTTTCCTCACCAATACTTTTGCGGCAGCTTACAACTTGGTACCATCTTAAAAACAGATTGAGCATGTTCTCCTTTCCTTCAAGGAGTCATTAAAGAAGGGGTGGACTTTTACCAGACAATCTGTTTGACCACAGCAACAACAAACCTCTATGCAGGTAAACCCAAGTACAGTTTTCCAGCCATTGCGTAATAGCCTCATCCAGTCCATCTTTCCAAGCCCATCTTGCCTAATTCTTCAAAAGAGGTTAAATAAATTAACATGAGAACAAGCTCACACTGAGGGAGAATGTTTCTGATAACTTATAATCCCAGTTTTGCTTCTAGTGAATTGGCCAATACTTAATACACCACCTTATCTGAGCACCTCCACAGCAGAGCTTCATAAAAACATTGAAAGATAACAACCGTAAAATTTTGAAAACATAAATTACAGATGCATAACGGAAGGTTTAAGTCTCCAGTTCACTTGGAAAAGAAGAGGAGCTATAAATTAGAAGAAATACAAGCTCCAGAAAAATACCTCCGTGCTAAATTTCACTTTATATACCCAAAATAAATTTCCATTTTAGACAGAGGGAGATCTGTTTACTTATTTCCCTGAAAAATAGATGCCACAGAATAGGTCTGTCTAGAGCCTGATATATTATTTCTTCACAGGCCTTGCTGGATGGCAAGAAGATTGTAATTAAAGTTAACTCCAAAGACAAGATACAAAACAGCAACACGCTACAAGTTGCCCCACAGGCTTTTTGCTAACAGCATAGGTAACCACTTAGCAAAACATCTTGGCAAACAAATACAAGGATCCAGATTCCTTGGGATCATTTAGCTAAACCCTGTTAGAAATCCCCTTCTCCATCTTTATCTGAACCTCTAAAGCCAAAGGCTACAAAGCCATAACTCTACAGCCCATGTAGAAATTAGTTTCCTTGAAATGCAAATAGTTTTAAAGCAACTAAATAGTTTAAACCGTCAGCGTGTGGAAAGAAGAAGTCATTATTTTATAGTGATCAGAGGCGTCTGAGGTGCTTCAGACAGCACACGGAAAGACACAATCCCTGTAGACCTTACCATCCAATTAACTTAATTAACCATGTTATTTCCCTAGTTCCTGGTAAGTCCTTAAATCAATGAACTATGACTTAATAGCAAAGTACATAACTAGGAGCTTTATTGATCATATCTGCACACAACACTGACCGAACTCCCAAAGTCACAGCTTGGCATAAAACCTATAAAAGATACCTCAGTAGCAGACTTCCACTTTATTATCCCAAAGCCCTGTGCAGGTACCAGAGATGGGAAAAAAGTGATCAAGAAGCAGGGACTGACATTTTAATAGCAAGAGAGCAAATATTGAGCGCATGTTTGTTAATCTACATTACAAAAAGAAAAAAATCATTACAGTGTTATCCAATTTTAAAATAAAAAATTTTAAAATCACCTCTCACAAAGAAAGATCCTAGGGTATTTTACAAATTAATAAAGAGGCCAGACCTCCACATCCTCTCCACACCTCCTGTGGCTACCTAAAGCCCAGAACAAGCAAGCAGCAGCTCAGCCCAGGTAGGGAGGAGCAGAGGGCAGGTACAAGGTTGCGGAGAAGAAAAGCTGCAGGAAATTTGCCTGCAAGATGATTCAGACATCCCCCCTGCCAAAGGAGCTCTCTAATGGTGCTTTACACCAGCTCCAGCCCCACTATCCACCACTGCCACGTCTCCTCAGCAAGGGCACAACATCCAAGACCAGCAGGTCAACAGAAAGCCCACAGCCACCCTTAAGCACAGGGTGCGTATCCCCAATTTTGCCTCCCAGGACGAAACAGCACCAGCCTCTTTCCTTATTGCTGATGACTCTTTGGTGCATCTTCACCGTTTCCAGCAGTGTAACCGCGCAGCCCTGTGACGTGGTATTGTCACGGCCAGTAACTGGCCATAAGCTCTGTACGGAGTCTGCAAGGCCTCAGCACGGAGGCTCGTCAGGCTTGCTGTGTCTGAGGTTTTCTTGATCTGCCCACAGCTTTGTTTTACTTGATTTCAGCAGCAATTTCAGTAATTGACCAAATAACTATGGCTTGGTTGTACAGGTCTGTACAGTACAACCTTAGTTTTATACGGGCACTTGTAACAAGCAGTTATTCTATGAAGAATGAGGTATTTTAATGATAACAGTGCAGAGAAATAGTGCACTTGAGCAGCAGAGATATAGGATGGCAGGTGATGGGACACAGACTTGACACTGGAGACCCCACAGCTCTGAATAACTTACTCATGATTCGTTAAAGAAACACACACCTGGAGCTGGACTAAAGCGCTTGTAGGGATAATGAGGAGAACAAATAGCATCCAGCATATGTATGCTGTAACATAACCTGGAGCTGCAGACTGATGAGCAAAGGTGTGAAAGTGTCTTAGCAAACAAAAATGACCCCAAGCAGATCCTGACTAGAGGAGAAAAAAAAACATCAATATGAACATCATATCCCCCAGTGAGTAACATGCATATGTAACAATTTTAACCACATTATTCTTTTTCTGTAACAATTACTGCAGGACTAATAACTATTAGACTATTACAATTTCAATTACACTTAAAGATGCTTTTGGCTTTTCATATACAAGGCATGTTGTGCCACATCTTCACCCGTAAAAAAAAGTGAGTACAACAGCAGTCACACACAATATAGAGCAACAGCAGGCACGAGGGCACCCCTTAATCCCCTTTCACCAGCTCTTGTCCAGGATGATCTATTACCAGCTCCTAATGACGCTGAGGAGGTGGTTCATTTTCGAATAGGTCAGTGACTCATCGTTTTAATTCACTTCCCTCCACTACAAATCAATGAGCTCCTGAAACAGTATGATCCTGGACGACTGTTGTTGTAACATCTCACAGGGAAAGTAGACCCTAAAGGCCCCTTCCAAAGCTAGGTCACCACAACTGGCCAGAAAGATGGACTTACTCTTGGTGGGAAGCAAGCACCTCCTGGTAAGCGGACACCTTTCAACAAAGGAGTTTTCGTGGATGTTGAGCAGATCCCCATCTGTTTTCTCTTGCAGTGAAACAGGAATATCATACACCAGAAGAAAGCTGCCCTGTAATAAACTGGACCAGCCATGGCACTATCCAAAAAACCACCTCCATTCTCTTGGTTACTTGGCTGCATAAATGAGTTTTTCTACTGCTGGGCTACCCCACTCGCTGTACTGGGCGCAGCTAATAACAGCATTACATTATACCGTTACACTCAGGGGCTATGATAAGCCTCAAGAGCCAATTCACCCCAGAGTTAAATTCACATAAGGAAAAATGTGCACATGTTCGTACACAGAGGGAATGTCTCAGCTGTTTTGAAACGGTGCAGAGGCAGCCATCGCCACCTGCCCCTGTAATGCAAGGGCTGCTTTGTCAGTCGTTTTCCTTTACACCCTGCTGAAAAGATCTCCCACTTCTACACAGGGGCTTTGACAGCATGCCCATCATGCCAAGACCCAAGCAACCCCCCCGCAGCGTAATTCAACGCCGCTCTCCCTGCACACCACTGAACTGCACCTCCAGCCTATACCAGCTGTGCAAGAGCTGGATTTCTGTAAAAAACTCGCAGCTGCAGAGTGAGATAACCATGAAGCAAGCCCCCTTGCTTCGCAATTCTCCAATTCCCATCCCTCACTCCCACCTCCGCACCCTTTACCGCTGCACTGAAACCAAGCACCAATGTTGCAGCTTGCAATTAAACATCATGCCATGATTTTGCAGGAAAGCAGCAGCACAGAAAAACGGCACCCTGAGGACTCCAAACTCACTAGATAAGCCAGCAGCAAGGCAATGAAGGGTAGTCAGAAATCTGTGTCCCCCACTGGGAAGCCCCTGGAGAGGAGCAGCTGCTTTCAGCAACAGTCAGGGAAGCAGATGGGTGGCAGAGGACAGCACTCCCTGGCCAAAAGCCACACTCCCTCTTAATTATTCAGAGGCAGAAACTGGATGGAATTCGTTGCGGTGTTGCCCGTCACTGAATTACTCCCAGACAGTGGCAGTATGTGACCCTTGGCAAGGGGCACCCCCAAAGTGCAGAGGTAGTGCCAGCTGCCAGAGCAGCAGAGGGTTCCTTACGGAGGAGCCCGACTGCGAGCTAGAGGCACACAGCAGCTGCACAGCCCGTCCCCAGGCAAGGGCACGCTACAGCCAGCAAGCCTCACCTTACAGCAAGCCCTACAGAAACCAAGCATCGCAGCCTGGTTTGCGGAGCTTTTGCTTTCCGATCCCCAGCCCACTTACTAACAAGCCCCTGTGTATGCACGGTGACAGTGAAGGAATTATATTAAAGTAGGACAGGATATGCCAAAAAGCCAATTACAATGGCTATTTCAAAAAAACAACCCAGGAGCCATCCCTTTACACGGCCAAACA
Organism: Falco rusticolus; assembly: GCF_015220075.1. Lineage (NCBI taxonomy): Eukaryota > Metazoa > Chordata > Aves > Falconiformes > Falconidae > Falco > Falco rusticolus. The sequence continues at coordinate 13,170,484 of NC_051190.1, forward strand.
CCCTTGGCAGGTGGTGGGTGGAAGAAAAAGAATAAATACAATTAAATAAGCAAGACAGACAGCTCAGCTTTGTGTTATATTTGAAATGCAGTCTCCAGAGGCTGAGGAAGCAGCATGACTGACTAGGGCAAATTTTGAAATTCCTCAAAGGCAGGTTGCCTAGATGTGTGGCCAGACCCAGGCTGACAGAAACACTGCTAACAGCACCTACTTTCCTAGAGGATTATCACTGGATGTAATGGATGGAAACGAGATTAGATAGCTGGTAAACTCACAACACAGATCATTACTGTAAAGGGAAATTTTTACCCACTGAAACAGAACTTTGTCAGCTGTGTGCTGCAATGCACTTGCAACCCTGTGCCAGGAAGACATTTTCTAACACATTTTGGTCATTTTTCCCAGATATTTGCCACAGTTGGCATAATTCTGAGTATGAAGATGTAATGAAAGTGCAGTTATTGAGTGTGGCTTCATGTCTGTCTGTCTCTGCTTAACATGTTTTGATCTGAGCATCAAAAACCTTTTGAAGTGTAGTCATTACCCATGCTCTGCAGACCTGAAGGCTGGGGCATGCAGAGGTTTACAGAACTCCTCAGTCCCATTAATTTCAACAGACAGATAGAATCCCCCACCACTGTGAGAAACTAAAGGATAGCTTGATTTTGCTCAAAGCCCCACACTCAGTTAGGAATAGAGCTAGGCACAAGCCTGTGGCTCAATCCCCAGTACTAACTGACTAATTAATAAGTGCCAGCCACACTGGAATTGCTGTAGTTACCACTGGACTACAACCTCATGTGTTGCAGAACACAGACGCTACCAGGTGCTACTACACAAGGAAGGGATATAAAAGAGGACGCAAAGCCCATGAAACATGGAGTAGCAAAATATGGCCAGTAAATTGAAGCATGCTCCCAGCACCTCTTTAAGTGCATGCCACAGGATTCGCAGCATGCCTGAACTCTGCTTTTATTTGAAAATTGGAGACAGAACACCAGCCTCCAGCCCCATGTGGGGACAGAGCCCAAATGCATTATATGCAGCTACCTTCCAGCCCATCAAGAAGGAACCTCCACAGCTTGTGGCTCGTGTGTTAAAGGCCAATTTAAGCAAGTCATTCAAAAACTGTTTTCAAATGTTTTTTAAAAAAATAAAAAAGGCAGGAACACCAAGTTATTTCTTTCATACTCATTCACTCTCCATCAACTTGTATTGATCTCTGCAGCGCAGAGTTAAATTAATCCTCATCTCCCATCTCCTCTAGTGCTGCTAACACCTCTGCTACTGGTCATTTGCTCACTTTTCCTGGAACCAAGCATAAGGTCTTAAGATTTGTTCCTTTGCTCCCCACTCCCTCTTATTGGTCTAGAAAGACTTTCTTATTTAAGGAAAAAACTCATGCAGTTTAAAGGGCCTTAGCCATTGACAGAAATAAGGAAGCAAATGAGAGCATTGACAGTATCCACAAAATCACATCATCTCTGGATACTGAGGTACAGAAGAGGCAAGGAGCTGTTGATTATATCCAGATCCCTCATATAAGGTGTGCGGGTCAACCACATACCAGCTCTGAGCAGCCATGCCCCTCACCAAGCACAGAGTAGCTCTCTCTCCTCCTGGGACCTAGAGGGATGCATCCTGCAGGAACAAGACCTTGCGGCATGAGGGTGTGAGGGTTTTTTCTAAGTCACTGAAGACTGCCAGCCAAAGAGACCACATAACTCCCCAGCTTGAAGAGGAAAACCAGAGACAGAAGAAGGGTGAAGAGATGATGTTCCCAAGGTGGAAGAAAACTGAGAGGCAGCACTACTCCCTTCCTCACACAGATCTACCGGCCCTCCCATCACAAAGGGAGGGGGTTTTTTTTAATGGACATGACTGCATGTACAACAATGAGAATGACTACCTCCTGTTCCAAGATGAAAGTAAGCAAAAGAATATTTAACGTAGAAACAAAATACTCCTTCCCAATAGTGCCCTCTGTTCAGGATTAACACATAGGCTTGAGACTACGTGATACTAAGCTGCTACAATTATTTACTAAGTCATCCTCCCAGCTCTGCTAAATTCATCCCACTCTGACAGTCCCTGGGAACTTCCCAAATTCCAGTAGTCAAAAGCAATAGATCTGGGCAAGGTAGTTCTAGTAAGGGAGCTCCCGCTCCTGGAAACATCATTTCCCAGGACACACACAGAACAGACTGAACCTGCATCAGGAAAGCACGTTGGTACTAAGTAAGAAAAGAACAACTTACAATCATTATTTCTGTAAAACTGTCACACTGCCAGATAGTTTGCCTTATTCTCTTATTTTTCTCCTCATTTCTTTGCATCTCATTTGTTCCTAAACCTTTGAAGCCTCTGCTGCAAGGGGATGCAAACAAAGACAAAGCCTCCTGCCCCAAGTCTACATGCTACTTCTGTGGGGACTGCTCCTCTCAAACTGGGACCAAAGGTAAGACACAGGCCCTTTGTGCCCAGACACTGTAGGACCACCTAAACTTTGCTCCAAGAACAGAGAGGAAAAGATTTTACCTTTTAAAAAAAAAAAAAAAAAAAGGAAGACAGAAGAAAAAAAATCCACAGGCCAATCTCAGCACCATCCCATAGGACCCAAGTGAGATCTCTCAAACCTGATGTAATCCTTGCCTCTAGTAGCAGATTCCCTCTTGGGTTGTACAAGGCAATACGCAAATGTGAGCCAGGACCTTTTTTCCTCTCTGCACAGATGAATGAAGTGTCACCAAGATGACTAATAGAATCACATGTACAGGAAAAAGTGACAACACCTATAGCCCAAATAAATACTCAGAATAGCCTCCGACTCTGGCAACAAAGCAGCAACCAAGGTTAACACAACTGCTAAAACAAAAGCTCTGTAATACGTTGTTCACAGTAGAAATAAATTTGTTAAGTAAAAAAGCGTGTTACTTCATAGACAACTTGAAAAGCATAGAACTGTATTTATCTTGCAGCCTCAGCAAGGGGTCTTTATTCATCAAGACACAGCAGTTTAGCTGCCAGGGTCACTGACACCCCTACTTGAATACACAGATGGATCTAACCACATCTTAATACATAGCACTTCCTTGATCTCAAACAGTACAGGGGAGCCCCCTTCTCCTTAAATCCAGACTGATATTGATGCAAAATACCTGAAGCTGTCAAAAGAAAGTAGGTTTGATCAAACTAATTTCCCAGTGGAAAGTAGCTCTCTCAATGCTATCAATGGAACCAGCGAGATAGAAAACAGTTCTGGCTCAAAAAACAACAGCCAGTAATTACTAGATGCCAAGTTCATCTAACATTAATGAGGGGTAAAGTCAGTAACAGGGAAATCACCATAATTGTAAAATTTGTTTTAGTTATCTTATGTGAATTCCTTCATCTTCCAAAGACAAAGCAGGGGTAATGGGGGCGGGGGAAGCCAATTCATTCTCTTGACAAAACAAGAGGGCTGAAAAAAACAATCCTACCCGAATTTTAAATTGACAGTGGAATTACTTTCCTTCTCAATGGAAGGAGTCCATGAGAAGATCAAGTATAAGTGGACAAAATGCAGACCCTTCCAAGACTAGGTGTTTTATCCCAGGCCAATCACTGCAGAAGAGAAGCTGCCATTTATAGAGGCCATCAGAATGGGACTTGTTTACTTCTTTTTCCAGATCAAATACTGCCTAGACTCCAACCCCAGTTACACCAGCGTCAATCCACAGTAGCTGTACTTATTTCAGGAACACAAACAGATGTTTACATGGTCTAACTGCATTTGGCCCAAGATGTGCGTGCAGGAGCAGTTCCCATACACGCAGGGTCATCTCCAGCATCCACTGGAACAGATGTGCAGCCTCTCTGGGAAGAGAGATCACTGTGGGGAAAAAACACAGCAAGTTTTTTACTTGCTCTAGACATTACACAAGCCTTTCAGGCACAGATCACTGCTCTGAACTTCAGTGTTAGGACTCACTTTTTAAGAAATGGCTCCAATTATGTGATGCAGAGCTCCAAAAATGCCCAATTCACTGTCTTAGGGCTCATCTTCAAAGGGATACTTTCAATAGAACTATAACCTGATAATTATTCTACTATATTTATACCTCTATAAATTCAATTCTGTTTCAAAGTAAGTAGTTTTATTGCACTGTAATAAAGTCAAATAATTAACAAAATAGTCATTTTTATTCTAAAACAGGACACCCATAGGAAGGCCTATAGAGACAACCTGACTTTGGCTCAACAAGGATCTGGCTGTGGCTATAACTAAGCAGCTGCCCTGCACTTGGCATCTACTTAGAAGAGACAAACAGTAAACAACAACAACAAAAAAAAAAAAAAGGTGGAGCAAATCATCTACCTCAAACTTGCCACACACCCCAGTTTAACCTCAGCAATCTTCATCTCCATGCAGCCCAGGGCATCAGAAGACCCCTGAGTCAGCAGCTGCAATCACAGGTCAAGACTGGAGCAGTTTCAAAGACCATGCCCATTTCCTGGGAATTGCCCACATGCTTTTCCAATATGCTTGGCATGAGCCCGCAGCAACACCAACAGGACTGGAAAACAACAGGCATGGCCTGAATCCAGATGGATCTAGCAGTTCCTCTCACCATGAAATTCTCCTGGCTACCACAATTCATAGTTTCCATCAAGGTCTTCAGCTTTCTGAAAGGTTCCCTCCACACTTTCCAACCTTGGCACCTCTAAAGGGAGAGCATGCCAAACCACTGCAGGTGATGCATTTGCTCAGCATTGAGCAGCATCACTCAATATTGCTAAGACTCCTTTGCAAGGAGCCCTACAGAATATAACAGCTTAAGCGAGAGAGAGCAGAACTGCACAGTGTCCATCCACTTTCGTACAGCCAAGTTCTGTGAATACAGAATGACACTTGGATTGTAAAATCTGGCAGACCACTTCAAAAGCAGAGAAACGATGAATCTGTCTTTAACTGAATTCCAACGAGGCTTTAGAGTCATTCTGTAAAACCTTTGTGGCCTCATCCCCAAGTTGCACACAACTTCTCAATCAGAGCTAAATTTGATGATTGTTGAAGTACAGGATCAAAAGCAGCAGCCCAAACTCAGTGCAGTGTGACAGCCAGCAAGGAGGGGAGCAGGCAAGCAGAGCGCTGGGTGCAGCTATTACTCCCGCACTCGATGGATGCCAAATCCACATCAACATATTAATGAACAAAAAAAGACCCCATCAAAGCCTAGCAGGATTTGCTCTGGCTGTCCCATCAGTTTGATGAATGACCATTATCCCTTAAGCATTACCACCACAGCCTTCAAGCGATCCTAATTCCCCACCACACTTCACTGGAGGGTCAGAACCTCTATTTTTACACTTTGTTTAAAAGCAGTGGCCTGTATAATGAGTATTACCAACAAACAGCAGCCCATAAATTCCCGAACGCTGTGCATGCAAGTCCTCGTCTCTGACAAAGCTTGGATGCACTGTAAGAGTATCGCATGCAGGAATATATTAATACACAGCACTCAGCAGATAGACATAACAGCTCTTCAGCTGCAGAGCAGTTCAATTGCACACTATTTAAGCAACAGCCACCCAGCTGATTTTCTTCACTGAAAATTAAGTACCAGTAAAATAGATCCCATCATTGTAGGTTTGGACAAAAGGACGCTGTAAGGCAACGTATTAAAACTGAACACACTCAACCTGGCACTGAAAGATGGTCCTAAGACAGCGTGATAAATACAAAAACCTGAATTCTGAATAACCGAATTATTTCTGATGTGGCAAGCACAAGAGCAAACAATCTTAAGCAGCGGAATAGTTCAACTGATTTCAAGTTATGCACACCACACAGCTTGCAAGATCAAAATGTTGATGAGTAAGAAAACAGAACACAATTCACATCATTTTTAACAGTTACTCTATTTTAGTTATTCCACACGTCACATGTGCGTATCACAAATAACATGGAACTCAATGAAAGATCTAATTTTCAGCTAGTCATGCATAACTAGAAAATATCCATCTTATTGGAATGTTTCTTCTTTACTTAATCACATACATCAAGGAGAATCCCATTTCCAGTCATAATTATAGTTTCACAGGTATGGAGCAAAACATCCCAATATGCTGTTCTGAGGACAGAATAAAAAGCTGATGTTTATAGCCCAGCTGTTATAAAGCCCCTCAAGACAGACTGCTGTGATATTTTTACCTTCCCATTATAAAAATTTAAATAGCTCTGCCAAAACCATGCAAAACCACCCCCCTGCTAAGTTTTCCCCTGGGTCCCGGTCCTGCCAAATTACACCTGCAGCAAGATAAGGCAGGCAGAAAGGGAGATCTTGCAGCGGGTTTTTACTTTGTTGCCCTCATCCTGCACATCAACATGCACCAGGAGGGGCTTCCCTTTCCCCACGCACCGCAGGACACCGCTGCCCATGGCTGCACAGCAGCAAAATACCCGTGTGCTCCTACAACTGTTTCCAAGGTAACCCGATGGAGCACTACACAAGGGAAGGAAGCAAACAGCAGCATCGCAATCCTGCAATATTGTCACTTTTCCGAGCAGGTCTGTGTTGACCCTTCCCTGATGCCCCACAATTCATGCAACGGGTGGATAACTCACTTCATATCTTCTAATCCCATTACAACAGTCTACAGGCTTGGATTTTGTGGTTTCTTGTTTGGGGTTTTGGTTTTTTTTCAATAAGGCATCATACTGGAGTTTTAAGGTGAGAGTCAAGTTTTCTGGTTTTACTGAAGGAAAACCATGCGGAGGAAGAAGGGGAATTACATCAACAACCTAAATTTACTCAGACTCTGTATTCCCTCCCAACAGAAGCAGAAAGAGGTCTCCAGTTTAGCAAAGAGTGTCTGCCCACTACTGTGACCCATGTTATACAAGTCATACGCATCTAGATAACACTTATTTTCATCAGTTGGGATTAAACCATCTCCACACTGCTCAGTCTGCAGATAGTTTATCCTTCCTAGGCATCCAGTTTCCACAACCACTCAGATGTGCCAAAATCCCTAGAGAGTTTCCCACCTGCCCACATACATTCATGCTCCCAAAGCAGAAATTAGCCTTTGCTTCTTGTGCTACTGGAAGCAGCAAGAACACAGTGCAGATCCCGCAGACCTCACATAAAGAACAGCAGCACAAGGGGGGGGAGGAAATCAGGATGGCAAAGGGTCTGGCATGAACAGCTAGCTCTCGCTGCTGCCCTGAGAGAGGACTAGCTGTCAGGAAGGTAAATCAGCACAAGATCTGGCTGCACAGCTCTGTACATACAGCAATGGACGGAACTGCCAGGCTGCATGCTCTAACCTCCGATCCCAGGTGTGAGACAACTCCACAGCCACACAGAGAGAAGCAAATCAACCCCCTGACTTAGGAGCAGCAGGGCTGTTATCAGTACAGGCTGGAGGGAACACATTTTCCACCAGCAATCTCCAAACCCATAAACACAAAATATTTTTTTTCTACATGAAACAGAGCAAGGAGTAACGCATCCCATGTACAACCCTCTTGTGGTTGGGAATAACAATACATTACAGCATGAAGAACTTCAACACTCTGGTCAGGGGTCACCCCCATTCCTCAAGGAACAGAAATTTTAAGGCAAAACATGCATAAGGGAACTCATTATGGGTGATGTTTTGAAATGGCAATCATACTTCAGCACAGTTCATGTATACCTTGTATTTCCCTATGTGACTTACCGTGGCTGACCTTTTGAATACCAACTCTGATTAACGAAGCTTCCAACCCAGCACTGAATGGCAGCAAATTGCAAGAGATGCTCATCACATTAATATTCAGTAACCAAAATATACCACTCTTCTAATCACAACAGTGCTTCTGCTGAAAGCCCCGACATTTCCTTCAGGAACTTGAGGACTGCGGTCCTCAGAGGAAGTTAACACTCTGATGGGCTACAGCATGCATGCCTTGGGGAGAAGCTCCCCAGCTTAGATATCTGAAACAAAACCTACCAAATCTGCACAGCCACGGAGATGCCAACAAGGCAGACATAACTTGTTTTGAGTAAGGAAACCCAGAAGTCAGTATTTCTTCATAGACTGTTTGGAGGTTGGCTTACAAAATCTGAACAGAACCCTGCTGAGATTTCCTGGCAGCACTACACATGACATGATGTGAAGCCTTCTTGAGCATCCAGCTAAACCCCACACCATAACTGTTAACACTGCAGTGCTACAAAAACCTTACCAAGTACCTCCTCTGCTACCCCTGCAGAGTTAGATGCTGTAATACAACCATCAAACTGGTCACCTCAGGGAAAGGGGGGGCGGGGGGAAGAGTTCCTTACAAACTCACAGCACGTTCTTTAGCATACACCTCCTCCTCTACACAATACATCAACTTGAGCCTGCAAGATTTATTCCTCCAGATAAACCATTCCGTGATTAACTAAATGGTAACTTCCAAAGACCAACTACTCTTGAGGCATCTGTGGAAATAAATGCAACGTCAATAGGGAAAATGCCCAACATACTTGAAGGGATGCACACCAGTCACAGACTTACCGCAGTGCTGGGACTGAAATCAGAGGAAGGGACAATGAGAAAAGGCATTACACAGACCCCAGAGACAAGAGCCAGTACGTGCATATGAAGTCACAGGGAAAGTAACCTGGCAAACACACTAACCCAGTACAGCTGTACATCAAGAGCTTGCTGCTGTAGATGTTTTATAAGGCCCCTGAAGCCATCCCTGGTCCAGTGGTGCAAGAGCATCCCCATCAGCTGCAGCAGAGCAGCATTACAAAGCACTGCACCATAACAGGGTCAAATTCACACCAACAGGTCTCAGGGTGGCAAACAGGGGATCGATTTACTCTTCTACAGGACAAGATTTTTAACAGCTCTGTCCCAGGTGGATGGAGTCTCTGAGTGGAAGCCATGGTCCCAGAGGAGTCCGGCATCAGAAACTGTGTTCTCCCAAAGCAGTGGGAGCAAGGAAGCAACATTACAAAGACTCAACAGCTCAATGGCTCTGTCCTGACACCTTACAGGGCATCCAACAGCACAGTTTCTCTCCATACTTATTAACCAGCAGGACATGAGAATTCCTCGATTTTTGTATCACTTGCATCAAATGATGCAACAGTGCCACTTCAGATACCTAGTACGTCTGCTTAGCAGTGCACGATCTAAAGAGGGAGTCAGGGGAAAGGATGCATAAGAAAACCCAGTCGTTAACTGCTTGCAGCAAAGCAGCTGAAACTGGTATGACACGTTCCTGCTTACCTCTGCCCATCCCAGATCAGCTCCTCCACCTGAGCCTTACTAGGGCTCATTAGAGCTGCACTTCATTTCGGAGACATAAACTTTCCCCACCACTCGCATCCCTGTTCATCTATAAATCCAAGAGCCAGAGTGCAGGATTTGAGCCTCCCTTTTGCTGTGCCACCTTGTGGGTGCTTTCTCTCGGCTTTTATGAGCTGCAGGTCCAGCATTTATTTAACATCACACTCTTGAACATGTAAACAAAATACTTCACAGTCACTGGGAGCAACAGTAAGAAGAACAATAGGAATCAAATTACCGCGACACGTCCTCCGTACAATTCGCAAACCCTTTAATCCCCAGTTGGAGCTGGGCACTGAGAAAAATTACCGGCTGAAAATAGCAGCACCAGTAGCTTTAGAAAGTTAGAGCTCAGATGCTGCAAGCCCCTCTAGATATCCAGAAAGGACCGCTCAGCCACCTCGCACTCAGGCTTGTCCCTACCACTTCAAGAAGAGGGGGACGGGGGGACCTGAGCCCAAGGCAGCGCGGGGATGGAAGGACAGATTTGCTGCAGCAAAGTTTACCAGCACGAAGAACATCTCCCCTCCACCCCCTTCATTCACAGAGCCCCACGCCAGCAGAGGATTGCCCCCCTCCCACAAAAAGAAATTAAAAAATAAGGAAAAAGCGAGGCGGAGGGCAAACCCGAGCATCCCCAGCCTCCTCTCCCCCGGCCGCGCTCACCGTCCTCTTGCATCCGCTGCAGGCACAGGGCGAGGCTCTTCCTCCAGCCCGGCATCGCGGCAGGGGCAGCGCTGCCGCCCCCCGGGGCAGCGGCTCGGCTCTAGGGGCCCGGGGGGGCCGGCGGGAGCGGCGCTGCCGAGCGCGGCCGGGCTCCCCGCCGCTTTATCGCCGGGCGGTGCATGCGGCGGCGGCGGGGCCGGGCGGGGGGAGCGGCGCTGCCCGCCCCCGCCTGCGCACGGCCCCGCGGGGCGCAGCGCCGGGCCCCCCCGCCAGCCGCGGGTGGCGAGGGCGAGCCAGCACGGGGGGCGGGGGGCGGCCAGCAAGTAGCCCGCCTGTGTAGATGTTGTACGTTTTCCGCCGGGGGGGTCCGCTCGGGCGGTACGCGCCCCCGCCTGCCGCCGCGCACCGGGCGCGGACCCGCACCAGCCTTCCTGCGGGTCCCCGATCACCGGCTGACGCTGAGCAAACGGCCGCACGGGGAAGGCAGGGCGGGCACGCCGTCCATCGGCCGTACCGCCCGACCTGGCGCCTCTCCCCTGTAATGAGCGGCAGCTAACGAGCGGCAGCTGCCTGGCAGCCCTGACACAGGTGTGCTCACTGATGCATGCATTTATTCTCAGGGTTCTCCGGTAAATAAAGTTGCACAATAGTCGGGCTGATGTATTTCATCTTTTTCACCCCCACTTGTCAGCAGCTGAAGGGGTGGGGGGGTCTTAAAAAGCATCTTTGCCGTTTCTTAATATTTCAGACGCCTCAGTGCTTTTACGTGGACACAAAGGAGATGTTTATTGCATGTGCTAGGGTAATCATGTTTTTAATTTCCTGGGGGCAACATATCTCTGCAATGACTAGCAGCTTTTTTTTGTTCTTCATTAGGCTTTTTATTAGCTGGCTCATAGGTCTCACTCTGCATCTCTACCACCCTTTGTGAGAGTGATAATGTTCTGTGCAATGTCTGCTGTCGTCTAAAATATTATGGACCAAGCTCACCCTGGAATAGCACAAGTTAATTCAATTTCAGAAGGCTAGCATCTGATACCACCCGGTCTGGACTGGACAGCTACAGTACCAAAGGAATACGTTCATCCGTACACATCCATACGTAAGACTTCAACTTACATTTCAGACCAGCTTTTCCAGTCCCTCCCTGAGCAGCTGTTGCAGGACAGCCGAGCAGGCTGCTCAGGGGCAGCAGACTCTCCCTCCATGCTCTGCCTGCAGCTCACATCCGAGAAGCATTTGCCATTTCAGGCACTGGCAGCCAGGTTTACAGGGCAGCCAAGTGTGACACGGCATATGCCAAGCTGGGCAGCAGGAGTCTGGAAACCTCTCCACTGCCTGGTGGAAGCTGAAGTGACTCAACCCAAAGGCACTTCACAGAGAGGCAGCTTGCAACAACCTCCTGCAGCTCTGTGCGCACTGAGGGAGAAAACCTGTTTCTGCAGAAAGGGGCTGAAAGCAGGAACCTACGAAAGTCCAGCACTTTGGGGGAGTCGAAAGGGATGAGGATCCTAACTGAGGTATTTGAGTTAAAGACCTATGCTTAAATTAGCTAATTTTTTTTATTATTATTATTTCACTCTCCCAGGTTCTTGAAGAGCCACATGGAAGCTGGGCTGTAGAGGATCTGTTTCAAAGTTACTAACAGTAAGTAGTGTGTTCTCCCAGTGACTTAAGCTGGGATAACTGCAAACACATGAGAACAGCCCTCTTCTTTTAAGCGTAAGTTTGCAACACTGCAGAGGGTAGACAGCAGCATGCAATGCCTGAGAACTGCCCGGTTCCCTTCACAGCAGAGAGTAGCCGTGCTGTAGGGCTGACTCCCTTGCACGTTGGAGCCAGGGAGTTACCCATTAGTTCCAACGACAGTGATTGGAGTGATGGCACCTGAAGGCTTATTGCTCCAGCTGGAGCCATCACTTCTACAGGAGATTTCCTGAGAAGTCAGGAGCACTGCTGTAGCTCTGCCCTGCCCATCTCCCACTAGCAGCACAGAAAACTTCACAGAAACAAAAATAATTTTTTGTCCACATTCACCTTCAGAGTAGAAAACTAAGTAGGGATTGACTGCCCACCCAGCTATAACTTCTTAATAAGCTCCTTTCTTTGCACTAAATATAGCACATTTCTGCAGTTTGATCCTTGGGGGAAACAGCCCCCTGTAATTTCATTACAGGTGTACCTGGTACCTTTGGGACTTGCAACAAATCATAACTCCATAGTTGGATTGGATCAGGGCATATCACACTAACTTATAGGAGGTTTGTGATCTGGACCAAATATTTTGAGCTGACAGAAAAACTCAGAAGCTTTTTAGGGAAGGATTAATCTGAAGCCAGCATATATCCTGGTGGAAGGAGATGATGTTCAGTAGTTAAAACCCAGCACACAAAGACAAGCGCTGTTGAGTTATGACTGACTCAATCACCCACACAGGCAAATCACCTGTCCTTTCTATGCCTTAGTTTCCTCAGCTGTAATTTATAATTGCTTGATGATATTCAGATTCTTGGCATTAGAAAACGATTCCCAGAAAAGTGATCATTATTGATCTAGCATTGCTTTCAGGAAAGGTAATGAGAGTCTAAGGAAAACACAACATAGGAAGGGGCTTTTTTTAAAAGTAAGATCAAGTTGACATTTTTTATATCTAAAGGCTCATCTGTTTTTGCCATTTACACTGGCTGATCTCATAAAAGACTTTTTCCCTTAAATCTCCTTAGAGCACCATGGCTACAATGGTAGTACTTTTGAAGGACATTGGTGCCACAGAAACATGAAAATAGGAGGCATGTTACTAGCTGAAAATGTAGCTCAGGGCTTTTAACAATTGATGATTTGACATATACATTATTATAGAAAGAGCCAAAGCTAGTGTGGTGAGATTTTCTGAAGCGCTGGACATTAGCCTGACTTCAGTACTCACATGGGAAACTGTTAGAGAAAACAAAACATTGCTAAAAATACTGGTAGTGAATTCATAAGCAGAATCAATGCAAGACAGATGCTATGGTACATCTTCAGAGGGAAGTCATGGAGGGATATTTCAAGCAGCAGAAGGTCCACAGGAAACCTTAGAAGTGAATATCCATAAGCCTGAGCAGTGTCTAATCTGTCTATATGACAGCTGTCCAGCTGTAGGACTTCGGGCACCACTGTGACATGGATACCGCCACAACTTTAGAAGGTGCTACTGTTCTCCCACTCAGCTGCACCGTCCTGCAGAAATGGTTATCAAACCAAATTTATGAGGCAAAGATTCCTCTTTAGCCACACGCCCTGGGACAGGATGACCTGTTTTGATCAACTGAGGACTGAACTATGCCCTGTGCATGGACTGTTTCACCAGCTGGTGGTCCTTGCACACGGAGTAAAACATGGCTGAAATCCCAGCTGCTTGTATGTTGGGCAAAAAGTAAGGTATCTGCCCTGCAGTGCCTGCAGCCTAAACAAGCAGCACAGTTCAGAACAAAATGACTGGAGGAATGACGGTAGGTCTGGAGTTGCAGGTTTGCTCTTAATGGGTTTGTAAAGAACATAGTATCTATAATCCTAGGTAACTTCAAGTTCTGCACCTCCCTCCCAGCAGCTTTCTTTGGCGTATGAGAGGAGGGAGTTACATCTACTATTCTTCTAAGTACCGCTAAAGCTGTAAAAATTAAAGATGAAAACACCATGTTTTCCAGTCTCAGGAGATGGCTACTGAGCAAAGGTTCAGGCCTGACCGAGCATGCAAACCAGGCTTTTCAAGTCAGATAGATCTCACACTTTTCTGAACACTGTATGCACAGGGTAGTAAGCAGACAGTGATACTGCATGTGTGGTGAGAGGAGGCTCCCAAGTACAAATCCCATTATTAAACTGCAAGGGTTAAGGGAGAATGTCTAGGCCTTTTAGCTTCCATTTTATCCTTGATCTACAAGACTCCAGACATCTCCAGCAAATTCTTCTGTCATGTGTTCCCTCACCTTGGAGGTCACTCACTTCCTCATCCCACAATGAGAATAAGCTGACTCCCTGCAATGAGGAAAGTTAGTGAAATGAGACAACCTTCACTTTCAGCCCCAAACCAAGTGACTTGAGAGTTCCCCTTTTGCGATTTCTGAGTCAGTGGTGATCTGGCACTTGGGAGTCCCTTAGGAGTGGTGTTCTGCATCCCACCATTCCCAGCAGCTTGACTGGGAGTGAAAATGTACCAGTAGTTGAGGTGACACCCCCCCGAGGCCACACTGTTTCAACAGTGATCTGGAGGCATCATGAAACCATCCAGGGAAACAGAGAGGGCTGTGGGCTTTTTCCTCCCATATTGACCTACTGCTACTGCCTGGCAGCATTCAATAGTTAAGATCAAGCTAGAAATTACTTTGACCTATGTAGTCCTGCACAAAGGAAATCTATTTAGGTATCTTGAATAACCTTTTCCTTTCTCTCTCCCCCTCCTGGACTTAAGTAAAAAAAAGGAAAAAAAAATTTCTTTCTCTACCAAGGCTGGGCTACTCTGCTGAGTGTTGAAGCAGTGCACCCTGTATCCTTACAACTGTATGTGGGGGGGACAGGGGACTATGGGCAATGTATTTCCATCCCACCATGACATGTAAATAGCACACAGCTGCTCTAACAAAGAGCCAGTCTCTACTTTCACATCCCAGGCATGTGCACTGCGACTGGGGGTACAAGGCATAAATCTCTGTCACAACGCAGCGCCAGAACGGGTTTATTTCACTGAAGACTGCTACACTCTCACTTGTATGCAGTTGTGTGTCCCATAACCCACAGACAGCAGTGAACAGCATTGAGATCATGGAATTTAAAAATAATCCTGTCACGGAAGAAGATTAAAGGCAGTTTTAAAATGGATTATCTTCATTTTCCTACCACCACCAGAGGTTGATTCATAGCAAGTTTACTTACTAACCTAACTTGGTTCTGTTTTGCCTTAAACACTGGCAGTGCAAACAGTTCACCTGCTTTTTTGTTGTTGTTGTTGTTGTTGCCTGCTTCCTGTTAGAAACTTCAGGGCGTACATTCATACTACGTACTTCTGCAGAAATACTCATGTCCAACTAGGTTTTGAAAAATGAAAGCAATCTGTCATTCTCCCTCTTCTGAGTGATACTCATCTCTCTGAAAGGCTGAATAGCTTTTAGACAGACAGAGAGAATGTCCTTGGATTTCACTGACACAAGTACATACCCCATTTACAGGCACTGTGAGGATATGGTCACTGCTGTGCTCTGTTCCTGCTGGAAGGGAGCTCAGGTGCTCCTTGTTTCTGTCCCAAACACTTGGAGTTGCTCCAAAGCTGGTTCCTCACCTCCTTCCTTGGAAATTACAGCATAAGCATGAAGAGGCTAAGATCCTCCTTCTCCACCTTCTTTCCTTCCTCACCTCCTTCCAAAGTCATCTTTGTTCTGCAAGAGCCCTGAAAACTAAGTGTGCAACAAGCTCTGAGCACTGAAGCAGTGAGGCTGTCTGCCAGCCAGCAAACCCACTGATATGAGGTATCTCCACTTCGCTTTCCTCCTCCTGCAACAGCACTGTCATCAGGTCTCTTCTCCTGGGCACGAGGTCTGTCTTTGCTGACCTGACTGCTGGGCTGATGCTAGTCCCAGAGCTTTGGCTTTCCTTCCTTTGAGGGTTCTTAACTTCTAGATGCTGTTTAGAGCAAGTCACAAACGTCAAATATCTTTTCTGCCAACAACACTGGACTGGATGTCCACCTTGTGTTCCCAAACATGATCTCGTCACTTACTGCCAGTGCTCCACTACAGACATTCTCCACATTTACACATCAGTGACCTAGCAACAAGCAAGATGGTGCTGGGAGGACTACACAGCCTAGCAAAAAAAAATCCAGAGAAGCTTTGCATCTTTCTCACTGCTTGCCCAAAAACATCAGTGTTTAAGGAAGACTTAGAGGTCCATACCTCCTGCCCTGCTAATAGCAGGGTTTAGGGTTGTGAAGGTTGTGCAGTGCCCAGAGGTCCACTGCAGCTGCTGCCTATTGATTCCCAGGCTATTGAGGCACATGTCAGAAATTCAATACACCGAGGTGACTGTGTATATTACATGTTATTCTGTGTACCCTCCCAATGCAAGCAGTCAGCAGAGCCTGAAGCACCAGCAGCTGATACAGTTGTTTACTACTGTTAGTATTTGCTTACAACTGTACAACATAAGACACAACGCCATTTAGTCCCATCCTGTGTGAAGGCCTCCTCAGGACAGCCAGTGGACAGCTTTATTGGGGTTACTGTGAAGTTACTGCATGATATGGACTTACTTAGAAGTATAGAATTTAAAAACCAAGCCTGAACTTACTCAGTCACAGCAATGCAAAAGCCACTTTTCTAACTTGCGATTAAAGATGCTATTGCTGGAAATATTTTCTTTTCCTTTCAAAATTGCTTTCACAATGCCCTCCTTCCCTTTTTTGCTTGTTAATTTCTCCCTTGTACACACCATCTTTCCCCTTAGACACACACACACAGAATCACTAATAAAACATCACCCGTTTGCAACATATCTAAGTGTTTACCTTCATGAGTCACATAACCCTGTCAAGCAAGAACAGCGCTTATGACTGTTTACCCACAGTAAAGATCCCCATACCATCCCTCTGTATATAAAGGTTTTCATTCCAGGCATTCAAGTAGCAGCAAGATTTGCCTCTGGCTACATACGGTTTCATCTCTGCTCCTCATTGCAGAGGTGCCTCAGGGAAGTTTTACAAATCGGTTAAGAGAAAGAGTTATCAGGTTCAGGACAGTTGGTTCTGCACCACCAAGAACCCCAGGTATTAGACAGATCTCAGCCTACGAAAGTTTCCAATTAGGACATGCTCTACATTTTGCTTTGATTTCCTGATTGACAAATTTTTCAATATGGGGAAGGATCTTTAAGCTGTCCCTATACCGCCAAATGGCATCTTTCTTGGTTACCAGCTGTGCAAGTAAAAAAGGTTGCTCACCTGCTGTTTGTCATTTCTCCCAGTAATAGCTTAGTGTCTTTTAACAACTACGGAAAAAATATGTAGCAGAAGTACTTCTGTGCCATCTATTAATGTGACAGCAGTATCTGCCATGCCCAGAACTCCATTTACAACTACACTGGAAGGGAACGGAGGACAAGACCAACCAACCCAGGTGCTCAGGACAATCAGACTCAGGACAACAGCTGGCAGGTTTGACTGGGACTTGTATGGTCCTGCTGATCCTGCTCCATCCAGACCCCATGAACTAGGAGCTATGAAACTCACCTCAGACTTGTTTAGCATTTGCGCATCAGTGAGAGGTGGCTCAGGACATGGAGACAGGCTTGGACCCACTCTTATTCATGCCACAGTCTCAGGCTCCCGAGCTTTCCTTAAACCAGAGCTGGCATTAAGCACTCATCTGTTCCACCAAAAAACAGTTGCAACTATTGCCCTTGATAGTAAGCAGAGAAACACTATCCATCCATCTCTCAGTAAAGGAACATCAGCATTTGCTTTCAATATTGTCACTAGATAAAATTCAATGTTTTTCTTTTTTCTGGTTGGTGAACAGAAGCAGTTTGAGAAATGAGCAGAGTGCAGAAAGCAACACTACAGCTCTGTCAACATATGCTAAAAGCCATTACTATGACTGTCTTGCTTCTTCGTCCTTCTTACTGTGACCCAGCTCCAGCTGTCAGTAACACATTAATGACTACAGTCTATTTCAGATCAGAGAAGGAGGCAAGACAGTTGCAAATCATTGATATTGACTGTTGGTCTTAATGGAAACACTCTGTATTTTCACATGTACATTCAAGGGGATGGAAAAAGACAGTAATCAGCATTTCAGTGTTCTGATCTCTCCCAAACTAGCTGGCAAGGAAACAAGTACTGTGGGCAAGAGTTAAAAAATGTAAAGCCCCCTTCACTTCCATGTAACGTAGGCTTCCTCCTCCAGTGTTTCATAAAATACTTGAATTTACATTTTGTACAGCTCCTTGGTATAGCTGAGGAGCTGCTTGGCACTCATCAAGGCTTTAATAAAGCAATCATTGGACTTCTGCCTGATGTAGTTATTCATTTTGAAGTATTATTCTAGTTCTCATTCCACTTGTCTATATTTGACTAATGACAGCAGTGCCACACACACACTTCCAATCTCTCTATGTACAGAGACTCAATATTTCTTTTCTCAATTATTTCTAAAATAACATCTATAATAACTCTAAGCTTTCTTTTGTGATACATATAGCAACACTTTGGTGCCTTCCGGGCTTCTATTTTTAGTAACCTTTGTATCAGGAGGCCTGCCCTGGAGTCCTGTTCAACAGCCAGACAGGGATCACTCAAGCAAGAGAAATGTGAATTTCCTTAGGGTGTGTATTTTCATGTCCCTCCAAAGCTAACAGCTCTGTTGGAGAATACCACACTTAATCTTCAGTCTTATCCCTAGCAAAGCCAGTCAGCTGTGAGTTTGAAAGGGTGGCAGCTGCTCACGCTACTTAACATACAAGCACTTGTCCAACTTTTATTTCAGAGAGCTGGCCAAAGCAGAAGCCAAAACTCCAGTCCCACTAACCCATGCAGAATTTGAACTGGCACCCTGAAATCCAGGGTCAGCTCTTCTAGCTGGGTTCTTCACTTGTCTTATTTCTCACCTAACTTTACATGTACGGGACTGGAGGAATGGGGAGAAGAAACCAGTTTAATCCTCAAATGCTGGAGAGATGACAGGGAACTGCAAGGAGAAATGCTAATTTATGTAAGGTAACCTCTGCTAAGTGCTCACGGTACCGCTGAGAGATTAACTACGTGGCTTTAATAACAGTCTCATAGTGCCATCTACCGCATTGCGATCCCATTACTAGCACGAGTGACAGCTCCGCGACATTGCTGCAGAGGGAAGCTGGGAGTGAGCCATCCACAGCTATCCCTTTCTTCCTTAGATGCTGCTCTCTTCCTGGGAAAGATTTTGCTATACAGCCTTTCGAGCATCAACTCAAACCCGCACAGTGCTCAACTACTTTGTCCAGAAAGAGAACTTATCTCCTTCACTTCATGTTTTGGGGGCAATTGATGAGATGATGGATAGTGAAAGAACATTTGATTGCAGATAAATCTGACTGCTAAAAACAAAAAGGAATCCAAACGAGAACAGATCAAGGCTTTGAGCTATATGAGGGAAAAAAGTCCCTTGGTTCTAAAACATCTAAACAGCAGCACTACCAGAATATCAAAAAAGGAATATATGTACAGGATAGTTTTGTCCGCTTAATAAATGAATCACAGCTGCCACTTGGCCATCTATCCAGGCATATGGCAGATGACTGCTAGGTAACCAATGCCCATATGGTAGAGAAACTCCATACCCAATTATGCCGATTAAAATCTCTCCGGTGCATCAAGGTAAAAATGATCATATGCCAGAGATATGTCCTGCCCAATTATACAGATTTAATCATTCCAATGCATCAGGAAATCACACAGAGCCATAATTTGCTCTATTATGCCAGCCCATCACCTGCTCAGTGTCAAGAACTAGACCCTGCATAAACAGAAAATATACAGAAGGGATGTCTTCATGTCTGCATCTCGAAGTACCATTCAAGGATCATTGATAACCAGCAGAACAAAGACTTTTTAATATATATACACTTATTCTTAAAACAGACACATGCTTTGGTGTTTCTAGCCTCAGAAGACAAATGAGAAACCTCGGGCTAGTTTTCTGTGGTTGTAAGGAAAAAAACCCATGCTGCTTTGTACTGAACTGAAATCCCGCTCAGTTCACACTGTAATGATACCATTCAATATATGTTTAAAATCACCAACAGCAATTCAACAATATTGTGCTAGCACAAGTAAATGTAAATTATCCCCCCTCTTCCAAAGTAGTGTAGCAATGTGCTACAGGACCCAGATTCCTGCCACCATGTCAGGAAACCTGAATTTGCTGCCATGAACCTGCTGGTTGAAAATAATTCAGCTCAAATAGTGGGATATATACACAGAAGCATTTCACAGGCAGTGAGGGTGACATAAATACAGCCCGCATCATCACCCTGACACTAAATGAACATAAATAACAGGGTTTAAACTCAAAGCTAGAAAGTAGCCTCTTTGGAAAGTTGTGGCTACAACAATCATGCGTCTGTCTACCTGACACAATCAATATCTCAGTGTTTTCTTTAAAAGAAGAAAAGCAGAGCATGAAGTAGGTACATGAGTTTCAAAACTGCCAATTGTTATGCTCTGGTAGATGCCTTTTAATAGATACAACTTTACCACTGTAAAAGCTGTATCTGCTAGGCCACGTTCAGATTAAAGACAGAGCTGTAAGCAAAGCAGACATGCATTCATTAACAACATCCTCTTGGAGATACGAATTAGTACTTCAGAAGAGGAAAAGATTTCAGGTTAAAAATACGCTTTGTAATTGGAAAACTATTGTAGGGTTTTGTTTGATTTTTTAAATAAAAAGTCAAAAGTTTCGGGATATATCCTGCAGCTTCAGCAATATTTTTGAGTAGAAAAAGGATCATTGAATTCAACTCCTTCTCATGAGCATCCCCTAGATGATAGTCTTCCCCTTCACTGTCACATTCCCCTCTTGCCTTACCTCTGTCCTGCATTCTCTGCAGACAAAAAACAAGGCTCTTCCTCCAGCCTGGCATCCCAGACATAGAAACAAAGAAATACAAGTCTAGTATCTTGAAGGAGCTTGCAGATGTGCAGCTGGAATGCAAAATTCAGCTTCTTTATAGGGCTACACCTTGAAGGAGAGGCAAGTTCATCTATGCTTGCAAAGACAGGAAAACTCTGTTTCATGTGAAAGCCTGATTGTGAACCATCCAGGCTGCATTTTGCTGCAGGGATGGAGCAACTTCACATGTCCACAGTGCAAGAAACAGATGGCGAGAGAAGGATGGACAGATGAATGGGTAAATCTCAAGGAGCAGAGCAATTCCTTAAAAGGCGTGTTTGTCTTTTATGCCAGCTGCACAGAAACCACAGACAACAATATATTGACGACACAATGTAGCCCATCACCTGAGGCTTCCTGTTCAGAGGATGAAAGTATCCACAGCCACCCCGCAGTGTAATTTATAAGCCAGTTTTCTTTGGAAGTTACTTGCTTCTTATATCTCCAGTTTAGAAAATGTATGTATTTATATCTCTCAGTTCAGAAAAATAGTAAGAAACCTACCCGTCTTTTGAACTGGTACTGTATCTTTTCTTATACATGTCAGACTTCAGAGCATGCACACATGGTCCCCAAAGAAGGAAAGGTTATTATGTCCATTTTAAGGCATCAAGGCTTGCTAAGATGCATACTAAAAAAATCATGGCTATCAATAACTGTTTTCTAAGCTAATTGCAGCTGAAATAACTATGTCCCTCCTACAGAATCTGTTGTAGAATGACATTTAGCCTATTTCTGATCTAAGTTGTTGAATGCTCTTAAGATATCCCTACTTTCTAGCTGTATTGGAGAGGAATTACAATTTCTACACAAGTAGCACACAACAACACTCCCTCTCTCTCATAACACATACAAAGAGAGAAGAGGGGATACAAGATGATTTCAAGAGCATTATAAAACTGTACATAAAATACAGGTTTCCATAGAACAGGACAAGGCTACTTTAGATCTCATTTCAACTTAGCATTGTCACCATCAGATTTGTCCTCTGTGCCCATTTCATGGTTTGCAAGCAAATATAAGCTAGCACAAAAGCAGTCTGGCATTGCAGCTTGTGACCCAAGAGGCAAAGAGAGCCACATGTGTGCCAGGGAAAGGTTAAACCCTATTATTATGCACCACTTCTGTTTTTTTACTTTCTGCCTAGGATCATGCAAAATCCCTCAAACATTTAATCAAAGAATTACAACTTTTCTCCTAACCTGCACACCTGCTAATTACACACTCAAACGATTTTAAATTTTAGTCTTCATGAAAAAAAAAATTATCTATAGCATCCATCTAGACTTTTTACCAAAGGGCTTTTGTGGGTTTTTTTTGTTTTGCTGCAGCAATCCAACACTTCTGAAAATGCAATGATAAAATATATAACCCAAGGGTGTGCTTTGTATGCCTTTAGGAAAATATAGAGAAGTAAGCAGAAAAAGATACGCTGGGACTTTATCTTGGGAAGAGATGCAGTCTTTTCTATGAAGGAATGAAATACTTCTGGATCTCTCATGTTACAAGAATTAGTTTGCAAACAGTTTTGCTTGTGCCACAGTCATTTGTGGCCTCACACATATTTAATTCATCACAAAATGTGTCACATCAGACACAAAAATTCATCAAACTAATATTCTAGATAAGCAAGAATATGGCAAACTATTGAAGGCAAAAAAATGTTCTTGCTCTGTTTTTAAAAAATGTATTTGTTGACACAGCACAAATTTTTTCATATGATAACTTTTGAGATGAAGAGCCCAAAAAAAGAAAACCAGAAGGAAATTCTCCATCTGTCAGAGAAACATAGGTATGTTGCCTTATGCTGAGTGGCTAGGAAAGTGTGTGAGGACACAGTGCCCTAGCACTATGGCTTATCTTACAAAATGTCCAGCTGTTATTTGCCCACAGTTCTATTTCATCTTAAAGCCAAGATGCAGAAAGTAAGATAGAACATCAAAGCCTTAGGGTAGGATGAAACCTTTGCCTGTGATAAGAAAATCAGTCTCAGAACAGAAAATCCCCCAAACATCAATATAATTTGGTTTTGGGCTGCTGTAAGCCTAGTTTTGGTAGGGGGGTGGTAAGAGAAGTCCACACCAAAGCTTTGCAACTGATTTAATTTACATTTGTGCAGCATCTCTCACCAGTCTTACAAGATGCTGAAATGCCACTGTGTCCTACAAAATCCCCTTGGAACAATCCACTGTGATCCCTCGTCTTCCTCAAAAATAATAAACAAGCTTTTTGTGTTGATGCAGCTTTGTGGAAATAAACACAATTAGGCCTCATGCTAAAATGAGCAGCATACTAATTGGAAGTGCTGAATCAATTATTCCCCAGGAATTCAGGGCTATCAGCAGACTGAGATCAGACATGGTAGTTTATACAGCTTTCAAAGATTCACAGTAAGAAATAAGCATAGCACAGCCACACTGAGTCTGTACTGTACACACAGAGACAGATTTCTTCCCTTCTTTACCTCATTTCTTTAAGTTAAGCTGATTTTGCTTCAAAACTTAGAGCTGTTCTCATTCCAGCTACGCCTCCCTCACTGGGATTTTATGAATACCTATGGGCTGGATTAAAAAAAAATAAATAAAACAAAAAATGAAATGCACAGAACAGCCTTCCCCAGGTTAGGGTCAACATTGAGCCTTTTTGAAGGAACAGTATGTATGAAAGCTTGTCAGTTCTTAGACTGTAAATACAAGACTATTGAACCAACATTTACAAAGCGCTCTGAAAGCCATCTGTCTGAGCACACGCTTGAGTGCCGGATCCCACACCTCGGCAAGCATGACAGCGCACAGAGAAACCCCACGGCTCTGGCGAGTGTGGTGCTCCCCCAGTCCGGGTCAGCTTCTGTCACTGCCTGTGGGTCCTGCTGATGCTAACTGAGAGAGAACATGAGCTAAAGGTTATTTCATAGCACAGGCCCATCAGTTATATACAGCATCAGAGACACTGATTGACTCATTCCCCATTCAGGCATGTTTAACCGGACTTTTGCTACCCACAAAATAACCTGCTGTTTCTTGCAAGCACAGAAGTGCCAGCTCTGTGATCCTCGCTCACAGCAACAACATGAGCTAGCTTGCAATTTTTAAGATTAATTCATTTTGCTGCATCCTGTCATGTAACCATGCAGTAGCACGGCTTTTCCTTACAGCTCTGGTCACGCATCTCACCCTCAATCAGAAAGGAACATTTTGAGAGATGCTAACACCTCCAGGCCCTTGTTCCATCTTTAAATATCCCCTAAAACTATCCAAGTAACATCTGATACATAGAAGGTTGCTGAGATTGTACTGAGCCATTTTATGCAACAGCCAGAACAGAAGGAAAAGTGGTTCAGGCACACAAAATTATAAAGTGCAGGAAGGAGACAGCAAGTAAAAACCCCAGGTTTCTAAATCTGGAAAAGGAGAACATGCTTCTAACATTACAAAAGAGGGTCAGTTTGCTTGTAAAGAAGAAAAGTGCTACTAGGAATTGAAATCAGGATGGTGTCACAAGCAGTTTGCCAAGAGATATGGGCAGGTCAGGGTGGGGGGAATGCAACAGCAAGGACAGAATGCGGTAAGGACAGAATGCAAACAGCCTTACAGGGGCTTAGGCAGTGCCAAGAAACAAGGAATCCTGCAGCAAAGGTCTGGTTTCAGGCATCTGAAGGGGAGAAGTGACAGACAGGTAAAAAGGTGACTTCCAGAGTAGTAGCCTGAATAGACTCAGCCCTTGTATCATTTTACATTTAAGTCAGAAAATATAAAGCAGCACTGAAGTACCTATACAGCTATCTAATACTACATTTCTAAAACTGGTCACGTATGGTTTGTATCCCAGAGCCTCAGACACGAAGATTAGCCAGCTGCCATTATACTTTACCGGCCAGGCTTTCAAGAGACCAAGATTTCTTCATGTGTTTTTGCACCAGCAGTTACACAGGACCAAGTCTGAGTATCAGCTCCTCAGGGACACCTAGTGTTATGAGCATCTCAAGATAAAAATACTCCTGAGCCCCTGAAGGTACTCAACACCTACAGAACTGGAAACCTGACAGGTAAGCAAGCGAGTCCTATTGCTGTAGTGTAGAACATGAGCAATGTGGAGAATTAATGCATTTCAGGGCGGGGGGGGGGTGGGGGTGGGCGGCGGGGAATGTGCCCTCACACAGACATTGCCTGTAAATTAAAAGTGGGAATTAGTCAGAACCAACACTGGACTGGTTTTTCTTCTTAGTGTTGTCACTAGGTGAGGTTTGAAGAGGCAACAACGCATGATTTTTTGGAGTGAGGCTTAATAAGAATAACACAGATATTTTCATTCCTTTGTCCTATTTTTTCAGTAATGCTCATTTCTCTTCTTCCATCACAGATTAAAATAGTAAACTTTATGGCTCTAATATGACCTGCACTTCTCTGTATCTGTTGTCTTCTACCATGTCCCCTTCTCCTTTTAAAACTCCAAAAGCAAGATGGCTCCACTACGGCCAGAAATGGCTCTTTCTGAATTGCACACTTCCCACTCCCTGGAACAGAGGTGTAGCTTACTTGGCAACTGAGTATCTCTTCATACATATCAGCTCTGCAATTCTGTGTCCACGAACTATTTAAACATGGGCCTGACCCAGCTTCCCAAACACAAAAGCAATACCTTGCAAAAATCAAAAGAACTGTATCTGATGCTTCCATGAGCTGTCACATCGCCAAGCAACAACATCAGAGCACCTTATATTTTTCCACCGTAATAAAGACAAGTGAAAGGCAGCTTCCTCTTGCAACTCCAGATAATTATGATCTTCAGAATCACTTTGAATTAAAACCTATCATGCAGGCTTTTTTCTTCATGGGGATGATAAAGGATGCAATGAGCTAACCAGTACAAGTAAAACACTGAATCTCGCTCCCCAAGAGCTACCTGTGCTTATCTCTGAGGTTACAGAACTGGCTCCAGCACATATAGGTAGGTTTGTACTGGGTTATTATGGTCCACACTTGTCAGTCCTGCAAAGCTGTGGCTAATTAACTCCCCACTTCCCTCAGCAGGGGTCTGCATAGGCAGAGGGCCAAGGACAGCAGCCTCAGCACTTCATCCCCAGTAAATGGCTTGAGGCAGCCCGGAGGGCACTGGTCACAGGGCTGAACCCAGCCTAGTGTTGAAGGAGATGGCTGTCTCCGGCTCCAGGGACGTTTCAGGTCTCATCTCCATAGCCCCCGTGTATCAACTGTGGCAGGAAGGATTTTTTGGTTTGGTTTGGTTTTTTATCAATACCTAAATTTTGACCATGTACTTCTTTATTTAGCCCCAAACCCAACTCTAGGCAGGCCTGAAATCCTGCTGAGCCCTATTTCATTTTTGGCCACAGTGGCCATCCCCCAGCCCACCACAGCCCATGCCAGCTCCAGCCCCGGGTCACGCACGGCCATTTCCAATGGGGCACTTGAAGAATTTGGCCTCTGCCTGCCAGAAGCGCTCATTTTCACACACAACTTGAGCACAGGCTGGGAGGTTTCAGCCACCACCAAGCCACGCCAGGCCCTGTAAGCCTTGCTCACTGGCTGCCCTGCGGACACGGCGAGAGGCTCTGAGGCAGAAAGGGCCCATCATTGCTGCAGGCAGCCCAGCCGAGGCCGGGCCGGTGTTGCCGGCGGAACCGCACACCCGGGCACCGCTGCTCCGCGCCCGGCCGCCCTGTGGAGCCCCGCGCCCCTCCCTCCGCCATCTTCCCTCCCCAACATGGCGGCGCGGAAGCGCCTGCCTCACCTCACAGCG
This sequence comes from Falco rusticolus, assembly GCF_015220075.1. NCBI lineage: Eukaryota > Metazoa > Chordata > Aves > Falconiformes > Falconidae > Falco > Falco rusticolus. Next base: position 13,196,901 of record NC_051190.1, read on the forward strand.
CTGTCGCAATAGCGCTTCTCCTTTGCTGCGCTTTACGGCAAGACCGCAAAGCGGGGAGGCAGGCGTCCGGCAGGGGCGGCTGCCGGGGGAGCCGGGGCCGCCATGGACCGGAGGAAGAAGCCGCTGGACGTGGCCGCCTCGTCGGTGAGTGGGGGAGCCTGGCCGTGGCCGGGTGCAGCAGCGGAACCCCCCGCCTCCCCGCGGGGGGCTGTCGCGCGGCTTATAATGGTGGAGGGCGGCCGGGCGGGCCGGGCCGGTACAGGCCGTGCGGCTCGGGGCAGGGCGCAGGGCGGCCTTCTGCCCCCCGCCCTGGCCCGGCCGCTGGCCTACGGGGGCTGGCGGGGAGCGCCGTGCCGGGCGGAGCGGGGGCCCCGGTGGCACCTCGGGCCCGAGCCGGGGCCGGGGGCTGCTCCCTCGCCCCCTCCCCGCCCGAACGCGCCGCGGTCTGCGCCTGCCTGTGCCGGAGCTGAATTTGCCCCATCCCTGAAGTAATAATAAAATTAGGGCACGGGAAGGAAATGTGAGTTTATTTCGTGTTTTTTTCTAAGCAACGGGAGGCCCGTGCCTTGGCGGGCTAACCTGGACCCGGAGGGGTGGTGGGATACTGTGCCGCCCTGCTCCCCCGGCAGCCTCTGGCAGGAGGCTGCAGCCAAGCGCTGCATTTTCCCAAATAAACAGTTAGTGTCAGCTGTGGGTTGTTGCATACGAAGGATCCAACAGTGAATGTTTGGATGATCGCTTCTAAGTAGTGGGAGAAAAAGGGCTGATTTACAACACTAGCCATCATTCTTACAAGGACCCGAAAAGCAAATGTTTTAGTGTTGGAAGCAAGTTTCCACTTTCCTGATTTAATGTACATCTGTGAAATTTGTCTTCTGACACTTGAAGGGAAAGTGGCACGATATCCTCTTCCAGACTAGGTTTCTTATTGTCATTTCAAGATAATAGCCCTGCTGATGTTTCCTAACAAAACATGAGTGGGTGTTGGTCACGGGTGGCAGTGCTACTTACAAATTTATTAAAAAAAAAAAAAAAAAAAGAAGAAAATCTAAAACTATATAAACAGGATATAAAACGGGGAAAAAAATATATATTATGAAAGCAAAATTATTTTCTGAGGCAGGATTTTATTCATACCTAACAATTAGAAGCTTCTTTTTCAAAATCAGTAGTGTTATTTCATTAGTCCTTCTTTCGTTGTTTGCTATTGAGAGGCTGGTAAAATCTGTGAGGATTGATGTCTCTCTTATTCCCATTAGGTATGAAAGAATCAAGGATATTGTTGGGGGTTTTTTTAATCCCTAATAATTTGCATTCTTTGGGTTTTATGTATTGTTTGCTGTAAACTTAAGTGATCTTTGTGACCAGATCAGTGCTTCGAAGTTCTGCATAAAAATGCAATCAAATGCTCATATAACTGTAAATGCTGGATTTTTACTAGAAATAGTTATTATTTTATTACAGTAATTGATGCATATGCATGTGATATGTCTCAGTTATTTATTTGTTTATTTTGCTGTTGATGTAGTTAGTGGATCTCAAAGCAGAACTCTTCCGAAAGCAAGAAGAATTCAAGAAAGAAAAGCTACTGAAAGATGCTGGCATCTTTGCGAAGCCCAGAACTTCTAATAAGGTAGAAATGTTTTTCCATGGTTGTTCTTGTCATTCTTTCTCCTTAAAGTAAGGAAGTTCATTTCAAATTGAAACAAATAAATACTCAGAGCTGTGTTACTCTTCAAATGTAAAATCTCCATCACGAGGATGTTCTTTAAATTTCATTTCCAGGTGAGATTCTTGTGCACAGCGGAAAACTTGCCTAATGCTTATGCCCATCTAAATCACCACTTAATCTTCATTCCCCAAGGAGCCACAGCTTTTGTAATTACAGGAGAAGATGTTTGTTTTTTTTCCCCCAAGATTTTCTATGGTTCCCTGAAGGATGGAAGACGAGAGACTCTTCCAGAATCAGTGAACATTCTTGATAAATGCTTTGCTATCTGTTCCTCTACATCGCAGTGTATAATAATGAATTGTCTCTTGTGTTTTACTCTTTACTGCACATTACGTTTTATTCATTCTGTAGCTTTCTAGTAGTTGAATATAGTATTGCTGCCGTATTTGAAGAACACGCAGCATTTACAGCGTTACGCTGCAAACAGGCAAACTGATTGTATTTTATATCTAAAGCGAAGGTGATAGAGAATAGAAGCAATTCATAGCTTTGTTATTACTTTAGTAATCAGCAAGATTGTTCTTACTAATTTTTTTTAACCTTAAATATCTTTGCCAGAATACATTTTGTCCAATTTCTGAGTGCTTTTTTTTTTTTCCTTCTCAGCCTGTCCTGAGCTATTATATCGTACTGCAATCTCTGTAATTTTAGGACATACTGTCTGTGTCCTGCATCACAGTAGGTATAGTCTCAAGTCATAGAATCGTAGAATTGCTTGGGTTAGAAGGGACCTTAAAGATGATCTAGTTCCGACCCCCCTGCCGTGAGCAGGGACACCTTCCACTAGACCAGGTTGCTGAAAGCCCCATCCAGCCCAGCCTTGAACACTTCCAGGGACGGTGCATCCACAGCTTCTCTGGGAAGCCTGTTCCAGTGTCTCACCACCCTCACAGTAAAGAATTTATTTCTAATATCTAATCTCAATCTACCCTCTTTTAGTTTAAAGCCATTACCCCTTGTCCTGTCACTACAGGCCCTTGTAAAAAGTCTCTCTCCAGCTTTGTTGTAGACCCCTTTTAGGTACTGGAAGGCTGCTATAAGGTCTCCCTGGAGGCTTCTCTTTTCCAGGCCGAACAACCCCAACTCTCTCAACCCATCTTCATAGGAGAAGTGCTCCATCCCTCTGGTCACCTTCACGGCCTCCCCTGAACTTGGTCCAGCAGGTCCGTGTCCTTCTTATGCTGGAGGCTCTAGAGCTGAATGCAGTACTCCAGGTGTGGTCTCACAGGGGTGGAGTAGAAGGGGAGAATCACCTCCCTCAACCTGCTGATCACGCTGCTTTTCATGCAGCTTTTCATACAGTTGGCTTTCTGGGCTGCAAGTACACATTGCTGGCTCATGTTGAGGTTCTCATCCACTGACAACCCCAAGTCCTTCTCTTCAGGGCTGCTCTCAATCAATTCTCTGCTCAGCCTGTGTTTGTGCTTGGGATTGCCCTGACCCATGTGCAGGATCTTGCACTTGGCCTTGTTGGACTTCATGACGTTCGCACCAGCCTGCTTCTCAAGCCTGTGCAGGTCCCTCTGGATGGCATCCCTCCCCTCCAGTGTGTTGACCACACCACACAGCTTGGTGTTGTCGGCAAACTTGCTGAGGGTGCACTTGATCCCACTGTCCACGTCACCAACAAAGACGTTAAATAGCACTGGTCCCAATACCAACCCCTGAGGAATGTCAGTCATCACTGATCACCACGTAGACATTGAGCCATTGACTGCAACTCTTTGAGTGTGACCATCCTTCAATTCCGTATCCATTCATCAAATCCATGTCTCTCCAGTTTAGAGAAAAGGCTGTCATGCAGGACAGTGTCAAATGCTTTGCACAAGTCCAGGTAGACTTTGCTCTTCCCTTATCCACTAACAGTGTAGCCCCACCACTGAAGGCCACCGAATTTGTCAGGCACAATTAATTTTTCCTTAATGAAGCCATGTTGGCTGTCACCAATTGTCCTCATTTTGGCTGGGATAAAGTTGATTTTCTTCTAAACAGCTGGTACAGTGCTCTGTTTTGGATTTAGTATAGTAACAGTGTTGATAACACGCTGATGTTTTAGTTACTGTTGAGCAGCGCTTACTCCACGTCAAGGACACTTCAGTTTCCCATGCTCTGCCAGTGAGCAGGTGCACAAGAAGCCAGGAGGGGACACAGCCAGGACAGCTGACCCAAACTAGCCAAAAGGATATCCCATACCATGGAACGCCATGCTTAGTGTATAAAATGGGGGGAGTTGGCCAGAGCTGCCAGTCACTGCTCGGGGACCGGCTCAGCATTGCGCAGCAGGTGATGAGCAATTGTACTGTGCATCACTTGTCTTTCCTGGGTTTTATTCCTCTCTGTCTCTCTCCCCTTTTCATTATAGTTGTTGTTGTTGTTATTGGTATTATTATTACTGTTACTGCATTTTACCTTATTTCAGTTATTAAATTGTTCTCTCAATCCACGAGTTTTAAACTTTTTCCAATTCTTTCCCTCATCCCACCAGGTGCTTACTTGGTAAGTGAGCATGGTACTTAGTTGCCAGCTGGGGTTAAAGCACAACACCAGTCACCTCCTTATTTTCCATGTGCCTTAGCATAGTTTCTAGGAGGGTCTGCTCCATCATCCTGCCAGGCACAGAGGTGGGACTGACTGGCCAGTAGCTCCCTGGATCTTCCTTATTTCCTTTTTCAAAAGTGGAGGTTATGTTTCGCCGTTTCCAGTCAGTGGGAACTTCACCAGACTGCCATGACTTCTTAAATATTGAGGTGTTATTTAAAAAATCTTTCATGACTGATTCACAAAGTTTGCATTATGGAGCTGAAATATTTTTTAATCATTACCATTTCAATATTTTTATTTATTTATGTATTTGTTGTTATAAAATTGTACTCTATAGAAACCAAGCATCTGGAACAAACAAAACACAGGAGTTGCAAATCGAGCTGAGAAAGATATTGAGCAGAAGACAGAAGAGGAGCATATATTAGATAAATCAAGGTAACTGTTAGGCTCTGTAAGAAAGGAATGCTGTGTAGAATTTGTTTAGAAAAGCACTAAAGCAAGTTATGCATGTTTTGGACCAGCAGTTCTTATTAGACCAAGCGATAAAACCATCATCAATTTCATGCTCTTTACCAGTAGTGTACAAACTGCATCTCAGCAGTCTCATGCTCTAGGGATAACTGCCCTCACATTATCATGGCTGTCTAAATATGTCAGGTTACTGATTTTTGAACGTCATCTTTAGAATTAAAAGCCAGGGCAGCAATACATTAGAATTCTATAGCAAAGTGTTTCTTGGACTTGACAGAAAAATGGCTCGCTTTTTTCCCCAAGAGTTATGTCATCTTCTAAATGTGTTTGATGTTCAGTAAAATATATGTTGAAAATGCAATTTATAAGCCATTTGCTGTTTCTCTGTAAGCAGTTCCTTGCTCTGCTCTTCAAAATTGTCCTCTACCATTCCAGAAATTAGGTGAGGTTTTCTGTTTAGTTTCTAAGATTTTTCCTTTTGTCTCCCCGCCCCCCCCCCCCCCCCCCCCCCCCCCCCCCCGGTAAAACAGTATTTCAGTATCCCACACCTGCAAATAATGATCTAGCTTCTAGTGTTTATGACAGACAATAGTAGTTAGATAGAGGTGAAGTACTTGTTACATCATGTTCCTGCCTACTTGACAGACTAAAAATTAATTCTGTATCTTCACTAAAATTATTTTCAGTATAGACTTTGGAACTGGATAACTATGTACCTTCAGAAATGTCAGTTAAGGTTCAAAACAAAAACCAGGCATGAGTCAGCTTCTAATAAACATTTCAAGCACTCCTGGAACTTTCCGGTTTGTGTAGCGCTGAATTGGTTGTTTTGAACTGTGTTTGGAATTAGTGGGATTGCAATGTTAGTTTTCTTTTTCCTTTTCAGGAAGAAACTAGAAGAGAAAGCAAAGCTCTATGAGAAAATGACAAAAGGCGACTTCCCAGGTGAACAAAACTAGTTTTAAATGAGTTTTTTTTTATATATATATATAAACTTGTTTGTAAAGTTCACCCTAAAAGTTGGTATTTTTGACTATCTGGTGGTTTACAGCAGCTACACTATGAATTCACTGCTTGTCTTCTTACATGGGAATTTTCTTTTGGAGTTATACAAAGTGATTGGTATGGGTTATTCTGAAAGGGACAAAAAATATACTAGAGAAAATAAAACTATTTTTGAAGGACAGCCTATCCTAGTAAAGCACTATGGGCTTGTTTCACTCATTCATTAAGTGGGTGGAATATGTTCTGGTTTTCCAATACAGAATTTTTGAAAAACAAAATTAATTTATTCTGCATTATGCAGTCTTTGAATTACATTGCTGGTTCTGTCCTGCATTTTAATTTCTGGACCTTTTTGAGGAGTAGAGGAGCAGGAGGGGAGCCTGGCTGGTTCGTATTGACAGTCATGCAGCTAATAGGGTTAGAGAATTTTGGACCAGCAGTTCTCATAAGACCAACCAGTAACAGAGTTAGAGAATTCTAATCTGTCCCTTTCTTCTCCCAAACGTTCAATCCCTTGCAAGAAGTAATTATTAAAATAGAATCCAATTCTCCTTGTGATTAATCTGGAATGTTTTCTTTACTATTGTCCATCTTTGACCATAGGGCCCCACCACTTTTCTCTGTTTTTCTAAAAAGTACTCTAGTGACTGCTTAACTATGGACAACATACAAAATTTTAAGCACCAAAAAATTATTTGAACTGTTACATAACAAACTCTATGCTTCTGAAATAGTTAATGAGCTATGAAATAATATTTTATTATAAACACTGCAACCTTTCCTGTATTGTACACAAACAATTAATTACTTTAAAATACCTTAAAATTTCTATTCAGAAATAGGGGTTATCACTGTGGAGCCATTTGTAGCTCCAAGTTTGTTGGGCACTGAATGAGATTTAAGTAATCCCCAATAGTGTGGTCAAGGGCATTTCTGGCAGCTGAAAAGCTGATTGTGGCTATTTTCTATTGATTTTGTGCTCAGTTCTGTTCTTTTCATGGCTGTGCTCTAAGAATCGATTTTCTGCCTTAGATGAAGAAACTGAGGATTTGTACCTAGTGGATTTCACTCAGAAGATCATAGATAAACAGCACGAAGTGCAGGAACTGTATCAGAGCGAAGCTGCTCAAAAGACTTTAGAAAAAGAAACAGATGATGAGGAAACTCAACCTGAAATGGAAATACCACCACCTGAGAACCCAGATGAAGAATGGTTGGTACTACTGATGGGGCTAAGCTGTCCTGACTAGTCTGCTTCTTGAAAAGTGCATGAGAAAACAATGTTATTCTCCAAAGTATGTGGAGTGGTGAAGAGGTGGTAACATTTTTTCATTTCATCTCTCTTGAAAAGACAGTCCTTCATGTTACTTTCGTTTCCATATAGGTAACACTGCCGTAGAGTCTACATGCAGGATTTTGAGAAACACCAATCAGGAAAATGCACTATAAGTGAGACAATGTCCTCTCTTTTTCTTGCATAGTTTATGGGAGTTGTGATTGCAGTATTGATACAGTTTTATGCTGTGGTGTCTTGAATTGAAATGTACTTCAGCAAAATTTGGGGGTTTTACTATATCCAGCTTCTCTAAATCATGTGTGACTTACAAAATGAGCAGTCATCATCTTAAAGGAGAGAAACTGGCTGTAAAAAGAACATGATTTTCCAGCATTTCTTCCACTGTTCAACTGCAGCACAGCAAATACTCTATGACATTCCAAGTAACCACTAGTCTTTCATCCAAGATTTAGGAGTAATTATGAAACCAGTCTGACTAAACATTTTACTTGCCCATTTGCTTAAAATGCTTACCGAATAGAGATTTTACTTCTGGCAATTGGTTTATATCAGCAGTAAACTGATACAAAACGGAGCACCCCTGTTCTCCAGCTTATTAAGCCAAGAAAAGATTTGCAATGTAATGTTTCAGAATAAATTGGGAGAATAAATCCAGTAGAGTACCAGAAGACTGCTAGGTTGGAAAGGCAGGTATATCCATTACCAGCATCTTACTGAAATTTAAGATGAAACTGTCTATGAGTGATGGGCTCAAACTGCTTTCTGCTCTTACCACTGTAAAGTATCAGAAATCTAAACTGATAAATTTTACTGTTCACCTGCTGCTTTTCTATCACTGCCTACATCTCACTTCAATGACGTATTAATATTAATATATTGTCCATCTCAGTGAAGCCATATCCTAATGAGGGTATTTGAGTACTAGCATAGTTAATGCTAATTATTCTACAGCCATAGTTACATCTTTACTATGGAGAATGCAGATTTTTTATTTACTGATGTCAGATTATAATAGAAACCAAAGGGCACTGAGTATATACTAAGCTGTAGATATCCTTAGAAATTGTGTAAAAGACTTAACATACTAAAAGCACAGATCTTCAGAAGTCTGTTTTTTGGGGACTAGATTGCCAGTCATGCTTTTTCAGATGTAATACTAATTCTTTAGAATGGGATAATTGAGGCAGCTTGATGCTAAAGAACTTTCTAGCATTACAGGAAAATAAGTATAGCTCCTAACAGCTCTTTCGACAACTGTAAATTAAGTGTTCAGTACTATAAAGAGTTGAATAAGAAGCACAGCATGTCCTTCAAAGGAACATTTTGCTTGCAGTTTAGTTAGCCTTTGTTATGCCACTTGAATGAACACTATCAGCCTATTCTAAATGAGCTTTAGACTGATAAATGAAATATATTGTAGCAATTTCATATCTGCCAGAAGTCAATGCTGCATCATTATTTTCACCGTCGGAAGCAAGTAATAGGCTGTTTTCTTTTGATGTGAAAACTACATGATGTTGCAACTTTTTAACAATTTTTTACACCATCTTATTGCCAAGGCAAACAACTGGCTCAAAGGGAGGCTGAGTAAATGTCTGTGATAAAACTGTCATATGCCCTGTCCAGAAGGTGTGCTCTTAACCTGTGTGTCTGTTAATTGAAAGGTAGAAGAAACTGTCACACATGGAGAGACTGAGAGGTGATGAATACTCTTTGGAATGTGTCACTGCTTCTATCTTCTGGTTAAGAGTTCTGTAAACTTGCAGATGGAAGTTCTGCATCAAATTTCCTTTGCATTTGTTACAGGGTTGATTATGTTGATTTCCTGGGCCGATCTAGACGCTGTATGAAGAAAGATTTGCCAGGTCTACTTAAAATGGATCAGGAACTTCAAGGGAAAAGGTGTGGTTTCTCTAATGGCAGTGCATGTTCCTTGCAGTATTTAACGTACCTTTTCTTTTTTTATGAGAAGGAAGAGAGTTTGTACTTTGTTACCTCATTCTCAATCCAGACATGTTGATGCTACTGCTTTCTCTAGATTTATTTTAGACAAACTTCTGCAGGTTACAACATTGTGCCTTAAAAAATAGACAGAGTAGCTACAGAGAAATTGTGCATGGCTGTGATTTTATCAAAACTTTCTGTTATAAATTGATGTATTATTCCAATGCTTCTACTTTATTTCACCTTGGCAGCTGACTATTTGAAATATGTGGCTGGTGTATTGGTTTTGGAATTGCAACAGAATTGAGACCATGGATATCAAATAACAGCCCAAATAAAATGTTTAATAAACTACTAAGGGACACTTTTTGATGTCAATGCTGACTAAATCTAAAATGTCACTTAGAGAGCATAGTTTGCAGAGAAAAGTTCTAATAAATTGACTTAGCAGTCTCTCAGATACTGGGTGCATCTTTTAAAACTGCGGTCCTGGTATGGAAATTGTATTTTATTATACCTTCCAGAAAATGCCAGAGAAGTGATTCCTGGTTCTCTTTAACCTGGAGACTGATGACAGTCTTTTAGCAATGCCAAATTCATTGTGACATTCAAAGTGAATTTGTTAATCTCCATTTGTTTCTCTTCTGTTAAACAGCTGTTTAACAGCTCTTTTGTTAAAATTATTATAGCAGCAGAGAATTGTTTTAGAAAATAATCTAAAGGCACCTCAAGTAAGTCCTTATTGCTGTTGGAGTGAAAATTCTTTCACAGTAACAACTCAGTAGTGTGTTCTCTAAATTTTAAACATAAGATGGAGAATATGAGTGCTTTGAAATTGCAGTCTCTGAATTGATATGGATGACAGTGAGCAAAACCAGCTTTAGCTAGACAGTAAAAGAAGAAGATCTTGCTGCTTCTCTTGGGAAAACAGAAATATTTCCCATGTTGGGTATTAATATATGGCATGGACTTATAGGGTAATTTAATGGGTTGGTTTTTGTTACTAAAAGTACCTTTCATTTTCTTACATTAAATATGAAATGCTTGTTTCTATATGTGATTGCTAGAATCCCAGCAGATGCCAGTAAAAGTGATTATTTCATCTCGTCGTTCTGTGATTTGATAGTGGTTTCATAAAGCTTCTGAGAAAAGATATGATTAAGTCTTTTAATAACATAATTCTACGAGTACCTTGTTTCAAAGGTAGTTTTGTATTTCTTTCTTCACCGTGTACCATAGTCATCAATGTTGCATCATTAAATGATGCCTGCAGTGATCTGTGTTTTCTAAAAACTGCAACAGTGGATCAGACCAATTGTACTTTCACTGTTTGATGCCGTAAAATTGTAAGTTCTGCTCTGTAATCCCTATCTTTTTTTTTTTTTTTTTTTTTTCAATTAGACAAGGTCTTGATGGGAATACTCTTTTATCTGAAGACATGAGAAAAGAACTTCAGAGGCAACAGTGGGAAAAAGAAGAGGAAGAAGCCCTCAGAAAACCCATGGGACCCATTCATTATGAGGACATTCGAGAAAATGGTATACTTCCATACTTTGTGTTGCTTGTCTTTGTATCACCAAAGAGATTAGTTTTAGAGGAATCAAGGGAAAGTTAATTCCTGTGTCTTTATGGCAAAATGTAAGTATGTCTTAAACAACATAAGTAATAACCATCCAAACTACCAGTACATAAAATCTAGATTTATTTTTTCTCAAATGTAATTTTTCAAATTTCAGTACCTCCTACTTGTGTTCTCCTTTGTGAAGCTTCACTTCATGCATCATCTAAAACAAGCCCTTTTTAGCCATCTAAAACTAATGTGTGTATTGTTGGGAGTAATTCTGTGCCTGAAAGCAGGATGCATGGTACTTGCAGTTACTGTCAATTATGAACTGAATGTAACTTAAAATCTACTGATTTTCTTCTTCTTTTCAGAGGCCAGGCAGCTTGGTGTTGGTTACTTTGCCTTTTCTCGTGACAAAGAACTTAGGAATAAACAACGGGCAACACTGGATATGCTAAGAGAGCAGGTATGAGCTTAATGAGCAAATTAGGGTACAAGGAAATTTAGTTTCAGTGGTCACTGTCGTTGATTTGTTGTCTTAAGTCTTATACTAGGTGATACCTGCAGCTGACTCCCCCAAAAATTTGGCCTCTTTTTCCCTATTGAAACATGGTACTTGATAAGGATTGCTTGTAGTTGTTTAGTGAAGGAAGATATGTGGTTGATTATAATAGCAAAGGAAGATTAATTCATGTTTTTCTTTGCTGTTAAGACACTTGATCAGAGAACTAAACGTGAACAGTTAAAAGAAAAAAGGAAGGCAGCTCTAGATGCAAGGCTGTCTAAACTTCGAGCGCGGAAGATTAAGAAGTTAAGGGAAGCTGGATTAGAGGAAGAGGCAGAAAAATTGGAGAAAGGAGGTATGATCTGCTGCCTTTTGAAGTTAATATTTGCTATTTCATCTTGTACTTGACTGAGGGACAGGCACGCTCTAATTGATTTAGGTTTGGACATTCAATGTATTGCTATTATGTGTTCTATATATGCAATTAGTATAACTGCTAAGATAGTGAGAGTTCATATAATTGTGTGTACGTGTAAAATCATGCCAGAAAGAGCTTAATAATGCGGGTAGAAATGTTGTATGTAGATTGTAGATTTTTTTCGATTCACACCTGACAGCAGGAAATATGTGCGTTAATTATGCAGGCTAAGATTAGAGCTGATGAAATTTTACTGTCTTTTTTTTTTTTTAGGATGAGGTAGAATAAAACACAGTAACAAGTTAGTTTCGGTATCATACACTCTTACAGTTTCAGTACAGTCTGTAAATTGGACGTAAAGCTGACTTTAGGATTTAGGAGGATGATTTTGAGTTGTAGTCCCATCTGCGCTGTCTCCCTCATGACACTGCTAGTCGACTTGTACTGTCTGCCTCCCACTGTAAAATATAGCTAATATTTCACTGTGTCAGAATTCTATGCAAGTGATTAATTGTGAAGTGTTCTGGAAACAAAGAACAGTAATGTGCCACTGCTAACTGTTACTGTTGTTCAGAAGAATAAGAATGCAAATTGTTTTCTCCAGTATGAAATGGAGCTATCATGCTGATGTTCTTAATTTACGTAAATTTTCTAGCTTTGATATGACACTCAGCACATTCCTTTTTGTGTTATTAGGCAATAGATTTTCCACAGTCTTTTTGATACAACTAGAAAGCTAATAGTGTTTCTTGGTAGATAATCAGGAAGCGTTATCTGGCTTACCTGTTATCTTTTCTGAACTAATATGCAAGAATTAGAAAACTTAAAAAAATCACCTTCCCACTTAGATGCATTTCATTATTAGAATGAAATTAGATAACTAGTATGAGCTTTATAAATGCAAATAACTCTTGCTTCCTATTCCTCTTATGCGGTTCATATAGATTTTATCCTGTTACTAACAAATACTGTCTCTTTCTGTAACATAGAGGTGAAAGGTGTCACTGAGGAACCAGAAGCTCCCAGAGTTACTGCAGCAAGCAGAAAGGTAGAGGTTGTCATCCAGGAGAGAAGAGATACAAAGCCTGGAGTGCCTTATGTCCGAGAGTGGGATAAAGGCAAAGGTAAGGAAATGTAGATTCAGAAACATTGTTCATAAGCAGTGTGCATGCTACTACTTTCATTTCCATTTTTGTTTTGCGACAAAGTACGGTAAGACTGAGAAGTGACAAAATACTTTCTCCCTTTGTATTCATGAATCTCTGGTGTCTGTTGCGGTGACTGACAAGGCATGCCTTAGTGCCAGTGCTGCTATAATGTCCCCATAGTCTTTTTCTTCTATATGAGTTACTCCGTTTCTGGATGATCCAGAGAGATTGACAGAATGACAAATTTCATAGTTCATAAGATTTACTGTCTTTCAGCGTGATCTTTTCTTGATGTATTCCTGTAGTTCATGCTGCATGATGGCAGGATGTATTACACTGAAACTGGTACAGGACAGAGCTAAAAAGTGATGCAGGCAGAGACCGCTTCAGTGCCAATGTCCCATCTTGAAGCATCTTCCTTGTCACATCAAGTGATGACTGACTTCCAGATTGTTCCCAAACCCATTAACTCATTTTGGACCATTAATCTAAGCTCACACACATTCTTGTTGTCTCATGCCTGACTTCTTAGTAAAAGCAGACAAGGAATAGGCAAAGCACAAAAATGATGTCCACCTTCTTCAGTACTCCTGTAAGAGCAGCGTTCCTGTTCTGTGCAATACTGATATTTCCAGCTTCTTTTTACTTGTCACAGTCCCTTTGTGTTCAGTTAATGAACATAACTGTTAGGGGAAACTCTGACATTTCATTAAACCCCAAAACTTTCAGGTCCTATTAGTTAAATCTTTATCCTGCTTGACACTAGTTTTTTCCCTGCTTCTGAGGAATCCTAGTATCTGACTGACTTCCAAGCAGCACTGTACTATGCAACAAATATTATGCTCAGAAAGCAGACAGCTTACTCTAAAATGTGAAGTAAAATAGCTGTGGTTCACTGAACATAAATGTAACACAACCATCTAAATTAGAATAAGGAGGGATAAACAGAACTTGCTCTTAGATGTTTTCCTCCTTACTGTTTCATGGTTTTTTATATTTTTACCAAAGCAAAGGAGGAAGTCCTGCTCTGATTGGGGTTCTATTTTGCTACATGAGGCAAATGTGTAGCCCTTCTATATCACAATTTTCTGCTTAATTTCTTACAGAAGTCTTGGTAGAAATGAATACTGAAAAGAATTTCACTGGTTTTAGAGACTAGGTTTGGGAGACATTTTCACAGTAGGTTTTGGGGATATCTTTTTAAAGTGTGGTGATCTTGAGCTGTCATTCCATTGCAGTCCCTCAGAACTATTTTTAATCAGAAATAAGCAGCTGTCACAGTAACTAGAATATCTACCGCTTCTGTTGAAATAAAGAAGTTACTGGGTTTCGCCTATGCCCGCTAGAGATAATCTCATCATCTCCATCTTCTCATAACTAAGCTCTTAATGCTATGATTGGTTTGCATTGTGATTCACCCATAACTAATTAGTCATTCTTTGTAACCAATGACCACATTGTTAAAGGATCTTAAAGTGACTAGGATGATTATACAGAGGATGGTAGTTATCTTTAATGCTCAATGCTTTTGTTCCTGCTCTGTAATGAAAGTGAACTGTCAGTTTAGCCAGCAATCTAGTACTAGATGAAAAAGTAGCTTCAAATGGCTTTTCAGAGCTGCATCTTCTCAGTTTCCTCATTTCTTTTCTCTCCTTTCTGATGTGATCTTCAGACCCTGAAATCTGTATTCAATCTACCATTTTTCCTGTTTCTAACAGAACTGATGTTTGGACAGTGGTCAAAGAAACAGGAAGAACTCAGGGATGAGCGAGATCCAGAATTTGCACCACCTTCTGATTACTTTACGGGACAAAAAAAAGATGATAATTACAGAAGTCAGAATTTGAACAGTCCTGAAACCTCATCTGAAAAACTGGAAACAGAGAAAATGCAAAACCAACAGACGCCATCAGTGCAGGCTAACAGCAGCAGTGTTGAAGATGTGCCACCGTCACTGCAGGCTTACAACAGCAATGTTCAAGACGAGTCGGCATCAGCAGAGGCCTGTGGCAGTGACACTCAAGATGTGCCATCATCAGCGGAGGATGACAGCAGTGATGATGAGGGTACGCTGCCATCAGCACAGGCTTATGGCTATGGCGCTCAAGGTGGGCTGCCATCCATGCAGGTTTACGGCTATGGCGCTCAAGATGTACTGTCATCAATGCAGGCTTACGGCTATAGTGCTCATGATATGCCATTTCCAATGCAGCCTTACGGCTACGGTGCTCAAGGTATGCTGCCACCAATGCACACTTACGGCTACAGCGGTCACGATATGCCCTTTCCAATGCAAGCTTACGGCTATGGTGCCCAAGATGTGCCCCCAGGAATGCAGGCCTGTGGCTGCGGCGCTCAAGATGTGCCCCCAGGAATGCAGGCCTGTGGCTGCAGCGCTCAAGATGTGCCCCCAGGAATGCAGGCCTGTGGCTGCAGCGCCCAAGAGGTGCCACCAGCAGCACAGGCCTGTGGCTGCAGCGCCCAAGAGGTGCCACCAGCAGCACAGGCCTGTGGCTGCAGCGCCCAAGAGGTGCCACCAGCAGCACAGGCCTGTGGCTGCAGCGCCCAAGATGTGGCATCTTCAGTGCAGACCAACAGCAGTGACACTCAAAATCAGGAACCACTTTACCAAAGTTTAGATGATATGCTGTCTTATTACAGACAAGTGACTTGAACTGAGCGAAAAAGAAAGCAAGAATTATGATATAAAGGACTGAAATAGAATTATCTTCTTGGCAAGAATGTGATTTTCCCACATCTGGGAAAAAAATATTCTGTAAGTAGATCCAAATAAATCTCCTGGAGACCTAAGCTGTTTTACATCACAGCTGCCCTTTTGCGCTGTTGGTTCTTCCCCCGCCCACCCCACCCCCCAAAAAAAATTTTTAAAAAGTATGTGCTTTTTTGGCAGTACTTAGTTTAGTACATACTTCATTTTAACACTTTGCCACTTAACACCTGAACTCTGGGGTATGTTAATGGTTTTCTTTCAAAAGATGAACTCTTCCTTTATTCTGTCACTCCCCAGCTAGCTTCTAATTTAGAGGTACTACAAGTTCAGTGATATCTGTAGAAACAGTATTGAAATGCAAGGCCCTCTGCTACTAAATACAGAACAGTTTTAGGAAATTTGGTACCTGCTTAATTTCCCGCCTTTAGGAAGTGCAAAATAGTATCTAGTGAATAGTGGTGGTTCACATTCTGTGTTCCTGAGGTCTGTAGATAACTCGTAATTCTGTGAAGGAAAATTAGAGTGGAGAGAGGCACTGCAGAAATAATAAGTGGTGATGGTTAGACTAAGAATCAACACTTCACTGAAGTACAAGCCTTGACACCTGAAATTACTGTCTTACCGGTTTAGAAAATGCTCTCGTAATTCTCCAACTGCATTTTTCTTGCATCATCTGTTGTATTTATGGCTTTCTTTAATACTTTTTTCAAAAAACTGTGATATTGGAGTTGTCATATATAAAAGCAGACCAATCTAACAAACAAGCTTTTATTTCAAAATTTTAGTAAACAAGAAAAATGCTTATTTACCATGTAGAGTATTTTATTTCTGAAGGTAATTTAGATACCCCCATTTGTGTTTTAAAAGCTCATACAAAGATAAGGCCTAGAAAAGGAGGTTAGAGTGGGCAATGTCATGGATTGTCTGAAGTTGTCACAATGGTGAACATTTGAACAAAACGGTGAACTAGCCAAAGAGACAGAGATGATGTGCTACTCTTGCGTGCTTCAGTTGGATCTCAGGCTGCTTTGTGAAGCCTGGTGAACAGCACATGCATTCAAGGCGACTATGCAAACTTAGCAACATGCAGAACACATTCACTGTCCTCAGACTCTGTTTTAACCTCAGCTAGTAAACACTCTTCCACCTCTCCTCTCTCCTGTATCGCTGGCTTTTGCACAGGAATTTGCGGAGCAGGAATAACACCCTACAAGAGCACTAGTGGTACCATTTAAAAGGCAAAAAATACCCCAGTCTTTTATCCTTACCAAAAGGTTAAGAGACTGGAGCTTTATGATAACTTTGGGTTTCTGTTTCTCTCAGACCTAGAACTTGAGGATACTGTGGCACTAATAATGGCCACATCCACCTGCAGTGCACAGAAAGCTTAGCAGCTGATACTGACCTGAACTCAGCTGTTGCATGTGGTGTTAGGGCATATATTTCTTCCTTTGTTTGAATCTTTTCAGTATGAATAAAGAACCTGAAAATAAATGATCGTATACTAATGACTAAAAGGAAGAGGATGATGTTAGAAACACATCTGTTTTTACTAAACGTGACAGCATCAATGCAGGTTTTTGCCCTCATTAAGTTTGGTACAATTTCAGGTTAGTCAACACCCATGAGATGGCAATGTCAGTGTGTGAGGTGGGGCAGAATTGGTTTCCAGCTTAGAAATACTGCTTTTTTTAAAGCAGGTCATGCATTTAGAAGTATTTTATGAAATCTATTGGAAAAACAATCCCTTTTGACCAGAGATGCTTTAAGTAATCCATATTTAAATTTCATAGCAAGAAAGAATTTAGTACGGTATTTTCTTGGTTCCTGCAAATAAACTCAGACGAATGAGAGATTCTGCTGTTTGAAAGAAACTGGAAAAAAGATTTAAAAAACTAACAAGTATTTTTTATCTTTGAAAGCTCGTAACTTAGAAACCACTATAATGCCTTTGGAAAACGAGAGCCCAAATGGTATCGTTGCAGTTTGGGGAAAAGGGAAATGGAAGATGGAAACTGGTGGAGCTGCTAAAGGTTGCAAAGGAATTACTAGTCCATGCTGAGTTAGACTCAGGAGCTCTTGTGGTCGAACTGGTGTTTTAACTCTGTATTAGGTTGTGTTCCTTTTTCTAATGTTTTGTTTGTTTGAGGCAGCTGTGGGAGGCAGGATCAACTGGAACATAAAAGCATGAGAAACTCCCCAGAGTGTTTTGAAGCTTGTTGAGCAGTGCAGTGAAGCATTTTAGGATGTTTTGGGTTGTGTACTTCAAGCTTTCTTAACCACTCTCAGTCTAGAATTGCAGTACATTACAATTATTTATTAATTAAGCCTCAGAATATTATTCTGAAGTAAGATAATATCACTATCCCCATTCCTCAGAAAGGAAAAGAATGTCTTATGCAAGGTCTGCAGCAGAGCAGAAGTTCAGTCCCAGTTCTCCAGGCTGGCTGATTTATGCTAGAGAAGTTTCATACTGAAGACCTTGCATGGATCAGTATGTGGAAGTTATTCAGAGTAGGCTATGATTTCCTGGGAGCTGAACTAACTCCAAAGAGTGGGCAAAGTACTTTAAAACGTTAGGGCTTGACTTGAATTCATTATGACAATCATACCCTTAAATTAATTTCCCTGAAGACAATATTTGTATTTATTCCGCTACTATTCTAATCATTGACATTCATTTCCTACTGCCTTCTGGGCTTTGTTTTTTCTGTGCCCTTCAGACTGTGGGTAATTTTATGTATATATGTGATTTAGGAGCTACATTGTCTTTGCATTAGTTTAACACTGAGCTGGAGCTGTGCTAAGGAATGAAATGCCATTTATTATATCGCATTATGTAAAAAGATACAATCAAAGTGTTCCTTTGTTCAGCTTCATTTCCATAGCCTAATATTAAACACAGGAGGACTCTTGGCCAGGAAGGCAGTTCAGTGTCTACATTAAACTAAAGCCTATTGAGAACAGCTCTCCCACAGCAGTGATCTGTCGCTTTGCCATTTGGTCTCCTTCCCCCTTGTCTTGATTTTTGGCTGAAATGCTTTTGCATATTCTCTCATGCTGTGGAGCACACATTTCTATTCAATCTCACTCCTTATCTCACTCAGACCACCTCAAGTTACCTTCACTATAACTGGCAATATCATTCATTTCATTTAGTAATTCCTGGGGCAAACAATTGCTTATTGATACGCTGCCAAGGTTATATTTCTCTCATATTCTAGCCAGATCTAGAGGATGTTTCCCCTGCAAGTTACCTGCTTTGACACCAGCAGAAAATGGGTGTGCACTTGGGCTATGTTGGTAAGGATCTGCCACCATCAGTATATGACTGATATAAGTAAAGCAAGCTTGTACTTTCGCTCTTTGAGTGTGCAGAGTTCTGGGTACACTGAATTCTGGAATATGGTTGCATTTCATGTATTGAAACTGAGCTCTCTTACCAGTGGTGGCTCATGTTGCTCTCAGTGTTCTGCACTGAGCTGGGAGCATTCCCTGGCTCTTGGGCAGCATATCTGAGGCAGCTTTGTCTTACGTCTTTGCATGAATATTTTCCCGATACACAAGTTATCTTTGTCCAAAATGCAGAAAGCGTACAAGCATGCTTGAATTTCAACCTTCACCTGCTCTATCTGGCTAGCAGGACTCAATCTGATCTCCAGAGAAGTACCCTTAGAGAAAACAATTTTCTCTGTGTCACCAATGGCTGATTTTCACCCCCTTGGAAAGCAGCAGGGATCTGGATCTGACTGAACCGCTAGCATGTCAGCTAAGGCTGCTAGAAGGGGTAAACGGTATCCGTCTGCAACTCTGTAATGTTAGTGGCAGATTCTGTATCGGTCACATTGTCCTCATTAACTTTTTAATACAGATAGCTCTCCAAATTCTTCGATGTCCAGGAGGCCTTGCCCTGATACCAGTTTTATCAGTAGCTCTAAGCTTGTTAAAACCTAGTCCTGCTAGACCCTAATGTCTCCTGTCTTGTAGTAAACTTGGACCAAGATCTTTCCTCCTTTCCCTTTTTTTGGCCTGTTGCAATTTTGTCTAAAATTTATGCCCAACCTTAATCCCTAAGACCTAAGGTACTGACTTTGCATCTTGAAGAGGTTAAACAGAGGCAAGAACAAATGTAAAAATGTACCAGAAGTTGGTTAACATACAGATGACTGGATTAATTTAGCCCTCTGTCAAAGATATAGCCTCAAGCAGGCCATAGAAACTTGAACTTTCATAAAAATTCAATTGAAATTTAGCAGTTCTAGCTGGAAGTTTACTTTGTAATTAAAGAAGTGCTTTGCTTGCTTTCTCTAATTCAACCAAATAAAATTCTGTTTTCACAGAGAAGTAAATACTGTCCTTAGTAAGCATCTAAGGAAGAGAAAGAACTCCTATATGTCTTCTGGAAAGCTTAAAATTAGTTTAGCTTCATCTAAAGAGAAGGATCCAGAGGCAGCACAAGATGCTGCTCTGGTGTGGTGCTGCCAGCCCAGCCACTAACTTATGTCGTGATTTAAGTTGAGACACAGAGGTGCCTGGTCGTGGTCAGCCAGCAGCACACTCAGTTATTAATGTGCTTTGACCTTTAAGTACAAAGTGAGTGAAACCTTACATATATTTATGGTAACATGGGCTTTTGCTGACAGAAGTGTATGACTGTAACTGCTGCATTACCTAGCCTTCCAGCTCACATTGGAGCTGCAACCAGAATTCAGAGGATGATCATTCTGCTTGTATCACTCAAGAGAGACTTCTAGCCTTTAACCAGAGGTGCTAACACCATTCAGCACTTATCCTGCATTGCTCTAGGTGCTCCTTTCACTTGGACCTGTGTAAATCACCTGAATTTATTAACATAGGTTGTGGAGTGTCTTAATGCTCGGGTAAGAAATCCAGGGTAGTTTTGTCAAAGACACCAAGGAGCCAATCTACCAACCTAGTGCATAACAACTGAAGTTTCATCTTTTATCCTAACAATCTCTTCCCTCATTGTTTACCCTTAGACCTTCCTTGATGTTTATGAGGGCATTTTCCCCTGGTTTTCCCTTCGCTGCACCACTGAGGTGGCTGCAAGTCTAAGGCTGTAACATTCAGGAACACCAGGGGTCTTCTCCCTGACAGCATGCAGGGCTACTCCTCTCTCCAGGACCACCAAATTCACACCAAAGCTGATACTCCTAAAGCCTGAAAGAACATGGAACTGTGTTTTTAGCCCCAAAAAAGGACCACCACACTGCACCGTCTTCTAGAAGACCCAGCTCCCCCCAAAATGGGTATTTTAACTCCTGCACAAAGAGCATTCAGAAAACCATTAACATAAGCCATCAGAGCCGGTGGGATGCTGTGCCAGAAAAATGAAGCGGGCTGCGGTCCTTGAAGGCCTCCACGACAAGCCGTGCCCCGTGCCAGCTCCGGCAGCGCCTCAGGGTCGGGCTGCGCCTCAGAGCGGGGAGCGCCTCAGGGGGCGGCAGCGCCCCAGGGGGAGCGGTGCCTCAGGGGCGGGCGGTGGCGCGTCAGGGGCGGGCGGTGCCTTAGGGGCGGGCGACGCCTTAGGGGCGGCTCCGGCAGCGCCTCATTGGCGGGCGGCGCCTCTGAGGGGGCAGAGCCTGAGGGAGGGGGCAGCGCCTCATTGGGGGGCGACGCCTGAGGGGCGGGCGGCAGCGCCTCATTGGCGGGCGGCGCCTGAGGGGCGGGGGCAGCGCCTCATTGGCGGGCGACGCCTGAGGGGCGGGCGGCAGCGCCTCGGGGAGGGGGCAGCGCCTCATGGGCGGGCAGCGCGGCCCGCGGCGGGAGAGCGCTGGGAAGGCCGCCTCTGTGGGGGGTCCGGCCGCTCCGAAGGAAGTCACCGGCAGCTTGCCATCACAGGCGGAGCCCCCGCATACCAGCGCCTCTCTGACCAGGCTACACACGTCCCGGCTGGTGGGAGAGGCGCCCGGCCGCAGGGGCCCGGGGGGCCGCGCCCGCCCTCGCACAGTGGCACCTCCCGCCGCACGGCGCATGCACAAGGGCAGCGCACGGCTCGGCCGCCCCACGGACAGCCGGGGGCAGCGCACGCAGTCCAAGCTTGGGCCCGGTCACCGGTGGCCGGAGCCGCGCGGAGCCGCACCGCCGCTGCGCAGGGAGCGACCCTTCCCCGCGGCGGGCGCGGCCGGCGGGGAGCGCTGCGCGTGCGCTCGCCGCACACCTGAGATCGCAGGCCCGGAGAGCAGCGGGCGGTGAGCAGCGGGGCGCACGCGCGGAGCTGCCCTCCGCCGCGCTGCGGAGCCGCTCATGGCCGCGGGGGGGCGCTGCAACCTGCGTGGTGCTGATGGGGTGCCAGGCCCTGCCTAATGGCGGGGCCAGGGCTAATGGCGGGGCACGGCCTGCCCCAGCTTCGTCCAGGCGTCGTGGGCACCTGCCATCCCAGCCCTGCAGAGACAGGGCCTCGTGTTCCAAGAGGATGACGAATGGTGCGTCCCCTGAACACCCTACCCTCAGCACATAACGCCCCCGGCCCTCTAGAATGACCTCCTTTTAACACAGAAACCCTCTCAGCAGCACTTTGTGTGCTGACAACCAACATCCGTGGCCTGTTCTTTATGAGCCCAGAATGTGGCCTCGCGTTTGCCATGCCTCCCCACAGATGCAGCCAAAGAACCTTGCTGCTTACAGAAGCAATCCCTGCTTGCAGCGAACGGCTGCCTTTCCTGACATGGGAGCAGTCTGCATCCCGCTCAGGTAGGAAGTGCTCTACATTCATTCTTTCACTATTAATTCCTGCCTTTGGAGCATCACATCCGTTCCTTGAAGTTTCCATACCCAGCATACTGGCGCTGCTATTCATTTCAAAAATTAAGTTGTAGTCGCGTAAGCACTGTTCACCTCTCTTCCCCCTCAAAGGCACTGCTGCAACTGTAAAGGAGCCGTGATGTTGTCAGTACGCAGAAGCTGAAGGAAAACTAAGTGTAGGTGACTAAGACAAAGGCAAGTGTAGGTTCAGCAGTCACTGGGACTATAGGGCATAGCACCACAGTGTACTTGAGTAGTACAATATGAAAATTGTTTGGGATAGTGGTTGACCCAAAGGTAACCACTTTGCTGGCAACAGAAGTACAATCCAGCCTTTTCAGAGAAAACTTTTAGCTCTTTCAAGAGCAGGCGCTGATACAGCCACAGCTTGGACAACTGCAGCCATACCTAAGCCTCCAGATCAAAACTGCAGATTTTAACACTCGAGCCCTGACTCCCGTTGTCAAAAGACAGCAGAAGTTGAAATTTATTCTCACAAATGACTACCAAACCACCAGATGCACTCGGGCTACACAGGGTCACAAATGGTCTTCAGTTAAAGTTTCATTTCCAGTACAAAACAGTAATGCCATTTTAAAAAACAAAACCTACAGGTAAAGAGAAAATATCACATCTTAACAAAAAAGATTTATTCTGACTAAACAAAATGTACAATGTTTCCCAAATGATAGTGAATTTCCATGACTCTCTGATGTCTGCAGATCCATTGAGTAACTCGATTGCTTCTTACCCCGCAGTTTGATCAAGCTACTTTTTGCCAGACTTTTTTATTCCACCACTGGCTGCCAAAAGAAACAACACAACTGGTTAGACAACTGTTACAGAGCTTAGCTACAAATTTAGTTCCTCATAAAGTCAAATCCCCACTAGACTGACTACAACTCAGATCCCCACTAGGAAATTGTTTTCCCACGTGTTACTCTTTTGTTTGTGATCACAGACTTTACTCTGAATTAATATCTTTAGAAACCAAGTTTCTCCTGGAACAAAATATGCCCCATAAAATCTGCAACAGAACTAAGTATTTCAACAATTCCTTTGTTCTTCCATGGACACCCTCCATTGTTTATTTCCTATACAGCAGAAGTATAGTCTGTTCAAATCAAATTCAAGGTTAATGGAATAAAAGCATCGGTATCCCTACAGCAACCAGAGCCTCCAGCTGGGATCAAAGCTCTACAGAAGCAGGTGCTGGAATTATGAGAATTCCAATTATCTGGAACTGTTTGTTCTCTGTAGTCCCTGTTACTGGAGAGACTAAAACAGGGTGAAAGAACACAACATATTAACACAGCAACAAGTGTGGCATTTTTTGTAAATGCTGGGTTTTACAGCGTGTGTCACATATGACCAGTGGAAAGGAAAAAAGAATAGCAAGGCTATAGCAAGGTAGGCTGCAAGGGCTGATGGTCAACACCAGACCCTGCACTGCAATATGACTAACAATGCTGCCTTGCTGATGTTCTTGGGAATAGCCTAGTTCTCCCACAATAACATAATAACCACTATCTGCTTTGGCAAGCATTGGACAAGGACCAGATGACTAAATTCAGTCTAGAAATAGGCAGAGTAATAATGGCAAGAAAGAACTACAAAGAAATCTGTAAGCTGAAGTGCTTTACACAGAGCAAGTTTAGGATGGCAAGGACACAGAAGAAAGGCTCCCTATTGGGCTGCAATACCAAAGACATTTGAGTCCCACACCCAGCACATTTTTTGTAGGCTTATAAATCAGAGGAGCTACATCAACTGGAGATAAGTAAACAAGAAATATCCCAAGTCAGTGGAACTGGATAGCACTCCCTCCAAGAGCACTGGCAAACTCTAATGTGAAAATGCAGAACTGTTGACTGAGATTTGAAACTTATAATTACAGCCACTATATCAGAGGACTCTCAGATTGCCAGCATAGCTCCCAGATAAAGAAAGGGGTCTGCAAAGAACTGTGGAACTATAAACCGGTGACCCTGACCTTGTCTCCAAGAAGATAACAGTCTGTAACAAAGCAAATGGATAAACTCCGTCTTGTGGAAGTTAAAAGGACTCCTGTAAATAGTAAATCCTTCCTCACTGACCTGCTGAAACTCTAAGGGTATCATTAAGTGTATGGATGAAGTGAATCCAAGGGACTTCATATTTTCAAACAGCACCTGACAAGATGCCATAGCAAAGGTTGCTAGTGACACTAAATTGCTATGGGATTGCTACAAGGGTCTTTCCGGGACCTTGCAAGACTGAAAGCTTGCTGAAGAATATGAAACAAAGTGTAAAGTTTAAAGTCTTGCTGAAGAATATGAAACAAAGTGTAAAGTCTTTACAGAACGGAATAGCCATTAGTCACATTAACAGACCACAGGTCAAAAACACCTAGAGGGAATGGGCAGGGTGCACCCTTTTAACATCTCTAATCTGATCACTGCTAATCTCAGACTCACATTAACACTATTCTACTATCACTGAGACAAAGACTAGGCTCAATGCACCATCAGGATGCACCCTGCAGACTTTCTGTGACACAGTGTACTTTACAGTGACTTAGGCAAAAGGGTTGAAGCCACACTAATTTCCAGTCACTTTTTTTCTTCTGCCAGGAATCTACTGCTCCTGAAGAAATTCATCCTCTCAGAGAACAAGTACTGGATTTGTTTAACTTTCAGGACCGTGGCAAAGCCTACATGCAATATATCTGGAAAGAAAAAGATGCTATACTGAAGCAAGAGTAGAAATGTCTCTACACCATCCCACCAGCAGAGGTTAGCATGCCAGAAACACTGTTGTACCTGCTAAACCAGAACCTGCATCAGCAGTTTTGGGATGAAATTGCACAGTGAAGGAAAGAAAAAAAATTAGCCTCTATTTGTTTCTTATCATCTGCACCTGCCATTGACTTACTGGTGTGTGTTGAATAACCTAAAGGTACATGCCTTTTTACGTTTGTCAAGCAAAAACATTAAATTTTTGAAGCCAGCAAGCCCTCCATTTTTCCTGTCAGTATGGCACCTCACTTACTGAGGGGCCCTTTTCCAGCAGCCTTTGCTTTCATCTCCTCAAGTTTCTTTTGCTCCTCCTTCTGCTTTTGTTTAAATGCCAGATCTGTCTAAAGAAAAGAATAACAGAGTTTGTTAACATCTCCTCCCCAAAAGAATTCAAAAACAACTGACAAGCAATGAGTAAAAAATGTCATATTCTAACAGCAATAAAAACCTGAGTGAACTGATGCAAGACAGCTAAATACTATTAAATATACAAAACCTTGCAGAACTATGACAAAGTTTTTTTGCTGTACCAGAACGCAATGACTAAACTTTTTTAACTTTCTATGTTTGATCCTTTCTGAAATTAAACAAATATCATTTTCTATGGCATAATCTCATTCTGCCCTCTGAATGGTAGATGTTTGCACCAAAACCATTCATTAATGCCATAATGCCACCAGCAATACTAGGAGCCAAGAGCAAAAGTGCTGTCTAACAATGAAACTTGGATTATATAGGGTGTAAGAAAAAAAGGTTGCTTTTACCTAAAAAATGCATTAATTTCAAAAAATCTCCTTCCACGCTTATGTCACTATTTTTCCTGGGTTTAATACATTTGTATTGATTCCAAGAAATCTAATGAGACTGCTGGCAAACTGTACAGGCAAGCCAGCTGCTGAGCACCCCTGCTAGAACAGCCTCCAGAATTCAGGAGAGCTCAGACATACTCTATCCCTTGGATACACATTCTTCACAGACATCAAGGCTGACAGGGACCATAGTCTTTTTCCTTGGCACTCAGGATTTGGGGGTAGCTAAACAAAGGACCTTAACAACTGAGATTCTACAGACTCTTCACCAGTCCAGTCCATGGCTCAACAACCTTTATAACTGGAAAGCTTTCCTCTTCTTTAAGTTAAAGCTTCCCTTGCTGCAATGTAAGCCTATTACTTCCCCGACCTACTGCACACAGAAGAGAATATTTTGTTTCACTCCCCAGGTTTTCCACTGCTTTGGGTTTTTTTTCCCCTGTAGACAAACGTGTCTTTTCTAGTAAATAATTTTCTCCCGTTTACCCACATCTGTGTGGGTTTTTTTCTTGCAAAGTGTTGCCCCCAAGTGCTTGCAGTGTTGCACTGCTGAGAGGAAAAGAAATACTATTCCATCATGTGTGACACACCAGATTTTGTTTATAAATCTTGTATGATTTTGTTTATACATCTTGTATGATTTTGTTCTTTTGCAGTACTTGATTTTGCAGTTCCTGTTCAGTGTATGTTCTAAGTCTCAAATCCTTTCAGGTGGACCTGCAGTTTAGCTAGTCATTCTCCTTGTATTTTATAAGGTGATGAGTGTTACCAAAGAAAGGGACTTAGCATACATGCTTCATTAAATCAATCAATTTTTTCAAACTTTCTCCAATTTGTTAAGATTACTTTGACCACTAGTCTTGTCCTCTGAGAGTCTGTGGCCCCTCCAGATTTTGTTTTCAACCAAGAGAGTAAGCCACATTGTCAGGCAACCGAGGCACTAATCAAAATTTTACTTGGACTCCGATCTAACACAAAATCTTGCAAAGCCCCTCAGTAGTCCTTGCAGGCAGACACTGAACTGCTAGTAATTGCTTGCAGAGTGTGGCACTCCAGCAAGCTGCATGGTCACCTTCCATCGCCTTCTGAGGTCCCGTTCCTGCCTTGCATTTGAGACCATTACATGAGCTAGCATCAAGAACCTCGTATCTGCTGGTTTTCTCCTCATACACAGAACACTGCCCTGCTACAGAACAGAATTTCCTTTGTTTGACACAGTTTTACTAAAAACTATACTGGGTATTAATTTTTACATTATTGTAACTTGGATCCTTGTAAGCACGTAATTGGTTCTACCTTTTCTCTAACGATAAAGCTTATTTAGAAAGCTCGGGTGGTGGAGTTTTTTTCCCTTTTTTGAAGAGATACAGTATTTGTCTTTTTCCAGTCACCGGTGCCTCATCCATCCTCCACGAACCTCGGAAATAACAGCCTATGTCCACACCCTGAGCCCTTATGTTTAAATATCTCTAACGAGAGTCACTCGTACCTAATCTGTTTGCACTTCTCGGTAATCCCCCTTCCTTGTATCCTGCCCTAGGCTCTTGTGACGGTGTCGGTTTGCTACGATTCAGCTCGCGGCCCGGTGCTGCTGCGGCAGGGGCACGCCAGCCTTCCCGGTGGCACCGGGCGCCGTGGGCCAGGGCCCGGCACGGGGGTGGCAGCAGCGAACGCGGGCAGCGCCGCGCCTCGCCCCCCGGCCCTCACGGCCCTCGGTCGTGCCGTCGCAACGACGCTTCGTAACGCGTGTCTCGCGATAGCAGGCCGAGCCGAGGGGCGACCTGAGCTCGGAGAGCCCGCGGGGGAGGCCCGGTGCCGCGCCCCTCCCCCCCCGCCCTACCTCGTCCAGGTCCTTCGACTGCTTCTTCGGCTGCTTCAGCGGCTTCTTCTTGCCACCTGCAAAGACAGAGACAGTGAGGGGCAGGGAGGGCGCGGGGGGCGGGCGGCGCCGGGGCTCCGGGCCGGGCCTTACCCTCTCGGCCCGACATGGTGCCCGCTCCGCTCCGCTCCGCTCCGCCGCGCCGCCCCCCGCCCCCCTGCGCGCGCGCTCGCGCCGCCGGCGGCCGCTTCCGCGTGGCCCCGCGCGGCCGCCGTAGCGCTTCCGCCGCCGCTTCCGCCTCAGGCACCGGGCCGGCGCCCCGGGCAGGTAGGGGGAACTGCCGCGGCCCGGGCCAGCGGCGGGGGCCGACAGCTCGGCGTGCTCCTCGGGACCGGCTGCCCGGTGGGAAGGAGCGGCCGGGCCCGGACGCCGCCGCGCACGGAGCGCCCCTGGCGCTGGCGGGCGCGGCCTGGGTGAGCGCCGGCGCTGGGACCCCCGGCCGGCCGCTTTCCCCCGCGGGGCCGCGTCTGCGGCCGGGGCGCTGCCCGGGCGCGGCTGCTGGAGGCGGCGGCTGGAGGCGGCGGCGGCCTCGCCGTGCTGCCCGTAGGTGCGGGATCGCAGCCGGGTGGCCCTGGTGCGGTGAGAGGGCCCCGCCGGCAGGGAGGGGCGGGCATGTGGGAGAACCTGACCCGTAACCCCCCTCGGTGGGGAGTGTGTGGGGCGGGGCCGTGTCGCAAGGTGGGGGTTTACATTTTGACCGTGACAGAAGGGACTGCTGCAAAATAAGGTAGGGCCCGCTAAAGCCAACCTTATTTGTCACCCATGCCCAGTGCGCGTAGCAACTGGGGTGTAACCCGTTTGCCAGAGTATTTGTCAAGGACTGCAGGCGCAGGGAACAAGGGAAGCAGGAGAGGACAAGGCACGTTACCTCATTAAGCTTTCATAACTGTCTGAGGTCCTGTTCACTCAGATTACTTTGCAGGCTGATTGCAACGGTCTACGTAGTAATTCTTCTTAAAATCTCAGCTTTCCCTTTTTGCTATACTGTCTCAATAGCCTGAATATTTGGTAAAACTCTGCATGAGTGGTGCAATTAAATGAGGGAAATCTTGTGGTCTAGGATGGACAAAGTTGAGCTGAGGTTTTGGTACGTGGCCTGCAATGTACAGTGGGTGTTGCAACGGTAAGATGTATGAATTCTGCTGGTAGGAGAGAGAACTTACTTCACTGCCATGTTTTTGTGGTTTTGATCTACCATATTATGCATATAAAACGACTGCTAAGATCTTCACAATGCTGCCTGATGTTATTGCTGTTTGTTAGAAATACTTAACAAGGAATAAACCTGTGGTGTTCAGAATCGGTCGCCAGCTAAAAGCTGATTAAAAATATCTTCCAGTAGGAAGAATTCTTCTATGTGGAGATGCCTGTATTTGCACATACATGATATCATTAGCCACCTAAAATTAATGTGGAAAACTGTTATAAAATAATTTTGAAAAACTGTGCAGCAGCTATTGAGCATTCTCAGTAATCCATGGGTTTATGTCATATTAGTCAAAACCTGGTATATTCATACTCAAATTTCATATAAAACCTTATTTGAAAGTTTTCCCATTTAAAGTTTTTAGAGGAATGCGCTCAGTAGAAAATTAAAATCTTCTTTAAAAACCAATAGACAATAACCTGTAACTAGCAGTCTTCTTTTGCATTCTCCTTTACAGTATAAGCAAGGATTTTAAGCTCAATTTGAAATGCAGCCCTAGCTGTGTGTTCACTGCCTGATATTTTTCTGATCTTGTGGCTCTTCCTCATTTTACTTTTGTAGGCAGTCTCACGAGAATACTTTGCTCAGTTCAGCAGTTACGTCTTTTCTGCCTGTCCTTTGTGTTCTTGCCTTTGCATTCTTCAACACTTCGTGTATCTGTGGAGTGTGAGGTAAAGGGAATGATGAAGCCCCGCTTTTTTTCTTACCAAGTGTTTTTTCCCCCTCTCTGTCTTTTTTTCTTTTTGTGTTCTTTTGCAGAATTGTTAGTACCTGTGACGCGGTACACCAAACTCAAGTGTGAAAGTGCAAGGAAAAATTTCATATGTCAGTTGCTTCTGTGCCAAAGCATTAAATTACTCTGGAGTTACTCCTGCTGGTGCTGAGATCTACACGTGATTGCTATTCACGCAGTGAGAAGCATGGTGGGAGTACTTACAAACAGCAGAAAAGCAGGAATCTGGCAGTACTGCCCTTTGTTGAAAATTGTGGAAAGTTCTTTAGGTAAGTAAGGGTGTAAAACTAGTGATGGTTTAGCCATTCTTGAATTTTATTTGTTTTGGTCCACATGTGTAGTTTTAAGAGGTATTAATCAGCCATACTTCAATAATTCTTCTTTTTCTTTATCCTTGTAGCACTTTTATTCAGTGATTAAATTCAAGACATGGGGCCAATGAAATATAAGTCAAGCGTGTCCTCGGTGTCCTGTGGTCTGCAGTATCACCATTTGTTGATAAAGTGGAGTCCAAAAATGAATTTACATATAGTGCGGACTTACTGCTCGTCAGCACCTAAGAGGCCTGAAGCCAAGTCTGCAACAGAAATGGCCGTGGGTCTTCTTAATCGGCTGACAGAAGCTGGGACCGTTATGGGAAAACACTCCCTTCAAAAAATGTCTGCAACATGCAAGAGCTGGTGGGACAGATATGAAGATTTTGTTGGAATTAATGAAGTTCGAGAGGCTCAGGGAAAAGTGACAGAGGTAAACATGGAGCTAATGTGGAAATTTTAAAATAATGAGTTAAGCTATATGAAGTATAAACACTGGCTGTGATGCAAAAGAATCCTCCAAGGAGAATCATCTTTTTTTTCTGCTTTGACTGTGCAGATATTATGGATGTGTTCTAGGCTATACACACTAGTAAATACAGCTCTGATTATATATATGTATTTATCTCATCATATAAATATATGTATAAATATAGATAGATTGAAATGGAGTGTGGTTTGTTTTGTTGGGTTGGGTTCCACCAAAATTCATATAATTAGCGATTTGGATCTGTCTGGTAATAAGTCTCTAAAATAAACACTCTTTCTTCTCAGGCTGAAAATATTTTTATGATAGCTCGAGGGATAGTACGAGAGGCTCGTGAAAATGTAGAAGCCCAACAGATAAAACTGAAGGAAATTCGGGACCGCTTAGACAGGGTCTCTCGGGATGACACCCAGTATTTAGAACTGGCTACTCTGGAACACAGGTTGCTGCAGGTAATTTGTTGGTATTTTTGTACTGGTAAATACGATGAAAATTTCTGTGCTTTGCTTCCGCTACTAGTGACTGGTTTTGTAGATGCAGTTCAGTTCTGAGGTACAGTGATCTCAGTTAATTTCTTACGATACTTCTTTTAGTCAAGTGTTATTGACGGTTTGATCTGCTATGCAAATTGTATATGTTAATGCTAAAATAGGTTAGTAAATTTGG
Source organism: Falco rusticolus (assembly GCF_015220075.1). Lineage (NCBI taxonomy): Eukaryota > Metazoa > Chordata > Aves > Falconiformes > Falconidae > Falco > Falco rusticolus. The sequence continues at coordinate 13,227,897 of NC_051190.1, forward strand.
AAAAGAACGCTGAAGATAGCGAGCCTAGAAAATTAATTGTTGTAGTCAACAAAAAGCTGGGATTCGATGAATTAGCCTTCCATGTGACGAGAGAAGCTCCTTTCTGGTTGTTAATCCATGAAAACTCTCAGCTGCTTTCTATGTGGCTGCAACACCCAGGCAGCTCAGTAAAGCTTTTGACAGAGAGCAGCAAGGACAAGGCTGCTCCATGAGGGAGGGCAAGCAAGAAGAGGATGCACTTCTACAGCAACTCAGCTGGATGAGCTAGGCAGAGCTGGTGACAGGAACATGTTCATTAGCAGTCCCTCAATCAGATACAAAGACAAAGTAGCAGCCAAAGTCAATCCAGTAAATCCAGATGAAACTACAGGTTCTGTGAGCAGCACAGAACAGGCCTGGAAGCAGGTGCACCTATGGCAAAGCTCAGGCAAGGAGTGGGTACCAATGCCTGAGCTTAAACTGAGCTCCTGGATCAGTGCGTAGGAAAGAACTAGAGCGCTTTAGTTGTCTAAATAAGTTATCAGGTCTGTGTGGATGAGACTTAAAGAAGAATACAGATCTGCATGACTGTGAAGAAAGGTAGAACTCAAGTCACCACTGTCCGTAAAGTGGTAGTGCAGTCTTACAGAAGAAATGCTTGCTTGGAAGAATGAGAATAATTTTGGGAAATACAGGGAGGAAGGGAACATATTTGTCTGTGAGCAGAATAAGGAAGAGAATGCAGAGGGATAAGAAGCGTGTGGGTTTCTGAGATGGACCTGAGACATCCTTTCCAATCCTATTTTCAGTTTCCACTTAAGGGATTTAGAACTGAAAGGAAGAAGTGTGGTAGTGTTTGCAGGGTTGAAAAAGTGTACATTTTGGGGAAAGAAAGACCTTGCCCACTCACACCCCTTTTCTGTCATCAGCATGTGACATATTCTTGTGTAGAGGATCTTCAGCTGTAATTCCTGATGACCTTTTCCATTTCTCAGTTTTGACTTAAAATGATGTCTCATTGACTTAAGTAGGATTAATAAGGAAAATCCCACATTAAAAGGAAAACTTCTGAAACAGAACTGATGGATGTTCTTAATTTCCATTCCTTCATCTGCACTGGCGTTTTGGGGGGTATGTTGTGTTTTGTTTTGTTTTTTTTAATACAGACTTTATAGCTTCATATTATACCTTCTCCTTCAAATCACTATATTTTTTGCAGGAAGAGAAGCGCTACCGAGCTGCATATTTAAATGCAGAAGAATCTGAGAGAGAAAAATTCTCTCTGTTCTCTGCAGCTGTAAGAGAAAGCCATGAGAAAGAGCGAACAAGAGCTGAAAAAACAAAGAACTGGTCTATTATTGGTTCTGTACTGGGAGCCATTATAGGTGTTCTTGGATCTACCTATGTTAATCGAGTAAGGCTGCAAGAATTGAAAGTCTTGGTGCTGGAAGCACAGAAGGGCCCAGTTAATTTGCAAGAAGCCATCAAAGAACAGGCCTCCAGCCACTACTTACAGCAGAAGGATCTCAGTGACATCATAGCAGACCTGAAAAATGTGCTGCAAACAAGGACATCGCAGGAAATGAAAGAAGGCACCTTGTTAACTAGAGAAGACAAGAATGACTCCATAAAAATAGATTCTCTTTTAATTCCTTTAAACGAGCAGCTACACTACACTAAACAAGTCAGTTCATGTCTAGGGAGTTTACAACAGCAGTTTAACAGTCTGCAGGAAAGTATAGCGAAAATGATTTCTGAGATGCAGAGTGTTAAACTTGCGGTCCATTCTAGACCTGCAGAAAGGGTGACACCGAGGTCTTCAGTGGAGGGTAAGGGCCAGGCGTCTGCCGTGAGAGATGTGATTTTAGAATTGTGTGATACCGAGCGGAGACTGGAAACACAAATGAAGAGGAATTCTATTTACAGCACTGCATTGACATGTGCTATGTTTGCTGTTACTCTGCCAGTACTCTATATTATACTTAAAGGGAACTGATCTCTAATTAATTGCCACAATTTACTAGATTAATAAAAGTAAACTTGCAGTCTAAGCACTTAGAGTACGAGTCCAAATAAAGTTGAGTTAGTATTTCTCGTTATGCTTTCTCCTGTATATTTGAAAAACTTGCAAAGCCTTAGTCCATCTACTGCTGCAGGCTCCATGTTGACAGTCTTTGTCATGTGTTGTGGTTTTTAACTCCTCAAGCAAAGGAAATTCCAGTTTCATCTGTTGATTTCATCCACTGTTGTACACTTTTACCATCTAGTCCTGTATATCATGACCATCAGTGATTCTCACTTTGGAGCTGTATTTGTGATTTTCTGTTCAAATGATTCTTTTAATCTATCATTGAACTAAGTGCTTCATGTGTAATCCTTTATAATTTTGCTCTTGATTTCTTCGTAGTTTTGCAGTTTGTCCACACACGAAACATTAGGAATCATTTTACCAAACAGATAGAAATATTTGCCCTGAAGTTTTTATTTTGGTTTTCGGTTTTCTTTTGGTTTTTTTGGTTATTTTTTTTAACTAAATCTAGATACAGTGCAGTGTCTTGTAATGTGAGGAACAGCAGGGGCCATGATACAATGTGGCTGTACAGCCAGGTGAGGCATTTAAAATACATTTAAGTTACATGTGGTAACTTTTTCCTAGGATGGTTTATCACAGGAAGCATTCCTGGAGCTTCAGCTGTTTGTTACTTCGAGCTCCATGTCCTTAAAGGCTTGCAGGCAAGGGAGAAAGAAGGGTTCAGATACAGAGGTGTATTAAGTATGATGATGTTTATTCTGCCAATGCAAAACAATTATCTTTTCTCTACAGACTCCCTAAACCCATTATTCCCTAGGTATATTGTGGGTTTAGTAATCACCTATGAGTAATCACTTTCTTATCCCTGCTAATATCTCATTATCTTATTGGAACTTTCTCTGGTTTTTGTTCTCTTTCCAATTGTTACCTATCAGGAAATTGAAATCCTACTCTACAGCAGGTGCTTTTAAGCCAGTAGGTTAGAGGTAACAGTGTTACACAGACTACTCCAAAATAACATTTGGAAAAAAGCAAAAGGTCCAGCTGCCTGTTTTTCCAGGAAGGATGAAGAATAGCTGATTGAGGAAAAATGCTTGTCTGAACAGCTAAACATCAGTATCTGTGAAGGGCCTCACACACAGTTGTTGGTATCGCTGTGATAAGAAATAGTTTTCTCCCTGTGATGGTAGTAGATAAGCAAATGAGGTGTGGAACTCCTGCTGTATGAGCACCTCTGTGGAACCTTTGCAGACAAAGGAGCAGCAAGCTCACTTCATGCTGTAATACCTTTGTGTAAGCATTTCAGAACAACTTAAGTTGTGTTTAGTATACACTCTGCTATGGCGGTTTGGTTTGTTCTGGTTTTTTCCTATCAACTCTTTCTAGTTTCTTCTGTCTAGTAACCATATTAAAAGAGTTTGAGGTTTTGATTAGAAGCTCCTAAGACTGTAAGATCTTTGGGACATGGACGTTTACGCTATGAGGCACCAGCTTCATTTGTTATCTTTAGGTGTTATTATAACATGACTGAATAAACAATATGAGGAAAGATCTGAGATGATTCACTACCTGTAAGAGAGATCAGGTATGCAAAAGGTGTTTTTGGGAAGGACCATTGCTGATTTACGTTTTGATTATTTGGAATGTGAAGTGAATAAAAAGCATCTGTCAGGGAAGGTGTTTGATCTGATGGCTTGAGAACCGAGATAAAAATTCCAATACACTTAGCTGCATCTAGAAGTATACATACAGCTCAATATAATTTTTCGAATCTATAATATTTCATTTTCTCATTTCACAAATATTTTTACAGGTTGTACTTCATGCAGGAGCTTGAAAGTTGGAGACAAATGTGTAATTAGAGGGGAAGGGATAGTACAATGGTTCTATTTGTAATTTGCCAGCACTAATCAGTGAGAACTTTGTTCTGGGGCTTTTTGTTTTTGTTTTAAAATTCCATTTCACTATCTTAAGTTAGGTGCCCTCGCTATCTAGTCGGCTGAATTTTAAATATTCAGCATCCCTGAAAAGTGTGGCTTTTATATATGAGCATGGTTTTTAAATGCTGAATGTTAGGCAGGTAAACTTGAAAGTCAAGGCAGCACTCACTGAATTGTACTTGGTGGTAGCAAAAATGAGTAAATGTCCAAGGAGAAACTTGTCTACAATAAAGAGGAGAATACAAAGACAAGGGTTGTTAATTGCTCTAAAGAGGTCTGCTTTTTTTCCCATTTAAAGCAGCTATGATAGTAGGAAGCTTTAACATTACATAGACTTACGGGAAGAAAAAGTCAGTCAATGAGAACAGTAGCAAATAAATCTGTGATAAATGATTGTTTGAAATACACAGCCTGAAATTTTATATGAGCTGGAAGGTGTGATACATAGCAAGATGAAGATAACTGGATCTTATCCTTTGTAGGGAGTTTTGAAGATCAAGGAGTAAATTCTGTGTGCAGTGTGGTACAGCTGGCAGAACTAATTGTTACAAGTGATTACTGTGGTTCTCTTCTTTCTGCTCTTCCTTGCTAAATCCTCAAATGTGAAGTGACAGCAGAATAATTTCAATTAGGAAAAAACCCTTGTAATTAACTGTGTCTATATAATAATTAGGAGGGCAGATTTGTATATTCACTCGAGCCTGGATTAATCATCACTCCATTGTGGCAATGATGTAAACGTGTAGTTTGGTGCTGTGCCGTATGCGTACCCCAAAGCCAGAAGGTGTGGCTGCAACAGTAACAGCTGTACCTGAGCTAGCTGAAGGCAATATGCAGGAAGATGCTAGAACATAGACTGTAGCATGATCTGTTTGGTGCTTTATGCTAAAGCTTTGTCATGGTAACGCGGGCAGCAAATACACAAGTTTGAACAAAACCAGCACAGCTGTACAGAGGTGTTTATCTGAGCGCTCACATTAGTTCAGGTAGGTTTGCAGTACCAACAGTGATTTACACAAACCACAGTGATATCTCAGTGCACATTTCCTGATGATTCAGCCGCGGCTAAATGAATAGTTCATTGCCTGTGCTCTTCTGGGCTATTTTAGGTTGTTGGTTTTTTTTAAAAAAAAGGTTCTGTTGCATACCTATGGATTGTTAACAAAGTATAATAAATAGTTGAGGTTCACTTTTGAAATGAGATTTCTCAGCTGAAGCTTTCCTCAAATCAAAATTTCCTTATGCTTGCTAAAGCCTTTTGAGACTTTTTGCTCTTTCTGTGAGCAAAGTCCCCTCTGGGCAGGATTGCTCAGCCAGCCCTGCATCCCAAACGCTCATCAGCCAGCAGGGATGGTGGCTGCGTTAGTTTGTACAGGTCTAGTGCGGCCAGGGACTGACCTATGCATTGTGTAGAGGTCAGAGGAAGGCAGTGCTGATTCAGGTTAATTCCACTGTCAATCAAGGCACAGAAGATGAAGTTAAAGAGGGAACCTAATAAGAGCCACAGGAAGCCCTTTGACAGACATTAACTATAGAAAAATGGGTGGCAGTGGCCAGAGCCTGGCCCATGCTAAGCTATTTTGAGCTCATACTGCTCCATGAGAAACCACTAGTAACTCAAAAGCAAACAGCCTAGTGGCTATGGAAATAACTTTTTATGAGGTCACTGCAGACTTCTAACAGTAGGTGCATTCTGAAGAGAAAAGTTGCCATTCCTTCCACTCGTGAAAGGAAGAGCAGATGTTGCTTATGAATACAGGACAAAAGCAATTATATGTAGTGTCACAATCAGGATATATATATTTATTTATTAACACTTGAGTTTTGAATGTCCCAACATTCTAAGATCCTGGTTAGAAGCTGCAGGTGTTCCTGTTGATTTCATTGTAACTATCTGTTTGGAAAAGAGAGCTTTTTTCACAGAATACCTTCTAAAAACAAATACTTCCCTCTTTATGGAACTTAGGAGTGGTAGAGATGTCCTGTTTACTTCAGAAACAGGATTGAGATTTGTAGCAGGAGCGAGGCTTGTGAGCTAGGAAAAGGGAAACAATGCTGGGTTTGTCCACAGTATATTTAGAACTGTATTTTATTGCCAGGTTTCTGCTAGCAAGTTATATTTGTGGCCTTCCTCATAAAACATTGAGAAGTGCAATTTCTGGTGTTTGGCAATTGGTGTATAATCGAAGAAGGTGCATGCTTTAAATGCAATAAAAAACAGCTGGGCCACAATTTTTACTTTTAAGGAGAATTAAGCCTTCAGATGATTATGGCTATGGCAAGGGTTTGGACCTTCCATCGTGGGAAGTTTTAAAGAACAGTTTAGATAAATATCACTAGGTTTGATACAGATATAGACAGGTCAGTTCTGGGACAGGAGGGATTCAATCAAGAGTTTTGAAACTTCTCTGTTCTAAAAACCGCTTCTCTTTTTTTAATGAAGTGGGAGAGGCTATGGACAATTTGATGTCCTAGTCATCCTAGTGCGGATTATCTACTGCAAGTTATAGCAGAATTACAAAGTGAAAATTACTGAGAAAATAATAGTTCAGTTTACTATGGGCCATGTGATATTAGGCACCAGGAGAGAGGGAGAGTGCACATATGCACAGCTGCAATAAAGTATGACCCTAAAAGTATCACCTTAGCAATTATTTTTCAGAATCGAATTTGAAAGGTGACTTCTCGACTAATTGTGAAATACTACGCAAGAAGTTTTTTTAAAGGTTGTAGAACTTTGCACACTTCTATTTAAATCTTTAAATGGCTGCAGCCTGCACTGGCTTTTCTGTGAGTTTGCCTGAAGCAAGCTGGCCCATTAAAGATTATTCTATTTAAATACTGGCATATCATGCACGCTCAGGAACTTCCCTGTGCTGCAAGACTTGTTCAAAAAAAACCCCCAAAAAACAACTACATCATCTCTTGTTGGTTCGGAGAGCTGATCACCCAACCCCCTGTATTAGTTTGGTGCATGTAATATACTTCATCAAATACATCTAATTCTCGCTCTTCGTGGAGGTGATTGTGACAATCTGTGTGGCCGGAGCCCTTACCTGTGATGTTGGAGAACTTGTTTGTGGTGACATTGAACATGTCATGTGTAAATGTGTAGGCTGCAGAGCTCCAAGATAAAGGGATTGTGCAAAGTGTCCGAAGCTTGTTTCGCTGTGTTCTGCAGAAAGAAAAGTAAACCTGTGCAAATAGGTGTGTTTTCAGAGAGTCTTTTACTCCACTCCCACAGGTTCTGGGGTGCTGGGCACTGTCCAGGCTGCAGCGTCTGCAAAGCACGTTTGACAGCAAATCCTTAAACATCAACGGCCTGCTGCTAGCAAACTGTAGGTGCCAAAAGGAGGGTAATGAAGACCTTAATACTGTTTCTAAATGTTCAAACAAACTGAAAACTTGAAAGGAACAGAGTCAGATTTAAAGTGGAGTAGATGTAGTCAATCTTCTGTTGGTCCCTGAATTACTACTCTAAATGCAGTGTATTCCCAGAAGCTACAGACAGTATTCAGATATCCCTCGTGACTTTCTTAACCCGTCTTGTCCCCTGCTTGCAGGGGAGAAGAAAATAAAAAGGAGCACAAACAGCTGTTAGCCTTGTGATTATCATAATAGTTACGTAAGAAACTTAGCTAACCTGCTTAGAACCAGACATGGACAAGGGCTTTTATAGACGAGGATCCTTTATGGATTTAAATACATTTAAAAAAGCTTCTGAAGAAATGGAAATAAAAAACTGTTTAAATTTGTTCCTCAGCATGTTTGTTCTTTGTGTGATGCTGTTTTCAGCTGTGTAATGTTTGAGAACTAGCTTTTCCTCTAGTTTATTTTTAAGAATTGCAAAAGATCTTTCTGCAGACCAATCAAAACTCCTCCCTGAAGAGAGAACGTGTAATCCCATGGTGGTTTTACAATATCTTTGTCACTCCGGAGGGCTCTAAATACAGTAAAGAGGGGCAGGAGGGGGGCACTACCACATCCTTCAAGTGCACAGAAGCTCTTCCTGCCCTGCTCCCAAGGCAGACCCTGCAGCCAGCTCCCTGTGCCAGCCCTGCCATGGGGCAGAAGGAAAAGCTACTCTTTTTCCAGTGTGTTCTCATGGGGCTTTTTGCTGCTTTTTAAGTGAAGCTTGCAGATATTTTTACCAGATCGAAGGGGCTGCAGGTTGGGACTGGCTCTGGAGGAAAGGCACAAAGGGGATTAGTGTTTTGAGTCAGGAATGGATTGGAACAAAGAAAAACTTTTTTTTTTAGCGCTCTTAGTCACCAAAACTGGCTTTTGGTGGAAGCAATTTGAGTGTCGTTAAAATGTGTCTGATTAGTGAGATGATAATATTCTGTTCAGTGAGCTTTAACCTGAAGAGTGATTCCTTGGGTAGGGTGTGGTAATAGAATGTTTTCTTTCTGTGTGGGGAGAGGGGCAAGTAAGGGATCATCTCCTCATGAGAGTCCTCACGGGCTCTGCGTATAGTGGGCCCCAAGGACTCCAGCATAACAAAACGCCAAGGTGGAAAGGTCTAGAGAGGCAACTGTCAGCTCCCTCCAAAATCATCCTTCCTCTGAGGGACTGTGATTATGCTGCCAGATCCTGGGGACTGTTCAGCATCTCTACTTTCTGACGTTTTTTCCTTCATAGAATAGTCACTTTTTGGGCTGGGGGTGGGAGTGTGAGAGGCTGATGGATGGTAACAAAGAGAGTAGATGTTTAATGACACTACTAGACATGGGACTTGTACCAACTATGTTCCTGTGAAATGTCAGAAATGCATGTGGGAGGAAAGCCTGATGCAGACTTTCAGAGCAGCTTTGTGTCTAGAGTGGAGATCTGTAGCTTCATCTAGCCAAAAAGGAAAAGTGATGGGTACCCCGGCACACAGCAAATTCTGCACTTTGCACAAGCCAGGTCAGTTCCTGTGTCCTCTTCCTCATAGTTTGCTTTAATCTACAGCTCCTGTGTCAGAGGCATCCTGTTTTTCCATGCAGAATTGGCGGCTGGGTGGTAAAGGCATAGCTTCATCTTTTGTCTGGGATTTCCAAACATCTGGCAGTCAGCTCAGCAGGCAAATGTCCGTTGGGCTGTGTAATTGTATTCAGAATATACAGTCAGTCACTGCATGTATAGCAAGTCACTTGTTGGGCTAACTGTACATTTGCTGATCAACGACACAACAGAGTCCAGCACATCTGGGGAACACAGAAGTTACAGTGTGAGCAAGAAAAATGGGAGCTTTACTTCTGTCCCTCTGCAGAGCTGTTACTGACAGAACTTACCCCTAATTCAGAGAGAGGATTTTATGCAGTCAGTTCTCTGGGGCAAGAAATGTCTCTGTCTCTTACACAGAGCACCAGCCTCCGCTCTTCTCATGACTGGAGCTTCCAGCTTCACAGGAATAAAAATCACAAAACCAGCAGTCAGTTTACATTACATGTATCGCTTCAGGCATTTCTACTTTATGATGCTTTTGCATCCACTGACTTTCAGCCGGAATGGTATGCCCTTTGCTCTTTTATAACTGGAGACAGCGATGCTTTCGCCACATTCTTGAATCTTGCTGATGCCCTGGCTCCCACGTGACCTGCAAAGGGGAGCTGGGTGGGCTGTGTCTCAGCCACCCACCACCGTGTGTGCACAGGATGATTTCCCAGTAAGCAGAAACTGGGGTTGCTGTCGGATTTTGCTCCCTGTGACCGCGCACGCCGCGTCGCCGCCGATCCCTGCTCGCTCTCGCCCCTTGGCCCAGGCCAGCTGAGCGAGTGCCCGGGGCACGTGGCCATGAAATACCAGCCAGAAGCAAAACCCTGCGGTTTCTTCCAGAGCTCTCGGTTTGAGGGCCAGGGGCTGCAGCCGCCCCCGTGGCAGCGGGTCGCCCTGCGGGCCGGCTGGCACCCGCCACTCGCTCTGGCGGCAGCGGCCCGCCTGCCCGCAGGTCCCTCGCAGGGCCTCGCAAGGCGGCGGCTTCGCGGTGCCCCGTGAAGCGCGGAGGCTCGTTGTGGCGAGGCGACAGAAGCCCCTTGTCGGCTAGGCGGCCGGGCTGCCGCGCCTGGGGCTGGGTGGCGGCCCGGTGGCGGCAGACCCCAGCGCGGGGCCGGGGCGCTGCAGTGGGGAGGCGGCCGCGGCGCGCAGGGGGCCACGGGCCACGCCCCGCCGGCGGCAGCCAATGGGGTCTCGCCGCTGGCCGCGAGCGTGGGGGCCCGGCAGCCGGCCTCCGCTGGGACCCCGCGGGGGCGGGGCGGGACGGCCTAGAAGGCGTGGCCCCGGAGGGAGACCGGCTGCTATTGGAGGAGCGCGGCTGGGGGCCGTGGCGGAGGGGGGGCACCGTGCCCCGCGGGGCGTGGCCGGCGCGCGGCGCGGAGGGGGCGGGGCCGGGGCCGTGGCTCCGCGGCTCGGTGCGGGCAGCGCTCCTCGGCGGCGGCGCGGCGGGGAGCGGGGTGGCCGCCGCGGCAGGTGAGGGGCGGCGGGAGACGGGAGGTCCGCGGCGGGGGGCGGGAGGCGGGAGGAGGGTGGCCGCGGGCTGCCGTCCGCCGCCGTGCCCGGCCCGGGGGGGGGCGCTGGTGGGGGTCAGCGGCCGGCGGCAGGTGCCGCCCGGGGGCCGCGCTTTGTCTCCGCGTGGGGGGATGGGCGCGGCCCCTCTGGAGCGGCGGGGCCGGGCCGCGGTCCGGCGGCGCGGAGCGAGCCGGGGGGCTCCGGGGGCTGGGTGCCCCCCTCCCCGCACGCACACACGGGCGCCCCGCCGAGCCGACTCCGCTGGGCCGGTCGGGTGTCGCGGCCCCACGGTCGGGGGAGGAGCGGGGGCCGGCCGGGCGAGCCCCTCCGCCGGGCGGCCGGCGGCGCGGGGCCGCGGCTGGGCGGGCGCGGCGGGTGCGTCCACCGCGACCTTGGCAGCACTGGGGGCGCCGGGCGGGGGGTGCTGCCCGGCCCCGGGGGCGCGCTGGGGCCGCCGTGCCTCCGGGAAGCGGCGGTGGCGGGGCCGCTCCGTGCCGGGAGCCGGCGCCTTGTGCCGGGCGGGCGTTTGGCAGCCGTGGCGGTGTAAAGACCCGGCGCGGGACGCGGGAGAAGCGCCGTGTGAACCGCCAGCGGTGCTGGGGCCGGGGCTGTGACCGGGCTGTCACCTGTGTCCTGTGGGTGCAGCCTTCAGGTTTGGTGCGGGTGCCGCTTTCGGAGGATGATAAGAATTTTCCAGTGCAGGAAAGAGCCAGGGGCTGTGTTACTTGGGGAGCTCAAGGTAACTTCTCAATCCTTTTGCTGATTAGAAGGACTGTCTTCAGGGAGCAGCCCTGTTCCAGGGCTTGGAGGGCCAGCTGCGAGCAGTGGGGCAGCAAGCAGGGGCTGAAGGCAGGCAACGTTTAAAAAAAAACCAATAGTTACAAGGCAGTGTCATCGTATTCCTGAAACTTCAACCTCAGAGGCAGCAATAACGTCCTCTACAGCAAGCACAGTTGCTTAATAATTAAAGCTGTTTTGCTAACTTACGCATGCCTTTAGATTATTAACCTAGGGGAGGCTAAGTTGTCTGCCTTCTTCAATCTGTTCAACACTTTTTCCAGCAACAGTAAAAAAACCAAACGGAACTGTTAGAAGGTGGCTTTCTGTCAAATACAATACCTTTAACTTCTGGAAGGCCACGTGTTCACCTCTTTCCCCTCAGCATTGATTTCAGTGTCTGTACTGAAACTGAGTAGTGAAGTCCTGTAGCTCTGGAGATCTCGTTTTCCACCTTGAACACATTCCTTTTAAACAGTTTGCAGCAAGTGTTTGGGCCCCCTATGCAGGTGTGTTTTCTGTTGCATCAGTGCAACTTGAGATCTTTCTTTTCTCAAATCTAAACTTTCTATGACTGCTGCTTTATCTCAGGGCAGCAGTCTGGAACAGGAGTAGTCCTGAGAGAATTACCTGGACGGCTGCTGTAGTTATAAAGGAAGGGGCTACGATCCTGAGTGTTGTAAAACAGCAGGGTCTGTATTTAACTAAACAAGTGCCTTGTTCTGTATAAGGTGGAGTGTTGAATGTGGCCTGCTCGTTTCTGGTCTCACTTTTTGAAGGGAGGTCGCAGGAGTCTTGCATTATGTCTTGTGTGTAAAATGCAGAATTTGATGAGCATGACATTAGTGATGTATCTGTGACATTGGGAGCTAAGCCAGTGATGGAGGCGTTTGCCCTGATTCAGGAGGCAGCTGATGCACTGGGCTTTTGTACTACGTGGTTTTGCATTCTAATGGAGAAAGTGGTGTTTCCCCTTGATTGTTACAAACCGGGCATGGAATTGCATAGATTTTAATAGGGTCACTTTGAGAGGCCAGGAATGCCTAGCAGAATCCCAGGAGAAGACTGCAAGCGGGTTATGGACAGAGAAGAATCGGGCAGGGAAGGTGACCTGTTAGTAATCTGGTGCTGAGCAGACTATTTCCACGTTCATCCACACCGGTGTGTAGCACAACTGGAATCTGCAAGCCAGGGACTCACCCTGAACTGAGATTTGGCTAGAAAGTATTTAACATAGCATGGTCGTATATGGATTTTTTCTCTTTAAATTTCTTCCAACATGTGAAAAGAGTTAGGTTAGTAATACGATTAACAATATTTAATAAGATTAAAATTACCAGCATAACTCTCTTGAGAAAGGTGGGCACAGACTGTCAGCTGTTGACACTCCTTAATCTCTGCTTTCTCCCGCTTAAGTGCTGTAAAGAGTCTGGGCTCCTGGGTTCTGCTTGCTTTTCGGAAAAGAAGAATTCTGCCCTCGCGTGCTGACAGCTCAGGTACTGCCTTACCTTTCGTGTCCACCAGCATCCTATTCCCAGTGGGGCCAGGGATGTTCCCATATAAGGGCAGAGGGAATAGCTGGCAGAGCTGCATGGAGCGCACGGAGCCGTTCCCTTCGCTTCAGTGCCAGTCTTTGTGCAAAGCGGGGCTGTTTCTGCCAGCGTTGCTGCTGCTGGCACGCTTGGGCTTCCCTAGCAGCGTCAGCAGAGACTGCGAGGACTGAACAAGTCTGGAAAGTATCTGTTGCTGCTGAAGGTGGCCCCGTGTGCCTGGAGAGAGACTGCCTGCCAAATCAGCAATGCCTGTTGTATGTTGGGTGTGCTCTGAAGGAAAAAGCACCCACCCAGGCTGCCTGTGTGTGGGGTGTGTGCTCGCCAGCACTGTCCAACAGGAAAACAAAAGTAATTGCACTTGCTGTCTTCCACTATTGCTGTTTGCTTTCTGGGGTGGTTAATTTAGACAGCAGTGTTGTGTACACGGAGGCATGCTATCTTTTCCAGTAGAAGAAATGCCTTATGTTTTAGTGTCACCTGGGGAGGGAGAACAGCGGATGAGGGGAAGTTCAGGAGAAGGTGAAGCAACCGCTTCCCACAAATGCTCAGTATTTTTTGTGGTAAAAGGTCTCCCTCTGAATCAGTCAGACTCATTTCTCTTCTGTCATCTTCCTCTCTGTCTCAGTCCTTCTTGCTGCCTGTCAAAGCAAACTTACAAGGACTTTGGTTTATCCTCCTCCCGGGCAGCCTCTCCATCAGTTCCTTTTTTGTTTGTTTGTAGCTGTTGTTTCTTTTTTTTTTTTTTTTCTCCTGAAACTTCAAACTGGCTTTTGTAGCCAAGTTCTGAGCAGAACCCTCCCGATCTTGCATAAGGGCATCCTGGAGGAAGATGATAGGGCTTTGATTTATCCCAACTTGCAGGCTGTGCAGGGTGGTAGCAGTCAGAGGAGGCATGAGCCTGCCTGCTTTCTTGTAAGAATTAGCCCTCCAGATACAAGCTAGTTTCAGGAAGCAGGGGTTGGACCAGTGCCCTTCTCGCTTACCTGGATCTTCAGTGAAATGTCTTTGTGCTCTGAGTGCTGGACAGCTGGTGCATTCTACTGACTCTCCTTTGCATTCCCCATAATCTGTTAGAGCCCTGGATTTGATTCACATTTATTTGTGGTTCTCTTGAGTATCTGATTGCAGGATTACTGTATCTGAAAGGATTCATCTTCTGCTGTTCATCAAAACCACAGGAGGGCTGCTTTTGCCTTTATGGGAATGTGCCAGCTGGTCTTTCATTGTGCTGGTATCATTTTTCTTGTCCTATTATTGGAGGTGTCTTTGATGACCTGATGGTTGTGATGATGTCTTTAGAGGAGATTCATATTGATCGTTATTTGAGCGTTGTCTGGTTTGATCTTGGTGCCGGAAGACAATTCTTAGAAAATTCTTGCGTGTGTTTTTCAGGGACAAGCATTTGAGACTTTAAGTGCACGGCCTGGTGGCGTGACACTGTTGTTCCAGGAGGCAGAGTAGACACTTAATTCAATTCAGAAAGTAATCTCATGTGTTACACACTGATGAGAGCCAAAAGATCTTCCCCCTTGGCACACTGAGTCTAGGGACCCTGAAAAAATGTTAGAGGATCTAGCTCTCTAGAAGCATATAGGATCGGCTTTCATGCTATAGTGGTAACTATTGTGTGCCCCTGCTTAATAAACTGGCCTGGGTTGTAGCTGCTGGAGCTCAGACTTGCTAAGCTGCAAAGGTGCAAAAACATGAAGCAGGATATTTCGACCTGTACTGACATGCAGCCTTTACTAATGGAAGAACCACAGTGCTTTGGTGTGATCTCTTTAAGGCTCTGCTTTTTCTCTCCAGCTGCTTAAGTAATAAATGCGGAGGACTTGTTTTCACTGCTAATAATTTTTTTTTTAGCCAAGTAGTAACTTAAGATATCTGAGATATTTTGAGGTTGCAGGAAGCAATTTAGGTCTCCTTTTCATTAACTAGAATTAAGTACTGCCTCCCAATGCTGGGGACGGGGGGAGCAGTGAAAAAGAAACAAATGGTGTCAGTTTAGGTGGATTTGATTTTTTTTTTTTTATTGGATCCACTTTTAAACTATTTCTAATATCCTGAATTTAATGTTAGAAATTCACTTCTAAATCTTACTGGCCACTCCCAAGAAAGCAAAAGGCAGGGGGGTGGGGGGTGGCAGGTGAAATAGAAAGGAACTTTGTGGTAGCATGATCTGATAGGAAGATTTTAGGTGTCGATCAAAATGTGAGGTGAATCTTCAAACGATATAGATCCTAAGGAAATTCCCAGATATCGGGGTCTAATGGGATGTGAACTGCAGTTATTTGCTTGCAGTATGAACACTGCAAATACTGTGAGGATGCTTCTCCTGTGCCTGGCAAACGTGAGATTTTTGCATTGCTTTTGGCTTTGAAGTTCAGCTACGGAAGAGCATGGAACTGGTGGGTTGAGTTTCCCCCGTCTCTCTACTCTGCACCAGTGCTGCTGCTTCCAAAATTCCTGCAACTTTACAGCTACTGCCTTGTAGGAAATGATAATTCATTTCCCTTCTTGAAGTATGGGAACGTTGTGATTTTTATCTTGCTACTTGTATCTGTTCCCCTTTTGTCTCGTGGGGAAAGTCTCTGGTCCCTATGTCATTGGGGCTGTAGGTGGAATGATCTTTGTTCCTCGTGGCAGCTTAGCTAGGCTGGTTCTGTATTGGGCGCTGGAGTTTAGGAATTGCAAGACCACTTGCTCTAAATACCCACCTAGAATTTGTGGTGAGCCATCGGGGTACACAGCTGTAAGGTATCAACTAAATAGAGTGCTGTTGTTAACAAGCTGTGTATCTGCAGGTGCAGAGAATTTCAAGTCATCACCATTCTCATTCTTTTTTGCAGTTTTCCATAATTCTGAATTTAAAGGCAGTGCTGCCTTTGGAGCTTCTGGGTTTCAGTGAAAAAACATGCATGTCAGCTTATTGCAGCATAATTTAGCATTGCCCGTCAGCTGAGTTGCAGTGATGGGATTCATGCTGCTGCTGAAGTTATCACAAGCAGAATGTGGTCTTTTCTTGCATCCTGCCCTTCCTTGCAGCTCTGCTGTGGCAGGAGGGTAGTTGTACCTGGGATTGTGCAGGTGGGGGAAGCTGATTGTATTCAAGCATTTGTCCATGCTGATGAAACTAGTTTTCTGACCAAATTGCATGTCGTTCTGTAAATAGAATGGGTATATTTGACAACTTGTCCTATTATGATAATTGCGAAAATTACTACATAGAAGTAGTGTTTTCAGCTTAAAGTTTCTACCCTTTTGTGCCTATTTTAAAATCATTTTTGTTTCAATCTCTGTTTTTTTAGCTCTCCTATACCGTACCATTTCACATTTTGGTTAGGTGGCCTCCCAGATTTACCTTAAGAACTGAGTGCAGCCTGTTTCCACCCTCTGGTCCAGACTCCTGGATACTGTGCTCTTGAAATCCCTCTGCCATGCCCCTGACATGGCCATGTCCCTGTCCTCCTGTGTGAGCCTGTGAGGAGTTCCTGAGCTCTCTAATCTCCATAAAGAAATGCCAACCTCTGTGAACACCTGGCCAAACAAATGCTTAAGAAGATGCTCCTGACAGTGCCCTGCAAGTGCTCTGTGCTTGGGTGGAAGTTCTTCAGACAACAAAAATTTAAAGCACAGGAACCAGGGCTTCAGAGGTGCTCTTGCCAGACCAGACATTGTCAGATAGAATCATAGAACGGTCTGGGTTGGAAGGGACCTTGAAGATCACCTAGTTCCAACCCTCTTGCTATGAGCAGGGACACCTTCCGCTAGACCAGATTGCTGAAAGCCCCATCCAGCCTGGCCTTGAACACTTCCAGGGGGGTGGTATCCACAGCTTCTCTGGGCAACCTGTTCCAGTGTCTCACCACCCTCACAGTAAAGAATTTATTTCTAATATCACTCCAGGACCTTCTCTTCTCCAAGCTGAACAACCCTGACTCCCTCAGTCTGTCTTCACAGGAGACACATAATGTTAGCATTGAAGTTGGTGTAGGGTTTTGGACAGCGTGGAGTTAATGTCCATGGAGCAACTCTCTAGCACTTTCAGCTTTGATCCCAAGACTTTTTGCATCAGACTAACCTTCTTAAAATGCTGCATAGAGCAACTCTGTTGGTGAATTACCTAATAGCAAATTACCATATGTGAGAGCATTTGGTAACGCTTCAGGGATCATCCGTCTGCTGTCTTCCACACAGCAGAGTCATGAGCTCTTCTCACCTGTCCTGTGCTGTCTCCTACCTTCAGTGTAGCCAAAAAATGTATGTGCTGGAGATCTCTAGTCCAAGAGCGTTTCCTGGACTTCTGAATCCCACAGCCGTCAATATTCTGATCTGTTTTTGCATACTGCTCAACTCTTGCATACAGATTGCAGTCCATTACTGAATGATTCTGTCCAAGAGAATGGTAAAACAGGTGTGCAGCTGAATTAAGTGCTTGGGAGCTATGTGTGCCACTGTGAGAAATAGAGAACTAGTAACCGAGGGGCTCTATTTGCCAAATCTTTTCAGCTAGTTCAGCATTTTGAGAGAAATTGCTGAAATGAGACTGCAGAGATGTTGAAGGACCTAGGGACACTTATGTATTGGGTTTAATAGTATACATCTGATTGAGCATTCTGTCAAATTGTGACCTCAAAAACAGTTAAATTATTTGGAAATTTATAAAATGCCAATAATCTTAATGTCACTGTGACATCTTGCCTTTCTTGGGCATTTCTGTTAAGGCATTTGTGCACTTACGTTCTGATCCTTAGCTCAGCTGAAACATGTTGGATTACTCTTCACATCAACCTGCAACTGCTGAGAGAAATTTAAGGCAAGGATTGTAAGGGCTCTTTGCTGTTTGGCCTGCATGTCAGTGCAGCTTTCTTGTGGCTACAGTGAAGAGGTGTGGTTCCCTCACAGGACTATGCCTTCTGGGGGACTGCTGTTGCTCCAACGGGTAGCACTGACTCTTAGGGTTTGCTTCCTTGATGTAATTTTTTCTGTCATTTTAGGATTTGTAACTAGAAATTGTTTTCCAGAAGCGTGACAGCCAACAGAGCTGCGTGTACAATTACAAAATGGCCCTGGGTGTCTGCTACCAGCTTGTCCTCTTGGCAGCACAGGCAAAATTTGAGTTGGCAAGAAGGCAGAGCAGTCCCTGTGGCACTGCCATCCTGGAGTGACTCAGTATGCCGAGCTCCTTGGCCACAGTAACAGGCAGTTGGAGTCCCGGTGCTGGAGTGTCTGTTGTGCTCCATGCCCAGCAGTGCTGAGATGATGTAGAGCGAAAGAAAAAGGAGCAGTGAGGTAGAGCAGCTGTCCTGCAAATGCTGTTCTTGGCCTCTGCATTACCGAGAGGGCAGCTACCTGCAAGGTTGCTCACCACAGCAGCAGAGACTGGGAGCAGGGGCTGTGTGTGCTGGCAGTACGGCCATATGAGCAGCTGCACAGGAACAGATGAAAGAGCCATTTAGCCTGTTTTGCTTTTTCTGGGCTTGGGACAGTCATGTCTCTGTCCTTATAGTGCCCAAGTCACCATGGCCCCTTCGTTCTCAACGCTGAACTGTTCTGCAGGGGAAGTGAAAGCCTGTGTCAGTAGCCTCAGTAACCAGCTCAGCCGCAGAGTGCCACGAACTTAAAGGCTTCTGGGGTAGTTCTGACAACTGTGCTTTCTGGCTTATTGTGTTTTAAAACCATTCCAGTGTGGTGTAGTAACGGTACTGTGTTCTAGATGCTTGAACTTTGAGCATTTTCTGTCCACAAAACACAGAAGGCTTGCTTGCCAGCAACAATTGCAAATAATCATGTTGTTGCATTGTGGTACCAAGGCCTATATGTACAGGGTGGTGGCATCATGAAGCTTTCCTTAAAGATCTGTATTCATACTGGGTACTGTTCCATAATGCATAACTAGGCTTCACAACACTGAGGACAGCTGTCTCTGCTTAAGTCTGTGAATGGAAGTTGTAAAGAGGAGGCAAGCTGATGGCCGTATTGCAGACTCATGTTATTTTGGAGCTAACCATTCAAATACATCTACAGTATCACACCATCACAGACCTGCTATAGCAACAGCTCTTGCAGTGGATCTATGAATGCCAAACTCATTAGCTACAGACAAGTAACATCTAAACAGCGTCTGCCTTCCAGATGATGACGGTGATGGGCATCCTGCTGGGAAGAACTTGTATGCTGACGTTCTGCTCCTGCAGCCATGAGACACAAACATTTATGGTTAAGTAGTTTTGCAGTTTTCTATTCTGTTGCTGATGGAAGGTTTGTGTCTGACACAGGTGGTTAGCAGCAATGTGCAAGTCCCAGGATGCTGTAGCACTGAGCGGAGCTGTTATAGGAGAATGACCTGCACTTGCAGCTCTGAGGTTCCATCCTTTTCCTTTGCCTGTATTGCCTCCTGAATGTTTGAAAGCCATTGGGCTGTGCATCTGTTTACCATCCTCCCAGTGCTGCCAGCACAGTGTAATCCTAGCGGGTGCTGCAGTAACAATGACAGCCTCAGTGTTCTCTGCGAGCTGCCAGAGCCTGTTGGATCATCAAAACAAATATGGCACCTGGCTGTTCAGCTCTAGCATTGTAATCTGCATCCCCAAGTGCACCATGTAGGAAGTACCAGAAGGCATAAGGTCTTAATGATGGAACTTCGCCCAAAGTGCAATGTGTTTAATTTAAGCAGGTAGAAATCGTATGTATGCAGTGATTCACGAGGGAAATGGTTTCAGCCAATATGAACACATGGAGCAGCCTTGTTGTTCCATTGTAATGAAGAATACATCTCGGAAAACTCTTCTCTGTGTAGAGACAGCCTTAAACTTTTTGTGCTTATGAAACTGTTCTCTCTACTGGGAACCATCCTCTGCGATGCTGCTTCACTTGGCTGCAATAGAACTGTTAGTCTACAAATAGTCTACAGTCTACTGATTTCTTTACCCCACTCAGTGACCTATAGGAAGATCTGAGTCTTGGGTTTGTCTTCAGGCTGTTCTTCTGTATATGCTGTAAGAAGTCTTGTCCCTTTGGCCTGTTTGGTACAGAAAGGTGGAAAGCTCAAGTGAAGGAAGGGGAATTGATCTTTTGAGAGCTGCAAGAAAAGAAAAAAAAAAAGTATTAGAGGACTTCCCTTCTAAAGAAGCAAAACAATTCTTTAAAATGACTGTTTACATGTGTTAATTCCCTTTGTTTTTTGTGGGATGGAAAGGTCATTTTATCTCTATCTAAGCTATGAAAAAATCAATGGTCTAATCAATTTCTAAAGTAGATTTAGTCAAAATGACTGCTGTGTTGTGGCTTGGGCTTTGATGTGTGAAGGTGTCCCAAAAAGCTGCTAGAAAAGTCAATGCAGAGCATCGCTGCAAATAAACTTACAGAATTTGTAGGGGAATTTTCTGTCCCATTCACTATGTCCACAGGGTGCTTACTTTCCCTTGCCCAGTCCCAGCGCGGCTTCCTCCTGATGTTCCTGCTGAAAGAATAGATTGCTGAGAGCAGATCAACAAAAGCAGTCACGCAGTTCACTTGAGCGGTCATGCATAAATATGAGCAGACTTTCTGCTGTTAAAGCTGATGGTTAGCCTTGCCTGCCACCAGTTTTCCATAGGCTGCATGTTCCTGCTGCTTGGAACTTGGCTGAGGATCTCATCCAAGAGGATAGTGTCCCTGATAGACAGCCAGGTATTAGCGTTCTGGGGTAGCTGGGCTGGGGGGTTCACAATGGGAAGAAAATTTATTGGTATGAACATACCAACGTAAGGATTGATAAAAACCACATCTCATTCTGCCCTTGCTTTGGAGTTGTTTTGAGTGGTATAATGGGCAGAGCCCTGCCAGCTGTCATGCTGACCTGCACCCAAGCCTTGGCCTGTGCTCCTGCCTGCACACAGAGCGTAAGCTCTCTGCCATGTGCTCTTTGTGAACTTAAATGTGCATTTGACATATAGCGCAAAATGAGAACAGTCATTAAATGGAAATGCTGGCTGGAGGTGGAAGTTCAATGGGCCTTCTGCTAGAAGAGAAGTAGTAGGAGGCACTAGTCCTCATGATGTTGAGTGCCTGGTTAACATCTACAAGGGATTAATGCTTTTCTTGCAATGATCTTGAATAACTCGGGTCTTTGGGGAGATTTGAGATGGGTAGTTATTAGGTTTTATGCCTGCTTCAGAGGATATATACCTCCGAAGGGTTCTGTTGTTTTAATAGGTAGAGCAGCTGGAAAGAAACACGTGAGTACACGGCAGCAGGTGACTGTGTCCATGTAATGTGTTTCTTAGAATGTTTGACTTGGAGCCGTACAATGGTATGAATAATTGATCTGTGCCAACATCAACACCGTACCTCATCATTATTTAATTAAAAAAAAAAAAGCTGATGCACCTGAAATAATGGGTTACATGTTGGAAGGTGGTATTCCTAGCAGGTGTCTTCAGCAAGTATCAGTACTATACTCTGTACTGTTCAGTAGTTCATCAGTATTCTGGAAATAAATCTAAAGCTGCTGCTAATGTTGATTCAGCAGAGAAGCAGGCAATGCTGGGGGCAAATTCAAAACTGCGGCTGGAAATGACAGGTCTGTTGGGATTTTCTTGCTTGAAAATCCTGAATAGTACCTAAATCTTTGGCAGAAAGGGGATCAGGTAGTGAAGTTTTCCTTAGAGCTTTTGGAGAAATGGTTAAATGGTGACTAAGAAAGATATGAGCTCCTTATACTCGGAGTCAGGTAATTGACTGTTAACTGATAAAAACTTTGCAGTCTATGATTTCTGTAGCTCCTCTGTTATGCTGTAAAATGGGTCTAGTAAAATAAAATCCATCTGATACAGGCAAGTACAGACTTCTGTGTGCCAGGGACACTGATCGTTCACCAGTTGTGTGCTTCACCAAAGCAGTGACCCTGAAGAAGGGGGAGGAAGGGGGCAGGGTGGAGGGATGACAATCAAATTGATATTAAAAAAAAAAAAAAAGTTGGTCAAGCACTCGGGAAGGTGCCTTGTAATGAGAGGTTGACAGGACTGAGCTGTTGATTGCCAAAAAAGCTATTGAGAGGTGACTTGGTTAAAGCACGTGCATAATTGACTGAGGAGCTACTCTTTAATCCAGCAGGGAAGGAATTAATGGCTCAAGGCAGAAGGCAAACAAATAAGAAATTAGACTGGCCTTGCTGCCAGAAAGAATGATGAAGCCATTGGAGCATACTGCTAGGGGAGTAGTGAACTTATGTTTTGACCTCCGGAGGCCTCTAGTCTAGATGCCATAAACCACTACATTTCACAGAACCACTTAATGGGTTTTGTGGAGGTGTGAGCGGATAAAGCGGAATGGCGCCTGTGTGGTAGGCAGGAAGTCAGAGTGGTCGCACCTTAAATTATGTGACTCTTGACTAGTCCTGCTGCAACTGATTTCTGGTTTTCCGTGCTTTAGAAATAACCTCAAGACTGATGCAGTTTTGTTCCTTGTCCCTGGTTTTTTTCCTCCCAAACTTTGTTTATGTCTGAGTGTTTTATGTGACATAAGTGGTACATCCTGGATGTAAAGAATCTTGTTCGTGATGGGAGTGCTAACCCGAGGTTTGTAGTTCAGATGTCTCCTGAGAACAAAATGTTCTTTATATTTCTCACACTATTTCTTTCACCATTACACGGATCTTTCTATCCGATCTGTCTTGTGGTACTTATTTTACTGATTAAACTTTCTAGGAAAGTGGAGTTTTATTAAGCAGTAGACCCATGTACACTGAGGAACAGTGTTAAATTCCAACTGCATTTTTGTAATTTCAGCTATTTTCATTAATCTTGTCTTACATTCAGTGTGAAAATCCTATACAAGAAGTAAGTATGAATGTTGTAGTTTAGCCTGTGATCGTTTCAGGATAATTTACGATCATTTACAGGCTGAAACCTAACTTACAGGTTTACAAGGCCAGACAAATCATTGAGCTCACTTAGTCTGATGTTGTGTAAAGCAGGGCAGTGGGCTCTCCTGAATTTAAGCTAAACATCCGAGTTGAGACTGAATGTTAATGAAGAGTTGTGAGTGATGGAGATCTTGCCATACCAAATACATTTTAAAGGTATCTCTGAGAAAAGAAGTTTGAAAAACAGACCTTGGTCTACACATTCCAGAAACCTGTAATTAGCAAATTATTAACTTTGTTCTGAAAGGGTTAACTGATGTTGTACTTGTTCTGTTTGGCTTCTGGTTGACTATATAATAGCCAGCATCAGCAATTTCTGTACTGTGCTGGATTGCAAAGTCTGATAATTAACACATTAGTTTCATACTGCTACTGCCAATGTTTGCACTGAAGAACTTTGCTTTTTTTGGCCATATGGATGGGTGGGAATATCAAGATTGTGTTATGGCTCAGTGCTCATTCATGTGCTCTGTTTTTCCCAAGACGTCTAATCAGGCTTGGGGCTGAACGGTGCCTTTTCGGAGAATCTTTAACCGAAAGGTCAAAATAAGCACAAGGCCTGGAGACAAGTCTCACTGTCTCTTTTTCCCATCCCCCAGCCGTCCTTTGTGTCTGTCTCTCTCCACATATACATATGTACGAGTCCTTCACCCAACACATTCATCTGTGATTCCTTTCTTGAGACCCAAGCCTTCCAAGTGCCCTGCTGCCACTCGGGGTCTTCCCAAACAGTGCACAGCTCTGCGGGCTGAATCTCACTCAGCAGTCTGTGTTTGTTCGGGAGCGGGGAGCTGGGGGGGATGATTTGTGGTCGGGGGAGCTCCTGGCACTCACCTCCTGATGGATCTGCAGGCTTTCCACCATTGCTGTGCACTGTTAGCTGCCTGGCATGTGTCTCTCAATTAACCACCTGTAGCTAGACCAGGATTTCCCTTGAAGTCGGGTTTGCTTATAGACTGGAATCTGGTGGTGCTTCGAGTGGGAAGGAAAATGTGCCTTACAGCGGCCTCAGAGCGAGGGCTCCAGGTGATGCCGTGGAAGCTGAAGACATGGGTTTGTGATACAGACCGGGTCAGATATAAGTGGGATTTGTTCATGCTTACCCTGTGCTACCTCCCGTCCACGCACTGAAGGTTCTCCCTGGAAACTCCCTGTGGGAGAGCATAACCAGGGGAGTGGGAGATGTTGAAATCTGCATATTTACGCCAGCTCTCAGCGTTTGTCTGAGGAAGGTGCCTTTGTTTTAGTAAATGGGATTTATTTTTAAGGTATTGATGGGTTTCTGCCTCTTGTAACAGCATTTGAGGCAGTCAGCTCTTGCTTTTTAAGTGTCACTGTTTCAGCCCTGCCTTGGCTACTCCCTTCCTTACTTGCCAAGTGCAACTGAAAATGAGGTATTGAAGCAGCTCATCTAGGGTTTTTTGTATGCAATCTAGCAAATGTTAGTGCTGGAAGTTGGAATCTTGCTGCTGTTTGTCTGGTAACATTAGCCTGTGTTGTTTCCTTGTGCTGCTTTTGAAAAATACTGGTTTCATTTCTGTGTGAGAAGTGGTTGGCCCATAAATGTATGCCAACCCACCTAATAATTCTTTTATAAAATCTTTCATCAGGTCTTTTCTGTTATATGGTTTAGAAAGAAAAAAAAAAAACCCAAACACCTCCCTTTACCCCTGGAAACAGCAGTCATCTTGTTCTGCTGAGCTGACTGTAGCTCATACTGATCAGTGCTGTTTCCTTTGTCTTCGTTTATTTTAGAGTTAAGCTATAAGCTGTTTAAGACTGGGCTATTTTTGTTCTATAATTTTTCCGGATCTTTTGTATGAGCCTTCTAAATGCTAAAATAAATGCTTTTAAAAGCAGAACTACCATCCATGTTGGGCAAGATGGTCATTGCTCTAAAAATGAAGTTTTGTGGTTTTGCACTGATAAAATGTTTTGGCAAGCACATGCCTGCACAAAGGAATGCCTAGGTCAGGGCTGGATTCATGGCTATCTTATGTCTTTAAGTTAGATTGCCTTTTGTCAGCCAGATGCCTTGCAATCCCTACCTTCTCTCTCCATCCCTCCTTTGACAGTAGCTGTGGGCGCTCAGCAGGGGCTCCCTGGTTGTGTTTGCTTTAGCTGGGGAGGTGTTTGCCTTCACTGCAGAATTCCAGCTTCTAGCTGCCGGGGAAACCTGGAGCACTTGCGTTGATTTATTAGGGCATAGTGTGCCTCAGGAATGCCTTTGCTAAGGAGCTGGGAGTGATGGAAGGGATCTTGCCTGATGTGGTATGAAGCCTTCTTGTTTCTCTTTGCAGAGGCACTAAAAAGGAATTCCCCAAAGCAAGGTAAGAAAAAAAGCTCGCTAGGCTGACTACTTTGGAGAGTGTCAAAGTAAGACTTCAGTTGGGTTTCCCTGGCATAAAATCAAGGAGGTGAATGATAGCTGCAATTTTAAGAGTGCAATTTTAAGTGCATTTTTGGTGGGAGATGGTACTGTGAGTTGCCCGACCAGAGGGTTTGTATGCTTTTGGTTTGTGTTAAGAGCTGGCATTCCAGAGCTACTGACTAGGGCTTTTTTCTGGGACTTGGCTTTGGGCCACCTAAATGTTTTGCACTTGAAAGAAGCAAGTTTCAACCTCTTTGGATTTGCAGACTTCTAAACATTTTCCAGTAGAGATACAGCAGTGGAATTGCTTTTTTAATTACCTTTGCAGACAAAAGTCTATGGACTGCAGGTTTAAAAATCACTGACGTGAGCTTGTCTTCCCTGTAGAGAGTTCACTAGAGTACCTTTACTTCTGTCATCTGTCCCAGCCATTTGATATGCAGCCCTTGTTGTCCTTTCTTGTCTGGCATGCACACACAAAGATGATTTTTGGACTTACTCTTTCTTTTGAGATTTTGGTGGCTGTTGCCCCATCTGTTCTGAAACCAACACCTAGGAGAACGTTGGGTGTTTGTACGAGGCAGGGTGGACAGCCTGTCATTTTGTGTTGATCAAGTATTTGGTAGTTGCCGAGTAGGTTGTGTTTATGGGGCATCAGTGCTGAGAAGGAATTTCCTTTCCTGGCTGAGGTAGAAAGACTGTCCACGTAAAGCTTTTTTCCTTTGCTTTAGCATTCCTTGAGGTTGTTTCCTATTTTACAAATGCATCTTTTGAGAACTGCCAGGAAAACGTCTCGCTCACATGGAAATGGAAATTTCTGAGCTCACAGGGATGAAAACCTTTGAGTCTGTGCTCACTGAGTGAAAAGAGGATTACCAACCAGCCATTCTTCAGCGTGCAAAGCAGTGGAGCAAAATCTGCAGAGGCCCTCCGAAAGTTATTGGCTTTCCTCAAGAAGGGTGCTTGTGAATAGAATTGAATGAGGTTGGTCCTGACCTTCTCAGCTTCCCTGCTGCAAGTGCAGAGAGCTGTGAAACTTTGAACTCGGTAGATGTTTGAATAAAATGGGAGAACTTTTTTGAGGTAGGTGTCTTGCAAAGAGGTCTAGAGCCAGCATTCCTGTATTACTGTAAGAGAATTAATGGTTTTGTGACTGTATTTGGGCCTGATAAAAAGCAGGGAGGCAATGCTGATTTTTCAAGATCTATTTGAAGGGTTCAGAAATGAGGATGGTCTGCTGGAGTAGATGCAGATGGCTTATTTTCACTGGGGACTGTTAAACCTGCCAGAGTGTAAACCGCATCTTAACAGAAAAATGCGAGACGAGGCCTGCACATCTCTCCCTCCTAATTACCACAGCTCAGCTGCTGCTGTCTCTTATACTTACACATCTGAAAGGTGACAATGACAACGTCTTGAATGGCAAAGCAATAGCAGGAAGGCTCACGTGTTAGGGTTTTTTTTAAAGCTGTAGTCTGGAACAAAAAAAAATTATTCAACCAATGGTCAAGAATATCCTTATGAAAATACAAAATGATGAAAT
Source organism: Falco rusticolus (assembly GCF_015220075.1). Classification (NCBI taxonomy): domain Eukaryota; kingdom Metazoa; phylum Chordata; class Aves; order Falconiformes; family Falconidae; genus Falco; species Falco rusticolus. The sequence continues at coordinate 13,254,488 of NC_051190.1, forward strand.
ATCCTTTCTCCTAGAAACTGCTCTTATGAGACCACCAGCATTTTTGTAGGTCTTGATGGCTTGTTTCCTGAGCGACTACTGGTAAAGCAGCAGCCAGCTTCATCCTCTGCCACACTGACAGCCTTGGGAATGTCCAGCACAGCAGTGGGACTACCATTTTTGCTGTCCCTGCAGCTCTGCACTGGTTTGCCTTTGTATGCACTACCTTTTCAAGAAGTTGGAAGGTTCTTCTCGCCTGTTCTGGCAAAAATATCCAGTAACACTTTCACAGCAGTTTCTTTAATTGCCAAACCCTAACTTTCAGATCCTCATCGCTCATGGCACACAAAAAAAGATCAAAGATAGTTTTGAGTATGACCTTGTCTTAGAGGACCAAGGACTCGGGGAGGATAGTATTGTAGTTACGATTGCATTGCAGTGGTACCGGAAGAGTGGAGGCAGTGGCAGCTCCCAGTTGCTCTGCAGGTGACAGTTTTGGATTTGGTGTTTCCCCGTGAAAATCTGTTGCAGGTTGCTGTTTCTCACGGCACTCTTGCTGGTTAGCCATTAACTTGCTCAATCTCCCCTCACCCATGACCTTACTCTATTTCACAGTATCCTTGTAAATCTGGTTTAAGAAACAGCTTTGTGATGGTTTCTCTTCCTGCCTTCCAACTTGTTCTGTTTAGCTTGGGAGAACATGCTGGCACCCAGGCCTTGGCAGGCACATTTTTAGTGCCCCCTTTTGCTTCTGTCCCTTACCCTTTGACAGTCCCTGGGGAGCCCCATGCCAGGGGCAGCAGGCAGGACAGGCTCTGATCAAATGCTGCAACGGGCTGATGGAATTCCTTTCAGCTGGGAAACAACACAGCAGAGGAAAGGCAAAACAGTGCTGAAAACCACAGCTTTTTTTAGCTGAGAGGAGAATGTCCTTCTTCATACGTAGCCTCCTCCTGCTCATGTCCATACATAGTCCCTTCCTGTTCCCCATCATATAGTGTTTTCTCTCACTGCATCAGGGCATTCAGGCTAGTGCTGATCTGAAGGAGCAACCTATACTAGGAGATCATTCTGCAGAGTTACTTGTCTTGTTTCTGCAGAGGGCTCCCCTCTTTCAGTACTCGGCTGTCTACTGCTGTTTTCTCTTGTTAGATGTTTCTTCGAGTACACTGCTTGCAACTGTGGAGACTACAGTTCTTCCTTTCCCCCTTGTAATAGCCAGCTCTCCCAGCCTTTTCACAAACGGGGAATAAACATTGAAGTGAGGGGATGCCTGTCCATTTGTATCAGCCTGGGAAGTGGTAGATTTCTCTCCTGAGGCCTTTGCCTCAGGCATCTTGGCAAAAGGCATCTAGTCTCTATTCACTTCAAACACATACAGTTCCTAAGCCAGAAATGCTCATGAACTGTGATCAGTTGAAGGCCAGACAGCGTGACCCTGGTGCCTCTTAAAAATCAATGAATTAAGGAGCTGTGACTTCTGGATGCTTGGAAAGTATGAGCAGGTTGCAGCACCTGCTGTGCAGTGTGAACCTGAGGAGGATCACAGGGTGATCAGCTCAAACATGAATCTAACCTGTATTTATGGTAGGAAAATATCCTGAAACGTGTGCCAGAAGAATTACAGTTTGGATAAATCGCGTGTTTTGGCGAACACCAGCAATTACCTTCTTCATAGACCCTGTGTATGGGCTTCCTTTCCTTAAAGCATGAGGAATTTAAGGCAAATTTCACTCTGGAGCTAGAAGGCATGTTTTTAGCAAAGGCAGTGCAAGCAGCATTGGGACCTACTCCAGGCCTTTGGTGTGCTGAAGAAATGCGAACAACTGCAGAGAAGGGCATATAGCTCAGATCCTTTTGCCAGCGTGCTTAGCAGGCAGTCCAGTACCAGATCTGGTTCAGTCTTCGACAAGTGACCTCTGTCACTGAAGGGGAACATAAAGAGCCTCAGTGAGCTTTGGCTGAACTGGGCTTTTGCCTGTCTGCTCTGGAGAGAGAGTAACCTCAGTGTTCCCCTCCTTCCCTCCCCCCAGTGTGTCTGTGAAAATACTAACTTGATTTAGCTGCCAAAAAAAGACATTTTTAAAGTATACATTGCTCTCCTGTGTCCTAACTTCTGTAAAATATGGGTTATGGTTGGTTCCTGTATATGGTGCTCAGCAATTTTGCAGAAGAGAAAACGGCACCTCAACAACTATCTACACAACACTTAATATAGTGAGGTCTTAGTCTGTACTAGGACTCCAGAGTGCTATTCTGAGCATTATGAACCCGATTATATTACATATAGAGCTCAAATGGCTCAGAGCCACACTCTGGATATTAACTGTTTCTATTAAGTTTTGCATTTAGAGATCCTTCTGGCAGAGGAGGGTGATGCTGAATGAGCTGACGTTCCTGCAGCAAAACTGTGTGTGTCTGTACAGTGAGGGAGTGTTCTGCCTTTAATTTGCACAAGGAGTAACCTGAGTTCCAGAGCTTGTTAACTTACGGATGCTCAGTGTAATAATCTTTTCAATATACTAGTTTCATAGCCACAGGTGTTGTGGAGGAAGCACTTACTGATGTAGATGTATAGGAGGGCAAGAGAAACCTTACGAAGTGCTATAAATATATCATAAGGGATAAATCCATATGTAGCATGTCATTTGACAGAGTATGTGGTAAAATGGCATTGAATGTTGTTACTTGTGATTCTTAACAGTCTGCGTCCCTGAAAGAGTGTTTTAAAGACTTGGTTTAGTTTGTGATGAAAGTAGCTTTAGGAACAGTGAAAGTCCTTCCCACTTTTTTTTGTTTTAAACAAAGTTTCTTTTAATGGTTTACATTTTGTGTTGTGCGGTTTCAGATTTTGTAAAAACAAACCCCCTGAAAACCCAAACAACAACAATAATAAAAGAAAACCCTCTGTAGATCATTTGGGTGACCCAAACAAAGTTGATGGGTTTCTCACTGTTTGAAATATACATTGGCTGCCGGGTGGGAGCTGTGCAACTCTTCCTTCCTCATCCCACAGGCGCAGGAAGAGAGAAAAGCGTATAATCCTGCCCTGGCACTGACTGAATTTGAAGCACGCTGCCCCTGGACAGGTATGCTGAACTTGGAGTCTAAGTGGCTGCCTTAGGGGGGAAGTGGGGTGGACAGTATTGTATGGCTCTTAGGGGTATGAGGCCCTGGGACAGGGATGGGTAGAGACTTGCTAGTGGGAGAAGAAGGGTGCTGGAGGTGGCAGCATGTGCTGTTGGGAAGGACACGTCTCATCTCTACTTGGAGGCAGCAAGACTTTGCCAGGTTTGGAGTTAAACGCTCTCGGCAGTACCAGTGCAGCCTGCAGCTCCTTTCTCTGTCCTGGGGGGGAGGTCCCCTGCTCCAGCAGGGGCTGCCTGCCTGCAGTGAGTGACTCTGCAGGGGACAGAAGTGAGTGGGTGAAAGTATCCCATGTGCCGTGTGGATGGATCCATGTGCCACTGGTTAGCTCATGCCAAGGCTGATGGTGAGGGGCTGAGTTCGTATGTGTTTTAGGGATGAGTATTCCCTTCCTCAGAAAGAAAGAGCTGACTGCTTTACCTTGCAAAGGCTTTGCTCCCTAAACTTGGCCTTATAGTGCATAAAGGCACACAATGACCTTAGTGTTCCTATGCCTTCTCAGCTGCGTTTTTTGTCTTGGACTCCACTGACCCTGAGATTTGGATGTGTTTCCCTCTGCTGTTTTGTGTTAAAAATGAAGGAGCTGTGATGTGGGGAAAGAGTTTGTATGATGGAACCCATCAAAAAAAATATGAGGGGGATGATGGTGGTGTTTGGAAGGGCTTGGATGCGACATGGTAATAGGGATGGATGTTGTAGTGTGGGGGAGAGGGGAAGCTAGGAAGGGACTGCAATGGGAATCAGTCCCCGAAATAAGTATCACACAAACAGGGCATGAAAGGATAAGCAGTCTTCTCCAAATCAGATTCTGTGCCTGAGCCTTTCTTTAGAATTTCTTGCAATTTAGACGAATAGCCAACATCAGATTTTTAAGTGGTGTTTGTGCTGAACACTTGCAGGAGTGCGTTCCCATCCAGCTGCTGAGCAGAAATCCTCATTCTTCAGTCTTGCTGGGAGCTGCTTTGCGCTTTTCTGTGGCAGCAGCTTTTGCAATAGGAGCCCCCCCCCCTTCCCGAAAAGGATGGCTTTTTCAGTGAAAGAAGCGAGCGTAGCCAGGCAGACATTATCCCCTTGCCGGAAGGAGGGATCCAGGCTCCCTGGGGAGGAGGGAATGGGGGGAGTGAGTGATTCATTGCAGCTGGCTGCAGTTTGGCCTCCTTCTCTCTCTTTGCCCTGGGTGCCAGGGAGTGACAGCTTGTGGGCAGCGGGCCAAACTGTGAAAAGAGGAGTGTGTGAGGCCTTTAGCTTTCTCATGCTTTATCAAGCTGCAAAGAATAGCTCGATATTCAGCCAGCATTGGTGCAGGTCAGGAGAATGGAAATGCTAACTTAACTCCTGACATGCTGGCTGATTGCTGACCGCACGCTCTGCACGGAGCAAGGGCCCCACTTTGTACGGCTTTCGTACAGCAGCATGCAGAGCAAAAGGGAGAAAACGTGCTTTGAGGCAATAATGAAGATATTTTTCTGTTAAGTGGGCAGCCTCTGAGACTTGCTGGGAGCGTGGAAGGATGGAAAGCGCTCTCCTCTTGTGGCTTGCTGGCTTGTGCAGGTGGAGGATGGAAACACCAGAAGGTAGGGCAGCAGGAGCGACAGGCGTCCTGGGAAAGCGTGAGGGACTGGGGCGAGTGGCAGGTCTGCCCCCGGCTGCCCTTCCGCTCGTGGCACAGTGCTGAGCTGACCCCTGCGCCCGGCCTGGCCTGTGGGGAAGCGGTGGCCTGGGGAGCAGGATGCGGCCGGTCCTGGAGCCGTAACCCTTTGCTGGAGGGCCGGCCAGCAAGGCGTCCCTGCGGCCCAGCCTCTGCGCAGGGCTGCCCGCCGGCACCGAGGGAGTTAAGCGTTCTTTGTCGGCGAGGGGTGAGCCTACCTCGGGGTGTTGAGCTCCATTCCCACGGCTTTTCCTTTCTGACCAGGGTTGGGGGAGGGATCGTGCCTGGAACAGTAAAATGCCCAGAGGCTGGAAAACAGCACCCCGGGCCCCTCTGGCCCTGTGTTGGGCTGGGAGGGATTTGAGCTTCATGGCAGGCTGGACAGAGGCTGTTGGCCAAGGCTGGGGTCTGTTGCCACTGGGTAAGATCATGGATTTATTTCCCTCCTTTAGGCAGACAGAGATGACTTTGCAGGCAACCAAGTTCCTGCCTAGGGCACCGAAATAAATTACTTATCAGCTGGAAGGATGTAAAATAGAAATCAAGTCCCCGGTAGTTCCATGAAGCAGATCACACAGGTTAAACATACGGGTTTTGTGGCTGAGCAAGAGCAGCAGTGTTAGAAGGAGCATCGTTCCTTACAAAACATGTGAGTTTCTCAAAGGTGTAGGATAGCAGGGCCCTTCTTCCCTCATGCTGACGCTGTCTTCTCCTCCTGCACTGCTTTGAGCTGCTACATGGAGCTGTTTGAAGCCCTGAGGAGCAGGAGGAGGGGGAAAAGCAGGTGATAGTCTGAGGGGCTGGAGAGGGGAGTTGGCGGGTGCTCAGAGCACAGCCTGCAGTGCCTCGGAGCCCAGGTATCCCACTGTTTCTCCATCAGCAGTGCAGGGGGTTGAGAGGGCGAGGGAGCTCTGCCACATCCTAATTTGCTGTGAAGCTGAGTGTACAGCTGTGTGTACTCTGTGAGGGGTACTAATCTGGGCCAGCACCAATGTCCCAGCAGAGGGAGAAGGAGTTGAGAGTACCTGTTCAGCCCCTAGGAATACTCTCTGAAGTCCTCTCTGAGGAATAAGGTGTGCAGTCCCTATTCTCAACAGCTTCTGAATTCAGGGCAAGGCAAATTGATGTGAGTGAATGGGACCCAGAAGTCACATAAAGGAGAGATGAACCGTGGGCTTGAGGTGCAATTCCACTGCTTAATTCTGCTGGGCTTGCTTGCGCTGTGCAGACCAGGTTATGCCAAAAAGCATGGCAAATGTGCGAGAGGCTTGGCAAACGACACTGGGTTTTTGTTTGTGCATGGGATGCCTGACCTTGCTTCTGCACCAAATTCTCTTTGCAAAGGGTGAAGTGCTGTGATCCTCCCACTTGGTGTGCTGGCCCCTGTGGCAGGAGGATCTGGAAGGGAGAGGGTTTGGGAAGCAGTATTGCCTGTGTGGGACAGAGGCTTTATTTCTTGCAAAGTCAAGAGGGTAGCCTGGGTCAGCACCCAGGTACAGGAATGAGCGATGGAATAACAGCATCTGTGCAAATATTCTGCAGACACCAAAGTGAGTCCTCCTGGTGGATCTTGCAGACTGTTAGATGCCAAAATCATAATAGACTGGTAGGCAGCAGCCATTGTTCTGTTTTCTGCGCCCAGGCACTTAATGGTCGCTGAGCTCTGCTTTCAAGTGTACTGCAGCTCTTTGCTCTGTTTACTGACCCAGCAACGGGAAATGTGGCCAGAGTGGGAGCTGAAGTCACAGGCTGATCTGAGACCTGTGCAAGGCAGACCTGTGGTGGATGCACAAAGAGAAACTCTCCCCTGCTGTGGCGGTAGCTTGGGACCCAGGTGCAGCGAATGCACCAGTGAGAGGCTGGCTTTTCTGCTGTGCTCCTGCAGGGACAGGGGGTGTGTTCCCATTGTGCCTGTTCTGGTTTGCTCCTGTCAAGCCTCTTCTCATTATTCTTGCCTTGAGCTGTCTCAGGCCTGAAGGCAAAGTGCTACAGAAGGCTCTGTAGGCTTGCCCTTGAGAGACATGCGGTCCTTGGAGAGTGCCTGTTCAAGGGAAGCACTGCAGTGGGCTGAATTGAGGCTGTTTCAGGCTGCAGAGCTCTGAGCTAATCTCCCAGAGGCAGAGACATTACTCACCAATCAGGAATGTGTCTGTATTTTTCCTAATGAGAACAAAACATTTTATCCCTGTTCATTAGAGAGTTAGGGTGTACTGTTGCTATGCCAACAGACTCCTCTCCCCTGCAGACACACTGGGGGTGTCCTCCGTGCCATGGTTAAAGGGTGAACGGGAAGGCTCTTTCTGGCAAGAAAAAGATCCCATTGTTTTCCTGGGGCTGCCTGGACTTTGTGCAGCTGGCCAGATCTTGCCTTCTCAGGGGGAAGGGAACCACAGTGGGAGTCAAGTGCAACAGAGATTCAATTTATTGGAAAAATAGTCTTTGCATTTCATGTTATGTTGTTTTTTCCAGCTTGAGGCACACTCTTCAATAAGAGAAATGAAGGTGTCTCAACGTTCCCAAGAGTCCAGATGGTAAGCAAAATGCGCCGGGAGTCAGCACTAGGATGCCCATGGACCGTTGCAGCCCACTGGGCTCCTCTGTGTTCCTGAACATCTCAGTTTGTGTGGCCAGTGTAATGCTGGGCAGCCTCTTGATGCTGCTGCATGATGAACTGCACCACCTGCGATGAGTTGGATGAGTGGGTTCACCCAACACATGGTCTACTGGAAAGAGTGGGTGGCTGTATGCAAGAATATGCACTTGTTCCCTTTATGTAGGGAAATCCTATGAAGGACAGAGGATGTCTCTTTAACAAAAGCTTTGTTTACTCCCAAGGCTGACTGTCTATTTGCACCCACTGTTCTTGAGGGACTGGTTGGGGTCTGTGGGTTGCAGTGGTGTCCAAGTCAGGCCACTGTTACACCTTTTGCAAGAATTGCCTTGGCACCTCTGCTGCTGCATTTCCATCTCTGTTACGATGTGAAAAACAAAATTTTAAACTTTGTATTTTCTGTGCGAGGGGATGAGTTTAACCTACAGATGGAAACAAAACGACCAAAAAAAGCTGCTTTCTGATGGTGATCTATGGCCAGAAATGGGGCAGTGAGGTTGCCAAATCTGAAGACAGTCTCGTGGAGCCAAGGTGATGTTCGTATCTGGCTGTCAGTCACTGTGGAGTGTGGTGCGCTGCTCTGTGGTGTCGACAGCTATAGACCCCTGAAGAAATGTCTCCCTGAAACAGAGTTCCAGAGTTCTTCTTTCAGGCTGCTTCCTGTTGAACAGGGTAGTTACGATTCCTATTGCAGTTTGCCTGGCAAAGCACTCTGTTAGTGAACGTGTGGAATTTGAATATGGGAATTTGAATATCAAATGTAGGGTGGTACAGCAGAGATCCCAGCCTGAATGAGCTGCTGGAGATCTGCAGATTGGCATGAACTTCTGGTTGGGGAGTGAAACCGTAGCACCTGGATACTAAGTGCTGATTTCAATGAGTCACTGACTCTTTCACTGGGGAGATGAGTATCACCTTAGAGCACTGAAAGTACAAGAGCCTTTCATCAGAAGGGTGTCTGCTTGTTGGACTTGTAGCTATAGGAGCAGGAGGGCAACAAAACCAATGAACGAAGCCAGACAGGAACCCCTGGCCCATACTTCTCAGTGTGCGCAGCCCTCGTGCCTTCAGTTGGGTAGTAGACCTGGATTGAATTCTTGGATGGTAAAGAGCAAATTTTCAGGAAACCTGTTTCAAGCTGGATACTCCAAGAATAAATACTGAGTACATATAACGTGTATAGAAGGATTGGTGAGTCTGGTTTCTTCAGCTTTGCGCTGTTCTGAGTGGTTCAAGTAAAACCACTAAATCAAACCTGCTTGAAAGAGCGAATGAGAAAGTACTTGAGATTACTTGAATTCAGGCCAGTCTCTTCTGGATCCATGGTACATGAAAGATAAAAGACCATAAGGAGGACAGAGGTCTGTGTGTTGTATTCTTTGAGATATCAAGCTGATTCTGTCCAGATCCTATTGAAAAAGTGCTCCAGCAGAAGTGCACTAGAGGACATGCTGTAAGTCACCTTTAAGCGAGAAAGAGCATGGCTGAGCAAACTAACTTCTGAAATGTGAGTTACAGTTGCCTGAGTTGCGCTTTACTTGGTTCTTGTGCAGCCGGAGTAGCGATTTGGTGTTACCTAGGAGTGTGTTACTTGTTCCCTCCTCTCCCCTCCTTTTTAAGTAGTGTAGGGGCTGATTTTCTGTCCTGTTTTCTGTGGACCACCACTTGCTTTAAAGATAAACATACAACCACTGTGCTGTGTGCAAGGCAAGAATTCTTCAGGAGGAATCCTCACCTTTGTGGGGTGGAGGGCATGTTGCTCCAAACTGTGATGATGTATTTTAATGGCTGTAGACTTCTCTCGTTGCTTCCTATGCCTGGCAAGCAGTTCTGTATAGTGTGCTGTCTGCAGCGTGATTGAAATACTGGGGGTTGGGTATTTCTAGACCTCAGGCCACATACTTCCTTCATATGTGATGTAAAGCCTCTATATAGCTACCTTGAACTCCAGCTCCAAATGCGGTATTTCAGTGAAAGACTAGTCCAGATGGCTGTCTGGTCTTGCGTTTTACTGTTTTGCAATTGCGTTTCTGAGAAGTCTCTTGCTGCATGCTGAGCTGCTCTTCATGAGGTATGGATACTCCATTTGGTTAGTTATTTAACCTTCTAACAACTGCATTCTTGTTCTGGTAGTATCTGAGCTTCTCTCAGTGGAAAAATAATGCAGACCTGCATGTTATCAACAGTGAGATAAAGAATAAAATTCCAAATCAGTTTCTGTCTTTGCCTCTAAAAGCACCACAGGTGCTTTTAGAACCTTGAGAGGAGTGTTCTCCCCTTTGATCAGGACCAGTTATGAGCAGTTTGTGGGGTGAGGTGTTCCTTCTCACTCTTAGAGAATGGTTCAAAGCCCTGAATTGTGAGGGAGGTTTAAATTTTTTAAAATGCTGTTAGCACTGAGTATTGTAATTATAGGTAACATGTCTGCCCTCTCTTGAGTTCTGTTGGATTTCAATGGCCTCACTTCTTTTTCTTGAATTCCAGTTACACATTTACATCTCTGCATGTTTAAAAAATGCCTGTTGGACTCTTAATAACGAAACTGGCAAAGGACAGAGAAAAGCCAGATATATCAGCCTGACAGGAAAGTTTAGGTTGCTTGGTGAGCTAAGGTGTATAAATAGCAACATCCTATATCAGATAATGAAGAATGTAGGAAGCAATTAGGATCACTGCATTTTGGAAGAAATCACTCGGGATTTTGAGGGAGGTATGATAAAAACAGTGTCCAAACCCAGATACTCTTATATGACTCCCTAGGAGAATAGGATCCAGTAAGGATACTGTTGTTTTATGTGGGATAGGGAAATCACTACATACTGTGCCCATACTTGAAGGAAAAACTGATGGATTGAAATGTTCATAAAGAACACATGACACAATAAAGCTCTGGCATGCAACCTTTGTTGTGAGTGATATATCCTTCATCAGGGCAGGCTAAGTCAAGTATAAGGTAACTTGTATTTTCAAAGTACTAGCGGGGAAAGAATTTTTTTTTTTGAAAAATACACCCTATTCTGGAGGAAGAAGGTGTAGCTGGATGCTGTGGCTTGAAAGTAAACTTGCTTTTGAGCAAACTCAGTTTAAGAGGTTAGGCTGACAGTTTTAACCAAGAACTAGCTGACTAGCAATTCACTACAGCAGTTGGGAATCCCTGCTGTATTTAATAACCTTTGTGTGTGTTTCTCCAGCTCTTACAGAAGTTGAGTTTTCTTCAACTTTAGGAAAACCATTGCATCTTAAGAAAAATATCTTCAATTATTAGAAATGGAATGAGAAATCAGGATTACCTTCCATACCAAGAACAGCTGAATAAACTGGGACTCTTCCACCTGAAAAGCGATGAGTGATAGTTGTCTTCAAATTCTGAATGACATGGGAAGGTTAGAGGGGGAGCAACCTTTTTTTTTTTGCCTCTTCCATTACAAATATGAATAAGTATTGAGTGGAGCCAGCAAGTAGTAAGCTTAAAAACAAATAATGACTTAGTCCTTGATGTGTGCAGTTAACCTGGGAAGCTTCTTGCCACAGGATGTTGTGAATGCCAAACATCTGTGTGTATTTGAGCACGAAGGGCAAGTCTGGAGAAGAAGGAGCTATTGAGGGTTACAAAATGCATAGAAACCACCTCTATCCCAAGAAGTCCCTGAGCTGCACATTGTTTAAGCCTGGAAGAGTATTCAGGGAGGTAATTCAGGGAGGTAAAAGTGCTGTGATGTTCTTACTTTGTACTTATGTTTCAGGCCATCACCAGAAGACTGCAGCCTGGTTGTTGGCATGGAGCAGGAGTGGAGGCACAAATAAAACTTGTAAAAACAGAGACCGGCACAGCTTGTGTTCTAGGTTGGTTCTGTGCTGCTTCTCATGTACTGCATGCACCTCTTACTTGCTAAAGGCATTGCCTGTGGGCTGTTGGAGTCTGCAGACTGTTGACTTGAGTTTGAAGAGAGGTGGAGAGTATATTTCTGGAAACTATGCAGGTAGGCAGGGTGGTGTGAAGACAAATATTGTAAGCACAGAAGCTGACTTTCTGTCTGTCTTTGTGGCGTATACTGTTCCTGCTGCTCTGAGATGGTATGTGTTTTACTGAGTTACAGAGACTGTCTTACTGCTGGCAGCCTAAATCTTATTTGTGTGAATTTCCCCCCTTAAAACAGAGTTTTTTGCCTCATAATGGACTGCAGCTTAATTTGAGCTAAAATGGGTGATAAGCAGATGTATGAACAGTACAGTCTCTGTTCCAAAGTATTTTCAAACTGAAAATGTCATGGCCTACGTGAGTTCCATGCTCTTCAGAAGTACTCAAAACACTGGTTTTATTTTAGGTCCTGTCTAAACATTTAAAAACAACTCTAAAATAGGGCTCGCTTCTAGATGCTTCACCCTTGAAAGCCTGGTCTTGCACTTGGTTTTAGATGCTTTCCCAAATCTGTAGTATGGAAAACCCTAGTTGTTCCTTTGAACTTTTCCTTTCTGTTTCGGAAGGAAGAGAACAATGTTGGGCTATCTGTCTTTCTGTCCCTAGGGATATAGTCTCTGCTGTTAGGTAGTGTCTTCCCTTCCAGCCCCCCCCCCCCGCCCCCCCCATTTTGTTTTTTGTTTTTTTTTTTACTAGCTTTGCTGCTGCGGTCCTTGGGAAACAGCGAGGGAAAGGTGACCGGTAGCAGAACTGATGTGTATTCTTGGAGGCATGTTCATGTTCATGACTGAAAACAACTGAATTGATATATCTGGGGAAACTATAGCCCCTTTGCAAGGACACAGAAACTGATTTGTCTGCATCTCATATTCCATAGCTCAAGTCGTTCCCTGGGCTGGTTGAGAAATCTCGTGCGTGGATTACAGCTCTGAGCAGTACAGACAGGCCTGGGGCTGAGACGAGAAGCCAGATGGAGTATGTCTGAGATTAGGACAAGGGTCATGTTGAGGAGGACTGGCACTAGGTGGAGTGGGCTTGTTTCCTTCCTGTTGATCGTTCCCCTATCATCTTGACAGATTGTTCCCCTATCATCACCTATTTAGTCAGCAGTTTGGTGCAGGAAGAAGTCTATCCCAAACCAGAAGTCTCATCATTGCAGAGTAGCAATGGGCTCAGTTGTTACACCATTTAGAGAGCATCTTCCCTGTTTCGCTCTCAATTTCTCAACTACTGTTTTCATCAGTAGTTTTGTTCCATCAAGGATTCTCTCTTAGCCTGTTTCTGTGACCTGTCATGGACCTGTCTGCCATTCTTCAGATAGTCTGTCCAGATTAGACTTAGTTTGAGCCAGTCTTTAGCCTGTGTGATCTTTTCTGTTCCTAGCTGGTCCATGATTTCAGCTAGTGTGTTTCCTGCTAAGCTCTGAGAAGGTTTATTTAAAACCTTTTTATGATGCTAAACTTATTTCAGCCCCACTGTGGTCTCCTGCATTGACATTAGGTGGCAGATTATTCAGTTTGGTCCATGTATATGTCTGAAGAGTGCTGTCTGAGCCCCATTTTTGTGGGGTTTTGATTAGTTACATTATGGCAGTCAAACAGTTTCCCAGAGGAAGGCACATCCCTGCTGTGTGGAGTATGTAGCTTAAAATGCCAGAGGAAGGGTGCCTGCAACTGGGACAGTCTGCAGACAGAGCTGCTCTGACCACAGGCTATGGTTTATCCTTTCAGCACAGATATGCATACTTTGTCCTTGTTCCCCTTACCAGTCTCTATGCTCTGTCCAGCTGTTCCTTCCAGCAGAAGAGCAGCCACTCAGATGTAAAATTCAATGCTATTCCTAACAAACTACCGTAAATCTGGTTTTCTTGTCTCCTGGGCACTTTTGCCCAGCGGTGAGACACTGGCAAAGTAGCATTCTCTTGAAAAGCCGACAGTCACCCAGTTATACTGGCTGAAGTTCCTGCTCGTAGCAGTTTGCATTTCAGACTAGCGCTGCAGTTTATGCAGCAGACCTGTTAGTGCATCTCTGTGGCCCTAGGGTGAAGGTCTGGGCTTCCCTGAAAGCCAGTCAGTCCTGCCGAGCCAGTGGCTGTCAGCTGTGAAGGTGGGAGGGTAGCAAACCATATGGAGAACAGTGTCAACCTGAAAGCCTTTAAAATTCATGACTGCTATGAACAGGTAGCTGGTCCTGAACCTTGGTGCCTTTAGGACAGCACCAAAGAAGCTTTCTCAGCCCTGAACAGGAGCTCTAATATTTTGCCAGAAAGGATTAGGATCTCCTCAGAGTGTATAGATAAGAAAGGGAGTTCATGTTGCAAAGCCACTTGATGGTGTTAATTTCGTATTATGAGTTTTGTCCTGTAATAAAATTCCTTGTTCTGGATAAGGTGTGACTAGATGTCTGCCTGTTAGCAAAGCGACTGGAGAACTTTTGCTCCAGATGGTTTATTTCTCCAAGTACCAAATCTTGCAGTGTCCTAGCTGCTGCTTCCTTTGCTGCTTAATTTTCATGTTACTCATTTTCACTCCTCCAGACTGTGGCCCCACAGTGGTATGAATGAAGAGCATTGCCTGATGGCCCATGCACAGTAGTAGTCCTCCCGCCCCTATCCGTACGCGGTCTGGTGCTCTTGCTTTTATCCTTGAAATGAGAACTTGCAAGTGTGGACAGCGTCTGGGATGGAGGGCTGTGGTTGCAGGATGGAAGAGTATGCTGCATTGCTGCTGCCAGCCTGTGGCTCCTCAACCACATGCACCTTGAGAGCCCTTCATGGCTCCTGTGCCACTGTTGTATGTTGAGCTACGTTTGGAAGCACTGGATATCGGAGGAGATCCCAGCCTGCGTGGGAGGGTCATTGCTCAGGGCTGTTGAGACTGGTGCAAAGTTGATCCTGGCTCTCAAGTCTGCACCCAGCCTGTTCAGGCTTCTGCGGTGGTGCAGTGGGGAGCTGTTGTGTTTTGTGCATGTTGTGAGCAACTTGGGAAGGTTCTCAGGCTTTTTGAACAACACGGTGTGTTGCTATCTGTGCTTGGCTTTGTGAAAGCCTTGGTATTGGCTTGCACAGGTGGAAGAAAATGTCTGGCCACCTCAACTTAGATCATTATCTAGCAGACCTGTGTAACCTAATCACCAGAATATTGAGCCTAATAGTTTGTAGCTGACTACCGATAGCCCTCCAGGCTTAGGCACTAATTTATGGAAGATTAATTGATCAAAGCTTCATTTCTGATAATGCTTTAAAATGAGTTGAGTAATACAAGATAGGGTATACCCCAACTTGGTTTGAAGGCAAACCACAAGCAGATTGTGGTAGTGATGTGGAATTCTGTTGATTTTGCTGTCTCTTCTGGGTGGGAGGGAATAGGTGCTACTCATGTGGTTGCACTGCATTAAATTTATTTGCATGTTACTACCTGTATTCATGGCTGTAGCCAGAAATGCTGACACTGTTGGAGTGATGGGGGAAGACTGTCAAACTGCTGTCAGGCTGTATGGTTCTCTACAAGATTACTGGGGAGGGCAGAAAAGTGAATTATATTTGAAATGAAGCAAAACTCCGAGGAGAAAAATTCCTTCCTGTCCACCAGGGTGTATTAGCTCTTCATAGAGCTGTTGTGGTACTAAAATTGAAGACTTTTGGGGTGTCAAGGAAATGCTGTTCTTCAACAGGCCAGTGCGCCCTGCACTGCTCAGTGTCTGCACAGCAAAAGGATTTATTCAAGGCAGGCTCCAGTGTTTAAGGATTCTGGTTTGCATCTTGGAAACTGGATGGTGGTGCTCAGGATGAGGTCCTTGTGTGTCTGCTTTTGATCTGTAACTGCTAGCATGAGCTCCTTTTGTGTAGGTGTCTCAATTTCCCTGCCACTGTGCAGTTCTGCAGGGCTGCTGCTGGCATGGAGACCATGGTTTCTTCTTGGGGTGCAAGTGTAGGACTGGCTGCTTTTCACAGGAATTTCATGGGACGTTTGAAGCTGCTTTCCTCTCTTGCTAGGTCACTCCAAAGCCAGGCTGGATGCAACAGGACTTGCCTTGCGAGTGTGTCCTTTGCCTCTGGGACGTGAGAGCTTGGTTAGGGGTCATGGTGTTGTCCTCTGGGAAGCATGTGCTGTTTGTAGGAGGTCTCGTCCATCCCTTCTGGAGGGCACCCTGCCAAGGAAAATAGAGGCAGAAGTGGTTACACTGAGAAGATAGTGTGCTGTCCTGGCTGTTTCTGGACGAAACGGGCATTTCTGCTTTATAGAAAACAACACGGAAAAGCTCAGGCAGCTAGTGCAGAGTGGGACTCCGGCTGTTGTAACATCTGGAGCCAAAGCTGAGAACGGGAGGATGGTGGCTGAGGCTGGGGAGAGGTGCCCCTAATGATAGGGAGGGCAGTGCGGTTGGGAAGGTGTGCCTTGTTTGAGGTGGAGGCCGGTAAAATATGAATCATACGTGTTTGAAGTAGTGATGAAATCCCAGATGAAGGTTTTCTGTAATACTTGGCCAAACAGTCTGGTGTGCTTTAGCCTTCCTTTCGCCCTGGTTAGGACGGATGGTCCTCACCTACTTTGAGCAAGAGCGGTTCTGTTGAATGCTGCCCAGTGCTTAGCTGTACGTACGGCAAACGCATGCTGTTTTGTTCAGTCAGCATCTGAGTGAGAAGTTTCCATCAAACATTCAGCAGACAGGGAAGAGCTGTTCCTGGAAGAGGGACTGTTGGTGCTTTAAACTTCGTTCTGCCACCGCTGTGCACTGCGGCTCTGGCCTTTGCTTCAGTTTCCCAGTCTGTCAAGGGTGATGCTCGCGTGCTTCGCTGCTGTGTTGTGTGTTAACTTTTGTGCTGTGCTGTTAGATGGTATCTAAATGTTAATATGGTAGATAATGCCTTTAGAAATAGTCAATGAGGCTAGGTTTCCAGCTTCCTAAATATGCGATTAGGCAGGGCTAAAGTTACATTCTTAATATTTAAAAATAAATAAACTTCTTAATTTATGGTATATTTATAGATTTTAAATGGAAGCGTCATCCTGGGGCAAACTGCAAAGCTCTGTGTAGCTCAGTGTCCTGTCTTTGACAAGATCCAGAAGCAGACGTTTAATGAGGGCTGTAGGAAAAGGGCATGTATAATGTGGTGGGTTTGTTCTGTGTTTTTTTTCTTTCTCTGCCACTCATTTGGCTCCCAGCTTATGACAGTCATTATTTCAGGGTTCTCCTTGGCCAGGGGTTGTATCTTAGCATCTGATCTCAACTGTATCTATTCTCTTTTAATTTCTATGATCCCATGTTTTTGTTTCTAGTCTCCATGACGTCCTACAGCAGTGAACTCTACAATTTAATGATACATTTTAAATGTTATTTAAAATACTCTGGGTCCAGTGACAATATCCTTGAACTGGCTTAGAAAAGTTGTCTGTAACTTCACTGGTTGCCCTCTTGTTTCTGCATTGTAAGACATCATAGTCCATTATTCCCTATTTTTCATCTTGACACTATGTCACGTTTCAGATCTCTTAATTTTTTCCTATCTTCCCCTGGTTGTTTCTTTGTCCATCTGAAGTCCTACCCTGCTCAGCCTCTCCTTATATGGAAGCTGCTCCATGCTTTTGATCATCTTTGTCCTTTTTGTCATTCTGTCTCCTTTTACAGATGTGGGAATTGGGACTGCTTGCAGCATTCAACAACATAATGGTGATGGATTGTTTTCTTTCCTAATCAATCTAAAAGTTGTATTTACCCTTTTTGCTTGATACTAAATACTGAACTGACCTACCAAGTTTCCAAAGTTTTCCTGAGTGGTAACAACTAATTTGGATCCTGTTGTGTTCAGGCAATTAGAATATTTTGTGTTGGTTTTGGTTTTTATTGACATCTAAGATATTGTGTAGTTAGTTAAGAGTATATGAGTTCTGTTACTTTTTGCACTGTCGTCTGAATTTGATTGTGATAAATAGTTTTTTTAATGATAGAATTTGCCACTTTAGACATATCCCTATTTATAGATCATATGTGAACTTGTTGAACAGTGCAGGTTGCAGAACAACTTCTTGGCAGATCCCGCTAATAACCTTCCTCTGATGGGGAAACTCTTCTGGTTTCCTGTCTTTTAACTACTTATTAAATCATGATAGGGTCTGTAACTTTAATTCCACAATAGCCTAACTTTTTTTTTTTCCCCAAGAGCCTTAGCTGACAGTTCTTTTAAAATCAGTTTAGTTCATATTAAGCAGATTAAAAACTGGCTCTTGGATCTCAGTTAACCAGAAATGGAAAATCAGCTCTTGGAATTTCCTGGGTGCTGCAGGGATTTCTCTCTGCTCCCATATTAGTCTGTATTTTGATCAACAATTGGTTTCTTGAACAAGAAATTTTTTTTCTGTGGGGGTTGATGGGCTTAGATTTATGTAGACTTGTGTAGTAACAGTGGGATTTGCTCAGCAGGGTAAATTGGATGGGTAACTTCAGTAAGCTCTGCTTTCCCAGCAGGGTCCTATGACAGCTGGATTAAACCTGTCTAGGCTCTCTGAATGTACTTTACACATTAAAGGCTAGAGAATGGGAATCTTCTTTCTTTCTAACTAGTTGTCCGGAAGAATATTTGAGTGACTGGTGGTATTTGACTGGACGCAAACTTGACATTTGATGTGGCAGCTAGAAGCACAGAAGGTTCTTGGGCAGGTAAATGGAGGGCTGGTGGGTCAAACTGGAGAAAGTAACATTTGCTCCGTGTGCAGCATTAGAAAGCCAAAGGGATAGTCAGTCCATGTCAGGTGCTGTAAAAAGGGGATGCTCATCCGGATCAAGTTTGGTTTTTGTTTTTTTTTTTTTTTTTTTTTAAAAGGGGTGTTGACAAACTAGAAAGGGCTCAGAGCTACAAGAAAAATAAATTCTTTCCAACTGAAGAAGCTCTAGACCACCTAACATAACCATCTGAAGGATTACACATGGCTGCAATCTGTGATTCAGGAAGGTCCAAGGCTGGCAGGATGTATAGGGGGAGGATTGCCCTGTGCTTGTCTGCCCTTATACTGCTACTTAGGCATCTATTATTGTCTGCTGCTGGAGCTGGGGTTTCTGTGTAGGTGGACCTCAGCCTGAGTTAGAATAGCTGTCGTTATCTTCTTGCCCAAGGAGGATTAAGAAGAAGGATTAGTTTTCAAACTGTTTGTGCAAAAAGCAACTAGAAACTTCTTTGACTTTGCTTGTCACAGGATCTCCCAAGTTAGATGAAATGACAAGGCATTTTACTTGGGATAAATAACCTTCGGGGATCAGCTTGCTGGGTTAAGGTGGTAGTTTCTGTAATGTAGGAGCCCTAGGAAGAAATTCTGCTTTTACTGGGAGACTTTAGTCAGGAGCTCGTGGGCTAGAAGAAGAGATTGCTTAGTGATGTTCTGTGGTGTGATTACACAGAAAGTTGGAGCAGGTCCTAAAGAACTCTACTTTTCAAATGTGTATCATTGGTGGAAGGCTATCCTTTGGTTGTGTTAAGATACTGAGAAGCTAACAGCTGACTTGATTTCCCTTTTTCAAAATGTATATACAGCATCATACTTGAGTTCACATTTTGTTAGTGTTTGAGAAAGTGAAAAGTCAACGCTCAATTTACAATGACAGAGTATCTATGAAGAAAGCTTCTTTTAACAGCAAGTGGCTTGTGGTTTCTTTATATTCCTTGTAGATGATTGTGTAGTTTGTCTTGATTTATAAAAAGTTCACTCTTTAACATTGTATTCGTCATTAACTTCTCACTAACCATTTGTTCTGGAATCTTAAACTAATGTTTATAACACATTTTCATGTGTGCAAGACAAAAGACCGGTTGCGCTAGAGCTGTTTAGGGGAAATACCTGTCCACTCCCATCAATTAATTCCAGTATGGCTAAAATTAATATTTAGGTAGGCCCAGGGGTGTAGAAACACTTTCTATGGTTTTTCCAAAGAACCCTAATAATACAGAAGCATTATTAAAATGTCAGTAGTATCGCAAAGTTGACAAAGTATTTTGTGCAACGTTGTTTTAGTGTGACTGCTTCAACCCTGCTCCAGAAAAGTACATTGTGATGGTCAGCAGTAACTGTCAAGGAACACTTGGGGAAAAATATGCTGGTTATTCTGTAGCCTGAAAAGTACTGGTTTTCTGCCACTTTCTCTTGCTGTTTCAGACTTGGTATTTTGTCTTTAGAGTTGTGGGTTTTTTATTATTTTTTTTTTAAGGTAGCTTGACCTCAGCTTTGGTATTACTCATATCTGGTATAACAGAGCTCCCTTGTCTGTGCCCGTCCTGCTCCGACAGCATGGCTTGGACTTGTGATTCTCCTTGGGGTCAATTTTGTTTGGAAAACAGAGGTTGGTGTTCATCTCTGCCAGAGCTGCTTGCTGCAAGTGTTCTTAAACAGCAGAGCAAGGAACTTGCCTGGGTAGGAGTAAATAAGACTCAAAAAAAAGGTTTATTTATTTAATGGGGATGTCATCTTTCACAGCAGAAAACAAGTAGTCTCTGTTAAGCATATGAAATTTGAGAAGGGGGCTGTAGTTCAGGGCTTTTGTGTGGAAAACACAGCAGTGGTCATCTTCCTACTGCTGGATGATTTGAATGTGCTGGAGCACAAGGTGTGTCATGCAGCTGGAAGGATTATGCTTTTGTAAAAAAAATCTTTTAGTGCTTTCACTGTGGGTTGGCTCTGCAAATGATACAGTGGAAACTGCAGGTGCAAGTTTCAGGGACCTACTTTCTTCCAGGGATAATTCTGCTGGGTTTGGTGTTCAGTATGAAATCTAGCCTAGCAGTTAGAATGTTATCTGACCTCTCCGTGTTTGGGGGATAGGATGTGTTGTTAGGGAAATAATCTGTGAGGACTGAAATAATCTTTACATGTTGATATGCTGTTAAAATGTGCCCAAATGAGTTCTGCGTTTGTTTCTCCAATAAATGAGTAAAGTCTCTGAGAGGGATACGTGAGGTCAGGGAGGTGAAAACAGTGCTACAGAAAACATGGTCTTATTTCAAATTTCAAGTAGCAAAATAGTGCCATTGCTTCCGCGTTATTGGTTGTTGTTTTGTGGATGTAATATAAATATTCTGTGGCAGGACTGACTAATCCTCTAGCCCTTCTGTTGTCATCCAGATTAAATAAACGAAACTCAGAAGTATCATTTGGATATTAATATTTTACAGTGTGTTAGAGGCAATGTTCAGAGTATTGTCTGGAGCGTTTTCCTATTTAATGGGAATTCATAAAAAAAGGAATATTTTAAAAGAATCTTTAAGCCTTGGCAATTGCCTTCAGAATTAATTAAAGGCTACACACTTTTAGTGCAATCTGTCTGCAACAGCTGTGTTATACACTAGCAGTGAGCACAGGAAGCAGAAGGGTTCAGTAAATCCGTAAAGAGCTCAGTAGCACAGCCTGTCATGAAACCATCAGATTTAAATGTAGGTTATCCTGCTCCTTCCTGTCCTCCCAGAGAGGCTGTGATGGGCTTAACTGAAGAGCGGGAATAAAGAAGGCAGTGATGCCCATGTTTGAGAAACAACTTGGAAAATTGAATCAGAAGACACTGCTGGCTTATTTTCTCTGAATTTTCATGTAGGATGTGAATGCTTCTAGCTACTGATAGCCACATACTTGTGTTCATTTCTAATGTGGGTTTGCTCACCTAGCCATAAACACAAGTTCATTTGCTAGTGGCTCTTCAGCCAAGAGCAACAAAGAGCGCTATATTCAGTGTTTGCCCATCGTGCGAAGTGATTAGAACTAGCTTGCAGAACATGCTGTATTACCCTTTTACACGCACCCACCCCTGCTTTTTTTTTTTTTCTCAGCTGCCCTCTGTTCTCCCAGAGTCATGAAGACTATCTAGTAGTTTCTTAACCTGGAGCATATCCTTTGAGGACTAGCTCTTAACAAAATGACTTCTAGGGGGCTATTGGTGAGTGAAAGAAGAATAGCTTCAGGTCAGAGCTTTGACCACAGCAAGATCTGCTTTTGACTATAGTCTGCTGGAGTGAAGAACTAGTTGCTTTTCCATCTCTCTCCAGTACAGGTGCTCCAGTAGGTAAAAAGCTTTCAGTGAAACATTTGAGATAGATTCAACTACAGCTTGTAAAAAGATCTGTTAGTTCTGCCCTGGCAGTTGTCAGTGATGGTATGTGGTTGACAGAGCAGAGTCTTGCAGCTTGTAGACATGAGCTGTAGCCAGAAAGCCAGTATTTCAGACTTCATAAATTTTGAAGACACATGGCGATTTTCCTGTGTAAGTGCTGGCATAGGAAGGTTGCATTAGCTAGAAAGAAGATTAGAGATTCCGCTAAATGGTGCAGTGTAATGATGTCTTGTGATCCTCAGCTGCTTCCAGATCAAAGACTCCCTTCTCCATGTCAGTGTGGCTCTGTCACAACGTAGTCAAGCTCCTGCTGTTGGATGGTCATCACCCTATTGTTTTGTTTGCAGGCATTTTAAGCTTTGAAACTGAGGAGACTCCAGACGGAGTTGCACAACAAGCCATCGTGATGTCTGCATGATGGGAGTGCAGAGGTACTGAGACAGTTGTGTGGTTAAGGAGTTCCTTGAGTAGTTTTCTCTAATAAAAGTGGTGAGAATGCATAAAAATAACTCACATGTTGGAGCTGGGGCAAGGTAGGCTTTGCTTGTGTAAACCCAAGGTGATAGAGTCAAGTTAGTTCCATCTTCCAGTCTACATGTATCTACTTGCTGGCTTTATAAATATCCCTCATCAGACTTCACAGATACCATCTGTCACACCACAAGGACCTCTGTCAGGTGCTACAACATGCTCTCTCACCACCCTGGAAGAGAGAGACTCCAAGGCTGGTTCAGCATTGTTTGCAAATCTGGGTGAAGCAGAGTGTGGTTGTAGCACTGAGAGTACTAAGTGTCCATTATCAGGGCAAACAAAAGCCCTAGTGTGCACGTAACCTAAACACAGTGCTGGTACGGTGTGAATTGGCGGCTGTGTGCTCTGGGGGAAAGCTGCCAGCCTAGGGCCAGCATTCCTGCGTGCGGGTATATCCTGACAGTGCTACCTACTTACCTACAATAACCATGGGAAGTGGAGCTTTTCCAGAGCTTCACAAAGCCTATATTTAATAATGTGTTGTGTTTATAATACCTTCCATCCGCTGGATTTCACAAGTAGACTAATCCTCTCAGCTGGTCTTTTGGTAGGGCAACGATGCCAGTTTTACTGACAAAGGAGCTGGAAAGCAGACTTTTGTGGGTTTTCTGTTTTTTTGCAATAGCTGTGAAATAAACGATGGATCTAGAGTCTTACAGTTGCTGTTCTCACCACTGCTACTGTGTTTTCTGCGTGCTGTGCTGGATGTTGTACAGATTGCGTATAAGACACAGTTTGTGTGATAGGTTTGCGACCCAAATTGGTTAAGCCCTGTAGTAAATGCTGGGGTAGTCCTTCTCTTGAAATGCTGCAGGTCTTTTTCCACCTCTGTGTTCTGGGCATTTCTGTGCTAATAGCATTTTGAGCTTGCCCAGAAGATCCAGGGAGGATGATGCTGGACGAGGGAAGCGATGATAGTTTCCTTAGCTTTAACTACAAAATTAACATCACCCCTGAGGAGCTGAGTTGCTAAAATGAGCACAGCAGATTACAGGCCAGTTCTGGAGGAGATACTGTACACATCAGCTCTGAGCCTCTGCCCCAGCTTGAGTTCTGTGTAGCTGTGTGTAA
This sequence comes from Falco rusticolus, assembly GCF_015220075.1. Lineage (NCBI taxonomy): Eukaryota > Metazoa > Chordata > Aves > Falconiformes > Falconidae > Falco > Falco rusticolus. Next base: position 13,277,480 of record NC_051190.1, read on the forward strand.
CTTTGATATCTTTTCTCCAAGAGGGAGGGGGGGGGAAGGGATTCACAGCTGCATCACCACCTACTTCTCAATTCAAATAAGGTGGTACTCATAGTAAATTATGAATACTTGCAGCCGCTGCCCTTTCTCCGTGGGGAAAACATTAATCTAAATGTTGCAGGTACTTATTACCGCGTTTCCACCATGCTATGGGATTCTCCGTGCTGTTCAGGACAGCTGTTCCCATCTGTGGCATGGCTTGGGTGGGTTACAGTAGATTTCAAGAGGGGCTGATCTAAAGATCCTCTGGAAAGAAGCAGAACAGGTCTGGTGGTTCCCTGGGTCTGTCTAACACCCACCCCATCTGGCCTTGCCTGCACTTTGAGGCATGGGACAGGGAAGGAATGGAGCATTGTCCACAGAGCTGGCATGTTTAAATCACCTTTTACAGTACTGGTAGAGGTGCTGTGGAGAGACAAGTGCCAGCAAAGGGCTTCTCCCCCAGGGTGCAGTTAACAAGTGAGCCGGATAAGGTGGTCTCCTCCTTGCCTGGACATGCCACTTAATTGCCCAGGGAGATGGGGGCCCGCAGGGGCCGCTGGCTTGGCAGGGCTGGGGGCAGGCTAGTGGCCCCAGGGGGTGGCTGGGGGCTGCTATGGTTCACATTTTGGAGACCTCACCCTGGCACCCAGATGCTGCTTGGGTGGGTGATGCTCAGTGGCAGAGATGACATGGGAAGGTTTCTTCTGAAGCACTAGTGGAAGAGCCTTAGACCTAAAAGAGGCTGTTGGTAGCCATAAGCAGTAAGGAAGAGAGGGATTCATTATGGTATCTAAAATCAAATACGGAGCAAAGGGGTTATTAGTTGGCTCTGAATTGGATCCCAGCGACAGTTTATTTAAACAATGGTTCTGCAGGTTGTGTTTGTCTTGGACAGTGTTTGTTTTACTGTGGTGTTGCACATTAACAATGTGCGTGGTGTGCTGGCTGCTGTAGGAATGTGGTCCTGTCCTGGAGAACTTCCAATGTAGCATCATAGGGAAGAGTTGTGCAGGAGTTGGGTTAGTGACTTTTTATGATGCTGCAAGAACAGTGAACAGCTTCAGTGTTTGAAGCACCCTCTGTCATAGCGTAGGTAGGACCTTTCTCCTTAGGTTATATCCCTGGATTGATGAACCTCTGCTTTGGACTGTTGATCAGCAAGTCTATTACAAGTCCTGGGCTTGTGAAGAGAAGCTTTCCCCAGTGTACCAACCAGCAGCCTCTGGGAAAGCCCCCAAGAACATGACTAGCAGTATTGCAGCTTCTCCTGAAGAAGCTGTGCCTATCTTCTTGGTGTGGAGATGACTGAAGTCTCTGATACTGCTGCAGGTGCCTCTGTTGGTGTTTCTGCAAGTGTCCTGTGTTGGCTCTTTGTGTCTAGCTCTCCGCTTCCTATGGTTATGCATATGTCCTCTTTGCCCACCTCTCATCGTAAGAGTACTGTTGAAAGATTTTGAGTGTTAACTTTCACTCCTGGTTTCTGAGGAGTTAACAGCCTTTCCTCTCTTGCAGAGTGTTTACCATGCCTCTGGGAACGTTCCTCCTTCCTGTTCTCTGTTTCTTGGGAGCAGCAATTCCACAGGGACTGCAGTATGTCACGTTCTCGCACAACGCTACGAAATTCCTTCACCTGTCTATGGACTTGGAATCTGGGACCATTTACTTGGGAGCCACCAACTTTCTCTTTCAGCTGACGTCTGACCTGCTGATGAAGAATGTGGTTCAAACTGGACCAGTTCTGGACAGCAAAGATTGCCTGCCCCCGGTCTCAAAGCTGGAGTGCCCTCAGGCACACCACACTGACAATCACAACAAGCTGCTGCTAGTGAATGCAGTGCAGAAGGAGCTTATCGTGTGTGGCAGCGTGCACCAGGGAATCTGTGAGAAGAGGAGCCTCACGTCCATCGACCATGTCCTCTTCCGACCAGAGAGCCCCGGAGACACTCAGTACGTTGCTGCCAATGATCCCAATATCACCACTGTGGGACTTATAGCCTACTCAAAGGATGAAGTCCCCTTGCTGTTTGTGGGACGAGGGTACACTAGCCGGGGAGTTGGAGGAGGGATTCCTCCCATCACTACCCGAAATCTCAGGGCCCACGGAGGGGATGTTCAAGCGACAGACTCTCACTCTATTTTCTCCTATGAAGAAACAGCAAAACTGGCTGTGGGCCGGCTCTCAGAGTACAACCACCATTTCATTAAATCCTTCACTTACCGCTCGAGTGTCTATTTCCTATTCTACCGTCGGGACCTCAAATCTCAGTCACGTGAGTACAAGACCTACATCTCGCGAATCTGCCTGGATGACTCTCATTATTACTCCTATGTGGAGTTACCTCTGCTCTGCCAGGGCAAAGCCAATACGTACAGCCTCCTGCAAGCAGCCTATGTCACCCGGCCGGGAAAAGGTCTGGCCCAGGGGCAGCTATACACCGAGGGAGAAGTGCTCTTTGCAGCCTTCTCTGCCTGGCAAGCTTCTTCTGGCAGACTGAGCGAGGAGTCTGCGCTCTGTGTCTACGCAATGGAGGAGGTGGATCGCCTGACCAACTGGACTAGGGATGTTTGCTACATGAGAGATGGGAAGTCAGAAGAAGGGACAGAAGTGGCATATATTGAATACGATGTCAGTTCCAACTGTGTCCAGCTGCCAGCGGTAAGTGGCTTTGTGCCTTTGCCAGGGTAAGGAGTAGTCTTCAGCATGTTCTTGTGTTGCTTTGTGTTCCCAAAATCAGTCTGTTTCCCCACAGATGGATGTTGAAATCTATTTGGGTTAAAAGCTTTTGGGCTCGGGCTGTTTCATTGCTACTGCAGCGATGCAATGCAAGAACCATTGTGTCCTGTTGAAGTATGGTCTGCCTCATTGCTGCTGCAACTCTCTGCCCCACGTGAGCAGGTTTCCTTGCAGAGGGAGATGGACTCTGTGTGACAATGGGGAGAGCGTCTGGTGTGACCTGGTCCTGAGGCCAGTCTGATGGTAGTACCAGGCAAGAGCACTGAAGGAGCAGTACGGGTTGTTTTTATCAGCATCTTCATCTCCTGGTCTGCACTGCAGGGAAGGAAAGGAGTATGTGCATGTGCAACTGTGTATTGGCAAGGGAATTTAAGCATGTGCTCGGTCCCCGTTGCTTATGGTGAGGTGCACCTCACAATGGCTTCCTGCAAGGCACTTGGGAACAAGAAAGAACATAAGCAAAAACAAGTGTCAACAAAAATCCTGATTTCCTATAGACTGCGTTAGTCCTGCAGAATTTTCTGCCCAAGGACGACCTTTTCCTGACCTGGCTGCTTTTTGTCTCCAGAGCTGTAAGAGGTGATAATCCTTCTTTAAATTCTGTGACAAAGGCATGATGGGATGTTGCAGGATAAAAATGTGAACGAAAGTGGCTGTGACCCTGAATCCTTGCAGTCTGTCAGCCACACTGACTGGTGCTGCCATATCGGGGACAGTGACACAAACGCAGAGCATCAGCATTCTCCTGGGGCAGTGCTGGATGCAGTGTCCCGGCACGAGGCTCTGTGGTTGTGAGTATCCTGTGTTCACCAAGGGCGTTGCTAGTCCTTAGCAGAACAGCATGTTGTTATCTTTTGTCTTCCTTCTATAGAACAGTCTGTCAAGATAATTGCTTCTTCCCAGCTTTGTGCTACAAAGAGCAAAGTGGTACCACAGAGCTGTGGAAGATTCGGGGGTTGGATGTGTGGCCCAAACCCAGTCTTAAAATTATGGTTTGCCTTTTAGTAGCTGAAGCTGACTGTAGAATATTTGTGGGACAAGGGAAGGGTAAAAAGCAGATTTAGAGCAGGATGAGCGTAAGGTCAGGAGGAGTACATAAGAGCTGGGAAGCAAGAGCCTGCCCAGCTTGATGTCCCGTTTCACGCTACTTCCTAACCATGCCCTATGTGTCCATCGTGGGGCAATGTGGAAGGAATTGTCACAGGTGATTTTTAGAGCAGCTTGAGAGGGGGTTTAATGTCAGATGAGCATGAGCAGTTTAGAAAAATCCTTCATTCAAAACGTGAGTCCATCTGTACCATTTGGTCCAGCGGACAAGTGGCTGTACAGGGTGGGAGAAAAAGGCCAGTCTCTGCTATGTGATTCCTGGCGCATGATCCCAGCATCCCAGCTGCACAGTTTGGCAGTAATGGACTGACTAAAGTGTGGCATCTTATTAACAAGTGTGTCCAATGATATGTAAATGTCCTAACAAACTTTATCCTTCAGCATTCAGTACAAGGTAGCGGTTGTCATTAAGATTGTATCTAACAACACGTAAGGGTCTGTGCCAACTCCAGCCTGCTCCATTCAGTGCTGAGTGGAAGTGGCTGTCAATGAGCATTTTATGCAGGAACAGTTTTAACTCAGTTTCAATGGTGGCAGCTTGTGCTGTATGTAAGCATAATGCTAATTAATTTCACGTTTTTCTGCCTTCAAACCAGCCTGTGCACATGTATGCCCTTTTCCCTAGTTAGTACTGCCTCCAATTTTTAGCCCATCAGGAGAGGCTGAGATTTACAGTTCAATACAATCTCTTCAGCTGGGAAGAAAATACTTGTTTTTATAAGAGTTTCAGAACCAGTGAATTTGTTCAGTTTTCTGGAGATTCATTAGTCTTGAGATGCAGGTGACTCTAGTTGCTGTTAGTGACTTGATAATTGGAAGTGTGAAACATGTTTCTGCAAGGCTTGGGAAGGCTGCGTATCTTCTGTGGGTGTAGTTCTGAAGGTATGTAGCATACATTTGCAATGAGCTTTCAGTCCTTTTCATGCGTAGATATAGATTTGTCCTATTGTTGCTTCCTAGCTATGCAGTGTAGGAAGTGTGCACCAAAATTTGCAATAGTGGCTTCATCCAAACTTGCACCATCACAGTAGGATGCTGGATGATCCCTGAGGTGTATTTTCTGCAACGTTGCCAAGATGTTATTCACTGAAAACAATTCATACAGCTTCTGTGTAAATTTACATAAACACTTCATACAGTTATCGTGGTCTTAGTACTGTAGAATGGAACACGTTTCGGCTCTTGACTGTGATCAACTGCCCTGCAGACAGTCCCTGCGAGGCCACGGGCAGGCTGTGCCACTGCTGGGAGAGCTCGCGCAGGTCGCGTTGATTTATGATAGATAAATCTTGGGTGTGAAGTGACTTGCCCTTGGCATCACACACAGTGCTGAGCACAATTGGGGTACGACTATTTCTGACTTGTACGTGGTTTTTTTAAGCAAACTTTGAAGAATCAACCTCAGTAGGCTCCAGCGTTTGTCTGAAATGATGCAAAGGTTGCAAAGATAGCTAGAATCCCGTTCAAAATAAACACTTTATGCTTTTGAGTATGGAAATTTGGCTGTGGCCCATTTCCTAATAAATCTTATAGGAACTGGACAACTGGAGAAATAGACGTGTTTAAGTTACAAGAAGGCAGTTGTAAGAAGCTTTAGAATCAAATGACAGGGCTGATAAGAAATGTGTATCTGTCACTAAAAATTAGTGATAGCTTGGAGGATGGTAAAAGCTAACAATCATTAAAAGTTATAACCACCTCTGAGGTTTTAAGTCAGAGCCTTACACCTAGTATGCAGAAAATCAGTTGAATTAGTATTTGCAAGGAAAACAGTAAAGCATCAGAATGAAAGTAGTGCTAGTCTGACTGGCATGGTTTCTTCCGTGAAATCGCCGTGTCAAGCCTTGCATGCCCACTAAGACAGCAGTACATTCAAAAGTGAGTAGAGGTCAGCAGGTTAAATATATTTTACTGTAAGGCTTCCATAGACTTTGTCAAAAGCTCCTGATCGTTTTTACTTTCTCCGGGAAGCAGTTCAAGTATTATAAAAAAACCAACCAACCAAAAAAACCCCAAACCCCAAGATCCACACCCACCCCCAAGAAATGGGAGGAGAGGGAGGAAAAAGGATCAGATCTTCCATGGGGTTGGCGAGAGGTGATAAGCAGATGCCTCAAGAATGCCACGCTGTGTCATTATCGCTGACCTCTGGTGGGGGTGGCTCCATTGCCTGGTGCTGGATGGTACCGTGCAGCTCAGTGCTGCCAAATGCAAAGCCACGGACATCAGATGGAAGGAATACGTAACCTTGCTCACGAGGAGTCTAAATTCAGCCACGCTGCCCGAGGCAAGAGAGGGAGCTGTAGTCCATGCGAACTGTGCAGTTGGTACCTCTGCTCCACATGCAGTTTTGTAAAAGTAATTAGTAAGGGACTGGAGAGGGAGGTGAAAATGTTATCCGTAAGGGATTTCATTATGAAAATCATTAGTTTGCACAAGTCGCATTGTTTGAAGACAAGCCACTGATCGATTAAAAAATGATGGTTTTAATAATAATTGTTGGGTGAACAAGCCTGCATTCAGTCTACAAAAGAGTACTGTAAAATTAAAGTGGATGCAGAACAAGGCATCAAGAAAGATAAAGTAACAGAGGAACTATCCTAGACAAGACTGAGTTTGTTATTTAGGAAAAAGATGAATCATAACAGAGTTATCTTCTCTCTACACATACAAATAATAAATAAGTTGGCATTATTTCATTCTCCTTTAGAATTCAAAGTGAAGGTTTGGTGGGACTGGGAGGGACCGAACTGGAACGGAAGGATGACTGGTCATAGTGCTGTAGAGCTAATCTTCAGAAATCTCATCAGACTCAGAAGAGTGGAAGCAGTGTGCGGAGATGACTCTTGTTTTGACTTTTTGTGTGTCCCTGGTTGTATGCGCTTTTTTTTAAGCATTTTTTTTTTATTTTTAAGCATAGTAAGTTCTTCGGAGCAAGTTGTGCTTCACCCTGTCTTAATGTATGTCTTGATGCTTTGGGATTCTTCAGGCTTAGATTCTGTAGGTGATACAACAAAACTATGCAAATTGTTGGAGGCAATGCTTGTGACCAGATGGTTTTGCACTGGAAGCAGGAGTTCTCATCTTTTTGTTTTAAAATACAGTGAATTTTCCCCAAAGCTGTATCATGGCAGTGTGTAGCCAGTAATGTTTTTTGAGGACCTTAAGAGTTTAGTAGAGTTCTAAAGCATTTCATTACTGATGCTGAATGGCTGTGCTAAAATGTCTGCAGGATTTTGTGAGGGTACAAATAGCCAACGTACCTAAACTAAGTATTAAAAGCTTGGATTTTTTTTTTTTACTCAGCTTAGAGGGCTTCAAAGCTGAATTCACTGCTGGAGCACCTGCTCAAGGAATTTGGGTGGAAGGGGATGGTGGGGAGTGCTAATGTTCGTTGTATCCATTTTTTTGTATTTATTTCCTTGTTCTTTCCACTCCCCATAAAAGGACACCCTGTATGCATACCCCTGTGGCTCTGACCACACTCCCAGCCCTATGGCCAGCCGGGTACCCTTGGAAGCAGCCCCACTGCTGGAGAAAAGAGAGGGCCGTCTGACAGCTGTGGCAGTGAATGTGGAAGATGGCCACACCATTGCTTTTCTGGGAGACAGCAGAGGGAGACTGCACAAGGTATGATCTGGATGCAACAGGAAGCAAAGAGGTTAAAACTAAGCAGGGATGCGCATAAAAGTGGGAAAAAAGGCAGTTTCTCTTGTCCCTTGGGAAGTCAGGTTCCTACTAAAGATCATTACTGTCAGATGGTCTCTTCTCACACTGTACTGACTGTTGAGAGTGTAAGTGCCCCAAATAGTGGTCACGTTGCTTTTGGTTACATCTGTAGCCAGCGTTGAGGGCTGGTGCGTCCTACGTGGCTTCCGCAGGTGTTGCTACACACGTGCTTCACGTGACTGAGGTCACTGCATTGAGATTTTGGTGGGAGGTTGAAATCCTTGCACACAGCAGTGGTTCCAGCTTATTCCTGAGGTAGGATGGGTGCCCCTCAACTCCTGCTGTGACACTTTGCCTGCATACAACTGTGACTCTCTTGCAGGTGTACTTAGGAGCAATGGGAGATGCACATATATACGCTTCCTTAGCTATCCAGTTAAATAGCATCGTGAGTGGAGACCTGCTGTTTGACCAGTTGCAGGAGCACCTCTTTGTCATGACCCAGTCAATGGTAAGAGCGATAAAATCCGTTCTGCAGAAGAGCTGAAAGCATTTGAGGTCCAGACAAGCTACTGAGGGGAGTGGGGGAGGCAGAAGAAACTGTATAGCCAAGCCTGTGCTGGGCAGCAGCTGCCTGCCAGTCCAGCTTACAGGGATGGGGGCTGGCTTTTTGCAAAAGCTGGAGGAAGCCTGGAGAAAGCCTTGTTACCCTAAACTGTGCCTGTTAGGATGTGCGTTTCCCCAAGTCAGTCAGGCTGTATCAGCGGTGATGGAGGAATGTGAACTGCAGGCTATAAAAGGCTACTCTATTGGCATGAAGACAAGAGAGTGCAAATTCCTGGGTTCTTCTGTGTTGAGCAGGAACTGTTTGGACAACAGTTTGCATCTCCATCTGAGCAGAAGAATGTGAGCCTTTTGGGTTCACAAGTAATGTGACCTTTCATGGCTTTACAAAACATTAAAAAGAGAAAAGGGAGATTTTGTGTAATTAAAACTGTGGCACTTCTGGTTTTAATCAGTTAAAAGATTAAGCTGTTCTTCTGTAGGCATGTAACCTACAAAAAGCAGAAATGTGTGAGAAATGTCTTGAGATAGCAGAGGTGTGCTCTGGCTGGGTATATAAAAACAGTCTTGCAGATGAAATCAAGCTGTATAAAGAACCATGTGAGGCATCTTTCCCTCTTCTCCTGCTTTCGGTAATTCTATTTGTGCCCAGTGGCAGCTGGAGGAGAAAAAGCATTGCAATGCCTCAGGCTCTTGGGATATTGGTGTCTGCAGAGTAGGAAATCCAGCTATGGATACTTCATTTGAGAGGATTTGTACAATACCACTCGTATCAGCTCCTTGAGCTGAAAAGAAAAGGATCCTCCTAGCAAAGGAAAAACAACCCTTGAGTTACTCCAAAGTAAAGAACAAACAAAAAATGAGAGCATGCTGCAAAACCACTGCTTCCTTTCATCGCCCCCAGTGCACTTCGAGATTCTCAGAAATTTTGTAACACTTCAAAGGAGGAGTTAAAATCGGTGAGTGGAAGAAGATTAGGGAAATCTGAAATATATCCTTACCAGTAATTGTTCTGTCGATTTAAAAAATGCAAATTACATCATGTACTTAGCAAAAGTAATAGGTTGGGGATTAGAAGTTGGTATTTTAAAGTAACTGACAATGTAGTAGCTGAAGTGTAGTAGCAGATTAAAGAGAGGGCAAGAGGCTGAAATCAGCAAGGATAGTAAGTTAAAGCAGAAGTGTTTTGCAAGTGAAACTTACCCCCAGATGGCAGAAGGCTTTTGTTCCACGTTGATCAAAGCTTCTTGGTCTACTTTCAGTCAAAATGATAGTTCTGCCAGACAGAGCTGGGCCGTAGTGCAGGTGCGTTCAGGGCCTCATGCTGTCTCCAGCTTCACCCGCCTATGTGTCAAGAGAGATGATCTCCAATGACAGAGTCCAGAAAAGCACAAGAGTGAATATATTCAGTTTGTTTGCTGTTCTTTGATCCATTTTGTTAAAGTAGTTTTATCGCTAAATAAAGTCTCCTTCTTGCAAGAAGTGTCACAGATAACCCATTAATAACCATACACTTTGCTTACCTCGGTGCCTCTGTACAGCCTCATGTTTTTCACTAATATGTGAAATTGCAATTCATTTGGGCTCTGGAAACTTGTTGCATTTTTCTTGGGGATTAAGAAGTTGTTTCAGTGAGCATGAAGGTGATGGGACTTGCTAGTTAGGCAGAAGAAGCCATAGACCCTAGGGGTGGTGTTGTGTGTGCTGTGTTTTCATTCATTTCTTTCTCTGACAGGTGGTAAAAGTTCCCATACTAGAATGTTCCCTGTACTTGGACTGCGAATCCTGTCTGGCACTGAAAGATCCCTACTGTGGCTGGTGTGTCCTTCAGGGACGGTAAGATAGATCCCTTTTTCACCTGCAAGGATTTTGGAGGGATAGTGCTTAGGGATTGCCTCTAGTCCCGAATGTCTGTGTGCCTGGATTTAATTTATTTTTACTTCCTTTATGAGATATTCTCTCTAGCTTACCATTCCTCTGTCTACCTCCCTGAAACACCACCAGCAGTCACAGTTGCACACAAGGGTATGTTTTAATTGTTTTTTGGGTCTTTGGCCACCACTCACGATGCTCCTGTGCAGTGGATTTCAGCCTGGTTTTAGTCTGGCTGCAGCTCAGACTGTCTCATTTAAAACACAGAGAAACTATCTTACCTCTTCTTCTGGTGTCACACTCTTATTTAGTGCACTCTTTCACTTCTTGCTCCTCTACTGATGTTGCTTACTGAGACTTGGTTTTATTCCAGCGCGTCTGTCTGCTTGCTGGCTTTGTCTCCCTGTAGAATGCCATAGGAACAAGTTTGTGACCCTTGAATCCCAAGCAGTGCCTACCCGTCTATGTTTTGGCAACAGTTCATCCTGTTATTGAAGATGGTGGGAGGCTGGAACTTCATGGCTTGTGTAGCAGCTTCCCCAAGGCTCTAGCAAGGCTTCAGAGAGCCAGTGTCAGCCTGGAAGCCGAACATGTCCTGCTAGGCTGCACAGATCTCACTGGGATTCTTGCTATTTCCCTGCAGGTGCAGCCGTCGCTCTGAGTGCCTGCGGTCCAGGTTGAGCGAGCAGTGGCTCTGGAGCTTTAACTCTACACAGCAGTGTCTCTCTGTCCAGTCGCTAACTCCAGCCAATATCAGCAGAGAGGAAAAGAGAAATGTAAGTGGTGATGATCCTCCGATGATGCCCCAGCATGTAGAAAGTCCCCTGCAAACTCTGAGGAGTCACCAGTCCTCCTGTTGCTTTCAGTGGGGCACTGAATCACTGAGCCTTCAAGCATATGTCTGCCTCGCATAAGGGACTTAACAGCTTGGCTGTACCAGGAGGGAATTTCTTCCCCATAAAACTAAATGTCCTTGCCTGCTCAGAGTTACTGGGTATTCTGGAGTATTTGGTGGCTGCTGGGGTGGGGTCCCTCCTTGGCTTAGTATCTACAAGGTGCCCACGTCTGTGGCTTCACAGTGTTTTTGACACTTGCTGTCAGGAGGATCTGAAAGGAGCTACCCAAAATTATAGCTTCAGTTTGACATCTGAGAGCTGGCAGAAAAGCTAAGAAGGTGCTGCAGTGTTTTGAAGTCTGACATTGTGTCAGGAGGTGGCAAGAACCTGTCTTTTGCTAGAGACTTGGGCAAAGGGGGAAGTTGCCAGTTGCTTGGTGGATGCCAAGTTCAGTTTGTGAATGGCAAGAGATGATGAATGGAACCGTCAGTCCTAGGAGGCATTATAGGAAAATGAGTGCATATGTAGATAACTACTTTATGGGGCTCTTACTTTGAAAAAAATAGAACAAGAAAATCAGATGAAATAAAGAAGAATGTGTTAGAGGGCAAATTATTTACCGGATGTTACTGAATTGGTAGATATTCTTGGCTATCTCGGACTTACCTTCCCTGCGTGAGGAAGAATTTTACTCATGTTACTTTGAAGATTATGAAAGCCCAGCAGTCCTGACAGAGTCAGGAATCATGTGTCCTTCTCCAGATCCCAGCCAAGCACCAGCTTTGCCAACAGGAGCAGGTCAGTGAAATGCTTTAAATGGAGCATGATAGCTCTGATAACATTGTTGGGAGAAAGTATGTTGTAGGTCCATCAGATTGCCAGGATTAACAGCCACGAATGTATGTGGTCTGTCAGCAGGTGTTCATTTCATTCTTCATAATATGTGTGCTGTCTACTTGTGTGTCACACACATCCTGTGCTGTTTTGGGCTGTTGCCAAATTCCAATGCCAAATTCTGGCAGTTGGAAAGGAGATCCTGCTTGAAGGGTTATATGCAAATCTGAACATGATCTGAAATGCAGTCTAGAGTGGTTTGGCTGGTTTGTCATAAATCTGGAGAGAGATCTCTCCTAAATACTGCTTCATTATTTAAATCAAACAAAATGCAAGCCTTCTTAAAATCCATGTAGTAGTGGGAGAAGGAAGTACATGTAAGGAAAGGCAAGAGACCCACAGTCCTCAGAGTTAGAAATTACTCCATAATGCAGCACAACCTCAGAAAATACATAGTCAGGCTTCTATTACTGTGAACAATAACTGGCTAAGTACTGCTAATTGGCCACTCTAAAGAACCCGGAGAGTTCTCAGGTTGTAGTCTTTGCATTGGATTTTACCCAGCCTGTCAGTGTGAGCTTTGATGAGCTGATCTCTTCAAAGAGCTTGTTCATCTCTAGTAAAAGGCAGGTGCCAGCTGGGAAGCATTCCACATAGTTCACCTAAGTGGCTAAACAGATTTTCTGTGCAAGTATGCAATAGCTAGTAGGTCTGAAGCAATCTCCGTGGACATAACATGACAGCAGAACCCAGCTAACACACTCATGCAATCTCAAACTCCTTCATTTTCAATGTTATTTACAGTATTATCCTGTCTGGCTTTCACACTGCTTTTGTCTGGAACAAGCCAGCCAGGTCTCCATTCAGGGTGGTCAGGCACAGAAGGAAAGGGCTTTCTGCACTGCCACTACAGGCAGAGTGTGCAGGATTGGCTTCCCTGTTTAGCTCTGCAAATATGGGCTTCAATTTAAGCACAGTTGTGAAAAATCAGTGTAGCTAAAGCCATAGTCTAGTTCTTACTATTCCAGGCTTCAGATACTCCTATTTACTCCTTCACAGGCCAGTCTTGCTTTTATTTCAAGACTCCATAAATGCTTTGCCTTTGTTACTTTCATATTGCATCTCTGAGGTTTAACAAATTGCTTCCGTTTTTATTTATGAGCCTGAACTTGCTCATGGATGGTTTGTGTCCGTTTGATCTATTTGTGTTGTCCTTTTGCTTCCACAGCTCTTCTCCCACGCGGTGAACGGCCAGGCATTCTTAGTGCAGAGTTCTGCCATGTTAACTGTGTCAACTTTTCCTTTGCCTTCCTCTCGCCTTCGCTGTATTGCTAACCCTGCTTTGCATGGCTTCCTTGCTCTGCTAAGATGAATTTGAAGCTGGTAACCAGAATCATAGACTGTTTTTTAAATGAGGTCTCATCAGGGCCTTAGATACTGGCACTTTCCTATTCCTACTTATAATACTTTTCCCAGCTTACTAAAATATTTGCGTTTTTTCAGCTTTGTTTTAAAGGTTGCATACCAGCTCATCTGTCACTTTAAGCTGTTGAGCTTCAAGTCGATAGCAGAAACTCTTGCTCTGAATTTGCCAGTGCTTGACCTCACCTTCTGTGCTGTTGAATAGCGTTATTGGCAGTCATGGGAAGTAATGGCCTTTTTGGAGAAAGGAATATTTATAAATATGGTGTCATAACCATGAAATCTTAGGAGGTGTTAGCCCTTCCACCACTGCCACATGCAATCTCCTCTATGACAGTGGTGACAGTACTGCAGTGACTCCTGCCTCCAGCTGCATATGATACTCTTATTTTCTTCTGTTTGTGGGTTTTCATACACACCTCATCATCAGCTGTTTTACTAGCATACTGCTGCACTTATCATTCTGTAAGGAGCCCAGCTTAGGCCTGACTGATCCGTCACCAGTCATGTTAATTGTTTTGTGGTCAGTAGAGCTTGTTTGCAAGAGGAGGTCTGAATTCTGTGAGATGAATGATGGACAAGCTTCTTGTCACTTATTTTTATAGCAAGCTGTCTTGGAGAAATCACAGCTCTTGGAGCTGAGCAGAGCATGCAATATGTTCCCATTATTTGGAGAACTAATACCCAACTCTAGAGTTGGAGGCATTTGTCTGGAACAAGATTAATTAGCTGGTTTACTACTGTCATATGCAGAGTATCTCCTTCAGGCTCATGCTGTCAGCTGCAGTAAGTTTTGACCATCTCTGCAGCTATTTGGTCTTTCAGAAAACAGTGATAGTCTCTTCCTAAAGAGAACTGGGCTGTCCTGAGGCTTGTACTTGACATGAGACCTAGATTTAAAGCAGATAAGCCTTCAGTCATTGCAAGTGAGATTACAGGTCTTCTAAATCTCTTCACTGACTCACTTAGTCTGGACATAGAACAAAGCTCTCAAGGTGAAGCAGTATGTGGAAGGGCATGTCAGTTCTAAGGGTTTGGTTTTCCTTTAGATGACAAAGGAAAGCAATCAGCTTTGAGCCTGGAATAGTATGTCTTCCTCTAATACAGAGGTGACAGTGGAATTGCAGAAGATAAAGATGGAGGGATCTTCAGACTAGTCCCATGGGTTGGCAAGAGCTGTCATAAACTACTCCTGACAAACTTGTCCAACCTGTTTTTAGTGTCCGTAGGATAATGCAGTGATTGAGATGCTAGGAGCATGGAAAGGAATCTGTCTCCATGTTTGACAGTATCTTTTCTCAAGCAAGCTGTGTCACTTAACAGTATGACAGACTTCTAGTGGCTCCATTGCTAAGAAATTTTTATTTTCGTTTTCAGATCATGTCACCATAAAGCTCGTAGTGCGTTTCCATGACATCTTCATTGCTTCTGTGGACTTCTCTTTCTATGACTGTGCTGCAGTGGCCCTGATGTGGAAATCGGCACCGTGAGCACTTGCTTTTTGTTGTCTGTAGTTATAGGGAGGGTGGCTGTCCCTTCTGGGTTGTCTTAGCAGCTGCTTTTCTATCATTGTTCCAGGTGCCAGAAGTGTGTGAGCAGTCTCTGGGGATGTAACTGGTGTATCCAGCAGCACCTCTGCACCCACAAAGCAGCCTGTGAGGAAGGAACCATTATCTACAATGAAAGGGTGCGTCTCCTCACTCCTAGACATATGTGCTATAACAGCCTCAGCGAGTTGCAGTGAATCGGATCTCTCCTCGGGTAAAATAGCATCTGTTAGTCACGTCAAGCAAGGAAGCGAGCTGTTGGCACAAAGCCTCACCTTGGAGTGACAGAAGCTTCTACATCCCTGATGCTACAGGGTCTTGCTAGGTTTTGGGGGCAGTGCCATCAGATGAAGGAGGTCACACTTCTCCTGGTGTTATCCAGCCTGTGTTTTCAAAGCGGGGGACAAGAGCAAGCTGGCAGGGAGGCTGCGTGTGGGGAGGTGGAACAGATGCCCAGTTTGTGGCTGCCACTGGTCATCTTGCAGTTTTGTGGGGGATGAAGTCAGGCAGGCGCAGGCCTCCCTCAGAGGAGAGGTGAGTGCAGGCATCTGTGGGAAGAGGGGATGTTGCTGGATCTTGTGCACTGTGAGCATTCCCCAGACCCATCCCAAGACAAGGTGGTATGAGATGTGGCTCTCACTGAAATCCAGAGGGTGAAGCAGCCTCTTGTGAACACTGCTACAGGAAATAACATGGAGTGTTTTTCTGCTTGGGTTTTATTCTGGTTTTTTCTCTCTTCTCACCCCACTGTATTGTTTTTCTCTAGGCGCAGATCCCAACCTCAAGTGTGTTTCCTTCTTCAGCAGCTCCCCTCACCAAGTCCTCTACCACAGCCTCAAACATGGCCACAAAACCCGTCACTCCCCCTGTGCATGCGGTACCAAGCGCTGTGCCCCCCACGGAGCCCAACCTTGTCACGCTCTCCACAGCCTTGGATATGACAACTAAGCCTACAGAAACCCTCAGCTATACATACTTGACTCTCTCAACTGAAGCAGCCTCTCTCCAGGCTGTCACAGAATCCCCTCTGCCACCACCAGCAGACAAACCTGCTGTCACTGTGCCGGAGACAACTTCTCCTGCTGCATCTGTCCTTGCCAGCCCATCCAAAAACATGGATCACGCAGCTTTGCCCTCCGAAGGGCCAGCCACTGGCCGGGAGCCGCAGCACACCGACCCACCCACCACCCTAGTGGGTAGTCCTCTGCACACATCTGCAGCAGCAGTAACACCTTCCCCTCACGTCACTGGTTTCAAGTGGCCTCCGAGTTCTTTTCCCAGCACAGAGGCACTGACGTCTGCCATCCCATCTCCCCAGACCCCCAGCCAGGTGCCGAGGGGCCCCGCTGCCTCGGACTCTCCCGCACTGCTGGGAACTGAACTACCTGCTTCAGAGCTCCCACCATCAGCTCCCCCAGACTGGCTGCTGGAGGAAGGCACAGAGCTCCAGGACACAGAGGACTGGATGGATTTCCTGCAGGCTGAGAATGACACATCTCCCTTCTCTGCTTCTACTCTGCTGTCGGGTGATGGCGATTCTTCAGAGAGGGATGTCCCTGACTTCCCCAGGATCCTCCACCCTGACCTCGACTATCAGTATGATGCCCCTGAGTTTTGGGAGGAGGTAAGTTGCGGTGCTGTGAAATTCAGTCTAAGGCTGTAACGCTTTGAAATTTTCATACGGATTGCTGGTCTAGTATTTCAGCGCACAGGAGAGGTGGTGCTTATTGACAGTGTAGAATCCTCTGCCAGTGTAGAAGCTGACCGCTGTTATGTCCAGACTGAGAAGAGGCAGCCTGAGGAAGAAAAATGTGTGCAAAGTTCCCAGGTCCTGTAGAAATGCTGCTGACCTGAAAGTGGCAGCTGCTGTGATGTCCAGCATATTCACGCTTTCTGTTTGCCTCTTTGGGGCTCTTGCATTGTTTTCTTGTAACTTCATGGTAAAGAAGGCACAGCTGTGTCTTTGTTCAGGCAGTGCTTGTTTCTCTGTCAGTGTGTTAGGTTTTGATTCCCTGTATCAGAGCCACGGAGGTCTCTTTCTCTAAAGACCTGTGTTTGTTTTCAGAATGAAGAGCTTAGCTGGGGTCCAGATGCATGTCCTTGTGTGCAGGGAATCCAGGGATCTTCACTGTTTCCAGTCAACGTGGCAAGGAAGATAACTCTGCTGGGAAAGAATTTCCACCTCTACCAGGTAGTCACCTCAAGGCCATCGGCACTGAGAAACTGTGTTAATGCAGAGCTCTGTTTGGGCAACCTGTCCGCTGCACTGCTAAAAATACGTGTAAGACATGATTGTGGCTCTGCCTAGGTTTCTCCTGTTTGCAGAAATATCAAGAGGAATGACCTACTGTGAATAAAGAATAACATAGCTGGATTTACTGGTGGGGTAGGAGGTTACCCAGAGTACAGGTGTGCACCAACCTGCTGGAGAAGATCTGCATGTGTTTGGATTGTTGCACCTGTGCTGCACTGTAGATGGTATAACTTCCTGCTGGATCTCTGCTGATTGATTGTGTCTCCATAAGTTAAATAAGTAATCTGTTTCCTTTCTGGCATGCCCACGTTAACGTGGCTGTTCCTGTCATACCTGAAACTTCTCTAATGGGGAAAACCACCCTTGGAAACTATGTTTCTTGGGTGTGCCGCTGATAAAATTCTCTTTGCTTCTCAAGACAGAAGACTGATTGAGTAGAACTGCCTCAGAACATGCAGCCCACAAACTAATTGTTACTTTATATGTTAAACCTGATATACTGCACTGCTCAGAGGAGCCGAGCTGGTTACAGATGCATATCAATCTTTTTTACATGAAGTATCTAAGCGATTCAGTGGAAGATTTACAGGGGAGAGAAGAAGAATACACTTAGTGTTTTTTGAAGTGCGCTGCCCTAATCTGTGTACTCCCCTCTTCGTTGCCAAGCTAGTGTTTCAGAGACATAACAGCATAACTTCACGGTCCCAGTGGTTTTTCTATAATTCCTCCTCCTGTGCCGCGTTCTTCCCGCACTGACACACACATGCTCCCTTCTAGGTGTTTTGGTTTTGTGTTGCTTTACCTTTTACACATGGAGGCAGTGACAGCTTAGAGAGCCCTTCAATATGGCATAGAGTTAGCATAACAAAGGGAGTGAGAGGAGCACGCTGCTTGCACAGCAAGTGGCTTGGTAAAAGGTACTGAATTGGAGAGGCAGGAGGACCGCAGTCATTTAGCAGGAAGCTCCGTGGAGTTGAGCAGTGGTGCCATGTGTATCTTCTCTGCAGGACCAGCAGTGGGACTATGAGTGTGTCCTGAATTTGGAGGGGAGAACAGTGGTGATGGATGCATATGTGGAAGGAGAAGAAACAAACCAGTCCCTCTGTTATATCACCTGCCAGATGAACCAGGTGAGTGCTTAGAATACAACGCCGTTCCGGAGTTCACACTGGTGCTGGTTTTGCTCAGCAAAACAGCAGGCTGGAAGGTGAGCTCTTTGGGGGAAAAGCGCATATTTTGCAAAAGTATTTGTAGAATATTTAGCAGTACAGGGCCCTCATCTGTGATACTACTGCCTGGCAGTACTGGTATCATCAACTTGCAGAAAGATTGTGCAGTCTGAGCCACAGGACCCGTTGCTGTGTTTGCTGTAGTGCGGGATGGTGCCGTCTCTGAATCACCACCCACTGCAACCTGCCAGGACAGTGCCACTTTTGCTTTAGCTTTGAGCTACTGTTGTTCATGATTCTCTGGATCATGACTTCTGTGATGGTGATTCTTTGAGGGGGGAAGCTATTAATACCAATTTTATTCTTCTTAGTGGTGGAAGCTAGCCTGCAGATTGTAGGATTAACAGGCAAAACTAAAACAGCCGCGTACGTTTCTGGGCGATGTGTTGATTTTACTTAGGGCAAGATTTGCAAGGAGGGATGGTATTTTTAGTTCATAAACTCAGATAGTTAAGGAAGAGGAGCAACATAGGCTCTTGTGCACACAAGTCCTGCAGACCAATTGTAATCCTACGTTTTCAGCTCTACTGAAATTGCATAAATGCCAGCTTGAGCAGTTTTCTGAGCAGGTGACTAGTAGATAGGAGCTAGCCATTTAGGAGTGCCATTAGGAAGTTAGACTAGTATTGTCATGTTGTTTTCAATGTTCAACCTGGCAAACCAATGCCTGCTACTCTTTCTAGAGCAGAATTCTGTCTGTGTGAACCAGTTAGGGCAGGCTTGTGCTGCCACTGCCCCAGCTAACGCTGCCTTGCCTGTGTTCACGGGAAGCTCCGTACAGGCTGTATGTGCTGGTGTGCTGTGCAGGATGGATGCTGGTGCTGTTTGCCTGTTCAGCTGGCCTGTTTGTGCCTCTATTAAGTTCTTTGTCTTGATGGTCTTTGTCTTTGCAGTACAGTTACACAGCGCCTCAACTCGAATTCAACGCTGTGGTGTTTGTGCAGAGGCGACAACACCTTCGAGTGGACAGTGCTGCAGATCTTTATGGTAGGAGTGCAACACCTCCACAGCAAAAAGACAGCAGATGAGGTGGAAGAGAATTGAGAAATCCTCAAATAAGGCTTTTTCCATCTGCAGTAGACCTATCGCAAGGAAACCAAGGGCAACATACAGCCTTGTTTCTGTTGCTTGTCACAGGGGGTGGGCGGAGGAGAGGGGTCTGTGGAAGACGACAAGTTGCTGGATTGTTCTGTGCCCTGGGGGATACTTGCAGATGCCTCTGAATTTTTTTCCTTTGCAGTGACTTTTTACAACTGCTCTGTGGGACACACTGATTGTAGCCGCTGCCAAACAGCTGACTCAAAGTACAACTGTGTGTGGTGTGGAGGTGACAACCCCAACTGTATCTTCAGGGGCTCCTGCAAGGAAGAGATAGAAGACCTGTGTCCAGCACCTCTCATTCACTCTGTGAGTAACTTGCTAGTGTATTGCACCCAGGGCAAGGAGGGCTCTGTTCTGCAGTTGATACCAAAGACCTGTGAACTCAGAGTGTGAACAGTGCAGCTCAATAATACATTGGCCATCTGAAGAGCAAGTTAGTCCTATTCTACTGTGATCCCTCAGTGTTGTGAGAATGCTAGACTTCTATGCTGGGCTTTCAGTTTGCTGGTAGAGAACAGTGGGGAAAGATATATTTGTGTCTTGTGCAAGCCGAAACAGGCACACCGGAAGGAACACAACCATTCAGGAGCTGGGAAAGGGTCCACAAATTGGATCTTCCAACTGTCCCGAGCCAGACCCTGAAATAGGTTGGCCCAACTGAGCCTGGGACAAAGGAGGGCAAAACCTAATGGCAACAGCACAGCAAGGGTGGGAGAGGCATGACAGATCGCTGGAATTAATTATTTTGTCTGTTTATTTTAAATGTTTCTTGCTAACTGCCACATGACAAGTGTCTGTAGCCATGTGTCCCTTTTGCTGTCAGCTTGTCCTCCCTCTGGTGGCACACAACATCCATGTGCTGCATCTTGTCTCAGTTTATCTTGGTTGCCGCTCAGGGACAGAGCTTTGACGTTTGTGCAGCATGCAATTCATTGTCGTACTGATGCTGAGGGGGGAATGGTGCTTGCTGCTTCAATACTAGTAACATGTATTGGCTTGTGCATTCCCACTCTTCGGCAGAAATGTCCTGTGGAGTGGTCAGCATGTTGATGAGAAGGCAAAGCAGGGCAGTCCTTGCCTTAGAAGTCTATAGCGGATTATCACCTCTGGGGGGGACTGCTGGCAACAGTGAGGTATGGGGAAGAAGGCTCTGACTGTGGTGTTCTTTATGGCCTTTCTTCTGATGAGGGTGCAGCCTGTTGTTGGTCCAAGCCAGTAAAAGGAATCCATAGCAGTGAACCAGCTAGGCAGTTTGTAATGGGGCAGATGAAGGGCCCTGTGCTGTAGATCAGTCGCCAGACTGCAGGGGTCTGAGATACTGTGACATTTACACGTGCGCGGATGTCTTTGCAGGTGTACCCCCTGTCTGGACCAGTGGAAGGTGGCACTAGAATCACCATCACTGGCTCAAACCTCGGGCAGAAACATCAAGACATTGCAGAAACTGTCACTGTTGCAGGAATTCCCTGTGCCGTAGATGCTCAAGAGTATGAGATCTCTAGCAGGTAGAGTATCTGTGAAACCTCCTCCCGGAGGCAGGTGCTGGCTTTTCCCTTGGCTGCTGACACCAGCCTGAGATGTCATTGCCTTTGCTGTAGCAGGTATTGAGCCTTGCCCATTCCCCAGGGAATGCCCCTGAGTAAGGTCAATGTCTGATTAGTTACTCGGGCAGTGACCTTAGAGAGATAGTTGTGTACAAGGCGATGGCCAAATGGTGCTGTCGCATACCGACCACGCTGCCAGCACAGAGCCCGCAGGCCAGCCAGATCAGGCAGTCACAGGCTCGGAACCGTGCAGTTTCATGGGAGTCTCTCCCAGTCACAGGGTGATTTTAACAAAGCGAAGGACATGGGTTGTGCAAGTGTCACTGCCAGGAAAATATCCTGACCGTGTTAACACAGGGTGAGGATGGGAATGCATGGCTGGAGGTACGGCACAGATTCTTGCCTCTGCTTGAACGGGCACACCCCTAGACTGCCATTCTTCACTTGCCAGCCAGACTTCTACCTCCCAGAAACAAACCCAATGAAAGGACCCTCTCAACTAGGGACAGACTAGGGAGTCCTGGTGGGCCTTATGCCATCCTGCTGGTGGCTAGAAGTGCCTGGCAGGTCACACAGTGCTCGTAAAAGTAGTGGCAAGGAGGAGGATGAGAAGCAGAAAGACCTGTCCTGCTGATGCCAGCTATGTCAGTAATAGAGAACTGGGTATCTGGTGTGTCTGGTCAGGGCAGGACCACAAAACTAGGCAGTGTAGTCAGGTGTTGCGGGAGGTGTGACTGGGGGATAGCTAGGAAACGAGTAGAAAGGGCGATTTGTGTAGTTGGCCTGTGGCAGGGCAAGTGGGTGGGAGCCTTGGACAAGGGAGGGAGAGGAGCCAAGCAACCGACAGGAGAAGAGGAGAGCAATTGTGAGTAACCTCTCATCAGAGCTATCACAAACCCATATTTTTCCATTCCATGGTAGCAGTAGTTGTAGCACCCTTTTCTCTGGGAGCCAGGTAAGATCCTGCTGGGAAATGGCCTGCTGTGTTGAGCAGTGTTGTCCCGTCTGTGCGCCTTGTTTGTCTGGATCCATCTGCTTTCTGTTTTCATCCTAGAATTAGAGCATAATCTTTCTGGGGTTAGCACTGTCTTTGTTCTGTATCTGTAAATCACCTGGCATCACAGGGTCCTGGCTTGGGACTGCCCTGGCTCAGTTCAAATTCCTGAGCCTTTTTGGTTGAGGGGATATAGCTGTGAACCTGGAACCCACTCCTGAGCAAGGCCCAGACACGATTAATCTCCTATCGGGTGGGAAGGCTGGGAAGTCTCCTGCAGAGTAGTTTTTCTGTTAGCATATCAGTGCTGTAACACAGGATTCCTTGCTGCCCTGTTCCAAGTACCACCTGACTCTTCATCTTGTTGGCATCTCCCATACCAAATTATGGCTGGGGAGAATGGGTGGTGCTGATCAGGGGATCCTGGCTGGTTCCAGAGGCCTTGGCTGAAGGCCAGCACCAGCTGAACCTACAGTCCTGAGTTTTCTTCTGCATCAGCCACAGTGCTAACGCGTGGATTGACCACTGCGAGCTTGGGGTCACTCCACATGTGGCTGACTTGATCAACTCTGGACAACAGAGTTCTTGGACTCTTCATGTGTCTGTGATGTGGTGGGTTTCATCCTGTCTGTCCCAGAAATTTTGGATAGGATAGGCCTGTTTGGAACTGCCCCCTGCTTTTTTCTGCTGCACCTATTCCAGCTTTTAAAGGTGTTTCTCAATGTTTGGTTGTGTATTCTGAGCATGTGTTAAGACTGAAAGGAGAAAGGCGCTGTGGTTGCTAGGTGGTTTTAGGACACGATGCAATGGATACAGCTCATCTGCTCTTCCACGGTGTGACACTGTTCTTGGATTGCCCTGCAGTATTGTATGCGTCACTGGCGGGAGCTGGACGGAGAGATTTGGGCACATTGTGGTGGAAGTGCCTGGAGGAGGACGTGGCGTTTCTGGGCATATTTTCACCTATCAGGTAATGTAGCTATTGCTTCTGTAATACCTCTCCCTGTTCTTCCAGTGTCTCTGCTAAATGGCTATTGCATTAACTTAGGGGACTCTACCAGGCACTCGCTACTGGTATTTTTATCTGACTTTTCTGGTGTTTGTGTTGTGGGACGTTTTGGGGAGAGAATTTCTTGTTTTGTTTTTTCTTTGCCCCCCCCCCCCCCCCCCCCTTTAGATTATAAGAACAGCAGTACTGAGTAACACTAAAGATTCTGTAGTCTAGTGAGGTTTGTTTTTTTTTTTTTTAAATTGACAATGGTCACTTAAATGCTTAAAGAAAAAGGAAAAGTACAGGGTGCCTTTCTGATTTGGAGATACATTTTTTTTTTATTGATTACTTAACATCTTACCAAGAATTATGACTTTTTTTTAATTAATTTGCAAACTGCTACTTGAACATACTTTTAGCATCTGACCTTCAGCAGCAGCTGGTAGCAGTTAAGTCCAAAGTTACTGTGCATTGTGTGGAGAAATATTTCCTATAATTTTTAAACACATTTCTGATAACTTGTTGATATCTTAAACCCAACAACTATGAAATAATATGTAAGTAGTTTTGGGATACAATTACTTGCTTTTCATTCTTGCTGTGCAACTTACAAGTTATGTACCTAGTTGCATGTCTCCCCCTTCCATGGGAAGGAGATGCCTGAAAATTCTTAGGCTATTCCATTTTTGGCTGTATAGAACCGTTTTATATACTAGATTATGCTTGTTGCTCTTGGTTTTAGTTTTATTATCACCATTTTGAGGCAGGGTGATGAGGACTGCATACTAATAATCAAGATGTGAATGCAAAAGGAATTTTTAATGTGGCATAAAAATCTTTTTTTATTCCCAGTAATTTCCTTCCCAGTAATTCCTACTACTTGGTGTGGTTTTGTTGAAATCTGTGCTCACAGCTGGTAGAGTTGTTACAGGTACCAAAGCACTCTTGAATGGGCAGGAGCTATTTTGGAACTCAGGACTGTTTATGTATGGTTGGGTTGGGTTTTTTTGCTCCAGTCTCCTTGCTCCTTCTCACTTCATGTCTCTTGCTCTTTGTTGATCAGCAGTGACTTGTGCCACTCTGCCTGGTTCCTCTAAATTTTGCTGCAGCTCCTCAGTGGTACTGGTTTTGTTAGTCTGATTAATTTATCAAACTTCATATCTCCTTTCCAGGTCACCTACAAGTATGTTTAACAGCACAGGTCTCAACACAAATTCTTAGGGCTCCCTGCTGGTAATCTTGTCTACTAGACAAACAGACAATTTATTTGCTACCTTGTTTTTCCTAACCTGAGTTATTAATCCAGTTACTGATCTGAACAATCCCTTTGAACTGTTAATCCTAGGGTTTGTGTGTGAGGCTCACAGCTCTGCTCTTTGCAGCATCCATCTGCCTTTTGCAGTCTGTGGAAAGGCTGGTCCCTGATTCGTGGTTCTTGCCGGTGTGGTGTGATTGACCCCTCCTCTGTTCTCTGCTCTGTACGGTAGCTGTTGGAGCCTAGCTGAGGCCTGATTGGGATCTGCAGTTTCTATTTGCAGGGCACCGGAGGTCACTGAAAACATGTTCTGCTGTTTCCTTGCCTTGCCTTATCATTTGAGGTCCTTGTCACTCACCTCAGTTTTGGTTTTTTTCTTCCCCCCCCCCGCCCCCCCCTCTTTTCTAGAACCCAGAGCTGAAATCCATTGTTCCAACTCGGGGCCCCAAAGCGGGAGGAACCTGCCTTACCCTTCTGGGCTCAAAGCTGCTGACTGGGCATCCTAGTGAGATCAGTGTCCTGCTTGGAGACCTCCCTTGCCACATGTAAGATCAGAGCCTGCCAATGTGCTGGCTGTGCACTGCCCTGAGTCCTTCCCAGAGCCCGGGGGGGTGCGATGCTGCCAGGCTCAGCCCTTAGCACAGGCTGTTGGAGCTCTGCTCTCCTCTGTGTTCCAGGAGATCCTCCCCTTGAGGGTCGTGGCAGCAACCTCGACCATCTCACGTTCCTGCCCACGTTCCCATGGATGTGAACAGTGCTACATGGGCTCTGTTCTGCATGTCTCTTGGCAGGACTGTACCCCATTCTGACAGCTCTGCTTTTGCTGATGGGGAACTGCAGTTGGCTCCTGCAGACTAACACTAAGAGCTGCTTGTTCTCTTACGTCCTGGGACACGTATACCTGACAGCACAGCTGGTGAGAAGGTGCACGTGCCTTGGTAGCATGCTTCCAGTCTTTTCAGTCTGGACAGTGGCTGTACCTGCTTTTTGTCCATGTGCTGCTGACTGACAACTGCTCAGCAATTATTGCTTGCTTAGATAAGGCACGAGACCTTTCAGCATTAAATTTAGGAAAATACCAGAAGAGGTTTGCAAACTGTCTGCAAAGAACAAAGCATAGTACTATAAAAATCTGTCTCTGCAGTGGCTCTGTTAATCCCTTGTTCTCTCTTTCGTCTCTCCAAGCCTCTCTGAGATGACGGAGGATCAGTTGGCGTGCCAGACGAGTCCCAGCAATGTGTCTGCGGAACTCCCAGTCACTATCAAATACGGGGACCAAGAGCGGAGACTGGAAGGAACCCTCTTCAGATACACTCTGGATCCCAACATTACTTTTGCAGAGCCACCTAAAAGCTTCCTCAGGTAGAAAGACTGAGTGCACCTTCCCCAGAGCTGTGTGCTGAGGGAGGTACTATGGCACCAGCAGCACCTGTTTATTGAGTTGCACTTTGGAGTAACACCAGGCTTGCAGGGATAAGCATAAGCAGAAGGGTGGGAGCATGGGCAAAACCAAGCTGATGAATAACAGGTGGGTAAGATCAGCTGCTTTTCTCTTTCAGCGGAGGGAGAGTACTCAGAGTTCATGGATACAACTTGGACGTTGTACAGAAACCGAAGATCCGAGTTACAGTTTCTCCATCTGAACGCCGGCGCCGAGGACTGGGACGGTGGCGCAGAATCATCCCAGACACTGAGTGCACCGAGGATGCTCTGTGCAGCGTCCAGCAGGTAGCAATGGCAAAGTGCTCATGAAACTGAGTGCATAAGGGTTGATGTGTTGCTCTGAAGAGGTGGACTTCCTGTCCCTAGGGCTTTTCTCCCTCACTTACTGTTATCTGCTTGGATCGTACCAACGCTCTTGGCCAAGTGGAAGCGTTCTCTGCCAGAGTGCGAGGTTAAGGACTTTCACAAACATTTCTATGAGTTGGGTCTCCCTCTGCTTAGAGGTGTGCAGGACTTGTGATGTGGGACAGAAACAGCAGGGCAGCAGTGCGGAGATAAGAAATCCACAGCTGAGCCAGAGAGCTTGTGTGGCTCAGTATGTCCATGCTCCAGACTCTTCCTTTTGTATAGTTCAGGCCATCTCTCTAGCCCCT
Source organism: Falco rusticolus (assembly GCF_015220075.1). Taxonomy (NCBI): domain Eukaryota; kingdom Metazoa; phylum Chordata; class Aves; order Falconiformes; family Falconidae; genus Falco; species Falco rusticolus. The sequence continues at coordinate 13,303,550 of NC_051190.1, forward strand.
GGACTGTCTTTCACTATATCACGAGATACAAAAACAGGCAGAGTTCAGTGAAATTACCGGTTCCACCAACAGTTTCTTCTACTGCCGGTGTCCTGAGATGGATTACTACAGACATATTGCTGTGATCATCAAAGTCACAGAGCTTGCAGCAGAATTTGCAGAGGTAGAGGGTGTTTGGCAGCCAAAGCACAAGAAGGGCTTGCATTAAATAGTGGAAATTGTAGAGGGCTTCCTGTATGTAAACTGAGAGAATGTGCTCCTGATGCACGTGCATCAATAATAGCTGGGTTTACCCATGTTCTTAGGAAGGCATTTGTGGCTGTAGTGGGGGAAATAATTTGCTCTAATACTTTTTCACCAAATGTATAAAACATGCAACCAGACAAAGAAATGCCTCTTTCGCAGAAGCATTCAGGCTAGGAAGTCAGCCTTGCATGGAAGGTCTTGGGTCCCCTTCTGTTAGAGCGGGGAGATCTAAAGCTGATGCCTTTCCAGAATTTGCTGCCCGGGGAATGTCAGAGTTGATTCCCACCGCTGAGACCTGGGTGCTTGCAACAAAACCAGTGCTATGAAAACTTTCGTTAGAGGAGCATAGGGAATTCCTCAGATGTTAGATTTTTCCCTCTACAGTTAGGCAGAGTTCTTCTGGCATTGCTCCGGATGAGAGGAGTGCAGAGTGACCTCAGATTTCTCAGGGTTGGGAAGTATTGCAAAGCTGCAGGAGAAGCATTAGTGTCTCATTACTGACACTTCTTTCACCTTTTGCATTTAGTTTGAAGAACCATGTCTTGTTAATTCATCCTACCTGATCCTGTGCAAAACTCCAGCCATTAACCTGCTGTTGCGGAGTGTCCATATCAAACTGGAATTTATTCTGGATAATCTGAGCTTTGATTTCAACTCATTGCATCCCATGCCCTTCTCTTATGAAGTCAACCCCATCCTAAAACCTTTGAACGCTGAAGACCCTGCCAAACCATATCGCCACAAGCCAGGAAGCGTCATCTCTGTGGAGGTAACACAAAAGCCAGCTGGAAATAATGTTCCTTGTGCAAAGTTGTTTGTAACCTGAACGTTTTAAATTGGTGTGGCGCAGCATCCAAGGTTTTAAAGCATTTGACAGGCTTACAGCCTGTCACAGCACATCTACGTTGGCCTATAAGAAATGGCACCTAAGAGGAGGAAAAAAGAGTGTATCAAGCCTCTTGAGCCCATAAATCACTGTGAAGGGCTTCACAGGGTCTGTAGACAGTTTCGTGCCTTTTTACTTTTAATCCTAATAAACTATTTGTACATGAGATATTAGTACTAAATAAACCCCACATCCTGTTCTTAGCTGCCAGCTTTTTCAGAACTTCTTAGAATTCCCCTAAGAGTAACTTAGGAGTAAAAGAGTCCTGGCAGTAGAGAAGATCTGTTACTCGATGAAGGTAGGAAAATCATTCTTTAAAGGTGATACAGAAGGGCAGAGTGGCCAATGTTTTTCTGTGCAAGAAAAAATTTTCTTTTGTATCGAAAAGTACTTTTCTAGTCCAGTACTCATTAAGAAAGTTAATGACTGCAGCTGGAGACACACTTTCTCCACTTGCTCTCTTTTCACATGTGAGTGAAAACTGAGGGTGTGCTAGTCTAGAAATGTCTAGACTGCTGCCACTGGTATTGAGTGCAGTTTGAGAAGACTGAAAGAGAACCAACAAGGTGCGAGCTTTCAGAGAGCAAGGAGGTTGATCTACCAACCTGACAGAGCTCTGGGCAAAAGCATGAAAACATTACTGCAGGGTTCCGCTTAGAAAGCATTAAAAAATAAAAACGTAATTAACATCAGTCATTATGGTTTCATTTAAAAAAGAAAAGAGTCTTAGTTCCCCAAAATTTTTACAGCAGATTTGTGTAGCAGGTAACGATAGCATAAATGCGTTATACCTTTGAAAGGCTTTGATTGACTCACCTGAGTGCTTAGGTTAACTGACAGGAGACTTAACTTTTGAAATATATACACGTGGTGTTTGTGTATATGCATACACACAGAATGAAGAGTTGAGCTTAGTCGTGCTGTGGCTGAAGGACCTTAAGAAGATAGGCTATTTATGGCTGTACTTACACAGTGCAGTATAGGTCCTAAAGGTATAGTCTAAATCATATGCAAGTGAATTTTTTTAGGTTACAAAATTAACTTCTGCAGGCAATTCAGCTGTGAGCCTAGTCAGAGAAGAAAAAAGGCTGTTGTCATCCTACAGTCTTGGTCTCCTCCATCTTCTCTGGAGCCATGGAAACAGGGAGTTGTCTTTTCCCTGATTTGGTGTGCTGTTCCACATCTGTTCCAGGGGGAAAATCTAGATCTGGCTATTTCCAAGGATGAAGTTATGGCTATGATTGGGGAAGGAATCTGTGTGGTGAAGACGCTAACAAGGAATCATCTTTACTGTGAGCCTCCCTCCGAGCAGCCAGCTCCGCGGCACCGCACGAAGCGGGAGGGCACAGACTTGCTCCCGGAGTTCACGGTAGGGAATCGGCAGTACCGCAGGAAATCCTGTCATCGGGTGGGAAGTGGAGGAAAGGCAGAAGCCCTGGTGAGGGACAGGGAAGATACTGGTGTGGCAAGAAGCCGCTGCTGCTCTTAGCTCTACTCCTACATGCCAAATATTGCCTGAAAGCAAATGGTATAGCTGGATTCAGCAGCTGGGCTGTGGGATGGCTTTGCTAGAGAGCTGTATGCCACCTGTACCCATTCTGGAGAAGTCCTGTGGCTTTGCATTTCATTGCTGCACTAAGCCAGTGTCGTGGCATGTGCTTTCTTACAGGTGCAGATGGGGAACCTGAACTTCCTCCTGGGCCGAGTGCAGTATGACACAGAAAGCCAGCTCACCTTCCCGCTGGAGGCACAGATTGGTTTGGGTGTTGGTGCATCCTTTGTGGCACTCATTGTTCTGGTCATCGTCTTCATATACAGGTGAGAAACTCTGGTGTTGTATGAGGTCTTTAAGTTCCTCACAACATCATTCAGTAGACTTGGCTGAGTGTGTATTTCTTGGGCCTAAACAAGGTCCCAGTTTTCTTTGTTGTGACAAATTCTGAGCCACTGGTGGTGTTGGATGTATAAGGCATGTTGCCCCTGCTGGTCACAGGAGCACTATGGGTCATTCAGAGCCAACACCCCAGCGGTGCTCCAAGAGACACATCTAGTTTATGGAGCACTGTTTGGTATCCTGCAGAGATGATGTTCAATAAAAATCACCTCAACAGCAATCACCCTGGAGTCTTTGGCAGCAACACAACAGTTAGCAAGGACAGTCCCTGGCCTAGGGCTGCTGGGAACAATTCTGCTTCTTATTACAGGAGGAAGAGCAAACAGGCTCTGAGGGATTACAAGAAAGTTCAAATCCAGCTGGAAAATCTGGAAACGAGTGTTCGGGACAGATGCAAAAAGGAATTCACAGGTCAGTCACTGAGCTCCTAGGTTCTTGCAGCTTCAGGGAAGCTTGAAGAACCACTCTCAGCCCTACCTCTCTTTCCATTCCTGCATACCTGTTTGGGGAGTTCAGAGCAGGCAATAACTTTATCCTGTGCCAGTGCATTGAAACATATAGCCACATTCTTCCTTTTTTAATTCTTCTGTTTAATCTGGAGTACAGTGATCTGCACAGACCCCTCTGATTCTCCAGTTCATCCTCCAGACTCAGATGCAGAGCTAAAGATCAAGACAGCATACTTGGAGAGATCATAGAATAGTTGAATTACGCCCCGTGTTCTGGGCCTGCAAACCTTGTATTTCAGCCCCTTACAGCAGTGAGCCCTTATGTGGGAGACCTGAGGCTCCGAAACTGTGCAGGTGACTCAGACTGTAATCTCCAAGCGATGTGAGAAGCAGTGAGGAGCAGGAGATCTCTAATACTCTAGCTCTAATGTAGGTAATGCCTGTAACCACAGATCTGTGCTGAACGGTGGCTTCTTTATAAAACTGGAAACCAGCCCCTGACTGTAAATGAGAATAATCACCAAATTCACGTTTGGGTTCCTCCCCAAGCCTGGAAGTTTCCTCATGCAGTTTCTCCCAGTGCCTAGTCTAGTTTTACATGTTCTAGCAATGGGACCCAAATGTGACTCTTCCTGACAGGAAACATCCGTCGTCTCTGTCCCATCCTGCTGGCCCTGGCTCCTGCATCACCTCGTGCTCTGCACCGTCAGTTGTGTGATCATGTACTCAACCTCATGGGTGTTTCCTTTCCCTCAGACCTGATGACTGAGATGATGGACCTCACAAGTGACCTTGTGGGCACAGGAATCCCCTTCTTGGACTACAAGTCCTATGCAGAACGCATTTTCTTCCCGGGCCACCGTGAGTCACCGCTGCAAAGGGACCTGGACATCCCTGAGTGCCGGCGCCAAACTGTGGAGCAGGGATTGGTCCAGCTCTCCAACCTGCTCAACAGCAAGCTCTTCCTCACCAAGGTAACTTACGTTCCTCTCCCTGCCTGCAGCCTGCTGTGGGGTCAGGGCCATGTCACTGGCAGCTGGTGGCAGGAATTGGGCAGTGTCTGTTAAAGTTCACTCCTGAATAAGCTCCCTGCGGCGCCACTACTTCCAAGGGCCAGTAGCTGTGACTTGTTTTCAGCAGATTCACACACTGGCTTATCTCTCTCCCCACCAGTTCATCCACACTCTGGAAATCCAGCGCACTTTCTCTCCAAGAGATCGGGCTTACGTGGCATCATTGCTCACTGTGTCACTGCATGGGAAGCTGGAGTACTTCACCGACATCCTCAAAACACTCCTGAATGACCTTGTGGAGCAGTATGTGGCCAAGAACCCCAAGCTGATGCTGCGGAGGTGAGCCAGCTATGGTCCCACTGCTAGCTGCCTGAGGGGACAGAGCCTTTCTGCCCAGCTGGCAAGCTCTGAAGTTCCTGTGAGTAGGATAGCATCATGGCATGGGCTGCAATTTTAAGACCAGTGTGTATCCAGACAGCATGCATCAAATGGGAGGAAGCAGTAACGACAGCCCTCTCTCCAGTCCCCAGCTGGTAGGGAATATAGCAGGAAAGGTGTGAAAAGGGGAGGAAGCTGGAGTTGCCTACCTCAAATTCCTCTTCTTTTGAAGCTGCTGTGCATTAACTCTCTCCTTGTGTTCAGGTGCTATGGCTCTGCCAAGTCTGCTAATCATGCTTTGCTGTTTAGAGGTCTCTGGGCTCGCAGTTGTGCCATGTTTGGAAGCTAAACTGAAATATCTCCTGCGTTTGGATTCCCATTAGCCTCCTGTCTGGTCCATCCTCCTGGTCTGAACAAACTCCCTTGTTTGAGGCCTGCCAGAGGCTTTCCTCTGTCCCCTGCTTGCTTGTCTCTCCATTTCTGTAATTTGGTGCCTCCTTCAGGCTGAAAAGTGCCTCACAGAAGTAGTACCAAAAGCATTAACCTCACTGGTCTCTAAAGTCCTTTTTTCATTTCCCTCTGCTTTGAGCCTGTATCATCATTTAGTGTGCTTTCTTCTCAAGGGGAGTGACCTTTATCTCCAGATCCCTCCCTACTCTGCACTGTATTCCTGTGACCAGCCTCATGCTCTCTTTCAGGACAGAAACTGTGGTAGAGAAGCTGTTAACCAACTGGATGTCCATCTGCCTGTACGCATTTGTGAGGGTGAGCTCTTTGTCCCTTTGTGATATGGAGAGGCCAAACAAGGGGAAACAGGCACAGCTTTGCTCTGTGTCTCGCTCCTAGGTGAAATAGTGCCAGTCATCCTGTATTTCAGGGTGAGGAATGAGAACCGGGCTGTTCACTGGGAACAGGGATGCTTAAATCAGCATTCATAGCACTCATCGTTTCCAGGATGTCTTGCCGGATCATGGAGGGTTCGGTGTAGCTCCTTTTTCTTGAGACACGCTGGCCATAGGCTGGTCTGTGAGTGGGGAGGACAGATTCTGATCCAATTCCTTTCCTGCGGGGGGGGGGTGGGGGGGTGGGGGTGGCAAGGATAGTCTCCCAGATCAGTGACATGGAGGCAGAGCAGTGCCTTGGTCTTGTGCATCCACATGGTAGTTGGCCCACGCGCTTTCCCCATGCCTGGAAAAGGAGCCGTCGGCAGAGGCTCTGTCTTTGCCTGCTGTGGCTCAGCTGCTGTATCCTCGGTCCTGCTTCTCCTTTGCTTGGGTGTCCCTGTTTCCAAGCTGTTGGGCTCGGCTGGGAGGAGCGAGCTGAATTTCCCTCAGGTGAAACTCTTTCCTTCCTGTGCCAGGATTCTGTTGGGGAGCCCCTTTACATGCTGTTTCGAGGAATCAAGCACCAGGTGGACAAAGGGCCGGTCGACTGGGTGACAGGGAAAGCCAAATATACCCTGAATGACAACCGCCTTTTGAGAGAGGACCTGGAGTACCGTACTCTGGTAAGAACCACGGGTTTTGTTCCCTCTGGGTGCGACAGGGCTGAATGTCTCTGCTCCCATTATTGAGGCAGAAGTGCAGCATCCTGCCACTGTCTCCTGGGAGCCAGGTTTATCCCAGCAGCACAACTCCACAGATGAGCAAGAGCTCTGCTAAATCAGGCACTTTTGCCCTAGGCTGATAGGAACCTTCCCACAAGTATGTGCTACAGTATACACCTGGTGTATGTGCTGTGCTATGTGTCTAGAAATAAGGGGATGAAATTACTGATGGCGCGTTTAAACCCCTCCCCAACGCCTTTGAACTGGCTTCTAGCTCTTGACAAAAGACTGAGAACAGGGTGTTTAACATCTGTGATGTTTTCTTTTCTGAAACTCTTCCAGTGAAAGGACTAGCTGTTAACTTGCCTTAATGCTGACCATCAAAGGTGTAAATGTGTCAGATGAAATCTTACCAGCTGAGTAGCTGTGACCTTTTCTTTTCTTCCCCAGACCTTAAATGCTTTGACCCAAGCAGGAGTTGCTGCAGGAGGGGCAGAGGACTCCCAAGGGATTTCTGCAAAAGTGCTAGACTGTGACACCATAACACAGGTGAAGGAGAAAATCCTAGATCAGATCTATAAAGGGACACCGTACTGTCACCGACCAGACCCAGACACCCTGGACCTCGGTGAGCAGAACTCCTTGGTGCCAAAACCCAGTGAGGAAGTGGAAGAGTGGTCGTTGCAATCTGTGCACAGCACCCTGGCAGGCACGATGCTTGTCGTGCTCTGCTGAGCATGCAGAGTCACTGACCAAAGATCTTGCGCTCTGGCTGGACACAACAGGGCACGATGCAGGAAGGAGGTTTACAGCAAGAGGCAGGGGTGGGAAAAAAGCAGTTGGGTCCAGCCCCTTCCATTTCATGGTGTTCTTTGCCAGACTTAGACCATGGCAATGGCTTGGGCAAGGGGACTGCAGGGGAAAAAAAGCATGAAAAATGTGTAGGAGGGGAGGAAATTTGAGTGTGGCACAGAGATGCTATAGCCATAGACTGGCTCTTCCTGCCAGTGAAGTCAATGGCAGCATCTCAATAATGTATGTCAGGGAAGATTTTGCCCACAGTGTTTAATAAAGGTAGGACTTACGTTGTGAAGGAAACCACTCAGTTTTCCATCTCCTTCCTTCTTTGGCTGCTGCTGAATAGCGGTGAAATTTATAGATGAGCAGGTACTGGGGGAATAGTAACTAACGAGGACTGTAGGTGCGTTTTTGTGGTTTGAATCACAATGTGATGAATCTGTAGGAACTTGACAAGTGGAAACTGGGAGGCCATGAGGCTGTCTGTCGCTGTGCTCAGACTGCCCTGTGACTGCAGGACTCGGCATTGTTACAGGCACCTGCTCAGGTTATGCTGTCCATGAAGTAGCATGGGTAAACGTTGACGAGGATCAGTGGGTGTTTAACAAGGTCAACCAGGTTGAAGCACAGCAGATGTCAAAGATGCCTCAAATTAACAGTTTATCTTTGTTTTCTGTGTTTTAATGGTTGTAGAGTGGAGATCAGGGCTGGCAGGTCATCTGATACTGTCCGATGAGGATGTGACATCTGTCGTTCAAGGAACTTGGAAACGCCTGAACACTCTTCAGCATTACAAGGTCAGAACTCAGTCCACCATTGCCTTGTCCCTCCTCTGTCTTCTACACACCGGTACACTCTGCTCCTGGTGGATCGCTGCCAAAAGGTTGGAGCTTTCTTGCAGCAGCATATTCAAGTTACGTCAGTGCTGTGGCCTGGACTCCAACTTCAACAAGCCTGGCCCCATCCTTTACCTGTACCTGAGATGTGGGCAGGTGTAGGGCTTGGAGGGAGACGTACAAGTTCACATCTGATGGCTGTTGCAATGAAGGCAATGCTGCTGGATCTGAGGATGTTCCCATCCAAATCAGTTAGTAGATGGTGGCGCCGTGATCTGCAAAGTAGCTTCTAGGAATGGAAAGAAGGTGTTTTAACTACCTCACACCGACGTGTCATATCTTGCACCAATATGTCATACCTTGCTGCAGTGTGTTGTAGATGTGAATGACCTCAGTCCCTGAATATTATCTTCATCATACTTTGCACATCAGGTTTTTTAATTGTTACAAACAAGATTCTCCCACCATTAGGAAAGACAGTGATGGTGCCCTAAAATCCTTATCTCTGTCCCTGTTTCTAGTAATGATATAGTCTGGTTTGGTCTGCAGGCACTTGCCTGTTGTGCTGAGGAGAAACATGCCATTTGTTTTGAATGTTGATTTTTTTGCTTATGTGCAGGTGCCCGATGGAGCAACAGTAGCGCTGGTCCCACGCCTGACCAAGCACATCCATAGGGAGAATCAGGATTACATCCCAGGAGAGAGTAAGTTTGATGTCCTGTTCTTGTGGAATGATATTACAGCACTTGCCAGTTAGTGGCACAAGTTTCTTGCCATAGCCCCAGCTTTGTGCTGTTCTAGAAGGCTAATATATGATTTGGACCCCGGTAGGATTGTCAGGGAACTGCAGGTTTGGGCAGGTGAGATGAGAGAAAGGGTAGAGTATAAGAGCAGAGGAAAGCCAGGCTGGGCATGAAAATGCAGATAATCACAGTTCTCTAGTTCTGACTCTCTAGGGACTGAGTGCAGTCTGCCACTTGTAGGAATCTTAATATCCTCAGGTGCTGAGCATGGCCCGAGGGGGCGATGGGACACAGCGCCAGGCAGTTACCTTATTGCCTGACACAGCAAACAGCTCCACGGATGATCCTGTGGCATGAGGGACAATAGCCACAGGCTGCAGCTTAACAGGGTCAGATTGGTTGTGGAAAAGAACTTCTTCAGCAAAATGGTGGCGCAGCCCCGGAGCAGATCGCTGGGGTGGTGGGGGATCTCTGTTTGGGGAAGTTTCCAAGATCTTGAAGGTTTTGAGTGGACAAAGGCAACGTGCTGTAGCGTGGGCAACAGTTGTACTCTGTGCAGAAAGCTGGATAGAGGTCTCCAGAGGTTACTTCCCATTTGTGTTTCTGTCATACTGTGAAATCTCGCTTCCTTGGGGCTCACCTGGCCAAGCTCTGCTGTGAGAGAACTGACACTCATTTCTAAACAATCACTTGTTTTAGAAACGCCGATGCTGGAGGATGCAGATGAAGGTGGGATCAAACTTTGGCACCTGGTAAAACCAACAGAAGAGCCAGAACTTCCCAAGCATAGGCGTGGGAGCTTAAGAGATCGGGAGCGAGCCAAGGCAATCCCGGAGATCTATCTGACACGTCTGCTCTCAATGAAGGTGAGAAGAAGCACAGATTATGTTGTGCTTGGGACCTTACCTTCCTTCATATCCCCCAGCAGATTGCGGGGATGCATATGAAGATGAAGAGCCCCTTTGCCTGGATTGATGCACGTGCTGGTTGTTTCCCCTCTGGCACTGCAGTGCCAAAACTTCTTCTCCTACTAATGGGTTAAGTTTTGCAGAGCCTCTAGGAGAATGAGAAATAGTTTTATCCTTGTGTCCACCCCATGCTTGTCTTCGTGTCCCACAGAAAAAAGCTTCGCAGCGGTGTCCATGGGCTGCCGTGTCTTCTCCCCTTTCACCCCACCCAGGGCCAAGAAGATAGAACTGATCTATTACCTGCTGCAGCAAGATGATGTAATAGTACACACCAGTCATGTACAGATTCGGCTGCAGTCATAAATCACGCATAGCACCTGCTCACATTCTCCTTTTTGCTTTATTCCCGTATCATTGTTAAAAAATAGACAAAGGAACTTGTCACTCTGCTCGGTTCTCAAGAAGGAATCAGCTTTTGGCATCCAGGTTCCCCAGCAGTGCTCTGCTTGCATTAGTACTGTTCCTCAAGAGACAGCCCAGGCGCTTTGCCAGGCAGTGCCTGTGTTCTTCCCACATCTACTGAACTTCCTTTTGCTGCTGAACAAACCCCTTCGCCTTGTTCCTCTGCAGCTGAATCCCACTGCTGGCAGCCAGCAGTCCTCCTCCGCTAGGCCCTCTCTGCGGTTCAGTGCCATTCCATCACATGGCAAGCTCTCTCCCCTGCAGCAATCCCCTTTACCTGCAGCGGTTCTGAGTACATCTGACTCTCCTCTGCATTTTGCTTTGTTTGTGAGTTTCTCCCTGGCCTCTGTCCCAGAAACTGCTGGCACCTTTCTCCTTTGCTGCTGTTCCCTGTAGTGGAGGAGAGGTAGCTTTGGACCAGTGAGGGGAGGTTGCTGAGCAGAAGAGGGTAACCTGTCATCTGCGTGAGGCCTGGGCTGACTGTTCTGCTTGGTTCTCTGCAGGGCACTCTGCAGAAGTTCGTGGATGACCTGTTCCAGGTGATCCTCAGTACCAACCGCCCTGTCCCTCTGGCAGTCAAATACTTCTTTGACCTGTTGGATGAGCAGGCGATACACTATGGGATCGCAGACCCTGAGACCATCCATATCTGGAAGACAAACAGGTACGGTGTTCCTGTGGACCCCAGAGGAGGCACTGCTAAGCTGTCTAGAGCTGATCACCGGCAAAGCGATAGCACCTTCCTCTGCTGAGGAGGAGCAAAACAGGAGTGCAAGGCAGCAAAGCCTGGTGTGAAAAGCTGGTTTTGCTGGGAGGGCAAACTGAGAGGTGGAGTAATGTGCACCATATCTCAACGCCATAGCTGCTACCTTTGCTGATACTCTCTTGCGTTTCCGTCTTCTCTGCAGCCTACCCCTGCGGTTCTGGATCAACATCATCAAGAATCCCCAGTTTGTTTTTGATGTGCAGACATCAGATAACGTAGATGCTGTGCTCCTGGTCATCGCGCAGACCTTCATGGACTCCTGTACGATAGCTGACCATAAGTTAGGGCGGGTAAGTACAGAGGGAGAGGGAAGCATGGTTGGCACGGGTGGTTGAGCAGCGCTGCCCCAGGGAGGCAATAAGGTGTATGTAGCACCACTGGGACAGCAGACGTGGCCCGTCCTTGCTCCCATGTGCCACTGGAGCACAGGAGAGTGATGGGGACTCCTGGGAAGAAAGGAGAGAGGAGCTGATTTTGTTTAGCATATAGAAGTTGTTGCATGCTCTTTATTTACAGCTTACAGCTACGTGACAGAGTGTAAACACTAGCTGGCTGTGGCAGGCAGTGTAAGTCACAGGATGCATCTTGGGAGATTCAGGTTGCCCATTAGGAAAACCTACCACCACTACTAGCCCCGTGCCGAGGGTGGAACAGCCCTGTGCAGGTCACCAGAGACAGGATGGGTGGATCTCTGGAGGATTTGGGGAATCGGCTATGCAAAGTTATAAGCCAATGTGATCTCATACTGGTGATCACCCAGCTCCAAGTGGAAGGCTGGACTAGGGATCCCAAGAGGTCCCTTCAGCAACACACCTCGTGGCTCCTCAGACTGCGTTATTAGAAGGGGAGCCTGGTGTCTGAAGTGTCTCTCCATGCGAGGACAAAATTCCCGATCCTGAGTGAAAGACAGAAAATAGCGGTGATGATGTTACCTGCTAAGGTTAGTCCACAGCATGATGAAGGAGCTTTTTGTAATCAGTTCTGGTTTTGGATGTTCAAGGATTCTCCGATCAATAAGCTGCTTTATGCCCGGGACATTCCTCGCTACAAGCAGATGGTGGAAAGGTAAGCAATGAATGTGAGGAGTCATAGTTTAAGCAGTAACAAGGAGGGTAGGAGGAACATTACGCTAATTGCCTGTGTACCGTGGTGTAGGTATTATGCGGACATTCGTCAGACCATCTCTGCCAGTGACCAGGAGATGAACTCTGCCCTGGCTGAGCTATCACGGGTAAGTAAAAAAAAATTATTTCAGAAGTCACCTTGGCCCCTCACCTGTGCATCTAAGAGAAAGTTAGTAATGCAAAGACGAGATACTCCAGCTGAGTGTGCACTTTGGCTCAAACACGCTGCCCGTTCCCAGTGCTGCTCTGCTTTGTGGCACAACAAGGAGGGTGAGGGTCTGCCCAGCTAGCACTGAAAAGTGTAGTCAATGTTTCAGGGCAAGGATTGTGTGACTTTATTTATTTATTATATCCCCCGCCCCCAACCCTGCTAGGAACTAACTGGTTGCTTTGTGCAACAGGCACATTTCCTAATGAGTTGAGAGGATGCAGAATTTAGAAGAACAATTGTTAGGTGTCTCACAGTTTTGTCTAACTCCCTCTCTTATGTTCAGAATTACTCAGGTGACCTCAATTCCCTGGTGGCTCTACATGAATTGTACAAATACATCAATAAGTACTATGACCAGGTGAGTGTGTTCATACCTGCTAGAAACACATGCCCTTCTCCTTTTACCACCCAATCAACAAACCTCCAAGAATTAGTAATCAAGAGCAGCCAGACTATTACAACGCTGTGTATTGTTTCATTGGCATGTGTAACTTCCATGTCATATGTTTGCTTTATCCTTATCGGAGGGAGGGAGGAAGTCGCAAAAAAGGATTTATCTCTAACTTGAAGGTTGTTGGGATTTCGTGTACACTTTTTTCTTTTTTTGTTTTTTTTTGACGCTGATATCCAAATACTCAGAAATGAAATGCAGTTCAGATTCATTTACTAAAGAGATCATTTTCAGGTGAGAAGTTTAGCATTCATTCTGCGCTACGGAGCTTGTAAGTTATTAGGATGAATCTAGAATACTTACTTGGTGGTTAATTTGAGATGAATTACTGCATAGCCGCTCTAGTCTTGAGCGTGCTGGATTCCAGCCTGGGGCTCCCCCCCCGTGCATGGAGTTGAGCTGGCTGGCAGTGTTGTGTGCAGGAGAAAGGCTGCCAGTGAGCTCTGTCTCGTTGTAGATCATTACTGCCTTGGAAGAAGACCCAACGGCACAGAAGATGCAGCTCGGATATAGACTACAACAGATTGCAGCAGCTGTGGAGAATAAAGTCACGGATTTGTGACAGGTGCAGACAGACTGCTCTCCCCTGGCTGAACAGGGACAGTGCTCGTCCTAGCTATACACAGGGTGTCCTGCTGCCATTGGAACCAGACTTTCCAAGGAACCCGCGGGTGACATGAACAGAGATGTCCGAGGCAGTACAAAGTACAAGCGTCCTTGCATCTCAGAGAATATTTTTTTACAGTTTTTTTCTTTTTAAAAGCAAAACAAAACAAAAAAACCCAAACTTTGGTTTTCCTCTAGCAGACTGTCAGGGGGACCACACAGCTCCTTCCTACAGGTGTTACGTGAATGTGCCAAGTTTCCAAACGATGCTGTTGAAGAGCCAGGTGACAGCACCAAGCACCGTGTTTGTGGAGTCTTTGGCCTTGCACAGATGCCCTTGCCAACGCTGGGAGTCCCCCTGCAGCTGCTCACTTCAGCAGGGACATGGGAAGCTTTCCCCACACTGACAGCTGTGCCAGCTTCTGTCCCCGGCTAGTGAGCGCTCCTGCAGTATCCCACCTGAGAAACTTCCTTGCAGCAATGTCCCCACTGGTTCTGGATGTTGGATGTAGAAAGGAGAGTGTCTGATGGTGAAAGTCTCTTGCTCCCCAGTGTTCTAGTCTCTGAGAGCTTGTGCGCGACACCTGCTTGGATGTAACGTGCTCACCAGCGTGCGCGCTTGCCCAGGGGCCTACTGGAAATGGACAGCACCCCCTCACCTTTTCCCTCAGGACAAATTCAGCATGTGAGAGTCACTGCCTGGCTCGTCTCAGTCGCCGCTGACCCAGCTCAGGATCCATCTTCCTGGTTCCTTGTGGTCAGGAGTTGCCCTGCTCTTTGAAAAAGCACAACTGCCTTGTGCCACTTCCCCTTCCTCCGGTGTCTAGCTGTTCTGCTGCTCTGAACTGGACTTGTAAATACCCTCAGAAAGTTAATGTATTTAAATGCTAAAGGAGAATGTTTTAATTTTGTGGCTTTGAGACAAAGCTTTTCTTGGAGAAGTATCTCTGTGCACTTCTACTGACAAACGTCTGTCAGCACTGGAGCAAAGTTTTCTCCACTGCTTTGTCTGCAGGGATAACTCGTAGATGTCTCTGTTGTTGTAACAACAGTTTGCTTTTCCCCGCAGCTCACTTCAGGGCTTAGCTGTGTGCTCTTCCATTAGGCTTGCTTACACCCTACTCAGTTTCATTTCCCAGACTCTCCTCTTGTGGCACATAGAAGGGTTATTTGGTGAGCTGTGAACTCAAGGAAGCCGTGAAGCACAAGTGCGCTGTTCTCCAGGAGCGTCAGATGTCCTGCAAATGGGTGATTCGTGTGAGGAAGGAGAGGCTGGAGTGGGCACAAGCACAGTTAGCTGCCAGCTGTCCCTAGGCAGGTCCTCGCTGCTCCCTCCTCAGCTCCTGGGCTTTGTGAACAGAGCGCTCTGTCCTTCTGGGAGCAAATTCCTATTTATAAGGATACCCTACTTGTTCTTACCCCCTGCTGCTAATTCCACGCTGATGTCCTGCGTGCCTGGGACAGGTAGACAGGTCTGACTCCTCTGTCACTTCCCTGAGGATGTGATCACGTGAGCCAGGAGCGACCAGAGCTAAAACAGGGCAGGATCGTGTCCCTGCCTTTCTTTAGATTGCATATAGCAGTAATTCCAGGCCTATCGATTCAGCCCTGTGGCTTTGTGCGAGCCGTGCACAGTTGCTAAACTGTTCTCTGAGCAATGTGACAATGAGCTAATGCTGGTCTCTCCTCCTACGAAGCCAGCTCTCTCCTGTGACCCTCTCTCAGCAATATGCCCAGGTACTCTGTGTGCCCAGAGTATGGCCAGCATCTCAGTGCCACCCCCTGCTCCTGTCCTGCTGTACAGAGCAGCAGGTGAACTGGCTGGTTGCTGCCGGGGAGAAGACGGGGGACAGTTTGCCTCTCTTCCCCCAGGTGGGCACCAGTTTGGGTCTCGCTCCTGCCTGACCACCCATTTCCACAAAACTTACAGGGGTTTAGCATCTCTGAAGCCTCTGTCTCAACCAAATCTGATTAAATCAGCCCAAAAATAGCTGGGTGGAGGAAATGACTGACAGATGGAAAGGGGGAAAAAGCAGATACAGTGCAATTAGTAAAGCCCATTCCCTTAGGAGCTGCAGGAGGTGATTCCTTGGTCTGAGGCAGGTGCAGGTGCAGTGGCAGAGTAGCGTTGTTCCCTTGTGCATTGACGGATGGAGTTTGTGCCCCAGGCAGCGAGGTGTAGTTGTGGCCTCTCCAACTCACTGAGTGCCTGCCAGAAGCCACAGGCTCTCTGCTGGATTTACGGCTCTGCAGACTGTTAATGTCTGTCCCTATTTTTGCAGAATTATCTCTGTACTTTCCTGTAACAGGGTGGCTGGGGGCTTAATTCTGAATCCGGCACCCATTGGCAAAGGGAGGAGGACTTGGTGGCTCTCCTGGAGTCGTAGTGACAAGAGTCCAGGTGTCTGTGCTGAGAGCGCAGCCTGTGCCCGTGTGGCTGACCGAGGCTGTGGGGTAAGTGGGCTCCACGTCCTCTTTGCTTCTCGGTCGTGCTCCTGGGTGTTGGATGTGATCTGCTTTCTCCGAGTGTATCTCTGAAAGTCTGCTTTTATTGGAGCAATAATCAAGACTTCAAAATAGAGCTAAACATAGGTGATTGACTTGTTTAACATCTTCATCTTGTCCTTGCATGGCTGGGCAGGAGGCACTGCCCTGTGCAGGTGCAGTGAGGGTGGAAAGCTGGTAGTGCCCGTCTCTTCCCATCTGTCTGTCCTTGGTGTTCTAGATACCGGCATCCCGCTCCCCTGCGACACACGCTAAAGGCCCCTCGCTGGAATCATCTTGGGTGTTTAGGCATGGCCCCTCTCCCCTCCGTCCATGCCCCTCTCCTGTGGCAAAAATCTGTTACTACAACAGGGTTCTGTTGCATTTAAAAATTTGCACAAAACAGGTTTCATTATGAAAATCCCTGTTGCAGGGAAGACTTATTTATTTATTCCTCACGATCCTTCCAAGTTTCTTCTAGTCTCTGCCTGATTCCATGACCAGCTTATCAAACACTCTGGAGATGGACGTTCCTTCTTAAGGATGGAGAATCCTCTCTGTATATTCCTGTTTTCTTACAGGTAGAAAGTTCTGTGGGCACTGGCTGAGAGTGCGCTGACCATTCCCCTTCTGCAAGACCACAAGTGGAGCGAGGGGACGTCGCTGCTTTAATCGTATTCGCAGAAAGGGGATGTTCTTGAATAGCAGGCATTAAAATTTACTTAGTACTGTGGTCAGAGGAAGGAACTTGCTTCCACCATGGTCTGGATGAAACGCCGAGAACTGATCAGTATTAAGACAAATATCCGTTAGTGTATCTGAAAGTCTCCTGTTGGCATGACTAAGAGTAGTTGGCATCCCTGGGATGTAGATGTGAGAGCAATTGCTTTCATCTGTCTGGTGGCAAACTAGACTGTACCTGGAAGCTTTTTTTTTTTTTGATAGAAATTATAGCTGATTTTTTTTTTTAAATTAAAATAGAGGGTTCTTGGATGCTACTGCCTCAGTGGAATGCCATTTCTTTTTCAAGGTATGCCCCAGTGGCAGCGAGATGCTGCTTTTTTGGTGCCTTTCTTGTTGGGATGATTCTTTTGGTTTCTAGAACACCCAGTGTGTTTGCTCTATAATAGTCTTTCTCCTGGTCCTGTCCTGGTGACTCTGCCCTCTCCCAACTTTGTGACTTGGTGTCTCTCTGTCTGTTACGGTATGGCCTGACCTGCATTTATGCCCTGCCACACCTTAAGTTTTGCTCAGAGCACCCGAGGTACTGTCTTTGTCAAATTGGAATTAATAATTAATATAAAAAGCTTGAAAAAAATCTGAATTTTGTTACATAGTGTAATAACTGTTTGTAGATACTGTTCCGAGATGTAGGAATCTATTGGTGATATAAAAGGTTTTGTCTGTAAATAATCAGTTTAGAGTCCAAATGATTTTAATAAAGAGAATTCTTACACAATAATTCAATAAATTTTAATATACAACCTGCGTGTCGTGCTTCTGTTGCGCAGTGATGCAATTGCCTAGAGTCTATTCCCCGTTTTTTCCCTCCTAACTGGAAACTCGAGCAGCAGGAGCTGGGAGTTGTGCCAAGAGCAGGGGCCCTTTTCCCTCCTGCCCCCTCCCTAGTCTGTGAGGTATTTTTGAGATAACCTTGTGCCACCTTCCACTGGTGCCGCCTTCTTGGTGGCACTTCTGCTGCCGGAGCTGGAACACCATCCCTGCTGGCAGGGGGCTGCGAGGGGGGGCTCTGGTCGCGGGGTTCCACCGGGGGTAAGCGGGGAGGGGGTTCCTTAAGGTGCAGTTTGTGCTGGTCCCTGGTGCTCGCTGTTGGCCACCCGCGTCAGGCAGGAAGCGGGGTTCCGAAATTGGCAAAATAATTCTTACAATAATTGCACGGCTCTTCCCAGACATAAAGCTGGCTCCTGGCCCGTCTGTCCTGTCTTTCCTTTTTGTTTTACTGGCTGAGTTCTGGGTACCGTTGGCTTCTCCCAGCTCCCCGCCCCGGGTGCCGCTGCCCTGGCTCCCGCGGGTCCCGGTGCCCCGGGCGCTGCCGGCGCTGGCTCAGCCCCCGGTGGCGCAGCCGCTGCTCCCCTCCCCCGGTTATTTTTAGTGCGGGGGCGGCAGGTGAGAGGAGGGGGGCACCGGCGAGCGGAGGAGCGCTGCGGGAGCCCCCGGCCTTGCTCCGGGAGCTGCTGCGGGGTTAACCCTTTGCGGCGGGGCTGCGGCTCGGGCTCCGCAGTCGGTGCGGAAACCTGAGCTGCGCCGCAGCGGGGCCCCAGTGCGGGGGGGGGGGGGGGGGGGGGGCGGTGTTTAATAATAATGATAATAATAATAATAATGTGATTTGTACTGTGTGGCCGTTTGCTCATCAGTGCCGCGTGGGTGCTGGTGTCCCATCGCGGCGGGGAAGGCGCTGCGGCCCCGGCTGCTCCCCGCGGAAGGGCGGCGGGGGCAGGTGGGCGCTGGTCCCCAGCACCGCGCCGCGGTGCTGCTCGGCTGCCTGCAGGCACTGCTGGGGGAGGCTGGCGTGCCTCGGGTTGGGTGGCACGGCACATGGGTGGGCTTGGGGAGCCTGGCCCCTCTCCCAGGCTGGTCCTGCCGACAGGCTGCTGGGAGCGGTGGGAAGTGCCAGGCAGCCCCGTTCTGGGGACGGAGGAGCCAGAGGGGAAGGATTTCTCCGTTTCCATCTCAGTGGACCTGTGAATTTCCCTCTATAAATAGTTGCTGTGGAGACTAGAGCCATAGCAGGCTGACAGACCTGCTGCCAGGGAAGGCAGGGAGAGGCCAGCAGTAAAATGAACCCACCGCAGCTGTTCTAGGTCTCCTGCTCCCCCGAAGCCGAGGTTGTTCCCAGAAGCGGTGCTGTGATCCGATACCCTGCCCCGCTCCTCACCACGTCCATCCAGCAATGCAGAAGAGTTTGGTCTGCTCAAGGACACCCCTCCTGGGCAGCGCAGACTGAAAGGAGAGCAGGACCAGCTGGGATCTGGCTTTAGGGAGCTCCGGAATGAGCCAGATGCCGGAGCGGAGTGCCCTGCCTGTGAGCTGCTGCACGGTAAGTCTGCGCAGGGCCCCCGGGGCTTGGAGACCCTGATGGGCTGCTTTACACTGTATGGTGCAGTTTACAGGGATGCCGCGCTCAGCGAGGGCTTGGCAGGTCTGTGTTTGTGCAGAAGATGAAGGTGTGTTGCTCTGGTGAGCTCTGTGACTCCAGAGGACCAGGCGCTGGTGGCGTGACTGGTGGCAGGCAGCTCCTTGTGCCATTCCGTGCAGGGCAGGTGGAGTTGTCCAGGCTGGAGGCGAAGTTCTGCTCCCTGCCTGTGGCTCCCGCAGACCAGGCAGGACCAGTATGTTTTTGGGCTGAAGTTCTCTGACCTGGCCCATGCCTGCAGCAAGCCAGTAGGTCTGTACAATGTAGCTTTGAATGACAAAAGCAAATTAACAGTTGCTTTTAATGTAAAGACATGAAGCGATGAAGGACTTTAAAGCATTGATTGTCCTTTATCACAAAACTTAGAAAAGTATGTTTCGCTCACCTGTAGCAAGTTGCATAGCAACGCTCCTCATCCTTTGCCAGTGCGTCCATCTAGCTAGGGTGGATGGAGGTAACCTTGCATGCCACCGGGTGGACTTGCCTCGCCTCGGCAGCAGAAGGGACATCAGGGCCCGGTGAGCTGCCCAAAAGCTCCGTCAGCCCTTGTGCTGGGGTGCATTTTACACTGAGTCTGTCTTTGGGAGTTACTTTCCCACCAAAAGTCTCCTATTACCGTAACAATCCAACTAGGGAAGGTGCCATTGAACTGCCATCTGCACACACTCTTGAGCTTTCCTTTGGCAGGCAAATGGTGGGCGACATAATAAAATCTTCCAGGCTGTTGCCGGACTCGCGGATCAGCCCCTGCTGTCCTGACAGTGTGAGTGAAGAGGGCGCGGTAGATTCTGGTGGTGCAGGAACTGGTGAGGTTACTGGTACGCTCAGTCGGCGCACAAATAAGGAAAATGTTGATATCACCTGTGTTTCACAGCTGAGATGTTAGTAAAAGAGTGGCTGTACAGACATGCAGCTTCCTGGAGGTTTATGCCTAAAAGAGACTGGTTCTGAAGGGTTAGAGGTGTAAAAATGCCATGGCTAGAGATGTAAAAACATGGAAGCGGAGGGTGAACAGAGCAGTGTTGGCTCTGGCAGTTTGGGTTGTCCCTGCCAGGGTTAGTCTCAAGCCCAGTCTGACCCTTAGCTGGAACCGTGCCGGGAGCTTGCCGAGTGCCCCAAGGCAGGCTGCATCCCTGGCTGCTGCGCGGGGAGAGGAGCATCAGCAGGTGGAAACTTCAGGCTTTTTGAGGAAGTTGTGCCTCTGCCTCAGCACCTGGAAGACACTGGTGTCCCAGAACAACTCCCTGTCACGTGGCTCCCACCGCTCCCACCACCTCCATCCCACAGGAACTATTTCTGAAAATCCTCCAGTACAGACGAGCTCTTAGCTTTAGTGACCTGATTTGAAGGATTTGAAGGTCAGTATTTCTACCCGTGCTAATGGTCTGCTGGGATTATTATCACCTGTCTCAAGCTCTGGCAATGTGTGTTAGCCTGAAGCTTCAGCCGTACAGCAAGTGGCATTGCCAAGTTACGGCAGGCTGGACTGGGAATACCCCAGCTATGGCAGTTTACACCTATATTTCCATTAGCAACACAGGTTCTGGGCTGCAATTTCAGGTGACTGGTGCTGAAGCCAATTCTACACGGGTGCTGCGAGGTGGGGGGACAGCAGTTGCATCAGTCTATCTGCAGTGTCTCAGTGTTTGTGCCTTGGGCTGTCATAGTAACAAACCCCAGGAACAGCCTCCCCCTCCGTCACAGCCTCTTGCTAGGGTATCACAGGACAGTCAGGGACAAACCTGTGCCCCGGCCCTGGAGCTGGGCTGCAGGCAGATCTGCAGTGTTGCAGTGTCTAAATGCAGGTCCTGCTTCATGCCCATCTGGAGCGTGATGCTCCTTCTGCCAGCAAAAGCCCAGAGATGTGCCCTCCTCAGCTGGGACGGGGATGGGGAGTGGGTGCTTTCCTCGTAGGAGAGGATCCCACAGTCCCTGCTAAGCCCCTGCAAATCCACACTGGGCACAGGGAAACCTGAGACACCCACCTGGCCCTGGCTGCACACCGCCAGGATCCCTGCCTGGCCCCAGCCTGCCAGCTTTCCTCTTCTGCACTCTTAAAATAATCCCTGCCCCTGTGAAGTGCCAGAAACATTTGTAACAGCCCGCTCCAGGGGCTGATGAAGAGGATGGGAAGGAGGGGGGTGAAGGGACAGCGGGGGTAGGAAAGGGCATCGGTGTGCACAGCATGCAGCAGAAGTAAGGCTGCCCTGCAGCTCTCCAACTCTCTTTAAAGGAATAAAGTGCTGAAGATCACACTGCCCGTGCCCGACCCGGTTCTCTGCTGCTTTGTCCCCCCGTGCCAGGACCTGCTGCTCTGTTGGGCCATGGAGGAGCAGGTGCAGGAGGAGATGCCAGCAGCCCACTGCACAGGTCAGTCCTCGGGCATGTGGCTCCAGAGCCAAGATCGTGCCACACTCTTCCCAAGCCAGAGGAGGCCACCAGGACCTGTCTGGCCGTTCCTCCAGGAGGATGGCTGTCCTCAGCTGCTCCTTCAGCCTAGGAGCATTTAGAGATGACAGTAATGTCTGTTGGTGATGGTCCCCGCAGGAGGCCACCACCCCATGCGTGAAGGAGACGTGTTCAACATGCAATACCAGGCTCTGCGCAAGCTGGGCTGCGGCGCCTTTGCCACCGTCTGGCTGTGCCAGGACGTGAGGTGAGGGGCTAAGTGCTTTTCAGGGAGGTGGGAAGGGCTGGCTGGTCTCCTGGGCACAACCAGCTGCTCTCGCAGAAGCAGCAGAGCACAGCTGCATGCCTTAAGCGTATCGGAGTCCCTCAAGCACAGGGCAAACCTGGCAGCAAGATAGTGGGGTGCAATGAGCAGAGCTGGTCCTCAGAAACCAAAGAACATAAATAAGGTGGCATCAGCCCTCGCTCTGCTTTTGTTCTCATTCAGACCCTGCAGTATGTGTGCTCTGCCTTTTTCTCTCCAGTCTCTTGCTGGTCCCTGGGGCAGCTGTGCTGCCAGATGCCGGCAGCATCACCAGGAGGGACGCCCACGGGCAAGGCTGCTTGCAGGAGGGCAGCACCTCCCTGGGAAGCCCAGGGCTGGGTGGCAAGGAGAAGGGGAGATGCTGCTGGTCAGGGCCACTCTGGCCTGCATTGGTTGGCAGTTGTGATTCATTTCCCAGGAGGAAGAAGCAAGTAGCTGTGAAGGTCCTGAAAAGCAGGGAAGGCTTTGCTGAGGCTGCCAAAGACGAGGTCGCTCTCCTCCGCTGTGTATGTATATTCTGGGGCACTTTTGCTCTGTGGGGATGGCCACTGAGTTCACATCTGAGTACCAGCCTCATCATCCCTTCTCCCTCCAGGTCTCAGTCTGAGGAGCTAGGTGGGGAACAGAAAAAAACCCCAAAAGTTAGGGAATTCATAGAAACTGCCCTGGCTCAGCACTGGCCTCTGAAGTGGGCACCTTCTCCTTCCTTCTGTCATACTGAGACATGCTGGCTGTGTCCTACTTGCCCTGTCAGCAATTTCTTTCAGCTGAGACTGAAATCCAGTAAATAGGGGGAACTTGCAGAAAGATGAGGCAGATAATCAACAGAAAAAGTGTTAATGTTCTTAAGCAGGAGATGGGAGTGTGTCTGCTGCATTTGTGTCATTCACAGCTCAGAGGACACTGGTCTATCACAATGCTGATACTGAAGGAAAAGGAAATATCTGGGGGGAAAAAAAAGCAGGATGTAGTGAAAATATAATAAACGTCTGAAGTCAGAAAGCTTCCTCCAGCCTTTGCTAATGGATGTGGTAATTAGGTGCCTGCATCTGGGTCTCAGCTAGCTGCCTTTGAAGATGGCTTGACCTGCTAGATCTAGAAAGGTCATGGTTACAATTCTTGAAGTTTGCCTAAATGCAAAGTTACATCAGCTTTAGATGAGCAAAAGCCATTACATTTTGCATTTCAAATTACTCTGAGGCCTTTCTCCAACAGGTCTGAGAAAGACTTAGTTCACACCTGTAAATCTGTAGGCCATATCCAAAGGGACATGAGCCAGACCCAGTCAAGCAAGAGGAAGGACCAAGGGGCACTAATTTAATGCAATCAGAGGGCTGCTTTCCTACACATCAGCACGATCCCGCACACAGACCGAGCCTGACCATTGATTTATTACCAATTCTCTCTGAAAGACGCGCCTTCCCATTCAGCAGAATACAGCTGGTCCGCAGGGCTGTTCCCACCAGCACAGGGTGGTCGGTGCCCGCAGAGCTGGCAGGAGAGACGATCTGGTCTGCTGCGCTTCCGTGGCTGCTCACCTCCATTGTGCCAGCACAAACCTCCTGGCACTGGTGCAGGCAGATCTGGCATCTCCACAATGTGCCAAACCCAAATCCCAACAGTTATGGCTGTGAAGAGAAAAAAAAAAAAAACCCTATGAACTGCTGTACCAGGATCACTGCTCTGTGAGAGCAAACTCCTGAAACCTTGCCACGCCAGTGTACCGTGCAGGTGCAGGAGCTGGGGGTACCGCAGCACCTGTGCTTGGGCAGACCGGGGGTTCAGCCAGCAGCAGATACCCAGCTGGGGGTAAGGACAAGCTAAGCGCAGGGTGCTGCTCCCATTGAATGCTCCCCTGGCCTACGGCAGTTTCCAGCTGGAGATTTCTTGGGCCAAGGGCGATGTCTGTGTGGGCAGTAATTAGTGGATTTACCTTCAAGAGACCTGCCCTGCTTTCTTGTGAGCCCATGCGGGCTTCATCACCTGCAGTCCCCTGTGACAAGGACTGCCACCACCTGCCCACTGTGCTGCATGAAGAGCCACCTCCTCTGTTTTGTTTTCGAACTTCCCAAGCACTAGGTTTGATGCCACCTGGTTCTTCTATGAAAGTTCTGCAGTCAGCCCATCCACCACCACTCTGTGTCTTACAGATCTCTGTGGTACTTGCCTGTAGCCAACCCTTCCTCAGCCCAAGGGAGCCTGCTCCGCTGGGTTCCTCCAGGCATGGAAGCGGCTCTACTCCAGTAGGACAGGCAGCCTTGGAGTGACCAAAGACAAAGTCTCTGCCGCTCTGCAGCCCCTTGCCAGAAATTGCTGAAAGGAATGTATGTTTTTTTAAAAAAAAAGGTCCCAGCCTGCTACTCTCAGCTGGGGAGGGACAAGGCCATTCCCACCCTAAGGAGGAGCAGAGGCTGCAGAAGGGCAAAGGAAACGGACAGCCATTGCTGGTGGGAGCAGGGAGCTGTGTGCTTAGGGGAATGCCCTGCCAGCACAACCAGGAGCACTTTCTGGGCCTCCATGGGATAGAATAAGCAGCAAGAAGTGTGCTAGACACTGTTAGCAGGATGGGTTTGAGTTACTCAGACACTGTGAGGGTGATGGTCCCACCTGGTCAAGAGCTAGACAACATGCAGAAACATTCCTTGGTAATAGACTTTGCTTGTGTTGTTTGGAGCCTGGTTTCCCTGATGCTGTTTTCATGGGATTTGTCAGGAGGTGCCAACTCCTGGCAGAAAAAGTCTGTAGAACAAGGTAAAATGGGTG
Source organism: Falco rusticolus (assembly GCF_015220075.1). Classification (NCBI taxonomy): domain Eukaryota; kingdom Metazoa; phylum Chordata; class Aves; order Falconiformes; family Falconidae; genus Falco; species Falco rusticolus. Next base: position 13,327,981 of record NC_051190.1, read on the forward strand.
CAAGATGTCCTTGTGCATATCCATGTCTCTAATTGCAGCTCTTGGAATCCTCCCTCAGGTGAGCAGTATGAAGAAGAAGGACCAGGCAGGAGAGAACATCGTCTCTTTATTAGATGACTTCAGAATGATCGGAGAGAATGGATTCCATATCCTTCTGCTGAGAGTGCTGCAGCTCTGGGTCAGCAAAGCCTGGGCTGGCCTCCAAGAGCTGCAGGATGATGCAAAGCTGAGCGCTCTGCTCCCATGGAGAGGACGAGCAGGGCCAGGGCACGTGGAGGTGGCTGGAGGAGAGAGGTTGGATAAGGAGATATTTGGCTGATCTAGTGAAGGGCAAAAGGCTGGTGGTAGCATCTTCTCTCTGTTAGTGAATCCCTGACTCTTTCCCACATGCTTGCTTGGTGTTTGAGGCGCTGGGTCCCTCCCTGCGATGTCTGATGGGCAACTACACAGCCCAGGGACTGCCTCTGCCTTTTGTGAAAAAATCTTTACAGCAGGTGAGAACTTAGCTGGAACTGGGTGAGGGCACCGAGGGACTCTTGGCATAGTCTTCATCTTGGGGTCATCTGCCATGATCCCCCCGACTACATCTGCCAAGGAAGGGGTAATACAGCGTGGGTGCCCAGGGCACGCACCTTTTTAAGGAAAACAGTAACTATTTCTTTTGGGTCTAAGGAGATAAAACGTTAATTAAAATGCAGTGTGGGAAGCCATCACCTCCCTGTCAATACCGGGGCACTCGCTGTATATTACTGCCCAAGCTCGCCCTGTCGGGTTTGGGAAGGAGCTGGGGCCACCGCCACGAAGAGCCAGCAGCCTGCAGACCTGCACCGGGGATTCGGGCTGGCACTTGTGTTCCCATCGTCTCAGTAATCACTGAATTCTCCAGCAGTTGCGCTGCTCACAGGAGTAGCAGGGGGACAAACAGCCTGCCATAGTTGTGCTTCTTGTGGGCAAACCATGTGTATCTCTGCCCTCCTGCTGCCCCAAGAAGTCCTGTCTGGCGGCAATGCCAGACCTCTGGCATTCGCCTTGGCATCCAGCTGCGGGTAGCAGTGGCAGGTCTGGCAGCTATCTGCACGGTACCACCAAAGGCTGCTCAAGGTCTCCCTCAGCACTGAGGGCTTTCCAGGGCTTTCTAAATTGCAGGTTTGGTTGGCTGGTCCTCCACCCATGTTGAGGTTTTCCTGCACAGGGTCAGCTCTTCCCTCATCCCCTGTAAGGATGTAGTGTGCTGATCAACCAAATCGTGAAAACTGAGTTTCTTATGCATTGGCTGGGAATAGCTAAGGAATGAGAAACCTGAGTGAGCCCCCAGAATAGTTAAAATTACATTTTGCCTCTCATACTGAGGTTTATCAGAGGTCTGCACGCTTGCCAAGATGAAGATTTGCTACCTCGATTCCTATGCCCTTCTAGGGACACTAAGAAAGAAAAGCGCTTCTTCCTTCATCCTGTTCTTTGGAATAACCTCTTCCTCCTCTGAAGAATCTCCACTAACAAAACTGCAGTGGCATTAATCTCTGTGCCCCATTTCACACCCAAGCCTTTTGCTTAATCCATTCCTTTATCTGCTGTAATTGTAAAATCTCAGAATCTTTTTTCCCCCTTTGGATCGGCACTGGGGCAGTATTTACTTCTGATTCCTTCCAGTTTAGCTACTTAAATCTTTCCCCACGTTTCACAGTTACCATTTAAGGGTGATATTTCCCTGGGGCTGGTATTCATCCCAGAATAGAATTTGATAATACAGAGAATATTTGCCAGCCCTTTATGACTGACCAGAGTGTTTAAAAAACAGATGTAACTCTCCCAGTAGCCTTTTTGCTGTTACTGATTCCTGATAGTGACTGCTTCTCTCTGGTAGGCGTTGTTTATCTCTCCCCTGTGACAGGGCAGACTCTCCCTGCTCCATTGTAAGCCGTTCTTTCCCTACATGGCTCTCCTGCACTGCCTTTAAGTCCTTTCTACATGCGCTCCCTCCTCCTGTCTGGGTTATGCTACACCTCCTTTCCTTTCCTTGTACGATGGGACGCCCTCCCATGCCATGTCACTCTATAACTGGCCCCCAACTTCCATTCGAATGATAATCAGCAGGAAGGCAGGGTGGTCTAGGACATAAAAGCCATACAAACACAAGTGTTTGTTCAGGAGAAAGTTCAGCTTTGCGATCGCAATGCCTCCTTGTAGCTCTGTCCTCTTTCCATGTCCTCTTGCCTGTCCATGCTGGTACCTGTGGCTTTTCACGCAGTGTGTCACCCTCACCTCCCCCAGCCAGCCACCTCCATGCTGGGCTCCCCAGGCCCCCTCTCGCTCAGCGTGCTGGGCACGTGGGGCTCCAGCGCCTGCTCCTCCTGCAGCGCTGCGTGATGAAATTCTTTGTGCCAGCTCGCACGGGGCCACCCCAACCGGTGTCACCTCCAGCTTAGTACAGGACACTCGTTACACAGAACCTCTTGTGGGTAGTTATCACCCGTGCCCTCTTTCTTTGATACCCGAACATGCACAGCTTGCACACCCGCTGCGCCCCACTGCTCCGACAGCGCTGGCAGCTGCCCAGGCGGGGAGCGGTGGGGACCCTCGCGTTGCCGATGTGACTTGCTGCCTGCTTGCCCAGGTGCTGGCAGGGCTGCACTTCCTGCACAAGTGCTGCCGCATTATCCACGCGGACATCAAACCGGAGAACATCTTGCTGTACGGACATGACAAAAGCCTCCAAAGGCTTCTGCCTGATACACTCGACTGCAGCCAGAGAACAGATTTGAGGCTAAAGGGACCAGGTGAGCACTCCCCGGTTTTTTTAACAAGGGACTTAAGTGTTTATTGCCAGGAGGGAAACACAGGCAGCAGGTACAGATATTTTAGGAAAGGTTTCCATCTCCTGCAATGGCCAGTATAAAACAGGATAGCCAGCTTATGTTGCTGAGAGGCCGCTCTGTTTCTGCTCAATACAAACTTCAGGCTGAGAGGCTACAAGCTGCTCAAGGCACCTACAGAAACGTGCTCTTGCAGGTAGGTTTGTGTGGAGAACAACTACAAGATCATGGGCATATGTTAACAGCTCCACCACGACCTCGGAGCTCATTCTTATGGCTTTAGGTACAGATTAGTTCCTTTGTTTTCAGCCACTGAAAGGTTTACATACAAAATTATTTGATCAGAAAGCTGTACGACACTTCTGCTCTTTATTTCCTGTATTTCTGAGGTTTGTGGGAGACTTGCATGTACTGCTAATCTTCAAGGCCTTTTGAAAAATAATTTATTTGCAGAGAACGGTGTGAATATCAAATAAGACATAGGGCTGGAGAGTTTCTTCAGAGATCAGCTCATCTCTCAGCAATGAGACCCTTTATATTATCCTCGCACAATGTTCTCCCATGAGCATTTCTCCCACGATGGTGCTGTTTTGTCTCTCGAACTCTGGGGCAATCAGGGAATGCTAAATTAATGACTGAGTCTTTTGCTTGGAGCAGAAAAGCACAATATTAGGCACAGACTGACAGCTCACTGTAAAGCGGTAGACCAAAAATTACCCTTCTATGGGGTCATATGAAAATGTAACCTTTATGGTGCTTGCCAAGCAGGCTGTGTCCAAGGTCTGTGACAGCCAGGACTGCTGAAGGCTAAGGAGGCATTACAGATGTTTTGTGTCTGGCTAGTGCTGGTAGAATGTGCTATCCTCCAGGCCCACAGTAATTTAACCATGGTGCTAGAGGAACCTTGCAGTAGGACAGGAGTACATGGTCACACCACTCCAAGCTACTGTCCTCCCAAACATCCTCTTAGATTTTGACTGGGTACCAGCTCTTCCTTTGTGTTTCCTAAAAAAAAAAGAGGTGGCATTTTATTGGTGATAAAAAGCATTTTAGGACCTTTTAGGCTGAAAAGCTTTAAAGGCAGGCATACGTGCCTTTCCTGTGGTAACTGATGTATTACCTGTTGGTTTGGAAAGACCTGGTTTCTCTCTGTCCTTTCCATCTAGGAGGTGATCTTGGCGATCGATTGGAAGAATCTGATTTAATGAGCATAGAAGTGAAGATTGCAGATCTGGGCAGCGCGTGCTGGACAGTGAGTCTGCCCCGAGTCTCAGTTCCATGACGATGCAGGATGCTGTGTGTTTCTTTCCATCCTGCCCTGCATGTCTGTCCTTTTACAGCTGAATAGCTATTTCAGTGTGCTGAAGAGGTGCCAGTTTTGAGGGGTGTTATATTCAGCAGTCCCGACTCCGAGCTGGGCACCGTACTCCTGGAGACGCTGCCAACTTTGGACGTTTCTTCAGCTTGCAGATGGTCCCTACAATTAGAAATTCAAAACAGTGTTCAGTGTGAAATGTTGGGAGATAAATTCACCCTTGTGTCAGTGAGGCTGAGAACGTGCCGGCTGTGCCCTGTGCAGTTTAATGCATGTATTTGGCTCTGCCCCGCAGCGTCCTCCTCGCCGTGCAGGAAGCTTGTGAGCACAAGTGTTGTGGTCACTTGTTTATGGACACTAACCGAAGGGAGTTTGTTTCCATTTCAGTACAAGCCTTTTTCCAAGAAGATACAGACTCAGCCATACCGTGCCCTGGAAGTGCTTCTCGGATTAGACTACGGCACTCCTGCGGACATCTGGAGCACAGGCTGCCTGGTAGGACTGGGGACGACGCTGCGCGTGCACAGGGGGTGACGGACAATAACAGGCCAGGGGCAGCACCCACCTATATACAAAACTTCCTTGCTGAAAAGGAAAAAAGGGGCAGTCTGCACTCATTCACTTTGGAGTGAAAGTATGCTGCTGATAAAATTGACTCTTAATTAGTTTAAGCTGTAAGGCAGTTCACACTCCATATATGCTAACTCATAGGCTTGACTGAGTCAGACACATACTGCTTTTCATCCCGATGGAGCTAAAGGTGCTGTTTCATCATCGTACAGATCAAACCAGTGTGAATATTTCCGTATTTTAGGATCAGTTTTGTGTAGCAGCAAGGGAAATTGGTACTATCAGTTAATGGGGAAGAAAAGCTCAAGTTAGTGAGTTAGAAAAAAAGTCAGACCGTGAATTAACAATGCTACTTCTCCCTGTCAAGGCATTTGAAATGGCAACTGGGGAGTGTCTCTTCGATCCTCAACCTGGGAAATATTTTTCCAGAGATGATGGTAGGACTCCCATCAATTTTATTCATTTCACTGACAGAAGCATCACAATCTTTGTATCTAGATGTTTTTTCCCTCCCTCTGTCTAGATCACGTTGCTCGTATTATTGAACTCCTGGGAAGAATTCCTCCTCAAATTGCTTTCTCCTGGAACAAGTCAACAAAATTTTTCAGCAGGCCAGGTAAGAACTGGAGTGAGGAAGTTTACTCTAAAAATCACTGTGGATCTCTGACACACTCCTTAATGCACACTGAACAACCCCCCACCCCCCCCAAATTACATTACACAATACAGGCTACAAGCAGGAACAGAACACAAGTGGAGATTTCATGAACAGCAGTAACACTCCCTGCCCTGCCTACCTTTGTAATCCAGGAGCATTCCAGGGATGAATGCAAGATCCTGAAAAATGGTCATAGCAAACACCCAATAGGCAAAACATTTCCATTCATTCTCCTTTGGATTTGGAGAGAATGGAAATACGGACAGGAAACAGCTACATGCCAGGAAGGCCGGAAAGTGCGTAACTGGTGGGATTTCACCCGTTCACTGGCAGAGAACAATGATGATCTGGAATGGGACACTCATATCCTTCCAACGTGGCTGTTATATTTAGCCTTCTGACCCAACTGTAACGTCTCTTCTGTTTTATTCTCCCCAGTTCCTTTCCCTTTGACTCATTAGGCTTGAAACCCTTGTCTTTGACTTCAAGGCATCACACGACTCCAAACTTCTGCAATTTAGTCTATCATCCTCTTTCTCTGCTTTCACGCGCACCAGCCACGCAGCCTCAGCCTCCCCCCAAGTCACTCCGTGCCGAGTGCTAGCCTTACGCTGCAGTTTAACAAGCACCTCCCAGCACATTCCCATCCTCTTCTTGCACTTATTCCCACTACAGAGCTCAAAAGAAATGAGTCAAAACTAGTTCTTGTTCTACATTCATTCTCTGTGCAAACCAAACTGGCCTGACCACATATGCCTAACCTGAATCGCTGCATGCCACCACATACTGCTAGGGATGAGGATAGCTCCTCGGTCAGCTGTGGCACACTCCTGGGCCCCGCAGAGCTGGTAGACACAAAATACATGAGACACTAGTGTGCTACTAGGGATGATAGCTTCTCGGTCAGCGGTGGCATGCTTCTGGGCCCCGCCGAGCTGGCGGGCACAGATACATGTACCACCAGAGTCTGGCGAGCTCTGGCACTGAAGTGGCCGACGCAGTGCGGGCCGCACGTGGGCAGGCAGAGGGAGCAGCAGCCGCACGGCTGCCCTGGGAATGCCTGGGAATGCCTCGTTCGCTCTTGGCGTGTTGTCGCCCAAGAGCAGCGCTCAGGGATGGGGAGGCTCCAAGTGCTAGCTTGGGTAGACGATTCTGAGAGACACCCGCTGGCCCAGCCCGCACGGGGCAGCGCGGGCGAAGCAGACCGAGAGGAGGGTGAAGCGAAGGGAGGGCTCCCTCAGGACGCTTTGGATGACTCTACAAGGCGAGCAGCCGCAGCCTCTCAGGCTCGCGAGTGTAACTAAGGCGCTGTGCTTACGCTGTCTTTGCTTAGGCGCTCTCCTGCGGCTCTCCAGGCTCTCCCCCCGCAGCCTGCACAGCACCCTGGCGGACAGGCACCGCTGGAGGCAACACGAGGTCACCCCCTTCGCCAGCTTCCTCCTGCCCGCGCTGCAGTACGCGCCGCAGCGCCGCGCCACAGCCGCCCAGTGCCTGCAGCACGCCTGGCTCAGCGCGCCCTGACCGGCCCCGCGGCCCCTCGCCCCCCGGGACACCCCCCCCCCCCCCCCCGGCCAGAGTGGCGGCGGCCCGGCCCGGCTGCCGCGGCGGGGGGCGGCGGGCGCTGCGCACAAGATGGCGGCGGGGCCGGGCCACCCCTCAGGCGCTGGCGGCTCGTCAGCCTCCGGCTGCGCGGCCTCTCCCCAGCGACCCCGGCAGCGGGCGGTGTCTCCGGCTTTGTCCCGCAGCTGCTCCCGCACCGGGGCTCCATTCGCCTTCCTTAAACGTCCTTTCAGCTCGCGTAGTCCGCCCGCAGCGTTAATTGGAACCAGCAATTAACGTCCTACGGTCTCGACGTCTGCAGGGCTGCTTAAGCCGGAGAAAGGGCCCTTCCGCGCCTGGCCGTCCTTGCGCTCGCTTCCCGGCAGCTGGGGCCCGGCCAGCCCGCCTCCCCCGGGGCGGCCGCGCTCCCCCTGCTCCCAATGAGGACGCGGCACCTGGGCACCGGGCACAGTCCCGCGGCCGGGCAGCCGCACCCGGGGCCACTCCCGACCGGCCCGCCGCCCCTCCTTCCCGCCGCCCCACGCAGCCGGCCCCGCGCTCAGCGCCCCACGCCCTCTGTTTGCGGCTCCGGGGACAGAGAACCAGCCAGCTGCGGGCTCCGGCGCTCTGCCGGCACCTCGCCCCACCGGCCCCGGCCTGCACGGGAGGCGGCGGTCCCGGCACGGCCTGCCGGCACGGCCTGCCCTCCCGCCCGCCTCAGGAGGGCCCGCCAGAGCCCAGCAGCTCGGCGGCGCGGCACCCGCGCTCCGCCAGGCCTCACGGGGAGGCACCGGTGGTGGGTGGGCCCCGGATCCCCCCCGGCGAGACCCCGACCCAGGGCCACCCCCCAACCCCCCCGCAGCGCGGACGTGCCGAGCGGCAGGCCCGCTCCCGCGCCGCTGCGCCTGCGCCCTGCGCCCCCTCCGCTCCCTGCCCGCGCATGCGCGGCGCGGCGACGGCTGCCGCCCAGGAATCTGGGGCGCCCGCACCGCCCCTTCTTTCTGCCACGTGTCCCGACGCGGGAGTTACCCCGCGGAGAGCGGCGCCTCGGCGGGGGCGGTGACGGGCCCCGCCGGCCCCGCCCCTCGGCACGTAGCGCGGCTCAGCCGGCAGGCTCTGTCGCAGCCCGCCTGGCTGCACCGCGTCGACGCTCGCGGCCGCCTCCTCCTCCCCCCCCTGCGGCCCCCCTGCGCCGGCCGACTGGCAGCTCACCGCGCCAATGGGGCGCCAGGACCGTGGGGCGAGCGGCGGGGCGGACGCGCGGCTCCCACTGAGGCAGGAGCGCGGGCGGGACCGGACGGCGAGTCGGCCAATGGCAAGCGTGGGCGGGCGGGGAGCTGGCGGCGGCGGGCGTCCCGGCGGGGCGGGGCTTAGCGCCGTGGCAGCCAACGGGAGCGGGAGTGGGCGTGTCCGGGGCGCCCCTGGCGCCGGCGCCGGGGATCCCCGTGCGCCCAGTGCCGTTTCCGCCCGGCTCGGGGAGAAGCCGCCGCTACTGCTGCCAGGGGGAGGGGCTGGCGCCGCGGCCGCCGCCGAGGGCTTGCTCCCGCCGGCTGCCCAGGAGACGCCGTGGCGCTGAGCCGGGCCTAGTGCCGCGCGGGGGCCCGGGGAACGGGCCGGCCAGGTAGGCGCGGACGGGTACCGGCCGTGCCCGGCGACGGGGCTGGCGGGAGGGAATGCCCAGGCGGGAGGGCGGGCGGCCGCGGGGGGCTCCCGGCGCGGGCCCCGGCCCGGCGCTCCGCCCTGCGCCAGCCTCGGGGTGTCCGGGCGTCAGGGCCCCGCCGTGGCGGTGGGGCAGCGGCCCCGGAGGCCCGGCCCGGCCCCGACCCGGCGGGGGAGGCCCGGCCCGGCGGCGCGGGCCATCATGGCGGTCCCGGTGGTGCGCGCCCGCCCGCGGCGGCCGGGCTGGGGCCGGTGGTGGCAGGTCGGTGCGGGGCCGCGGCTGGGGCCGGGGCCGGGCCCCGCCGCGGGGCTTTGTCGGTGGAGGCGAGCGGCGGGGAAGCCCCGCCGTAGGCTGGCCTCCTCCGCTCCCCCTTTTCCTCCCTATTATCCCGGGGGGGGCTTAGGGGTTGCTGTCCGTCTCGGGGCGGCCTCCTCCGGGCGGTCGCTGCCTTGCCCCGGCCGCCGCTACCCGCCCCGAGCCGCCGGCCCCTCTGGGCCTCGGGGGAGGCGGTGTTTGACCTGCATTTTCTGCTTTCTCATGGTGCCCGTGCGGCGTCTTCCCCCGTAACCCCCTGCTCCCGGCCCGCCCGGCGCCGCGGGCTGCAGCGCGGATCCTCCTGCATTTCCTCGTCCGTCACGCGTGGCCGCCGCGGGGTGGGTTCCCGGTCCCGCTCCGGCCCCCGCCGCCTTCCCTCCGCCGGCGCGGGCAAGGTCACTGTCGCCCGGCGGCTCGTCCTTGGGTGCCGGTGACCGGAGTTCACCGCCGTGTCGGGCGGGGAAGCGGCGGCGGGCAGCGCCGGGCCGGCCGCGGGGGAGGGCAGGAGGCGAGGTGCGAGGCCGCGCGTGGCCCCGTGGCAGCGGCGAAATGGGTGCAGCAGCGGCGCGGGGGCGGTCACAGCCGCTTCCCGGCCGTGTCCCCGCACTCCTCTGCTGGGCGCCGGGATCCCCGGGTGGGCCGTGCGGTTTTGGGGGGGGTGGGTCTGCAGAGGGCACGGTGCTGCATGGCCGCTCCGTGAGGGAATGGCAGCGCCGAGGGTACGGCTGGGGCAGGGGGCGAACGCCTCCCTCCGTGAGAAGGGTGCAGCCGGGTCTGGAAGAACTTGATGTTGGCGTCTGTGGTGTACTGGGACACCGTGGGTTTTAGGTGGTTGCCCCACACTGTGACTGGGTGTTACTACCAGAACCTAAAGCCAGAAAAAGAATTTCCGATTTCTTCATTAGAAATAGGAGATTCCCCTTTTCACTTGGATAGGAAATACTAGTTTTGCTTTTTTTTTTTTTTTTCTCTTGTGGTTGACCCAGGAAGTCATCTTGTCACCAGCCCTGTGGCTCTCCTTTGCTCTAGAGGTGCAGGGAGGAGGGTGTTGCTTTGCTCTGGATCCTGTGGGTAAGCGTGTAAGGCAGTGACAGCAGCTGCTGTTGGCTCTGGAGCTGTGGTTGCTATGAGAAAAGCTTCAGTAGACTTGGCTGCTATCTCCAGGGAAGGACAGCAGAGCAGCCTCCATTAGTGTGGTGGTGGAGAGATGGCTGGCTCACGTTCAGCAAAGAGCTTTTACTTTTCAGGCCGTTTCCACAGGCCCAGAGCAGAAGCAGGGGGATGTTTTGGTTGGGTGGGATAAAAACCTACAAGGTGGGTTTTGTCGCTGTTCTGGAGTTACTGGAATCGCATTAAAGAAAGCGCGGGCTGGAAACCCCGAGTTACCCTTCCCAGATATTTTGGCCCATGTGAAAAGTAGGACAGCGAGAATTGATATGATCTTCCTGCTAAGTGAAAGCTGCAGTCGTGTCTCTTTTGAACTCCAGTCTCCTTTCCAGCCAGTAACAGCCAGATGCTTTTCTTATTGTTTGTATGGCTCCTTCCTCCCCTTCCATCGCCTGGGCCCCACTTGCCTTATTGACTGGAATTTCTGCTGTGTGCGGTGGGTGTGTGCAGCAGACACCAGCCTGCTAGTGCTGAGGAGGGATTTTCCATTCACAGACCAGGGAACAGTCAAAATAAAGGCCCGGCTCAACTTTGGGTCTGGAAACAGAAAGCAGGGGAGAGGAGTTTTCCCTCTGCTGCAGAGTAGAATTTATCCTCTGTGCTTCTTAGGTAGTTGTATGTCAGAATGTATAGAAAATGCTGCTCTGCTGTGGAACAGGGAGGTGAAACTCCTGTGAATAATAGGGACAATTCCTCTCTTTCGGTTGACTCAAATGCTTGATGAAGGAACAGTTTGCAGGAGGAGGCCATTTTCGACGTGACTATGTATTGTGGAATCTGCCAGCTTCTATCCACACTTTGTCTGCTTGACTGCAATAGCTTCCTTTTTTTTTTTTTTTTTTTTTTATTTTAAGGAAGAATGAGTGCCTTTCTTATCTACTTAACTAACCATTTGGCACTGGCTGCTGTCTGTATGATATTGTGTTCTGGAGTTGGAGCTATCAGCATATTCCAGTGCATTTGTTAAAGATGAAACTGTTAGTTGAGGTATGCAGCATGGGAATACGTTAGCATTGGAAAACAACTGCCATCTTTGTAAACTAACACCTATAATGGGGAGAGCCCCTTGCCCTGGCCTGAGTTACCAAACTCAGATTTACTATGAGCTTGAAGCAAAAATTCCAGGACCAGAATAACGTGAGAGAGATTAAAATGTGCCCTTAAATCCGCTTGACTGGCAGCAATCATGTGGTAGATGCCAAACTCCAAGTAGCTTTTCTGTTTGAGGATCTGTAGCACCCAAATTGTTTCACAAGGTGGGGTGAGCAACTTCTAACCCACCTAAAACGCATCCATCACTGGGGCTGAACGTGATGTCTGCTGCCTAGCGTGGAGTGACATGACAACAGTAATGAACTGAGGATTTTCTGAGTATGAAAACTAGCTCCTTGGTTTAATAAAATACAGCAAGTGATCTTCATGGCCCTTTAGTCTTTGTTTACAGTCTCTCTGTGTGTTGTTTACAGTCTCTCTGTGTGTTATAATGGGGAATTAGTCCACTGCCTCGCATCCTGTTGGATAACTGGCACTGCTTTGACAAGGCCCTGGCTTTTCATTTTACTGTCTTAGCCCAAGTGACCTGAAAGTAATATTCCTTAGCTAATGTTGGCTGAGATTGCCCCACCCCAAGGTGGGCAGTGAAATCTGACGTACATTTAAATCTTTTTTTTTTTTTTTTTTTATGAAGAGGACTCAGTTACAGCCAGATCTTATTTTGAAAAGTAAAGTTGATAGAACCCACAGGAAAGAGATGGCATTGAACTGGCACCCCAGAACGTGCAAAAGTTTATGCTCTTTTTCTGGGGGTGAAAAACCAACCAACAATTGTTGATTTAAATTTTCCTAATGTTCCCTGAAGTAGTAAAAAAAAAAAAAAAAAAAATATTTGAATTCAGACTTCCAGGTGCGAAGCAAACAAGGGAGAACTAAATGTGTGATGTCCCAGACATGTACTTTATGGGTCTGACCAGTCGATTCTTTCTCCCATTTTGGGTGATCAGACTCTTACAGACTTGTTTTGAATGATGTGATGAGATAAAAATGTTTCTATCTATTCTGGCAATAGTAAAACAAACATAATGAGTGTTCAGAGGTTTGAAAATTCAAAAATCATTGTTCTCATGGCAATATTACTGTATTACAGAAGCACATTTGTGTTCTTACTCTGGTGTTGCTTGTGTGTGTAATTCTGAAATGTTGACAGTGAAATCTTGTCTTATGTGTAGTATATAAGAAAGGTTGCAATAGGCAAAGGGGGTTTTTTATGTATACAGGATGTGGTAGCAGTACTTTAGTTCAAAGTGTTAAATGTATGCTTAAATGTACAGCATGTGAGATATTAAATCTCAGTCGCCCCATGAAACTTAAGCTTCTGTGTGATTTTAAAATAAAGACTTTTTTTTTTTTGCATTTTACTTGTCTATTTAGTTTTTTTTCTCTTCCAAACCAAAAGAAAAATGACTATGGATGTTAAAGCTGTTAGTGTTTCTACAGCCAGTCTTCTGCTTCCATGACCGACTTGTAGCAAGAGTTAGCGCACAGTGAGTTTACACTTACATTGTTAGAGACGGTTTTGTATAAATCTGGCTTAGCCTAAACCTCTTGCTTATTTTGATCATGGAAGAAGCTCCAGACTAATGCAGCAGGAGTACAACATCTTGAAACTGTGGGAGCTGAGATGGGGATTTTTTCCACTTTTTCTCTTTTCTTAATTCCTTATTGAAGTTGCTGGGGGCTTCTTGGGATTTTTTTTCCACAGGGTTTGCTATTTTGGTGGCAATTTTCCAGTATTCCTGTAGCAAATCAGCCGAGCGGTGGCCCCTGTCCCTGCTGAGCAGGGAGAATGTGCAGTGCTCCTGGCCTCCCCGCTGAGCTCATGCAGGGGTGGGACTTGCTAAGCTGCTGAAATCGCAGCTAATGCCCACTGAGCATGCTGAGAAACAGTTTTTCAACTGCTCCTAGTTTAAATTTTTTTTTCTTCTATAATTAGTAAAGATGCTCTTTGTCTCAGAGGATGATCTACGCGACAAATCAGGAGATTCTTGTTCATCGTCCCCCACCCCCCCCCGCCCGAGCTAGTGGTGAAGCATTATTTTCCTGTAACAGAAATAGCTGAAGGGATTTTTCCCTCACTTCAACTGATGAGTCTGAACTTGAAAAGCTGTAGCCCAAAAGAAGAAATCTGCAGCAAATAATAGCCTTAATGCTAGTTTTTGTTGCCACAAGCCCTACAGGAGCGTCAATATTGTTGTTTAAATTGTAAATCTGCAACTTTCTGCTCCTTAAATCTAATTTAAATGCTTTAACAGTAGAACAAGCAAATTTATATTTTTAAATAATAAATTTGAGAAAGAAAAGTTTTCTTGATGAGTTTTATTTTCCTCCCACCAAGTGCACACAAATCTCAATTATTTTAATGAGCAATATGGGAAATATTCAGAAAAGTGTACTGATGTGCTCAGACTTCAAGGTGGAAAAATGTGGGAAGACTTGTCAGCAGTTTGAGTGGCAAGCTTTTAGTAAGCAGAAGTAATTTCTTTTGTGGTCAGGAATCTAATAGTCCCACATTCACCAAACATGGAGAAAAAAGGGGGAACGAAGAGAGAGAAACATAGAAGAGTGGCGTTGAGAAATAGTCAGGAATTTGGCTTTTAGAGTGAAGTTTAGAAGTGATCTGTTGTTTATGCTAAAGTTTAATCCTTATAAACTTGATAACGTTGACAGGTCTTGCATTCCTCCCTGAGGGTCATGGAAGGGCTAAGTTTAGCAAAGGGGAGGTATCCCAAGCAGTTAGATCTATGCAGTTCTCAAGGCAGCAAACTTCTTTGCTTATTCATCCCGTTCTAAACGAGCTTAGTTATTTTTTTCACTACAGGCAGCCTTTCGAGATAGAATGTGAGTTAGTTTTAAAACTCAAATGCTTAAGCTCTAAAATATTTCAAAGTAATTTCAGAGTAGAAAGGTCGCAGTGCTTTTGATGTGGTCATATTTAGAGCACGATTACCATTGCAATCATACACATTGACAAGAAGATACTGTCTAGATTTGGTAGCTGCTCGTTTAGTGACTCAGACTTATTCCTTTTGTCCTTATGGAGTTCATACCAGGTTTTCTTCTGCAGCCTTGTTGATCTATGGGGGCAAAACTTTTTGAGTGATCGTGCCAACAACCCAGAAAACAGTTTGAATTTCTGATACTGAGAAGAATCCTCTTGACTTCAAAGTGAGCAGTTTGAAATGCAAGTTGTTGATAGGGAAGGAGTGTGAGACCTTGACGTCAAATTTTTAACAGAACATGCCTGCTGATGATGATTCAGTACAAGAAAAAAAAAAGTTAGGATGTAGCTTGGGGTTTTAGTTTGTTAGTGTCAGATAATGCAGTCTCTTGGTTTTGCATAGACTTTGAATCGTGAAAATAAGTGGCCAGAGGATTTTTGAGGGTTGTGTTGCATGGAAATATTTGGGTAAGGAAGCCCATGTAAGACAGCGTTGCTCAGACTGCGGGAGGGAAAGACGCAGTTTGCTTGTGGGAGCAGAATATGGGAGCTGCAGAGGTGATGCCTGGTGGGAGGATGGGACTGGGAAGACTAAGACTTCTCATCACAGCTCCAGGTTGTGCAGAGAATAGGAGCAGAGGAGTGTTTTTCAGTGTGGCCCTTTCTCCCTTCTCTGCCTCTGCCCAAATTACATCTTTCTGGCAACATTCTCAGTCACACTCTGGGACTGGTACCACTTCAGGATGCCAGTGTGGGAGCTGCTCCCATGGAGCAATTCTTAAATGTTTTTATGGGAGAGAGTGAGGTGAGAATGTATCCTCACTTGCAGGCAGGAAGGAATATATTGGGAGAAGTTTGAGAACCAGTGATTTAGGAAACTAAAGTGCCCTGGGGGTTCAGCATGGAGCCTTTAAAATAGTTAGCATGTCTCAACCTGAGTTGCAGTATCAATTTATAGGTACTTGGAAGAATATATGAGCCTTTTGCATTCATGTGGCCTTCAACTAAAGACACTAAAACAAATTATTTCCTGTGTTTTGGTGGCATTAGGTTGAAATAACTTATAATCATGCTGCAAGAATGCTTTCAGTAATGTGGCTGTAGATTAACTTTTGCCACAGCAAAGATCTGGAAGCTTCCTGTATAAATACAGCTAAAGTGAACCTTTGAAGAAAACATGACTGCTTGATCAAGTTAAGTAGGCTCTCTTGACTGTAGAGGAGACTGGCTTTCTGATTCAAAGTTCTCTTACAGTTTCATGAATTTCAAGGATGTTGGGGTTCAGAATGGCCTGGAGGTTAATAGGGAACAAGGATACTTGTAAGGTGAAAGTCAGGTTCTGAGCTTGCCACAAACTGGCTTTGTTGTGCAGTTGTTCTAATATCCACCCCAGGGTTTGCTCATATATGGAAGTTTGTGTGTTAAACTGGAATGGGTGTCTGTGATGCACTGCATATTCTTTGCACAACTTTTGTGCAGGTTTTTGGTGCACGCTAGTGATATGGTTCCATCGCAGTTCAAGGTGACCTAACGTGCTGCTTCCACAGTCCTGTTTTCCACCATCACTTTTGCCTCTGTTCTGGCCCGCGTCTGCCCCCATACTGAACTATTCAGGAAGGCTACCATGACAGCAAGTGCGTTTCATTTTTGGAAGTAAGAGTTTTCTGCTGGCTTCTGCCTGAGCTGCTCGACTGTGGGGTCAGGTTAGCACCAGTGCAGAAAGGGATGGGGAGGCTGCACTGAAGCTGTGCCAGCTGAAGTCAGCTTGAAACTATTGCAGAACTGCACCCTGCTAGTGAGGTTACTCCGGGTGAAGTTACACGAGACAGCTGAGTACATCCAACAGCTCTGCTGCTGAATGGAGAAAGTTTTGCTCCCCCTTGCTCTCCCACCCAACGGGGAGTTCTAACTGTCTTTTCTGTTTGCCAGCTCTGGTTCCTGCTGGATCCCTTTTCTGAACTCCTTCAGCTTGCTAACCCAGCAGAAAGCTATGTTGTGGTTATTTTATGTTTTGGTTTTTGCTGGATTTTTTTTTTTTTTTTGCCAAGATAGTGAACCGAATTGGCTCACCAAGAGATTTGACAAGCATCCAGAGCCCTCACAAAATGAATAGGGGAGAACATATGGGTGGAAGTGCAGAGGATGTGGTGGGGACCGGAGAAGGGGAGCAGGGTCTCTGCCTTTTGGTAGCAGCACACAGTGTGGCCAGTTCACGCTGTCCCCTGTAACTTCACACTCCTTTTAAAGGAGAGCAAGCTACCATCCATTGCATGGTGAGCAGTCTGTGAAATACTGTGGGTCTGTGCCCTTGGGTGCTGTGCATGGAGTGCTTTCTTTAGACAAACCTTTAGTTCCTCGCTTGAAAATTGGTGGTGTAGTCTTTCCTTCACCTGCTCCTTTGCTTGGGGAGCTGGGCAGATGTTTTAATGTACGTTTGATCTGTGATGGTGCAATAGTGTTACAACCTAAGCATGGGGGGTAACTGTTTCAAAATAGCAAATTCTTGTAGGTGTTCTTTTGCAGAAAGCTGGAGTGCTGTCCCCTTTTGGAAGACAGCAAAATGTTGATTAGTATACAAGTACTACAAATCGGTGTAAGCAGATGCACCACACAGTGTTCCTTATCTTTTTCTTCATTTAGTTTTGTTTTGTTTTAACCTGGCAATTAGAAAGTCTTTATTTTGCATTTACTTGCCAGTCATTATGACTTGTAAGATACTGAGGCATGCAGAAAGTTAGGAATCACTGAAGACACATTCTCAATCAAATGTATTAAAAACATATAGTAGTAAAAACTGTGGCATGAATTCCATGTAACTTTGCTGAAAATATAGAGACATGAATGCTATTGGAACAACACAAAAATTTAGTTCAGCCAAGTCCAGTTGCAGCAGAAACTTGAATCCTATTTCTTTAATATGGAAAACTTGGTTATAGCAGCATATATTTGAAATAGAACAATTATTTGTGTACTGCAAGTCCTGGTGTGTGCTGCTCGCTCTGCCCCACTGCAAGCTGAGGCTTTTAGTTTCATACCTATTTGGTCTAGTAGAACTTGAGGCAGTGTTTTGGCTATTTGTGTTTGAATAAAGTTATTTAAATGTTAGCATGTCATGACACCTCCAAATGCATATTGCTGTGCAAAAAATTTGTTGGGCGTGAGCAGTATGTCTCATAAGCAAGAAATCTCATCTGGTGTAAGGGTGATCTTTAATGCAAACCTTTGCGAATAGCCCCAAATAGATCACTTTGCCATAAGGGAACTAAGATTGTATTTGCTGTCCTGTGCTTCACACCTGATAGAAGTTGTTCAGACTTTGTACTGTGGTAGCTGAATGCCTAGGTGGGCAGTAAGATGACCTATGTAGGTAGGGTTCCCATGTACTTCATTGGAATGGTTGTGCCCATGCCCCCAGATAAGTACCCAGGGTTGGGACACATCCTTTATCTGACAGGGGCTGGGCAGGAGGTGGGAAGTTTTACTAAGTAATAGAGATTGTATTTTGGGGTATGCTGTCCCAAACCTGTCTCTTTTAAGTAAGTGTCAGTAGGAAGATCTCTGCTGAGGTGTCAAAACTATGACTTGTGAGATATGTAAAGCAGATACTTTAATGCCACCCTGTGATGGTCCTACTTGGAGAGGCTGTTCTTGGGTGCTGTGCCTGAGGTGGGAGGCGCTTGGATGCTGAAGTCCCAGGCTGATGATGTCCTTTACACACCTATGGAAATCCCTGTTAGTGCTGCTTGTTACCTTTCCAGCTTAGCTACTGAAGCACTTGGAGCACCAGCATAGGTCAGATGGAGAAATTCAAGAAGCTGGGTGCAGAAGTGCTTGCACCTGGTGGCACAAGTCCACCTTTGGTGGATTCTCTTTGGCCACTGTGGGTTCAGAGTATCCTTTAGGAAAAGTTCAGATACAGAATTTGTAAGATGAAAAATTCACAAGCTGGGAAAAGACTTTCCCCACAAGCTGCCAGAGAACGTAAGAGTGAAATTAATGTGTCACAGTTCCTGTTCCCTGCTCCTGTATTCCTCAGTCTTACATACGCAGATAGAAGTTAGAAATTAATAAAGAATAAAGTGCTAGCATATTCTAAAAGTGAGACTATACGTTGAAACCTGTAGTCATTAGTTAAGCCTTTCTTGAGTGCAGCTTGGGACTGTCGGCTTGAAACTGGTCAGCAGAAATTTGTTGAATCACATGTGGAGAAGATGACGTTGAAGGAGCAGGGAGAATGAAAGGGCATGTCCAAATGTTGGTGTAACTTCTCTGGTTTTTGCAGAACTGTATGAAAAGGTTACCAGGATCCTTTCAGTGAAATGCTGTTGTTTTTTTAAAAAACATATCACACAGCAGAGATGGATGGGGGTGATTTAGGAGCAACCTATTCTTGTGAGCAGTTTGTGGCTTTCTGTTGCTCTTCCAATGTCAGAGTTTAAGGCATCACTGCTTTTCTGTGCGACAGTGAAGTAGGCTGTTCTTATGAGAGTCACTGTTTTGAGGTAACATTTGCAAGGAATTCTGAAATTTTCAGTTTTATGTGAAGAGAAAGTTGTGAGGGAGGAAATAAATGGCCTTGAGGTATTTGAAAAATGATAACAAAATTTTTACCTAAATTTATAAAAAGGTGGTTGTTGCTGGAGTGGTATGTGGGTTTAAAAATGTAAAAATTCATCTCAACAATGGGACTTGCTATGGAGTTCTGTTACTATTGACAACTTGTGATTTAGCTTAGGTTAAAATCTCTCCAGTTAAACTGATCGTCCCCATTTTTGGGAGGCTGCTGCTTGTCACCCTGGATGCATGCGTGGGTCCTTAGCCTGTACTGACTGTGAATGGAACAAGTCTACAGTGATTTACATTTTTTTCAGGTGTTTTTTTCCACCCAAAAGTTCAAGATGCAATTTTGCCAGAGCAGTTTGTCTCCACTCCTGTTCTGGTTAGATCTGGGTTTAGCTTTAGCTTTCATGTGTAGAAACACTGTGTGACATCTCAGACGTAGTCTGATTTTACTGATAGGAAAATTAAGGCACAAAAAAAGCGATTAGCTTGCTTAGGACATCTTATAGACAGTGTGGAAGTAAAACATGGATTTGGTTTTGGTTTGGTTTTACTTTTTTACACCTGGGCTAGTGATGCAAATTGCTTCTCTTACACTTCTTTAGGTAGCTGTCTCACCCATGCCAGTCCTCCCCTCTGCCCACATGTCCATGTTCTGTAGTGCTGTGTTGCTTCTGTAATATGCCTTTGTGTTCTTTCAGTAAAGCAGTCGGTGGTTTTAATACTGATATTGATAGATGTGGGGGGGGAGTCCATTATGTAGTGGATACAGGTGGAAAAATCTCTTGTATGAGTTGTTGATGGGGAAGTGTGGTAGTGTGAGCCAGGGTGTTTTTCCTGGTTGTTTTCACTAGCTTTGTAATGCTACAAGATAGTTAGGGTTAAGAACAATGTTGCTACTGATTTGTAGCCATCAGGACTGATAAACTGTGTGAAGGGGCCTTCAGAGTATTTTGGCTATCTGCTTGGATGTTTAGTACACAAAGTCTTATCTGCATTATTCAGGAAGATAATTCCTGTCTGTGCTGCTTTCCTTCTGTGTTGAGATCGTTCTCTTATCCAACTGTTACCCAGCTGAGGTCTCCATAGTTCTCAGTTTTGCCATAATGACAAAATCAAATTAGCCCTACGATGACTGGTGAAATTCCTCTAGGTTAATGCATGTTGCCCTGAATATTTTCAGGCTATTTTTTTCTTTGGATAATTCAGCATCTTGTGTTTGAAGGGAAAGGAGGAAAGGTGCAGATTAGGAAATGCTGCTGTTTAAGGTACAGGGAGGAGCACGTAGCTTGTTTCTAGAACATAATCTGTCCAGCTGTGACTTAGTCATCTTCAGTCTTATATAAAATGCGTCCAATCTAAACAGTTGAGCGTCTCCCTCCTGAATGCGGCAAACCAGCGTCTTCTATGCTTATGTGAAGCTGTAACAGGCGCAAGCCATCTTCTTAGGAGTGCCTTCATACTTGTGAACCTGCAGCATCCATCATGCTGTCAAGCCTCATTTACTCATGTGATGGGATTTTTTTTTTTATTATTATTGTTCTGTTTCACAATTTTTCTAAGTTTAAAGAGGCTTCTTGCTGTTGGCAGGGAATATAGCACTGATCGTCCCAGACAGGAGAGCAGAAAATGTAACATGAGAACAAGAGTGACTCTCCCAAGTCAGACTGAAGGTTTTGTTCATCTCTGACAGGGCCAAAAATTGATGCTTAGGGAAGAACGTAAGGTGAGAGGATCACAGTATCTTGGCTAACATCTCTAATTTCAGTGTAGTAGTTCATGCTGTTATGTTAAATCCAGCCCTGCTCTTAGTCACTTTGATTTTACATAGCTATTCTTTAAGGGAAGGGGGATAACTTGAGTATTATGACATGCTTTTGTATTGATAAATACATGTCCACATTAGTCCTTTGTTTATATAATTATGTGGGTTTTAGAGGGGTGGGGGAGATTCTTGTTAGGGGCTGAAGCAAGAACTGGTAAGTTTTGTAGGAGCTGGCCTGTGTGAGTTGAGAGATACTCTCTGCTAGTTAAGGGATAGTGGACATTCTTATTTAGGTAGTCAAGGAAACAGATGCTGTGAGTGTGGTGTTAACAAAATGTATTGATAAAGATAGATGCTGATAAATCTCACCACTGTGGACAAGGAAGATAATGTTTAAAATTATATCAATATATTTGCCACTAATACATGTTTCATGAAACTGGGGAAGCTAGCATCTTAAGTCACCTATATATGCAGTGAAAGAGGAGTCTCCCTCGGAGGGGTAGTTAGAGCTTGTGTTTCACTTGGGTAGTTTGAAGCATTCGTCAAAGGCTTCTGAGGAAGTGTTTGATGTAGTTTTAGCTTTTAAAAAAAAGTTTTACCCTTTTTCATAAGAACTACAAATGTACTGTGTTCGCTCTGAAGACTTAGTGATTTGGTTTGGTGCTGCCTGGGGACCTCTAGGTTGCGTGATTTTAAATTCCCCCAAAGAATTGTGGTAAATCTATATGCTGTTTTTTAGGCTGTACTTGACAAACATGGTCTATCTCATTTGTAAGCTCAATGCCAAGTGTAGAAATGACTAGGTGAGATTTTCCAGTCTTTGTTAGGTGGAAAGTCAGATCATCAGAAGGTTATTTTTGGCCTTAAAGTGCATAGTTACGCAAACACTTAGTGGCCCTGGAGAAGAAATGAGCAATGCCCTGAGCAACTTGATCCAAGTTGGCCCTACTTTGGGGAGAGGGAGAGGGTTTCAGTCAGCTAACCTGCAGCGGTCCCTTCCAACCTGGATTATTTTGCGGTTCTGTGGAAGTTGGACTGGGTGTAGGAGATGTGTGGGATGCCTGTTTTGGATGGAGAGGGCAAGAATTAGGAGGAGGAAGGCAGGGTACTCTGACACTAGAAATGGTTGTGCTGCAGAAATTGCATTAACAGTGGAGATGTAAAATATCTGGGATTGTAACTTGGAAAGGACACACCTAGCTTTATAGAAGATTGTGAGATGATATCAGCTTTTAATTTACTGGGGTTTAGAATTTTTTTATCTGGATGGCATAAAATATTTGATAAAGCTTCTGTCAGAGAGACGCTAGTGGCATAATGAAGTATGTTCAGGGAGTTCTGAATTGTTTTGTCCCGTGCCAACGAAATATATGAATCCATCCAGTTGCAAGGTGATGCATTTGTTAGCAAAACTGCAAACTCACCTATAAATTATGAAACAGCATTTTGAAAAGCAGTAGTTCAGAGGGCTTTAAGGTCTTTACAGCTAGTTGCCTCTACATGGTACTTGGGCCAGTATTTTATTTAAAAGGGTTAATATGATTCTTGGGCATATTGAGGAGGAAAGAAAGTAGGGGAAAGGAATGTGAAGCAAAAATAAGTAATCTTATAAACACAGCAACATTGAGACTGATGCTGGAATTGAATTTTGGTTTCCATGCTTCAAGAAGAATGCCAGTGTATTTGGAGAGAATTCAAAGGACAGCTGCAGAAATGATCTAGGGACTGGAAAATAAGCCTCATGATGTGAGGCTTAAAGGAGCTCAACTTACTCAGCTTATTGAAAAGACAATTGAGAAAGGACTTGATCTTTCTCTAAAAGGACTTGTGAGATTTCCTGACAAAGGCATAACAATATCAACTGAGGTTAGACAAATTCAATCTTGAAGTATCGTTTCTTAGCAATGATAGTAATTAAACATTGGACCAGTTTATAGGGAAAGGGAAGGAGCGAACATTCATCTTAGTCCTTTAAAATAGGCCCAACTAATTTATTTCTGGAGAAAATATGTTGTGATTTTTTAAAATATTTTTTTTTATGATGATAATACTTCTTTCCTGACAGTGGGGTTTAAGAATCTTTAAAGGTTTTATGCCCTGATCAGTTGGCACAAGTTCAGATATATGCACTTGCAGTCAAAGCCAAGATCATGAAATTAAGATGAATTTAGAGGAGAAATAGTTAAGCTGGTGCTCGAATACTGCCTTGCGTAAGACACGTAAGATGTGAAGGGAACTCTGAAATTTAATGCTTTGTGGCTTGCATCGTTGGAACTCTGTTCTTTCCCATACTGCGTTGCTTCAGATGTTTAAGATATGGTTAAGACTTTCTGAAAGCCTCTACAGAGAAGCCCTGATGTAACTGTGTACACTCACTGTATTCAGATGAGCACTTCTGAATTCCAGTTGACCGCAGCAGCAGAAGTCTGTAAATCTTTTTCATCCTTTTTTAGAAACTATTGAATAAATTGCACAATGGCAATGTGATTACAGTTCCTCTGAGAGGTGAAGTAAGCACAAGCTCTCCTGGTAGGTTTCATTCTTAAATTAATGTAGGATATTCTCTACTGCTCAAGTTAACTGGACTTAGTGGGAAAGTTTGTATTTGGAACTGTATCAAATAATTGTCAGAAGCAGTATTCTAATGGCACTTGTTTGCTGGTGTTCATGCCATCCAAATGAGAGTATTTCAGTGATTCTGCTCCTCCTTCACTTTGTAAATTCACCTAGGGAATTGTGTGACTCAGTTTGGTAATGGCTCCAGATCATGCTTCTACTTTTTATTTGCGTTTGTCCATTCCACCACTCCCTCGATGGCTGCCAAGTTTCTGTATTTCCATAGATTACCTTGTTCCAGATGCCTTTGCAGACATGCAGAGCTCTTAAATTCCCTTCTGGTAGCTCTCAAAATCTGTTGCTTTGTGCAGGTAGAGCTCTCGGTCAGTCCTGCCTGTGTGCACGCTCGTCCTTGTCTGCGCAGAGGAGGACGTGGAGCTACCTGGGCTGCTCTCACCTCTTCTCCTGCGTGGCTGCATTCCTGCCTCTCCTCTCCTCCTCCAGGTCTGGCCAGGGAGGAGCCCCATTGCTCTCATCTCTGCAGCTGTGCAGCAAGGAAATGCTTTTGTGTCCTAAGGAAGAAGAGGCAGCTCAAAACTCTGTAGCTTTTTGAACATTGAGCCTATTGATTTGTCACATAAATCAAACTGTTTCTGAGGTGGGAAAGAGCTTGTCTAGCAACTGCAAGTTTCCTTGCTTAGGGCTAAAGGGATAGCAAACTGCAGAAACGTGTTGGGGCACTACTCAGTGTAAAGTGAAGGCCTCCAGCTTCAAGATCCAGTGCAGCAACCCCTGCTACTCACCTTGTCCAGGCAGCCCTATCTGTCTTAACCTGCAGAAGCAACTCACAGAAAGTGCTACACGCAAGAGAGGTTGTGAAGTCTTAGCAGTAAAGAAATCTGTCCCCTTCCCTGCCTTCCCTCTGCATTCCCCTCTCCCCAGCATCGAGAGGCTGGTGGAGGTGACCTGCTGGAGGAGGGTTGTCCCATCTCTTCAGCATGAGCAGCTCTGGTGTTTCAAACTCTTAGCTTCATCATGTGGTTGTACATACCTGCTTAGTAGCATTTGTGATAATCATGAAAATGCCCTCAATGTATTACTCTGCTCATAATTCTATATTCAAAAAAGCCAGCAGTTGCGGGAGCAGACAGCATTACATACATGTGTTACAAAACCACTCACTCAGCATCACTTCTGTGTGAGCTTTACAAGAAGCACTTGTGATGTCAGTACTCCTGTGTTACCACCCACAAGCAGTTAAGGTGGTTGGTTACACAGAGAAGGTCTTCTCAGAGGAAGAAATTACTAACTTATCTGCAAGTCACCACTAACAAATCTGGTTTAAGTGACTTTTGTCTTTATTCATTCACTGGTTGCTGGTTGCTGATTTCTCGTCATCTGCATTTACTTTGAAAATGGGTTCAACTGGATTATCTGCTTTTCGTCTTCTTAACAAAAAACCTGAGCTAGTCAAAAAAGTGACCGTGGCTCTCAGGGCTGTCTGTACCACCAAGCTTTGCATTTCTTGCCAGCAGTTATGAAGCAGGTATTTGGGAGCTTCCTGAATAAGTATTACATCTTCATCTCTGCACTTTTAAGAGCAAGTCTTTGATTATCTTTTTAGCAAAAACTTTGCAGAATAACTTACCAAAATTTATATTCCTTAAAGCTTGATGGTCCAATATATTGTTGGCTGATGACTTACTCTGTAAACCTGACTATTGTAACATTGCAATTGGGTGAACATCCACTGTGCACAGAGGACCCAACATGCAGAGCCAGGGTGTGCCATGCTGCCTTGTCGGTAGTACCTGCATTTTGGGATCAGCATGTATCTTGCCAGTGCCAAAATACAATGCAAGATGCAAGTAAGCAAGAAGAGTGAACCGCGATAAAGAACATCTCTTGAACATAATTCAGCATCATCAACCAGGTGGAGGCCACAGAAGGGGAAATAAGGGTTTTTTGGCTGATACGCTGCCTTTGGGCCTTTGTGATTACTCTCCACCACTGTCCTACTGACTTGTCTGCACTGACAGGTTTTGTGCTGGGAAAAGTAGATATGCAGAAAATGTGTGAATTTTCTAGGGGTCCCAGAACCATCTTTAACTGACCGAGAATGCCACTGGGCTCTGGTGCCTGGGCAAGTGCCACAGTCAGCGATGTTTCCTACACAGATGTCCCTGAGACGGGGATGTGGTGGGGCAGTGCAGCTGGTTGAACTTTGAAACCTGCCACAGCACTGGAAGCTTGCTGAAATCCTGTAAAATTCACTGGACATTAATGCTTAAGTGGTTACATAGCTGTGTTTGAATGGATCCGACTGGCCACGTGTGGCCCAAGTTGCAGGTGTAGCCCGGTTTCCCACTCGAGGTGCATTGGACAAACTGGTGTTTGTTGGGACGCGGCACAAGAGCATTATGTAAGCCTGGAGCAACTTCCTTACAACGCACAGAAAAATGTATTTGCATGATCTCGACCCCAGGTGCGTGGCTGCAGAACCCACCGGTCACAAACCGCAGAGGCCGGGCTGGAGCCAGGAGGGCACTCGGTGGTGGTTTGGGCACGAGGGGATGGTCAAAGCGAGCCCTGTAATGGAAAGCAAGGCTGAACCTTCGCTTGGGAGCCGTGGCTCCATAATTGCCACACTGTATGATGTTGCCATGGCTGCCTGGGCTGTCCCTGCGTGGTTTCCTGGTGTGTGAGAGCGGGGCCAAGGCTGCCGGCGAGCGGAGAGCTGCCGTACGTGTTTGGGGAGCTCAGGCGTGCGCTGGCAAGCCGCGGTGACGGGAGGATCCCGTCTGGGAGCTCTGAGGCTCGGAGCTCGCTCTCTCCCCCGGCTCTTCCCTGCAACAGATCACAGGATGAACTGTGATTTTTTTGCAGGACTTGAAAACCCCCTTTTACTTCTTTCTGTCTATCGTAAGGTCCTTCGTTCTGCCGAAGCTGTGGTCGCGCTAGGACCAAGGTG
This sequence comes from Falco rusticolus, assembly GCF_015220075.1. Taxonomy (NCBI): domain Eukaryota; kingdom Metazoa; phylum Chordata; class Aves; order Falconiformes; family Falconidae; genus Falco; species Falco rusticolus. The sequence continues at coordinate 13,353,867 of NC_051190.1, forward strand.
TCAATGTTAAATGGAGGATCCGGGGGGGCTGGGGGGGGGGCGGGCACAAAGGGAGGCCTGGTGGGGCTCGACGGGCCTGGATGGGCTCCGGCATGTTTTGATCTGAGAGCCTTTGGCCGCGTTGCCATCTGCATAGCCTGTGAATAGTTTTCTCTGGCACAGACCTTGTTCCTCAGTGTTGCATCATCTCTGGGAGAAAGGCCAGGTCCGGAGCCTCAGCACAAAGGCTTTCTGAGGCCGATGAAGCTTGTTCTGTGTGTGGAACATCTCTTTCCTTCCTGTCGTCCTTCCATGGGATTCCTGAAGCGGCCTCCGTCTGAGAGCCCCTTCGTCAACAGCTGCTTTATCTCCGCTGCTTCCTGCACACCTGGCTGATGCAACGTCTGCCTTGGAAGCCACTGCTGGAGTCTCCTCTGGAGCTGGGTTGTTTGCCCTGGCTGGGAGTGGCCAGGCAGGCAGCCTTCATCACATGGGGGCCTTAAATAGATGTATAAAGGACGTACAGTGAGACCTGCGAGGCAGAGAGTGTTTAGTGGGATTATGGAGAAATCTTTTTTCCAATACTAGGGCTGGAGGTTGCAGTCCTACTCCTGGCAACTGGTTAGTGGTTAGCCTTCCACTGGTTGCAACTTCAGGACGTTGCTCTGTGCCAGTAAATTCTGCTGATTCCCCTTCTATATTCAGCGACTTCCCGTGACTCTGGACTATCCGGATTCTCATGGGAACTGTAATTCGCTGGGTTTGGATTTGATCCTAGTTATTGCCCTTTATTGCTCTCTTTCCCTCTGACATTGCATGTGGTATAGGCTTTTCTCTGAAATATCTTGAAAACACAATTTCAAGGTCTGAAGGTGGTTTTTTTCTGGTTTTTTGGGGCAGGGGTGTGCCTGACAACCTTTTTAATGTAGGGTTTGTCTACTTAGGAAAGTTTAATACACAGGTACAACCATTCATGTGAATGCTATTAGATTCACAAGCAACAAAATTTAGAACAAGGAAACACTCTGGTCTGCTAGAATTAAACCAATGTTGTTTACATTATTTAAATTAATCTTGAGTCTTATTTTAACCATAGCCATTTTCTGGTATAGGCAGGCCTTTTAAATTGAGTCTGAAAACATAGCAGATATATATGGACAAGGTGTGGCAGACTGAGCAGTGGTGTTTCCAGTATTGCTGTTCCTAGCTGTCTGTGCTGTCCCATTGCAGAAATTTGTTGCCCCTTTAACTGTATTTAAAAGGGAATATGTATTTTACCAGCTGCTGATTTTAGTCCTGTCATCTTGGCATCAACTGCACTTGACGAGACATGGCAATATTTCCTTCCTGCCAGCTGTTTTGGCAAAGGCTTAGAGGGGGCAGTCGCAGTAGTAACATCAGCTGCCACAGCTGGATTCACTGGAGGTTAGTTGTCAAGCTCTTAATCTCAGAATATCAGTTCTGCACCTTTTTTGGTGATTTTTGTGATTTTTATGACATACAGACATGTGACTGTTCTTCACTCCATGGGAAATGAGAGCAACAAACTTGCAGTATAGAACTGGCACAGCCATTAGGATGTGTTACCCTGGCTGCAGAATAGTTTTCCCCTGTGACTGTCCCAAAACAAAAGTTTGTAGAACTGAAAGAAAAGAGGGATGTTCCTCCTCTTTCCTGTTTCATTTACTTCAGTAATCATTCTTTCATCATTTCTGTGAGGCTTATATGTAATTATTTTTTCTCTTGTATGGGAAATGCAATGGAAATCCATTGTTAAACATACATTCCATTTTTAATTAGAAATCCATGGTTAATGGTTGGACTTGATGATCTCAAAGGTCTTTTCCAACCTAAGTGATTCTGTGATTCTATTCTGTGATTGCTCTATGTCTTTCAGAAAAGAACAGAAAAACATATTTGCAAAAATAGAAGTGTTTTCAGGGAGCTGCCTTCCTTTCATTTTTGAAAATTTCATTTTAAGTGCTTCAGTGTTTGAAGAATCTGTCTTCTTCACCGATGAGTTGTTATGCTGTGAGATAGTGGCGGTGTAAAACGATGGTTTTAGCATAGAAAAGGACCAACAATTACTCTTTCTGAGCCTGTGGGATTTTCTGAATTTCTCCACTATTACCACTATTCTTTAAGTTTTATTTTGCTGATTAACACGTTTAAGGTGTTGGTGTTTCATATAGCTTGCTAGACTTTCGAAAGTATTACCTTGTGAAGTTTTCTTGAGCATTTCTCTGTTCGCGGCCCTTAAAGTTACGAGGACTTTGATATGAAGTTCTTGGTTAGGATAGTCCTTCTCCCTTGACGCTGAAGTTGTTATTCCTTTAAAACATCATCTCTGTCACTGTCCTGCTCAGCAGACTGTGTGCAGACCACGCTAATGCAGTTAGTTCTCATCAGCGTGGGGTACAAAGTTTCCTGGTGTCTGCCTGCCACCTCTCCATAAACATACCTCAGAATAATTTGGTCTACCACGGATCACTGCTACTCTGTAATTTGCTTCCCCTTTCTAATTTGGCATGTATTTGTTTATGGAATTATCCTTACGTATGACTCTTCAACCAATTTCAAATCAATATAAATTAAACTTTCCAGTAAGGTTTCACGGTACAAATTAGATGTTTTAAGAAAGTCCAAACAAACCCTTGCCTGACATCTTCCATCTCCGGAGTGTCTTGGATTGTAAAGAATGTGGTTGAATTGTCCAGTAGAAAGTATTTCTGGAGGCAAAGTCTTATCTGCCCTTCCTTTATCTCTTATTAAATTTTTCTTCTATTTCTTATCACAATTCTTAGTGAATTTCTTGTGAATTCTTAGTGAAATTCTCAGTGACTAAAAAAAAAAAATACAGAATTATTTTTTTTTGTCTGCAAAACAAAGAGGTTTTGCATCATTTCTTGACTGCTGAAGCAGCAGCAAAGTTTTGAGGTTATTCTTTTGCTTTTCCAAGTAATCTTTGCAGTTTTGGGTCAGTTGCTGAGAATACTTGACTATGTATTTCGTAATTCTCTGCTTGATGGTTAATTTCCTTCAGTCGTTCACTGTCATAGTTTGTAGTCCCTTAGGGTGTAGTTTGAAGAGGAGTTTAACTAAAATTGATGTTTTCTTCATCAGATAAAATTATGGAATCCCATGGCTGGACATGATGAAAATAATCTTAAAATAGCTTAAACCACTAAATTTTCCAGCTGTTTACCAAAATTTATCAAAATTAGTTTAACTTGCATTTTAAATGTGGCTTACATAGCCTTCGCTGAATGGTTTTATCATGCTGACTTTAGCTTAGGTGTATTTTAGGACATGTGTTGAGTAGTTCTAGTGCTTTCATGAAGTACTTTAAGAATAATGGGAATAGTTAATATAATTTCATATCTTGCATGGAACAACTTGAGTGATGCATAGGCCCATGGATACCAAACAGTGTTTGAGGTCACCCGTGTCCTAAAAGCCACAGTCATGCCTTTCCCCGATCCTTGACTCAAGGTCTTGTGCAGCATGGTGAGCAGGATCGGGTCTCACTAGGTTGTTGCTTTTTGATGCGTAACGATTTTAAAATGCTGTTATTCTTCTTCTAAGAGCTTGTTGGTGTTTATCACTGTTCTCCACATCCCAGAGAGCGAGATGAACTCTCAACCAAAGGTTTACATGCAAGCATTTATTTTTGCATATAGTTGCTTATGTATAAAACAGGAGAGAGTCTTAAGAAAGCTGTAAGACAGATGCATTTTTAACCATTGCACTTGATTTGTCAATAGTTTGGTTGTCATGGTATGCATATATAGCTAGTAATGAATATTTGTGTTGCCTGTTACTTTGATCCTTTCTGTTGTGGACTAGGACTGAGTACTCCCAGACCCTGTGGGATGGATGGATTGCTGTCTTGCTTTGTCAGTCGGCTAGCAGATGATGTATGGTACTAATGATAGTAGTAAATACTCATGTCAATGTTTCATTTTTCAAAACTGGCACAGTTGTTTCCTTGCTGCTTAGTGAACCCAGCTTGTTTTCAGAGCAAAGCTAAGCATTTGAACTGGTAGATTGAGGCACAATTCAAGTACTTTTAGGAATCTGTATGTTTTAGAGTAAGTTGGAGCTAAATGACGAGGATCTGTCCGCTCTGCTCCTGCCTCTCTGTAGGTGTCCTTATAAATCAACACATCTGAAATTCTGAGAATTTGATGCTTTTTTTTTTTTTTTGAGCTAGCTGTTTTAAATGCAAAACCCCTTGATCTGAATCTGTTTGCACTAAAGGTGCTTGTCCTTCTGTGAGAATCTGCCCTTGCTATGAGGTTGATGGGTGTGCAGCTAAGAATGGGCAGTGCTTGACTGGACTCATGTGGACTGCATTCATATTTGGGTGGCACTGGCTGATGAGAGGGGACTTCTTCAGTATGGTAATTGAAGCGCTTCATGTTTACATTAGATCTCCCATAGATTTTTGCTACTCTGAAATTTCCCAGGGAAAAGATGAATGAATAGGATCTGTAAGCCTGCTAATGCTTTTTATACTGCTCCACTTGCAGAGTGGTTTGCTATGGATGCAGATGACAGCATAAGTATGAACTGGTCAGAATTTGCTGGCTCTGTCCCAGATGAGATTGATGGAGAGGATGCCAAGGAAGGCTGCATGGCAGAGCTACTATTTCCAGTTTGCCACCGGCTCTCGCCTGTGGCAGTCTGAGATGCAGGAGAAAAACATGCTTTGAATTTGATGTGACTGGTAATGGCTTGGGAGCTTAAAGATATGCAACTCTTATATGTGGAGCTCATCCTACATAGGTGACCTGTAGGCCTGTTGCTGCGCATGGAGAAGTTATCATTTGGCCGTTATCATTTGGACACGAGTAATCCTGGGTTATCAAAAGTCTCAGGTCTTCATCTAGTTTTGGGACTTCAGTAACTGGAGTTGTTCAGAGGTGTGGGGAGTGATAAAGGGAAGCGCTTGTTTGTCCTTTGCTATCTGCGAACAAGAGATGCGTGAGAAGTTATCATCAGTGCAGGCAGAGGGGATTTCCCTGTCCTCCCTGGCCTGGCACGCATTTAGAAGTTACGTATAATCAGAAAAGCTTTTCTCAGTTTGTCCATAATGTGTCTTGTAGTGTGTTACCTTCTTATCATTCCTGGCAATGCATGAGATACTGGATGCACAATGTTAAAATATTTTGAGTCCTCTGTGGACACGGACTCAGAGGTATGCACTGTGCTGCAGAGAAACAGGCTGAATCTCTCTGTCCTCCCCCTGCTTGGTGACTGCTTTACCCTTGAGTCTGTGGCAGGGTGCAGGGGGAGTGCTTTGTCCCCCCTGAGATTGTATAGCATCACCTGAGCAGCACCAAATGGTGATGGAGTCTGGGCATCTGAATTAAGGTAACACATGCAGTCTGTGAGGCTGTGTCCAGGGTTTTTTGACGGAGGGTAAATTTTTCATGGCACTCACAAATATTTTGTAGTTTATCACCAAGTGTTGTGCACCACGGGTGCCCAGAGGTGTCTGTGAGACTGGACACTTGTGAAAACGGTAACAACCACATCTTGAAGGAGGAAGCTCTAGTGAGCTGTTTGACTGATCATGCTTGACTGTCCCTGTTAATACTGACTTTAACACCACAAGTAATGAAAAGAGTTTCCAGCAGCGAATTTTCTGCATCTACTTTATTTGTAACATGGATGGCAGTGGTTGTGGAAGTGAGCCAATGCAGTGCTGTGGCTGTTGCATCCTAAACAGAGTTTTGAAAATTAAATTCAGCGTTATAGCAGGTGCTGCAGAACCTTCACTTGGCCAGCTTAGATTTATTACAGTCCTTTCTGTTGATACAGGATGTTACATGAAATAATTGAATAGCCTATATTTACCATTTAGCTAAGGCAACCATTTAAGGTTTTGGTCTGAAGTTGAGTGAGCCCCTTGGTGTGTGACCTGTGCCGAGCGAGAACTGGGGATCCCAACACTGCGGTGGCTGTGCGGGTGGATGCTCGTCTGGGCTGTTTTGATGATGCTGGGGAAGACCAGCTGTCTTTATACTGGTATGACTGGTTAAGGAGGCAGGCTCGTAGATGCAGAAAGTGGTGGTGGGGGAAATATCTTTAAATCCTGCATTTTCAAAACCAGCTAAGTATTATTTACCTGTTAGGCCTTCAAAATTCCTGTTTCCATTTGACTTCAAGAATTGTATCATAAGGGAGATAGGTTTGTGCTGTGGTCTGAAACTCATCAAATTTGCATTAAGACTTTGAATTTTAGGAAAACTTTGGAGAGAACTTGGTGTGACTTTTTTTCTCCTCTACAACTGTATATTTTTGGGGGGAGAGGTTAGGAGGAGCTTGGAGATTGTATATACAGGAAGTTTGCCAGTTCGATGGGTGAACATTTTGATGTCAACCCCAGTATTTTCTGTACAGGCTAATGTTTTGGGTGTTAGCAAGCCAAGTTTCATGAAGACCAGCCTGTAATCTAGCCTGAAGGTGATGTGGTCTTGGACAGCACTTGAGATCAGTCTCAGCAATTTGTTTTGAATGTTACATTGTCAGGGTTGAAAGTGTGCATAAAACAGCAGCAACAAACAGCAAAATCTGAGCATGGGTGGTGGTTAGGCAAGTACTGCTAGGTCAACACGAAAGTGACTGAACTGGAATTCGCCTTGTCTAACCTTTCTGTTTGGTGTTTCATGTTTCTCCGGTAATCTCTCCCAAAAGTGGGAGTTAGCGGACCATTTGTACAACAGTGTTTGTACAGCACTGATGGAAAGAGAGTTTCCTATGAGAAGTGGCTGAAAACTTGTCCCAGTTACCCCAGGACTGACCAGATATCTTGTGACACTCAAGTCCAGAAGCCACACCTGAAATCCTCTGGTTCTGCTGAGTCACGAGCAGGCGAGAGGCTGGAATTTGTCCTGATGAAATCTGGGGCTGCTGCCAGCTGGGTATGGTCATGGCAAAAGCAAGAGATCAATAAGGGCAGGGGTGGGGGTGGGGGAGTTTTCTGTGTCCCTTAAAACGGAAGGGTGCTTCAGACAGTGAGAAACTTGTCCTATTTCTTTTAACGTTGTGCCAGAGTTTTATGTGACTCTGGGTTGAAGCAGGGATTGATGTCTGTAGCTTTTAGCTGTATCTTAGCAGCAGTTTGTCTCATTTGGGGTCAGTACAGAAATCAGTTCTGTCACAAGCATGAGAAGGGGTAAATGAGACACTTCCTAAAGGTCCTTTTCTTTTTCTTTTTCCAGAAAATACACTCAAGGACACCTGAGCTGTCTTGGGTTTGAGCTGCTTGTGAGCTTAGTCCTGCATGTTTTCTTTTTCATCTCCCACCTACCCGTGAGACTGTTGCTTTGGGGCATAACAGGGAATTGCCGCAGACCACTTAGAAATCTTTACGTGCTATTTCTGTAATTCACTGTATGCCTGTCATACTATCAGAAGGATTTCTCTTAGGGATGTATACTGAAGAAGGAAAATATTTCCTTGTATTAAGAGAAGTGGCCTTCCTTTTAAGACAAGAAAAGGCAATATAGTGTGTGGTATTTAAACTTTCTGACTCTTTCAGCCTTCCTTCATTTGCCCTTGTAGTGAGTGTGTGTTTTTGTGTTTCTGGGGGTTTTTTTATGTGTTAAACAATGGCTGGACTATGGCGTCCAAAGGCAGTTCCCTGTGAGAAATTCACTACCCACTGGAAAACTTGGCTCGCAGCCTCTCTGTAGCCCAGGAGGGTTTGCTGGCAGAGCAGCTGAGATGCCAGGGAGCATGTGACGGCTGGCTGCAAGGGCAGGCTGGCTCATCTGCGCTGCTGGAGGAAAGACTGTGGAAAGTTATTCAAGGCTGCCCTTAAAGTTTAATGTGCAGAGAGGGTGGCTAAATTGTCACCGTTTTTCTTGGGGTTTGGAGCTACCTTTGCTATGTGTGGAAGCACAGCCTTTCTCTGTATCATAGGGGTTTTCTTCAGAGCTGCATAGAATAATAGCTGCTTTACAAACGTCTGTGTTATTGAGGCTATTTACATAACGAGGAGCTGATCCCATTTCACCTCCACCTGCTATCTGACCCTTGGAAGTTTGCATTTACCGGTGATTTTGCTCGCTGCCTTAGCAAAACGCTGCGGTCAGCAGCAAAGGTGGAGCCTGGGCACAGGCTTCCCTGCCAGCCCCGCACGGCCGGCGGCTGCGCCCCGTGATGCTGCCGTGACTCACCCCGGTTCCCCACGCCGAGCCCATGGCCCTGCCGTGCTCCTCATCGGAGCAGCCTATACGCCAGCGCCCAGACATCTGACGTGGCTCTGCCGCCGGGAGGTGTCAGCTGGGATTTTGGAAAGTCGGACTGAGTAATGGCTGCAGAATCCAGGATGGGCCTCGCTTGCCGAGGGGAGGCTGTCGGTGGTGTGGGGATAGCCCCTCTGCCAGCGCTCGCCTGTGCGGTGGGCCTGGTGAATGCAGATACAAGCTGATCTCCAGCGAGAGGTCTCAGCTCAGTCCACCTTGGCCCTCCCGTTGTCCTCCCAGATGGGGCTTTGCCCGCAACTTGCTTGGGAAAGGAGTTAGGGAATGCTTATGGAGGGCTGTGGGTGATAGGTGACAGCTGCTGCTTATATGCGGGAGCTAATAGGTTGCTTATCGGATAATTAGTTCTATGTTTAGTTGGGGGAGGGGGGAACTATCATTATTGGCTTTATGGCAGAGCAGCTCACTGCCTGTCGGTCCAGGACTGTAAAAAAACCCCACCAAAGTACTACCGTCTACCTCTTCCCTGGCCCCACTTATGAAAATGAAGTCAAAATGATGCGGCATGTTGCTGATGGAAATCTTATTTCTCCTTTTGTTTTGCTGTGAAAGCCACCTTCAGGGGTGTACAGGGAGACCTCATCCTGTAACAGAGATGCAATGCTTTGTTTCTACCCTGGTAGGTTTCCCCATGTCCGTGACGTGTCGGCCGAGGCTCTGCGGCTCCTCTCCGCCCTCGGAGCGGCCAGTCGCTGCCCTCTGGACTCCGTGATCCCCGACGGGCGTCATGAGCATTGCAATCCCGCTGGGAGTCACCACACCAGATACGTCCTACTCCGACATGGCTGCAGGATCAGAGTGAGTGTTACCCCGTGGAGGAGGGGAGGGTGTCAGAGGGCTGCCCTGGAGTGCGGCTGCAGGATCAGTGCCAGTCCTTTCTCCACTTGGGAGAAAGGGGATGCTGGTCCCCAGCAGTGTGAGAGGTGAACACAGAGACAGACTCTTGAGCGTTTAACAAATGCAATGTTATGGAAATCGGTAAGTTTCACACAGGAGATGGGGAAAAGGAGAATTCCAACAGTATGAGGCACTCAGTCATGGGTTTTGTATCAGCTTGGCTAGTAAATCTGTACTCAAGTGCAGGCAGTTGTGCATTTGCTGTACCCATGCTTGATGTTGGCAAAGGTACAAGCCAGCTCCTTTTCCAAAAGCTGTGTTGTATGAAGGATCAGTGTGCTCAGCCTCCCTCTCAGCAGAGCCTGCTAGCTTGGACTCAGTACCAATCTTACATGAGTGATTTTTGGACTCCTTTGGAGCTTGGCCAGAGAGGTGAGACAGCATCAGCCTTTGTAGACACCTTTGTTTCATTTCTGCCCCTGAGCAGGTTCCAAGAAGCACACCTCAGTGGGCAATCCTTCAGGGTCCCCACCGCAGGGCCCTGTACAAGGCTGTCACCGCAGTCCTATCTCTGAGGGCTGTTGCAGGGACTTTACCATTTTTTTAAAAGACACTGCTTCTGCAGGAGTCAGGAACATTTCAAATTCAAAAAATATTGCGTTGTGATCTTTTCTTAAAACCCTTGTTAAAATGATGTCAGCTGGGATGAGTACTATGTTTTTGTCGGGGGTGAGAGTGAGGACTCAAGATATTTCTGTGTGCTTCTGCCTCATGCTTTCTTGCATCCTTCTTTGAAATATGGACTGTAGCATCGCTTTACAAAAATTTACAAAGGGCATTTTGGAGATGGATTTCCCCTATGTATTATTTAAAGGTACTTACTGTGCGAATACCTGCATGTCAGATTGATCAGTGTAGAACAGATATCACTGCAGACTATTAATTTTGAGCTGTAAGAGCAGTGGGCCAGTGTGTGAATCATTGTTTGTCCCTTCCATCTTGCCCTGATTAGACTATGCAGAGTTTGACTACACAGTCACACTCTCTGCAAGACTGCTAATGCTCTTTTTTGTATGTCTTGGCACTGGCCCCATTCTAGGTATTCTTCTTTGTGATGCTTCATTCCATCCTAAAGCTCATATTTTCACATGTTGTTCTTAAACAGGGAGTCAGAATCTAGTCAGTCACTCATCTGCAAGTGGGTATATGATCCTTCACTTTTCAAGTTTTAACATTCCGTATTGCTTGTCACCATGCATCTCCCACACCAGCACTTTAAAGACTCAACATGCAGGAATTTTAAACTGTTTATGACAGGAGAGAGAGTGCTAAATAGTTTACTCATGTACTAGGCACTTTTTACCATGCTCAGCTCTGAAAGCCGAGGAGAGCCAGATATATCTACGCATGTCCCTTGTAACATTTAAATACCAAAAAGACTTAATCTGTAAACCTTCTGCAAAGCATTTTCTTTTACCCTGGTTGTAAGAAATTTGTAGGTCCATCTTGAGGCTAGGTTGGAGTGCTTTGAAAAAAGGCTTTTGAAGATCTCTGAATTGGTTTCTCTGCCTGTTTTCTAAAAACTGGGAATGCCAAGACTTTGTTCTCCAGGCTTTGCATTGATGCATTGTTACTGCTGAAGTGTCCTTCATGAGTCTGTTAAAAGTTAAGGCTAACTCCCACTTCTCCTTTGACACTCTACTAGTTTGATGCGTGAAGTCTGGTCTGGGGTGCCTGAGCTTCTTGTCTCTTATAAGGAGTTGATTTCAAAGTTGTGCATCACGAAGGCAGTGGGAAGGTAAAAGGAAAAACTAGCAGGCCTTCTTTTCAGGCTGAGCTTTAGCATCTTCCCCTGACCTCTGACACAGAGGGGAGGTGAAAATGCTGATGGGGTTTGTGTTCATCTGAGGGTGACACGGAGGCTGCAGAGTAGTTTTGCTGTGTTAGTCTGACTGCATATTGGAAGTTGTTGAAGCTCCTTGGCGGGCTGCTGCTGAGGAAGCGTGGGCCCCGACGTGGTTGCCCCTGGACACCGTTGCACCAACAATCTCGAAGTTTTATTGCTAATGCTTGCGGCAGCACTGCTGGTATTCTGGGCTGACTGTAGTTAGGAATGTAGGTGACTTGGACAGAGGACAGAACTCCTGTTTAGGCTGTTTGGGCTCTTTTCCTTCTAATACTGTTTCTGAAAATACAGTTAAACCTGAATGGATTTTACTCTGGGTACAATCTGGAAGCCCTGAAGGACTGTTGCAAAGATCCAGCAAGTCTGGATTATGTGGCAAGCTCTACACAGTACCTTTTATTAAGAAGTATGTCCTCTGAGAGGTATTGCCACCTCTGTCTCCTGCTTTTGACAATTTTTCTGGCTGTAGTTACATTGAAAACCAACTGAATTTATCATGACACGCTCCAAAATCCTGAGCTACAGAAGTGCGGTTTGCATAGGTTTATGGTCTTCTTGTACAGTAAATTGTTGCTCCTTTATGTTGCAAAGACAGATCCACCTTACTCCAGAATAAGCCCGAAGCTCAGAAGTATTGGGTTTAGTGGCAGGGTGGGGCAAACTTCAGTGCAGCAGAGATTTCAACAGCTAATAGGAAGTCCAAAGGGCACCAGAGGTTAGTGTTCCTGGGTGGTGCCTAAACACTGTCCCACACATGACCAGTGCCCGTTGTTGGCCGAGTACTGCCTGATTCACGCTGACAATGTAGGACCCGCTGAGAATCCTGCGAGGTCTCACCAGAGCAGCAAAGGTCCAAGGTAAAGTTTTCCTTTCCTATATTTTAATTTCCTGCTTGCTCAGCTTCACACTATAATTTTGAAGATTTCACCTGCAGACGTGATTCAGTAATATTCTGCTGTGTTCAGATAATGGGCCCTACTTGCAATCTGTGCAGATGTTAGCTGACTTGTATCTTCTGCTTGTATCAGACAGTGCGTTCCTTGCTGGTACTCTGTCTGTAGCCTCATTATCTAACATTCCCTGCATTGAATTGCAGCTGTCTCTTCTCTTGAGTAGGGTTTCTGCAGCTTTCTGCTAAGGATATACCTTTCATTTTTAGCTGGTTTTTTTTCACCACCGTGTGGTGGAAGAGTGCATTGTACCTCAGCAGCAAATTTCCTGGTGAGCGCATTGCACACCACCTTGCTGTAGGGAAAGCACAGGGCGAATCTGGTTTGTCTGTGGCCACTGTTTGTCCAGGTCATGAATTTTGTTGCCTCTTTGTAACAGGTATCTCCAACTCCTGGTAGTTGCTGCCAGGACAGCTGCAGGTTTCATGCAGACTTTAGCACAGGATGTTGGACTCAGCTAACAACTAGTGTCTGAGAGAGGGAAACAAGTGCAGATGCAGGAAAGCTGCTTAGCTGCTATTTGAAATAAGCTGTTGCAGAGATAAAATGGCAGTACTGTTCAGTGGCTTTGAGATTAGGCTGGCTGAGTTCAGATGTGAATGCTGAATCAGACCCAGCTTCCTCAACTATAAGGAAACTGAGCTTACATGCTAATTATCTTTTTAACTTCCCAGATTGAGACCCAGTTTAATGACTTATCCAGGGTGGCCCTTACTCAGTTCCTTCCCTCTGAAAGCAGGTTCATCCTGTACAACTTCTGCACACATGATGCCTGGTGAAGCACCTAACACCTCACTTTCATGAAATTTCTTCATTTTGAGCTCATGTGTTGAATAGAAAGGAGCAGTGAAATACTGGCATTAAAAAAAATGATGTTGTATTGATGGGTTTTACTTCTGGCCCTTTCTGCAGCCCAGAGTCTGTGGAAGCTAGTCCAGCTGTCAGTGAGAAGAATGTGTACTCCAGCCACGGCTATGGGGCCACCCAGAAACACAGCTATCGCGGGCTGCCTTACGCAGTGAGTACTCTCTCTGCAGTGAATCAGCTCTTTACTGTCTACTTTACGCTTTTCTCCTTGTTCCATAGTTCTTTGCCTGTTAAGCCTTAGGAGTTTTGGCTTATTTATTAGGGAACACTGAGTTACAGCCGAGTTCTGCCATACGTACTGCATTTGTGTGTTTATTGTTTGTGACGTCCTGCAGACTCTATTGCAAGCTTTATTAGTGTTCTAGGTGATAGATTTTTAACTGAAGTATCAATATATATGAATATATAATATTTTCCTGGTGGTAATTTTATGCCCTGTTTCGTTTATTGTGCACTATTTATACTTGTTTCAACTGCGCAGATTTCCATATTGGTAACTTATAATTATGAGAAAGAAGGAACAGTCAGGAAGAGTGGGAGCATGGCTTGAAACTATGAATGAACAGGACATCACAGAATCATTGAGGTTGGAAGGGACCTCTTTAGATCATGTAATCCAACCCCTCTGCTTAAGCTGACTCTGCTTGAGCAGGCTGCCCAGGACCATGTCCAGTTGGGTTTTGAAAATCTCAGCAGATGGAGACTCCACAATGTCTCTGGGCAACTGGGTCCAATGTCTGGCCACTGATGTCATCTCGGATTATTAGCAGTGCAACTGTTTATGTCAAAGTAGCCTAGCTGTTTTCATAGGTTTTTAATTTAATTCATTGGTGCATAAGAAAACCATTCACATCTTTCAGAGTTTACTGCTTTACTTTCTTGGTAGATTGAGGAATTCAGACTACTTTTTACACTGGTTGTTAAATAATAACCTGGGAACTGTGAATTTGGAACTTCATTTTCTAGGCATCATATCTTCATGTTAAAAGTAGTACTGCAAATACTCATTTTCAGGATCATAATTATGGAGCCCCTCCTCCTCCAACGCCGCCAGCCTCTCCTCCTGTCCAGACCATTATACCTCGTGCAGAACTGAATGGCCTGCACTCACCTGATGAGGAGAACTCCGGGGACAGCGAGAGCTCCTCAGAAGGAGAATCAATTCCCACTTGGTGCCACTGCAGTGTCTCCCAAGATGGTTTCCTCCTCAAGTGTGAAAAGTGCAGGTAAGCTTTGGTGCAGTGCAGATCTGGACTGCTCCTTGTGTTGATTTCTCATACCGAACCGTGTCACGTTTGGGCTGTGGGACAGACTTCCTTTTGCTAACTGGAGCGTTCTTTCCAGTGCTTTACCCAGTATTGACCCTCCTCCTTTGCGTTGTCAGCCTGACAAGTGTTGGTGGCACCAGGAGTGGAGATGAGGATGTTAAATCGATGTTCTTATCATCCTGGGCCCCACTGAGGGCACGCATCTTGTGACATCCTGTTGAATTTCAAGTGACTTTACTCCTACAAACCAGCTTCAATTGTGCATTCTCCTTTGGCAGAGGAATGAGCAGGGGGAAGGTGATCAGACTCCGCCGCCGGAAGCAGGACAACGTGTCAGGTGAGCTTGAGGTTGTAATTCTGACAACAGTGACTTTTGCTTTCTTTCTGCAAGATCTTTGTCTTTTGGCTGCTGTAGTTGTCTAACTGTGATCAGTGCCCACTAACGTTCTTTGTCTCCCAGCCAGCGAGATTTTTCTCCTTTCCTTCTGCCTCACCTCAGTTAGCTCTTGGGGAAAATCAGATTATCTTGTGAAAAGGGAAATGTTCAACAGTGCCATTCTGTGAGATGCCAGAAGTTTGGGAGACCTGTTCCCAGTTTGGGTGGGAAAACTGAGGTGGTGTAGTTTTCTCAGGGAAGAGCTATGCAGGATCATCAAGTTGTCTGATGAAAATGGACATAAGAGTAAGCTGCTCTCTGGGATGAATAAAAACGTTGCTAACGAAGCACTGTTCTCTGTAGGTGGGGACAGCAGTGCAACTGAGAGCTGGGATGAAGAACTTTCTCCCTCTACGGTGCTGTACACAGCTACGCAGCACACCCCTACAAGCATCACGCTGACTGTCAACCGTGTCCGTAGAAGCAAACCTAAGAAGAGGAAGAGAAGTACAGAAAAAGCTCGCACTGCTCCAAAAGCCAAAAAGATCAAGGTGTGTGGAGTTGAGACAAGGTTGCTGCAGTCCCTACCAAATGTTGTGTGGAGTATTGTTGAGAGCAGATTGACAAGCTGGCAGTAGACAAGAAACTTTTGTCCTTTCAGGAATTGCTCTTTTCTGGTGTAATAATGTGATGCCTTGTATTTGTGACCCGGTAGAGTACAAGCTGTTGGTTTAAAAATTGTTGTCCAGTGCTGTCCATTCATGCTCAGAGCTTGGACTCAATTACGTATTTTCCCTTCTGCTCTACTAGGATTTGGGGAAGTAGCACTTGCAGTCGAAAGGGGCAGTCTGTGAATGGAATGAAAAATGAAGGGAGCGTGGCATTTCTTAGTAAGCTATATTAAGGAATCTGGGCTGCAGAGCTTCTTGGCGCTGTTCTTCAGGGACAGAGATAGTGACTGTGTGGAAAACTATGTAGGTAGTGATGAACATTTGTTGAGGGCTGACTTCACTGTCTTGTTTGTGAGGGTTTGGAGACTGAAATAATTTGGATTGCATATATTAGAGTGCAAGTGTGGGAGCAGCTGGTTCTTTCCCATTATCTGCCAGCTTTACCGTGATTTTCCCCAGGTTAGGTTTCCCTTGAAGTTCTTCTGGTAGGCACTGATTAAATAAATGGGAGCAGGAGCCATGTGAGGACTTCAGTTTTTTTGTTGTGAACCAGTTTGATTTTGTTGCTGGCCCTTTCTTCTGTCAAAGCAAGTGGGGTTAGTCGGGACGGTTTTGGTTTTGATCTTGAGATTTTTACTAAGTATGAGGCAGGCCTTTTTAGTTCAGAAGTCCTGGCTGTCAAGCTTTTTGGTAGTTTCCACTGGATTTGCATTGCAGAGTCTTTTTCTTCAAGTCCGTTGTTTCTTGTGTGGGTCTTCCTGTAATTCTTGCCACCTTTTGTTAAGAGTTGGTCTGTTGGAGCAAGATCTAGTGTGGTTTTGGGATGATAATTCTGAGGAAATATGTAATACTTCAGTGTTGTTTTTTTTTCCTCTCTATCTCTCCTTGTTCGGGGGACAGGCCTTTCGAGAGGGATCACGAAAGTCTCTGAGGATGAAGGTGAGTAGAACTAAGAACGCTCTGTGGTAGTGGTGGGGGTTTTGCCCTGTATTTTGTGCCTCTCTTGGTGTGCCTGAGAGATTTCTGATTGTGGGACCAGCCTCAAAATAGTCTTAAGCCTTATCACGCACCACAAGCAGGCCTATTCAAAAGGGTATCACAAGAGTTGCCCTTTGAACCTTTCTTTTGCTTCAGATAGCTTTCTGTAAAGTACTGTCATCCAGTTCCAAGAGGTATGACTGATTCATGACACTTGGGAGTGGGGTGTTTGATGTAAGGGATGTAGGACTGGTTGTGGCCACTCTTCTGGGCTGTTAGTTATCATTTGATTGCATCAAAGCTGTTTTAAGCTTGGGCATCAAAGTAGTACACAAGTTTAATGTTGGGAGTCCTTAGCAGCGTTGCATTATTTCTCTGCACATCCTCTTACTATGGATGGATGGATTGATATATTTATCTCTGACTTTCTGCAATACTGGTAGGTGTGGCTACCTGATAGACAGTTTGTTTGGCAAAAAACGTGGACTTGCACTTTGAGCTAAACGTGATCCTAGAGACACTGTAGCTGACAGTGCCTTCTAGGAGGTGGCTCGGAGGAAACAGGACAATCCTGTAGTGTGTCTGTATGCACCTATCTCCATAGGATGCAAGTGCCTTGAGAGGGTAAAAATACATGAAAACTTAATGCTTTTAATATGTGTGATGGAAATAATGATTGTTCTTTAGTGGTCCTTGTCACTAATACCTCATTGTCACATATGTCTCAGTCCCTTATGAGGCCAGTTAAGCTACTAACCTGGAATATTATTTATTGAATTACTTAAACTATTGTCAAGTACCTGCTTCTTTTTTCCCCTCTCTTACAAGATGGTATAATCTGATTACCTGATTTTGCCCTCTCTTCTTTACACTGCTTAGGACTTGCAGTTTTAAATGTCCAGGTATTAGCTTATGCTCTACATTCAGTTTCTTGAAACCCTGATGACCATTTAGCTAGAAGGTTCAGAACTATTTTTGGATCAGTCACTGCAAAGATTGGGATTCAGTCAGCGTCATATAGCATTATGTTGGACATGAGTGGGCTGACTGTAGGACAAGCCTACATGAGATTTATTTGCCTTTGTTTGTTCTATTCCTTTGTTTTTTCTATGTACATAATTATTTTTCATAAATGACTTTAAAAAACCTTTTCTGGCCATGTAGTGCCAAGTACTCTCAAGACATCTTAGTCCTGCACAGAGTTGTCTGTAGACTCCAAAGTGGCACTGTTGTACAGTGTTCTGGAGAATGAAGGTTCAGAGAAAGGTGTCCTCGTTATGAGGACATTTTCTTTGCTTGGAATAGATTTGCCCTTTTTTGTAGCATATTCGTATACTCAGAGCACTGTGGATAGGTTTTTCCCCATTGTGTGCTAGCCATTCACTTTGTTGTTTGCAGAATTCCCCTTCTGAAGCGCATGCCTTGGATGAAAACACAGCTGAAGGGTGGGAGAATCGAATACGACTCTGGACAGATCAGTACGAAGAAGCCTTTACTAACCAGTACAGCGCTGATGTACAGAACTTGTTGGAGCGTCATCTAAATTCTAACAAAGAATATGTGGGCAAAACTGCTATGCTAGACACAATCAACAAAACAGAGTTGGCCTGCAATAATACTGTTATTGGGTCCCAGATGCAGGTAAGAACCATTGCGACAGAAGTAGGGTAGGTCAGGTCCTCTGTTTTCTAAACATAGGCATGGGTGAGCAATAGCGTAGCTGGTCATAGAATTTCGGACCAATAGGTATAGATTTGATATAAAAGGGAACAGAAGAGATGCCAGTGCCAAGATAGATTCAGAAACACTTGCATTCAACCAAATAGATGTTGCTAAGCTGGGGTTATTTTGTACAGTTCTGTGGTATACTTCCAAGGTATTTTACTGTAAGTACTTTTAATCGCTGAATGGCTTGAGGCAGAACCAGATCTGTCACTTGCTAGAGATTAGGAGATTTCCTGCTTTCCAGCTGAGTTTTCCTGTCCTATGGGGTATTTTTTCTTTCTTTTTTTTTTCCCCAGCTCATGTTGTGTGGAAAGCTATTTTAAAGAAACTTTCAAAATTATTTCAATATTTTGGATGACTATTTGGACTCTGGTGACTTTCAAATACTGCACAACTGCAATTGATTTTAGGCAGCTGTCTCTCCCTAAATTTTCTGTTCCAAGATGTGCAATGATTAGTGCTTTACCAGCTTTATGGAATGCGTGTAGACAAGGAGAAACAGGAAGAGGATGTGTTTGTGTGGTTTATGTCCTCCCCAATACTGTTCTCAGCTGATATTTCATCTAGTCCATGCTTTATTGAACAGAGAGCAGCATTCCCACTCAGTTTGGTCAGACAAGGACATCTTCCTTGTCCAGGAGAATGGAGATAGGTGCAACTGAAAAGGATGGGCTCCAAAACATATGTGGGGCATCTCTTCTGTAGAGGGGGAGCAGAGTCAGAAACCTGACTATCAGGTATATGTTTGTGCTTGAATCATTCTTGTTTATATCAGCTGACTCACTGCTCTCTGAAGTCCACATGCTTCCTCCCACCTTAGCCCCTGCTTTCATGTAGGTGAAGGACATCAGGCAGAGCACAGATATTGTCAGTAAGGGAGAGTGCAGAAAGAGGACTTTGAACGCAACTTCCTTCCACTCTTGCCTCTAGTTCAGTAATAATAAGATTTATTAATAATAAGGTTAGGGAGAAACGCTTCTACTTGGCTATGTGAGTAGCCTTCCCAAAGAGAGCAACTGAGGAAGTACAGGAAAGAAAAAGTTCTGCTTCTCTAGAAATCTTACTATTTTCTGAGGCTAAATGTAAACTCATATATCTCCTTCACATGAGTTTTAAAGAAAAGTCCTGAAATAAGTAATAAAATATATGCTGTTTCTTTTTATCACCTTCATAGATTACAGCAGGACAAATGATTATAAAAGATATCATACCTAAATGTGCTTGTTCTTGTCATGCTCTCTTGCCCTCTGCCTTCCCTGTACAGACATAGGTTTTCCCACAGGGAGAAGTGGCCAGCATCCCTAATCAGAAGACTCCAAATGCAATATACCCCAAAGAAACAGAAAGATAGAAAGTTGCAAAACTTCATAGTGAGCTGCAGTTACTCTAAACAAGCTGTAGGTAGGTACCTATCATTGCACATGCTGGGAAAGTATAAAGGGTCTAGTGGCTGTGTAGTTCCTCCTGGATACTGGGGACAGACCAGGTGGCTGTCCCAGTCTGCTGCTTGTCAGCTCTTATGTCCATGTTTTCTCTGCTCAGCAGATGGCTGTGGAGTGTTGCAAGGATGATAGCCTGCACAGGTGTGGAGTGCATGGTCTCTCATCCTGTGCTTTATATTTTTGTTCCCTCATTTGTCTCATCTTTGTTAGTCAAACCGAGAAGGCTTCTTGGTTTGCTTCAGTTGTCTTTTAACTAGATGTCATTACTGGACATAAAAATAGCTTTTCTGGGAGATAAGGAAATAGGTACCTTGAGCTAGAAAAAAAATAAATTAAGAAGGTCAATACGCAGGTAGCAGCTGTGTGTAGAAGATGGGTATTGTAACTGCTCTATTTGGCCATGAAGACTCTGGAGGGAGGAGAAAGGCACAGAAATAAAATGTTTTGTATGCCCTGCATTCTCTCACAGTTGAGAGAGTTGTTTGGCTTCAGTAAACAATGATGCAGGTGTATACTTTACAAAAGAAGAAGAGAGGGAGGGAGAGAGAGAGAAGAAAGTGTGACCTAAAAGCTTCCCCAGGCTGGGAAGAGTAGGGAAAGATGGGTTAAGAGTTGGACATGCAGGATCATTGGAATGTTTTGGATAAACCAATTCTCAACCATCCTAATAATGCAAAGGGAAACTTGTGAAAATACAAAGCTGTTAAATGTCATTAATTGAATCATCTTAGTGCTGGCTACCACCAGATGCTTGACAAACTGAACGCTGTAAATCACTTTTCTGCCTGCTGTTGACAACCAAATCCAGGGTCAGTATTTGCCCTTTGTTGCCTCTGATAATTGCTGACTTGAGCTCAAACCCCTGATTGATTTCACATTCTGAAGTGAAGAGCAAAAAAGGCCTTTATAAAATAAAGCCACTGAGTATTATGCAGATGTTGCTCTGCAAATATATCAGAACAGTTTTGTCTGATTAGCAGTCGGCAATCCCTAGCCTATGACATGAGCAAAATCATTTGTTCTTTTCACACATGAAAGCATGGCAGCTAATCCTCTTCATATTTCTAAATTCAGAGAACGAAAACAAGCTGAGCTAGGGTCTTACCAGAAAAGCTATAAGATCATTCCTGTTTTACCAAACTCACATAATTGTTAAGTTTTACAGATGCGGGGCTTCTCTTTCCTTCATGGGCTCTCTTCTCCTCCCACCACCCCACCTTATTCTTGTGTGCTCCCCAAGCTGTTTTCCACCATCAGGTGAACAATAATACAAGTCATCGTGGGCCAAATGTGAGAGTGAAGGCTACCAGACGTAAATTTGCATCTGTGAAAGAGAGAGAATTTGATAGAGTAGAATAATTTAGGTTGGGAAGAACCACTGAAGGTCATCTGGTCCAACTCCTGCATAGGGCCAGCTTAGATGAGAAACTGATGATAACAGGAAAAAAGTGGTAGTATAGAAACAAAACTATTCAACTGGAGACACACTTGTGTCTTAGTCCTAATTTATCTAACTTCAGATACTTATCTCCTTATCTCCTGTCACACAGTAACAAATCTAGTCCCATCTACTCATTCTCTGTTACCACTGTTGGATAGTACAAAGTATATCAAATGTTTTTAAAATAATTTGACCGCTGCTCTCAGCAATGTAGACAGTCTTATCACATAGTTCACTCGTGTCTTGGGTTTGTTGATCAGAAATTGGGGCCAGCAGTGTGGCTTTTTAGTTTGGAAATAATATTTCTTTTATGTCAGTTCAGTGGACTTGGGGAATCCTTTGTGAGCTCCTGTCAGTACCTGGGATACGAAGAGATGAACAACGCCCTGCAAGGCTTTTCAGAGCCTCCAATACATACAGGTTTTTCCAATTGCTGGCAGATACAGTGGTATGAAAAAGAGATACACCCTGTAGACATGATAAATGTAGCACTGGATATATCACGAAAGAGGAGATCTGGAATAGCAAGACCATTATTCCCATCTGCCTAGGTTTCAAATTAGTATTTCTATAAAGCTGTCTTTTACCCTGGACCAGAGTGAGTGAGGTCAACAAGTCAGATCTTACTTTACTGGGTGATCCAAGATCTGCAGTATAATGTCATTAAAACAATAGAAGTCTTCTTCCCAAAGAGATTTTATTCAGAGCACATAGGGGATTGCCACAAAAAAAAAAATATATCTGTGGTTCAGTACTTCCATATGGTCAGTACGAAGGGTTTCATTTGGTTCATGGCACTGAGTTTAAGGCAATAACTTTATTTTCACAAGGTTAGAATGTCATTGTCCAGACTGAGCGCCTTCTCAAGCTAATGTGTTTTTTATCCATTTGAGCAGACTGCTCAGTAGCTGTTTCTAACAATAGAATTTTATCAGGAAAAGTTGGGAGCTTGCTTTTAATAATCTTGTGGTTTACTTCTGATTTAGATAGATGACTGTCATTATTACTGAAGTAAGAACACTTATGTCTCAATTCACTCTGGAAGAGTATCAAAACTGGGTCCTTATGAGCAATGAATAGCATCCTTAGGAAAGAGCAGTTACAGCTCTTGTGGTGAGGCAGCCAGCCATCTTTATATAATTTTTTACTTGCAGAGAGGTTCACTCTGTTAAGCAGGAAAAGTGCTTTGTTTTTATAGAAGTCTTTCCTATGCCCTAGTGCTCATAATATCCCTTCCATTATTCCATAAAATGTATTGTATTTGGATGTCTGTGCTTAAAGAATGTTGTGTTTTCATGCTGTAAAGACACATTGTTGTGAAAATCCATTGTAATAGAACTGTAGACTTTTAACGTGAAGAAGATTCAGCAATCTGTCACTACTTAGTTAAGTGTATTTGTTCATGTTAAAAAAAAAATTATCCACAGCAGTAATTGAGCAGGTAGATGAAGAGAAGCTTCTGGATAGAGATAGAAACTGCCAGCTTAAGTCTTTGGCCTGTTAACTAGAGTTTACCACCCTCTGCAGAAGGAAAAGCTTGAGTTTTTTCCTCTGAATGTGTGACAACCCACAATTTAGGGAAGATTTGAGTTATTCTGGCTGTGAAAGTGGCCACAATTGCAGAGCAGTTCCCTGTTAGCAGCAACTGACAGGTCTGGTTATGCCTCCTAGCTGCAGGACTGAAATACTTGGTCTGATAGATTTGAGAGACTTCCTGTTGAAAGAAGGGAATAAATACTCTTTGCTTTTGATTAATGTTATCAACGTCATTGGTCATTACTAAACTATTTCAGAATAAGCAATATATTCACCTGGCAGAGTTTCTGCGTGTTGCTACTAGGTTAATTTTTCTCATCAGGTAGATAAAATATTCTTTATGAGTTTGAGGCTTTTAGTTTAAATTCTCATATTTTGCTCTGGTTTTTGTTACAGCTGCAGCTGGGAAGGGTGACTCGGGTTCAGAAGCACCGGAAGATCCTGAGGGCAGCAAGAGACTTGGCACTAGATACCCTTATAATTGAGTATCGAGGGAAGGTTATGTTACGACAGCAATTCGAGGTCAATGGGCATTTCTTCAAAAAGTAAGAGTACTATGAAGTGATTAGTATGAGAGCATCATGGCACAGAGAGGCTAGTGTCTCTATGGGATAATGCATACTTACAGGGTCTTTGTCAGCTGTGCCATCCATAGAAATGTAAAATCAAATATACAACCTCAGCTTGATGCTCTGCTTATGGACCAAACCCCTCTGAAGTAGATCTGTTAAAATGTGATGATGGAAGTGCATAAGCATCCAGAGCAATAGGGCTGATGGAAGTGCCACTTCCAATGAAGTGAGGGTTACCTGTTATAAGTGCCATGGGAACTGGGTACTTTAGGATTGAGACGTTCTGTTACTTCTCCAGGCCATATCCCTTTGTGCTGTTCTACTCCAAGTTCAATGGCGTTGAAATGTGTGTTGATGCCCGCACCTTTGGTAATGATGCCAGGTTCATCAGGCGTTCCTGCACTCCAAATGCAGAGGTAAATTCTCTCTTCACCATCACTGTAATTGCAAATACATGTTGTACGCAAGCTCAGTGCATTCTCTTTTTATGAATATTCAAACTTAAAATGCAGTAAATGGGGTAAATTCTCTGCATCTCTTCCTTGCTTGATGCTTTATACTTGGAAGATGAGAAAGTTTGGGAACATGAGGCTTTTTCTTTGGAAGGAAAAGGTTTCTTTCATGGCTTTCCTTTGGCTGCAGAATGATGGGGTAAGCAGGTGGTAGTGTAAGTAAGAGGAAAAGCATGGGATGAGACAAGAGCAGTGAAGCAGGCTTTTCCCTATGGACAATTAGGGATAATTATTCATGGAATAGATAAGAGCTGCTTTGCAGAAGGAGGCTTCCCTCTTGGAAGTAAGAAGAGCAACTTGTGGAGATGTTAGTTTCTTTCTACTTTGTTTAACAAGGTTCGTCATGTGATTGCTGATGGGATGATCCACCTGTGCATCTATGCTGTTGCCACCATTGCCAAGGACACAGAGGTTACCATCGCCTTTGACTATGAGTACAACATCTGGTGAGTCCTTCACCTCGCCCAGGAGCTCTCCACTGCCCTCCTGGACTGGACATCTTCCTCCAGCCCTTTCCTCGCATTCTACATTTTGCTCCGTTTTCTACTGAATTGCATTTTCCGGCTATTCTGTCCAGTTCTGCTGGCATATTCTACAATAGAGGCCATAAGGTAGCCTGCTGTCCTTGCTTTGGCACGTGGTGAGATGTTTAGTAGGAGATGCATTGAATGTCTCTGTACAAGGTTTGAGAAATGAAGAGTGACACAAATTATGTTTGTGTTTTGGAGCAGCAACTATAAAGTGGACTGTGCGTGTCACAAGGGGAACCGGAATTGCCCTGTGCAGAAACGTAGCCCAAATGCTGCAGAACACCTACCTCCACCTGTTTTAGGCACACTGATTGGGGCAGAAACACGCCGGCGAAAAGCTCGTCGAAAGGAATTAGAAATGG
Organism: Falco rusticolus; assembly: GCF_015220075.1. Lineage (NCBI taxonomy): Eukaryota > Metazoa > Chordata > Aves > Falconiformes > Falconidae > Falco > Falco rusticolus. Next base: position 13,378,095 of record NC_051190.1, read on the forward strand.
AACAGCAGGGCATTGCATCAGATGAGAACAGCAGTCAACAAACGGAGGAAGTTCCTGAGGTACCTGCAGCAGTCAGTGACAATGAGGTAAAACCCTCGACACTTTTATGTATATTTTTATCATTCAGTGGTGTGCAATCTGATCCAGTGCAGCACTGGGATCTTCAGAACAGAAACTGCAGGAGGCCTTTTTTAAACCTGTACCACCTTAGATTACTATAGGAATCTTGATAACTTTAAAACAGTACCAGATTTTGTTGACATGCTAAGTCTGGGCTTCTCTTTCAGGTGGCAGAGAAGGAGGAGACACGAGGGGAGAAAGAAGAACCTGTAGATGAGCAGGGAGTCTTGGTCCACAGCCGACGGGCAAGTACTTTTCTCAGTCTGGGTATTATCTCCCTTAGGACTTGCTTCATGCGGTGACCAACAGGTCCAAAATAACCAACGAGTTGGTTATCTCACTTCTTCCAATGCTAATTCCAACTGTCAGTGGTCTTCAATACTTTGATTTTTTAAAAAAACAAGCCAAACCAACACATAACCCAGAAAGCACCCAGGCTGACTCCACATCACAGGATTTATGTTAGGGTGCTGCAGATTAGAAGGTATATGACAGATTTATTTCCTGTTTGAAAGGTTTAACTGTTATTTTCAGAGCTATTCTATAGTCTAAAACATACCATTAACGAGATGGCACCAGATTCAAAAAAGGTAATTGTGCCCCCTTAATGTTCCTGCTGCCCTTCCTTATTGCCGGTACAAGAATTTATGGAGCCATATAGAAACAGAACAGTTTGGGTTGGAAGGGACCTTTAAAGGTCATCTAGTCCAACCCCCCTTGCAGTGAGCAGGGATTATCTTCAACTAGATCATATGATGAACCAGAAACTGATTTTTGTTAAAACTTGACAGGTTTTGCGGGTTAGGTTTGTTAACATGTATCTGTTCCCTGTATGGCCTCATAAACATGTTGCCGTGTCAGAAAAAGATAGGATCAATTGGCAAATGTTAATGAGGGGTAGACCACCAGCAGCACTGTTGCCACAAGTCAACAAAAATTGCTTTGTTATTTGTTACGAAATTCCTTAGTGCTCCCAAATTGTTGTTGTCTTAATCAGTCTTCATGATTGAATTATTTCTTAGTGCTCTTGGACCTTTGATAACACAGTTGCTTCTCAGCCTCCTTCTGTACTGAGGAGAGCTGGTTTGTGGGGTTTTTTTTCTTGTGCTTCTTATGGCACCTGAGATTGCTCCCTGGATTGGAATGTTTTATGCATGTGAATGGAGCTGTTCTGGCTTTACTTAATTCATTAATTAAAAAAAAAAAAACCTCAAAAAAATTAAAAAAAAAAAAAAAAAACCAAAACAGCTAACACACCACACACACCCAAACAAACAAAACCTAAGGAATTAAAAAAGAAAAAGCGCTCCCATCCTTTTACCAACAAATGTTGGAGCTAGGAGTTCCCTCTTTTTCATTTGTTCACTAAATACTGTAATCACCTGTCTTCCTCTAATACACTTCCATGTGTAAATTTCCTGAGAATGCTTTAAATATTAAAATAGTGCAGCAAGTCGCAGTGCCAAGGGCCATCCAGTGAAGAGATCATTGGATTATCTCATGGATTTTTTAGAACAGGCAAGATAAAGCAGTCAGTTTCTATTGAAATTTGAAGAAGAGCAGTCATCCCTCACGCTGGCCTTAAGCTTGGAGGGAAGAACCTGTTTTAATGCAGGGAAGCTGATCTCTGCCTGGGACAGTATAGTTCAAGATGACTAACTGAAGTGTTAGTTTCCCATGAGCCTGTAAGCCTTGTTCCTGTAGGTTGTACCAGCTAATCTCCTTTAATGAGATTCAGTTTTCTATACTTGGCACCAGGTAAATACCTGTATCTGTAGTTGTCCCAGTCTCTGATTTCTTTGGTGTGCACTGAATATTTTTGAATGGAAAACTGTAAAGGCAAGGCTGCTGTGATTGCGTACTGCTGTGTGCTTTAAGGTACTTTCTCCTCCCTGACAAGTCTCAGAAGGCACTTGACCCTACTTCTTAAAATTCATTTGATTCAGCTTGGTTTTTGCCAGTCACTGCAACATTATTGTAGTGGCCCTTTTACATGCGTAATTACCAGTTATTTCTTGACCCAGCTAGGTGATAAGATTTCTTGTCCTATCTGTTTACCTAATAAATACCTTTGTTTTGCTTCTCTGTTCTCTCACATTCTGTTTTTCTTATCCACGATGTAAGCTGCTTAGACAGGAGCTTTTATTTTTGAGCTGGGTGATCTCCTGACATCAGGGAAGGAATGAATCTGGATCATTTTAGTCAGTTTGTGTGGTGTTACACTTGCTGCAAATTACTGATTCACTTCTGTTGCCTCTGGGTTCTATTTGCTTCTAATGTTTGGTCATTAGCGAGAAGCTCTATTTGTTTCCAAGTCGTCTCTTCACTCTATTTATTCTTTCTTATTGTTTTTAGTTCTTCAAAATTATGCATTTCCTTGTGGCTACTTTATAAATATAACTCAGTAGTATCTAAGTGGTCCTATTTAAGAACAAAGTCTGGTTCTTCTGGTTACTCTATGAACACATGATTATGTTGTTATTCTGGGAAATGTGCCATGCTGAAAAATGCAAATATCTGAGAAGAACTGCTTCTCTCTGTCCCCTTTCTGGCAGTTGTTCTCCTTCCTGTGCTGCATCCCATATCTGTTCTTGCCTCCTCCTCTTTATGTGCATAATTTGCAGGCTGACTTAAGTTTACTGTTGTGTTCTAGTCCCGGGAAGACAGGAAGGTAGAAGCCATCATGCACATGTTTGAAAACCTGGAAAAGAGAAAGAGGAGACGAGAGCAACCATCAGATCGTAACAGCACTGATGCTGAAATCAACATCAATTCTGAAGCTCCTGAGCTGGACGAAATAAAAACAGAGACTCCTGAAACTGAAGATGGAAGTTCAGCACTGAGTGCTGCTGTTTCAAATGTTTCTAACAGTAACAGCAGTACTGGGGTGAACACACGACGGTCTTCACAAGTAGTGGTAAGACGAAGATAGGACTTTTTAATAGCTTATACCAAGCTCAGATGGAGGTTTCAGTCTGGGTGTAGGAAGACTGCTATTGGGTCTCTCCAAGTCTTCTGTTTTCTGGGCTGAACAAGCCCAGCTCCTTCACTGAGTGGGCCCCTTCTGTACTGGTGTGAGCTTAAGTTGGATTCATAACTGCAGTGACTGAGGAATTCTTTTGCTTTTTTCTTTGGATTTTTGGCCAGGTCTGCTATGGATGCATGTGTTCCTATTACATGGCAGGGCCCAGATACTTGCCTGGAATGATACATGTCAGCTCAGATCAGGAGTAAGAGCAATTACCTTGAGACAAGTGACAAGTTTCATGCTTCCGCTTTCTTCCTTAAGACCATTGTTCTGGTTGACCCCTTTAAGAATATCGCAGACAAAATGATAATGTGCCGGTAGGAGGGTCCCCAAAGCCATCTTATGAGCCAATACAAACAGTTCAACCAGATTTTATGAGTCAAGTAGTGTCATTAAATAAATCTCAATCCTTGATGCTGTATGCAGAGGAAAGGAATGCTGTTTAAAGGTGCTTGGACTAATGACAGTTTGTGTTGTAGGATGCTGTCCCCGAAAAAACAGTTACTAAGCCAGCTCCAGCAAAACCCTCCAGGCCCCGACCAAAAAGTCGCTTCTCTCGATACCGGACCAGTTCAGCACAAAGACTGAGAAGACAGAAACAAGCTAGTTCCCAGCAGGCTGAACTCGCACAGGCTGTCCCAGAGGAAGGAAGCACTGCCAGCTTGGTAACCACAACGGATGTCAGCAGTGTAGAAGGTCCAGGAGAAGGCAGACAGTTGACGGGATCTGACCCAACTGCTGTCCTGGCTGCGGGATCTCAGTCTAATCGAGCTGCAATAAAATACCCCAAAACTAAAAAGGTATACTTGATTGAGCGTTCAAACTGGAGAGGGGAAAAAAAGGGTTTGTGTGTCCTTTGGGGAAAACTTGGCTCAGGGGAAACAGTTCTTCAAAATAGTTGGAATTACGTGACTTTATATTGACTGTGTTATTTGTTCTATAGTGGCTAAGAGCCCTCATCATGGTTCAGAGTCTGGCTGCTCAGCCCTGTACACAAAAAGATCAGAAAAAGAAATTGGGTGATCTCTTCAGCAAGTCTACATAGACCTTAGATGCTGACAGAGTGGTACAGGTACAGTGGGAAGGGTCTCGCGTTTGAGTACGGCAGAGAGTCTAAAAAGAGTCAAGTTAAACAGCTCTGTGTGTGCAGGGAGAAAACTGCTTCCAGCTTGAGGGGCTCTGGGAGAGAAGGGTTAGAGGGGCTTGGCGACATAAGGAATTGGGTAACGGAGGCTGAGCCCTGGGTGAAGGAATCAAAAAGCAGGTGTTTCAGTACTGCCGTGGAGGGCAATGAGAGGCTTGGGAGGTGGCTGGCACAAAGGCCCTGAGGACAACAAGCTGTGTTCCTGCAGGGGAACAAGGTACTAGTAGAAGGATGGGGAGAGCTGATGTGTTTGGATTGATACGCAGTAAGCTAGAAAAAGATTCTGGCAGCAGCCTGCAAAAGTAGTTGGTACAACTCTGATGGGGTAGCTGGCATTTAAAAACTAGATGCTTATAGTTTGGAAAAAGAGTATTAGCTTTTGGGCCCAAAAGAAAGGACATTAATTAGAAAAGGTTGGATGCATATGATCTCAAGAAGTTTTCTGTGTATTGCCAATGACTTAGGAGCAAGGAGAAAAAGCCTGTTAACCAAGAAAGTTACCCTAAATCAAGCAGCAGAAAGGTATAGTGAGACTTCTTTGAATAAACAACAAAACCACCTTGAAATAAGCAGGGTGTTGCATCTTGTGAAGGATATTAAACCAGAAGTTCTCTTCTGTATACCGGCAAGAGAATGAAGAGAAAAAAGTGGAGCCATTATGTAGTAAAGATTAGTTGGAATTTAAAAACAAATTTAGGATGGTAAAAACATGTTTGATGTGGGAATCAATGGCAGTACCTTTTTGGGCATAAATTAATACATTTAGGCTTGCAGCTAGAAACTAGTTTTGAACACGGTGATCAAGTTTTGGAAGAACGTTCTAATGAGATTAACGGAGCGTAAAATCAAGCTATTTTTGTAAAACTGGATTGCCTGTCGTTCTGCCTGCAACAGATGAGAGTTGGGTTTGATGCAGGAAGTCCTGGCTGTTTACCTTCCCGTTGAGGAGGAAGGAGATTTTAGCGTGTGGGCTGACCTGAGCATTGCTTCCCCATACGCCTTTGTGCCATGTTACCTTTCTTCACCTATGCTAGTTGCGTTGACATGTGTGTTTTCTCCTTCAGTATCTTGTTACCGAATGGCTGAACGACAAGGCAGAAAAGCAGGAGTGCCCTATTGAATGCCCTCTGCGCATTACTACAGACCCAACAGTTTTGGCAACTACTCTAAATATGTTGCCAGGTCTCATCCACTCCCCACTAATTTGTACCACACCTAAACACTACATCCGTTTTGGTTCACCTTTCAACCCTGAGAGACGTCGAAGGCCCTTTCTGTTGGATGGAATTTACAGCTCCTGTAAAAAGGTATTTTTGCTCATGTCTTACCTTAGAAGTGTAGAATGATTTAGGTTGGAAAAGACCTTTGAGATCATCAGGTCCAACTGTTAACCCAGGACTGCCAAACCGTCACTCAACCATGATGCTAAGCACTGCATCTATGCATTTTTTAAACGCCTCCAGGGATGGTGATTCCACCACCTCCCTGGGCAGCCTGTTCCAGTGCTTGACCACCTTTCAGTGGAGGAGCTTTTCCTAACATCCAGTCTAAACCTTCAGGAGCTATACAGTCATCAAGCTTTTACTGGCACCCTTGTAAAGTTGCTGTGTTGTTTTTGAGCCTATTTGCATGTATTCCTGCTGAGCTGGCCTTACCTGGTGTGTCCATGCAGTTTGCAGACAATGACTGCTGACCCTCTGCTATTGGGGTTCAGTCTTCATCCTTGCCTTTTCCCATGGTCGAATTACTGTTCTGTGACTCTCCTCTTAGAAACATGTGCTTCCAAGTCTGCAGTGGCTGTTTATTGTCCAGCAAATGCAATTCAAGGAGTTTTAATTGTTGCTCTTAGAATGTTTTATGTTACTACTTTCACAGAGGATGTATTAGCATTGTGGGGATAGGACAGTGTTGCAAAAGACCTCAAGTCAAGATCCATTGTCTTTGGAAAGCCTTTGTTTAGCAAAGCTTTGAGTTTGCCTGTTCACAAGAGCAAGCCCACAGCTCTTTGGTTTGGGATCATAGACTTGTCTATCCACATAGATACTTGTGGCCATGCAGGAAGCCTGAACTGAGCCCAGCTGAGGACTTCATTCCTCCAGAGATCGTACATGGCTAGTAAATGCTGGCATTTACCCATCTCCAGGGAAACAGTAGTCCGTGTTAGTTTGTTCAGTCAGATTTCTGTCAGAACCCATCTTGCCTGTCACCTGTCAGCTTTGCTCAGAGGCTTTTCCAGTTTCTTTGTGATTACCCGAGAACAATTTTATGGAAATCTGTTCTGATCTTCCAGTCTTGGCAGCTTTCCAAGTCAAGTACCATGTCCTGTTTCTTTGCTTTCTTTTGAGGGAGTTTTTCCAGAGAGAAGCTTTGGACTTTACTGCTTCCACCTTCAGCCAATTTGTTGTCGTGCACTAACAGGCACCCACAAAAAGAAGCCAAGGTCTCTTTTGGGTATTTCCTTTGTAGATAAAGCTCTTGAGAGTTCGTATTTACTCATATGAACAAGCCTATGTTTGTTTCCATGTCCCTGGGCAAAGTGCTCATGCATCTTTAAGCTGAAAACTGCAAGGTTGAAACTGGTTTTTTGAACCTTAACAGTGTCTTTGAGCCTCTTTAAGAGTTATTCCAAGTTCTCTGCTTGGTGCATTTGCTGTACAACTAGCCAGCAAGCTCACAGTTGAGTGAAAACTGTTGTCATGGAACAAGTCTTCCAATCTCTTGCTACATTTGGTTGTTTTCTAGTCATATGGTAATTCTCACTACTGGAGAGGGAATTGACTAGTCTCACTATGGATAACTTCTGTATGGTCTACATCTGAATCTGAGTGTTCAAAACTGGACATTGTGTTGCACCTGGGGCATTTTCAAAGCAGAAAGTTGCTCTGTCTTGTAGTCTATGCCCATTTTGTGCGTCCCGGTATGATTGAGTTTTCTTTGATAGGTTGATTTAGACTTGCATTCAGTTCATGATTTACTGTGTGTGTTAGAACAACCCATTAGTTTTCTAGTCTGTAATTTTAGAAGTGATTGTTTCTGGCTTTATATGGTACTTTGTTCTAGTGTGTGCTGAGCTGTGTCCTGTTTTTCCCAATCCACTTCCCAATTTAGCCAGAAAATCTTGAATACTGTCTTCTAGCATGTTCTTGTTTGCCCCAGGTTGGCTTCATCTGAAAACTTAAGTAAACTTAAGTAAACTGTTCCATTATCTAAATAATTAATAAAATACTGAAAGCTTCTGTGTCCAGAACAGATGTTGCAGGAAGTAATTTTTTATGTTTCTATTTTTTGAAAATAAATAATAAATAACTAGTTAGGAGTTTCACCCACTTTGTAGGAATTCCCCAGCTTTTTCATGGCAAATGATTGGTAACATTCGGTGGTTTTATCACTGACAGTTTGGAGAGGTAGAAAAAGCCTGCTTCTCATGTTCAGGAATATTTAGAAGGAAGACATCCTTCTCAGTCACCTGAGGTCTAGAAATGGTCCAGAACTTGATGACATTGTTCTCTCAAGACCTGATCTTTCTGTCCTGTCTGTTTCTGACTACTCAGTCAGGAAGGTTGATTTATAAAGGCTGTTGAAATAAATCATGTATTTTCTTGGAATGTCATCAGGCCTCTTCCTTAAACTACTGAGGACTGTGCCAAAAAACCTCAGCTGATGATCTCAGTTTGCATCTGAAGCATGCCAATGTCTGAACCTCGCAAGGAAACCGAACTGTTTAACCTGCTCACGTTAATCACACACGGTACAGTGACTTGGCTGTTGGATCAGATGCTGCATTTGAGGTAGCAGTGCTCCAGACTGTCTGGCACTTCTCACTTTTCCTGGTGGCTGCCGCAGAATCCATTGATTTTATGTTTGAACGGAGAAGAAGCGTCTGCTATATGGTAGTGAAGGCCATCAAAACAGATCCTATCACCTGCTCTTCATCCTCACATTGAAGTTTTTCACTTTGAGGATTTGTTGCCACTGAGTTTCTGATGTACTTTCATTGATACCCTTGAGGAATCATAAGACATATACGTGTATCTCTAATAGGATACATATTGCTGGCATGCAGATGAACTGTAGATTACTGAAAGGTAATCTAGGATTTTACCTAAAGGGAGAAGAAAAGGCTGGTAGAGTCCCTTGGGTAAAATGCACAAGTGCAGATTACTGTTTGGGTTTTTTTCAGCAGTTTGCTGTCATTTTACTGAATCACCTGTGTGTTTTCCCTTTCATTGTGGCAGTTATTTTTTTATAGTAAAGTAAAGGTTTCCTGCCTGCCATCCTGAGTCAGTTTGTATCAGGATGCAGGGCTGGCACACCCACTGCAGCAGCTGATTTGCTGAGACTGGCACGGGATGTGAAAGATTCTTTATTTTCTCCATGTTCAGGAGACCACCATGACATTTATCTCCTTTATTAGTAGGTGAATAAAAGATTTGCCTTTATTATTCTGTTCTTATTTTAGCCCCCTTGCAAACTGCTGCTTGCATTTTATCAGATTTTTTGCTCTTTGACTCTGGCAGGGAGCACAGTCCTGGAAGAATTATGTGATTAGACTCAGCCATTTCTCTGCTGGAATTGTTAGAGCAGAATCTATGTTAAGCTCTAATATGCCTTAGTGGAGCAGGGGCACAGTGTGTTTGTGCTCCTGGGCAGGAAACAGCTTTTTTTGCCAAAATCGGGGTTTTAAGATGATTCATCATATTTATCTCCCTTTTCTTTTAATTGAGAATGCTTTTAGTAGTTTTTAGCTGCCAGGGTTTTGCATTTTATCTATTTATAATTTGCTCTTTACTTATCTTTGTGTCACTGCTGAAGACTGCTGATCCCCAGAATACATCTCATCAAGAGCACATAGTCAGCCCCATCACAGTAGGTGGTAGACTCAGTGCTAACAGCTGTGTTCTAACAGGTTCCTGTCTGAGCGCATGCGAAGGAGGTAATATCAGTGTTCTGAGCAGTCTGCCCTGCTGCACAGAAGTGTAGGAGTTTGAGTGCATCCTGCAAGATTACATAGAAAGTACAGGAGGGGTTGCACGTTTATGTAGTCTTGTTCTGTTTCAGCGCTGGATCAAACAAGCCCTGGAAGAGGGAATGACTCAGACCTCACCAGCTCCGCCAGAGAACAGAGCCCAATGTCTATACCAAAGTAACGAGAACAGCAGTTCTTCCAGCATCTGCAAAGATGACACAGGTAAGTGCTCAGCACCATCAGGGCAGTGTGGGTGCTTGAGTGAAGCTGGGGAAGCTGCTGAATAAGAAAGGCAGCTGTACAGGATGACATACTAATGCGTACTGCTGCTTGATGGCACAGCTTTGTGGCAGGTGTGAATGTTACTTTTCCATTCATTCAAATTTCTGCAGACTCATTCTAGCCTGAGCATGTGTAAAGTTTCTCAGTATTTTCCTGTGAAAAGATAATCACTTTATTTTGTATCGTCACCCTCAGGCAATCCTTTGTCCAATGGCAGGGAAGGGAAAGAGTACAGTATCATCTCTTTTCAGCAGGATGCTGTTAGAAGGACAGCTAAATGTCTACTGACTATAGGAAGATGTAGCAAAGCCTCACAGACATGTATGTAATAAGCGAATTAAGTAAGTCTCAAAGATAGACAAACCAAAATCTGTGAGTAAAGTAGCAGAATGGTTTAATATTGCGTCTGAATCTTTCTACAAGGGTGAAGATCTGCCCAGTTAGGGATCAGTTTTCCACGGATGACAGACAGGAAGCTAGACAACACACAGATAATGCAGAATTGATTATTGAAAAGTAAGATGAATGGGAAATGAACAGAATGCCAGAACCGATAAAGGCACATCCCTGAGCAAGACCTGAAGAAGCAAACAACTGAACTGCAGAATTTACTGAATACTCTGTTTTGTTTTGTTTTTGTTTAAACTGAGCATCAAAAAAAGATACTATTTTGAATAGGGGTAGGCCTGAGAGAAAGGCATTAATCCTTTGTGGGAGCGAAATGTACTTGGGCTGTATTGATGTAGCCTATAGGGAACTATTAGGTTCAGATAATAACTGAGCTGCCTGTGTTTTCTTTACAGCAATGAATGTGATGTGCTCTCTGACCCCTCTCCTCCACTCTCCTCTTCTCTCCTCTTTCTATCCTTCCTGTCTTCCTTGTCCCTATCTCCCTCTACTGCTTGCTTCTACTTGAAATATTTCCTTTCCTTGTTCACTGTATATTCCTGACTGTGCATTGTTCTGTTGCCAGTATCTAGACACGTCTCAAGATTGGTATAGAAGTACTTCAGAGGTACCTAATTTTTAGGAATCTTTCATAGTCACACTGGAGTCCCATGGGCTCTGTTTGGGCTGGGAGTAGGGGGAAGGAGATGGCATGTCATTTGCACATGGTTAGTGGTTAAGGTTAATGGTTCAGCCCTGTCCTCAGCTCAGTTTGTTTTTCAGACTTGCTGAGTCCCCTGAAGAAGTGGAAGTCTCGCTACTTGATGGAGCAGAACGTTAAGAAGTTGCTGAGGCCGTTGTCTCCTGTCACCCCTCCACCTCCCATCCCTTCAGTTCCTGGCTCAGTGAGCCCACAGCTGGCTACGCCTGGCTCATCGCTGCCAGGAGAGGAGGAGAGTCGCAGTGGTTACGGCATGATGTTCTCACCAATTCCTTCTCTGGCTGCTAGTCGCTGCAATACTCCACTACAGTTTGAGGTAAATCTGACTGGGGACTGGGAGTGCTAAAAAGAGAGTTTCTGAGATTCCTTAGTTTTCTGAGTGTTGCTACTTTGCAGAGGGCAGTGACTCCTGCTGTATTTCTCTGATGACAATGTACCGCTGAGAAACCTTCCTTTCTGATTCTGTTTTAGGCCTGCTCGGTAGCATGGAAAGGAAAGTGCTTGGGAAGGAGGCCTTAGCTGTGCCATCACATGCACATGCTGCCTTCCACTGATAGGTGCTCAAAGGATACGACATTTCTTAAAGCTGTCCATTCTCATTTATTCTCTTGACTTCAGCTGGAAAGGTGGCCCAAGTGGATGGAAGGAGACATTTTTGTTTTCTAGTACAATGTCTGTGAAAGTTCACTATAGCGTTCGGGGAATCTTATTTGACCTTTTGGGCAAACCCAGACTTTCCATCTCTCCCATGTTCTCAGACTAAATGCCATAAATGGCTTTCTCTGTGTTTCATGGTGCAAACTGACAGCATCAGAAGTGTAAAGAATAAGCTGCTTTTCTTAACATTTGTGTCCTCTGTTTTGGGTACTAAGATACAGAATGAAACACAGGAACCCAGTCCTGCCTCTGTGCTTCCAGGAAACTCTAGAAACCACTTAACCAATGGAGTTGCCATCCAGCCTGGGGCCAGTTCCTGGGGTAGTCTTTATTTAGAATAGTCATTCCTAACCTCTGTGCTTGTTTTTTAATTGATTTTTATTTTGCTTCCTGACTTTTGAAGTAGGTGAATAACAAAATGCTTTTTCTTCCTCTAGAACGTATCGTCCCCTGAGAGTTCCCCTGCACATAGACCTGAGTCCATGTCACCTGAGGTAGTTATCACACCACCCTGATTGCATTTGGGGCTGGGAACGTGTGTGCTTGTGTGTGTATTTGAGGCCATGGTGGGAGGGAAGGGACGAGAAGTGTGGAGACTAGTGGGAATAAGAATGGAGTTTAGTCACAATAAGGCTGAGGAGAGTTTTCAGGTTATCACAAGAGAGCAAACAAATCGAAGACTGGAATTTATTACTCGCTTGTTGACACTAGTGGGAAAAAAGCATTGTGAAGACTTGTTATGTCTCAGCTACTGAGGTGAAGGCAAGAGGTCTGGGGACCCTGGAAATACCATCATCAACTTCAGCCCCAGCCCAGCAGATAAGTGGTGTGTAATATTTACTCAGTACAAGCAAAATGACTGCTGGGGAAGAAAAGGGAAGGCATTCATTACTGGTTTTGGCTTATGAGGACACAGTGTTGCACCTGACCTGCTTTCTTCAGCCTTAATTTATCACCTGCTCACTCACAGATTTACAATGTTGAGGAGATGCCAGAAGGTAGTATTTTTGTGTACCTGCTGGCCTGTTGTAAAGTAAGAGGTGAAGTAGCTTGCTCAGAGACTGTTTCGTAGTAGAAAATACATGCTCATCTCCAGTGTGATAGATTCCTCTGCTGTATAACGTCTCCAAGTAAACATTCTCAGCAGCAGCAGCAGTCTCAGTAGCAGAGCTGGTGCCTGGTGCTGCTGTGTTTTTCCCTAAGCACCGTAGTCCTGCAAAGAGGATGAAATCTTGTCAGATATGCTCATTGTCTGAGGTCCTGACATATTAACATTGTGAAGGAGATGATTATGCTGTTGCCCCGAAGGGTTTTTTTGGCACTTCAAGTAGATAAATGGATATACTGTTGTGTCAGTGTCTAGTGCTCCAGAAACTGTGTCAGCACAAAGATGATGCCATTATGGTTTTGTTAGAGAATGTAAAGTGTAGAAATGCAGTATAAATGAAATGAATGTACTATTGTTAGAGATTTCCAAAGTTCACAATAAGTGAAAACAAATAGCTTGGAGGTTCTGGGCATTTTATTGTTAGGAAGTTAGTAGTGGCTGACTTGGGACAGGCAAGAAGTGGGCTAATAAAGCAGCAAATGGACAGCAGATCTTTTCTGTTCTCCCCCCATAATGAACCTAGCTAGTGCTATGCGTTAACAATGACTTTGGGACATACGAGGCAATTGGAAGTGCTGGTTTTTTCTTCACTGACTGCCCGGGGATAGTGCTGAGCCTCATCCTTTTGCTACAGTAAGATTGTTAAAGGGGAAAGGGCATCTCATACTGGACAGCTAAACTGATTTATTATTTAGTCATTGCCCTGTAGCATGAGCAAAGCAGTGCAGGGAAGGACCAAAGGGATAAGAAAGAAACTGGCAAAGCAGTAAGCTAGCATTGTACAGAGTACTTTCTAACTAAAGTTTCTCTCCCCACCCTTGCCTGATCTTTTTCCTGACTTCCCACCCCCATCTCCTATATCCTTCTTGGATTTTCCAGCTCTGCCTCCGATCTGACCTGGATTTAAAGGGTGGGTACCTAGATTCCAGTGCAAACACCTGCCCAGAACGGCCATCGCTGCTCAGCTTTGGATCCTCTGATCTGGCTCCACAACCCTCCATAAACTCTACTTCAGAGATGAACTTCCCAGGAAAAAGTGGGGAAGCACAGATGCTGCTAAGAAGCTCTGATCAGGCTTTTCGGACAGAGTTTAATTTAATGTATGCCTTCTCCCCATTGAACGCTATGCCACGTGTAGATGGGTTGTTGCGGGGATCTCCTCCTTTGGGAGAGAGGAAGCCAATGAATTCGGAAGCAGGATGCTGCAGCTCTCCTGCCGAAGGATATTTCAGCAGACACGAGTCAGGGCTGCTTAAAGAGACAGTGCATGGATCCATGTCTCCCTGCAGTGAGAGGGCTTGTGAAGGTGTCAGATCTGCTCCCCAGAACCCGCCACAAAGGAAGAAGGCAAGTATTCTTGTAAAAGAACTGTTAGATTGCAGGAACCTAAGTGGGGAAGAGTAAGTAAGCACCATGGGAAAGACGTACAGGGAGAACAAAGAGAGCAGAATACAACTAGAACATAGTCTGGGTAAGTAATCCAGGCAACCAGTGCCTGGATGAAAACAGTCTAAAAGTTCTTAAAAAAGAGTGAGCTACCCTTTAGGCAGGATTTTGATGTGAGAGGTGGAAGAAGACGACCACAATGAAAATACCTCTTCAAGGAGCACAGAGAGCATGATGCTAGCAGCTTTCATAAGCGGTTGTTAAACTGAGGTAAGACACAGAGCAGTAACACAGTGCAGCTGTACTAGTTGGTGGAGGTGTTATTTATCAGGATGAAGAAGGTTGTTACTAGGAAAAACAGGGTCTAATGTTTCAAAACAAAACACAAGCTGTTTGTTAGAACATATTAGAACATTTCCATTAATATGGAAACATAGTTACAGTGCTAGAAAAGTAGATGAAAGTTGTTACTTCAATTGTAGCTCTTAACTGAAACTGGGAATGTTGTTTAAAGAAAGCAAATGTGTATTGGTTTCTAATAGCACGCCAGTGACCCTCATGGGACTAAAACTGAGTGGAAATGAGCAGTCAGGTGTTGCTATAATAAAACTGGGTGCTCATGGGTCAAATAAACATACGCTTGTGTAAATGTATTGCTGCCTTTTCCTGTGCTTGGGTTTTGTGTTTGTTTGGTTTTGGTTTGGTTTTTTATTGCAAGTGTGGTAACTCAGATCACTTGTATAAATGTCCAGCTGGATGGAATATCTTATTTCCATTCCATTTCTGGAGGGTTTTGATTTTTTTTCCTTCAGTTTTCTTTTAAAGTTACACTTCTCTTAAAACCTTTGTATGCTGAGTTACTTTTGGAAATACCCTGTTCAATATTTTAGCATCGTAAAGCCTTCTGTACAAGCATTGAGTCATAGCTGATAAATTCTTCAGCAGAGCTGCCTTCTGTGAGTTCTTTATGGCTCTCTGCCTCCTAATAACTCTATGAGGAAGGCACACTGAAAGGTAAGTGCTCAGCTGAAAGTATTTGTGTATTTTTGTTTCTGCTGTCCCTATGTTATGAGACTGCATTATCTATGACCTTTTGGTCTGTGTCTTTGAGAAATCTGAGGCTGCTTTGCACAAAATACACACTGCCTTTGCTAAAACTAGTTTGTTTAAGTGGTAGTGCTGGAAGTTTGCAGTACCACCATAGCAAAAACCTGCTCTAAGCAGGTTAAAATTCTGTGCAAGGCTTTACCAAGTGTTTAGCATTACTGTGGCTGAACTAATACAGATGAACAGGAGACTCTGAAGATACCAGTTCTGTGAAGAAGGCTCTTATTATCTGTTTTGGAGATGTACAGATACTGATAAACATTGCCTGTAATGTCACAAACCAGAGTGAGTGAGTGAAGTGTTGACAGGAGGAGAGTATAGAGGCTTGATGCTTGAATATGCAAGTGTATACTGAAGAAAAGTGAAAATCCATGTTGTTAGAGAACCAAACTAGCTATATATTTCCGCTGAAGTATTGGTCGTAAAGAGTAAAACATGGGTGAGCGTAGCAGTCAGTGAGTGGTCCAGATTTGTACCACTTAACTCTTCATCCAGAGTGTCTGCAGATTCAGGAAGATTTTATAATCCCAATATACCTTTTAAAAGTTTCATCTGCAAACCCAGAGAAATAGATTTTTAAACCGGTGTGTGGTCGTGTTTCTCCTCCTGTCCTTGTCCATTGCATTCCCTGACTCATGGCTGTATTTTTCTTTCTCAGGTATCTCTACTAGAATATCGCAAGCGGAAACAAGAAGCCAAGGAGGGAGGCGATTCGGTGCGATGTGCAGGGACTCCTACCCGACAGGGCAGCAGTAGTTCTGTGACTGATACAGACGGCAACAGCCTGCCGGGCTCCGTAGTACGAACCCCATCCTCCCCACAAAGTGGCTTCTCCCCTTCTCATCCCTCCCTGCCTCACGTAGAGGACATCAGCCCACCAGACTCACGGGGGGCTAGTTCCTCAACATCACTCAGCAAATCCCAGGAGAACATCAGCAGTAGGTGGTGAGTGTTATCCTTCCAAGCAAGCCAGAGATTGCTCCACAGAGAAGGACCAAACTCTCTAGGGCACCTTTCCATAACAGTATGTGCGGTTGGATGGATTCAGTCAGGTCTCTTGACATTGTTCTCTTTTGTAATTGCTAAACAGCTGTGAAGGATGCCAGCAGCCTTCTCAGCCTGCCCTTTAGTTCTTGGTTTAGGTATCAAAAATCTATCTTGAAATATATGAAGTTAAACAGTTGTGTCTCTTCTACTAGTTTACTTTTCAGGTTTCAAGTTTGAAGGTCTTGCTCTTGCAATGAGAATTTAATCCAGGTCTTTTCTTGCTGAACCTCCACTCTTTTTGAACATGAGCAATATTGTCAGCTCCTGTTCCGAAGGAAAGCTAACAGCACCCTCTGCAACTTTGCATTTGAGAAGCAGGGACAGTGAAATAAGTCCAACTTTCCTAATGCCTTGCACATAGAGCTTGAAGAGCGGTTACTAAACTGCAGTTGGTGGCTTGGCAAAGGCATGGAAAAACCACCTTTATCGTGTTACCATGAGAAGGTTTGATAAGGGAAAGGCTGGTCTTCAAACACTTTTGAACTTGATAGCAATGTCTGGTCCAAAAAATTAAGTACTGAAGCACTGAAATGTAGAGTATTGTGTTATAGTGTCAATGCAGTGATGGTTAGGATGTTCTGCTGATTAGAGCTATGTAGTACAATGGCTCTGCTGCTTTGTATTCGAGTTCTGTTCATGCACGCCACAGGCAAAAAGGCGTCCCTTTCTTAACGCTAATTCTCCAAACGAGCAGCTATGTCACTGCTCACGTAATGGCAGGGGAATGTACAAGGGAAGAGGTGCTAAGCAATGCTGAAGGCAGTGAGAAGTATGAATTCTGTGTTGAAAGTGCTTGAGAAACATAGTTTTGGGTGAACTTGCAGGAGTAGTAAGGTCTGTTTCCTTCCCTTTTCCATCACTCCTCAAGCAGAGATTAATAGAAATAATTTGTCTTGTACCTCTCTGACAGTACTGTGTCTGCCGGATGACCTTCTGCCACGTGTTGGGACTGGCCACGGCTGAGGCAGGCAGCTGATGATTAGTTTATAATCATTGTTTTATAATCAAATATTACTCTGTGCAAGTGTTGATATCCTATGCCCATCTCCTCCTGTGCCACTTCCTTCTGCCTGTAAAAGGGTGAAAGAAAAACCTAGCTGAATGAAAAAAACCAAAACACCCTGGTTTGGGGTGAGGTGTCTGTGGCAACCTTGCTGTAGTACCATGTTTTATATTCTCTGAGCTTCATCTGCTGGTCCTCAGCAGGTGCTCTGGCTTCTGTTTCTCACATGGTTTCATGAGTAAGTATTGTGTGGAAATAAAGACTGTATTGTTACGGGGCGCTGGATATAAAGTTGAAACCATGCTGATACACTTTGAAATAGGATTAAGCAGATTTGCTGCCTTTTAAATTCTTGTTCTGTGTTTTAATGGGCAAGGCTAACAAACGTGCAGTCACCTTCTACTTTTAAAAAATATATCAGAAACTGCCTGTTACTGAGTTAAAGTTGTGACCCAATTTCATCTTTAACTCAGAGTGCTTAAATTTCAGATAAATTTCCAGACATTCACAATAATACAATATTAGGGACAGAAGAAAATGGTGGGAGCTAAAATTATGTGCCTTAATTTTTAGAGTTGTCCAGATTTTTGCTGAATTCTACAATAATTGCCAATAGCTTTCATTTAAAAAAAATTAAGTTTCTGTCTCTTTCAGTTGCCAAGATACAGCCATCACAATGTAAACAGATGTGCTGCTGCCCAGTAAACCCAGCCTTGCAGAAAACTGTCTCCAGCAAAACAATAGCAGCAACGAAGGTGTGAATTCACCCCCTCACCCCATTCACCTCCATGAGGTGTGAACTCTGGCCCCTTCTCTGTTTGCTTCAGTGAGGGGTGAACTTCAATGTCTGGGCTATTTATTTAAAAAAAAAAAAAAAAGAAAAAAAAAGAAAGCAAAGCTAATGTAAAGCGCAGTTTTCAGTATATCTTTAAAAAGAAAAAGCACTAAACAAAAATATGTTAATATGGTGTTAAGCTGCATGCTTACATGGTATGCAGTGCATTTAATATTATACTAAATATATAAATTCAGGTATTTTTAAGGCGCACATTCTTCAATGTCTAGGGTAAAGGCATTGTGAATCCCTGGTCAAGATGCTTCTATCTTATAGGTTAAAACACATACTTTTAAAGAGATTTGGTTGGCCCTGTGCATGGCAGATTGAATACTGACCCAGGGGTCTGGGGTTTGTTTGTGGCTCTGTTTTTCTTGTATAGATTGTCTTTAGGAAAGCCACTTCACCTCTTTTTCACCCTCAGACCAGACACTTGTAATATATAATGGGACAAGATCTAGCACCAATCTTGAGCGGAGAGTTTTCACATTGCAAAATAAATGGGACAAAGTAACATTAATGGGCAAAATGGCCAAGCTAACTCTGCTCTAGGAACATTGCATTAACTGACTGTACTGTCTTGAACACTGTATTATCATAAAGGTATTGGGTTTGCTTCTTTTTACTTTGAATAAAGGTAATCTGTGCAAAATAACTGCATCTAATCTTAAAACAATACCAGGATTTTCAAAATGCTGTTGAGTCTTGAAACAATTTTTCTGGGGGAAGGTGTCCTGTAATCAGGTGATCTACTGAACTGGATGTTTATACCATGTTTTTGGTAAGAGTAAAGACTTTGTTTTTCTGAGGGCAGTGCTATCGTGGTAGCCAGAAACTGGCAGTCTAAAATCCCGCAGGAGGTTATTTACGTTGCAAAATCAGTTCAGAAGTTTATTCCTCATCTGTCTATAGAGAGCTGGTGATCTCTGATCCCTCCCTTCTGTGGTAGGGGTTTGCATTTGCACTAACATCATACCAGTGAATTTAAGCAGAGACTGTAAAGACAAGCCTGTGTTGTGATTATACCAAGGACCCCACAGCCCCCTTGTGCGTTGGTCACGTTGCTGTTGGCTGTGTAATAGCAATCCTCAGCCGTTACTGGGTTTTTGTTGCAGGATGGTCCCAACATCAGTGGAGAGGCTTCGAGAGGGCCGAGGCATACTTGAGAAGGTGCTGCGAAGTGGTGCAAAGGTATCGCAGAGAAATGAATCCTCACCTACCTGTGACAGTGCTGTCGAGAGAGACACAGGTAGGAAAATGGAATGTTTGAGTACTTGGTTGGTGGGAAATGATGGGCTCGGGTAACTTCACAAACTTGTCTGCAAATTTAGTCATACCTTCGTCTTTAACATTATCAATGCCTTATAAGAGCCTTTTGCAAACTATACTTCATTGTTATTCAGATACTGCTAAAGCCTATATCCCTCTTCTGTTAGACCTGGAAGACCTCCAGGTTTCTCCAGGGTTTGGATTCAAGACTGCCTGCATCTTGGCTCTGGCAGAGACAGTTTCTTTGTCCTTGGACGGCTGGGTTACGCAGAATTGCCTCAGTTGCCCCTATGTACTGTGGATGAAAGTGCTATCATTTAATAATTCTAGTGGGCTGAACATTCAGGTAAATGTATTAGCACAGTAAAATGCAGGGGTAGGCTTTAGGCAGTGCTAAGAACTAATTTGACTTTCAAGCCTTACTTCTATTTTGAAGTTACTTGATTCCCTGAATTGTTATATTTGTCAGTTTTGTGAAATGCACCTCCTTACTGAGATGAATTCAGTTCTGTGTTGATGTTCCTTTCTTCTCTGAATAAGGTGTTGTCCTCACCAAGTAGCATGCAGGATCAGTATTTGTAACTTGAGCTGAAAATATGCCCCTCTTTTATCCATCTGTGATGTAAAGGTGAGATGTGACTTTCTGAGAGACGGACAGGTGATTGCCTAATTTCTCAGCTGTGAAACAGTTATTTTCCTTCTATTTACTTTGCAGTCTCTGTTGAACATGATTGTTTCTCTCTGACAGATTGCGCCCTCAGAACCCTGATCACATTTGGGACTTACGGCAGTGGATCATCATATTTAAATAACTTAGTCTGTGTGTCGCCATGAGCCCCGACTGCCTCATAGCTGAGGACTGTTGTTAGAGACCCCTGACTGATACAGCTACAGCTTGCTGATGATTTGTAGTAGGCATCTGAATCTCTGGAATAGAGAGCCTTGTCTTGTGGTATTTTAGACGTGGAAAGACTAGAGCCTCTAACCCAGGCTAGCACAGAACGCTCTTTGGGTAACTGAGCAGCAACAGCAACTTTTGCCTTTGGAGTACTTAATTTCTGAGCATTTTAGGGCAGGTTTGTATTTATTTAATTCCAAATCAAGACTTTTTTCCCCATTTCCCCAGGTGTATTTGAGACCGCTTTCTGAAACCGGGCCTCCCATCTGGGGTTTTCCTATTTTTGTGCACCTAAGCAGATCTCCTTTCAAATGCTTTTTATTCATCTGGTCTTGAGAGGCAATCCTCTACCCTATCAAAAATGTCATGGTTTCCTGGGACCCCACTGGGAGTCTTTTCCCTAACTTTCTTAAACCAGTGGAAGTGGGTTTCATGGTGGCTATTTTTTAGAAGGGTAGGCGAAATCCAGGCTCTTGCAACAGGCCTTTTGCCCACTGTAATCTGTACAGCTCTGGCTCTTCAGTCTGATCCAAGAGTTAAGCTGCAGTTAAACTTTGATCTGCATCAATCCGTTCTTCTTTCTTGTTACATAAAACCCATCCCACTCCAAGTTATGAAAAGTTAATGCTGTAGCTGACAAAAGTCTTTTTGTCTCTTTCATCCTAGCGCGGCAAGAGAATTTTTTTCTGGTTTTGCATACTCTGGCAACTTCTTCAGTAGCTTGTTTAGATTCAGTGAGCCACCTTCCCTCCCCCAGTTGCTGGTCTGCTTCTTGGTGAAAGAAATGGGTGGCTGAGTCCCTGCCATTCCTCGTAGCACCTGTAGGAGTTGTGAAGATACACGTTTACTTGATGCTGTAACGGATAATATGAAGGGAACAAAAAACCCCAAACTTGGATAGTTTGCTGATGGGGCATGTAGGAATGAAATGGAATTTGTGTGCATGCCACACTTCTGAGAATTGCAGCTGCTCTCAGTTAAAGCTGTCACTTCATATATGCTTTAGGTTGACACAGGCCAGTACTGCCGAGAAAAACAGTTCTTCATGTCCTTCCTTGTGCAAGTATTAAGGAACGGTGGAGGGAAATGCTGGCTTTATCTTTCAAGTTTACCTAAAGCAAATTCAGGAAGGTTAGAGGTTATTTACCCTTTGTAATACAGAGTCTTCCGATAGTCGTTAACTTGTCAAGGTTTTTTTCTGTGAACAGGCACTGCCAGTAAATCATGCAGCACTGATGGTGTGCCTGGCCTTTTAAGAAACAATTCCTTCTAGAAATCTTTAGATTTCTTCTGATTCTCATACTCAACTTCTGTTAATCATAATGATCTCCTGGACTGAACAGTTAGTCTCTTCTGTGCCTGACTGCTTAACAAAGCATGCCCCAAACTTCCAAGTTCTGCCTTTCTGCAGTGCAGTACTTCGAGTGTCACCTACAGCAAACAGCTACTCAATGCATCTGATGTTATTTCAGAAAATAGGTGGCGGCACAGGACACATGCTGGAAGCTTCACATCCTGGTCTCTGGGCAGGTCCTGTGCCCTGAGGAAGAAGGCTTCTGAGCCTCAGCAGCAGACAAGGCAACTCTATCCACATTCCCATTTAGCTAAGCCAACAACTGTGATGTAGCACAGAGAGAGTAACTGCAGGAAAGCCATGGGCACTGCTGACACTGGTGCCTGTGCCAGTGCAGCTGGTGCCAAGCCAGACCTGTCTGGCAGAAGTGAAGAGCAGACTAAGGCAGCGTGTCCTGTTTCATGATTGAGACACATCTGTCATATAAATTTGATACTAATACCAACACTGTTTTACCAAGGCATTTCAAACGTGGCTGCTGAGAATCCCTGGGATGCTGCAGATAAACAGCTCTGTCTCGTTAGACTGCAACATAGTTCTGATGTGAAATCTTCTAATCCCACCAGTTTCGCTGCCTTCTAAAGAGAGCATGATCACCAGCTGAACCCCGTGGTTACCATACTAGCAACTGAAAAACACACGTGGCAAGGCGGCTGGGTCGTTTGCAGTAAGCTCTCCGTGCCTACCCCAATTTAGGTTGAGTTGTTTGGTAGGACAAGAAGCTCGCTCACCCTCTAGGATACAGGTGCTAGAAAGACTTGCTCTGTCAAGAAGCAGCTTATTTCTCTTGATCTCTCACGTAATTAAGGTGGATCAGTGTGTACTGTGCTGCTGGTACCCTTCAAACCTCAAAGCATTTCCATCATCTTGGGCTGTTTCAAAACCAAGCATTTCTGAGGTCTCAGAGTTACTCCATTTGGAGTAGCTCAATTGACTTCTAAAGCGTAATCCCCAAAACAGCAGCAGGGGTGCTGTCAGCCTTGGCAGCGTGGGACCTCACTCAGTCTGCGGCGGTGTCTGGATCTGCCTTTGAGGAAAACCTGCAGCAGGATTCTGCTGACAGCAATCTAAGAAGGGACAGTTTTATCTCCCCAGCTGTAACTGTAGCCAATGTGGATTCCTGTGACCAAGGCTGAGTGGGGAATTGCTGAGTTCTTAGAAACTGTCTTCAGCCTCTCGCATCCTTCTGAAGAGCCGAGGGAGCCCAGGCTGTGGCTGTGCAGTGTCACCAGGTGTGGCCATGCAGATTTTTTAGTCCAAGGCAGCTGAGCTTTGCGCTAAACCAGAGCAACTGGTGTAAGGGAAGCAGCAGCTGCTAATGTGTATGGCTGGTTTACACACGTTAAGGTTTCCTGGTTGCCTTTGCTGGGGTTCTTCAGTTTCTGAAATGCTGATGGCTGGAGAAGCTGCTCTGGTCTCAGCTGTAGCTGGATGCAGAACAAGACAGCTGGGGGGGGTGCGCAGGTGTGGTTTGAGAGGGAACTGTTGTGGCCTCAGTCCGGAGGGTGAGGTTTAACGCATCTTGTCTGTACATTGCAGACACAGCAGAAGGAGACACTCCAGAAGTCCACAAAGGACCAGCAGTTTACAGTCCTTCTCGATACAGCTACCAGGTGAATTCTTTCATACATTTTCTGCCCATTCTGAAATAAATCTTTCAACAGGATTAGGGAGGAAACTGGGTTTGGCTGCCAGTTATTCCTAATCCTGCTGCACTAAGCACCTTTGGCATGAGAAGGAAGTAGGAAATGGTGAAGTCAGTCTGACATGCCTTTTCCTTTTTTTTTTTTTTTCTGTTTTCCTTTTTCCCTCCCCCCCCCCCCAATGACTTGTTCAGCTCCTGCAGTCTGACAGTCCCCAGGCAGAATCACAGACCCTTCTCCAGCAGAGTTCCTCCCCCTACAGAGGACACCTTACCCCATCTCCTGGATACAGCTATCGAGCAGCAGCACAGAGGACAGGACACAGCCTCTCTCATGGTTCCTCGGAAACCTCCCTCTCCTCCACCTCGTACTCCAGCCCTGCCCACTCGGTCTCCACAGACTCCTCTGCCCTGTTTGCAGGGAATTCGGGGTATTACAGCAGCCAGCAGCACTCTGGCAGCATCAGCGGCAGCCTCCTGAAGAAGAGCTGCCCTGCTGCTGCCAGCCCAGCACAGCAGACAGCTGTGGACTCTCTTTCCACAGAGTCGGGCTCCCAGCCCTGCACAGGCGCATCGGGCACCTCCTCCGCTCCCCAAAGTGCTAGGTCACTACAGTCAGACTTGCGGACTATCAGCCTACCGAATTCTGGGCAGTCTGTTCTCTACCAGGGCTCCCGGGGGGCAGTGATTTCCAATGCACAACACTATTCGCACCGCGGGGGAAGCAGTGTCCATCAGTACAGACTTCAGCAGCTTCAAAGTTCTGGAGTAAAGACTCAAACAGGACTTTCCTAGGGTTGCCTGGACTCCAGGAGGACAAAACTGCCCATAGCTCCTTCCAGTCACCTCTGGAAGTGGCTCCTGGGCCAGTGTTGGGAGCTTGCACCTGATGCTGGAGAGCCAGGGGTCAGAGGCTGAGGTCTGAAATGCACGGGTGAGATTTGTGAGCAGTATTGGCCTCTGGCCTTGTAGGAGAACACAAATTTCTCTGAGGCAGAGACTGTAGC
Organism: Falco rusticolus; assembly: GCF_015220075.1. NCBI lineage: Eukaryota > Metazoa > Chordata > Aves > Falconiformes > Falconidae > Falco > Falco rusticolus. The sequence goes on from NC_051190.1 coordinate 13,402,056, forward strand.
AAAGCTGTTCCCTGATGCGTGGGTACATTGCAAAAAAAAAAAAAAAAAAAAGAAAAAAAAAAAAAGAAAAAAGAAAAAAAAAAAAAGGAAAAAAAAGCAAATGGTTCAAGTGCAATGACTGTGGTGCAGCCTCTGTCTCTTGTCCGTGCCCATGGCCATAGTCACTCATGCAGTACGGACATCTTTTTGAATAGGAAAGCAGTTTAAAGAAAACATGGGGGGAAGTTGAACTCCAATCCCAAAGCTCTCTTATAGGTCAGGTTCTCAGTGCGTTCTGGGGAGGGCTTTAATCCGTTACGATCATTCCAGTCACAAGCAGACGAGCGCACACGGCTGCCTTTGGGCCTGGGTCGTGACTGCCGCGGTCGGAGCTTTTTCCAGGACAGCAGTCTCCGCAAATGTGAACTAGCACGGGGGGGTGGGGGGTGGGGGGGGGCGGGGGGCGGGGGGGTGGGGAGGGGGGCGGTTGGAGTGTATGTGCCTGTCGCTGCAAAGGATCTGGGATGCACTGTCACGTGCTGCTCTGACGGGCGCAATCACCGCATCCGTCGCAGGTCTGTGAACAGGAGCATTGCTGGGGCGGTGCTGCCGCGTGCCACCGCGCCGGGGGTCTCTGGCTGCCAGGGCGCAGACACGCTGGGGGTGACCAGGGGCCTGATAAGTAAAGTGATGCTGCGGCAGGTGGGGGACTGCCTGGCGGAGGAGCTGGGGGCTGCGGAGAGGCGGTGGTTGGGTGTTCGGTGGGGACCCGGGTCTGTGCCGAGCCGGAGGCTGTCCATGCGGCGCTGTGCGGGATGCCTTTCCGAGCCGCCGCCATCGCCCACCGAGCGTGGCAGCAGAGCCAGCCCAGACACAGTGCGCTGTCTGTTCAATTCCATACGATTGCCAGCTTCTTTCTCACTTGTTTACTGTAATATCGGGCGTGTTTTTATTTATCTAATTTTATATTCAGTTATAACCATAGTAGGTTAGCTAATATACGACAGGTGTCATCCCTGGTGCTGCAGTGGAACTTCTCCTTTCTCTTGGATAACAATGCTGTGAGTCTGTCTCCCCTGTCTTTTCAGATGCACAGTCTTCTTCCTTTTTTTAGGACTGTTACAGATTTCTCTAATTCACAATTGAAATCAGGTGTTTGTTCAACCTAGGGGAGACTTTTAAAATATTGAAACAAAGAGTAACTTTCTCACACTGTCTGGCTGTGAGCGTGTTGGGATGGAACTTGTCACCCCGCAGTTGGGTGTCTGTATACTGTATAAAATAGGTGTAAACTTCACTCGGCTTAGCCCTGGGGGTGCAGCCTCCCCTTTCGTGCTCTGAACAGCACAGGGCAGGCGGGCTCTGCCCTGCCGGGTGGCGGGAGGGGGCTGGGGGGGCCCTGCCCAGAGGCTCTGGCACCTTCGGGCACAGCAGGGGGGCAGGAGGGAGGGACCCTGGAAAGCTCTTGGAAAGGTGGGGGCTGTAGCTTCTTACTCTAGTGGAGTTTTTACACCATGCTGTAACATTTGAACTTTCACAAGAGATGTAATAATTTTGATAATAAAAATACTTAACTTGAAAACCAGTATTTTTGACAGTTTCTTTCCATTTCCTTACCACCTTGAGTGCTGCTGCCCGGGTGGTGGGGTGAGGCAAGGTGCATGTCAGTGTCCTTGCTGTCCCTGCAGGGTACACGAAACCTCTCGGGAGCAGCCCTGCAGAGCTCCCTTCTGCCAGCGTTTCGGGTGAAACCGGGGGCTGCTCTGGGGGCCACCATTCCCGAGGACAGGGAAATTCCCCAAGCTTCCTGGCTGGAGCATTGAGACGGTGGCTGTGCTGCTGCTCTTCTCACTCAGGTTCATTTGGGGAGGAGGTGGGGTGGGGGGTGTCCCCTGTGCTACCGCACCCGCTTCAAAACCTGGTTTCTGGTGTGCTGGTGCCCGGGCCTTTGCATTTTCATACTGCTTGCCTTTTCCTTAGGAAGGCCGAGATGGGCTGAGCCAGGAGTGGGACCTGCCTGGTGTGCCTGCAAGTGCCATCCTCACAGCTGGCACACCTGAGGTGTCCATCGCCTCCGAGGTTGGACTGCCCTCACCATGAAAATGTTCCCTCGACACCTTGTGGGACAGTGTCTGTTGTGGCACGTCCCCCAGAAGAGTCTGGCTCAGCCGCCTCCTTCCCCGAAAGCTGCAGGCAGCAACACGCTCTCCCTTCTCCCCAGAGGCCGACCAAGCCCATCCCTTGGCCTTCCTCCACACCGTGTGCCTGCATGGGGCTCACCCAGGCTGCGATTGCATCCCGTAGTGGGGGTGCCAGAGCTGGCCGAAGCTCTCCAGATGTCCAGGAGGTCCCCAGGCTGCCCTCGCGCTCGCACAGCCCAGAAAGCTGTCCCCACTCCCCTGCTGGAGCACACCACTGCACTACGGGCCACGCGAGTTGTTTTTCCATCAAGGCGCAGGATCTGCTGAATTTCAGGCGGCTCCTGCCAGCCCGTGAGCCGACAGCCCGCCCGCGGTGCTCCACAGCTCCATGGGGACCCGAGGACGGGCAGGAGTGGGGGGGCTTGAAACGCTCCTGGGGATAGACAGGACCCAGCCCCCACCTCCTGCCTTGCCGGGGGGGGGGACAGGCCCTTTCCCTGCCCTGCCTCCGGCCGGAGCCCCCCTTGCGCACCCGCCTGTGCAGACGGAGGCTCAGCCCCACCGGGCACAGGGTGGGCTCCCTACCCCCGCTGCCCACCCTGCCACCCCCCACCCCCTGTGGCTGCGCCATGGCCAGTGCCCCTGCGGGGTCCTCGGACCCCCTGCAAACCTTCCCGGCTTTTCCAGCAGCGCCGGGGCGGGGGGGGGGCATCCCAACCCTCCCCACACCACAGGGCGCCAAGCTCGTCTGGTTTGAATTATATTTTTCAATAAGGTTTTGTGAAACACTGTATCAAACTTTGTACTAAAATACAGATATATTACAGCTACTGTATTCCTTTCTCCACTGATTTTCTTCGCTTGTTTTTCAATTCAGCCGGCAGCAGCGCTCCCAAGCTGGCAAGACCCGGGCGCTGCCGGGGCCAAGGGGCAGCTGCCGGAGGGAGGCCGAGGCTGGCAGAGGCCGTGGGCAGGAGCGCCAGCACCTGCGCCATCCCGGGTGACTTTGGCTCCACAGCTCCATCCCTCACCACCGCCATACAGGGCCTCAGGGCACGACTTACCTGCTCCCGCCAGCCCCGGGCACCACGATGGTTCCTGCGGAGCCCGTCATTGCCATCGCCCAGCAGCCTCCATGCGCTGTGGCCATGGCCGTGGCCGAGCCCCGCTGGCAGCAAGCAGCTCCCCTGCCCGGGGCTGCCCATCCCAGGGCCGTGGTCCTGCTCCGCTCCCTGCGCCCAGCTCCAGCCCGCTCCCAGGCTTTGCCCGGCGCCCGGCCCGGCCTCGCCAGGGCCCTGCAAACAGCCCCCGGCTACTCGCACTGAGACGCGGCCAGTGCTGAGGACTTTATTGCATTGCAAGGGCTGTGGTGGCCCCAGCCCCCCGCAGCCGGGACCTGGGGAAGCCCACACATGCCGGTCTGGCCAGCAGAGCTGCGGCCGGGCTGTGGCTGCCTGTGCCAGGGTGAGTGCCGGGGGTGTCGGTGCCGGCTCCCGGGTGCTGCACGTGTGCGATGCAGGCTGCCTCGTGCCCGGAGGCTCTGGCCTCAGTGCTGCCCCGGGCAGCTGCTGCCAGCTCCCTGCGGGCCATCACCGCGGGCCAGCGAGGTGCAGCCAGGGGACGCGACCAGGGTGCCAGGGTGGGAACAGGAGCGCCCAGGTCTCCCCCAGCCACACCGTGTGGCAGGGAGAGCCTTGCCGTCGCCAGTGGAGATGAAGCACCGTATGGGGATGGGGAGGGAAGGCGTTTGGCAACAGCCTGCGGTCAGCTCAGGGAGGGGGCTGGGGGGGGGGGTCCTGCACCCACCCGAGGGGGGGGTTGTATGTCCAGCTGCTCCCACTTACCAGGGCTTACATTCAGCAGCGGCTCGAGTCGGGTGTCCCAGCGGCCAGCAGCAGCGAGGCCCCTGTGGTCCCTGTGCTGGGGGGGAGCGAGCGGCAGCCCACAGCCCCAGCCACGCACCAGGAAACACCACGCCCTGGGGCTGCGCTCCTGGGGTGGGGGGCGAGGGGGCTTGAGTCACTTTACCCTGTTTAGAGAATATGAATTTACACGTAAAAGTAGGGGTTGGGCCCCGGCCCCGCCACCGGGTCCCCCAGCCATGGAGGCAGGGTCACGGAGCTGTACAAAATGGGAGCAGGGAGGGGGCCAGGGCCTGGAGCAGCCGGCGCGGGGCATCACTGAGCGCGTGTTCGGGTGGGATGCAGCAGGTCAGGAGTCCTGGGGATGTAGAAATCTGTTAAAAACTCTGAGACTGTTTTTTCCTTGAAACAAAACCGCAGTTGGATGCTGTTCTCGAACGAAGCGGGTTTGGGGCATCCTCCCCCGGTGGTGACCCACGGGCGACAGGGGGTGCGGAGCTGGCGGGGTGCGTGGGATGGCGGTGCCAGCATGGACATGGAGGTGGCCATGGATGCGGCGGATGGCCGGCACGTCCCCGGTGCAGGCAGTGGGGCCCGGGGAGCGGCACGGGACGCTGCGTGGCTGCTGGCAGCAGACGAAGGGCAGGATGGGGAGGGAGTGCCCAGGCTGCCGGCCGCGGGAAGAGGGTCCTGCTGCGGGCACTTGGCTTTATATCCTCTGTGGGGAGAGCACAGCAGGTCAGGGTTGGTGCTGGGCAGGACTCACTGCACCGCCGTGCCACCAGCATGTGCCACACACATGCCTGTCCCCATCCCTGCTGCCCCCTTTCCCCATTGCCCCCCTGTCCCCACTGACCCCAGCCCCATTGCCCCGCATAGCCAGGGTCCCCCCATGCCACCCCACAGGGAGCCACCCAGCACAGTCACACCCAGACACGCCGCACGGTCAGGGCTAGGGGATGGGACAGTGACACTCAGGACTTACCGCAGTGCCGACAAAATCTGTGGAAACAGAAGAGAGGGCATCAGGCAGGGTAGGGGGTCGGCAGCCCACTCCCACCCTGCCCAGCCTGCCTCGCTTTGCAGGTGGCACTTGAGCCTGCAGGACCCTCACTGCAGACTGCTGGAGGGGCCGAGCCCCCCAGGCTATTCCCCCTAAGGATCCCGCCGCCCATGGCCACGGTGCAGGGCCCCAGGACCCCCGGCAGCGCAGCGCTCACCTTTGCTCTCTGTCTTGAGCTCCTCGTGCAGCAGGTCGTTCTGCCGGTTGCCAAGGACAAAGGCCAGGAAGGAGAGGATGAGGGCATTGAGGATGCCGATGATGGCCAGGATGTAAGCCCAGCGCACGGAGCAGTCGCCCAGGGAGTACTTCCCTGTCTTCTCCCCGCACATGTCCCTTATGGTCTCTGCATCCCAGCCGTCGGGAAAGATCATGCAGCCCAGCACCAGGCAGAGCGCTGCAAGGGGGAGAGGAGCGGGAAGCATCAGAGCGCACACGGGTGGCAGTGCTGGGTGCTGAGCCCCCCAGTCAGTGCGTGAGTGCATCCCGTGCCTGGCAGGGAGCCTGCCTTGGCCCCACGACAGCCAGGCAGCTCTGTGGGTGACAGCCACTGCTGCCCCGACAGCCCCAGGGGACTGCGTGGCTGCCCCAAACGTGCCCCACACACAAATGGGGACTTCAGGGTCTTGGTTTCTTCAAGCACTAACCACAGGATCAGTGGTTCCTCATGGCCTTTCCTCATCACCACGGGTTCCCGCATGTGGGCAGAAGCTACTGGCTGCTGCCTGCGCCAAGAGGGTCGTCGTCCCCAGGAGCCCCCACACCCAAAGGCCTCACAGCCTGCAGGCACCGCTCCCAGCGGGGCTGCTTGCTCAGCACACCTCTGTCCTGCACACCCCATGCCGAGCAGGGAGATGTCAGGGAGCCCCAGGATGATGGGGAAGGGAAATGCTGAGACAAAGCCCGCGAAGGTCAAGGTAAGGAGGCAACATTTTTTCTAACTACAGCAAGTACAGAAGCTCCTCACCCCGTATCAGCTGGGAAAGCTACAAATGTTAAAGATGATGGAGATGGGTTGGGATGCCCTGTGAATATTTTTGTGCTGGGTTAGGGAAGACTGAGGGGCTTGAGCCTGCACAAGCAACAAGGTACCTCCCTGTCCCGTACTGCTGGAGCACAGCAAACACCCTGTCCGGCACAAGTGCTGCTGCGGCAGCAGCCCTGGGGGACCAGCAGCTGGTCTGGCTGGCGAGCTTTTGGGGTGCTGATGTGCACTTCTAACCGCTCTTGGTAGGGAAGGGAAATCCCAGGAGAGGGGGAAAGCGAGCGCAGGGCTGGCATAGGGCATCGTACCGGGACTCGGCACTGCCCTCACATCTTGATGTGCTGTGCCAACTGTGCTCCCCAGGAAAGGCCACAGACCCGAGGTGAGCTGCCCCCAGCAGCCCACACACCAGTACATACCACCACCCGCCAGCTGCTGCCTGCTCTCTGTCTCCTCCATCCATGTCACAAACCTGCTTGGTAAAAGCATCTTTGCAGACAGAGGCGAGCTCTGCAAGCAGATTTAGCATCATACACAGCCCTGGTGCTGCCCTGGTGCCACGCCAGCACCACATGACTGCACAGCGTGGCGCACACATGAGGAGCTGACAAACCAGCATCTCTGGCACGTCGTCACTGGGGACTCCCAGCCAAGCACAGCCATGTCTGGGGAACTCCCTGCCTGCTGAGACTGGACTAACCCAAAACCATCCCCTCTGGAAGAAATTGTGCAATTGGCATCGACGCTGTGCGCTGCACGGGGCACGGTGAGGAGCCACCTGGCCTGCTGCTAACCTGAGCACCCTCAAGCACAGACCTGAATTAAAGGTAAGGAGGAGCAGCAGACTTGTGCCGGGGACTCTTCCCAGGAAAGCAGAGATGCCAAGAGGATTTTAGAATCCACTGAGCTCCCAGGGCAGTGCAACTGTGAAAAAAGCTAAGGTGTTCTGTGGCCATCCCTGGCGATGGGGTGGGTTTGCCCCCACAGGGCTGGTCAGGCTGGCACAACCCAGCCTGGAAATGGGCATGGCTCTAACAGCTCTGCCAAAATTGGTGAGGACAAGAAAATAGCCGTGAGCATGTGGTTGAGGCCAGAGGAAAGCTCAGAAAGCAGCAAGGCAAGCGCTCCAGCTGCCTGGGTGGGCAGCAGCCCTCAGTGACAGCCCCTCTCAGCCCAGAAGAGAACAACAGGGCAGTGCTCCAGGGTGGCAGAAGAAGGCAAACATAAGCAGAAAAAAAAATTAATAAGGTGCTAATTGTACCTGCACCAGCAAGGGCTTGGGCAGGCTCCCAGCTTTTGCGCACAGCCCTCAGTCAGTCCTTCACAGGAGCAGAACGGCAGCCCCTAGGCCTTCCCTTGGACTCTGCAAGCATTGGTATGTCCTCTGCATTTCTGAGCATTTATTTGGGCTCTGGATCCAGCTGCCCAGGTAGAGCCGGAGCTCACCGAGAGCTCACCACTCTGCAAACACCACAGGTGTGTGTGTGAGGATCTCCCAGCACGTCAGCAGGTCCCAAACATGGCAGGACAGGACAGTGATGCTGCAGGCTGTGGATTAACATGCTGGAGGGCTACGGCACTCATGGAGGATACAAGAGACAGGGTTTAAGGTGAAAGCAGAAAGCTGCTCAAAAGAGTTGTGGGAAAAACACACAGCACATGAGCCACCTGTGCAGCAGGTTGTCACAACACAGCCATGGAGGACAGGCAGCAATGGTCACTGCCAGGACGCCTGGGGCTGGCTCTAGTGTGTGTCTGCCTGCCCTGGTCCCTGCTGTCCCTGTGTGCCTGCTCTGCACTGGCACAAGAGCAACGGGAGCCTGTGCCCTGGCCTGTGGAGTAGGTCCAGGAGCTCTGCCCGAGACCTCACAGCCCCTATTTGCCAGACAGAATTAAACTACAAATTTACTACCAGGGCAAAGGAGCATGCCCGAGTCACTGCAGGTACCCGAATGCCACTGCCCAAAGGTGACCAGCCTCTTCCCACAAGACCCCGACTGTTCTGCAGCTCCCTGGGAAGTGGCTGGGGCAGGGCTGCGCCACCGAAGGCAGGTCCTCTCCCAGCAAAGAGTTGTGGAGTGCTCCCCTCTTCCCATCTGTCCTACGTGTTCCCAGCAGCAAGCTTCGTCCTCTGCTCTGTCACAAGCAATTCCCTTTTCCGCATGTCCCCAGGCCACCCAATGTCCTGGAAACACCTTCCGGTGCCTGCAGCAAGGAGTAACGTTGAAGCAGAGCAAGATCAAGGAGGGGATCCCCACATGGTCAGCCTCAGCGCTGCCCTTCCCAACAAACCCCTCGTAGCAAGTCTGAGGGGTGCAAGGACGGGGCTCTGCCTGCCAGTCCCTCTGCCCACAGCACCGTTCTGCCAGCACCTGCCTCCAAAAGCTCCAAAGTCCCTTGCAGACCTGTAGAAAAACCTTGGGTTTTGTTTAAAACACCCTGTTTCTACGCCTTGCAAGCACATGAAAAACACCAAGGGATGACTCCTACAAGAACCACTATTTACGAGGAAAAAAATAACCCAACTCCCATCCATTTTGCTTTTAATTCCCATTCTCCTGAGGTGGGACTGCCAGTGGCACCATGGACAGCCAGCCACTTCGTCACACACCCCAGCTACCATCGCACCCCCAGGTCCTGGGCTCCCACTCCCTCTTCCAAAGTTTTCCCAGTTGGAAAGACAGATCTGACACTGGGCATTTCAGTGACCACCAGGGCAGGATGCATGCAGAGGGAAGACAAAGCAGCTGTGGTTAGCAGGGCTGCTTGTGGGATCTGCTGGGGCTGGGGCTCTGGCCCTGGGGAAACCACCATTTCTCAGCTTGTGTTTGCAGCTGGTTCATGGCTTCCCACTCGGTGCTCCCTTGTCAGGGTTCCCTAGAAATGAAACGGGCATCTCAAGGGTTTTTGGTATCCACGCAAAAGAAATTAATTGAAGGGAGTTCAATGTTATGACTCAGGCTGCAACACTGGAGTGAGATTTTAGCAGAGAGAGATGAGGAGGCTCCTCCCGGCAGCATAACGTCCCCTGGTAGAAAGTGCATTTAGCTAATTTGGACCGTCTGAGTAACCTGCATGTTTGCAGAGTACCACAGTTATCCCAGTGCTGCCCCAGTCCCGTGTAGTTGTGCCTGCAGGATTCAAATCTAATTTTTTTTAATCACTTTTAATGTCTAGTTTAGTCTGCAGGCGTGGGTGAAGACTGGCTTTTACTGCTCTCATGTGCCACGGGTGGAAGGGGCTAGTAGGGACGTGCCCTGCAGCTGAGAGACACGGCCGCCCCCCCAACACGAGCATGCAGAGCGTCACGCTGCCCCAGGACACAAGAGGGATTGAAAATTGGAAAATGTGGGTGTAACTGGGGGAGAACTTCTGGGTCCCAAAGGGCTTGTTAAAGCTGGCTTGGGGACAGCGGGGTGTTTGGCCCCATGGGCAGTGGGTCAGCAAGCTGGCTGTCCCTTGCTCTCATGCACATCACTCCCACCTTCACCACAGGGATGCCTCTCTGCTGGCAGCATTTTGGTGACCTCCCCCAGCCCCTCACGTCTACCTTGTGCTGAAGGGGAAGAAGCTCCGGGTGCCATATCCTCCACTGTGCTCATGGCCACTTGCCGCGACGCTGTGTCATCAGTACATCAGAGGTTCCCGCCGGAGATCCCCAACACGGTGCCCCTGGGCACCACGCACCAGCCCCAAACCCCCAGGGGAACAGGGGCTGTGCCGTGACTTTGGGATCTGGAGTGGCCATTTCTCACTAGGAAACCTCCTGAGAGCTGAGCAGCCAAAGGAAAGGAGACAAACACAGCCTCCTGTCCCCTCCTAAAAACAGAAAACCCTCAAAAATAAATGAAAGTTAAAGGCAGCTTGCTCGGGATGGCTAGCACTGGCCATTTACACAGACAGGAGCTCCCTTACGGCATTTTGCTCCACAGGCTGTTTCCGAGCCAAAAAATCAGCAGGATTCAGAATAGAGTTATGAGTTGGTATGAATCAGAACTGACAGTTACTTTATCTGGAACAACAGTTAAGGGATGTAAGCTCCAGGACACGAGTGGCTCCGAAACACCCAGCTCAGCCCCTCCCTGCAGGTCCACAGGCACGTTAACAGCTACTACAGGAGGGTTATGCTGCCTTCCAAAGCCCAAGGCTGGCTGCTGTGGAGCACGAGGCACTGGATGGATGCAAAGTCTGCGCTGTGTCGCTGCTCCTGTCCCCACTGTATGACAGGAGTGGCCCGCAGAGGAGAGGGGAAATCTTGAGGAAAGCTTTTTTTGGTGCCAGAAGCTAGTTTTGCAGTGATGTCTTCTTTTTGCTGCAAGGTTGGCAGGTGAAAGCAGAAAGACCTGGAAGATCAGATATGGGCAATATTTCTCCCTTGGGCAGAGAAACAGCTCAAGACTGCTTCATCCTCGTTCCCAGCAGCTGTCCCAGTTACACTCCTAGCTGGTTTAGAGCAGTGGTGTCACTCTCTCATTTTTTCATTAAGAACTTCAACAAATAACTTTTACATCCATGAAAACATATTTTTTTGAAGTCTCAAACTCTCTCTGACAGAAGCTGCTTCTCCAGCAAGTTCCAGTCGGGAAGATGAGCTCATGCTGACATGGCTCAGCAGAGCCACCACATCAGCACCAGTACCAGGGAGTGTTCCAGGGCTATGGTGTTTGCTCGGGCCAGACGCTGCTCTCCATGAAGGCTGCAGCCACACCACCGCCACCCACAGCTCAGCCCAGCAGTCAGCAACAGGCTTCCTATAACCACTCCTCTTCATGGACGTGCTGAAATGATGCCACCAGCTGTGCTGCGGGAGGGGTCCCCACTCAGGTGGTGGCAAACGCAGCTCAGGTGCAGAGGATGAAGCTGCTGATCAAGGCTCTGCCTCTGCTCCCAGTTCACACACTGGTGGGTGGGAAGGGCCCATCTGAGAGGTGAGTGTAGCTCCAAAGGGGGACTCCAAAAGCAGAAAAAGCCTGAGATGATATGTATTATTGTTCACCATCCGGCAAGGCACTTGGACACTGTGCAGTTAACTGCAAAGTGCCACCGATAAAGACAAACCCCAGCCCCACGGCCAGTGACAAAGCCCTGGATGGAAAGGCACCTCATGTGTCATGCTTGTGCCTAGCCAAGGGAGCTGGAAGGTCTCACCACACTGAAGCATGAAGAAACACCTTCAAAGGTGGCCAGTCACTTCCTCCATGCAAGAGGCACTGCGTGCTCAGCTGGCTGCCTCTTTTGACCCTCAGTGGACTGTGAGTACAAAACTGAAGCCCCCCTGAAAAGAGCCCCAGACCCACTGGGAGTGACCATCCTCATGGGAGGCATGCGGGTGCAAGTGCCATGCAGAGGGGGCTGGGCTCTCTCGCTCCAGCATTAGTGCTGGACACCAGAACAACTTTGCTCCAAGCTCAAAGTTAACTCACAGGGTGATCGTGTCTTATATTACAGCAGAGAATTAGGGAATCGGAGGAAATGCTGAGGCTCCTGGGCAGCCTCCTCAGCACGTGGTGGTGTATTCCTGCGCTCCGGTCTCCAGCAGATGACTGCTCCGTGGTTGCTGGAATGAAGGCATCTACAAAATCAGCCCAGTTGCCTTCATCTCACTCCTGTACCGGCCCCCCATGGCGGGTGGATGAGAGGGATCCCACACACAGCCCCTTTCTCTTCAAGTAAGCATCATCCTGTGGGACTTTCTGAAGGAGCTCCTCTGTTAATTTTGAGGACTGGGGTGGCATCAGGGTGCTGTCAGTCATACAGTTGTTGACGTGCTCGTGTTAAAAGCCATTTCTGGTTTTGTAACAGAAGGATTTAGCAAAATCTCCAGTTTCGCGTACTGGGATTTTGAACAGGGCAGATGGCTACATTTCTATTTGCGATAAAGCAGAGCCTTTCCTCTTAATTAGATCCAGTTTCCTCCTAGGGGGGCAGTGGCTTTTGAGCTGCAGCTTTCTGTGAAGCTCTAATTAAACCCTTCCTTGATTGTCCACTAATTAGAGATTGACGATTTAAACTGAATTCCTGATCTTTCTCCCCTCCTCCTCCCTCACCTTCCTGCTCCTGATTTTTCTCCTCTGAAGAGCCCATTCATGCCCTTACTCAGCTGCCCTGTATTCTGCACTGGCTGTCCCATAGGGACAAGGTGGACCCACCTCTGCCCTATCTCTCTACTTTTCACCTTGTTTACCTGGTTTTCACCAGTAAGATCATGAAACTTTGGGCCTCGCTGTTGCTTCTGCCATAGTGGTGCAAGGCCTCAAGCTAAAACCTTGCTGAGGCAGGGGGAATGTCTTTCCCTTCCCTGCCCCTTCAGGCCGCCTGCTCTGGCACAACCCTCTGACCTCCCAGGTGGGTGAATCTCCGAAGCTTGCCATCATGCTGTGCTGGAGCCTGCATCAGGCCACATCCTGCCCTACCCATGGGATTTGGCCCACGGTGTCCTCTCCATGGGTCATGGCAGCTCCCTCTCCATGCACAAGGTACCACATCCACCTGCATCTGCCTCTGACTTGCCCAAAGAAGTTCAGCCCTGCCCAGCCCCTCAGATGAGGTTCACTCTTGTCAGGACACCCCACCCCACCACTCTGTGTCCTGGCCCTCCCTGATGGTGACACCAGCCTCTCCTGCAGGACAGAAGCTGTCTGGTTCTCCCCATCTCAGGGCAGCGTGGATGGCCAGTCTCTGTTAATGCTGCATTGGATTTTCCCCGACACAGAGAGGCTGTGTAGCCATGCTGCTTTGGGAGAGCTCTGAGACAAGACTGGGCCAGCCAGGGCCAGAAGAGCCAGCCCATGGCCCCAGCAACCATGCACTTGGGATCCTCACAACTGCAGTGAACTGCAAGGTGCAAAGTGTGAGCAGGCATAAGCCCCAGGGAAGAGCAAGGGGTACCTAGAGGTGACAGCAGTAGGGTGCTGCCATGGCCACCCAAGCCTGAGCCAGGGCACCACAGGAGGAACCGGGGAGGAAGCCTGGAGCTGCCTTCAAGTGCAGTGCCCTCCACCACGCAGTTCCCTGTGCAGTAGCAGCACCAGCCGGGCGCTCCAAGCCACTTGATTAAGCTGCTGACAATCAGTAGGATTTGGGCTCTGAGCTTGCCTTAAACTGGTAAATCTTCAGGACAGGGAAAATTAAAAATGAACGAATTTCCCAATAAGCCAAGGCAGCTCCAGGTCTGGCTGTGGTCCTGATTTGGGTGAGAAGAGGTCAGGCTAGCTGCTGGGCTAGCTGCAACCCCCCAGCATGAGGGGGCTGTATCCCGCCACATCAATGACTGGGGCCTTTCTCCCAGGGGTGTGGACTGGGGTCCTTTAATTAGGAATATGGGGGGTTCTGGGTCTTTCTGGTGGAAGCTCTGGGTCTATTCACACCTTGTATGCAGTGGGGAGTAAGGTAATGTCTTGCCACATGTGGTAAAACTGGAGAGATAAGGAAGTGAAGGGTCCCACTACTAGGGGAAGCTCAGCATCTCTTTTCAGGGTCTTTCTCCCAAAAGGACAGACCCTCTGTGAGGACAGCTTGGAAGTCCATGTACAAGAGGATGCTTGGGATCCTTATCAATATATGCATCAGGTCCCCTTCTGGGGAAAAGTTTGGGTGTCACTTTGAGGAGTGAGTCTATGAGGGCATTGGGCTACATCTGTGGTGGGGTTTCTTTTGTGGAGGGAGCTAAGAAGCATCTATAGCCAGGGGCACTTTTGGCAGGCATGACTGGGCTTGAGCCTGTGGTCACTTCTGAGGAGCCATCAAGGTAAATGTATGGTGCTTCTGTGGGAAGCACTGTACTTGAGGTCTCTTTATGCAGAGAGCTGAGGATGGTCTGTCCTCAGAGTCCTTTCATGATGAGGGAGGGAGGGAAGGAGGGCAGAGGCGGCCTGGGCACATCTCTTTTAGGGGGAGCTGAAGGGTCTGTCTGTGCAGAGGCATTTTTAAAGGGCTGGGAGGTCCATGCATGGGCTCCTGCCAGTAATGGGGTCCCTTCAGGGCCTGGGGGTTCCCCTGAAGTGGGTACCTGCTGGGGGCAGACTTGCTCAGGAATGCCCTCAGGGCTAGGTAGACAGGGAGACTAGCCCCTGATGTGGGGTGCCCCAGGGGGCCTAGATCCCCAGGGGACTGGCCCCAGCCCCAGGGTGTCCTAGGGCATCCTTGTGGCTGGTCCTTGACTCTGTGGGACAGTCCTTGTTGTAGGATGTCTGAAAGCTGGTCCCTGACTGGGGTGTACTAGGGTCCTCCAAGGCTAATCCCTGGCCCAGGGTGTTCCAAAGACAGCGCTCCAGGGCTGGCTGGTGCCTGTTCTTGGGTCCTCTGAGGAGGGTCCCTGATCCAGCTTTCCTGCTGTGTCCCAGGGATCCCCGTGGTACCCTGGGGTCAGATCTTGCCTGGGGAGCCCTGGCTGCCAGTGCCCAGAACAGATGTCCATTCCTGGTACTCTGCCAGTGGCTGTGCCTGGCCTGGGTGTCCCAGGAAGCCCTGTAGCACTCAGGGGACGGTTTCTGGCTGGGACATCCCATGGCCCTGCAGTGCTTGGATGCTGCCCAGTTTCCTTGAGTAACCCTGGTGTTCCCTGCAGCCAGTCTCTGTCTGGGGAACCCCGGGTGCTGGTGCCTACAGCCAGCACCTGTTCCTGGTGCTCTGTCAGTGCAAGTGCCTGGCCTGGGTGTGCCAGGAAGCCCTGGGGTGTCCCGGCTTCAATTCCTGTCTGGGACATCCTATGGATCCACAGTACTTGTACCCAGCCCAGAGTTCTTGGGCAGCCCTGGTACTCCTTGTGGCTGGAGGCCCTGACAGCAGTGCCTGCAGAGCGCTGGACGCCAGTGCCCCAAGCTGGTGCCCATTCCCGGTACTTTGTCAGTGGTAGTGCCTGGCCAGGGTGTGTCAGGAAGCCCTGGGGCTGGATCCTAGAACCACAGCCCTGCAGTGCCTGGACCCAGCCCAGCTTCCTTGAGCAACCTTGACATTCCCTGTGGCCAGGGCCCCCACTACCAGTGCCTGGAGCTCGCCGGGCACCAACACCCACCGCCCGCGCTTGGCGCCGCCATCCCAGCGAAGCCCGCATCCCCCCCGCCCGTCACCCGCCCTGCGTGCCCGGCGAAGTGCCGTCGGGGGCCGGGGCCCGTCGGAGGCCGGTGGCGGCGGGTACCTGCCAGCAGCTGCATCCAGGCGCAGATCTTGTAGACGGTGGCGGTGTTGCAGAAGAAGAACAGGGCGAAGCAGGTGATGCAGCCCAGCGTCAGCACCATGGACAGCAGCACGAAGAAGGCCGCCGCCTGGAAGGCGCCCGAGGGGATGGTGCTGAAGTCGGTGAAGGAGCCGCGGCACGACAGCTCCCGGCCCGCCAGCCCGCTGCCCACGCAGTAGTGGAACAGCCCGAAGTAACCGGGCTTGGGCGTGTTGACGCTGTCGCCCACCCAGTAGGGCTGGATGAAGACCACCACGTTGATGATGGCGAAGCAGATGGTGAAGATGGCCCAGAGCACGCCGATGGCGCGCGAGTTCCGCACGTAGTTGTCATGGTAGAGCTTGGAGGCTTCCTGCGAGGGCAGCATCCTGCCGGCCGCCGCGCTGCCGGGGGGCGGGGGGGCCGCGACGGCGGGGAGCCCGCCCGGGGTGGGGGGGGCCGCGGCCTAGGCGCGCCCGCGGGCTGCCGGCCCCTGCGCCACCCGCGCCGCCATCTTGGCTGCCGCCTCTGCGCCCCGCGCGCGCCCCCGCCGCGCGCGCGGGCGCGCGCCCCCCGCCACTGCGGAGCAGAGCCGAGCCCAGCCGAGCCCGCCCCGAGGGGATCGGGCCGCTTCGGCCGCCTTCGGCTCCGCCCGCCGAAGGCTCGGCCGGGTTCGGATCGAGGCTCGGCGGGATTCGGCCGCTCCCCGGCGGCTCGGCTCGGTTCGGACCGCGCTCGGTAGCTTTCGGCTGGGGTCGGGCCGACTCGGCAGGTTTCGCGGTGGGTCGCTCAGGTGGGGCTGAGGCGGTGGCGGGCCCGCTCCGGTACCCCGGCCCACTGGGGCCGCTCCCCGGCCCGCCCCCGCCCGGAGCCGCCGCGCCGCGCAGGGCCCCGGTGAATGCCGGCAGGTACAGTGGGCGTGCTCGGCCGGAGCCGGCCCACAGGGAAGGCGTTCATCCCCCCCGGCCCCTCCTCGACCCCGGCTACCGGAGGGCCTCCCCGGTCGGGCAGCCGGCCTTCCCGACTCAGTGGAGCCGGAGCAAGCAGGCTGCCGCCGGCGGGGCTGCACGGGTACGGAGAGCGGCGGGGCATGGGCCAGCAACGCTCGCCCGTCCCGGCGGTGCAGAGCCGGGGTACGCGGCTGTGCCGGGTCGGGTGTCGCGGGCGGTCAGCCTGAGGCACGCGTACGGGGGCAGTGCCCCGCAAAATCCCGGCCCCCCGGCCCCGGCAGCCTCACGCTGGCCCCAGAACGCCGGCGGAAACCAGAGCGTCTCGAGCCGGTTTTCGGTTTTCTTCTCCAGACGGTTCAGATGCTCCGCGTTAGCTGTAGCTGTTGCTGAGCTCAGCTTACACAAAATGCTCCCGAGGCCTCTTTCTCTTCCAAGTCTCGTCAAGGTTCGCAGCTCATTTGCACATCAGACACACGCTGATGGAAACAACTTTGTATTCTCCCGCAAGAGCAAAGGAGCTGCCTGCCGTGTGCCTCTGGCGATGTAACGGGCTGTCTGTTAACGCCGGCACGAACAGCACATGCAGGCTCAGTGCGCGACGGCGCTGGCACCATCCCCGTTCCCATCCCGGGCACACGAGCCCCTACCGCTCCCAAGCACGCACGGCCGCACCGCCGAGCCCGTGCTACCGTTCACCTCGCGGCTGCCACTGCGCCTGGATTTGTGTGGGCGCGCACCCCCCGAGAGGGGCTTCTTTAATGAACACCCGTTTCGGGATTCGTTAAGAACAGCGCTACGGTCAGACCCGCTCAGCGGTGCCCGCCAGCGTTTGCCCCGTCTCTCTGCGGGCCTAAGCGAGCTTCGTGCAAAGCCTCGGCGCCCCACGGCTCGCAGCAGCGCCGGTGCTGGGGAGCACCGCGCAGGCCACCCCACGCCTGCGGGGCCCCGGCCGTGCCCAGCCCTTGCGCTGGGCCTCACTCCTCCCACCGCGCCCCTGACCGCGCCAGGCCCCGCTTCGGGCTCGCACCGACAGCCAGGCGGCTACTGCCCCGCGGGAGGCCTAGAGCAAACCCAACCGCACCGAGCGAAGCCTGTCGCGTCCCGATGACGCCGGCGGGCGAGCGGAAGGGGCGTGGCACGTGGGCGGCGGTGATTGGCCAGCCGGGCGGAAGCGACGGAGGGCGGAAGCGAGGGGTGGGGCGGGGCCATGGGCCGGCGGCGGTGAGCGGCGCGGGGATGGCGGCGGCCCGCGGCTGCCCCCCGGCGGGCTCCGGGGACCGCGCCCTGGCCGAGCTGCTGCTGGAGTTCTCCCGGACACAGTACCGCGCCAAGGACGGCGGCGGCGCCGCCGCTAAGGTGAGGGGCCCGGGCGCGGGGGGCGCCGGGGAGCGGCGGCGGTGGGGCGGGCCCTGACCGGTGGCTGTGCGCAGGTGGAGCGGATCGAGCGACGGTGCCTCGAGCTCTTCGGTCGCGACTACCGCTACAGCGTGATCCCCAACGTGCACGGCGAGGTCTGCGCCCACTACCCGCGGCACATCGTCCTCCTGGAGCGCGACGCCGGCGCCGGCCGCGACCCGTAAGGCCCCCGGTGCCCCGGTCCCGCACGGCTGATGGCCGGCGGAGGCGCCTTCGCGTTTTGTCCCAGGGAGCTTCCGCACCTGCCAGCGGCCGCTGCCGCTCCAGGCTCCCGCCGGCCGGGGGAAGCCCCGCCAGGCTGCGCTGCGGCTAATTATAGCCGGCGGTGTCAGCCGCTGGGTGCGCCGCTCCCGGGGCACCCCTCGCTGCCTGCCAGGGCTGCGCTTCCCTGCCGAGCTCCCCCAGGCTCTTGGGCTTCCCTGGGGAAAGCTGCTAAGCTGAGCCTGCAGCTGCGGGGTGCGAAGGAAACGGGGTGTTTCAGGGCAGCGCCAGCTCCGCTGCATGCTGTCCTCGGGTAAACCTGAGCACAGCACTGGATCCTAATGATTACTGTGCTACAGCTCGCCCGGAGACGCAAAGAGCTCGTGGCCAGAAGCAGGACTGTGTGATGCTCTCCTTGTCTTCATGAAGTGCCTGTGGTCTTGCTTGGAAGGCCTCTGATTAGAGAAATCTTAGTCTGGAGAAGTAGCCTGCTCCCACCGTGGTACATGCGTTAGTGAGTGTTGAGGTTTAGTGAACTAACGGAAAATGCTTGCTTGCTGTTTAGTGCAAGTCTAAGCTAACATGTTTCTGGACTTTGACCCGCAAGCTGAGAATCGCATTGGTGTCACTTCTGGCTGAGCATTACCTGCTCCCTGCAGCTCTAATGACAGCCTCTTATTTTTTATTTTCTATTCCAACAAAACCTAATGTAATTTTGAAGTCTTAATTGTGTCTGTGACAAGAGTAACACATTCAACGGGATGGCGGTCACCAAGTTCCCCTCGCATGTCCAGCTGCTGCCCGAGGAAGGCAGACTGTCGGCTGCCATGCTGGCACGTGGACCAGGTGCTGTAGGAGGGGATCTCTGGAAAACAGCCACAACAGATTGTCAGGTGGGAGAATTTCTGCTTGACAGTTAGATCAGATTAGAAAAGAAGAAACCTCTTGCTGAAAAAAAGGGAAACAAGTCTGAAGTTGTAAATATGACTAGGAGTGTCTTTGGGGAAGAGAAACCAAACACTTCTGCTTTTCCTGTTCTTGCAAGAGGAAAAGATGCTTAATTTTTCTGACAAGTATTCAAAACAAGTATAGTTACACTTAGTGCCCTCTTTTCTTCTGAGGCTTTTGCAAGTCAGCAGTGACAATTAACATTTTAAACATTGATTCTTTCACAGTCTTGATTTGCTGTCCTAGAGAGTCATGGAAACAGGCTACCGTTCATCATTCCTTGCCTCCTGCTTCCTGGGTGATAATCTCTGTAAAAGCCACTAAGTAATTTTTAGACAAAGTCAATTTTTAGTTTTAGTGTTGCACTCTGGGAACTAATTACAAAATAGAGACTGTTGCACTTCTTGTGTTATAGAACACGATAACTTCTTCCAGTAAATGGAATGCTCCCTCTAGGACTGTGGGTCTTTGGCTGCCTTTCATCTTTGTAATGTTCTTAATCAGCTGATAAGATCTTGTTGAAGCATGCAGGATGTTTCACACCTCTGAGAATACCAAGGGGTTTTGGAAGCATTTCTCACTTACGAAAAATCTGCACTGCCCTATTGGTTCTGCTGGTAGAGCTGCTTCTGAAGCCGTGTGGGGCTTCAAAACCCAAACAAAAAATGGGTATTTTTAACCCAGATTGGTTTCCTGATCCTGTTCATTCTGTAGCCGGGCAGCTGGCAAGAGAAAGGATGTTGCTTCATCAAAGTTTATTAACAGTACTCTGAAATCCAGGCAGGTGCAGGAAGGGTACAGGAGGAATTTGGTGTGTGTTTTCAGCCTGTATGCCCCTTGGTCAAGTGCTGCTCACAAGGAGCCGCAGAAAGTAGCAGAGTGTGTCTGACAGCCAGGGATGCCTTCCCTGTGCTTGCAAATCTCTGGTGTCCCTCCGGAAGGAGCAGGCAGGTGATGTAGGCAAAGGAAATCGAGGGATGTGCGCAGTTCTTTACTCGCTGTCTTAGAGCTACTGTGACTGTGCTTAATTGAAATGTCCAGATCTCAGACATGGGCCATGTCTTTGGTTTCACCTGATGATCCTGTTGTGTGCATGCACTCCAAAAAATTATGATCACAGGATCACAGCCGCATGTAATCTAACAATGTGAGACTTCGTTCCAGTGCTGTATGGCTACTGAAAGAGAAAGATCTCTGCTTCAGGCCTGTCTAAAATATACAGTTGCCAAAACAGTTGCTTGTTCTTATAGGAAATGTTTCCCTTGAATTAAAAAAGATTGATTCAGGTTTGGTGTCTGATTTTGGAGGGGAGGGTGGGCATGAAACTAATGCCAAGGTAAGGTTGCATAGCAGTATCTTCTGGAAAACAAACTTCTGAAGAACTACACACACGCGTGCACACACACAAGTCCAAAATAAAAAGAATTAAGATACACATAATTCCTTCTACTTCATCCCCTACCTTGTGCCAAGCAGCCTTAATGATGTTCTGATGTTCTTTCACACTTCTGTTGAAGAGTGCTCTGTTCTCTGAACTGTTTTCAGTAGATTTTACTCCTACCTATGCTGCATTTAATCACTTGCCCCTGTAAGAGCATTGCACCAGTTCCTCAGAGCAGCCTTTCCCCTTACTAGACTCAGCACCGCTATGTTTACTTATCATGTTTGTCTCTTGCTCAGGTTTAGCTTTACTGACAATGATTCTCAAAATGAGAAGATCCAAGAGCCCTGTTTGTAGCACAGCTACGATGGATAGCGGAGCAGGTCTCCCCAGTGCACGTGCAGGCTTTCCAAGGAGCAGGTGTGGGAGCGTGGGAGAAGGGTTCATCCTACCGTGTCCCCAGTGGGGCACTGGGCTTCCTACTCACCCTGTGTCCCAGATCCCTGCCAAGCTGCTCAGACTCATTCCCCAGGGCTGTGGTGCCTCTCCAGAGAAGGGCGATTAGTGTGCTGAGAGGTGAAACCTGTTGTCTCAGCTCCTGAGGACATGCTTCTCTTATAATTTCTGATCTTCCAGGCATTTGATTTTTACTGAATCCCATCTTCTGGACTTCGAAGCACTGCCATGGAGCTCTTCTGATAGCACCCTATGAAAATTCTTGTTTCCCTCTGTATTTGCTTTTGCAAAGGAAACATAAGGACAGCTGGAGCAGAGTGCAAGATGTATCTCTTTAATTACGCGTGTTCATTTAAAAACATCCCCACAAGCAAATCTATATATCAGAATCTCTCATAGTTTTAAAACAGTTTGGTATGGGAAATTATACACCAAGGCATCTCTTCTCAAAATGCTCACAGGCCGTTCCTGCAGCATGTGTTATTCACATGCTCTGCGAGGAGGGAAACAGATTGTGGAGCAGAGCTCTTGGCTGTTTGCAGTGACAGCGAGATCAGGCACATGCTTTTCTTGCCTGCACACAGTCTTACATACTCCTGTACAGAGTATGTTGCATTAGCATTTTCCTGTCTTTTCACTTAGCACCTTCATGTCCACAACGTTTAAAGATCAGCCGGGGTTCTTGGTTCTTGTTCTTTAAGTTCTGATATATGTCAAAGCTCTTTGGAGCTGGACAGCCATAACAGTTGTGTATATAGGGAAACATAAAATATCTTGAGCCTCCGCTATGAATTCTGAGAATTAAATCCTTTTTTAAAAAAGAAAAAGTAGGATTTGAAGGTCTTTTTTGCTGTTTCCCTGCTTCCACTGGCACTGCCTTGTATAATCTTTTCCACAAACAGATCAATTTCCATGTTAATAATAGAATATTTTTTTTAATCCTTCCCAGAATGGCATCTGTGGGTAGATTGCTCCACACTGTCACTGATTCTGAAGCTCAGCAACTTTCTTTTGACTTCCAGCATAACAGTATTAATTTGTTCTTAGTCCAGCATTGTGCTTTTGAGTTCTTCTCCCTCTGCATTGTAAGTTCTCTCATTTGCCGTCATGTGTATATTCTGTCCTCACTTTATCTGCTCTGCCAGTCAATCCATGGTGGTTTCTTTCGCAGCATAGACTGTCCCCTGGCCATCCTAATCATCTTTCTGTGCCTTTTCAGGCATGGGTGGGTCACTAGAATCAAA
The DNA here is from genome assembly GCF_015220075.1 of Falco rusticolus. NCBI lineage: Eukaryota > Metazoa > Chordata > Aves > Falconiformes > Falconidae > Falco > Falco rusticolus. The sequence continues at coordinate 13,423,833 of NC_051190.1, forward strand.
TGCCTTATCTCAGCTGGGATCCTGGGTTCTGCACAGTAATGCTGGTAGTTCTCCATCCCACTGGAGAGTTTTCCATGATTGTATTTGTCCCTTTTTTCAAACTTCCCATGTTGATAATGGGCAAGTATCCAGAGATCAACCAGTTCATTTAGGCTTTTCTATTGAGCTCTACTGGAAAGGGCTGACTGGAAATTCTTGTTAATCATCTCTAAGTGCATGGCCGTGCAGTTTTGTATGTCCAGTCTTCATCTGGTTTCTATTATGTCAGTCTGGATGCTTCTTCGATTCCTTGTGGAAGCTAGTCCACCCTGCACTGACTGTTCCTCCTGAAGGTCTGTAATTCAGAAGTCCATTTGGATTCCTATCAAATGTAGACTGGTACTTGGACAGCAATTTTAACTTGTTTCCACAATGTCTCCAACTTGGAACACACTTCTATTTTTAAAAAAAACCAAATATAATTTAGTTATGCAGATGCAGCTGACATTAACTACCCTGCTTAACCCACTAGCTGATTTACAGTTATCTAATTACCCAGCAACACAAATGCTCAAGTGACCAGAAGTAAAGTTCATTGAGTGTTCAAGCTTTGATTATCTATTTTATTTATTTTTCCTTGTAAAATTACCGCTCTGATAGTGAATTCACTCTGATGGTAGTGCTGAGCTTCTTTTTGATGGAAAGGTGGTGGGGAGGAAAGTAGAACATGTATTTTTGTAGACACTGGCTTGCTCTGGTAGTCCTTCATTAGTAATCCACCTTAGTCTGTAGGAAACCATTCTGATGGTACTGCTCCTGAAGATACTTGCTGTCATGTACTGTGCAGCTGGCCTTTCAAAATAAAGAAAAAGAGACAGAAAAGCATCCATACATATTGTACAGCTGTGGAAGCAATTCTAAAAGAAGTATTCTCTTGCTTGCTAACTTCAGAGCTGGCTTCTAGGCAAAAGGGATGGGGATTATGGCCCAGGGTATCTGTAGCAGCTTTGCTGAAAGACATGTGAGAGGATGCTGTGTGTACTGAACCAAATCTCTGTCCACTAGGTTTGAGAGCACTGTGCAGGTTGGCAAACTGCAGGACCTTATCAACCGAAGTAAGATGGCGAGGTGTAGAGGACGATTTGTTTGCCCAGTCATTCTGTACAAGGGAAAGGTAAAGCTTCATGGGTTACCTGTCTTAACTTAGAAAATAACCTTTCTCCCTGCCATTCGAACTGTGCAGCCATGTCTTCAGTCAGTTGTCACCTTTCTGAATGCTGTAAAAATCTGTTCTTAGGTACGAGCAGGCAGCCTGTAGTAGGAGGTAGCATTTGCTATCTAGGCTGCATAAATCATTTGTGGAGACTTCAGGTTATTTTAACCACCATGTCGTGAGCATTGCAGCAAAGAGCTAACATTTTCTGTGTATGTATGTCCCTTCTGAAGGACCAAAGATATTTGGTCTTTGAGAGGGGAGAGACAACAGTTGTCACTTCCTGCCCCTTACTTTTCCCAGCGGTGAGCTCCTTTTGAGTAACTTTTCTCCTTAAAGATAGTTTCCCTTGTCTGTTCCCTGGGGATGCAAGATTGCATAAATGGTCTTAGGAATGTGTGGACTTGTCTGCAAGGGGATCTGTAAGAAAGTAAAATTAGTTTCATTTTTATGTGGATTATTTAAACCATATTGAAGTCCCATAGGAATAGTCTCACTTGGCATTTAAGTAGCTTAATTTGGTTTTCTTAGTTCAATTTAGAAGCACTGTATGAATAGCAAAACCATACCTGTGACAATTTTAATCTAGCTTGACTGAAGCCATCGTGGGATGAACCTGCTGACCTTTTTCTGCAGGAGTGAACTGCCCAGAGTTATACTGGGACCATTCATAATCTTATCCACAGGAATGTGGAAACAAGGCTCAAGTAGGGTATTAACAGAGCATGGAAGCTGCTAACTTGGCAGGAATTGACTGTGTTAGTGAATTGGAGAACTGGAAATGAAAATGTGATTTAAAAACTAGCTACAGATAAAGGTAATTGGGAGTTTGATGTTTTTGGAGAACTTGATCTGGACCAGGGTTGCAGGGGAGGATGCTGAGGGGCGGTAGCTGTAGGTACCAACCATTTCTAGGTAACATGAGGGAAAATAGGCATGAGACCTGGTAAGGGAAAGACCTGGAGCATGTGTGGTTAATAATAAAATCTTCCTCCAGCATATTTGCAGATCAGCAACACTGGCCGGCTGGGGAGAGCTCTATGGGCGCACCGGCTACAACTATATCTTCTCAGGTGAGTGAGGAGCCGTTTGTTTCTGCCTGGTAAGGCCTGTCGGTGCTGGGACAGTGACCTGCACGTGAGAGCAAGCCTCTCCTGAGAGCCAATGCAAAGCTCTGGCGTGGACCTGCTTGTGTCAGGCCCCCCGTAATAGAGCAAAGACTGAAATCTCATGTCTGTTTCCAAGCACCATAGTACAGGACGGAGTGCTCATAAGAAGCAGTGACAAAAGAACTTGAGGCTGAACAGGGAGTTATGGGAAGCATGTAGGCAAGTAAAGCAGCCCAGAGGATTTCGGGGACTGATTCCCAGACATCAGGGGTGGGAATAATGGAAGAAAGAGGGCGAGAACTTGCTGTTGTTTGACTAATCCTTGGGAATTAAATCCTGCTAATGGTGAGATATACTGGACTCTAGGGAAAGCTCTTCAGGGGGGTGTTGAGTGTCTGTAGCGTGGGATCTGAAGCCTGGCTTAAGTAAGCACTGTGTAGCAATGTTGGGGTGTCCTTCTGGCTGTCAGCAATGGGTTTGACCTGCCTAGGTCCTTTGCAATGACAAGGAAAGAGCAGGCTACATTAGAAAACAGGCTTTTTAGGAAGAGGAAATGTGGGGAACTACTGAGAGCACTCACATGTGGAGAGAGGGTACCAAACCATGACCTTTCTAGGCACGTGCATGTCTTGTCAGTTTGGGGGTTGAGTTGGTTTACACAAGCTTCGGCTCTTAATGCCTTTCTTGCAGGAGGTTCTGATGATGCTTGGGCAGATGCAGAAGACATTTCAGAGGAAGATTCTGCACTTAGGTTTGTATGCATCACTGGGATGGGGAGAAGGGAGTTTGTACCAAAGCTGTCTGGCTCAGCCAATCAGTTCTGCTCTTTCCTAGGCTGGGCTTTGGGTACAGGCTTGAGACCGTCACCAAGCTTGGAGTCTTGCTTTCCTTGCTTTTGAAAGAGTCTGGAATGCTAATAGCTGGCTGAACCCAGTGTAACTGAAGCCTGCTAATCTCTTGCCAGAGGGAAGGGCTGGAGACAAAAATAATATATTGCCATTTAAAAAGGTATTTGAATTACACAGATGCGTTTACTTCATCAAAAAGTACTTCTGCAGGCTGAAGAAATTGTTCTGTATATTATGTGCTTGTTGCAGAACAATGAGATATGGGGAGGGACCCTAAGCACCAAGTCTGCAGTATCAGTTTGTTGCAGAGTCTGACTGATCTGTGGAGACAAGGCTTGTGCTGTGCAGCTAGAAGCGGTTTGGGGAAGAGCTGTGGCAGTATGGTGCAAAGAATCAGACTCAGCGTGGTGAGTCTTCCATGCTCATCTTGCGTTGCCTTGTTCTGTCTTGCAGAAATGCAGACTCCCAGCTGTTTGACAAGGTCAGAGGGCATGACATCAAGCTGCTTCGATACTTGTCAGTCCGATATATCTGTGACCTGATGGTGGAAAACAAGAAGGTGAAGTTTGGCTTGAAGTGAGTCTAGGTTCATTTGTTTTTCTGCAGGCTTTGGATCGCAGCTAGTGTAGCCCTTACATGTGAATTGCTATTGAGTATGCACTCAGCATTCTGGGAGCAGTCCCTGAAGGAGATCAGTTAGCTAGTGCTGTAAAAAGAACCACAAGGTTTTAGGCCAGAGAAAGCTGCATCAACGGGCAAGATAGCTGCTTTCATCTGTCTTCTGCAGTCTGAGTAGGTTTTCTCCATAAAGCTTGTGGTGCTGCGACACTCACCCCTTCAGAAAGGGGAAAATAAAGGACCTCTCTGCTTGGGTATAGGAACAAAGGGAGGTGTTTCTCCTGGTATTTCTCTCAGGGAAAAGCTTTAGTGGTTTTGGGCTGTACCCAGTTTATTGGGATGTGTTGAGTAAGTTCTGCCCCACTCACTACTGCGTCAAGTCACGGCGCAGGGAGATGTGAGAGGTAGCTTTTGGGTTGCTAGTATCTCCATGAATAATACTCTACAAATGTCTGATGTTTTCCTCTTGTCCTGTGCAGTGTGACGTCTTCTGAGAAGGTGGACAAAGCTCAACGTTACGCTGATTTCACGCTTCTCTCCATCCCATATCCAGGTACAGGACTGATGTCCAGAGGGACTCCCAAGGGACAGGTGACAATCCGTTTCTGGGGACTGGGAGCTACCTGTGTGTGTGTGTGTGTAGTGAAATGACTGTGGCTTGCTGAATATTTCCTGTGCTCCCTCTGGAGAGAAGCTCTTTTAATCAGAGAACAGTGCAACAAATCTGGATGCTCTGGTAATGTGAGTCAGCATTAGGCACTCTTTGAACTAGCAAAATCATTTCTCAGCAGTTCTAATTAGTTCAAGCATGGAGAAAAAGCCCCAGAGGTGGAGCTGGGGTCAAGATGGCCTTTGACACCCCCACAACTCCAAACTACTACTTGGTGCAAGATACATATCTTGCTCTGTGTTATGTAAACCCCTAATTCCTAAGAGTATTTTCTAGTCCTGGTGTTTCAGAGCACCACTGTAAGATATCCTCAGTGCTAGGCAGAGCTGTTAACCTGAGCCTGCAATGTACGACTGAGATGCAGACCACTCAAGCCTGTCTCGCTGGCTATATTGGTCCCTGTGCCTAGCAACCACTGCTGGGTCACTTGCTGCACTCTTAAAGATGAGCTGAATATTGCTGCCTGCCTGCTGATGTCAGGCTTGGTGATAGGATTGGATGTGAGACTGCTGTGCTTGAAGTCTGTCTGCAAGAAAGGACTTCTTTCTCCCTTGTGCACCAGGAAATGGAGAGGAGGAAAAAAAAACAAAAACAAAACCCAACAAAACTGTTGTGGATGATCCAAACCCAAACTTCTCCTTGATTGCTAGTTGTTGCCCTTAAATGTATTTTCTTTTTTAAAAAAATGACGTGTATTTCCTTTCATATAGAAATGAATGACAACTCAGAGAAGCTGCATGAAGATTTCTATTAAGTTTGCCATGCAGATTGCCAAGGTGTACAGAAATAAGAGTACTGCTGGTTTCTGTAGCATGTGGCACAGATATATGTTGCTGCCATATGCCTCGCCATACCTAGAACATGAGAGAGACAGTGTACACAGGTCTTTTGTAGGATATGTAAAGAACGAGGAAGATATAAGCTGTAGCGTTGTTACTGTATGGGGATCTGCATACTATATGCAATATTCAGTGATGGTCCTTCCTCTTTTGCCATCTGGGACAGCTGCTTTCTTTTAGCAGCTCTTCAGTGCTACAGTAGAGGTAAACCTTGTAAAACTGGAAATTCTGCCTGCAGATGTTGCCTGATTTCAGCAGTGCTGGTCCATAGGGAAATGTTGTCATTCTGTTAAATCTAAGACATACACATCTAAGGATGAGCAACCCATCTAGTGATTGGCCGAGTGCCATGATACATTCTTACTGATGTTTCCAGGTTTGCATTACAAGATACTCTGTTTATAATTTGTCTCTAAAGTTACTCTGAGATCCTGTTGCCTTAGGTGAGTGACGCAGTGTCCAGACATAGAATCTTAGCATTGTTTATGTTGGAAAAGACCTTTAAGATCATACAGGCCAACTGTTAACCTCACGCTGCCAAGCCCGCCACTAAACCTTGACCCTAAGTGCCACATCTACATGTCTTTTAAATACCTCCAAGGATGGTGACTCCACCACCTCCCTGGGCAGCCTGTTTCAGTGCTTGACAGCCCTTTCAGTGAAGAAACTTGTCCTGACATCCAACCTAAACCTCCCCTGGCGCAACTTGAGGCTGTTTCCTCTTGCCCTATTGCTTGTTACCTGGGAGAAGAGACCGACCCCAGCCCAGCCCAGCCTCCTTTCAGGCAGCTGTAGAGAGTGATACGTCCCCCCTGAGCCTCCTCTTCTCCAGGCTGAACCCCCAAGCTCCCTCAGCTGCTCCTCATCAGACCTGTGCCCCAGCCCCTTCCCCAGCCCCTGCCCGGCTCTGGACACGCTCCAGCCCCTCAGTGTCTGTCTGGGAGTGAGGGGCCCAAACCTGAACCCAGGGTCCGAGGTGCGGCCGCACCAGTGCTGAGCACAGGGGGACGGTCACTGCCCTGGCCCTGCTGGCCACACTGTTTCAGGTACAAGCCAGGATGCTGTTGGCCTCCTTGGCCACCTGGGCACACTACTGGCTCAAGGTCAGCTGCTGTCGACCAGCACCCCCAGGACCTTTCCCACCAGGCACCTTCCCAGCCTCTTCCCCAAGCCTGCAGCGCTGCGTGGGGTTGGTGTGACCCAAGGGCAGGACCCGGCACTCAGCCTTGCTGAGCCTCACACAATTGGCCGCAGCCCATCAGCCCAGCTTGTCCAGATCACTCAGCAGAGCCTTCCTATCCTCAAGCAGAGCAACACCCCCACCCAAATTGGTATCATCTGCAAACTTACTGAGGGTGCATTCAACCCCCTCATCCAGATCGTTGATAAAGATACTGAACAGAGCTGAGCCCAGGGGAACACCCCTGTGCCTGGCCGCCAGCTGGATTTAATTCCATTCACAACTACTCTTGGGGCTCAGCTATTCAGCCAGCGTTTTACCCAGTGAAATGACTGTCTAGGGTGAAAGACTTGGGTTAAAGTGGGGTATCTGTAGAAACTTTTGTGTTCTGCAGTGCAGAAAAACCCTCTTTTCCATTTGACTGGTAGTTGGCATTTGTAGATGCCTCTACTTACTGCCATAATCCCCCCATTCTTTGCTTTAAGCTGTTCTTTAATTGGAGTTAAATCTCAACTGACAGATTGCTTCCTGACTCTGTTTTGAGGGCTAGTGCTGTCCTTCCACAAAGATTATTTTTTTATTATTATTTTGCCGTTGGTGTTACTTGTGACTTGCAGGGTAGGAATCATTGCCTGTGCTCGGTGCCTGGCACAGGCATGTCGTGGTAACGTGGGCGCTGTGGCACCGCTGGGACACACACGGTACATCGGGAGAGGTGTTTTGTGTAGCCTGCAGGCAGCTGCAGTGCTAATGGTGCTGCTCAGCTGTGACTAAGTGACTGCAGTTTGCAGCAGAGACTTCAAATAGTTGTTATGAGAAGAACAGAGCCAAAGGATGAACTTGAGGAGGGGAGGGCTTGGGGGAAACCTTGGAAGTGGTTATGTACCTGTTTCCTTCAGACAGGGCAATTCACATGTTTGAAAGAGGAGACTTAAATGTGAGAGAAATCACAGCCATGTCTGACAGAGCCCTTTCTTGTTACCTGCAGCAGATGCCCTGTGAAAGTTGGCTTTCCCCAGGGCTCTGCCAACACCTCCTTTTGCTGGTTGCTTCTCACGCAGCATGACAGGCTGATGCCTTAGATCTGTGCAAAAGCCAGTGGCCCTGGAAAGTGTAGCTCCTTGGTGAAACCTCTTGTTTGGGAAAGAATGAAATCAGTGCCTCAAACTCCACGTTTGCTGCGTGTTTGGAGTTTGCCCTTTGCTGTGTGAGTGTGTTCACTGCCAAGTGCTCTGGGTTGTTGCTGCTGGGAGGCTGTGCTGCACCCTGTACTGATGATTACTGCTCTTCTCTTCCTGCAGGCAGTAGTTTTGATTGGTCTGGTGTTCTGGAGCCTGGGGCTGCCAGCACTTCCAGTCCCACAAGGCACTTCAGTTGTTAGATATCAGTTAGCTGAACAGTTGCTCATGGTCTTTTTTTCTTGCAGGCTGTGAATTTTTTAAGGACTACAAAGACCGGGATTATACAGCTGAAGGTCTTATATTTAACTGGAAACAGGTATATGGGTATTGCAACATGGAGAGCTGTGGGCTGTACCGGGCTTAAGTCTTGCCTCAGAGTTCCTGAGTGATGGTATATATGCCATGCTTATTTCTGATCACAAGGAGGAAACCAACAGGACAAACAAAACAGATAGTGAATGTACTAAATTATTCATTGTAAAATTCCTATGTAAAATAAGTGAATTGTTATCCTGAAGTCCAGGATGCTTGACCTCTCATGGGCGGTATGGGTTGCTCCTGTTTTTGAATTTGGTGTCTTATTGACAGCCTCTGTTCTCAGGTCTGTCTTCATATTCTGTGTCCTGCTGAGGAAGATTATTGAGTGGAGCAGCCCTACAGGAATTCAGAAACTAATGTGATTTGTCCCTGACTTTCACCGTTGGGAGCACAGAAAAGCTCCGCTTATCCACTAGTCCTTCTAAGAGGCTATGAGTTAATTCTTAGCACTTTTTTGCATCCCGCTTATCCACTAGTCCTTCTAAGAGGCTATGAGTTAATTCTTAGCACTTTTTTGCATCCAAAGATGCTTTGCTGAGATGTTTTCTTCTAGGTGCACCATTTGGCATTTGTTGTTTTGTTTTTTCTGGAACTCGCTGCCTTCAAGTCATGGCTTTTCTCTGACCAGTTGTGTTTGGGTTTTTTGCAGGATTACGTAGATGCTCCATTAAGTATCCCAGTCTCTCTGACCCAATCTCTGAATATTGATTGGAGTGAGTACCAGGTGAGCAAAGCAGGTGTCTCTGTGGGAGATCAGAGACTCACTCAGGAAGCATCAGTAAAGATTTGAAGTCTGACTTGCTCCTGTTGCCATAATCTGGCTCACTTCATACCGTCCCAGCGGGAGCAAGACTGCTTACTTGACTGTTCAGAATGGCAGTGGAAATCCTCTACCCAAAAGCTCTGTGGCTTGGTGTGTCCCGAGGCAGCTGACTGTAATGTCAAATCTTTTTCTGTAGCTTGCATAAAGCTTGCAATCCATTGGGGAGATACGTCACTAACAGGGGTAAGGAGCATGCCAGGAAAGGGAAAGCAGGATTACTTGTTGGCAATCTTCGCTCGGCACATGCTTGCAGTGGGCAGGCTTCCTTGGCTGCGGAGAGTCCTGAGAGAGGTCAGCTTACCTTATGCGAGCAGTAGGCCAGTGACTAGGCACCTTCTTCGTGGGCATGCAGGGTGCCTGTCCTGTAGGAGAAGAGTAGAAAATCATAACTGACCGTGGCGTGTCTCCATTCCTTATTATTGTGACAGCATCGCAAATGACAATTGGATTCTTATGTTTTCCCAAGCTTCAAGGTTTACCTTTGTCTGTTCATACCAGGGAGCATCCCCTTACACTGCTGATTAGTGTGCTCCATTTCACACATTGGTGGACGTACCAATCCCCCCAGGTTTTGTGGTGATTGACTGCTGGAGCGTGTTGTGCTTCTGTGCTCTGTGGCTGGAAGCACTACAGAACTAGCAGAGCTCCCTGTGCTGGGCCGGTGTGGGTCAGTCAGTGACATAAATAATGTTTAAGTGCCAGCGTAAGCAGAATTGCAGAAAAGTAGCTTGCAGTGTTGAAACAGAACTAATGGGACCACAGCGTGTTTATGGCTAGAACCTTGTTCACTAGAATACTGAGCAGCCAGTATTTTAAAAAGGATATTAAAAATGGAGGAGGGTGTAATAAATAGATGCAGAAATGATCTGAGGACTGGAGAAGGTGCTTCACTTAAAGCTGAAGTTCTCAATCTGTTTAGCTAATCACAAAGGTGATGGAGGGTTGACTTGATTAGCGTGTAAGTGCGTTTTCAGGGAGAAGATACTAATTCTAAAGCACTCTTCAATCTGGGGAAGAAAAGCTGCACAGGAAACAATATCTGCAGTCTGAAATCAGACCTTCAAATAAGGAAAAGCATTCTTGTGTATTACTTTTGAGGATGATCTATTGGAACATGCTGCCAAAGGAGCAGTGAGCTGTCACCCCTGGCTGAGATGTTTCACTGGGCAGAGATATTGCCAAGCACAAGCTTCAGGCTGTATTTGGGGCAACTGAACAAAACTTCCTGGTTTCTGCTATAGAAAGATCAGACTGGATGATGAGATAATTCCTCTGGCATAAGCACAAGATTGGGTTGAATTGGGCAGATAAAAGACTTTGGAAGTATGGGGTTTTCTGCCCCAGGCTGAGCGTGTTCCTCATTTCCCTACTCTTTTGTTGCTGTGCAGGCTTCATGGCAGAGCAATATGTTCTTTGACTGACAGTAGTCTTAAGCGTGGTTACACACACAATGCGCACACATACATGCAAGCACACAGCAAGTGTTCTATTGCTGGGGGTCAGATGTTACTTATACCGCTAACACTGTCACAATGAAACATGTTTCCCTCTCCTTGCCTTTTCCTTGCTAATGCGATCCTATTTTCCTGAAGCTAGTTCTGCCTCTGATCAGACCACTGAAATTCCCTGCGTCTTCTCATGACACAGTGGTTAAGAGTGGCATGCTTGAGCTTGTCCTGATGTTTTTCACCTGCATCTCTTGTAGTGCTGGAGGTCTCTGAGTTCAGAGCCCTTCTGTGGTGCTGCTGCTACTTGGGCGTTACTGTCTGGAGCAGCTGGGAGTGGGTCAGCCCTCTGCAGGCAGCCTGCTGGGGCCGTTTGCAAGGGCCGTAGAGTTTTGAGCAAAATGCTTGGGTTGTGGGAACGAGCTGCTGACTTTGGCCTACTCGCCCCATCGTGCTACTTGCGTCACATACACAACTGTAACATGGCTGCTGAGCCCTTTGGTGAGGTGCACGTGTGCAGGGGGCTGCAGAGCAGGGTCAGCACTCCGCAGGTGTTTGCTGGCTCATGTTAGTCTCTGAGCATGGGCTGCTTGGAGCTTTGGGGCTGCTGGCAAGCAGGTTCTGTGCCAGCCAAGCAGACAGCAGAGATGTCCTTTTTTCTTTTTTATTTTTCTTTTTTCTTTTTTTTTTTTTTTCCCACCTGGTCTCTTGTCCCAGCGTGCCTTTTGCAGAGGATGGGGGGATTGATTAGAACACCAAGGGGAAGGTCTGTCTCTCCGAGGAATGGCTGTGGGATTATTTCTGCTTTGGTGGGGTTCTGGATAGAGAAGCCAAGAGCGTGGCAGGTTCTGAACTGCCAAACACCCTTTTGTTGTGGGCAGACCCTTACCATCAACATTTCCCTTTCTGCAGAGCTGGGACCTCGTACAACAGACACAGAACTACCTAAAGCTGCTGATCTCCATCATCAATAGTGATGGTAAGGTAAACTCCTTGCTCCCAGCAGTCTAACCGGAGCAGTCGCTGTCTCTGGAAGAACAGCTGATGATATTAGTGCCACTGTGGATCAGTTCCCAATACAGAAGAGATACTTTATAGAGAGCTTCACTTCTCTCCCTTCAAAACAGGGTGATGATCCTAGCATCTCAAGGCTCCAGCTCCCTTAGAAAGGGTCTTGCTGGTTCCTTGAGAACTCTCTCCTCCCAAGGATGGAGGGATATCTGAAAACTTTACCTAATGTTTTACTACTTCAGAGCTGAAGAAAAGAAACATTTTTTCCTCTGCTTGTTGACTCCAGCTCTTATTTTGCTGGACACCCGTGTTTTGTCCCGCCAACCCAGGGTCTCATTAGGTGCCTACTTAAGAGCCCTTTCCATCTTCTGTCATCACAGCCACCCCAACTCTTTGAAGGGTAGATATTGCCCTGTGTTGGCATCCCACTCCCTTTGGGCACTGTGACTTTGTACCTAGCACCGTTGGACAGATGGAGCTGTGGCTGGCTCCGCCAGCATGGCCATCGATAGACTCCTGCAGCAGCTGTGTTGGGACACACTGCAAATTTTGTGGAGAGCCCAGGATTTGTGCCCTGTGTGTGGCTCCGCTCAATGTATATCGGTAGGAAGGCTGGTGAGACTGAAAAAGTGGTGAGTTGGAGCAGGTTTCTCTCTGATGTGGGGATACATTGTGATGGTGAGTTGCAGCTGCGTAGGTGTATGTTCTGCGTAGCAAAGTGATGTTCATACCTAGTGACTTCATGTCCTGAGCAGCTGTCAGAACCAGTACAGCACATCAGCTGGGGCTGCTGACAACCCAGGACACTCTGAGCAATTTGTTGGCTGCCATATGAAAGACAAAATGTTCTGGCTTGGTGGCTGAGCTCTGCGCTTGAGCCTGGGCTGTGGGGATGGAGGGTAGCTTGTCTCTACAGATTTGCCATAAAGAAAAGTTGTTGCTCTTGTTGAAACATCCGGTTTTTTTCTTCTTCCTACCTCTGGAAAAGATGACAGCGGGCTCCTGGTGCACTGTATATCCGGCTGGGATCGAACTCCGCTTTTCATCTCCTTATTGCGCCTCTCCTTATGGGCTGTGAGTACCTAGCTGACCTGCTCTGTTCCTGGGGGTGATTGCTTGGAGGGTGACTGTGTCACCAGGAGGTGGTAGTAGAACAGTTAATGTTCCTTTTGAGGGTCTTGGCTTCAGAGAGGTGTGGTTTGGCTTTGATGTGGAGCCCAACACGCTGTCCTGCCATCAGACACAATATCACAGGCAGGTAGAGCAAGCTGGGCATCTTGGATCAGCATGACAGTGTTCAGTAGATTGTGAATTCCCATGTGCCCAGGGCTGCTGCCTGAAGGTTGTTCTCATTTGCTTTGCAGGATGGGCTGATCCACGCGTCGCTGGAGCCATCCGAGATTCTTTACCTGACAGTGGCCTATGACTGGTTTCTCTTTGGGTAGGTACATTAAGTTTTACTCACACAGATATCCCTGCATAGCAGGCTAGAAGCCTTCAGGCCTCATCTTTGGTGTTTGCTTACAACCAAAGGTGGGTGTTGGGGCAATTCCCAATGAGCTGTGACAAGAGAGGCTGATGCTTTTGGTTGTTTTTTTTTTTACCTGGAGGCTCAGGCCATCTGGCGGTTCATGACAGCTTGTGCTTTTCTGCTGATTCTGGCTTCCTGCGTCTGACTGAGCTTTCCCTTGCTCTCTTTTCCAGGCACATGTTAGTCGATCGACTCAGTAAAGGAGAAGAGGTGAGTGTCTGGTGGGGGCAGTGGATGAGCACTGCTTTTTGTTCTCAAGGTACTTGTTTACGGTAGCAGCATTCACTGCCTGCTTCTGGTAATATCAGTGGTCTGGCTGGGCTCTAAAAAGATTGTTCAGGTGCTGGAAAGATGAGGCAGGAGCCTTTCCCATCACTTCCTGATGCATAAGGTATATAGGAATGCTTTTCTCTCAGTCTGCAGTTTGGTTGGTGGGTGTTAGTCCTGCCAGTTCCCCTGCGGTGCCATTAGTGTTCAGGCCCCTGGTGAAAGGGTGCTAGGACTTGCTGTTCAGCTCAGCAATGAGAAGGGATGCTTAAGGCATGTGACTCCTGGGAGCTTGTAAATAAAGTTGTGTTGTCTGGCGTGCTTGTCCTGAGTGCCAGCCCTCCTGCCTGGATGCTGCAGCTGCATGTGGTTTGCATGTCATCGTAGGCTCATGGAGCAGCTTGTGCTGGCTCCAGTGTGTGTATTTGGCGGGGTGTATCTGTGGGTATACAGATGGGTCTGGGAGGCAGTTAAAATTAGTGCAACTAATTCTCTTCGAAACTTTTACTGTTTAACAGCAAAAAAATGATTGCTCTGACTGTAGATGCAGTTCACTGTAATACTATTTTTTGATACAAATAGAGAGGTGGGGAGTATGTCTAAGCCTTTTGTTAATCCCCTGCTCCTCAGACTCTCACTTCACTAGGGGATCCCCTGCCTCTGAGCAGCAGAGCCAGGACCCTGGCCTATTTTCCATCTTCCAGGGGTCCAGGACCCCTGTGTTGGTATTGTTATTCCCATTCATTCCTTTCCCAGAGCTCTGCTGGCTCTAGCCCGGCAGCTCTGCTCTGCCGCCTGCTTGGCCCAGGGCAGAGCTGGCAGCTGCAACAGGAGAGGGGTGCATGGCTGCCTCTAGCACTCCCTGCTCGCTGTGGCAGGAGGAGAAGGGCTCAGCTCTGCGCGGGTAGATGGGGTGGCAGAGGCACCGCAGAGCGAATACCACAGAGCAGACGTGCGTGGCAGGGCACGAGCTTGGGACCACAGATGCTCCAGGAACCGCATGCTTCCAGGTGTGATACAGCTGTGGTGCGGAGGTGGAGCATGCAGCTCTAACCCTGCCAGTCCTGCTGGGCTTGCTGCTTACCTGGGTGTGTAAGCAGAGGCTGGGGGCCATCTCTTTTCCATTCTGCACTGATGGCATAAGTACCTGCCGTGTGCTTGCGGCATGTGTGCGAGGCATTGATAGGGGATTTGTCATACACCTTCCTTTCTGGGCCTCCCCGTGGCAGGGAGAACAGAGGGTCGGTTTGTGTAAGAGAAGGCCCAGGATGGGATGGTGGCAGCCTGTGGCTGGTAGCTGCAGATTTCTTGCTATCTCCTCGTCAGCACCTCCCCGTGAAGATAAGAGGCTGCATGGAGCCTCAGGTTCATTCCTGAACCACTCTTCTCTCTCCCTTTGCTCAGATTTTCTTTTTCTGCTTCAATTTTCTGAAGCACATCACCTCTGAGGAGTTCTCTGCTGTGAAGTCGCAGAGGTAAGGAGCCTGTGCCTGCTGCTGCATGGGCTGCAGAGCCAGGGAGCTTGTTAGTGCTGTTTCTTTGGGGAGATGGAAACCCTGGTGTCCTGGCCCAGTTTTCTTTAATTTATTCTGCACTCTGAAGGCTGCAAAATGGGGACGAGGCTTGTGAGGTGCCACGTCGTGCTCTGAAAAAACTGTCCATGCTGAAATGTGCTCTCTGCTTAATGACTGTCCGTGGCTGCTTTAGCACGGATGAACCCAGAGATATGTGCTCTGGCTGAAGCAGGCTGTGCAGCAAGCTCCTTCAGGCACTGCTGGGGGGAGCGGGGTGGCTGTTCTTCAACAGACCGCTAAACGTTAACCCCTTCCTCTTTCAGGAGGGGCAGAAAGAAATAAAGCCCACCCTGGAGACTGAATAAGCACATCTGCCTGCAGCCTGTTGCCACCCTCTCAAAGCACAGGGGATATGGGCTGGGACTGTTAGGAGAGTCAGATACTGCGCACCGGTCCCATCCCCTCCCTCTGCCCCTGCACAGCTAACTCCTCACTGCTCTGATACTGCTGGGTACTACAGAGATCTGGCTATGGTCACCCTCCACGCAGCGCTGAAGCGTGGTTGAGGTAACTTTGTCTTTCCTTCCCCAGAAGGAAGAGTTTGCCGCCTGGCTTCACCCTGGAAGAGATCTGCATGCTCAGTGAGTGCTGCTGCCAGGCATCGGTGTCCCTGGGTGCTGGTAATGGTCGATCGCCCTGGGGGGCTTGGGTTCCCAGCCTCAAGGTGACTACAAATGGCTGTGCTTCCCTTGGGGCCTCACAAGAACCAGCCCCAGGGCACGGGGGAAGCGTATTGCTTAAAGGGAGAGAAGGTGAGCAAGACCAAGCTGGTCTCCAGGTAGCTGTGTTTTCTTTTCTCTAGAACAGAGAGATCGAGGCAGCACCACAAGTCTGAGCAGTGACTTCTCCCTGGGGATGGAAAGCTCCCCTGGAGCAGCTGGGAGCTTCACCTATGAAGCAGTGGAGCTGATGCCAGCAGGAGCACAGGCTCAAGCAGCATGGTGAGGAGATAACCACTCAGTGGGGCTGCAGAGCAAAAGGTGCAGGTTCTGAGCACGGTAGAAAATATACTTCTGAAGTCCCTCACCCTCCAGGTCTGCTCTCTGTGACATGGGTTTGTTAGAGGGGAGGGAGGAATTTGGCTGTCAGAGGCTTTGCTGCAACTTGTGCTACAAGAGCTGCACCAGAAGTTGGAGACCACCCCATGTTCAAGACTGTCAGGCTTCTGCAGGGATGCTCCTGAAGCTTGTCCCCTGATGAGGGTAAAGCAGCTTTATTTCATTTTCACCACTTTCACTGTTAAACTTCATCCAGAAAGGATTTCATTACTTTTAAAAGATGGTTCCGAACTACCCGGAAAATAACATTTGGCAGCAGCCTCCCCAGGGAAAGATAGAGACAGTTTAGCTGCCCTAAAATGAAATCTCATCAGTTTCTGGAAGAGATTATACAGGGGAATATCTGCAGTTAATGGTAAGTGGGCTGGGTGGCCAAGAATCCCCTCTAAAGTTTAGCCCTTCTAACAGCACCAGGCGTGTGAGCTGAAAGCAGGTTGCTGCCTGCAGCACTGCTTAGAGATGCTTCTGGGGGGGGGGAATATGCAAGTCTTGGTGCTCCCAGTTGATAGAGGGTGACATAGGAGCCACCTGGGGATGCAGGTAGCTGTCTGGAAGCAGGGACTGGGGCAGGTATCTGGTGACTCTGCTGCTCTGGGACGGGCGTTGTGCTTGCTTGTGGAGTTTCTGGTGCTGTTCGGGGATTTCAGAACCTTGCTGTAGGGTTGCCCCTCTCAGTTTAATTTTTCTCTCCTCTCCCTCAGCACATGTGAAGATGCTATTTTATATTGCAATTATTTTAAATTAAAACTGGGTTGTGCTGGAGGCAGTTGAAAGTCCTTTGGGACTGAGCCTGCAGCCATGCTAGTGGCAGCAGCCTTTCCGAAGCACATTGCGATTCAATTTATAAAACGCTGAGAAGAGGGGAAGAGAGAATCTTCCTGCAGAATCACAAAATGGAGACGGGGAGTCCTAAACTGCATTTGCCAAGTGAGCAGCACAGAGTCCTCTTTAACACACAGAGCCTTCCTATCCACAGCAGAGTGACTGCAGCAAGTAGAGAATAACTTTCCACTTGCCTGGCTGCAGGGTAGTAAACTGGAAGCATTTGTGTTGCTCTGAGTGCTTAGGATATACAGACTAGATCCTGCAGCACAAAACCTACACATGATTTTCACAAGATGTGAAGTGACCGGAGCATGCTGGAAAAGATCTGCTGCACTTGTGTATATCACAGCTTGGTTTTGTGATGTGTTTTCTAACTCTGGTTTGCTTTCATTCATGTTGGAGACGTGGGGCTGTATTGGGGCTAGCTGCTGCTACCACAGGGATGCTTTGGGCCCGTGCTGTGGGTGTGAGCTTGGGGAAGGGAAGGCTGTGAGCCCTGCCATGAGTGCTTAGCAAGAGGACTGGTCATGGATGTCTTGCTGGAGGTTGTTGAGACTGTTGTGGAGAACAGGTAGGGCTTGATACAAGCTGGGTGAGCTGGGCTGTGCATAGTGTGACAGGGGAGAGGAGGGGATGTGCTTCATTGTGTTGTCCTGAAAACAGGTAGCCTCAAGGTCTCCTTGCAAGGAGAGGCATTTGGTTTTCAGTTGTACAAGCCTTTTTCTGCAGGCTGTGCTGGGAGATGTTGGCAGCTATAATAACATGAGATGAATAATGCTTGAGAGAGGCTGTGGTGTGATGTTTGAGGGTGGACACACTTCAAGAAATGGAGAGGATATCATGCTTTCCACTGTACAATGAGCCTGTCTTTAGCTGCAGTAGCTGACAGTGCTCAAGATCTCAAAGCTCAAAGAGATGCCCTTCCAGATTTCAGGAAGAACAGCATCTTTTCTCCTTGAGTTTGTTTGCTTTAGACTTCTCCTTTTTACTTGTGTACATAGGGACATCTTTGCCCAATTCACGGTGGTTTTGGAAGGGGAGAAATTCTTGGGACTCTTCCAGGAGAAAAAAAAAAATTACATCAAAAACACTGATGTAAGAAAGAAAATCTTCTGAACATGGAGCAGCAGTGATATGAATTAGTCCCAGATCCGTGTGCCTGTTTGGCATGTAGCTGGCTCGTACTGCAAGTTAAGGCCTGATGCAGCAATGGACAGTGAATCATGCCCAAGTCTGAATATGCTGGCTAGAAAAGCAGCTAGAGCAGTTCTGGGCTGTCAGCACAGACAGGGAGAGGACTGAAGTGCACCTACATCTGGAGTGACTGTCAGCTCTGAGCACGTGGTCAGAAGTGTGGTCAGTGATGCCTGAAGAGAATCACTAAAAGCGAAAATAACACCGGAGGTGTGGGGGAAATAACGCTGGTGCTGTCTCCCTGTTACCCTCATCAATGTGCACGAACGCCCACCTGGGTTGAGCTCCTCGGCTGATACGCTCTGTAGTTAGAGCAGATTGAAATGATCTTTCCCTGCTGGGAGGCCCCTTGCTTGAGGCATTTTTACAGCTAGACTAAACAAAGCAATCGCTGTATTCGTGTGGGCCGATGCATTCTCCTGTCTCTGATTTCCAGGTAACGTGGATGTGATCTATAAAAGAATGGGCTAAGATGGGTTGAGCTCAGTGTACCCCTGTCACTGAGCAGTTACCGTGACTCACGGTTTCTTGGGAGGGAGGAGGGCAGGTTCAGTGGGAACAAGAGCTTGTAGCTGCTGGGGTAAAATCCAGTCTGTTGTGGAAAGGCTTCCTAGTTGGAGTATGTGGGAAAGCCAGCTTTCTCACCCGAGTCCTCCATCCCACAGGAGGAAGAGCTGTGCATCATCACCGCAAGCCGTGCTCTGGAGCAGGGCACAGCAGTCTGAAGACAGGCTGCCTTCTGCCGGGATGGTCGAAGTCAAGTCCTCCAGCTCCTCTTCATCAACCCATTCTGATAACTTCCTGAGGATTGGAAGCAGCCCACTGGAAGTGCCCAGATCCAGGTGAGATGGGATGGAGTACAGCATTTCTCAGCAAAATGAGTGTCTCGTTAAGGGAGTGCAGGGCTGCACTTGTGTGGCTCTAAGAACCCCGAAGCATACGCGTATCTACAAACAAGCTTCAGGAAGCCTGTTCCTCTCTTAGCCTGAGCTTGTGTGAAATGCTGGCCATTAAACACAGAAACTCCCGCCTCAGCCCATTTAGAGGAGTGAGGAACTGTGCTGATAACAGCTAGGCGTCTGTTCTGCCTGCCCTCAGTGCATGCTTCAGCTCCTGAGCTCTGGCATCTCTGCATCCTGCATGCTTGGAGCTCACAGCGCTTCCTCTGTTAAAGGCGTCCACAGGGGTTTGAAATGGCTGTGTTGTGCGAGGGAGGAAGCCTTTCAAACCGAGCAGAACTCACTCTGCATCTTTCCTCTCCCCCTTTCCGCCTTGCTGACCTTCCTGACACTGCAGGTTGGAAAAAAATCTGGGTGCTGGTGGCAAGCAGAGGTAGAATCTGCCGGGAGCAAGCTGCGAGCACTGTGCCGGCACAAAGGATTTCACCTGGAAAGCTGTGTGTTCCCACTGGGGAATGGGGACCCTGGACCTGATCCTAATCTCATGCCGTAACAAAGGATATTCTGGCACCCTTCTGGAGTCTGATGCTGTGGTAGGGCAAAGTCGAGTGGTGAGCTAGGCTAGGGAAGAAAGAACAGAGCCTGTGGAGCAGACACCGTGTGTTTAGGCCGACAGCGGATAAAGAGGCTCTCGATAAGAGGTTGCTGTTAACAGCATCAAATGCTTGTGTAGTCTCTGCAGGTTTTCCAGTGAGTCTTTTTCTATTGATTCCCTTCAGAAACAGCCACCAGCCAAATTTTAGTACTCTCTCATCACGTGGAAAATAAAATTACAAACAAGTAAAGCACTGAAAATATATCAGACTTTCTTACCAAGTGCCTTGATTCCAGAGAAAAATCACCATCTGGCAGTTTCATAATAATGCTACTGTTCTCCCCAGGGAAAAGAGATCAATGGAATGGTTTTGAGTTGTTGCTGGGACCTACCTCCACGTTCTCTGTAAAATGAAACAAATCTCCCAAGAAGAAAATACTGGGAAGAGAACAGCTTGCCTTGGGGGCTGCTTTTGTTCATGACGGTAGTGCCGCAGTTCCTGTGTGTGGTCTCATGCCATTCCCAAGACCTGACAGGTTGCTTAGTGCTGGGCTGGTGGTGAGCGAGCTTGCAGCAGTGCTGTGGAAGAAGCGGTTTATAATGCTTCAGCCAGACTCTGCTCTGCGAGAGTGAAGAGGAGAAACAGAGTAAGCATTGAAGGGGCTGAGCACCCAGTCCCTGGGGTTTATGTGCCAGGGGCTTGGAGCTGCTAAAGCCAGCAGTTTTTGTCTGGCTGTGTCTGGATTAGGTGTCTGTAAGCTTTTGGATGATTAGTGCCCGTTGGTGTCAGGTGTTCAGAAGCAGCATCTCCAGGGCTTGAGGCAGCAGGCAAGCAGGGTGGGGGAACTTGTTACTTCCAGGCCAGAGTCCCTAGGGGTGGCTTTTCCCTATGCCCCATAAATATTCCTGAGAAGGAGCTGCAGTAAGAGGTAAACGTTCTGTGAAATCCACTGTAAACATTTTTCTGACCTTTATGATAGCTCCTACTGTGGAACAAAGCCATCATAACCCTCCAATGCAGCAAGGTTGCACCAGTTCACTCCCAATCCCTGCTGACTTTTGTGGACAAGGCAGCGTGAAGGGCTCAGCTAGAAAAAAATACATGATGGGATAATAAGGGATAAAAGGGGAGCAAACACCACACACAGCCTGGAACCAAGCGGACAGGAGAAGGGAATCAGTTGTGAAGCCAAAGTGGTGAAATTGGCTGCATGCAAAGATGGTTAGCCTGCTACAGTTACGCTGGGTGGAGACTGTACACCTGCATGCTCTCCATCCCTGGTATCAGCTGGGTTTGCCCTCTCCTCTCAGTGTGCAGGCTGGAGGAAATAAGCCTAGAGACCCTGCAGGGGTGGGTGGAATTGTCAAGGCAATGGCTGAACTAAGCTTCTCTTTCAAACCAAGTTGTCTGACACATTCATGCTCCTTTGCCTCCTAGTCCATGGCCAGATCAGTCAGTCTGTGCCCTGCCTGCCTTCCCCGGGGTAGTGCTGCTAACAGCTCTGCCAGCTGAGGGCTTGAGCAGCGTGTTGCCTTGTCAGACGCTGACATGACTTGCACTTTTGGGGGCCTGAACATGGTATGTTTTCTCCCAAGAGAGGGGTTATGTCACCACTTGGCTTTGGTCTCCCTGCTTGGACTATGTTAATCTGCATTTGTCTGGTGAGCTCCATGCAGGTAATGGATATCACAGTACCTTCAGCCACCGTTTTCCATCCTGAAAAGGATGGATCCCATCGGGTGGATAAAGAGGAGTGTATCTGTGATGGAAGGAAAAGGTAAATTCTTTCCCTTCACCCCAGAAAAGTGGTGGGACTAGGATGGAAAGACTGGAGCACAGAGACTGATCAGGATGCCAAAAATAACTTTATCTCTACAGTGCTGCTGGCAGGGTTAACAGCCAAGGCTCCTAAGATGAAGAAACTATTGTACTTGACTTCCTAATCCTCTGGTGGTGTGGCCATAGCAACAAAACACTTAACCACTGCAGCAGCAGTTGAGGAAAAATGGTTGCTTGTAAAATGCCAGCAGGCACCCTTAAGGTAGTTCATGTAAACAGCCCAGTCTGGGTGCTGGCAGGCAAGGGAACGTGAAGGCAAGCCAGCGAAGAGAGATGAGCAGAGCCTGGGAGGAGAACTGTGATGTCCCAAAGGAAGGAGTCACAAATGCGGAGTCAGCTGGTGGGAGCCAAGCCCCTCTCCTGACCAGGCCATGTCAGCATTCCGGTGCTGACAGTGCCTCACCAGCTGGTCTTGTGAGTCCTGCTCTGATCCAGAGGTCCTGGGTATCCGTAAATCCCAGGATGGTTCTTGTTAGGCAAAGCAGAACAAAGGCAAATTCTTAGCTTACCCCAATGCGATGGTAAGATCACATCTGCTGAGGGCAAACATGCATGAAGATACTGCATAGCCTATTTACAGAGTAGGACAAGGTGCTGATTGTTCTACAAGCAGAGTCCGAGTGTGGCAGATAGCGTGCATTGAATCGAGCTCCCTGCGTGCAAGTGGGTAGCGGCTTGCAAACCATGTTCTGTGTTTGCATTTGACACAGTCTAAGCATCCCATGGCACTGCAGGAAACCCCTGTATCTGTGTCAGGGATTTAGTGTGTGTGTACGTAGCGCTAATGTGGATTAGCAGTTGGATAATCTTTGGTTGAATGTGCTTTTGCTAAGTCAATTAAACAAAACCCAAAGTACTGTGATCTGGAGAGTTGAGATCTTCAGGAGTTAAATTGTGGACGATCTGCTTTGATCAACAGCCACACAGACCTCTTACTTAAAGGGCTGCAGACTGTTCAGCTGTGGGTCTGGGGGGAGTGCAGTGAGCACAGAGAGGGACAGAGAAGCTGCTGTCCCTTGGCTTTGGGTGTTGTGTTGATCATGCTGAAACTGCAAGCACACTGTGTCTTGCTCTTACAGCCACCTGGCTTGGAAGCTGTAACTGCGGTTTGACAGCTTGGGATAGTGACCACAGCAGGACAGGAATTGTTTACAGGAATGTTTTCTGGAATTATTGCACAACTGTGCCACAAAATGGGCTTGCCGGCTGGCACATGACTGCTGCAATCAGAAATAGTTGTGCTCGCAGAGGACTGGCTGCTCAGGCTGTTACGGCACTAACACAGCCTGTAGAGAGCTGTCTGGGATTCAGCCAGGGCTCTCAGCACAGCTTTCTGCCAACTCCTCCTTGCCAACATTTCCCACGCAAAGGTGGGAAGGGCTGCCCTTTACTCCAGGTTGCCACAGTCTGCCTGTGCACACAGTACCTACTTAACGCTTCGATTTGAGGCACAGAGCATATGCTGGCAAATGAGCTGCTTCCCAAATAGTCCTAGGTGTGTAGAAATATGGCAGGTGAGCGGGGGCAGCACAGGGCAGGATGAGAGCCTAGCTGTTGGCACTTGGCACTCATCTCAGTTACATATTAAGAAGGGAAGGATCCTGACTGTTGCTCTGCCTCCGGTATTGGCTCTCCTCTGGTAGGCGCGTGTCCGTGTGCTCTGAAATACTCTATCTTGTGCAGCATGTTGCATGGGAAGCGCTGACCTAATTAAAAGGAACCGTTCCAGGCTAGGAGTTGCCAGTTTATGGCCTGCTAGAGGTCCTTCCTTGTGTGAAGGAACAGCTTGCAGCTCATCTCTGTTTTGCTAATCTAATTTTGTTAATCTTGCACTTTTGAGGGAGTTTCTTCCCACTCATGGACCTGAAGAGGTGGGTGTGTGAAGCTCACTTTCATTCTCTTTCTGTCTGCTATTAGATGTCTGTGGCAGAGACAGCGACTTGAAGGCTTGCTGTATCTCATCTCCCCTAACCATGTCAGCTTTGCTGTAGTCATCCAGCTGCTTCCCAAGACCTTCCACACTGCCCTCACAGCTAGCCAGCCTCTGGCATGGCCGTAATGTGTTCCAAATGTGTTGTTCTTAAAGGCTTGGGGACTGGTCCTGGTGTCCCAGCAGCCTGTCTTGCTCTGGGGGCCTCACTGAAGCCCTTTTTCAGCCTCTGCAGCAAGACTTTACAAGGAGCCTTCAGGGACAGAAATAACAGGAAGACTTTCGCCTCTAGCATTGATGAGATTGTGCTGGGATACGTTTCCCCTAGAGATCTGGTTTTGGTCTCAAGCCAAGTTCAGCTTTTAAGAAGCTCTGCTGTCCTTGCAGTGCAAATGCAAGGTTTCCCATGCCGTGCCTTCCCCACCTGTCTTGCCCAGCCGTGGCCTCTGCTGTCTCTTGAGGTTTTTCAAGATGTTTGTTGGTTGTGACACTGCCTCAGGAGCCTCCCTTGAGGAGGTATTGGGGATAGAGGGGAAAGTCTGCCATGATCTCTTAGCTCTGCTGGCTAGGCTCAGATATATAAACCAGGAGAGAGATGACCTGGACTCACTGCAGAGTCAATCAGCTTATTCAATTAATCAACAAGTGTTTATTCTGCTGCCTGGAGGTGAGACACAGAATTGGCTGCCTTGAACTCCTAGACTCCTGTGCTGTTAGGGTAGATGTAACTTGAGTAAGTGCACAGCTGCTTGGCAGGGCCAGGGACCCCAGGAAGGCTTAGAGGGCTAGGAAGCCGCCAGGAGTGGCTCCTTGTGGAAAGTACACGATGCTTTTATCAGCCTATTCAAGAAAGGATTCAAGAGGTGACTTGAGAGACCTCCAAGAGGTGGTATAAGATCTAAGTCTGATCTTAGCTGACAACCATGGAAGGTGACAAGCAACTGGAAGCTGAAGCCGCACACCCAAAGCAGGAAAATTTTCTGCTCATCTTCAGCACAGACTTACAGACCAGTGTGATTGATGATACCAGGCACGGGGACCTTTTTACTGTCCCTGGGGCCCTGGATCATGTCTTACTCCTTTGCTTGGCATGGCATGGGCACAGTCTTCTAGGCAGGCTCCTGACACTACTCTCCCTTTGCAAGAACTGCAGAGCTCTGCTCAGTTCTCTTCACCTGCTGGAGATCCTGCCGTGGCCCAATCTCTCCTCTGCCATCCAGTCTTGCCCTCTTCAAAACCTTTGTTTCTGCCTGGCCCCAAACCTATCCTCTGTTCAGCAGCTCATTACTTTTTTGACATAGTCATGCCCCTGTCTACTTCCAGCCCAAGTCCATTGCCTGCAGACCTCCTTACTGCTTTAGCTGAAATAAATTCTTGCCACTGTGTGTGATACTGCTATTTTTCCAGCCTGGCTGTGCTGTACTGTCAGGAGGTGACATCCTCCTCTTCCCTCTGCACTGAAGCAGTGTTCCTCTATGCTTCTCCCTGGCTTTCTGCACTCTTCCTACTGTGCTTCCAGCATGGCACCGTGCTCTAGGCCCAAATGCTCTCCTTCACGCTGACTTCCTCAGCTTTATCTTCCCAAGGCAGGGAGAGGAGTAGATGTCACTGAACAGCTGCTCCCTTTCCCTTACGAACTCCTTACATCCCAGGGGAGGTTATCCCTGTCTGATCTTCAAAAGGTCTTCCCAAGAGTATACACTGCAGTCTTGCTTTCAATGAAATACTCTTGTCCTTGCTGCAGCATTGCGTGCTCTAGGAAAAACACCTTTTTGCAAGAAGGGATTCTCCCATTATTCTGAACCTCACTCCTCAGTTCGTTGAGCAGCCAAAGAACAAGAGCTGTGCAAGGCAGGTGAAGCTCTGCTCTTCCTATTTTCTGCTGTGGTGCCCTTCCAGAGCCTGAACTTCCAGACAGCAGTGTTACCCCCAAGCTACAGGAGCATCATCACTGTGATGGGAAGCTGACAGGCAAGGAGCTGTGTGACTTCCCCTTCTCTGCTTCGGCAGCCAGCTCAGGACCACATTTCAAACATCTCAAACTTGGCCATATCGATCAGACTAGTTAAATAGCAGGCTTGGAATTAGATCGAGATTGCAAATAGGTTTCCTGCTGTGCGTCTTGCCCTACCCTTGCCTTCCAGTCTTGCTGAGGTCCTTCTTGCTGTGGGAGATCCTGTCTTTCTAGCTGTTCTCCTGGTCTCTTGGGGAGCAGCTGCAGTGCGCCACTGCTATTCTTAGCTGTGAAGACAGCGTGCAAGTACCTGGCCCAGCAGAGCTGGAGCTGGTGCACTGCTATCTGCCCAGCAGTTCTCAGATAAATTATCTAGAAGATCTTGATGGTGTGTAATTGAGTAGCTCTGCCACAGGCTGTGCTTCCAGCTATGTGTGCTCTGCTGTGCAAGCAGGGCACAGTAATTGCTTGCTCCCCAGAAGCCAAGAGCTCTGGGTTAGTCTCAAGTGATTGTGCCCTCTTCTCTGAGATTTTGGAGGGACTCCTCAGATTCACTTACCAGATTTCATGCTTCCTCCTTTCCTGGCAGGAGGTTGCATACATCAAACAATTACCCTCCCTTGACTATTTTTCCTATCCTCGATATTTTGCCACCTGGTTTCTGGCACAGTCCATTCTTCTAGCACAGGAATGAAAAGATCTTCAGATGCTGGGTGGTGGTGGGGATGCCCTGGGGACATCTTGAGCAGTGACTGGCTCTGTTCAGGTCTGGTGTTAATGCCTCTGAGTGATCTGCTTTCTAGCGGCTGCCGGACCAAGGATCTCTAAGTCTTTCTCAGCACTAACCAAGTCACAACCTTGATTCTCCATCAGGCCTTGCCACTGCCCTGGGATGTGCTGACAGCTACAACAAGCAACAGGGGAGTGCCCCCTGTACAGCACAGCAGCCACATCTGTGAGGGATTCAGGGCAGGACCTGCTGTTGCATCTTGCTGATGGGTTTCACAGTTCTGCATGGCCATCTGCTTCTTGCTGGCTCTGTCCTGTCCAGCTCCCGGTGTGCTCCTGCTGCTTTGTCAGCCCCAGCCAGCTTGGCTCTCACCTCGCTTTCAAAGGAAAGGCTTGGCCAGAGGCCCAGCCAGAGCTGCATGTTGCGCCCTGGTCCCTGAGTGTCAAAGCTGCTGGCACAGGCACTGCTGGCAGGCAGCCCGACAGGTCCCTGGCACCAGCATTAGTGAAAGGCATGTGGCTGAATGACCTGACTGATTGCGCCGTCTCCCTCTCTCTCTGCCCCAGATCGGCGGACCATTCTCTGCCCGGATCTTCCGTTTCCACAGACTTTGGCAGCTGGCAGATGGTGACAGGGTGTGGCAGTATTCGGGAGCAGGCAATCCTGAGCGCAGACGCCTCTCTCCCTTGCAGCTTCCCGGATGAGTTCCCTTGCACTTGCCTGTAAGTGTCTCAAATGCAGGATCTCTCCTTGGGTCTCTCAGCTGGCTGCGAGTGCTGGAACTTTATCACCCTGACACTTCCGAAGAGGCCTGGGAGCCCATGACAGACTGTCCCGTCTTCCCTGCCTTGATGCTTTCCATCCACAAATTCAGTCACTGAGCACTCTTTGCTTGTGCTGAACTCGGAAAGAAACCCACCTTTTCTCTGCCTCATTACGGGAGGACGCTTTGCCTTCTGCAGGAAGAAGAGGCTTTCCTCCCCTGAAGATGCTGAATTTGGGCATAATTGAGTGCACTTGAGGATGCATGCTTGTAAGGACAGGACTGGTTACCCAGATTTTTTTGCTTTTGGATCTTGCTCATCTCCATCTCCCCGCTGGGGACAGATCCTTGCTGCAACAGGAGAGGGGCTTTCCTTCTGTAACCCAAATTTTGTCTGACCACACTCAGCATCATTTGCAGGTGCTGTGTCTGGCCAGTGCAGAGCAGCAGAGACCCTGCATCCTGCCACATCTTGTCATATAAAATGGCTGGGAGGCAAATGTTCCTCCCCAGATAGAAAGCCACCTCTGAGGAAGCTTGAAAGACAGGAGATGCACTTTAATTGCTGTTAGAGGAGAACCTTGGCTTGTGCCTTCAGGCTGCAAGCTCTCAATCAAGAAACTGAAATGGCAGATCAGAGGCTGCCGCTAGCTAGCTGTGCTGGAGTTGTGCTGCCAAACACTTGCAGTCTCTTACCGAGATCTGAGTACGTGCTTTGGAGGCAGAGGGCAAGTGACATGAAAACCAACATCTCCTGTGAGACAGGCTAGCTGCCCTGGCTCATCTTCTCATGTGGCTGTGTGCTGGGCCACTGAGCAGAGCAGCTGCCCCAAGTTACAAAGCAGCAAGACCCATGAATTGGCAGATGAAAAAATCATGAGAGGTGTTGGACGTGGCTTGGCCAGGATTTGCTTCCTCCTTTCATGAGGATGGCTGATCTGCTCCTGCAGTTGTTTGGAGATGGGTGAGGGAGCAGAAGGGACTGAAGAATGGGCATCTGAATTGGTGACTGCTTTACTGTGCCCTGAACCTGGCTGCGCTTGGTGACTGCTGATCCCCAGCAAGTTGTTGCTGCCCTTGGAGTTGGATCCAATGTCAGAATAGGGAATTCAGTAGAGAAGTGTGAATTGAAGTTGAGCTCTGAATCTGCCTGTGCTGAGACCATAGGCTCGTGTGGTTTGGAGGCCAGCTGCTTGGGACAGCCTGCTTCAAAGGGAGGGGAACAGCATCAGTGCTGCTCCCTTGGGTGTGCAGCAGATGCTGCAAGTGCTTTGCCCTGTTCAGCTCTTCACTAGAGCTGTGGGATGCTCAGATGCTGGGACCAGGCGCTGTGTGGAAGAAGGGGTGAAGACATCCCAAGGATGTTGTGTTGACCTTAACCCAGGGCCTCCACTCTGTCTCTGCTCTTAGCTCTGTTTGCTCAGGAGCCCATTGTGGTTTTATCCCAGTTTTTTGCAGGCCAGCACAGTATGAGTTTTTTGAAAATCAAATTCCATTTAAGTTCCCACTTTACATCTCAGCTGGCAGCAGTTCGATGAAGGTATGCTTTTCACAGCCTACTTCTTGTGCTTGTGTGGGGCTTGTCAGGGCTTACTTTGAGCTGGGGCTTTGACAGCCTCCTCTCATCCTGCACCCCAAGCTGCAGACAAGCGGGCAGGCTGTAGGAAGCGTCGCAGGGCAAAGCACCGTGGATTTGGCAAACGCGACCTGCCTCCCTGTTTGAACTGCTCAGAGTGAAATGGTGCAGCCGGTCTGCAGGGCTGGGTGTCAGGCAGTGGCTAGCTGCTTGGCCCTGCACCTTGGAGTGTCTCACTCCATGAAAGTAACCTAAAAATCTAAATACAAATCTGCTCTGTAAAGCGGTGCAAGAGCCAGAAGACACGAGACCTAACTGCTGCACGCCCTCGCTTACCTTTGTGTGTGACATGTAAGATCACTCTATTCGGGTGCAAGTAAGTCCCGCTTTCACGTAGCTTATTTTTAATGCTAGCAGGTTTGCGCGTTCCACGTCCTAATTAGGTTGCCAAAAAAGCATCTTTTTTATGTGTTTAGATATGTTGCCTTTTTCCTTTGCCCTCTGTCTTCTCTTTATTATCAGACACTGTAAACAGCGGCCTGGTTGGCTGCCTCAGCATCGCTTGCTGTTTATAGGCCTCCCACCATATCCTCTTGCTGCTGTTTCCGGACCAAAGCTGTTGGCTGTGGGTGGTTAACACTTCCATTCAAATGAGCTGTGCCAATTTATAGCCAGCCCAGGCACTGGAGAGATTAAAGAGAATTTTTTATGGGGAAGGTTCGCGCTGTGCCCTTGGAGTGACCTTTGAGGAATGTCTTATTCTCTCTGGGAACCACCGGCACGTCGCAGAGGCACCGCAACAAAGACCGTTTCAGGCTGGAGCCCTTGGAACAGCTCCCTCTGAACCCTTGTCTTGCTTTCCCCTGCTCCCTGAACTGAAATACCACCTCCCCTCTGCTCTCTTCCCCCAGCCCTTAACTGTGTGGGTGGATCAGCTGGAGAGGAGAGCAGGTCCCAGGGGAAGCTGTGCCCTACTCTGCACACAGCCCTCCTGCTTGCAGAGAGCAGCTGTGCCATAGAGCAGAAGTAAAATGCCGCTTGGCTCTCTTCTTTCCACAGCTGGAGCGCTCCTTGGGGCTTCTGTCACCTTGGCTGCCCCCTCTCCTCTCCCCTTCCCCAAAGCTAGCTGTGCCGGCACAAGCGCCCGAGGCTGGGACTGGTGGAAACGAGGGACGGTGGCAAATAGGTTGGAAGCAACTGTCCAGGCATGGCACGTGCGGACAGGCTCCATCTGGGAACGCCATGCGAGGAGGGGAGGGAGCTGGTGCAGGGGCTGACGTCAGCCAGCACCCGCTTGGCGAAAGCAGCGCTTTCGTGTGAACCGCGGCCTCGTCAGCACCGTGGTGTGGGAGACCTGGGGGGGAGCGGGAGGCTGGGGCTGCGAGGGGCTCCATGGGAGGGTTGGCTTGGGTTGGCTTGGGCAAGGCGGCAACCGGCTACTGTAGCCAGAGCCTTTTGGGGCTGGTGCTGCTTTGACCGGCAGAGCCAGCTGAGCACCACGGCCCTGCTGGTGCTGTGGACAGTGCCCCAGCGCTGCTGCCAGCCTCCTGCCCTGCATCAGGAGTGAGAGCTGGGCTGGGGAGAGGGATGGCGGCAGTCACTGATCTCCCCCTTCTCTCCCCTAGGCTGGTGTCAGCGAGCGACCGCGAGTTCCCGGCTGGAAGAAGTGCGTTCTGCCTTTCTGGCCAGCTACAGCCGGACCATCGGCCTGAAGGCCGTGCCCCCCAGCCCCTCGGGGGCCATCGGCGGCCTCCTCGAGCAGTTCGTGCGGGGCGTGGGACTGAGAGGCAGCAGCACGATCTGAGCGCGGCGTTCCCCACCACTGGCTGGAGACCCCCAGGGCTGGCGGGTCCCCCTGGCCAAGCCCTGGGACCCCCTTCCCGGTGCCGGCACCCGCAGCACCCAGCACCTGCTGCCGCCCACCCCTGCCTGGGGCTGGGGGAGCGCCGGGGGGCTCCGACCAGTAAAGACCCCCGAGCTGTGATCTCTCCTGCCTCCTGTCTGGGCTGCGGGCGGGGGGCGGCGGGGCTGGGGCGGGGGGCGGCGTGGAGGAGCCGGGCGGCGGGAGCCGCGCTGCCGTGGGCGCCGCTCGCTATAAATAGCTCGGCCCACGCTCCGGGAGCGGCGGCACCGAAATAGCACCGAACCGGGACCGGGAGGGAGCCCCCGGCGGGGCGGGAGTGGGGGGGGGGTGGGAACTGAGCCTCCGCCGCACCGGGTTGGGGAGCGGAGCGGAGCCCGCAGCCCCAGACGGGAGGTCCCGGTGGGGCTGAGCTGAGCCGAGCCCGGACACTGTCCCGGGGCTGAGCCGTCGGGAGTCGGGCCAGTCCCCGGTGCCGACCCCCCGCCTCCGGGGCCCGGGGCGGCGCTGCCGACGGGGACGGGGCCGCTGTGCCCGTGCCGTGCCGTGCCGTGCCGTGCCCGCCCCCGGGCGCGCCCGCCTCGGCGGCGCGGGAGGAGGCGGCGCGGAGCAGCGGCGGCGCCCGGGCGGGGATGGCGTCTCCGGGAGCGCTGGAGCCGGCGGCCGGCAGCGTGCCGGGCACCAAAGTGGAGCTCACCGTGTCCTGCCGGTGAGCCGGGAGCGGGGCGGGAGAGCGGGCGGGGGCTGGTGCCCGGACGCGGGTGGGTGCGAGAGGCACGGGGATGCGCTGCGGGATGCCCGTGTCCTGCAGCATCCCGCTGCCCGCCGGTCAGCCCCCGGCCCCGGGGTGGGGCGGGCGGCGGGGCTCCCTCGGTCCCCAGGTACCACCCGGTGCCACAGCGTGTGCCCAACACCCCTGTGCCCGGCTGCCACCCGTGGGGAGGCGTCGCGTCCCGTCCCTTCCGCGGGGTCCCGGGGGATGCTGGCACCGGGCACAGCTCCGCGGCTTGGCTGCGATGCCCTCACCCGGGGCTGGGGTGCGGGACGGCCCCGCTCGGGGTGATGCTGGCGGGGCGATGCTGGCGGGGCAGGGGGTGCTGCTGGTGGGGCCGCAGGGTGCCAGTGCTGGCCGCAGGCAGGCTGCCCGGCTCCGCCCGGCTCCGCGAGCCCCGTGCGGGGCAGCGGGGCCAGGAGTGGGCAGCGTTGGGCCGCGGCGGGACGGGGGCTGCGGGAGAGATGCTGCCCGGTGCCTCCGGTCCCTGACAGGGTCCGCGGGGCAGGCGGCGGCGGCTGAGCCAGTCTGTCAGCGGCTAAATATAGCCCAGCAGAGGCACCGCTGCCCGCGGCCGGCGGTTCTGGCCACAGGGACCGGCACCGGGAGCCTCCCAGGCAGCAGCAGCATCCCTGTGCCGGGGCTCAGGGAAAGCCTGGGGTTGGCCCCACAAAGCCCCCTGCCCAGATGGGCAGCTCTGGCCCATCCCCGAGCTCTGCAAACTCCAGTCTGGGCCAGGGACTGCTGTGCTCCCTCTTTGCAGCTGAGCCCCTGCCATCCCCGGGCAGCAGGCAGAGGGGCTGTGGGGCCTGGCAGCTCCAGGCAGGGGCCAGGGTTCCCTCCTGGAGATGGCCCAGAGCAGGGGCAGGCTTCGGCTTCGCAGCCCCCCAAGGGCTCAGCCCTGCCCAGGGCTGCTGGGGGAGCCCTGGGAGGTCTCTCTCCTGCATGCTGGTGCCAGGGGTGCTGGCTTAGCCCCATAGCCCCCAGCCACGCCCAGCCCACCTGTGCAGCCACCCCAGGGGTGAGGGAAGGATCCCAGCAGTGCCGGTTGCAGTCCCCGGCACTTTCCGGTGTCACACTGTGCAAAAGGCAGTGATCAACCGTTCTGCTGGCAGCTGTCAGGGGTGCAGAGCTGGTCCCCACCAGCTGCCCACCCCCTGCTCTAAGTGCCTCCTTTCACTTCTGCGCCCCACCGTCAGCCACGCTTCTGCTGCTGGGGTGCGGCGGGCACTCAGCAGTGCCGGCGGCATAGGGGAAGGTTTCATCCTCTAAATGGGTTCCCTGTCATGTTCAATTATCATCAGCGCTGGAGACACTGCTCCCCGCTCACCCTGCTGTCCCACTGAACCTTGCGGTGGGAGCCAGCACGTCTCCCCAGGGTGCTGGGGCTCCTGGTCCTGGGTGCCGGCACGGCCTTCTGGCATGGTGCTGTTCCATGATTGGGGTAGGGAGGACATGGGGACCTGCTGCAGGGCTGGGTGCGTGGCACCCAGGTTGCTCACACCTGGCTCTGTCCCTCCAGGAACCTGCTGGACATGGACACCTTCTCCAAGTCTGACCCAGGTGGGTGGCAGGGCTGGGCAGGGGGCACGGCATGGCGTGGCATGGGCATGGCATGGCATGGCACGGCAGCCCGGCTCTGCTCCTCTCTCCGCAGTGGTGGTCCTCTTTGTGCAGGGCTCAGGAAGCAGCGAGTGGAAGGAGGTGAGCACAGCCCCTCTCACCAGGTCCCTGGGGAGGCTCCCAGCCCCACACTGGGGGTGCTGCCTCTCACAGCACCCCAGCTCCTGGCTAATCCCCAGCTGGGTTAAACAGGCCCATATGGCCACCCGCATCCATGCTAATGATCCCTCCACATCCACGCTAATGATCCAGCCCTGCCAGCAGCACTAATCCCCTGCCAGGATTAGTGCTGGGGCAGCTGTGATGGGGAGGGGTCCTGGGGGGGGTCCTGCCCTCACCCCTCTCCCCGCAGTTTGGGCGCACCGAGGTGATTGACAACACCCTGAACCCTGACTTCGTCCGCAAGTTTGTCCTCGACTACTACTTCGAGGAGAAGCAAAACCTCCGCTTCGATGTGTGAGTAGGGTGCCCGGGGAAGGGCTCAGCTCTGCTTGATGTGGAACAAAGCACCCAGCTGGTAATAAATAATGATAATAAGGATAATAAATAATGATAATAAAGAAAGATATGGCGGCAAAAAGCCCAGACGGGTGGGAAAGCAGGGCTGCATGCCGGGGCACCCTGCTGGCACTGGCTCAGGGCTCTGCTCTCCCACCACCAGCTACAACATGGACTCCAAGAGCTGCTCCGTTTTAAAGCAGGTGAGCACAGCCTGTGCCGGGGGGACGCGCGGTGACACCCTGGTGTGATGCCGCAGTGGGGCACCCCAAGTCTGTGCCCCACGTGGGTGGTGCCGAGGGGGGACAGGTGCCCCTCAGAGGGCTCTAACCTGCTCTCCATCTCTCTGTGCCCCATGGGGACTGGCAGAAGGTAGGTGCCTGCCATGCATCAGCCCCTGCTCTGCCCTGGGAACCCAGCCCTCCTGGGGGTGCCTGGTGGGGCAGGGTGCAAGATGGGGCCAGAACACACCGTGGGGGTGGCTTTGGGGGTGCAAGATGGGTGTAGGGTGGTCTGAGGGGTGCAGGAGGGGTTCAGGGCACATGGGGTGGCTCTGGAGGGATGGGTCCAGAGCACATGGTGCAGTTCTGTGGGGGCACAGGGATGGTCCGGGGCTGTGGGCTGTCCCTGGGGGCACAGGATGAGTCCAGGGGATGTGGAGTGGGCACTTGGGATGGTCCCTGGGGGTGAAGGATGGGTTCTGGGCTGGGTGGTGGCTCTTGGGGCACAGGGTGGGTTCAGGACACTTGGTGTGGCCCCGAGGCAAGGTGGTGGCAGGTTCTGTGGGGGTGGGGGTGGTTGTGGGGGTGGTAGTGGCAGGTTCTGTTGGTGCTGGGGGGGAGGGTAGGGGGGTTGGTGGCTGGGGCAGGAGCCCCAGGGCCTCACAGCACTGTGCTCGGGGCACAGGACTTCCTGGGGCAGGCATTCGTAGCACTGGGGGAGGTGATCGGGTCCCAGCGAGGCCGTCTGGAGAGACCCCTCACGTGAGTCACACCCCGTGGCAGGGCAAGCAGGGGTCCCACACCATGTCCCCAGCCACCTGCCCCATGGGACACCTCCCTGCACGTCCTCTGCTGGGGGCACTGGCCATGCTGCCGAGCACCAGCCGTGGACCACAAGCCCAGCCCTGACCCCACCTCCTGCCCCTGTCCCATTCTCCTTATCTCCAAGCTGACTGGGTGCCTCTGGTCCCAGGGGGGTCCCAGGGAAGCGGTGTGGGACCATCCTGCTGCTGGCTGAGGAGCTGAGTAACTGCCGGGTGAGTGCCCATGTCCCAGCAGTTGCAAGGCAGGGGCTGTGCAGCCTCCCTGCTGTGGGCAGCTGCTGGGGTGGGGGGTGAGGAGGTGCCCAGCAGTGATGGTCCCTGTCCCCAGGACATCGTCACGATGCAGCTGTGTGCCAACAAGCTGGACAAGAAGGACTTCTTTGGAAAATCTGACCCCTTCCTCGTCTTCTACCGCAGCAATGAGGATGGCACGTGAGCGTGGGGCCCTGGTGGGGCGGGCAGGGTGCCAGCATCACCACACAGCGCACCCCAACCCTGCCCTGTCCCCGCAGTTTCACCATCTGCCATAAGACGGAGGTGGTGAAGAACACGCTCAACCCGGTGTGGCAGCCCTTCACCATCCCCGTGCGTGCCCTCTGCAATGGTGACTACGACCGGTACGGGGACGGGGCAGCCGTGGCCCGGAGCAGGGCATGAGCATCTCTTCACGGGTTTGGCCCCATAGCAGCAAGCAGTGCAAAATTGGGTCCCTGTTGGGTTTTTTTTTTCCTCTTTTGCAACCCAAATTACATAAAGGCATTCCCCTCCTTTCCAAGGCCCCCGCCATGACCCAAATTTCTCGCTTCTCTCCTGGCAGAGCTGCAGGCTGGGCAGGCAGGGTGGCTCTGCCAGCAGCATGCAGGCAGGGTGCTCGCTGTGGGGCTGGCTGTCCCCAAACCGGGGGGGCTGGGGGGGCTGTGCCAGCCAGGCTGGCCACTCACCCACTGCCCACCTTTGCTTTCAGGACGGTGAAGATAGATGTGTACGACTGGGACCGGGATGGGAGGTGAGGCCATGTCCACGGGGTGGCAGGGGACATTGGGGTGCTGCTGTCACTTCCCAGGGTGCCCCTCACCGGGGTGCCTGGTCGTGCTGCCCCTGTGCTCCTCCCGCAGCCACGACTTCATTGGGGAGTTTGCCACGAGCTACAGGGAACTCTCCCGAGCACAGAGCCAGTTCACGGTGTACGAGGTAGGGTGGGGGCTGGGGCAGGGGCTGGGGGGAACCTACGCTAGGGCCAACTCACCCCTGTGCTCGCAGGTGCTGAACCCCAGGAAGAAATGCAAGAAGAAGAAATATGTGAACTCCGGCACCGTGAGTGGGGCTGGGGCACTCCTGCGGCTCCCACCTGTGGTGGGGGTGGGCAGGTCTGACCCCCCCTGCTGTGTCTGCCAGGGGTGGGGGGCTGGATTTGGGCCTGACCCCCCCCCCCCCGCCATGCCCACAGGTGACACTGCTCTCCTTCTCCGTCGAGTCCGAGTTCACCTTCGTCGACTACATCCGGGGCGGGTGAGTGGGGGGCTGGGTGCCCCCCAGCTCCCTGAGACCCCCCAGGGGCGAGGGTCTCGGGCTGAGGACAGCGGTGACAGCGCAGGTGGAGCCTGGGGGTGATGAGTGGGCAGTGGGGTTGGGGATGGGGTGCAGGGTGGCAGCCCCAGGCTGAGGGGCACTGGCTGGGGAAGGGGGGGCTCAGGTGATGGGTCCTGAGTGGCGAGGACACGCCACGCCATGGGGCTGGAAGATAGCATCCCCGTGCTGTGGGGCCGGCAGCCTGCCTCGCTCTCCCCCCCAAGGACGCAGCTGAATTTCACCGTCGCCATTGACTTCACGGCCTCCAACGGTGAGTGCAGCTGGTGGGGGGGTGTCCCATTGCCACCGCTGTGGGGCTGGCCATGGGGCAGGTGCCGACAGGCACTGTGCCGCAGGGATGCCATCACAGCCCACCTCGCTGCACTATGCGAGTCCCTACCAGCTGAGCGCCTACGCCCTGGCACTGAAGGCGGTGGGGGAGATCATCCAGGACTACGACAGCGACAAGCTCTTCCCTGCCTACGGCTTCGGTGCCAAACTCCCACCTGACGGCAAGATCTCCCACCAGTTCCCCCTGGTGCGCCCTGGGGTGGGGGGGAACACCCCACCATGGGGCAGGGCTGAGGGTGAACCCAGATCTCCCAGCTGTGGGGCAGGGCTGCCCGTGGGGTGCCCACAGCAGCTGGGTGGGGAGGGGAAGAACCCTGGCCGCATTCTGCCCTGGCATCCTGCAGCCAGGGGGGACACTGGGAGCCATGGTCCCCCTCCAGCACCCATCCCCATCCCCCAGAACAACAACGTGGACAACCCCAACTGTGCTGGCATTGAGGGTGTGCTGGAGTCCTACCTCCAGAGCCTGCGCACCGTACAGCTCTATGGTCCCACCAACTTTGCCCCCGTCATCAACCAGGTAGCTGGGTGAGTACGAGGGGACTCTGTCCCCTTTGCTGTCCCTAAATGCCACCGGTCTCGCAGTGGGGCCAGCTGTCCCACGCCAGTGGGGCTGCTGGAGGGACCCCATCCTTGTCCCTATAGGGCAGCCGCCCAAGTGACAGATGGCTCGCAGTACCACGTCCTCCTCATCATCACCGATGGTGTCATCTCTGACATGCTGCAGACCAAGGAAGCCATTGTCACCGTGAGTGCACCCTCATCACTGTGAGTTCACCCCACACTGGGTGCTGCCACAGCTGCCACCCTGCCTCTGCTCCACAGGCTTCTGCCTTGCCCATGTCCATCATCATTGTGGGAGTGGGTCCAGCCGAGTTTGAGGGTGAGTTGGTGTTTGGAGACACCAGGGAAGGGAGATGGAAACTCTGTCCCTTCCTCCGGGATGCTTTCAGTGTCCTGGAGGAAAGGATGGTGTTTCTGTCCCTGGTGGCCACCCCACCAAGGCTCAGTGACACCGGCTGTCCCCTCCCAGCCATGGAGGAGCTGGATGGTGATGAGGTACGGGTGTCTTCCCGGGGACGGTTCGCTGAGAGGGACATCGTACAGGTAACACTGGCACTGAGCCCAGTCCCACCACAGGCGAGAGATGCTCAGTCCCTCGCTGACCCCTGCAGCCGCAGGGTTGTTCCCAACCGGGCTGCAAACTTCCTTCCCTTGAAGTTTGTGCCGTTTCGGGATTACGTGGATGACTCGGGAAACCAGGTGCTAAGCATGGCCCGCCTGGCCAAGGACGTGCTGGCTGAGATCCCCGAGCAGCTCCTCTCCTACATGAAGACCCGCGACATCAAGCCGCGCCGGGCGGCCCCCCAGTAGCTCCCCCCGGGGCCGTGGGCTCGGCCAGGAGTGTCACCTCTCTTCTGCTGACGGCCTGGGCTTGGCCATGGATGTGGGCCCCCCCCGCGGGGACAATTAGCCGCTGCGGCCGGTGCCCAGCGCTGGGACCCCCCTCTTCTGGCAGGGCCAGGTGTCCCCGGCCGCCCCCGCCCCTGCCCGGCCGCTCCGTCCCGCGGCACGGGCAGAGCCGGCGCCCGGGCCCAGGCTGCCGGCGGGCACGGTGCGACCGCCGGGGGGACCTGACCCCCGGGGCTGCGTGCATGCCCGGGGCCCCAGCCGGCCAGTCACCCGGCTCGGCGGGAGGGCGGGCGGCCTGTACCGCGTTACCAACTGTAAATAAACTGCTCCAACCGGGCCTGCTGCCGTGCTGCGGCGGGGGGCGGGGGACGGGCGGCGGGCGGGGCTCCCGCGCCGCGGCGGCGCCTGTGATTCGGGCCGGCAGATTCGCCTCAGCCGGCGGCGGCGCGGCGCGGCCCAGCCTGCCCGCCCGGGGCCCGCCCGCTCTCGCCGCCTCCCGCCCCCCGCTGCCGGCCGCTCCCCGCCGCCGCCGCCCCGCTCGGCCGCGCCGTGCCGAAAGTGCGGTTGCTAAGGGCGGCGCGGCGCTTTACCCAGCGGCCGCCCCGCGCCAGGCGCCGCCGCAGCCTCCATTGTTGCGGCCCGGCCCGGGCCCGCCGCAGCCGCCGCCGCCGCCCATGGAGCCGCCGCCCGCGCCCGCCCGCTGAGCGCGGCCCCCGGGCCGGTGAGCGCGGCCGGAAGGAGGGAAGGGCGGGGAGGGCGGGCGGGCCTGCGCCGGGGCCCGGGGAGGGGGCGGCGGGGCGGGGGGCCCGGCCTGGCCTGGCCTCACCTCAGCCCCCCTCGGTCCCTCGGCCCCCGTCGGCCCCGCTCGGGCGGGCGACGCCATGGGCGTAGACTTCGACGTGAAGACCTTCTGCCACAACCTGCGGGCCACCAAGCCCCCCTACGAGTGTCCGGTGGGCACCTGCCGCAAGATCTACAAGAGCTACAGCGGGATCGAGTACCACCTCTACCACTATGACCACGACAACCCCCCCCCGCCCCAGCACACTCCCCTGCGCAAGCACAAGAAGAAGGGGCGCCAGGCCCGCGCCGCTGACAAGCAGTCGCCCAGCCCCTCCGAGACCTCCCAGTCGCCGGGCCGCGAGGTGATGACCTACGCCCAGGCCCAGCGCATGGTGGAGGTGGACCTGCACGGCCGCGTCCATCGCATCAGCATCTTCGATAACCTCGACGTGGTGTCCGAGGATGAGGAAGTTCCCGAGGAGGTGCCTGAGAATGGGAGCAATAAGGAGAACACGGAGACCCAGAGCGTCCCACCCAAATCCGGCAAGCACAAGAACAAGGAGAAGCGCAAGGACTCCAACCACCATCACCACAACGCTTCGGCTGGCACCACCCCCAAGCTCCCCGAGGTGGTGTACCGAGAGCTGGAGCAGGACACCCCCGATGCCCCACCTCGCCCCACCTCATACTACAGGTATTGTCCGTGTCTGAGGCACGAGGAGGCTCCCAGGCAGCTCTAGCTCGTGTCCTGGGTCTGGAGATGGAATTGGCCCCATTCCGTGCAGGTGGCTTGTCTGTAGCGTGTAGAAATGGCCTCCCTCTGCTTCTCATGGGCCCTGTGGAGCTGGCCATCCGGTGGCTTCAGGCTCTTGGAGCGTTGTCTGGTGTCACACCCCAGTTTTGAGGGGTCTGTGTGCCTGCAGAGCTCTCAGTTGCTGCTTAGGTCACTGCTGGCAGTTTGATTGCTGCCTTTTTTCCTTGCTGGGATGGCACGTATAATCATAACAAAAGACAAACGTGTCCTCCTGCTTTCCATACCGCTCTTCAGAGGTATGCTGGGGTAGCTCTAGAGCTCCCCAGCACCAAGGTGTACCTGTAAGGTGTGTCTGTTTGCAGGCTTAATTCTCCTTGTTGTCCTGCAGTTCTCCGTGAGTGGTTTGGCAACTGCAGTGGCCCAAAATAATACCCCATGCAGGGAATTAATACCGAACCAAAGTCATGTTTATGTGGCCACCCTGGCTGTCCTAGTCACTATGTGCTCTGAGAAACTGGCACCGTGTTCCAGGGATGGGAAAATGATGTTATTTTTTGTCAGGGTGTTAGAAAAGAAACCTCCCCCTGAGGCATCTGCGGTGCTGCTCACTGCAGTGGTGGGGGGTGGTTGCTGTCAGTCTCTGGAGTAGCAGCCTCGGGGTTCCAACTTTCTTCTCTAAATAGCATCCCCTCACCCGCAACTCAGAGTGAAGGAGAAAAGGGCTGTGCCCTCCTCACCAGAATTAACAAAACATGGTGCCTCCGTGCCTGGTGGCTGTTGTGTCTTGGGCATGACGCTGCTGTCTCCAGAGTATCTGGCACCTGCTTGATGGCTTGTGCAGGCTCCCATCTTGCACCGATGAGTCTCCGAGGCCCATACCTTGCCTGTTAGACAAGTGTTATTTCGTCTTTGTCATGGCCAACACACTGTTGTGCCACAATGCTGCTCAGGGTGCAGCAGCACCTCCTGCTTCTGCACATTCCTGCCTTGTCCCTCTTTTGTGGGTTTTTTTTGACGTAGGAGCATTTAAATGTTCCTTCAGCCACAGCCCGTAGGAGTAAGGGTTCAGCAGTTCCAAACCCCACCAGGGCCATACCCTCACCCTCCTACGCTGTCCTTCCAGGTACATCGAGAAGTCGGCAGAGGAGCTAGATGAGGAGGTGGAGTACGACATGGATGAGGAAGATTACATCTGGCTGGACATCATGAATGAGCGGCGGAAGACCGAAGGCGTGAGTCCCATTCCCCAGGAGATATTTGAGTATCTGATGGACCGGCTAGAGAAGGAGTCCTACTTTGAGAGCCACAACAAAGGGGATCCAAATGCCTTGGTGGATGAGGATGCTGTCTGTTGCATTTGCAACGATGGGGAATGTCAGAACAGTAATGTCATCCTCTTCTGCGACATGTGCAACCTGGCTGTGCACCAGGAGTGCTACGGGGTGCCCTACATCCCGGAGGGACAGTGGCTATGCAGACGGTGCCTGCAGTCACCGTCACGAGCTGTGGACTGCGCCCTCTGCCCAAACAAGGGGGGGGCCTTCAAGCAGACGGATGATGGGCGCTGGGCACATGTGGTCTGTGCCCTCTGGATCCCAGAGGTGTGCTTTGCAAACACCGTCTTCCTGGAGCCCATCGACAGCATCGAGCACATCCCGCCCGCGCGCTGGAAGCTGACCTGTTACATTTGCAAGCAGCGCGGCTCTGGGGCTTGCATCCAGTGCCACAAAGCCAACTGCTACACTGCCTTCCATGTCACCTGCGCCCAGCAGGCCGGGCTCTACATGAAGATGGAGCCTGTCCGGGAGACGGGAGCCAATGGTACCTCTTTCAGTGTGCGCAAAACTGCCTACTGTGACATCCACACGCCGCCGGGCTCTGTGCGCAGGCTTCCTGCCCTCTCTCACAGTGAGGGGGAAGAGGAGGACGAGGAGGAGGAGGAGGAAGGGAAGGGCTGGAGCTCTGAGAAAGTCAAAAAAGCGAAGGCCAAGTCTAGGATCAAGATGAAGAAGGCACGGAAGATCCTGGCAGAGAAACGAGCCGCAGCGCCTGTGGTTTCTGTGCCCTGCATCCCTCCGCACAGGTATGACCTATCCTCCTCCCTTGACTGTGGAGAAATTTCTCTTTTCTCTGGGCCTCCTGTCCTGCTTTCCACGTGGGCGTTATTTTGTTCCTCTCCTTAGCTTTTCTCACAGTACTTTTTGCTTTGTTCTCACAGAGGGCTGTTGGTGGTTTCCTCTGGGGGTCCTGCAGAGAGGCAGGGTGATGCGTTGCTCCCTGAAGTTGTGTGGGCCCTTGGCTGAGCAGGAAGTAGCTGCTGTTAGTTTAATGGCAGACAACGCACTTGGCCGGACATGTCAGGAAGCAGCTGGGGGTTCCCAGTGCTCCTTTCCTGTTGTGGTGACCTCAGACGCTGGAGTAAACCAGGGAGGGAGGAGGGGGCCACTCTCCTTTCCGCTGAGGTTTGTTTTCTCCCAGGGCTGTGCTGGGGGAAAGAGGGAAGTGTGGGAGTGACTCAGGCCTGGGAAATGAACTAACTGCGGGGGCTGTTTTGGCTCTGGAGCGGAGAGGTCTCATGTTGGGATCCCTGTGCCCTGCTGAGCATAGCTCATCCATCCCAGCAACCGCTTACCCCTTGCTGGGCTTCCTCAGTGTTTTGTGCGAGTCGCAGGCAGCAGCTCTGTCTCGGTGCTGCCTGTTGGAGCAGGGCCAGGCGGCAGCGGGCGCAGAAAGCCTTTGCACAGCTGCCTGTGAGGGGTGGCTGGAGAGGACCAGGACTCCTGCTTGCTGAAGGGTGTGACTGTGGTGAGGTTACAGCATGAGGGCAGCACCGGAAGGTACTTAAAGCCTGGCCAGGGGTCGTGTTTCTGTTGCAACCCAACCCTGAGGGCTCACAGGAAGGCAGGAACACCCGGTAGTTACAGGGGTGTAACTGCCTGTGTCTTGCTCTGGTCTGATCATTGGCCTGGCATGCAAATTCTGAAACAAGCGCATCTAAGAGCCTTGCCAGAATTTGTCAGTGTAGTTTATAACTCTGGGTCTCCTTGGCAGTGTGCAAAAGCATGTAGGAGCATCTTAGGATGGGTTTGGATCTTGCCGTCACCCTGCAGCAGGCATTGCACAGCTGAAGCACAGGAACATGAAAATGTTTGCCTTCATGGTTGTGAACCACCACCCCTGAGCTGCTGAGCTCTCTTCCCACAGCAGGAGCTGTGCTGGGGGTATAGCCCCGTGACACCCTGGTGCCATACCTGCTGGCCCGTGGAGCATGACTATGGCAGGGCAGGCACATGGGACCACTGCTTCCCTGCAGACCCTTGGGACTATTTCCCATGCAGTCAGAGGGGAGCATGCAGAAGCCATGGGCTTTGCTCTCTGGGCAGCGTTCTGGTGACTTGTGGGGGCAGGTCTCTGCTACAAGGCTGCTGGCTTTTTGCCACGGTCTGTTTGTGTCCTAACCTTATGTTTTTGTTCACTCGGAGCTTGCACTACAGCCAGAGCCTCTTTTCTTATGTGTGGACATGTTGGCAGGCAGTTTGTAGGCTCTTGCTGCTATCATTGCGCTCGCAGCAAAGCCCACACTGAGCTAGAAGCTGTTAACCTCTCCCCAGGCCTTCCTGTTGGGATTAATTATTCTTCAAGGGCTGTTGCCAGAATGCCAGCTGTCTTCCTGTTGGGAGCTGTGCTTGGCTGGCGATGGCACATGAGGCTGCTCTCCCCAGCCTCTTCAGCTGAGGCTGATGCAGGTCGGGTCATCCCCTATGAAGAGCTGTCCCCGTGGGATGTGGGGGTGCTGGGGGTCGTCCCTTCAGCTGCCTGCTAGCAGGATGTCTCTGTCTGGCTTTGCTGAATGAGGCTGTCCCAGCCCCTCCAGACTTTCTGCTGTTGTAGAGAGTAAGAAAATCGCTTTTGTGGTGTTTTGAGTTGTTTAGTGTATTCCCTCATTAACTCAGATAGGAGCTCTGTTGTGCTCGTGCCTCCTGTTTCCTCCTCATGCTTTGCCAGGTTTGGTCAAGTTACGGGCTCCCTGGGGCTCGAGTTTGTCTGGTAACGTTTGGCGATTTTGGGATGGCAGTGCCATAACGCTCGTGGTCTCAAGGGACTGCAGGAGCTGTTGTTAAAGGTCTTGGTCCCCAATGCAGCTGTATTGTACCCGGACCTGGCATAGCCTGCCTCGGGCTTTAGCCCAAAAGTTGGCAGGAGGTAGAAAGGAAAAGTCTGTTTTGGAGAGGCAAGGCTGGCTGGTTCCTGGTGTCTTCCATTGCGACTGACAGGGGGGCGGCTGCCCTGCATGACTTGGTGTTACAGAAATTCCTGCCATGGGAAAGGGCGTTCTCTGCCTGAGGAGCTTCTCAGCTGCTCTTGGGTGGTCTCACTGCTACATCCCCCCAGCCAGGGCTTCTCCTGCAGCGGCCAGGCTTGCCTTGTTTATGAGTTGTGTGGTTCCTCTCCCTTCTTCAGGCTCAGTAAGATTACAAACCGTTTAACCATCCAGAGGAAGAGCCAGTTCATGCAGAGGCTGCACAGCTACTGGACTCTGAAGAGGCAGTCCCGCAACGGTGTCCCTTTGCTCCGCCGCCTTCAGACACACTTGCAGTCACAAAGAAACTGTGACCAGGTAAGGGCTGCTCGTTGCGATGCTGCAGGGAAACCTGGCTGTGTGCACATGCTTCCTGCGCCTTCAGAGCTGTGGGTTCAAAGCCTTTGGTGCATGCGGTGCCTGCAGGTGCAGAAGGGGGGCCAGGGGCATGAGGTCCTGGATGAGGGAAAGGGTGGCCCCAACTGCTTTTGCTGTTTCACCTTCCCCTCCGCTCTCGGTGTTCAGAGATCTGCCAGGCAGCAACACTGTTGGCAGCCTGCCACAGGAAGGGAATCCTGCCTCATGCTGCTGCCGAGAAGTTAGCTCTGTCCTTGTGCCTGTGTTTAGCCAGTGGCAATGGCAAACGGGTCAGAAATGGCTCTAGTCTGAGGCTGCTGTGTCAGCGAGTGCTGAGAGAGATGGCCGGAGATCTCCAGAAACAGTCTGGAGGGAACCATGACCTCACTTCCAGTTTCGGAAACAGCTCCAAGAGCACTCCCTGTGGGTGCTGCTTCCACCCCACTGTCTGCCTCAGCCCTTAGTCAGTGCTTCACAGATGTTAAGTTTCTGGTGCCAGAGAGGAAGGTTTTTCTTCTGGCTCCCCGTCTGAGCTTTAAATCTTTCTTTCTGAGCCCTTTGAAGACTGTGACTGGGCAGGGGTTCCTCCTGCCTTTGCCCCCTCTCATTTTTATTTGCTGGAGAAGATATGAGACTGCTTCTGCTCATCTTTAGCTACGGCAGAATAAAAGTTGGCATTTTTTGTTGCTCCAGAAGTGAAAGCAACCAGAGCCATGCTCCCTTTTTGCCCTATTGCCCTTTGCCAGAGCTC
The DNA here is from genome assembly GCF_015220075.1 of Falco rusticolus. Classification (NCBI taxonomy): domain Eukaryota; kingdom Metazoa; phylum Chordata; class Aves; order Falconiformes; family Falconidae; genus Falco; species Falco rusticolus. The sequence continues at coordinate 13,467,880 of NC_051190.1, forward strand.
TGAGCAGCAGCAGCACAGACCTTGGTATTGTTGTTCTGTTTTCTTGGGCAGCTGCAGGCAGTTGGTTGTGTTAGGAAGAGTATTCCCAGAGGCTCGGAATGTCTGCCTCCTGGCGTCCTAAGAGCTTGGTGACCCAGGAGCAAGTATTCAGCTCTGGCCAGAGGTTTTTTGAGTCACCTACCTAGGTTACAACAAGGGAACCAGGACCTTCGCTGAACGAGCGGGTCAGGCATGCTGGTTCCCGTTGCCAGGGAAGAGCCCCAGCACGTGGTTAGGAAGGTGGAGATGGGAACACTTCTCCTATCAGCTCACAGTCTCTGATGTTCCCGCAGAGAGATACTGAGGATAAGAACTGGGCCCTGAAGGAGCAGCTGAAGTCATGGCAGCGCCTCCGCCATGACCTAGAGCGTGCACGCTTGCTGGTGGAGCTGATACGCAAGCGAGAGAAGCTCAAGAGAGAGACGGTAACGATTGTTTGCCCCTCCTTGGGGAGCTGCTGGGGTGGGCACAAGCATGGGCTCTTTAGAATGCTGTAGGGTGTGTGCTGGGGTCCCCTCAGCCGTGCTGTGCCCTGCCCCTGTGACTGAGCAAAGGTGGCTGCTCTGCAAGGCTGAGGTGAGACGCACAGGTGCTGGAGCTGGTGTTACACCTCCACTCCCCAGAGAAGGGGTGAGGTGCAGTCCCTACCCCTTGCTGAAGGAGAGGTGTCACTGACCTGCAGGACTACGGCGTTGCTCCCTGGGGACTGTCCCCGCCGCCTGGCTGCTGGGCAGGGGGCTCAGCCCTGCTCTGTTCCTCTGTTTCAGATCAAAGTGCAGCAGGTGGCACTGGAAATGCAGCTGACCCCCTTCCTTATCCTCCTCCGCAAGACCCTTGAGCAGCTGCAGGAGAAAGACACAGGCAACATCTTCAGCGAGCCGGTCCCTCTGTCTGAGGTAACAGAAATCTACGAAGTAAGAACCCCCTCCCCCAGATTTCTACTTCACTCAAACTTGTCCCTTGCTCATGCCAAGGGCTGCCCAGGGCGCTCTCTGCTCCGGAAGCTCCCCCGGGCAGCCTGGTGCTGGCTCATGCATCCCGGCACCACTCACCCAAGGGGAGTGTGCAGCGATGCCCCTCCTGGGTGGGACAAATGCAGAACAGTCAAGCTGATGCCAGCCGGGAGCACAGCACCTGGCTCTTCCTCTGCACGTGTTGCTGGTGACTCCCCAGTGTCTGTGAGTGGTTGGGGATTCCCGTTGGGAAAGGCAGAATGCCGGCCCTTGGCAGGTGGTACACACTTACCTGTCCTCTCATTAAGGCCTCTGCTGGGTGACAGGCTGGGCACAGCACAGAAATGGGTTTGACCCCCATAGTGTCACTGCTGGGGGTGAGGGAAATGATCCCTGACACCATCATCGAGTCCCCGCCCGGGGAGGGGGGGAAAGGCTGTGCTGGCTCTGCACAGCTCTGGCAGCAGGTTGGCCTGGAGGTGTCTGTGCAGAGCTGGGGAGGAAGGCAGTGCTGTCCCACCTGCAGCCACTGCTGCCGTCCTGGACAGGTCTGTGTTACCTGTCTGCACTCACCCTCACCCCCGAGGGCTGTGCTTGTGGCTTCCTCCCCCAGGGAATGCTGTGTAGCGGACTGAATCCCAGCTGCCTGCAGACAGGAGGAGAGGACGGGATGCTAGCATGTGCGCTGGAGCTGTAAAAATGCTTCAGAGTGCGTATCTGCTCTAACAGGTTGAGCACAGCACATGGGCTCCCTAGTCCGGAGGCGTTACTGTTCCTCAAGCTGCAAAAGCAGACGGCATTCCCCGATGTGCATTTGGGCAGAACACAGAGAGCAATACCTGATTCCTCTAACGACTCTTTTCTTGGAGCAGGTAATGCTAATTGATGGCTCCTGGGCTCTTAGCTCTGGTTCTTTCCTCACGCAGGTCCCAGACTACCTGGATCACATCAAGAAGCCGATGGATTTTCAGACAATGAAACAAAACCTGGAAGCCTATCGCTATCTGAATTTCGACGACTTTGAGGAGGATTTCAACCTGATTATCAACAACTGTTTGAAATACAATGCCAAAGACACAATCTTCTACCGGGCAGCCATCCGTCTGCGGGAGCAGGGAGGCGCCGTTCTCCGGCAGGCTCGCCGGCAGGCGGAGAAGATGGGCATTGACTTTGAGACAGGCATGCACTTCCCCCACTGTGTAACGGTGGAAGAGGCTCAGGTCCAAGACATCGAGGACGGTGGGTACTCATCGCTTGTCCCAGGGTACGAGGGTGCTCGGAAGTAGAGCTTGGGCAGAGTCGCTGCCTCCCACAAGAGGTTCAGTCAGATGCCTGGGCTGTGTGTCCCCATTCCCCAGAGGGGTGTGGGCTTTACTAGCCAGGTACCCATTGGCCCCGTTAGGCTGGTTCTAGGCAGTGGCTTGTCTGCGTGCCCTGTCAGTCCCTTGGTCCCCATCGTCCTCCTTGGCCACGTCCTCCCTGGCCAGCATCAGGGGTACTGCCACTCGCCCCATCTCCAGCACTGGCTGTGAGCTGCTGAGGCTCCTGCTGTGCTGCCCAGCTAGGACTGACTCTCCCTGCTCAGAACTGTGTGCTCCCTGCCTCTCTCCCCAGTTGTGGGCTTTGCTGGCTGGCACAAGCTCCTGGTACCCCTCAGCCAGATCTCACTGGTTCCATGGTTGTCGTTCTGCTTGTCTCTGGGCAGTGGGGAGCACCACCAGGAACAGCTTGTCAGAGGAGGATCCTTTCAGGGTGCCCTTCATGCTGTCCCTAAGCATGGGACAGGCATAGACAGGGGAACTGCTTCAGGATCCCTTCGACTCTTGCTTTTCCTCTTACAACCCCCTTTCTTTTTCCAACTGTGTCCTTGCCCCAGCCAGTGGGAACCTTGGTATTCTCCAAGCTGCACGTTAGCCTGCTTTGCCCGGCAGTCCCAACTGGCTTGCTTCCCACAGGGCTCCTCCAGGTCTTTTAGGGTAACTTCCCATCTTCACAGGTGTTTGGTACCATGTCAGCTCCTTCCCTCCTGTGGGGAACCTGGATTGCCCTAAAACGTTTCAGGTAGAGGACCTCCAAAGAGTTCCTGATTTCTTCCATCCATCTGCTCTTCTTTGTTCCCTCAGAAGATGTGCGGCTGCTGCTCTCGGAGAATCAGAAGCACCTGCCTTTGGAGGAGCAGCTAAAGATCCTGCTGGAGCGACTGGATGAGGTCAGTGCTGGCAAGCAGAGCATAGGACGGTCCCGCCGGGCCAAGATGATCAAGAAGGAGATCACAGTCCTACGGCGGAAGCTCGCTCACCCGCGGGACCTGGGCCGAGATGGGCTGGAGCGGCACGGCTCCTCTGCCAGGGGAGTCCTGCAGTCACACAACCCCTGCGAGAAGGACCTGCAGACAGACAGTGCTGCAGAAGAGAGCAGCAGCCAGGAGACTGGCAAAGGTACTGGTCCCTCCAGAATACGGCCAGTTTTGAGGAGTGGTGGAGAACCGCCTCTGGACAGGCACGGCTGGGGGAGAGGCTGCCCTGCCAGGTGCCTCCAGTCAGGAGGGCTGTGTGGGCAGCTCCCTGCACATCTTGCTCTTTGCTCTTCCTTGGGAGCAGAGCAGATGGCCTCTCGGGAGGGCAGCCCCTTATCTCCCATTCCCCTGTGGGGGTTCCTTGTTTCCTGTAGTGCCTTCCGTAGGAGTGGGTGCAAGAGTACAACGTCTGCACCTCCCTCCCAGCATGCCCATCAGAGGACGGTATCCCACTGGGTAGTTTGTAGGGAGCCATGCCAGCCAAACAGGGGATTGGCAGCTGAAGGAGGCTACCACCTTCACCTGGAACAGCGGCAGCCTGGTGTTTGTTTGCCTCTGGGGAGGGTTGGCAGGTTGCTGGTGGTTGCAGCTGCAGTCAGCATTCACCCAGTGAGCTCGCCTCCTGTGCCACCGAGGAACTGGATGTTCCAGAGACTGAGAGTCCCAGCTGTGTGATGCGGGGCATGAGATGGATTGTTTCCTCCTGCCAGGCCCTGCCAGCTCTGCCATGCTGCCCATTTTCTCTAGGGGCATTACTGAGCAGGCTGCCTTCAGTGTCCCTTCCTGCTTGAGGGCACGGGAGGGAGTTGCAGCAGCACTGGCGGGCCAGCCGCCAGCTCCCTGGCCTCCTGGACGGAGATGCTGCGCTGGGCTCTGTCAGGAGCGCACAGCAAAAGCTCCAGGCAGAGCTGCCAGGCATCGCTGGGAGTTTGCCACCTCTGCATCCCACCCCTGCTCCCCTAAGCGCTGGTAAAAACAGGCTCTTCCACAAGCAGGGAGCATTTTAGGGCCTTTATCTTTCAAGGGTGCAGTGGAGCTTCTCAGCTGCTGTGTGTCACGGGAAAGGTTTATTTCTGCTTGCCTCCTGTTCTTGGCTTCTGTTTCTGTGTGGTTGATGCCCAGGAGAAAGGAGGGTATCCCTGGCTGCTGGGGTGTTCTTTCATGGCCCCATCTGGCTTTTACTCTCAGCAGGTGGGATAGTTTGACCCTGAGGGTGCAGGCATGGCAAAGCTCAGGATGGAGGCTCTTCTGACATAATGTTACTGAGAAATGAAGCTGTTCCTTGATGCCACTGCTGTGCGGTCCCTGCCAGGTCCCACCAGCTGCAGCTGACACCTTCTCCTCACTCTTCCAGGTCTGGGTCCCAATTCTTCTTCCACCCCAGCACATGAAGTTGGCAGGAGGACATCAGTGCTCTTCTCCAAGAAGAACCCTAAAACTGCAGGCCCTCCAAAACGTCCAGGACGCCCCCCGAAGAATCGAGACAGCCAGATCGCTCCTGGGCATGGGAACAGCCCCGTTGGGCCCCCGCAGCTCCCGATAATGGGGTCCTCACAGCGACAGAGGAAGCGAGGCCGAAGCCCACGCCCCAGCTCCAGCTCTGACAGTGACAGTGATAAATCCACTGAAGATGCTCCCATGGGTGGGTGCAGCGGTTTCCCCTGCGCAGCCAGGCAGCTGCAACCCTGCTGGGAGCACGTGGCAGGGTGCTGCACAGTTGTAACACTCTTCTGGTGGGGTGTTTTGCAGACCTGCCAGCCAACGGTTTTAGCAGCGGGAACCAGCCAGTGAAGAAGAGCTTCCTGGTGTACCGCAACGACTGCAATCTTCCCCGGAGCAGCTCCGACTCGGAGTCCAGCAGCAGCAGCAGCAGCAGTGCTGCTTCAGACCGTACCAGGTACCATTGCCAGCCCGGCTCTGATGACATTGGTGCTGCCCGGGGTGGCGGTGAGTGGCTCTCAGCCCTGAGTGGCCAGAGGAGGAGCCTGTTTGGTGGTACCCGTCTCATTCACCCTCCTGCAGCCTGGCTGCTGTTGGCTAAACCCAGGAAGCTACGGGTTTTTTGCCTTTTTTAATGTAAAACCTAAAGGTGGGTGTGTGGCAGAGGGCTAGTAGGGAAGAGAAACCAGGGAATTCCCTCTTGGCACAGTGGCTGCTCCGGCACCAGCCCTTCCAGCAGCCAGATTCCTGCCCATGCCCCTAACTGGGATCAGTGCACATCTTCTAGGTCCTCGCAGGTGAAACTGGCTGAGGGTCTGGCTGGTGCCCCAGCAGAAGCACCAATCCCCCCCTTTCTTCCTGGCACCCTTGCAAGTCCTTCCCGGTGCTGAGGCTGGGGTCTGGAGCCCACAAACCCTGGTGTCCCGCTGGGCTGGCCCTCTCAAAAGCGGTTTCTGGAATCTTAACATGGCTCCCAGTGACTGCTCTGCTTCCTCTCTCCACAGCACAACGCCCTCCAAGCAGGGCAGAGGGAAACCCTCCTTCTCCCGAGTGAACTTCCCAGAGGACAGCAGCGAGGACACATCCGGGACAGAGAATGAGTCCTACTCCGTGGGCACAGGGCGAGGCGTGGGGCATGGCAGTAAGTACTGTTGCTGTGGAGCCTGGCTGGCATCGTCACCTGGGGGGATGCAGCTGACTCCCCTCTCCCCTCTCCTCTGGCACAGTGGTGCGCAAGGGCATGGGGCGTGGCACGGGGTGGCTGTCTGAGGATGAGGATTCCTCCCTGGATGCCCTGGACCTGGTGTGGGCCAAGTGCCGGGGGTATCCCTCCTACCCAGCACTGGTGAGTACCGCCAGCTGCGCGCTTCCACCCCGCAATCCACACCCCCCTCCCACAGAGTGGTGGTCGGGGGTCCCCGTTCCCCTCTTAGCCCTCCCCTTGCTCCTCCGGCAGATCATCGACCCCAAGATGCCGCGGGAAGGCATGTTCCACCATGGTGTCCCCATCCCCGTGCCCCCCTTGGAGGTGCTGAAGCTGGGGGAGCAGATGACTCAGGAAGCACGCGAGCACCTCTACCTTGTCCTCTTCTTCGACAACAAGCGCACTTGGTAAGGCCGGGGCACCGGGGGCTTTGGGGGGGGCGCCCGGAGACGATTGTAACCCTCAAACGAGGTGGCCCCCCGCTCCCCGCAGGCAGTGGTTGCCCCGGACAAAGCTGGTGCCGCTGGGGGTGAACCAGGACCTGGACAAGGAGAAGATGCTGGAGGGCCGCAAGTCCAACATCCGCAAGTCGGTGCAGATCGCCTACCACCGCGCCATGCAGCACCGCAACAAGGTGCAGGGCGAGCAGAGCAGCGACTCCAGCGAGAGCGACTGAGCCGGCCCCCGCCGGCCCTCCCCCGCCGTATCTCAGGGCAAACGGGGCTCGGGGACCCCCCCGTGCAGCTGGCCTGCACCCACCGGGCGAGGGGGGGACCGGGAGGAGGGGGGGGGGGCCGGCCCCTCGTGCCCCCCCTCGCTCTCCCATCCCCGGTGCCCGCCCCTCCACCCCCCGCCCGCGGCTCCCCGGGATGTTCCGGCCGCCGCCGCGGCCCGGGCAGTCCCCCCCGCCCCCCCCCCCCCCCCCCCGTGCTGCCACCGGCCGGCCCCGCGCTCGGACGTTGTTTGTATTTATTTTGAAGGAAGAAAAATCTATTGATTCTTAGAAAATAAACCTCCGTTGCGGAGCCGCGGCCGCTGCGGGCGGGGGGCGGGAGTGGGGCGGGCGCCGCCGGGCCGCGTTTCCGGGCCGCGGCCGGAAGTGGGGACAGAGCGTCGCCGGCGGGGCGGGGGCGGGCGCTCTGCCTGCGTGGAGGGGCACTCTATGGTGGGGAGCGGCGGGGGCGGGCGGGGTAGGGGGCTGGGGGGCCCGGCCTGGCTCGGGGGTAGCTGGGGGGGCTCCGTGGGGCGGGGGCTGCAGGGCGAGGCCTGGGGGGCTGACCTGGGTATGGAGGGGCTCCGTGGGGCGGGGGCTGTGCGGCTGTGTAGGGGCTGGCGGGGTAGGGGGCTGACCTGGGTATGGGCTGGCTGAGGGGGCTCTGGGGGACCGAGGCGGGGGCTGTGGGGCTGGCGGGGTGGGGGGCTGTCTGTGGGGGGCTCTGGGGTAGAGGTCTAATAGGGGCCTGACCGGAGGCGGCCGGCCCCTGCGCCACCCGGCCCCCATGCAGCTGCGGGACTCGCCGGCCGCCTGCCCGGCGCTGTGGCGCTGCCTGCCCTGCCCGTCGGCCGAGCTGCGCCTGGACCTGGTGCTGGCGTCGGGGCAAACGTTCCGGTGAGCAGCGCGGGGGGCGGCCCCAGCCCGCCCCGGCGGGACCTGGCCCGGCCCCGACGGCCCGTGTGCCGCAGGTGGTGGCAGAGCAGCCCGGGGGCCTGGACCGGCGTGCTGGAGGGGCGCGTCTGGACGCTGCGGCAGGAGCAGGACCGGCTCTGGTACACGCTGTACGGCGAGGAGGGGGATGAGGAGGGGGGTCCCGCCGGGGCAGCCAAGCCGGGCGATGCCGAGACGGACCAGATCCTGCGTGACTACTTCCAGCTGGACGTGGGGCTTCCAGCCCTGTACCGTGCCTGGGGGGCTGCCGACCCCCTGTTCCGCAAGGTGGCTGCTGACTTCCCAGGTGAGGTGGCCCCACGGGGGTGGCTACGGCACCCGCCCCGCGTCCCCTCACCATGTCCCGCCGGCAGGGGTGCGGGTGCTGCGGCAGGACCCCGTGGAGTGCCTCCTCTCCTTCATCTGCACCTCCAACAACCATGTCTCCCGCATCACCGGCATGATCGAGCGCCTCTGCCGCACCTTCGGCCGACGCCTCTGCCGCCTCGACGCCCGGCCCTTTCACGCCTTCCCCTCCCTCTCAGCGCTCACAGGTCCGCCATCGCCCCACCACTGCCACCATGCTGTGGCCTCACCTGTGCCCACTTGTGTCCCGCCGCTGCCCCTCCACAGGCACTGACGCTGAGGCCCGGCTGCGGGCACTGGGCTTTGGGTACCGGGCCAAGTTTGTCAGCGGGACAGCGCGGGCCGTGGCTGAAGGGCTCGGGGCTGAGGGGCTGCGCCAGCTGCGTACCGTGCCCTACGCTGAGGCCAGGAGGGTGCTGTGCACCCTGCCCGGCGTGGGCACTAAGGTGGGTGCCAGGGCGGAGGAGGACAGGGAGTGGGGCTGGTGGTGGGGGCTGATGGTGCTGCCCGGCCGCAGGTTGCTGACTGCGTCTGCCTGATGGCGCTGGACAAGGCAGAGGCCGTGCCGGTGGACACCCACGTCTGGCGCATTGCCCGGCAGCGCTACGGCATGGCGCTGGGTGGCAGGAGCCTGAGCCCCCGGGCCCACCAAGAGATCGGTGAGGATGGGGCTGGGCCCCCCTACAGGACCCATGGGGATGGTACTCCTGGAGCTGGCACTTGCCCTCTCTCTGCAGGTGACTTCTTCCGAGGGCTGTGGGGCCCCCGCGCCGGCTGGGCACAGGCAGTGAGTACCCTGCTCCTGGGCACCCGGGGCTCAGCCCTCGCCCCCAACCCCAGCCCTGTCATGCCTCCCCATGCCAGGTCCTCTTCTGTGCTGACCTCCGCAAGGGCCAGGAGCCGGCTGGCAGCCAGGATCGGGCCCCGGGGGGCCGAGGCCAGGACAGATGTGGGGACACGACCCGCTAGGGACACCCCAGGAGGGAAAGAGCCGGGGGATCCCTGTGCCTGCTCCCAGCTGGGGATGGACAGGGGTGTAGGCAGCTGCCTGTCCCCTGCCCACTGTGTGCCTGGCAGGGGCTGCTGCCCTGGCCAGTGGGGCTGGGGGTGGTCGGGGCTGTGTCCAGCCCACCCAGGGCAGAGCCAAGCCAAGCGGTGTTGGCCTCTTGCCTTTATTACAAGCAATAAAATAGAAACATCCATTTGGAAAATTCTCCTTGAGCATGCTGGGGGGGGTGTGGGGCAGTGCCAGGACAGGCATGGGGGGGAGGGAGAGGGTGTGGGAGGGGGCCCAGAACGCAGCCCTGAGCTCGGGGGGGATGGGGGGGGGGGTGCTTCCTGAGGGCTGCCCCCATGCAGGGCTCTGCTGCGAGCCTGTGGCAGGGGGCAGCCCCACACACCCATGCGAGCAGGGCAGGGTGCCCCCCACACCACCCCCCCACCTCCAGCACTGCAGGGCCCCTCACCTCACACTGTGCCCATGGGAGGGCGGCCCCCCCCTGCCCCCCTGCCCCCCCACCCCCCAGGATGTGGCCGTGTGGGGCCACGCTCAGTCCGGTGGGAGGCGCTGAGCTCTGCTCAGGGGCAGGCACCTACAGTCCGACCCTGTGGGAAGGAGCGGGGTGAGGGCCTGGGGTCAGCCCTAGGGCTGGGGGGTCGGGGGGTGGGGGGCCAGAGCTCACCATTGCTGGTGCTCCCCATAAGCCGCTCGCCGGGGCTGGTGGGAGTCATCTGCCCGGGGCCCTCCTGGCTGGTTCCCAGCTGCAGCTTCCTCATGTGTCTCACCACCGCCGTGGCGTTGAAAGCTTGCTGCCAACCCCATGGTATCCATCACCTGGCACGAGGTGCCTGGGGGGGGGGGGGGGGTCCTGCACCCCCTCAACACCCCCTGCGCCACCCTAGCACCCCACGCTCACCTTCCACTTGCTTTTTGCAAAGTTCTTCTTGATCTGCTCGCTCACCGACTGGTGGATGTTCTTGTCCAGGGCCGTGTCCCCGGCAATCCTGGGGTGGGAGGGGGGTCAGCGGGGGGGTCCCCTGCCCCACGGCTGCCATGGGGTGAGCCAGGGAGGGGGGCAGACAGCAGCAGGTGCCCCCCATACCAGGGATGCTGCAGGGCTTGCTCGCAGGTGAAGCGCTTGCCGGGGTCCTTCTCCATCAAGTGCTGGATGAAGTCCTTGGCTGGGATGGGGCACGGAACAGCTGTGAGCTCCTGTGCCAGCTGCCATGACACCATGCCGGCATCCCAGCCCCCACCACCCTGGTGGTCCCAGCTCACCGGAGTCCGAGATATCATCCCAGTAGGGCGAGTCAAACTCGTACTCAGCCTGCAGGATCTGCTCGAAGAGCTTCGCATCGTTCTCATCGTAGAAAGGGGGGTACCCGCAGAGCCTGGGGGGGTGGTAGGGAGGGGGATGCTGGCCCCAGGTGGCCAGGGGAGAGGAGGGGAGGGGGAGAGGGGGTTGGTACATACAGGATGTAGGCGATGACCCCGATGGACCAGCAATCCACTGCCTTGCTGTAGGGCTTCTGTGCCAGCACCTCAGGGGCTGGGGGGGATGGCAGGGGTGAGGGGGGACTCCAACCCTGGGGGAAGGACCCCAACACCCAGGGTGGTGGCAGCCTGTGGCAGGAGCTCACCCACGTAGCCGGGGGTGCCACAGGCTGTGGACATGACGCTGCCGCAGCCCTCAATCTTTGACAGCCCAAAATCACTGATCATGATCTTGGAGTCCTCGTCCACGCTGTAATAGAGCAGGTTCTCGGGCTGCGCGGAGGGGGTGGTCAGGGAGGGGTGACACCGAGGTCCCCTTCCCCACCAGCATGACAGGGGGCTGTGCATGTGCATGTCCCCCACCCACTTACCTTCAGGTCACGGTGGACAATGCCCATGTCGTGCAGGTACTTGACAGCATCAAGGATCTGCCGGATCAGGGTGCTGGCATCCCGCTCGGTGTAGAAGCCCTTCTCCACGATGCGGTCGAAGAGCTCCCCCCCCGAGACCCTGCGGGGACGGGTAGTGCCAGTCAGCACAACCCCCCCGCACCACTCTGGACCCCCCCCAACGTCACTCACAGCTGCATGATGAGGTAGAGGTGGGTGCTGCTCTCATAGATGTCATCCAAGGCCACGATGTTGGGGTGCTTGATCCTGGGGGGGGGGAAGCATGGGGGGCGTGAGGGGGTCTCCCAGCTGCCCCCACCCTGGCCCCCCATTGGACAGGGAGCCGCCAGGCTCGGCCCGCAGGGCGTCACGCGCCACTGGCTATTTTGGGCACTGCCAGTAACACCCGTCACCGGGTGCTGGCAGCGGGGAGCTGTGCCGGGTGCTGGGCAGGGGGTGCAGAGCAGGACCCCCCCAACCCTGGTGCTGGGACAGCCCCTACTTGTGGAGGACGGCAATCTCGTTCTCGATGCTGGTCTCCTTCCCCTCCAGCGCCTTCTTGGCGATGCACTTGATGGCCACCAGCTTCTGCGTCGCCTTCTCCTCTGCCAGGACCACCTCGGAGAAGGCCCCCCTGGGGGGGCGAGGGGTGAGCAGGGCAGGGGTGCCGCCGGCCAGAGCCACCATCGCTGTGCCACGATTGCCATGGTGACAGGCAGAAAGTTCAGCTATTTATAGGCGAAAAACGAGTGGGAGCCGCCCGCCAGGACAGCCGGACACGGCCCTGCAGGGATGGAGTGCCCGACCCCCCCGGCACGGCCACACTGTCCCCTTACCAGGCAGGGCGAGGCCGTGGCAGCGGGGGCTGAGCCATGCCAGGGATGAGCCCCCAGGTGGGTTTCGGCAGCCCCATGCCCTGTGGCACCCAGGGCGAGCAGGGCCACTCCGGCTGGGGGCACGGGGGCCACCCGAAGGCCAGGGTGCCCGGCGGGAGCCATCGGCCGCGCCCTGACGGGGCAGGTGGCGGGCAGCGTGCCTGCGCCCTGCCAGGCCCTAAGCCTTGCTGTAATTAACCGCTAATCCAGCCTAAGAGCCTTAGGGTGCTCCGGGCACCGCCAGGACCCCTGTGCCAGCCAGGGGACCCCTGCCCGGCCCCCTCGGTGCGGCAGCCGGCATCGGAGGGCTGGGGGGGCAGCGCCGGGGGCAGGCGGTCGGCGGGGCAGGTGGCACCGCAGACCCCCGCCTGCACCCCACGGCAGGTCCCTGGGGTGCCAGCCCAGCGGCGGCCCCCGCCTCGGGCCAGTGCCGGAGCTGGCACGGTTGCACACGGTGGTTTTGGCGAATCCAGCGCCACGAGTGGGTGCCAGCGGCGCGTTCCCGCCTGCAACTCACGTGCCCAGGACCTCTCGGAAGTCGTAGATGCGCCGAATGTCCTCGGTCCTCTTCTTCCAGCTGGGCCCATCCTGCCCCAGCGGCATGGTGCCCCGCGGGGGCCACCCACTCCCACCTGTGACACGAGTGGCGACAGGGTGTCAGTGTGCTGGGGGGGGACGGGGGCACTGTGGCCGCGGGGTGAGGGGCCACGGGGACAAGGGGACGTGGTCGATGGCGATGGTCGTGCGGTGATAGGGACAAGCTCCCCGCCTTTGCTCCAGCCCCACAGCCACCCACCCCCCGCCCCACGCAGTCTTGGCGTGGGGTGCCCCACGGGGGACACACGCTGGGTCCCTCCCGTTGCCCGGGCGCGGGCCGGGCGCGCCGGGGGAGGGGCAGAGGCGCACGCGTGGGCGTGTGTGAGGGTCGCCACCCACGACCCCCGCACGCGCGCCAGCCGCCACAGCCGCGCCGGGTGGGACACGCGTAGGAGCGGGGCTGCGCACCCCGCCGCCGCCGGTCGGGCTCGCGCGTGGGCACCGGCCCCGCGCGTGGGCGCGCCGCCCCCGCCCCGCCCGGCCCTTACCGACGGCGCTGCGGCGGCCCCGGCCCCGGCCCCGCGCGGAGCAGCGGCGACTCCTCCCGGCGCGGCGCCGCCGGCCAGCCCTGACGTCACGGGGAGGGGCGTGGCCAGCCCCGCCCGCCGCCAATGGAACGGCGCGGCGGGGCGCGGGGGGACACGCGTGACCGCGGGGCGCGCAGGAGGGCCGAGGGCCGCGTACCTGTGGCCGAGGCGCGAGTGGGTCCTTTGGGGACACATGTGGGGCAGGCGCCCCGCGGGCTGCAGGACAGACAGCCACCCCCCGCCCCAGCAGGACCCCAGCTCACACACACCCCGCCCCACGGCAGAGCTGTCCCCGCGCCCCGCCGTCCCCGAGGCCACCACACCAGCGCCTGCACCGGGCTGCTTTTATTGCCCACACATGTGGCAGCGGAAACCACTGGTACACAGAGAGCCCGGCCGCCCCCCCCGGCCCCTTCCCCTCCCCACCCACCCCAGCCCACGCCGTGGGGGCCGGGACCCCGCCTCAGGGGCCGTGGGGAGGGACAGGGGACGGTGGGAGCCGCCTCACAGCAGCCACCACATCCACCCCCTGCCTGGCTGATGTCACCTTCCCAGGAGAACAGGGAGAGTGCTGGGGGTACACGGGAGCAGAAGCTGCGGGCCAGGAGGGGCCATTCCCCGCAGGGAACCCCCGCACCTGCACAGGGTCCCCAGCTTGTGTCAGTGACAGTCCCATGCAGGGAGGGGACAGCAGCCGGGACCCATCACCCAGCTGGGCAGACAGAGCAGGACCAGGGTGTGCGGGGGCTGCGCCCCTTCAATCCCATGCTGGGAGGCTGCAGGCATGCTGGCAGTCTGGGGGTGACTGGGCCATGGCCACCACCCCTGTAGCTGAGGTCCATGGCAGACAGGGGTCCTCAGCCCCCACTACCCATCCAGCAGCTTGAGGATGCTCTCCCGCTCCTTCAGGGTCTTCCAGGCCTGGTCCTTCTCCTTCTTGGTGGGTGTGCGCTTCTTCTGCCGGGCAGCCATGATCTTGCGGAAGGCATCCATCACCTCGTTGTCGGCCATGCGGACACGCTGCCGCAGCTCCTGCCGATGCAGCTCCTCCTTGGCCAACCTGGGGAGCGGGCACATGGGAGTGTAAGTCCCTGCACAGCAGCCCACCACCTGCACCCGTCCCAGCCTGCTCTCACCGCAGCAACTCATGCTTCTTGGCGCGGTTGTGTGCGCTCAGGGCCTTCAGCTCTGCCTGCCTCTTGCGCAACTCGGCCAGCACCTCATCCTCCGAGTCCTCAGCCGGCCGGTCCTCCGACTCCAGCAGGCCCTGGGCCACCAGTTCCTCCTTGATCCGCCCCTCCAGCGACTTGGTGTGGGGAACACTGCCAGTACAGAGAGCGGCTGCTGCCCACCACATGCCCTTTGCTCCCCACAACGCATCAGGGCTGGGAAAGCACCAGCACGTTTGGTGTACCCGCAGGCAGCACCAAGCCCTGGGCCCACCTCAGCTGCTCACCTGAAGGGCTTGTTCTGGCTGCGGGGAGATGTGCTGGCACCGTCGGCTCCTGAGTCCTTGCCGGCAATCTCAGGGATGGGGGAGTCCTCAACAGGGGAGATGATGTTCTCCTAGCGGGCAGAGCATCAGGGAAGGGTCACAGTGCCAGGCCACAGCAGTGCTGCCCCACAGGGCCACACCACAGCACAGCCCCACGGAGCCAGGCTGCCACACAGCTCCACCGAGTTCCTCACCTCCACGAGGGCCTGCAGGAGACGTTGCGTCAGGGGCCCAAAGGGACACCCATCCTCCGGCTGCTCATGCTGGGCCTCCGACTTCTTCAGGAGGGCATCAACATCTGGGAGGAAGTGGGAGGGGGGGAAAAAAAACCAACCCTAAACACACAGAGATGAGCAGCAGGGCAGGGCAGCCTCTACCCCGGGGCATGGGGCCAGCGGCCAGGGCTCGGCTCTGCCAGGCATGGGTTCTCACAGCCCCTCCAGGCAAAAGTGGGTGGGGGACAAGGGCACCTTTGGTGTCCAGCTCGGTCAGTGGCCCCAGAACGCCTTTCTTTTTGTCAGCAGCAGCTGCCGCCCGAGCACCATCCTTCTGTTCCTCCAGCAGGTCCTCCTGGGCCCAGCGCTGGGAGTAATGCTTCCCCAGCGGTGGGATCTGCAAGAGCAGGGCTCGGCACAGCTCCCAGAGCTCCCCACCTCACCTCCCAACTTGCCAGCACTATGGCATCATCCCCAGGTGGGAACACTCGCTGTGAGGTGCTGGAAGGGCAGGGAGGAAACGAGGAGGGAGGGTTGGGGATGGGCTCAGGAGTTTTTCACCTTGTAATGCTCAGCCTCATCCTCCGGCGGCTTGAGCAGCTCCTCCAGGACTCTGACCTCCTCATTGGTGAGATCGGCACAGTATGGCTCCACTGATGCCCAAAACCTGTGAGGACGCATGAACTGTGAGGGAGAGCTGCAGGGAGCCCATGGGAGCTGACACACACATCCCTTCCCCCAGGGCACCTCTTTCCTTGGGCTGGCAGCAGTCTTCAAGCTAGGTGCTGTGAGGAAGGAGATGGAGGATCCCAACGCCCCCCAAACCCCCACACACCTGTTTGGAGCATCGTTTTTGGGAATGCGGGGCACATCAATGGGATCATCCTGGAACTCGTATTCCTGGATCTTGGGCTGAAGGTTCTTGGACTTGGGCCGGCCAGGGCCAGGCCCAGTCCCATGGCCACCTTTGCCCTCCAGCTTCTGCTTCTTGGGCTTCCCATGTTTGACAGAGGTGCCCACATCATGATCCTTGCTCAGCTTCAGGAACCGCCGGTCACCCTTCTTATCCTGCCAATCCGTCAGGATCTGGAAAAGAGTGATGCCCCATCAGGTCCCACACCCAGCGCTGGGCAGATGGACTCGAGGCAGCCCCTTGGTGGGAAGGAGCAGGACGGGGAGCCACCCTACGGCCACAGTCCCGGCACCTGGGTCTCGGCTTCCAGGACGCGGAGGCGGCGGCTGGCAGAGGAGAGCAGCGTCTCCAGCTCCAGCTGCAGCGTGTCCAGCTCCTCGATGCCGATGCCGTCGTCCTCCGAGCGGGCCAGCACAGCCGTGTACCGGGGGCACACCTTCACGTGGTCCACCGACTTGAAGTCGTGGAACTGCAGCGGGCAGTCCTTCAGCTCGCTCATGGCGGCGGGGACCGGGCACCGGGGGGGGGGGGGGGGGGGGGGGGCTACGGGACACCGAGGCGGGCACGGGGGGCTACGGGGGAAGCTGAGAGGAAAAGGAGCGGAGCGGGGGGTTACGGGGAGCCGGAAGGGAGATCATGGGGTGCTGAGGGGAACAAGGCGCAGGGCGCTGCCCCGGAGCGCCGCGGAGGCCGCGGGACGCCGGGAGCAGCGTGGGCCGCGGGCGGGCGGCACCGCGGGGCCAGGCCGGGCCTAGGCCGCGCGCCCCTTCCGGCCCCTACTGGCGGCGGGAGCCCCGCCCCTCGCTCTCTCATTGGCGCAGCCGCGCCCTGCACCTGCGGTTCATTGGCCCGGCCCGCTCTCCATCTCCCTTCCCTAATATGGAAGCGATGACAGGACCGTACCAATCACGGCGGGGCGCGGGGGGAACCATGCGGGATCCTGCCGCCGCCACGGCCACCGCCACCGCGCCCGCTTTTCAGCGCCGTCGCGTCCCTGCTCCGTGCCGCAGAGAAGCCTCGCCGCCACCGCCCAGGCTCTCGGCGAGGGGCAGAAGCCTCCCGTCGCCCCCCTCCCGCCGCAGTGGGAGGTCCCGCGCATCCCGGAACAGGTGACCAGCCACTTCCTCCTGTCGGGACCGGACCGCCGCCGCCACCATGGTAGGGCGGGGGGGGGCCGGGCCGGGCCGGGCCGGGGGGCGGCGGAGAGGGATGAGGGGGCCGGGGATGGCGGGGGGCTGCAGATCGGGGGCGGGCCGCGGGCTGACGCCGCCCTGTCCCCGCAGACCGCCACGCTGCGCCCGTACCTGAACGCGGTGCGCGCCACGCTGCAGGCCGCGCTGTGCCTGGAGAACTTCTCCTCGCAGGTGGTGGAGCGGCACAACAAGCCCGAGGTGGAAGTCAGGTACGGGGGGGGGAGGTGGGGCGCCGGTGGAGCCCTGCTCCGGCAGGGCTGCCTACCCTGGGGGCTGTTGGCCGGTCCCTGCCCGTTTGCTGGGCAGCCCGGACGCAGCGGGGCAGGCCTCTGCACCCACCGGCCGCTGCCCCTTAGTCACGGGGCTAATGCCCGCAGGGAGCCGAGGGATTTCGGATCTAGCTTGTGACGGAGCGGGGATCTGCCTTGAAGGATGGACGCCTCAAGGAGGCAGAAAGCATGTTGTAGCAGCATGAAGCAAAACCTCCGCATCTCTGTGATCCCTGCGGCTCCCCACTTGTGTGCTCCCCATCCTGTTCCTGACAAGTAAATCCTTCTGAGTCAGTCCTGCCCTTCCTCTGCTTGCAGGAGCAGCAAAGAGTTGCTGTTGCAGCCAGTGATCATCAGCAGGAACGAGAAAGAGAAGGTCCTCATCGAGGGCTCTATTAACTCTGTGCGTGTCAGCAGTTGCAGTGAACAGGTGAGGTGGAGGGCACGGGCAGCGGGTGGGCAGCTCATGCCTGGCACAGGTGAAGCCTCACTTCCCTTTCTTCTCCCCAGGCTGACGAGATCGAGAAGATCTTGTGCCACAAATTCATGCGCTTCATGATGATGAGGGCTGAGAACTTCTTCATCCTGCGCAGGAAGCCCGTGGAGGTGAGGTGGCAGGGAGGGAGCAGGGCAGATCCTGGCTCTGCTCCTGGCATCGAGGTTGGGGGTTCCCCACTGCTGGACTGGGATGTAGGATTGCGTGGTCAGTGGCCTTGGTGCTCATCCCCAGGGTGCTTCTCTCTTCCCCAGGGCTACGACATCAGCTTCTTGATCACAAACTTCCACACAGAGCAGATGTACAAGCATAAGCTGGTGGACTTTGTCATCCACTTCATGGAGGAGATCGACAAGGAGATCAGCGAGATGAAGCTCTCTGTCAATGCCAGGGCCCGCATCGTGGCAGAGGAGTTTCTTAAGAATGTGAGGCTCTGAAACAGAAGAAGGCGGGTTCCTCATTTTGGGACTGGGGTGTGGGGCTCAAACCCAACATGGCCCTTGTCCCCAGAGCCCTCTCCATCCCATCTTTGGGGATGGTGGTGACATTCTGCCCAAGGAACCTCTTGGGCATGCTGGGGAGGATGCCCAGGGGTGCTCATACCCTTTTGCTCGTGAAGTGCCAGCTTTTGAGACCCCCAGACAGGCACTTGGGGTGTGGAAGCAGCCATGGGGAGCACTGCCCTTCCGGTGGCTGCTTGCGACAGGCTGTGCAGTGCCACAGGCGAAGCAGAAGGAGAAGCTGAGTGGGGCTCTCCGTGAGCAGTGGCCTCTCTCCCTGTCACCAGGGAGGGTGGTGAGGGCTGGAGAAGTGCCCGTGGGCAGGGACTGATGGCCACGCATCTTCTTCTCTTGTCTTTCAGTTTTAGGCCGTGGTGCAGGACCCCGTGGCTCCCCGACGCTTGTGCCCGCCAGGCACTGTGCCTGCGCCTGCTCCCGCTCCCCCCGCTGAGGACAGCCGGGCCGGGCCCCGCCTGTCCCCCGCCGGGCCGGGCGGCCGAACTGGGAGCAGCCCCCGCTTGCGGCAGAGCGGCTCCGGTCGCTGCCCTTGTCTCGTCTCGTTTTTTAAACGGTCTCGTTTGCTGTAACCGTCGCCTCCGCCTTCTTCATCCCGCTGTAACGGCGGGACCCGCGGCACCAGGGGGGCGGGGCCGGGCGCCATGGCAACGGCAAACAGCGCGGGGGCGGGGGGGCAGCCCCGACGGTGCGGGCAGGGCTGGGGCGGGGCGTGACGGGTGTCTGTGGGTACGGAAGGGTTTGAAAGGGGGCTTGGGGGGGGTCTCCAGGTGTGGGCACAAAAGGGTTTGTCGGGGGGGTTCTGGGGTTCGAGTGGGGAGCTGGGCTGGGGGTGGGGGCGCGGGCACGGCGGGGGCTGCACCCGTGGCACTGGGGGTCTGGTGTTTTGTTCCCCCCTTCGGAGCAGTGGAGCCAGTGCGGTGGGTTGCCATAGCAGTGCTGGTATTGTGGGGGCTGCATTCTGCACTGGACCCTCACCTCAGCTCCCAGCAGGGTGAGGAACAGGGAACTCACTTGGTGCCCGGGGGAGGCAGAGTCACCCTGGGTTCCCCCTCACCCTCAGGCTGCCGTGGGACCATGCCACAGAGAGAGCAGCCCCGGGCACGCCGCGCCCATGGCTGGGGTCAGCGCTCAGCTAGGGGGGCTGTTGCTGGAGCAGAAGACATCCCGGCTGTCCCCTGGCCTGCCAGGCTGGGCACAAGGGCACAGCAGGGCATCTCAGGGCCTGTGCAGTGCAGCCGGGACACCAGCATGAAGCTTGGCAGGCCAGCGAAGGCCATGTCGGGGACCACCAGCTCGGTTAGGCAGAGGCAGGCAGGTAGGCACGTGCTCCCCCTCCCTGCCCACCCTGTGGGGCTGGGAACCTGGGGTCAGCGGGCTCAGCCAGGGCTGGCGTCACGGACTGGCCTCACAGGGCAGGCAACAGCCACCACCACTGGCCACCGTAGCTGCCACCACCCCTTGCTCAACCCTGATCAGTTCAAGAGGGCCAGGCTGCGCGTGGAGAGGGCCATCAAGGTGAGGGGCCTGATTTCACACCCCCCAAGATGCCATGCACTTACATTTATTGCATTTGTGGCTCAGGTGTAAGAGCTGAGCTGGAGGGACCAGGGGTGGGCAGGCTGAGCTCTCTGGTCTCTCCCCAGGAGAAGAAGATCTTCACAGTGCAGGGCCCGTACCCCGTCATGCGCAGCCTGCTGCGGGCCCGGGGCTGGGTAGAGAGGAAGCTCCCCAGCACGGGCAGGGTGGGCAGCTGCCCAGAGCAGCAGCATGGCAGCCAGGAGAGGCGGCTGCAGGAGGAGGATGAAGGCAGTGATGGTGCTGAGCAGGGGGAGGCAGTGCTGGACCTGCAGCTGGGGTCACCATGCCATGAGGCACAGCCTTTGCTGGGGACCCCAGGGCCCCTGAGCTTCTCATGGCCACCCAATGAGGAGGAGGAAGAGGAGGAGGAAGAGCAGTGGGATGAGGACCCTGATGGCATCCATGACCTCATGGTTAGCTGAGCTCTGCTGCAGCCCCCAGCACCCTTCCTCTGGGACCCCCTGGCGCAGGGGGTGAGGGTGGGATGGAGGCTCTGTGCCTCACCCCAGCTCCCTCCCTCCCACAGTCCTGCCTGGTGCGGGACCAGGTGCCGAACTTCATCTGGACCAGCCGCTGCAGCACTGACTGCCGGCTGCTGCGGCAGGACCAGGTGGTGAACCACTACGCTGGGGTAGGCGCCTTCACCACCAAGGTGAGAGCCTGGAGCCCCTGGGGAGGGGGATGCAATAGGGCTGGTGGGGTCCAGCGGGGGCTGCTACCTTTCTCCAAACAGGAGGGGCTGTGTCAAAACCTGCGAAACCTGCCCTGGTTCGACCAAGCTGACCCTGACACCTTCTTCCCCCGGTGCTACCGGCTGGGGGCTGCAGATGAGCGGCAAGCCTTCATCGGTGAGCTTGGGGCTGGCACAGCCCCCCAGGGCTGTTGCCCTCCTGTCCCCCCCACCCCTGCTCCTGGTCCCCCTGTGTCCTGTGCAGGACTGGGGTGGGATGATGCCCCCCTACCTTGCAGAGGATTTCCGCTTGACAGCAGCTCGCAGGCCTGCTCAGAGTGGCCCTGGAGAGGGCTGGGGGATGTGCCGGAGGGGACAGAGCAGCCCCTGAAGCTGGCGAGGGGCCAGGTGAGTGTGTGGAGCTGCACCTGAGGGGAACAATGGGAGTTCAGGGTCAAGGACATGTCTAGGGGCTGAGCTTCTGCTTGGGGCTGTGGCTTGGGACTCCCCCTGCACCCTGAGGCCAGCCAACCTTACTGGTGCTCTGCCTCACCCCCCACCCATCCCCATGCACCCACAACCACCCATCTCCATGGTAAGGCTCTGTGCTTTGGCCCTGAGGGTGGCACAGCAGGTTGCCAGGAGCCATGTCTCTCACCCCGTACCATCCACAGCAGGGTCGGGGTCCCTCCTGCCCCCCCAGCTGGTGGAGGAGGCCCTGCAGGTCTGCAGGCAGCACCTGGCCAGCCTGGGGCACCAGGACATCGACTGGGACCCCTCAGCTCCCCGCATGACGGACGCCGACTGGGACCGCTTCCTGCGGGACTACTACCACGTGGTGCAGTGAGTGCTGAGCAGGATGGGGGGGACAGTGTGGTGGCACCAGCGCTGAGCCCCCCATGCCCCCCCGCAGCTTGGGGGCCAGGCTGGTGCTGAGTGAGGCACAGCGGGAGCAGTGCCGGGCCCTGCTGTGCTGCCTGGCAGAGCAACTGCCCCAGTTTGGCATGGAGGGTGACCGCAACGTCTGGATCCTCAAGCCTGGTGCCAAATCCTGCGGCAGAGGTAAGGCCAGGAGGAGCTGGGGGTGGGGCACAGGCTCCCTTCTAAGTGCAGGGCCCCCCACCGTCACCATGTCCCCAGGCATCGTCTGCACAGCACGGCTGGGAGGAGGTGCTGGAGCTGGCGGGGGCTGCAGAGCACCCTCAGCACGGGTGGGTAGCTGGGTGGTGCAGAAGTACGTGGAGCGGCTGCTGCTCATCTTCGGCACCAAATTCGACATCCGGCAATGGTTCCTGGTGACCAACTGGAACCCACTGACTGTCTGGTTCTACCGAGAGAGCTACCTGCGCTTCTGTTCCCAGCCCTTCTCCCTGCGCCGCCTGGACCCGTGAGTGCCCCCTGCCCTGGCACCCACACCCCAGTGCCCTGGTACCCCACTGACACAGCCCCGCTCTCCCCACCCCAGCGCCCGGCACCTCTGCAATGTCTCCATCCAGAAGCAGTTCAAGTCAGTGCGGAGCCAGCACCCCCAGCTGCCCCCTGACCGGATCTGGTCCAGCCGGCAGTTCCAGGCATACTTGGCACAGGTTGGGCAGGCAGATGTCTGGCACCAGGTGATGGTGCCCGGCATGAAGGCGGCAGTGGTGGGCACCCTGCGCAGCACCCGAGACCTCGTACGGTCCCGCAAGGGCAGCTTCGAGCTCTATGGGGCTGACTTTGCCTTTGGGGAAGATTACCAGCCTTGGCTGCTGGAGATCAACGTCAGCCCCACCATGGCCCCCTCCTCAGTCGTGACCAGCCGACTCTGCGCCAATGTCCAGCGGGACACGCTGCGCGTGGTGCTTGACCGCAAGGACAACCCCACCTGCCCCACTGGGGCCTTTGAGCTGATCTACAAGGAGGTAGGCTGGGGAGGGCTGGGGGGCAGGCCTCTTGCAGGCACAGAGCCCCCACTCCCACCCATGTCCCCCCACAGGCGGTCATGCCCAGGCCTCTGGCCGTGGGGCTGAAGCTGACGGTGGAAGGTCACTCTCTGAGGAAGCCCCAATCCCAAGGCAAGCCCCCCACTGCTGCACCTGCTGCCCACCAGCCCATCGTGCCCCCCAGCCCCTGGGGCAGAGCCAGCCAGGTTCCCCACCCAGCAGCAGCGTGGGAGAAGCTGGTTCCCCTGGGGCGATGGAACCGCCGCTGCCCCACTGGCTCTGCCCGCCCAGCACCCCTGCAGTCCCCACGCTGCTGCGCCGGGAGCTGCTGCAGCTCAGCTGCCTGCTCGGGCCACCCCAGGCAGCTCTGCTGCAGCTCAAGTGTCCATCCCCTGGCCAGGGTCCCCATCCCACCACCCCGGGGAGCCCCCAGCCAGCTCCTGGGGACCCACAGGCCAGCTCCCCTCCTCCCCTCCCGCCGGGGTATGACACCCACCCAAGCTGGCACCTGGCATCCGGACCCCGTGCCACCCAAGCCCTGCTGCAGGGAGGGGGCGTGCAGCAGCTCCCAGGGGGGACACAGAAGAGCTGTGACACTGAAGGCCATCCAGGAGCGCACCACACAGCACCCTGTGCCTCACAGCTGGAGCAGTGCAGCAGCCCCAGCTCGCCCCCACCTCAGCCAGACCCCATCGCTGGGTCGGGGCACACAGCCCACCCTCCGTGGGGGCTGCAATAAACGTCTGTGACATTGAATCTGGGTCTGCCCCTCCTTGCGTGGCAGGGCACAGCTGGGGCTGCACCGCGCCAGGGCTGTGGGCAGAAACCGGGGCTGCTGGTGGCAGAGAGCAGGCAGGAACCGGTGCCTCCGCTCCCGCCTGCCTGCGGTTGTGCCTGCCAGACAGAGCCAAGCCCCAGCAGTGGTGATACGGCTGTGCCCCAGCGCTGGGAACCAGGTCAGGCACAGGGGGTGGTGGCAGCACTGCTGTCGCTGGCTCTGCTTGGAGGGGCTGGTGCCCCCAGCGATGCCGTGGGGACAGGGGCAATGTGTCCCTTGTGTGCCAAGGAAAGAAACGGGCGCTGAGCCACAGTGGTGGCAGGTGGGGCTTTAATGGGGTAGCACAGAGAAGCAGGGTGGGGATGGGGTTCCCCTGCAGGTGCTAGGGCTCCTGATGCCCAGGCAGCCCCAGGCGGCGCAGGGTGCGCAGGAATGGGGGTGGCGGAGGGGCACAGAGCGGGCCCTGGGGCAGTGCCAGCTGCTGCAGGTGCAGGTGGAGTGGAAGGCGGCGGAGCTGCTGCAGGGACAGCCCCAGCCGGTGCAGCAGCTCCTCGTCCAGCACCTGCAGCAGGGCAGGAGGCAGCTCAGCGGGGTCCCCGGGGGTCGTGCTGAGCCCCCCCCAGCACCCACCCTGGCCACGTACCTGTGTGTGGGGCGGAGCGGCTGTGGGGGGCAGGAGGAAGGGCACCCCCAGCACCCTGCCCACACGGGACGAGTGCTCATGGTCGCCCAGCGCTGGACACAGCAGCAGCGTCAGGTGCACCTGGAGCTGCTCCGGGAAGGCTGGGGAGGCATGGAGGGGGCAGTGCGGTGGGATCATGCCGGTGGTGGGGTTGCAGGTGGTGGGTGTTGGGTGGTCACTCACCTGTCTTGGGCTGGAGCTGGAGGAGGGCACAGCCCCCCCGCAGTGCCCAGCACCCGGTAGCGGGTCAGGGTGCTCTTCACCTCCTTCCTGGCCAGGCTGCGGCGCCCTGGGGCCGGCACTGGCACCACCTGCGGCAGCACAGGCCTCAGCACCCCGCGGGGCACCCCCCCCAGGCTACCCCCCAGCACCCCCTTACCACGGCGGTGTCACCCTGCTGCTGCCAGCACAGCCCGGTGCGGATCTCACCCTCCACCTCTGCTGGGACTCCCACGGTGACAGCACTGCGGGGAGGAGGGGAGGGGGGGTGAGGAGGGGATGGGTCCCACTGCCCTGGCACGGCGGGGTCCCGGGGACTCACCGGTACGTGGCAGGGTACTGGCCCCTCCGGCGGGCGTCAGTAAAGAACTGCTGGAGCTGCTCAGTGGTGCGGTGGCAGCTGGACAGGAGGACAAGGCCAGAACACTCCCTGCAGGATATGGGAGCTTTGAGGCCTGGGGGAGGGGCAGGCACCCCCTGACCCCCGCAGCACCCCTCAGCCCTACCTGGCGGGAGCCTTCACCACGTGGAGCTCAGCGTGGAGGCCCAGGCGCCGTCGCAGCGCCGGCAGCAGTGCCGCCAGGCTCAGCTCCCCAGGGCACCCTGCAGAGGGGGGTCAGTGCCTGCTGGGCCCCCCCCGCCTGGCCCCTCATATCCCACACTCACCCAGGACGGGCAGGCCAGGGGGCTTGCTCAGCGCCAGCAGGGCTCCTGGTGAGGGGACATCTGGTCAGGGTGCAGCCCCCCCTGCTGCTGCCCCCTCCAGCGTGTCCTGTCCCCCCCCACACCCCCGGTACCTTCCCGGTGCACCACGGCGTCCTCCAGCAGCCCCAGCGTCCCCTCGGCACCCAGCGGCCGCCCCCACCTGCGGCGAGTGCAGTGGGCTGTGGGGGCACGGGTGGCGTGGGACCCTCCCCCAGCCACCTACCCGCGTGGGACATCCCCCCTCCCCCAAGGCTACCTACCCTGTTCCCCACCCTGTGCGTCCCCACTGCCCTACACGTGTCCCCAGATCTGGCCCCCACCCCACCACCCTGCCCCCCCCCGTGCACCCCTGCAGCTGTCACCGCACCCTCATGCTCCCCCAGATCCCCCAGCTCACGCACGCGCGCCCCACGCCTGTTCCCCTCCCCCACGCATCCCATAACCTCCCTGGCCCCACACGTGCACAACCCCGCAAGCCGCCCGCACCCACGCGTCTGCGTGCCCACGCGCACCCCGGGACGTGCGCCCCGTATGCACACGCGTGCGCGCCCCCGCGGCCCCACGAACGCGCGCCCCCGCGTGCCGCCACCCCAACCCCCCCCCCGCCTCCTCGCGCCCCACGCGCGCGCTCCCACGCCCCGCTGACCCCGCGGCGCGCGCCCCCTGTCCCGCGCGCGCCAGCACGCGCCCAGCCGTGCCCCCGCCCGCCATGGCGGCGCTGCGCCTGCGCGCAGGCGGCACCAAGGGGGAAGCCGGCCGCCGCGGCCATAGAGCCGGGCCTCCGGGAGCGCAGAGCGGCCACCCAGGCTTTCAGAGCCGGCGGTCGCGACCATAGATAGGCGGAAGTGTAGGCAGAGTGTCCCGCTAGCAGGTGGGGTGCGGCGCCCGCGGCGGACCGGGCCGGCGGGGAGGGGGCCCCGGGGGTGTCACCTGCGTGGGTGCCCGGGAGCCTGCCCCGGGGGGTCGGGCGGGCGCAGGGCAGTCACGGGAAGGGAGTTCCGCGGCTGTCACGGTGGTCTGTCACTGCGGGAGGGGAGGCCCGGGGAGGCTCCCCGGGGGGCTTCAGCTTGCGGCTGCAGGCGGGTCTCCCGCAGGGAACGTCGGGGGAGGCCTGCTCTCGCCTCACGTTCTGCCTCCCCAGGATAGTGCCATGGCCTCCCGCGGGGGTCCCCGCGCTGCCGGCACCGATGGCAGCGACTTCCAGCACCGTGAGCGCGTGGCCTCTCACTACCAGATGAGGTAGGTGTCCCGCCACTGCGGGGCCCCCGCGGCCTCCCCCAGGGCTCCAAGGATGGCCCGCGTTCCCCCCCAACAGGCCCTGACAGCCCTGTGCTCTTTCCGCAGCGTGGCCCTCAAGACAGAGATCAAGAAACTGATCTACACGCATGTGGGCATCTGGCTGCTGCTGCTGGCCCAGATGTGTGTAGGGCACCTCAAGCTGCTGCCCCACGACCAGGTGGCCATGCCCTACCAGTGGGAGTACCCCTACCTGCTCAGCATCCTGCCCTCCCTCCTGGGCCTCCTGTCCTTCCCCCGAAACAACATCAGCTACCTGGTACTCTCCATGATCAGCACCGGCCTCTTCTCTGTGGCTCCTCTCATCTACGGGGCCATGGAGATGTTCCCCATGGCGCAGCAGCTCTACCGCCATGGCAAAGCTTACCGCTTCATCTTCGGCTTCTCAGCCGTCTCTGTCATGTACCTGGTGGTGGTGGTGGCTGCCCAGGTGCATGGCTGGCAGCTCTACTACAGCAAGAAGCTGCTGGACTCCTGGTTTACCAGCACGCAGGAGAAGAAGAAGAAATGAGCGGGGATGGGTGGGCTCCATGAGGGCTGGAGCTCTGCAGCCGGGCCCTGTAGGGCAGCGCTGGCGCAGCTCTGGTGAGGGTCTCCGGGGACCAACGTGTGTGTCTGAGCCACGCCATGGCACCGGGCTCGCATGCCGGGGGGGGGGAGACCCCGGGGCTGAGGTGGCTCCCGGGCCGTGGAAGGTCCCTGGGGTGCGGTGCCCCTTCCTCCGTGTCTTGCTCTGTGTAAATAAAGCATGCCCCGCGCTCCCACGCGTGTCCGCGCCGCAGGAAGCGCCGCCCGGCAGCGGGGCGGGGGAGCGGCGGGGGGGGGGGGGTGGCGCGGCGGGGCCGCACGTGCCGGCGGAGGAATGCGGCGGGGCCGGCCCGGGGCGGGGCGGGGAGCGGCGGCGGCTCGGCCATGGGGCGCCCGGTGCTGCTCGTCGCCGCCGCGCTGCTGCTGCCGTGGGTCGGGGCCGCCGTCACCCGCTTCCGGGTCTCCGCCAACTTCGTGAGCGCCGGGGAGGTGGGGGGGACCGGGCGGGGGGCGGGCGGCGCCAGGCTCACCCCCGTCTCTTTGCTTGCAGGAGTGCCGGGCCACCGGTGAGTAGCGGCGGGGCCGGGCGGCGAGCTCGGGGCTCCCGGGCTCTGCAGGGTACGGCGGGATGGCAGGGCTCTCGCCGCTGCTGGGTCCTGGAGGGCGGGAGGGGTCACCCGATCACCGGGGCTCTTCTCCCTTCCGAGGGCTCCCGGTCCCCGAGGGCTCCCGGTCCGCGGGGCTCTTGCCCCTTCCCGAGGGCTCCCGGTCCGCGGGGCTCTTCCCCCCTTCCCGAGGGCTCCCGGTCCGCGGGGCTCTTCCCCCCTTCCCGAGGGCTGCCGGTCCCCGGGGTTCCCCCCCTTCCGATGTCCGCCGGAGCTCCGGCAGGCGGAACCCCCGGCGCACGGCCGCCCCTCTGCTCTCCCCCGGCAGCCGACAGCACGCTGAGCCGCCCCCGCTGCCGCCGCCCGGCCCGGCCCGGGCCCCCGCTGGAGCCACCCGCCCTGGCGCTGAGCGGGGCCCGCCTGTGCCTGCCCGCGCAGCCGTGCCGGCCCTGCCTGCGGGTGCGCCTGGCACTCCCCGCCGCAGGTACGGGCCGGGGCGGGGGGACCGGGCACCCCCGGGCGTGGGGGAACGCCTCGCCCTCCCACCCGTGTCAGCATCCCACGCTGGTTTCTCGCAGAGCTCAGCGGTGTCCGTGGGCTGCAGCTCAACTTCCTGGAGCTGGGCTCCAACCGGGCGGGCTGGCTGCAGGTGTGGCGGCGGCACCGGGCACCGCGCAGCTCACCGGTGAGTCTGGGGTGGACCGCGGGCTGGGCACGGGGGTTGTGGGTGTCCCACTGACCCCCTGCTCCCCACAGTGGCAGGTGCAGTTCGACTGCTTCCCGGCGGAGAGTGGGCAGCAGGTCCTGGTGTCCCTGCGCACCATCCCTGACCGAGGTTTGGCCCTCAGCCGTCGCCGTCTGGTCACTGCTGAGCTGCCCGGTGAGGCTGGGAGGGACCCCGGGGATGTCCGGGGAGGACACCGGCGCTGGCTGACCCCTGCCTGCTCTGCAGGGCCCGTCTTCAACCATGCCTGGGTCCCTGAGGCACGGGCCATCGAGGTGTGGGTGCCCGAAGGCCCTGCCCTGATGGTGCGGCTGTGCCACCAGCTGGCCCTGGAGTGCGAGGAGCTGCCCCGGCCCTTCCACCAGCAGGTAATGGCTCCGGTTTCCCCCCAACTCCCATCCCGGGCTGGGGGCCATGCTCCCTGCCAGCTGATGCTGCCTCTGTGCCTGCAGGTGCTGGTGCTGGGGGGCAGCCGCGTCTCGCTGCCGTATGAGTTCCTGGTGCCCTGCCTGTGTATCGAGGTGCGTCGTCCTCCCCTGTGACTGCTGGGCCGCTGTCTTTTCCCCTGCAGTGAGGGCAGGCAGGATGGGTGGGCGCACACCCCACCGTGACTGCCCCACTCTGCTCCCCTAGGCCTCTTACCCACACCACGACAGCCCACGCAGCAAGCGCTGCCCCTTCCGTGACCAGCCAGCCGCCTGTGAGTGCCCGCGGGCAAGGGAGCCAGGTCCCAGGGGTCCCCCAGCTGGGCCCCCAGCCCTGCTGACTGGTGTCCTGCAGATGGCCCCGAGCTGTGGTCCTCAGTGCGCTTCCACGACTACAGTGCCAGCAGCAAGGACCAGATGGCGATGGTGCTGAGCACCAGCTGCCCCCTACACCCGCGGGCCACCCTGTGCTGGAGAGATGTGGCGGCTGAGACTGCGCCCTGCCATGACATCCCCAACTCCACAGCCAGTGAGGAGGAGCAGGTGAAGGGTCCCAGTCCTGAGGTGCCACTGGGTGCAGGGCCATGTCCCTGCCTGTGGCATCGGCTGGACCCCAGGTCCCCCAAGGGTGGCGGGTGGGTGCTGGGGTGCCCGTGGGCTGTGTGGGTCAGGGACAGTGACATGCTCTCTGCTCATTCCAGGCATATACACTGGACAAGGTGGATGTACACCCCCAGCTCTGCTTCCGGGTAAGCCTCCAGGGGTGGGTGGGCACTGTCTGGGAAGGGGATGGGGGGCAGCTATGGGCGATGGTGGCTCACCCACCCCCTCTGCTGATCCCCGCTCCCCCCAGTTCTCCTACAGGAACAGCAGCCATGTAGAGTGTCCCCACCAGCCAGGTGAGCCCTGTGAGCTGGGGCACCCCTGGGCTGACCACAGCTCTGCCCTGAGGACCCTTGCACCCCTTGTCCCCTTGGGCATCCTTCAAACCTGCCCCTCCCCCTCTCTGGTGACTGCAGAGACCGCCTGGAACGTTTCAGTGAGCATTTGGGGGCTGCAGTTGCGCCTGCACCTCACCTCCAGCATCCCCACAGCCTTCAGCGCAGCCCTCTGCCAGCGCCGGAGTGGGCAGTGTGAGGCTGAGGCCCCACTCTACACCGTCACACAGGTGAGCAGCACAGGGCTGGGGGCAACATGGGGGGCACCCACGCGTGGTGACTCTGTCCTTGTGCTTTGCAGCCGGAGGGCTCTGCCCCGGGGGAGCTGGCACTGCTGCTGCCAGTGCAGGTCCTGGGCAGCTGCGTGCTGGTAAGGTGACCTCTGTGCTGGCACCAGCACTTGCATGGCTGGGGGGGACACCCCAACATGGCCCCCCCTCACTTAACCCCTTCCCCAGGTGTGGCGCTCAGATGTGCGCTTTGCTCGGAAGCAGCTGCTCTGTCCTGATGGTGAGTGGAGGTCTGGGGGGGCATGGCAGGTGGAGGTGGCGGACAGAGACCCACCCCTCACTGCCCCTCTCCCAGTCTCCCGCAGGCACTTTGGGCTGCTGGGCCTGGCACTGGTGCTGGGGCTGGTGGTGACTGTGCTGCTTCTCAACTGCCGCGGCACCTGGAGGCCGGCTGATGGTGAGGGGCACCCCAGGGGGCTGTGGGACCAGTGGGAAGTGGGCATGGTGGCCTCGGGGCTGGGGTGCCAGCTCCCCGGCTCGTGCAGCGGATGCTTGGATGCCCTTGGGGGATGCCAGGATGTCCCTAGGGAGTGCCAGGGGGGCTCGGGGCAGGGCTGTCACTGCTGTCCCCTCCATCCCGCAGGTGGCCTGGGCGGGCGCCCCGTGCTGCTGCTGTACTCCCCGGACTCGGAGGAGCACCTTGGCCTGGTGTGCGCACTGGCCGAGCGCCTGCGTGCGGGGCTGGGCTGCAACGTGCACCTGGACCTGTGGGAAGCAGGTGGCTTGGGGCAGGCAGGCACCCTGCCATGGCTCTACGCCCAGCGGGGCCGCGTGGGCCGCCAGCACGGCACTGTCCTCCTTCTCTGGAGCCGGGGCAGTGCCCGGCTTTTCCGCCGGTGGCGGGTCGGGGCAGCCGGTGGGACCGCTGGCGATGCCCACGACATCTTCGGGGCGGCCATGGCCTGCCTGCACGGGGAGCTGGGGGTGGCGGGACATGGTGGCGGGTGGGTGCTGGCCTACTTCAGCCATCTCTGCAGCCCCCGCGATGTCCCCAGGCCACTCCGACCCCTGCCCACCTACCGCCTGCCCCGGCAGCTGCCTGGGCTGCTGGGTGCCCTGCGGGGCAGCCCCCCGGTTCCCCGCCGCTGGGGCAGAGCAGGGGGGCTCCTGCACCGGCTGCTGGAGGAGGGGGCTGGGGAGGGCACCCCCCCAGCTCGACCCCCCGGGGTGGCAGCTGGCACCTGAGTGCCCATGCTGGGGCTGAGCTGGGTGTTGCTGCGGGGCCAGTGGGGCTGGGCATGGCCCCCCGGTGAGGGCGGGGGTCCTGTAGCGGAGGTGTAGGGCTTGGCCAGGTGCCAGCCGCGGTGGCAGGAGGGGTGCCCGGGGGTGCCGCACGGTGGGGCCCCAGCAGGGCTGGCCCCAGCCGTGGGATGTGCTGCCGGGGCCGGGAGCGGACGTGCTGTCCCCGGGCCGGGGGCAGCTTTATTTCCACACAGGAACCTCTTCCAGTGGAGAGCCGGGACCCCGGGAAGCCCCTTGGGATGCCGCAGCCGGGCGAGGGGCCGGCTGGAAGGAGCTGAGCGGTGGTGGAGGGGAGGTCCCTGCCCTGCCCGGAGCGAGGGGGGCTGGGGCGGCCGGGCACAGCATGGCCCTGCCCCTTGCTGCCTCTGGCCGCAGGACCCGGGCCGGGCTGGGAGCAATAAAGGTTCCGTTTCACCCTGCCCCGCCGTCTGTGTGCTGTGCGGGGCTCGGCTGGTGCCCTGCTGCGGGTGGCGGCCGCCCGGCGGCCCCGTGCGGGACGGCGGCCCCGAGGACGGGGCGTCCGAGGACGGGGCGGGCAGGGCTCACCCTTGTCCTGGCATCGAGCCCCACCCCCGGCTCCCCGCGGCCGGGCCGGGCCGGGCCGGTCACCGTGTCCGCACCGCGGGGCAGCCCCGAGCCCTCTCGGCAGCGCCGAGGCAGGGGCCGCCCGCGGGCCGGTGCGGGAGCGGGGAGGCCCCACCCCGGGGCGGTCGGTGCCGCGCTAGGACCCGGGTGTCCGGGATCGGAGCAGG
Organism: Falco rusticolus; assembly: GCF_015220075.1. Lineage (NCBI taxonomy): Eukaryota > Metazoa > Chordata > Aves > Falconiformes > Falconidae > Falco > Falco rusticolus. The sequence continues at coordinate 13,499,158 of NC_051190.1, forward strand.
AAGCGGGAGCTGGCGGCGGCGGCGGGGCCCGCGGAGCCGGGAGCGGGAGCGTCGGGAGTGGCCGGCGTGGGGCCGGGGCACCCCACGGCCCCGGCCCCGCCATGCGTGCCCTAGGGCGGCTGCTGCTGCTGCTGCTGGTGGTGGCCGGGGTGGCGGGTGAGCGCGGGGCCCCCCACGACGCCCTGGCTTGCTCCCAGGTGGGTTTGGTGTTGCGGGCACGTGGGCCACCGGGTTCCCTGACACCGCCACCGGCCTCACCCCCGCCTCGTCCCAGGGCCTCGCCTGCCGCCTTCTGGGTAAGTGCCCCCGCCACTGCCACAGACCCCGGCCCGCCCGGGGCATGGGGCCCCCATCCACCATCCATCTCCCCCCCCCCCCCACCAGACACCGACGTGCTGTGCGGGACGGAGCCACCAGGGCCCGGGCATGGGCTGTCCCTGTCTGGGCTGCGGCTGGAGCCAGCGCTGCGCTGTGCCGGGCCCACGGCCTGCTCACCCTGCCTGGAGGCACGCCTGCGCCTGGCCCTGCCACCTGGCTCCAGCGGCCAGCCCCGCCGCCCCTCGCCGTCTGGCATCCCCCGGGCACAGGATGGTGGCGAGGGGGGACAGTGGTCACCGGTGGATGGGGCCGCCTCATCCCAGCCCAACATCACTGCGCTGCTGCTGCTCTCTGGACACACGTACACTTCCTCCCGCTGTGTGGCCGTGGAGGTCCAGGCACCCCTGGCACCCTCACTGCCTGGCCGACCCCTGGTACATAGATGTGGGGTGTCAGGGAAGGGTGTCCCTGGCACCAGCAGTCTCCATGGACTGCGGTACTTGGGGATGTGGGTGCTGGCACCAGCACATCTCCATGGCGCGGTGGTCCTGTTCCCCGTGCCCCAGGGAGATGGGTGCTGGCAGTGCTGGTGCCTTGCCACAGCGCAGTGGTGGTTTTCCTGCCCAGGGCTGGGTGACCTTCCGGTGCTTCGAGGCGCCGCTGGGCTCCGAGCTCCACGTCACAGCGTACACCAATTCGCACGGCCGCCAGAGGCTGAGCCAGTGGCAGCGGGTGCCAGGTGAGCCCCCGGCATGCAGCGCCGCAGCAGCCACATCCCCCTGCGTTCACTGACCCCCTGTCCCCACAGACTGCTCGTGGCCTAAGGCACAGGCTGCCGTCCCCCAGTGCCAAGGTAGGTGCTGGTGTTCCCCAGCTGTGGCTGTGCCAGGGTCCCCCCACCTTGGCGCATGTCCGCGGGGCAGAGCTGGGCAGTGGATGCCAGGGGAGAGGGTGGCCCCCAGGGGCCATGGCCTGTGCTGCCATGCTGGGTACCCTGAGCCACCTCCGGCGCAGTGCCTAGGCTGCGCATCTCCCCGGGGCCGAAGGAAGTGGTCGTGGAGGTGCAGGGGGCCGCTGTGGGGCACAGCTACACCCTCCGGCTCTACCACAACCAGAGCCACAGCACCAGTGGGCCAGGGCGTGCAGTGACCGCAGTGAGTATGAACCACTTTCCCGACCTCCCACCCTGGCCAGGCTCTGGCCACTGCCCCCCCCCCCCCCCGCCCCCCTCCCCGAGAAGCCATGTCTGTGTTACAGGCAGGGGGCTGGGAGAGGGTCCCCTGGGAGCGGGTACCTCTGAGCTGGGTGACCCTGCCAAGGGGCAATTTGCCACGGGGTGACCCACATCTGGTTGCCGGTGACAGAGCAGCCCCATGAACTACAGCCTGCCAGCCGAGGAGGTGCTGCCCTGCCTCTGCCTGCAGGTGGGTGCCCAGCCAGACACCATGGGGGTGGCAGGACTGCTGCCAAAGCAGAGGGGCTCTGGGCACTGTGTGTCCCCCTCTGGCATTGCCAAGGGGCTAGCTGGGTCACAGTCACAGCATGGACACCCCAAATCCTTCTTCTTCTCTCTCTTCCTCCCCACCAGGTCTGGCCAGAGACACAGGACTCACTGCGGGCCACCCTGTGCCCCTTCTCCCACGGTACCCATGCTGTGGGGCTGGGGTGGGCTGGGGCATGGGGTCGCTGGGACACAAGGGGACCCAAGGGGACACCACATAGGGTGACACCCCCTCTCCTGGTGCCACTGCAGACACTGAGGCCTGGGAGCGGCTGTGGGCACACAGCCAGCTGGTCCTGCATGCTGTGGGGCAGGTGCTGACCTGCTCCCTCTCGGCGCCCTGCGACCTCCCGGCCGAGCTGGTGCCCTGTTGGCAACTGGTGCCCGCCGGGCCCTGCCAAGCCTTGCCTGGCTTGCAGCAGCCCAACGTGGGGCAGGTGAGTGGGGGCTCCGTGGGGTGCCAGAAGCATAGGGGGGATGTGAGTGGCACTGATGGAGCATCACTTCTGCCCACAGGGACCCCAGGACTTTGGAGGGCTGCGGCCGCACCCCAACCTCTGTGTGCAGGTAGGACACCCCTCTGCCCCGTGGCTGCCCCATGGGCAGACCCAGGCACTGTTAATCCACTCTTTGGGGCAGGTGTGGAGCAGTGGACAGGTCCAGCTGATCCAGTGCCTGAGGGACCGTGAGTACTGCTGGGGTGGGAGGGCAGGGGTAGCCTGAGGGTCTGGCTGGGGGGGGTGAGCCCTCCCTGGCCTCCCCTTGCCACCCTACAGCCCCCTGATACATCCGTAGGAGCGCTGCCTGGCCGCCCTGATGACCTCCTGCTGCTGGAGCCTGGTGGGAACACCTCGCTGTGTGTCCTGGAGCAGGGCGCCTGCACGCCCCTCGCCAGCTTCACCAGCACGGTAAGGAACAGGGAGCCTCGTGTCCTGGTGGCAGCAGCACTGGCGGCACAGCTGGCTCACCCCCTGCCGATGTTGCAGGGAGCGGGACACCCTGGTCTGCTGGAGCGGGAGCTGCAGCGGGACGTGGCGGCTGGGCAGTGCAGGCAGGTCAGTGCGGGCAGCCAGCGGGCAGCGGGCAAGGACCAGGCAGTGTGTGACATGCCCCCATGCCCACAGATCTGGCACAGCAAGAACAGCACCGGGGTCGTGCTCTGGGCCTGTCCCCTGCACAAGTGTGAGTGTCCCCAGCTGTGCCTGGAGAGAGGGGGGCTGGTGTGGGGCTGAGGGAGAGCACCCACCCCCTGGAGCCACTGGGCAGGCGCCAGGGGGGGGCCTTGGTGGACACTGACCCCAACCTGGCAGACCTGCGTGCCCGCTGGGCCCTGGCGTGGATGGGGGTGCTGCTGGGAGCCGCCTGCCTCCTGCTCCTGCTCCTGCTGAAGAAAGAAGATGTGAAAGGTGAGCAGACCCCACCTGGGGGCTGTGCCCAGTGGGACACCCCCCCCCAGGAGCCCACCTCACTGCCTCTCCTCCCTGCAGGCTGGCTGAAGTCCCTGAGGGCTGGCTATGGCTCTGAGGGTGAGTGTGAGGCAAGCCTGGGGTCTGGGGGCGCAGGGATGTCCATGCCTTCCCCACAAGGGTCAGTCCCACATCAGGGCTGGTCCCTGCTTGCTTCCTACATGGTGGCTGCCCCACAGGGTGGGTAGGGATGTAGGGGGACAGAGCAGAGGGTGGGAATCTTACTGGGGAGGATCCCAACCCACCTCACCCCTGGCTGTCCCTTCGGGTGGGTAAGGGGGTGGAGGGGCGAGCAGGGGGTGAGTCCGGCATCAGTGTTTGTCTGGGCCTGCTTCCCACCGTGGCTGTTCCTTAGCTGGGGCACAAGGGGTGCTGCAGTGGTTGGGAGACAGAGCCAGTGGGTGGCCCCCACTTCGTGGGCGGCCGCCCCAGCCTGCCTCCCACCATGGCTGCTCCATAGGGTGGGTACAGGGTGCCCAGGGGCGTTTGGGCACTGACAATGCCCCCCAGGCCCGCTGCAAGGCCGGCGGGCGCTGCTGGTGCACGCGGTGGAGCCGGCAGCAGAGCGGGCAGCGTGTGCTTTGATGGCAGCCCTGCGCCCACTGGGGCTGGCAGTGGTGGCAGCACCGGGAGGTGGCAGCGGGGTAGCGACGTGGGGGCCACTGCCCTGGTTGCATGCCCAGCACCACCGGGCCCTGTGTGACGGTGACACCATCATACTCCTCCTCACCCCGGCGGCTGTGGCTGCCACACACGAGTGGGATGCCAGGGCCGGGGCCAGTGGCCCCAGCCCCGGTCCCAGCCATGGTGCCGGCCCCGATGAAGCCCCCACTGTCGCGCCCTGCGAGGTGTTCGCAGCAGCTCTGTCCTGCGCCATGCCAGCACTGGTGGTGGGCAGTGGGCACTACGTGGTGGCCCGGCTGGAGGCCTCGGTGCCGGTGGTGCCGCCAGCGCTGCAGACAGCCCCTGCCTTTGCACTGCCCAGCGAGACGGAGGCTTTCCTGCGGGCGCTGGCGGGACCACGGCAACGGCGGGGCTGGTGGCCAGAGCCATACGTGGTGGCGGTGGCCGAGGGGCTGCAGCGGGCAGTGGGGGAATAAAGTGATGGTGCCTTTGCTGAGCATGAGTCCAGTCCCTGGCGGGCAGGGATGGGGGTGGACTGGGGAGCAGTGATGGGGAGGTAAGTGGGGGGCGTGCAGGCAGGAAGGTGGGTCTGGGCTGGTTGCGGGGTGAGGAGGAACTGGGCCAGTTTGGGGGGCTGTGAGATGGAGCTGGACCAGTTCAGGGGGGATTAGAGGGAACTGGGTTGGTTTGGGGGCGAACTGGGCCAGTTTGGGGGGCGGTGTGAGAGGGAACTGGACCATTTTGGGTGGGATGAGGGGGAACTGGGCCAGTTCAGGGAGAGTGTGAGAGGGCACTAGATCAGTTTGGGGGGATCTGGAGAAGAACTGGACCAGTTCAGGGGATCTGGGGGGAAACCGGACCAGTCTGGGGGGGATGAGCAGGAACTGGGCCAGTTTGAGGGGAACTGGGCCAGTGTAGCCGGAGGGGGAAAGTGACCTGGAGTGTTTGGCTGGGAGGGTGATGGGGAGCAGCTGAGCCGCGTCGGGCCTCGCCCAGACCAGGCGGTAGCGGGGCTGGTGCGCCCCGTGGAGCCGCTCCCGCTGCGTGCGGGGGCACCCAGCACAGCCCACCCGCACTCCCTCCTACGACTGCCCTTGGCCTCGGCCCCTTTAAGACGCGGGGAGGCGGGGCGCGGCGGGCGGCGCGGGTTGGCTGGGAGCGGGGGCAGCCAGCGGCGGGCCCGCGGCCATTGGCGGGGGCGGCGGGCGCTGAGTCAGCGGGCACCGCCCACGTGGTGCCGGAGGGGCGGGGCGGGGCGGGGCGGGGCGGGCGGAGGGAGGATGGGGCCGCGGCGGCGCCCGGCGGCCGCGCTGCTGCCGGCCCGGCGGGGGGGGGCCCTGCTGGGGGCTGCCCTCCTCGGGGGGGCCCTGCTGGCGGTCGCCTGCGCCCACCCGGACCCCGACCCGGAGTGGGACGGGGCCGAGCCGTGCCGAGCCTGCCGCGGCCTCGCCGACAGCTTCAGCAGGGTGCGGGGCGAGGGGGCCGGGGGCGGGGGCTGCGCATCACGGGGGGACATGTGGGGGGTGGCGGGCCCGTGGGGTGTATGGATGACAGCCCCTGCTGTGGGGGGAGGCGGGGACCAGTGGGGTGGGGAGGGGCCCAGGGGTGACAGGTGGGGGGGGTCCGACCTGCAGTGCCGAGGTGGCCCAGCGCAGGGTGACAGTTTGGGGGTGATGGGTGAGCAGGGACAAAGGGGGTGCTGGGTGGGGTGTCGTGGCTGGGTGGGGGCACAGGCCAGGGGAGCAAGGAGGCGACAGGGGCCCGGGAAAGGGGGTGGCCTGTGCAGGCCGATGGCGAGGGGAGGGCACTCAGAGCATCCCTAGGGAGGGGAGGGGTCCCCGGGGCGGGAAGAAGCTGGGCTCTGGGGTGGCAGGTCCCTGGGGGGACTCGCCCCTGGCTGGAGGAGGGTGGCACAGTCTGGGGGGGTCCCTATGGGGAGGGGGTGTTATCGGGGGGGGGGTCCCACGCCTGCACTGCCCCCCCCCCGCCATGTGCCCAGGGCCTGGAGCGGACGGAGCACGAGGGTTTTGGTGGGGGCAACACCGCCTGGGAGGAGGAGAAGCTGGCCAAGTACCAGCACAGGTGGGTGCTCCCAAGCTGGTTCAGGAGGTGGGGTGCCTGTGGGGGCCCAGCTGCCCCCGGGTGACATGTCCCCATGCTGACCCCTCTGACCCCTCTATCCCTGCAGCGAGACCCGTCTGCTGGAGGTGCTGGAGGGCGTCTGCGCCCCCTCAGACTTCGCCTGCCACCAGCTGCTGGAGCGGAGCGAGGAGCACGTGGAGCGGTGGTGGTTCCATGAGTGAGTCTGGGGACGGAGACGTGATGGGACAGGGGGTTGGCAGGGGGCTGAGCACTGTGTCCCCCCCGCTCCCCAGGCGGCAGCAGCACCCCGACTTCTTCCAATGGCTGTGCATGGACCAGCTGGCACTCTGCTGCCCACCCGGCACCTACGGCCCTGACTGCAGGCGTGAGTAGCTGTGGCATGAGCCGGGTGCTGGCGGCACTGCCCGGGCTGGATGGGCCCCCCCAGCATGCTGCCCCCTGCCCCAGCTGCCAGCCGGCTGATCTCTCCCCATGCAGCCTGTGCCGGTGGGCCCCGGCAGCCCTGCAGCGGCAATGGACGATGTGATGGTGACGGCACACGCCGTGGCACTGGTCTTTGCGTCTGCAGCCCAGGCTATGGTGGCCCCTTCTGTGCCGAGTGTGGTGACGGCTACTACGAGGCCTCACGGAACAAGAGCCACCTCATATGTGCCGGTAGGTGGGAGTCCAGCCTGGCGGGGGGGGGGGGTTTGCTGCCGGGGGTCCGGCCCGGTGCTGCCCTGGTGCAGGCAGCTCCCCCCTGCCTGTGCCCACACCTGCTCTGCCTTGCCCCCAGAGTGCTACCGGGCCTGTGGGCGCTGCACGGGGCCGGAGGACTCCAGCTGCCTTCGCTGCAAGAGGGGCTGGGTGCTGCACGAGCACCGCTGCATCGGTGAGCGCCACAGTGGGCGAGCTCAGGGCTGCGGGGAACTGTGTCCCAGGAGCTGGGGCTCAACAGGGCCGCCCCCCCGCTTCCCCCCCAGACATCGACGAGTGTGGCACAGAGATGGCGCACTGCCGAGCTAACCAGTTCTGCGTCAACACGGAAGGCTCCTACGAGTGCCGAGGTCAGGGGGAGGTGGGGGGGGGGTTCTGCATGGGTGGCTCCCCCTGGCTTGGGGCCATCCCCCATGGCCTGGGCTGCTGCCGGCTGGGGTGGGAGGGGGCTCCGGCAGCGACCCCGGCTCCTCTCCCCACGACAGACTGCTCCACGGCTTGCATTGGCTGCATGGGCGCTGGGCCGGCTCGCTGCAAGAAATGCAATAAGGGCTATTGGCGAGATGGAGCCAAGTGCCTGGGTGAGTGCATCCCGCGAGCTGGGGGGGCAGCTCTGCCCCCTCCTCCTGCCTGAGCCCTGCCTCCCCCCTAGATGTGGATGAGTGTGCCAGCGCCGAGGAGCCGGTGTGTACAGGAGTGCAGGAGGTGTGCGAGAACACAGAGGGCAGCTACCGCTGCGTCTGTGCCCGTGGCCATGTCCGCCGGGATGGGCAGTGCGTGGAGGACAAGCCCCCCGGTATGGCCTGACACAGCGGGGGGTGGCAAGGGGCTCTGCCCACTCAGCTGTGCCCCCCCACGAGCATTGTCCTTGCAGATGCCCCAGAGAAGGGCTTCTTTGATGACGTGACAGAGGATGAGGTGGTGGTGCTGCAGCAGATGTTCTTTGGCGTGATGATCTGTGCCCTCGCCACACTGGCTGCCAAGGGTGACATGGTCTTCACCGCCATCTTCATTGGCGCTGTGGCTGCCATGGCCGGCTACTGGCTCTCTGACCGCAGCGACCGTGTCCTCGATGGCTTCATGAAGGGCAGATAGCTCTGGGGCTGCCGGCTGCGGGCTGGGGGGGCAGGTTCAGCCTGTGGTGCGGGGGGCCCCCCCAGCAGGTGCTGGCTGCCAAGACCAGTTCCTGCACGCAGTGCTGTGCCCTGCATGTGTCCCCCAGCCCCTCATTAGCGTAGGGTTCCACCCCCCGCTGCAGAATGAGCTGGGGCTCCCTGATCCCCGGGGGCTCCCACACAGCCACCTCCAGCCTGAGCGGTGGTGCCAGGCAGTGTGGCACTGGGGGGGAGGGGCACAGCATGCTGCCCCCAGCCCCTCGTGCTCTGGAGGAGAGGCCTGGCACTATGGCAGGTGGGAGGGCACGGGGGCAGGTTGGGGTGCTCTGGCACCACCGGGTGCTGGGGCGGGGATGCTGGCAGAGCTTGGCCGTGCTGCCTGTCAGGTGAGTGTCCCCAGGCTGCTGGTCCTGTGGGACCTTGTGTCTCCCCCCCATGAGACTGTTCCCAATGGGGCAGCGGGGGACAGGTCTCCCCCCACCCGAAGCCGAGAGGCTGGGAGAGCTGCCCCTGTCCCCCTGACCTCTCCTCCCCATGTTCCCTGGGCAGAGCCCATCTCTCCCCTCCCAGGCTGGCGGGGCCGGGGCTCCCACAGGGCAGGGGGTCAGGGCCCCCCCACTGCTCGTGGGGTGCCATGCCGGCGGGGGGGCCCTGCCGGATGCATGAGCGTGGCCGTTTCATTTGTTCCGTGGTTTGTCCGTCGGGGTGTGCTCATCTGTACGTGTGTCCATATCTCAGGAAATAAAGCTCTGCACACCCAGCTCGGCTACTTGCGGGGGGTGCTGGGGGTGCTGCCGCCCGCCGCTGCCACTGCACACCAACGGGGCCATTTCCTCCCCACATAAACTTTTTATTTCTCTGGTTTGGCACAAATGGAGCTGGCCCCTCCTGCCCGGCCCCCCAGGGGTGCAGAATTGGACCCCCACACTGGGCTCGTCCCCCTGCACCCCCCAGTCTCTGCCCATCCTCACGTTGCCCCAGCTCAGAGCTCGATGGTGTCGCTGGAGAGGCTGCGGGCGTCCACCGGTGCCTTGCCAAGGGCCGGGAAGCTGCGGGGGCCCTCACGCTCCCAGCTGGGGGGTCCGGCGGGCACCAGGAGGGGGGCCCGGCTGGGTGCCTCGTCCAGGGGCAGGCTGTCAGGTGAGGAGAGCCCGTGGTGCCAGGGGTTCCAGCTGATCTTCAGCGAGCTGCTCTCCAGCGAGCTGGCCGAGGCGGTGACGGTGATGGTGACGGTGCCGGGGGGCTGCCGGGGGCCAGGCAGCTCTGTCAGTGAGCTGCACCGCACCATGTGCCCCAAGCCGGGGCTCTCAGCGGGGGCCAGGGAACTGTGGAGCGAGGTGCCGGAGCCACGGCGGGGCCGGCCAAAGAGGCTGTCGTGCAGGAGGTGCCGGCGGCAGAGCGCCTGGTCGATGCTGCGGCGCAGGTCGATGGGGGACGGCGGGCGGAAGGCCAGCTCCCCCAGTGAGGGGGACGAGCCCTGCTCAAAGGTGGTGCAGGAGCGGGCGGCCAGCACGTTGGGGCACTTGGGGCTGAGCCCTGGCATCCCGGCAGAAGCTGCCCAGGCCTCATTGCTGTCCTTGAGCGCCCGCAGGGGCAGCTGCTCCGCCGGGTTGCGAATGAGGTTCTTGGAGATGTCGTTGGCCGGTGCCCGCTCCAGGCTGGTGCCGCCAGTGCTGCCGGTGCTGCCAGCGGCCCAGTCGTAGCAGTTGTTGGGGTACTCGGGCGCCTCAGCTTTGCGGCCGGCACAGAAGTACCGCAGCACCTTGGCCCAGCAGGAATGGCTGGTGGGGCTCCGGTGGCAGCACTGGCAGCACAGCGGCTCGGCGGCGGCCATCAGCAGTGCCAGCGCCGTGCCCAGCTCGCCGACCCGCAGCCAGAGCTGTGCCACCCAGCCGGGCCGGGAGAAGCGCCCGGGGGGCCCCAGGACCTCTCGCAGCCACAGGGTGCTGTAGAGCTGCAGCCCGCAGACTGGCAGCCCTGCCACCGCCGCCGCCAGCAGTGCCAGGGCCCCCTGCCGTGGCCCCGGCCTCCCGCTGCCCCCCAGCCCCTCCTGGGGTGCCCGCAGCACCTGCCAGCATCCCCAGAGCCCCGCCAGCAGCAGCAGGGCCCCAGCCCCACAGCCCAGCACCTGCAGCCCCAACCCGGTGGTGGGGCCCAGCCAGGGTGGGAGCAGGTCGGCGGTCCCCAGCACCGCGCTCTGCAGCGCAGCTGCAGCCCCCAGTGCCGGCAGCCCCCGGAGCTGGGCTGGCAGCAGCTGGAGCTGGGTCAGGCGCTGGAGCTGCTGGAGCAGGAGGGCGAAGGTGCCGAGCAGCAGGGCAAAGGGGACCGTGCTGAGCAGCAGCAGGGCTCGAGGGGGCAGACGGCCCCGTGCCCCGTAGGGGTCCAGCAGCAGGAAGGTGGCCCGCAGCAGGCAGACAGCCAGCAGCAGCCCATGAGCCCCTAAAATGTGGGGCAGGTGGGGGGGACGCAGGGCAGCTGCCCCCACCAGCCCAGCCAGGCAGCCCAGTGCCAGCAGCAGGAAGATGGCGGCCACCCCGTAGACATGCGCCTCCCAGGCAAAGCCCAGCTGGCGCCGCAGCTCAGCCCAGCGCAGCCCCGTCCCGTTGGCCCCCGGTACCGGGGGAGTGTGGCTGGGCTGCGGCTGTGGTGTGGATGGATGCTGGGGTGCTGGCTGTGGCGTCGCCCCTGCCCGTCGCCATGTGGCTGAGGGGGCCACGGTGCCATGGGCAGGGGGCTGTGTCCCCAGGGTGTCTGTGGGCAGGAAGGAGCGAGATGGTCAGTGGGGAGTGGGGGGGCTTGGTAGCACCCAGCTCCTGCCTGCACCTCCCCCCCTCCCGACTGGGGTGCAGCAGCTGCAGCAGCCCAGCACCGCAGAGGGGATGCCCCTTGCTGGCCAGAGCTGTGCCCACCGGCACCTCCCAGGGGTCTCTGTCAGGACGCACAGTGCAGGGGGTGGCACGGCCCCAGTCACGTCCCTGACCCCCAGGGAAGCCCTCTCCCGCCTGGCACTTAGCACTAATCCCTGCGGGCAGGAGTAGATTAGGGCTGTCGCCGGGCACAATCCTGATTGAAGGTGTCACTGCGTCCCAGCTGGGTGGCCCAAGATAGCTGCCATCCCCCATGCCAGCCCTGACGCCCCAGGGATGGGCTCCCACATCACCTGCAGAACGGATAGGCTCGGACTGCATCACCTGTGTGCCTGGTCCCAGGTGTCCCTGTGGCGGGATGCGCCGTTGGCCATGGGGTGGCCTTGGTGGCATTTGGGGTGCTCACAGGGCCCACGGCACCCCGGACCCGCTGCGGGGAGCCGACGTCCTCTTCGGGCAGCAGCCCTGTGAGAGAGGGCAGAGCCAGGCGCTGGCACCCTCAGGGGCTTGGTCCCTGCCAAGGGGTCCCCCATGCCCTGCCAGCGCCTACCTGTGCCGGGGGTGCCAGGGGGGGCTGCGCTGGAGGCAGGTGGCAGCACAGGGCTGAGGGCAGCCCCTGGGGCGGGCTGGGGTCCCCACTGCCCCGTTGGCTTGGGATCCGTGCGAGGGGCTGCATTCCCGGGGCTGGCAGTGGCGCGGCTGAGCGGGGCCCTGCGGGTGCTGCGCTGGTGGGCTGGGAGCACCCGGGTCCAGGGCTCAGCCAGCCCCCAGGATGGTGCTTCAGGGGGCAGCCATGGGGCAGAGCTGGGCAGAGCTGGGGACGGGCTGAGGGCCCCCCACAGTCCCCCTCGTCTGCCCACCGGCTGCATGGAGCTGGGGCTGGCATGGGGACCCTGGGCTGGCCCCATGCCCGTGGGGTGTGGGACAGGGACCGTGCCCAGCGGGACCGGCTGGCTGCTGGCTGGGGCGAGCTCTGTACCCTGTGGGAGGCCTGGGACCGCTGTGGGTCCCTCCATCACTGGCTGTCCCCCTGTGTGGGTGTCTGCTGTCGCCATCCCTGGTGCCGGCCTGGAGGTCAGGGCGATGGTGGACATGGTGGGTCGAGGACTGGAGGTGCTGGCTGGCCCGGTGACACTCTGTCTGGCTGGGGTCAGGCCCTGCCCTGCCTGCAGTGGCCCTGGGGAGCCCGGCCCCGTGTCCATGGGCACCTCAGGGCCCGGCGTACCCAGTGCAGAGCTGGGGGGCGGCCAGGTCCCCCCCCGGGGCCTGTCCTGGCCTCCAGCCTCATGTCCTCGCCATGCAACGAGCGGCTCCTCTGCCACGGCCACGGCTGTGCCGCTATCCTGCCAGGCCCCAGTGCCAGCACCTGCCGTGGTGGTTTCTGTCTCCAGGGGGGTCCCGGCAGCATCCCCTGCCTGCAGCGGTGGGGACCAGCGCACAGGGCTGCTGCCCCCCCAGCGCTCGGTCCTGGGGGCCCCGGCGCCGCTCGGCTCCCCCGACGCCTCCCAGGTGGGGGGTGGGCCCGGCCATCGCTGTCCCTGGGCAGGGCGATGCAGGGGGTCCCTGCCCCACTGCAGTGTCCCACCTGGGGACAGTCCCACCGGCAGCATCCCCCGGGCCCTGGTGGGGACCCCGGTGGCCAGGAGCAGCCCCCAGGTGATGAGCCATGCTGCAGCCATGGTGAGCACCCCGCGGCCCTGGGGGGACAGTGGGCTTGGTGAGCCGGGACAGCCACAGCTGCCCACGGGGGGCACATGCCACCGGCCACGGGGCTACTGTGCCCACGGCAACCCGCTGCCCGGGGAGAGAGCCAGCGGCTGGACTGGCCCTGGGCCCTGTTCCCAGCTGTCCCCATCACTGGTGTCCCCGGTGCCAGTGGCCCCATTCCTGGCCTTCCCCTTCCCAGTGTCCCCGGTGCTGGCAGTCCCCACCGCGGTGTCCCTGACCCGGTGCTCCCAGTGCCGCTGGTCCGCGGTGCTTAGTGCTCCCTCCCCCCAGCATCCCCGCTGTCCCCTCCCCGGTGCTCCATCCCTGGTGCCCCCCCCCCGGTGTCGGTGCCGCCGGCGGCACCGCTCCGGTGCGCACCGTTCACCTTGGCGCGTCCCCGGCTGCATCCCGGCGGGGATGCCGGGCCCGGCGCGCCCCACCGCCGCCGCACAGGCGGCTCAGCCCCGCCGGCACCGGGGCCAGGGCCGCGGCGCGGAGCCGGGCCGCGGCCAGTGCGGGACCAGAGCGCGGTCGGTGCGGCCGCCGCAGTCCGCGGATCTCGCCTGCAGCGCGCCGGGCCGCCCCCACTGCTCGGTGCTCGGTGCCCGGGCCGCGGTGTGGCCAGCCCCCTCCCGCCGCCCGCTGCAGCCCGGGAGGCCCCGGTGCCGGTGCCGGCCGCAGCCCCCCCGCTGACCTGCCGGTGCCGGGTGCCGGTGCCGTGCGGGTGCGGGCGGGCCGGGCTCTGCGGCGGAGCGGGCGGCGGCGGCAGCCGGTCACGCGCCGCCCCGAGCCGCGGGCACCCGCGCGGGAACCCGCCCGGCACCGGGGGGGGGGGGGGGGGGGGGGGGGGGCGCGGGGCGGCCGGGCACGGCTGGGGCCGCCGTGCGGGGCCGGGGCACGGGGACCGGGCGCAGGTGCGGGGCGCGGGGGGGCACGGCCCCAGGGGGCTCCGCCGGGGAGAACTCCCGGCGCCGGGTCCCCCGGTGGGGCGGGTCCTGCGGGTCGGTCCCCGCGGGGCAGGACACAGCGGGGCAGCGGCGGGTTGGCTGCCGGAGGGGCGGGCGGACCGGACCGGCGGCGCAGGCAGAGCCCGCCCCGGGAAGCTGCGGCACCCCGGTGCGGTGCTGCTGCTGGTGCGTGTCCCACGGCGGGCGGGGGGCGGCTGCCGGCCCCCCAGCAAGGTCCTCGGGGAGGCCTGTGGGTAGCCCTGGCACCCGACTGCCCCGCACCTCCCACCCTGCGTGGGGCACGAAGCACCCTGGCAGCCGCGGGGCTATGGGGCCCTGCCAAGGTGCAGGTAATTAGCTAATCAGCTAATTGTCTCGCTGGAGAACTGCCCACCTGCCAGGGCTTGGGCTGGCCTTGGCACAGCCACAGCGCCACAAAGTCACACCGGCTCAGGGCTCTGTCCCGCACAGTGATGCCCGCTGGCTCCCTGCCTGCATCCCAGCTCCCTGCCTGCTCCCTGGCTCCCTGTGTGCTCCCCCGCTCCCTGCCTGCATCCTGGGCTCCCTGCCTGCACCCCGGGCTCCCTGCCTGCACCCCAGCTCTCTGCCTGCACCCCAGCTCCCTCAGGCAGTACCTGAGCTGCCACAGCCTTGGCACACCCCTGTCGCTGCCATTGCTCTCCACTCACCCAGGCCAGCAGGCACATGTGGCACCTCAAGTCCCCACGGCAGGACCGTGCTGGCAGCAGCACACAGTGGCCCGCTCCTGCTTCCTGCAGCCTCTCCATCCCCGGGGCATCGTGCCCGGCCGGGCTCACCACCGGTGCACGGGGCATTGCTGGGCTCCGGGTTGGGTGCCAGGCTGGTTGGGCCGGGCTGGGTGCAGGCACTGGGACCAGGGTGGCTGCAGCAGCCAGCTGAGCCCAGGGGCTGGGGAATTTGGGCAATGCCGGCATGCCGGCCCACACAAAGCAGGCTGGGCAGGCAGCTAATCCGGGGATTAGCACCGGGGAGGCCGCGCCAGGGGAGAGCCAGGCAGCGGCAGAGCCTGGGGCAGCCGGTGAGCCTGCACCGCGCTGGGCACCGCCAGTGCCGAGCACCGATGAAGCCGGCCAGCCTCATGCTGTGGATGGGGTGGCCGCAGTGCTGAGTGTGCAGCAGGGCCGTGGGGGGGAGCCAGCTGTGCCCCATGTTCTGCAGATGTTGGGTGCCTTTAGTACAAGGCACGGGTGCAGCAGCCACCTCCATGTCCCTGGTGCTGCCAGCAGTTTTGTCCTCTGCCAGGTGACTTGCTGGGCGACGAGTGCCCCACTCTATGCTGCTGCAGCTGCTGCCTGTGCTGATGATGTGTCCTGTGCTCTCATACTCCTGTGCCCACAGCCACCTGGGTTTCACTGGCTTTTGGCCACTGTTCTCCCCCTTCTTCCAGGCTGTTCCCCAAGGAAGCAGGACAAAATTCCAGTTTAGGAGAAAACTGTCCCAAGTAAGTGCCCGCCAACATCCCAGCTTCGCCTTTTCATGACCACCGTGCATGTTTTACGGTGCTGCCCCATGCCCTCTGCAGCACTCCTTGGCTGTGCTGCCAGAGGGACCACCCCCGGCACCTTCCCTGGGGACCTTCAGTGAAGGGTGGGACGAGACCCCACAAACACAGGTGCTGGCAGCCCCATGGCAGCAAAGGCCAGGAGAAACCGCACACGCCAGGCCCCGCGTGCCTGGCAGCATGGCTGGCTCTAGCAGTGAACCGGCGATGACGGATGGTGAGCGGGGTGGCCGTGGGCACTGGGGGTATGGGCTGGGAGACAGGACGCCTGCTTCTGGGGTGCAAGCATGGTGCTGTGGGAAGGCTGGTCCCAGCTGGGGATGCCAGCCTCAGCCCTGGGGCAGAGCCAGCAGCACACACGCTTCCATCTTTACCTGGCAAGGCTTGGGGACAGTCGCTGGCATCCTGGCCAGAGTGGGGCAGCCACTCCCACTGGCAGTGAAAACCCCGAAGGAGACCCCAGGTGGGAACAGGCGTGGGGCTGGGCCATGGGGGCCGAGGTGGCTCCCTGGGGCTTCTCCCCGCTTGCCAGGGGAGGTAGCCAGTGCCGGGGGAAGCGCCACTGGCTGGTGTTGCTGCTACACCTCCTTTCTCCAGGGATTTTGTTCATGACCTCGCTGTGTGCTGTCATGAGTGTGCAGCGGGGGGTCCCCGGGGCAGCCCTGCACTGTACCCCAGGGCACGGCGCGGGGTGCCGGGGAGCCGGGGCCTGTTCTGGCTTAGCGCAGGGGCTTGCGGCAGACACCTCCAGAGGTCCCTCCAAGCTCAGCCATGGGCTGCTGAGCTCGCTGCGTCCAGGCTGGGGGCCGCGCAGGGGCCTGCACTGGTCCCCGCAGACCCTGAAAAGGTGGCAAGCCCTGCGGAGAAGGTTTTGCCCAGCAAAGGCGGTACTGGGGATGCTGGGAAGGTGGGTACAGGAGGGTGATGAGAAATGAACGGCCACCGCAGCCTGCAGCCGTCACCCAGCCCCTCTGCTGACCTCGGGGGGTGGTCCTCAAGGCACTGGGGGCTCCCCATACCTGCTCCCGCTGCCTTCTCCTTGCTAATTGATGTCAGTGAACTAATGTTAAACTGGAAGGGCAGCACTTTCCTTCTTTACACATGAGAGAGGAGCTGTAAAAATAAATCCTCCTAGTTCCGTGATCCAGGGGAGTTAAACAGCCCCAAAGCAGCCACCTGCTCGCCTGCTGAACAGGATCTTGCCTCTCCTGAAAAAAAAATATGAAGACACTGGACTTCGGTGAAGACACAATGAGTTTATTAAAGCCAGGAAAAGGGGATCCCAGTCTTCCCCCTCAGGACAACAAACTGGACTGGTTGGGTTTGTGGCAAGAGACCTGTTTTGTCAACACTGAAATGCTGCTTTTGCCACTAACATCTCAGATCCAAAATCAAACATGATACAAATAATCTGAAACAGTGGAAGCTGCTGATAGACACAGCTGGGTACCCTGGAAAGAGTTGCTCTGTGGGAATGGGGGTTGCCCAACAGTCTCCTGGCTGTATACACCAGGTTAGGTGAGCAGGCTGGTCCTTTCTGACTTGAAAACTTTGGAGTGACTCCACACTAGAGAGATGCAGGTTTCTAAAGGACAAGAACTATCCATCAGTGACTTCATCTGCTAAATTTGACCATCACGTCTTTTGGCTTCTGTTTCAGAACCACTGCCCTTGAAAACTGTACATTGGAGAATTCCTTGATTAGCCAAGTGTTACAAGAGACAAACAAAACAGATGATATGAAGTAATTGCCTGAAATTTCTGAAACTAAGAAATTTAATCCTAAAAGGAGAAATGCAATAGTGGATGAACCTGAAGTGCTGGGATTTGGTTTTCCTCAGCTAAACTTGTCCCTGTCCACAGCTCACAAAAAACCTCCTGGGACAAATCTGAACCTTATCGAAATCAACCAGATCAACAGTACTACTGCCTAGGGAGCTAAATAGCTGAACTTTTAGACATGTAAACCAACACAGAGACAATGAGTGAGAAACAGAGTAAAGCCTCTGGCCACAGAGGTATTATTACACCTATCTACTTGAAAAGTTTCAAGTAGGTCTCAGTGCTAAATCTGATCGAGCTGCTTGTCCATGCTCTGCCAGCCCTCTCCTCCCCAGTGAACATCTCAGCAGGCTCTGCAGGTACTTCTCTGCTGCGTAAATACAACAGCAATTGGAGCCCATGGCATGTCTGCTGGGAGCAGGGAGGTAAAGTAATACTGATTCCACCAGCTTGCCAAGCTAGGGGAGAGCTTCCCCTCAGATCCCACATAGTCCCTTACAATATATCAAGGTGGGCAATAACACTTCGAAGCATCCAGGCATGAGCCTCGTCTGTTGGCTAAGCAGGTAACCTAGAGGAATAATATGCCTAGAGGAATAAACTGTGACTGAGATGGCCAAGCCTGTGCTGAGGACTCTGAACATGAAACAAACCCCTTCAATCGGAATAATCGCTGTCAAAAACTAAAGAGCAGCAGGCTGTGTTCTGCTGAGCCAGCGTGTTGACAGGACATGGTTTCTTGGTGCTTGCCGGTCTTCGGAGACTGAAGCAGCTCATCGGTTTTTCACCTGCTGTGTTACATAGGGAAAACAGATTCTCCTGTGGGGAGGAATCCAAGAGACTCCTTTTTACACTGGAAACATTAACTCTTCTTTTAATTTCCAAACTTCTCTTTCTTTTGTCTGCAAGTTGTTGCAGGCTTTTATTGGAGCATGGCGCTGGTGGGAAATTCTTTGTAAGCCTTGGCTGAGTGCTGCTGAGGACCTGCTGATTGGGAGCTGCAAAAACCGGGTTAGAGCTTCCTAAATTGACAGCAACTGTGCATCGGGGAAAGCAATTTTTTCTGGAGCTTTCCAACTCAATAACCTTGTTTGCCTTCCTTTGCTTCAGCCCACTATCAGCACATTGAGAGAGCTCACCTTTTCTCATAGCAGGGCACGTTTTTTTCCTCCCCATTGCTTTATTCCCAGGGATCCTTCCTGACCTCTGTTTCACTTTGTTCCCTACAGCCACATTCTCCACCTCACGGTCTGTGGCCCAGTTACTGCCTCTTTGCCCAGGCATATCTTTTTGTACAGAAAGGTGGCAAACTTGAGGCTGCCTCTGTTGTAATGGTGTCGTGGGTTTAAATCCTCGAGTGCATGTCCTGACGGCCTTCCTCAGTGGAGTTGGTAAGGGCACCTCCTGTGGTGCAGGAGAGTGTTTCTTCTGACTACACCCCAAAAAGTGACTGTTAGTGCAGCACATGCAAGGATGGTTAGCACAGCTCTGTGTTTCCAGGCTGTGCTTCTCCTCCTGCAAAGAGGTGGTTTCTCTGCCACATGCTGCTGTAGCAATGGGGCTGACTTCCTCTCCTGAACCTGTGTTTAGGTCAGCCTTAGACGTGCCATCCCCAGTGACCTGGTTCCTCGTGGGGGAGTCTCCGTGCTGCTCCCCCACTGTCATGCAGGGGGGCTGAGGCTGACCCAAGGAGCTGCAAACCCCCCTGCCATGGCAGCATGACCAGCGCAGGTTCTCACCCAGAACACAGCCCTGGCATGAGCCAGGGGAGGTCTGAGAAGAGTTATCTGCCATGTGAGGTGGGAGTCTGGCACTAGAAATGAACGTGTGCAGCTCAGCTAAGGTGCTGGGGAGCTTCAGGAGGCCTAGTTCTTCACACAGCTTCAGGTACTGATCCCTCAGCTGAGTGGGCAGTGACTCCAGACCCTCCTTCAGCAGCTGGACACTGGATTTCACATCCAAAATCTCCATATCTTTCTGGGGAAGCAGCAAGCAGAGCAAAAGCAGTAAGCAACACATTAAGAAGTACAATAATAGTATTCAAACAAGAAACTTTGAGTCGGGTATTGACCCAAAGATCAGCAGTTTTTATCTCCCTGTGTAATACATATTCCTAAACTGTCCAACAAAAGTGAGAGGTTTGGGATTAGGGCATACTCCTAACCCACAGCGTGCCCCCTCTCTCAGGAGCTCTGCCTTCTCACATGCTGGCATGTCACATCCTTGTCAAAAGCAATTCCTTCAGCAGGGCCTTTGGAGAAACCAGACCTGTCCAGGAGGTCTCGGACAGTTCATTCTTTTGTCTCTGATACCCACTTGTTCTTTTTTAACCTCTTTTTTAGCTCTCCCTAGGAAACCATCCAGCTGAAGGGTCAAGGCACTGCATTTTTGCAAGATCCTCTCCCCTCGAAGGCACGCACTGTACCACAAAGGCATGTGGGAGCATGAGGAAGCAGTTCTCCATCGTGGCCTGCCACAACAGGGCATGGTTGGGCTCCCCTCTCAATGACTAGGGTTTCATCAGATCTTACCAGCAACTCATCAGAGTTAGCCAGCGCTTGGGTAAGCATCAGTCAGTATCTGGCCTAGAATTAGCATTTTAATATGTTTTCTCCCTTCATTATAACGGGAGCAGTCTACTTTAGATTCCACCATTCGAAGGCAATTTAATATTCAGTTAATATTTTGAAGAAGCAGGAGAAATTCAGAACAAGGATCCAGAATAAAAGATTAATTTCTGCACTTACGGCTGCAAGTCTCCTCTCCATCTCCAGCATTGCCTGCTCCATTTGGCTTTTATCTGTCAGAGCTTTCAGCACCAAGCCACAGTGACTCTGAAGAGCATCTTGCACTAAACAGGGAAATCAATAAAAAACACATTTTGTCTTTCATTTATAAATGTGAATAAAGTACTATCAAAACTATTGCTACTTCCTCCACGGCTTGGCATGAAATACTTCACCGTGCTACCATAGTGATTTGCCTGCTGAAATCTCCCCAATCCCCAAGTGATGAACAATAGGGTAGATGTTTAATGCCAAGCACTTGAAATTCATAAGATGCTGCGTACAGGCCAAACCTCGTTTACTGTGCTCTGTTTGCTTGGCAGCTGGACATGAAAGGTTACGTGAAACTGCAAAACTTGATTGGCTCAACGCAAGGAAGGCTGAGGCTTAGCTGTCTGCCAACTGCACAATAGGCATGGCCGGGGAGGGGAATCCCAGTATAGCTGACCCATGCCAGTATAACCAACCCTCTTCTGTAACCAGCTGATGGTAAATGGGAGCTTGAACATGTGATGGGAATAACAGTATTGCTGATAAGAGGATGGAGATGCAAGAGGTTAATGGCTAAGAAGTGCAACCAGAGAATAGGTGTCAGAAAAGCACAGGAGGCTGGTAACTGAAGGAAAGCTGCCTGAAAGGATAGTGGGAAATTATGAAGGAGTATGCAAAGAATGGGAATTTCCACTTGCTGGGCACAGGAAAAGATGGGGTCAGAAACCCACTGAGCCAGGCAGCTGTGCCAGTGCTTGGCCAGCTGCAGCTGGAATACTGGAAGGCAGTGGGGGCCCCAGCAGTGTCCTGCAGGGGCACAGACCCCCTGGCGGGGTTTAAATTGGAGCAAGATGCTTTTGACTTTAGTCAGACTTGTTGAAAAACTGATAAGAAAATAGGGATTTATTTTATATAGTTGGACAACAGCACAACGCTCCTCTGTACAGCTGCAATTATTCCTATGGGAACCACTGCTGTGCCTAATACACTACAGCACAGGAACACAGTTTGCTGTGTATGTGGAGATGAAAAATCCTTAGCAGTCTTATGTTTCTTCCTCTAAATTCATAAATTTCTTCCTCTAAATTCATAAATTAGGATGAAGAGAAAGAGCTGTTTGCTAAACAACTCTGGTCTTTCTTGTGAACAGCGCAGGAAGGTGTGTACAGATGGTGGGGCTGGGGAGGGCCACTGGCTGCGCAGGACAACGCAGGATGTGAAGCACTCGCGCTAAAACAAAGCATTGCCAAGCCAATGGACCAAAATAACTGGAACTCTGGAGTTC
Source organism: Falco rusticolus (assembly GCF_015220075.1). Taxonomy (NCBI): domain Eukaryota; kingdom Metazoa; phylum Chordata; class Aves; order Falconiformes; family Falconidae; genus Falco; species Falco rusticolus. The sequence continues at coordinate 13,519,889 of NC_051190.1, forward strand.
TGGACTGACATTGTACACCCAAGAAAAATCAGAATAAACCCTACATTTCAACAAGTGACTACAAGAGCTCTGTGTAGAGAAATGAAGGCAGTGTGTTGATCAGCATTGACAACATGCAGCTGTGGCCGTGCCTCAGCGGCTGTGGGTTGATTGACGTGGATGATGTGCAGCTGTAGCTCGTTCCTGCTAAGTGGTTAAATAGCCCTGAGGGTTGTGAGAGAGGGGGTCAGATGGAGGGGGAGCAGAGTGGTCAGACCTCTGGAGGAAGGTGATACAGCACAGACAGTAGAACCTGGCCAATGGTAAAACCTTGTTGTAGCCTGCTAGTTTATTTGTGCTGCAGCAACTGGTGCCCTGTGTGAGGCCAACTGAGTTGGACTTCTGACTACAACAGCTCTGCAATTAATTAATCGATTATTTTTTGTGACAGATCCAAAGTGTTTGATTAACTTCAGTATTGGTGGAGCTGAGAGCACAGCTAAAGCTATTCCTGCATGCCAAGTGCTTAGCTCTTCAGCGCAGCCCCTCTCGCCTCAGAGAGGTGTGCTCACAGGATGCAGAGCACTTGGGATCTCTTCTCCTGCCTAGCTGTTTTCATCAAGCTTGCAGGGACTTAATTATCTTGATGAGCTGTGCACTTCTGTCAAACTCTAGATGAAATTGGCCAAAAAGTTAAAAACTATTAGGGAGAGGCAGACAGAAAGAGTTTCTGTTTAAAAAAAAAAAAAAAAAAAGAGAAAAAAGGATCTTTTAAAGAGCTACATTTGGGAAGGAAGAAAGGAAAGAGATCTGAGCGTTTATGGGCTTACTACTTTGCTTTCATATAGTGCAAGGTTTTAGAATAGACCTTAAGGGAAAGGGTATTCAAAGACATGGAGGGAAATAGAATAAAATGGAACAAGATTTTATAAAAGGCAGATTGTGCCTGACTATTGTAATACACTAGTATAAGGCAACTTCTTAGACAATGGCAGTGCAGTGGCCTTTTATAGATTCAAACAAAGCTTTTCAGTGGAAGTTGCCATGTAATATGAAGAAAAACTGAGAAAAAATAAGTGGATAAGCATCAATTAAAGGGAAAACACCAGCTCTTGAGAGGGGTGGCGTGAGGAGACAAGGTGGCCCTGAAAGATGCTCCTCAAGGTCTGTTCATGAGACAAACTTGCTTAAAATCTGCTGTAGTCACCTGGGTGCAAAAGCCAGTGGGCATTGAAGTAATTAGCAGGTGACACAAAGATGCATATGCCAGCACCAGGGGGTACAGGTGACACAGGGCAGTGCAGTGTGTGACAGTGCACAGACTCTGGCTGATGGGAACTGCTGTGCACCCCAGGGTGGCTGGAAGCCCGTGCGCAGTTCTCGCTATCTATATGTGCAAGGAAATAAAGAGACTGAACTGGGACACGTGCAGAGAAAAGCTACAAGATAATTAAGTGCTTAAATGATAATCTCCTCTTATGAAAGGAGATTGAAAGTGTTTGTCTTATGCAGCCACGCAAACCAGAGGTGTCTGGTGGCATGGGGCTGGAGGTGCTGCTCCAGTGCGGCAAGGCTTGCCACTCGAGGGATGGGGTGCTCGCCCAGAGCTGGCTCCCAGCAGCAGGGAACCCTGCACCAGGCTGGATCTTTAACTTTATTTACCTTCCTCGAAAGGAGCGATGCTTGGGAGCAGTGCACACTGCTGCCATTTGGGAGAAGAAACCCTGCAGTTGCCTTCTCCATGCATCTTTCTCACATGCAGTGAGATAAACCACCTCCCAGACCTAGGCCTGGGGGGAATTTCTCCATTTTTTCAGGATGCCCATCATTACATGGTTTTGCCTTGTTCTCCACAGGAGCGTGGCTGATTTCTGAGGATTATCTGCACGTATTTCAAGTAATAAGCTCTCTGCCGTTGCAGGCAATTTGGTTGTCCCTGCTCTCTCACTGCTGTTTTTAAGCTTTTAGTCTTTTGCTCTGACAGCTTTAGACTTTTTTACAAATCACCGGGGGAAAGCTGTGGCTTGCAGAATGTGTTTGTGATGGAGCAAATGTTTGAGTGGGCCTTTTAGACTGCTGGTTAGACGCCAGGGCTACGTGCAATCTTAGAGCAGGTTTTTGGGGACCCTGCCAGGCCCTCCTGGCCTGCAAGCCTATATAAAGGGGAGGAAAGCAGTAGTGACTAAAGGAGGAAATTCTTTTCACGTCACTTCATCGCCTTCCATCTCTGCATAGTGAATATATAGGAAGGCCAGCATCAGCAAGCTTACCTTGGCTTGCTGCTCTTCTCCATACACTTAATTTTAGTTCAGAATTATTTTTAAAACTTTCTAATTTCCCTAGTCAGTCTGTTCTTCTACAACATGGTATCCTCAGTCTAAAAATAGCACTGCATCCACTGGGCTTGTGATCTGCACATACGTTTGACTCAGCACAGCATGCTGCAGGCAAGCAACTGACAGCCAGTCTTCTGAATGCATTTAATTTGTACGTGTAGGAGTATTCTGCAGAAAAAATCCCTCAGTACACAGGAGGGGCACTCTCCTTCCCTCGGGTTTCCATACCAGAAAGGTGTTCAGACTTGTCAAACAGTATTAAACAAAATAAAAATGAGCATTAACCTAGACTTAAAAAAACAGGCATCGAGATGGTCAAACTAGATCAGATCAAGGACCCTGTTAGGCAGGCTCTTGTCTTTGAAAATTATCGAGAATGGCTGCTTCAGAGAAAGTTCTTTTCGAATAAACCCTGCAGCAGATGATAGTTATTGAATGACTTGATCATAGAGGAAAAGTCTTTACTCAGTTAATGGGTGGCTTATGCACAGACTTGTGCCTCTGTTAAGGTATTTTACCCTAAACAAAGCAGTCATTTACAACTTGGAACATCGTTGTGTCTTGGTTTGCTGTACCATTGTCTTCAAATGCTGCTGGTTTACATTAATAACATATGGAATGTGAAATCTGGCATGAGGTAAAAGGCTGTAGGACCTTGGGGTAGGTCTGCCACCCTGCGTTGCAGAGGGTTCCCCACGAATCAGCCTGCACTCAGGTGCAGGTGCACTCCCAACAGCTGAAAACTACAGTCTGAGCAGCCGAGGGAGAGAGTGTCAGCCTCCTAGCCTAGGAATATTAAACAGCAACTGCTTCTGATGCCTATCTATCATCGTCTATGCAACTCATCCTGAGACTGGCACCGACAGTGCAGAGGCTTTAAATAACACTTTGGAAGGAGGTTGGTTCTCCTGCGCCCAGGTTCGTAGGGGAAATAGGAAGTGGTATAAACCTGGTGAGACAAGAGCAGGGGAGACAGCTATGGAGCTCAGCAGAGTGCTCCATTTTCTCCCTGAGCAGCAGCGGAGCTGTGCCAGCAGATGAGACATTTGGGCTGTCATGGCTGCATCCTGCTCGGACATAGCCTGAGTAGTCAGCTGGCAGGTTTGTGCCTGCTTAGCGTGGGTCCTCTTCTGCATCGGGCACCTGTGGGATGAGCTGCCACTGATCTCAGCCTGCCCTATGGCAGAAGGCGCCCCAAGCCCTGAAGTGTAACAATGAGGGGTTTCAGTATTCACCAAGACAACCACACATCCCCTCGTCATCCATGCCAAGGTGTTCTGGAGACTCGTTATATCTCTCATCTCAACAACTTTCATAGCCAGTCACTGCACAGCTAGTTAGCAGCTGCACAGGAAATGTGTTTCCTTTATCACTTTTAAACTTTTTGACTTCTCAGTCTATACAGAACATAAGGGAGTCTGGATTGGGTGTCCCAGTCTGGACTTTACTGTTCACAATAAACAAGCTCAAATCCCACCATTATAAAGATAGTGAAATCCCCTAGAAACCTTGCCAGCAACTACCAGGCCTGGGGAGACTTGAAGCAAGTCATGTTTGACGACTTCCCACCAGGCACTGGATTTTGTCAGAGAATTGCATCAGCTCATACCTCTGTAAGGGACATACTGCCTGTTATTTTGTCACCCTTGCTGGCAGGAACATCAGAGGATTGCCTGTGGTATGCTGGCTGGGAATATGCTTCTCATTTGCAATGAAGTCAAGGTGGTGCAAAAGATACGGCTGTTATGAGCTGTCACAGCTGGAACTACCAAATACCAGAAAAGCAAAGCAGTTCAGAGAGGGCTGAGCTGTGAAAATCAAGATTTGTATTGAAAAAAAAAAAGTTTCAACAGAAGTGTGGGTATATGTAGAGGAATGAAGGCAGTGGGTTTGTCAACATTGACAACATGCAGCTGTGGCCGTGCCTCAGCGGCTGTGGGTTGATTGACCTGGATGATGTGCAGCTGTAGCTCGTTCCTGCTAAGTGGTTAAATAGCCCTGAGGATTGTGAGAGAGCGGGTCAGATAGGGGGGGAGCAGTGTGGTCAGACCTCTGGAGGAAGGTATATAACACAGACAGTAGAACCTGACCAATGGTAAAACCTTGTTGCAGTCTACTAGTTTGATTGTGCTGCAACAGGTATATGAATGAAAATGAGAAAAATATAAAAAGAAATTAGCTGCAGGAGCTGAAACCAGAAAGAAAGAGCAAATGATGAATGGGCAAGTCAACCAGAAAAACTATACAAGGTGGAAGAATTGAGGATGTAGGGTCTGCTTGCTTCTTTACGTCCCTGTGCACAGCACACAGAGATGTGAACAAGGAATAGAGCAGTTGTGACTCTGCGGAAGCTGCTCAGTCAAATGCTCACCTCCAGTACCAGACAGCTCTATCCACTGTGTGAAAGCACATACAGACAAACCCTCAAAAGATGACCTTTTTTTGTTTTTTACCTTACTGCATAGAGCATGCCAAACCAACAGCATTTGGAAATGGTTTGGAAATATATTTTGAAAAATATTTTCTGTTTTGTTCTCTCCCAGTGTCTATGTAGACTGTGCCAAACATGCTTGCTACCCACTTCTACAAATGAAGCCTATGATACTCCTTATAAGCTTTTAATGAAAACTGATTTGATTTCAAGTTCCACCTTTGCTTTTTCAGAGCTGTTTCAATGTCCTGGTGTAGTACTTCTCTCCTTGAAAAGAGCCTCTTCATCTTCTGCATTCCTCTCCTATATGTGAAATTCTCTACTGCCAATGATTTACCGTGTCTCTACCATGTCACCCACATCGCAAGGTACTGTATCATCAGCTATTGGCATTCAGTGCTTTATCAGCTCTGAATTTAGCTCTTTGTCACCTAAGTTCAGGAATTTCATACCAGTTTTTCAAGGGAATTGCCTCAGCTGGGATGTTTTTAAGGCATTAATGCAGGTATTTATTTAGTGGGAACTTAATTATCCGTCACTGTGATACCAGTCAAATGGCAGTATTTATCAGCAATTAACCAGTGACAGATGAACCTCCCAGAAATATAAAAAGAACAACATTGTGGAGCATGTGATGATTTTCATTATATAGTCAACGTTCTGCAGCATCATACATTACAGAAAGTGCCAATTTTTCTTTTCAATTGCTTTGAAAATCTAGAAGCAGGCACCTCTGGGAGGATTCTCATTTCATTCAAGGCACATTTATTTAAAGTGGGCATGGAGAAGAAACAGTACAGCTGAGCAAATGGTATGGAATAAAGAGGGGTAGTCATGAACAATAGATTTGATTTTCAGTGCCATGACAACAATTTCTGTGCAAGAGGTATATGAAATCAGGCAAAGTCCTGCTAGAGAGTGGACAAGTTGAGGCACTGAAGTAATTAGGGGATGGGGAAATGCATAATAGGGAGCTTGTTGTATTGGCCAAAGCAGATAGATTCTTGCTTACATTAAGGTCCCACCAAGAGCACTTGCCGAGCACAGCAAGGGAGTGTTCTTAGTATAACAAGATTGGTATTTCAAACATACAGGCTATTGCAGCCTCGAGCAGAATGCGCCAGACTCCGCTCTTTTTGCCTGAGAGGGCTGTGTTGACTTAAAGGGTATCTGTCAAAGCTGTGCTTCGTGGAAGCCACATTTTACCCCACAGTGAAGATTACAGTGCTTTTGTGAAGGTCTGCTGCCTTGATCCCACAAATACAACTCATTTCACATTTCTTGCATGTATTGAAACTGGCCTCTTGTTCTTGCACAGAGCAGGGCAAGCACTGAGCAGAGTCCTGACAGGGTGTTGATAAAAAATCATGTCAGCATTAAAAATTAATGCACTCTCAAAGGCTCAGATCTTAGCCAAATTAGAAACAATTTCCCTGAAGCACTTTCCCTCAGTAAAGACTAGCCACTTCAGAGACAGAGCTGTTCAAAAATATGTTACATTATTGGCTTTTTTGGGAGGTCACCTTTTTATAATGGCAATAGTGTGCTTCACTATGTGCTTCTTACTTAAGAAATGAGCAGTACTAGTTTTGCTCATATCTAAAACATAATCACTTCAAGCACAGAGGAGTGATGGAAGACTTCAAACTAACACATGAAAATCTGAGAAAGCCCTAAAACCCGAAACTGGATACTCAGGATATAAATATCTAAGTTATTTTTACTGTGTATTCCATTAGTGCTCCAGATAGTCTAAAAATGATCATACTCCAGGCAGAAGACAAAACCACAGAGGTGCATTTATCTATGCGTGCTTGGCATCTAACCACAGAACACCTACGTTCTTGGACAAAGTACAAGAGAGCAGAGGAAAGGAGAATGTAACAGAGTAAGAATAGAAAAATAGACAAGTCCATACCATGGATTAGTCTTATTTGCTCTTCTCCCTTAGGAAGAGCAGCTGTGAGTGGCCTGGCTTGTCTAGTTCACCCCAGCTTGGAGACAAAATGCTGACATTCAGCAGTTGGACTATGCCCTCTGCTGTTAACAGGAATACAGAAAGGACTTACCTGTCTGGGAAATGGTTTCTAGGTGAACCAAAATGGATTTGTTTCCTGAATCAAACATTTCTCCAAACTTGTCCAAGCACGCTTGCAGCTGCAAAAACAAAGGTAAATGAGAAAATTAATACATTTCTCTTTCTTTGTTTGCAAAAATACAGCCCCACGTTCCACAGAACAGCAACTGCAACTTATGGAATGGATCAGCCTGAAAATGGTTATTTATCTGCCACTTGAAACAATTTGTTCAGCTGTTGATTCCAACCCCAAAGGAGATCTGGAATGGCTCAAAAGGCTACGAAATGTTGCAGACATCTTAACAGATTTCAAAATAGAGATACTGAGCTGTAAAACAGCATTAATAACAACATTAATTGAATTAATTATAGGAGTGTTGGGGAAGAGACCTTCACCTTCAGAGACTAAGACCACATTGACTTATTCCTGAGAGCAGACCACTTTCTGCAAGCAGAAGGAAAAAAGAACTGGTATTTGCAGACAGCCATTATAGCCTGTTCTTGTTCCCAAAACCCAGAGACATTCCACTGCTGACTGTGAGGCAAGGCCCTAAAAACCTTGACCTTAAGGGCAGTCTACAAAGACAATGGTATATGCAATCTATTTTTATGGACAACTGTTGGTTTAAAGTATTTGAGTGCCCAAGACAAACAGTGTAATAATTCAAATATCAGCACAGAAATAAGAGAAGGCGAGTGTTCTGTAGCATTTCTAATTCTTCATTACCCTGCACTCTGAATTTGAATCAACTTACCCCTTGAAGCCTGTCTTTGATACTGGAAATAAAGGTGCTTAAAACCTCACTAAAATGAAAAAAAAACCAAGCATGAAATAGACATGAAAGTTACTGAAGTAGACAGACATTGAAAAGATTACAGTAAACATGAGACATGAAACACTGCAAGGCATAGCATAGTGCATAATGTAAGCACAGAAGTGTGCTTACTTCAGGACACATAACCCTTTGAAGTCACCTTGCTTCAGGAAAGCATGGACTCTGCTATGTAGAGTAAGAAAGAAAATATATACACATGCACATATATATCATATACATGATTTTTTCTTTTTTCCTGTTTTTTTAACTCTCCCATTTTTGGCCTAGCATTCGTGCCTCTCCGGGAAGTTTTAGCTGGTGTTTACACAACTGTCCATTAGCTGCTGGGGTGTTACCACCACAGTATCTGCTCCGGAAGGACCCAGCCTTGGCAGTGGTGACGTGCCAGTTGCTGGGATACATGATATTGTATTTGGACTAAAATATCTGTGGGAAAAGCATGGGAAAAGCTTCAGCATCAACAAAGCCCAAGCCAGGAAGAACAAATACCGCTAATCCATTTCTCCTGAGATTACGCCTGTGGTTTCTGTTATCCATCTTTTTAAGCTGAGCAAGTTTATCAGGGACCAGGCTATGTTCATGATTAACCTATCAAACTGAAATAAAAGGATGGTTGCTAAGCAAAGTGATAACCTATTTCCTCTCTGAAGTTTTGGGTGAATTTAAATCAATCATTAAGTGATCCAGATTGCAACAACTGAAAAGGTAGGGGCCAGGAAGAGTCTAGTTATGAGAATTAGGCATGCCTTCTGAAATCTTTCTAGTTTTATGGAAAGGAAGATATTAATTTTATTAGTCAGACTTGCGGGGGATACAAATTGATAAATTATACGTTTATCTCTGTACAGATGATATAGTTATTTCTATAAACAGTCTTTAACTGGTTGTGAGTCTGGAGTGTAGGAAGGAGCATAATTAATTTAAAAATAAATAAAGGCTAATTAAGAGTTCTGCCTAAACATTTAAAACTATTTGTTCATTTCTCATAATTCACTTACAAAAATCCTCCTCTTCTCTAATAGGCACTAGAGAATCAAATTTTGCCTTATCAGAAGCATAATGCCCATTGCGAAAGAGAGATACATAGCCTGATTTGATCAAAGGCTTTTAATAAAAATGTGTTTCACTTTGGATGTTACATTACAAAATGTACAGCACTAGGAATTATTTATAGGTGCACTGGGAAGTTTGCCATCTTTCATTTTTGAGCTTCAGGCAGTCAGCTTGTTCCCTAAACTCCTTTAGGACCTACACGTACGTTTAATTCTTAACATCTGACAAAGAGCAGATGCAAATTACGTTAACAAATTACACTTGTCTGTTACCAAAAACACAAGAAATAAAAATCTTGTATACAAGTAAAATTCTAGAGACACATGCAGATTTATAAAGGTGTAATCATTGCATCTTCCACTGCACACAAGTATGCTTGGCAATCTCCTCCTCTGGCTTAAATGTGGAGGCTGTCCTTAGAGTCCCTTTGATCAGTCCCAACACAGTCTACAAAACTTTCAGAAATATGGGCTTTCACAGGGAATCAACACAGATCAAAACCCTGCTGCTTGGATAAAGAAGGACAAAGGTAAATTCAGGTTAGAGTTTTGTTGTTCCTTGTGGCTTATGGCCGAGTGTCTTACATAAATCACATTGCAAATAAACCCTATTCTCTTATCCTGTGACTCTTTCCAATCACAGGTTATTTAAAACCTGAAAAGATACTTTTCTTGGAGAAATATGCTGCTACATCATCCGTGACTTTCAAAAGGGGAAGAAGGAGCTGTGGGAAGTGATAACCACCAGCACAGAAAGAATTTCCAATGGATGTCTACATACCGATCGTATTTGTCCTTTATTTTGTTCTTATTCACTTCAAATTTTTCCAAGACACTTCTCACTCTTCCACCACCAAAATTAAGCAAACCTTTTTCTTTCGTATCGTCATCAAATAACTGTGGTTTTGTCTGGTATTTGGTAAAAATACTGGGCTCACTCTGTTACACAAAAGAAAGAAAAATGTTGAAGTATAAGAATAATCAGAACATTAATTAGAAAAAAATATGTGTGTACCAAGTGTTTTGCAGACAGATCAGGGTGATTGGATGTGACGGATTAGATTGGACAAGGAGATTAAGAATTTCATGAGATTATGGCTCATTTAGTGTGCCTAGTTAGATTGACTCCCTGTGGAACTGAAACCTAACCCAAATTCCTCCAGATGGAGGCTTTTCTCTCATCTTGAGGATTTTCAGTTGGTTGTGATCGTAAGGTGTGCGAATTTTTTTCCTGTATGCTCAACACAGAGACTATAAATTAATTCCAGTGTTCTTGGAACTGTGGAAAAGTTAAAGATGTCAGTGGGAGCTCCCTGTACAGGAATCTAAAGAAAATCCTATTGAATTTCCTGGTGGATGACATCATTTTGCTGCCAACTAGCAACATCACCAGACTGCAGATGAGTTTTCCACATGCTTCAATATGCATTTCAGAACAAAAAAATTAATATTAATATGAAAGCTGTAAAGATCTTCTTCATTCTACAAACTTCCCAGACACTGGTCAAAATGGAAATGCCTTTTCCTTAAAACATAAGAAAATGCAATTTCTACTAAATTTTCGTCTTTCAGCATGAAGATTGAATTTCCTTTTTTGTGTCTGATGAAAAGCTGCTGCAGCTAATGGACAAGATCCTCGGCAAAATGCAGAGGACAGCAGATGGGACCTGCAACTGAAGGACAGCCTAGGGTCACCAAGCTAGCACCACTGCTCTTTCCTAGTCTTTGTTCTCAGGTGTCTTTATTTGGATCTGTTGCTCTCCATTAGTAGTGCAGGAACTATTTCAGCGAGGCTGGTAACATCAGAAACCCTGTACTGTAGAAGAAAGATTATGTGCATAGAAGTTCTTAATCCAAAATCATTCAAGCACCTGCCATAACAGCAATACAGCAAGGTAATTTTCAGTCAATGAAAGAACATACTGGATACCTCTGTCATTCTTGCAGCAAGCTAATGAAGAGAAAGCCAGTATTTTTCAAAGAGGAATAGGTGTAATATTCTACTTTAGCTAGGTGGTCTAAAGACATTAGCTTGAGAACAAATTTCATATTATTTTAGTAATTGAAGAAATGTGATTAAAGAATCTCAATAATGAATTATAGTAATCTGTTATAAATACTAGGTTTTCAGCCAACCAGGCTGCTACTCTGTCTAGTCACAGTAAATATGTATAGGTATCAAGAAAATAGCTTGATTTCCACAGTTACAAAAACTTGCAAATGTTACCACCTGATTTCAGCATTCTCCATTAACTTTGAGTGGTGGCTGTGTGCCTGCACAGGGCTGAACAGGAGTGAGACTCACATCCTGGGAGTTGTGCTGTCCCGGTTGTGTACCCAGCTCCAGCGGCGCCGCTGCCAGCTGCGCATTCTCCGGGCAGAACTGGGAGCCAAAGAGCAGCTGAGAATCACTCAAACTCGAGTAGTCGCTGTAAGCACTGCTTCGGATGGAAAACTTATTAGGCCTGAAATAGGGCAGAGTGGGTTGTGAATGAGTCTTGAGCAATTAAAAAGCCAAACATAATTCCCTACACAATTTGCTGGAAGTTTTCAAGCATGGCCCACCCCAACATGTTCATTTCCACTCTCCACTCAGAGGGTACCATTCCTTTAACTGCATAATGTTTAACAGTGTGTGGTTTTGCTACACAAAGCCAACTGGCTTATCTTAAACTGCCGCATACATACACAGTGTGGTAGCTGTGCATTCACCTTGCAGGGGTGAAGGTGTTTCTCTGGCACATCCTGCAGACAGAAGACCAAAACCAGGACTGGCCAGCTAACTCAGTTCATCCTGTCTGCCTTGATGGTCAGTCTTAGTTTAAGGGACACCTTGGGGTTTGCTCCTAACAAGTGCTGGGTCTCTCCCTTTATGCTACTCAGGATAATAATTTCTGTTGTAACTCAGATGCTGCTCTGCTTATTTGGAAGGCAGTTCCAACAGAGTAAACGTTTCTGACTGATAGCTGACGTTTATTGGGCATTTTTTCTCCAGATGCTTTAAGTCTGACATGCTGGAACAACAAATAAATTGGTGGTATATGGCTGGACAAATTGATCTGAATTGTTAGAAATACTTCAAATATAATAACATGATACTTAAAAGTTCTGTTCTTTCCCCTGAGCATCACCCAAATAAACCTTTTCCAGTTAGCCTTGACTTTGTGCTACGTTACTCTGATGCTATTCCTCTTGAGAGACATGGCTTCTACTGCTTTATGGACTAGGCTCATGGCACAGTGTCAGCTTCCCTCAGACAAGGGTTTCCCTGCACAGCTGCACTGCTTCTCAGTGTGTCGGAGGCTGGCTTCAATTTTTTGCTAGCAAAGATATAGACTTTTTTCATTTTTCACATGATCACTATTCCATTGCTCTACATCCAAAAGGTCTGACAGAGTGCTTAGGCAAGGTCCAAATATAAGAAAAGCTGGGCCAGTTTTATACTCTCAGTTCTTGCTCTTTTTTAAGCTACCAAAATGGAGAGATGTGTTGCTGCCTTTGGAACTGGGAAGTACAGACCAAAATTAATGAAAAAGACTCTTATGCAGGGTTTTCCTTCCGTACCAAATCATGTAAGTAAAGGAGAAGGAACAGGAGACTAATTAATGTGTATAACAAAAGATGATCACCCCAACATTTATTAGCAGTGACGTGTTTGGTTAATCCCCAATTTTGGAAGAAGGCCAAACACCATGCACACAACAGGGAAGGAATTTTGTGGCAGTACTTGAACTGCTCAGTCTTCCTCTTCTTTATATAGCGGTGTCAGTGACAATATCGTATTAATACTTTTGGCTTTAAGCTCGTGAACTACACTGAGCCACAGGCAAAAATAGATGAGGTATGGGTTTCTGGATTCTCAAAAAGTCTGATACATCTGTCTGTATTCAAAACTTCTCCCTTGATCTGTCTCTGGATCCCAAATCTAATAAGAAAGAAATCTGAACCCAATTTTTACTAGCACAGCTTCTTGTTTCCATCTCAGCTAAGCTTTGTAAAAAAAAATAAATTTTCTAAATCTACAGCCAACACATCAGGGAGAGACGTGAGCACATGGACTGCCATCACGCCACACAGGCAGGACCCTTTCTTGCAATGTGAGTATCACATCTCCTGCACCAGTTTTTCTAAATCCTCCTGTCTTCTAGCTGAAAAAAATCCCTCTTTTTTTAAGGAAGAGTTTTTATAATCCTTAAGTGCTTTACTGTCTTGTCAACCCCCCTTTGAAAGTGTCTAGTACAACTGGTGAATATCACATCCCACAACCTCCTCATTTTCTCATTATTTAATGCCTGAAGTACATGATTCCTCTAACGAAGAATTTTATGACCAGTATTTTGAGGACTATTTAGCTGGGAGGACTTCATGAATCAAGTGACTTCCCAGGCTCACTCTACACTGACACTACAACCAAAGATGGCTGTCAGCTGCTCTGGAGCCTAATTTTTCTGTCTTAAGTCCACTACCTTGGTGGTTGGTTTAGGAACGATGGCACTTCTGCAAATTAGGAGATGAAACAGATGTCTCTTTTGAATACATTCATTCCCCTGAGCAATGGATTTCTTTCTTCCTTGCTTAACACTGACGGCGATTAATTTACTAACAAGACCATCTGGGCAAGACATCAGCCTGGCTACACTTGGCCTAAGCCAGACAACCATGATCAGATCTATGATCAGACCTATGATCAGGCAATCACAGCTCTTCTAACCACCTGACCATTCCCTTCAGGATGCCTGAGCTGCAGGGATGCATGCTCCATCCTAAATATAAACCCTTCCTTATAAACAGCGAGGAAACATCTTAGGTATTTAATCTCAGTTAGAAGTCCCTCCTAGGTGATGCAATAGTTTACCTCAGGAGAACTTGTAGCTTTCTGCTAACACGAACCATTCCTCAAGTTGCTCATGCATTTGTGCCTGTAATGTTCCCATGGTATTGGCACTAGCATACGCGTCCAAAGCAAAACCAGCTTTAGCTATATAAGAAAAGTTCTGGTCAGCTCCAAAAAATGCTAAATCATCCTCTTCTGACCAATAGAATAGTTTCTTTTTCCCTCATAACTTTATGCAAGGCATTGCAATATTGGCAGCTGCAACCCTTTCTGTAATAAGAGCGTGATCTAAAAAATCTGCAGTGCTCTGCATATCTGGGGAGTCAGCTAGTTCTTCACTGTCTCAGTTTCCCTGTGTCAGTGGGAATTCCCCCTCCACAGGAGAAGTTAGAACTTTTGGGAGCCTCTTTCACATTTCTAAGTTCTGACTTCCACTTCCAAACATTTTAGCACAACCATATGCAAATGTTCACCTGTCTTTCAAAGGTTCTGCCTTGCCCCCAGACAGCTGTCAACAATCCAAGAGAAACACAGCATGTGATGAACACCTTCTTCTTGTGTCTCCTAGATGTTTCTAGGGGCATTGATAAGCTAAAAATTCATAACTATAAATTCTCATAGGCCTTATTGGTCTTTATAAAATCAGTTATTTTTACTTTGTTGTTTGGATCCATCCTTACACACCAACACCAAGGTTTAAGAGTCATTTGGAAAAGCAAACCCAGCCGTCTTTATCCGTGGTGCTGCTCTAAGTGATTTTATTTGGTTCGGCCATCCCCACTGAACCTGCACCAACATCCTTCTTCTCCCCAAGCACTGTGGGTGAAGCTCACTTATGCCTTCCTGACACATTTCTTCGAAGTGTGGTGACGCCTCTTTCCCAAAGAGACTCTTTTCTCCTGGTAGTAATCTTGAGTAGGATCAATGCCATAAGGTTCCTCTTGTCCTGATTCCCCTCCAGAAAATCTCCCAGCCCTTTCTGCTCCTCCTTATTTAGTGAGCAGGGCTGCACCACAACAAATCTGATTGAAATTCTCGGAGCTGCGGTTCACCTGCTCTTCCTCCTGGCTTTGGTCTGGATCTGTAGGAACTGTCCCTATCTCTGCTATGCTGCTCTTGTCATCACTATTTGCTGCCTGCCACTGTGTTCAGCAAATGAGTAAGGATCAGCACTGGCTTTGGGTGCAGAGGAACTTCAGCATCCAGGGGCCTGGAAGAGTTTAAATCAAGGAGTTTAAGCTGCTATTGCAGCTTCCAGCCATTTGCCATCTCTTCACGGGGAATGGCCACAGCATAAAATTATTATTCTGCTTTCTGTCCTCTGGAATGGCATGACCTGCTTGCTGCAGATCATTTGTGCCATATCCTAAAAGGAATTTCTACAGACACTGGCCTTAATGCATTAAACGACCACAAAATTCCTCTTGGTTATTCAGCTCAAATGCTGCCTCCAGTTTCCAGATTTTAGGCTGGAAGTCCTTCTGGTCTTGTTTCAATTCCTCAAGGTCATTTTCACTTTCTGTGGGCCACTCCATTATTCATTTGGCTGTGACTGAATACTGCCCAGACATTCCTCACCTTGGAAACCGTGTTAGCCCTTTGTCCTGGGCCAGCTGCTGGTTGCAAGGGCTCACAGGGCCCTTTCCTTAGGAGGAGATTGGGATTTCCATGGAGCAGACCTGTTTACTTACACAAGCTGTATCCCTGACCATATTAAGATTTAGACATCTGGAGACAGGGTTGTTTTGTCGTCATCCCGTGTCACATCCATTCCCCGCCCCCCCCCGCCCACCCCCTGAGTTTGAAGCCTGTACTTACAGCCCTGGTTTCTCATTCCTCCAAGGCTTGGGATTTTTACAGCTGCTCTCCTGGTCTTTGTCCTGGCTGTCTCCTTCATTTTCTGCTTATTCTGGGACCTTAATGAAACTTCAAAATATGTGGCCCTGCTATGTGGGATGGAATTTCATGAGATAATGGATTGAATGAGGTTATTACATTTGGAAGTTTTTTTCTCAACAGCAGAAATAAGCCATAGAGAGCAGTGGCCCAAGCAGGCCTTAACTTACAGCACCCCTTTTGAATGCCTCTAATATTTTCATCATATATTGGCCTTACATGCTCTCTGGCGGGCTTTTTGCTTTTGATGTCTTTGGAAGTAGGTATTTAGCACCTTTTATGCCTTTAGCAAGTTACTGCTTTTCTCATGGAACAAGAAAATTCTCATAACTTCCATTTCAAATCATAATATATTGGTTTCTATTTTTTTATTGTCTTTTATTTCTTGAAGGATACCTTTTCATTTTCAGTAGTCTTCTTTGCCATGCCGGTTCAGTACTAGTCCTTCTCGTGTCTGATCTGATAGCTGGTGTGCACTTGTTCTGAGCTTCAGCATAAAGTCTAAGTAACCTCTAGGCCTCAGGCAAGCATTTAACCCTTTTAGCTGTCCAGTTTAATTTCTTTCTAATGAGCTTCCTTATTACTACATCAGTGTCTTTTTTGAAATTAAACAGTAGTGGATTTTTTGGCTTCTGTTGCTCCTGCAGTGATGTTGACTACAGTTCACTACTGTCACTCTCGTGGTTGCACTACAAGAGTTAATACCCTGCACACGGATCTTGTGCTTAGCTCAGGGCCAAGGTAAGACTCGTCTCTTCCCGCAGGATTTTCCTGGCAGAGGCAGGTATTTATTGTGCCTGAAAATGTGCTTTCAGCATCACGTCCCAGTGACGCTTATCCAGTTGATAAAAGGCTGATTGAAGAAGCTTCACGGCTTTTGCAGCTGCTGTTCTCACACTCTCTGCGATCTTTCTTCGCCAGCCCCTCTGGCTGGGCAGGCAGCAACGCACCTCTAACATAGCACTTTCCTTAATGAGGCCTGTCATGTCAGTCGACAAATATTTTGTCGTTTTTCAATAGACTTAAACTGAGACTAAGCTTCCTCCACCGTATAGTTGTCATTCTATCTGCATGACCCCCTCCCATCTTCTTAAATAATTGGCACCCTGATATTACAGTGGGCAACTATAATCTTCCCTCTACTGCATTTCTAGGATCTCTGTTATGTCAATATTTATACACAAAACCAGGGACTTTGGTTCCCCCACCCTACTCAGGCTGCTAGCGGTTACAGAGAAGCACATGTGTGCCTGAGAGGTAGGTAACAAATAACACCCAGAGCAATCTGGGGCTTGTGCAGAACCGCTGCCATGAGGGTACTGCATCACTGGAGCTCTGCATTTCCTAGGGACCTGGTGGTGGCAGCTGCTCTCAGAAGTAACACCCTGACTCAAACTTGCAAAGAACTCACAGTGTGATTCATACCCAGGCTAGATTATATGCTGATTTTATGTTTCGTTTTTAAAGTTCCCTGAAAGACAGTACTCTGGGGATTGTACAGCATACCCTACTGTGGTGAGAAAGGTTTCTAGTAACTGAGGTGAGCCAGGGAAAAGTAATCAACACCTTTTCCCCCTATTACAAATACACACACACACACGCTCCTATGAGTAACTTTTTTGTTTGTTTGTTTAGAAAAAGTTAATCCTCCTCCTGCGAATCTTCTCCTCTTTCTGAACTCCTCAAGACCCAGCTGCATTTTCTGTAAGGTTTTATGCCCTATTTGACCCTTTCAAACTCACTTGCAAAAAATCTGGAATGCTGAGGAGTGGGTGTTAAAATCTTGTCTGTTTCCTTCCTGCTTTAATAAATGAGTTAAAAGGGAAGGCTTTGTAGCTGACAGGATACTTTGGAGGAGGAAGGAATTCCAGTGATCCCTTTCCAAACAGGCACCTGTACCTTTTCCATTCAGTTCCTTTCCTATTGCATGAATATGTATTTTAAATATATATATTATTTTATATATAATATTAAAATATAACAATATATTATTATATATAATATTATGTGTTTTTAAATATATTCTCTAAATTTCCCTTGTTCAGTCTCTGACCAAAAAGTAAGTCACAGGTTTTCAAATTACTTAGAACCAACTTGTTGAAAACAAAATTGCAGGGAAAAAAAATCACAAAAAGAGAGAGAAAACTGCAGGTACCAGGGAAGAAAATAGAATTATGCCATGCATATTTATAAAGACAAAATCTTGACAGATATAAACATGTGTTTCCCTGAACTGGCTCCCCTTTGACCCCTGCATCTGTGCAAAATTCAATTAATTCATATATATGTATGACAAGTATTTTTACAATGGGCAAGGAAACTACTATTATGTTTTCATTATCATCCATCATTGTGGTAATACCAGGCCAAAGAGACAGTATGACTAAAGCTGTGAATTTGAACAACAGATAGTTATGTAAGTGGGTTATTTAACTAACAGAGGCTCAGAGGACCAAATTCGTCAACTAGCTTCTCCAGAGTCAAGCAAGGGATACATCTCACCATCTTTTTTAGCCTTGTGATGCAAAAGGCGATGCTCTGCTGTAAAACATGCAGCCTGTCTTACGTCTTTGCTCTCCAGATGTTTATATCCAAGTAACATTTGTTGTTTTGCTATGTATTATAGATGTGGGGAGTTCTAGCTGCTCTTTGGCTTCTGCCAGGAAAAAAATTAAGCCATGCATATAAATGCAGGATATGGAATAATTTTAGAGTTACATAACATGTAACCATATTGCAAATCACAATTCATTTTATCTACCCTCTGCACAAGGGGAGACGGAACATTTAACTTACCTAATTAGAGGCAGATAGGCCACAGGGCTGCCCCAAATAAACCCTGAATAAACCAGAGAACAGTTTTCAGGTGATGCTGGTTTGTAAATTCCCAGCAGCAGTGGATCTCTGCTGGTGCCTGGAAGGCTGGGAGCAATGTAGGCACAAACAGGATCATGCCACAGGCTAAATAACCACACCATAATTAAACATAGGTCAATTCTAGATGTGTTTTGCCCCATCACTATCAAACACCTGAAATGTTTAATGTGTTATACAATATCCCCATCCCATGCCCCAAGCTCACCCGGCAGCTGTCGGTGTGCTCAACATCTCCTTGATATTCCAGACGTTAAAATTCATGTTTTTTTCACAGCTGACACCCTCGCTGGCAGCTCCTGGCCCTCACCGTGGCCCCGGAATGCACAGCCTCTGCTCCTGTGTGTCCTCCCCAGCAGCAGCCATGCCACCACACTGCCTGCAGGGAGGGGAGAATGGGGACAGATGGACGAGCCCCACTTTGGGGGAGCATCCCCCTGTGCCCCCTGGCTGTGGGGAGACCCTGGGGGGCACGGCCCTACAGGCCGATACGGCTGCCCCAGGGCTAGGCCTGGTGGCTCTCCACAAGCCTGGGGTGCCACTGCCCACCAGGCCTCCCTGCACTGCCAGGCCTCACAGCAGCCTGGGGGTCCCTGGGGGCAGCCTGGGGGTCCCTGGGGGCCTCCTGGGGCTGCGGAGTCCTTGGATCTCACCCTGGGGCTGTGGATCCCAGGACCAGGCCCAGCTCCGATCCACCCCAGGCCACCCAGGAAGAGCCTGCTGGGGAGCAGCTGGGCCCCCAGGTGGGATCCCCGGGCAGAGGGGCTGCCACGGGGCAGGGGGCTAGGCCAGGCTCGGAGCCTGGGAGCTCACATGGGAGCACGGTTGCCATCTACTTCGTGTCCAGAAGCTGTGTGGTCCCTCCTGTGTAAATACCTCTTGCAGAAATGCAGAACAATTTAATTTTACCCATTGACAAATGGGTATGACAAAAATAACCGGTCATCTAAACACTCCCTGGAGAAAGATTCTCAAATATGGTTTTACTGGAATTTTTTCCTTGTGCTTCCACATCCTCTGTCTTTAGGAATGGAAAATGGGCACGCTTACTAGCCTGTTTTTTTTCTCTTTTAATTCAAAACAATTTCAATACTAGCTAAAATGTTTGGTTGCTGGATCTGAAGATACTCTGTAAGCACTAAATCACTGTAGAAATAAGGCTGGTATAAATCCACGGATAGATTAGGGGAACTACTCACATTCCCCTTTATGCTCTTTTGGTTTTAGTATTAAAGGCAGCCTGGAGCTCAGAAGTGTCAAAATAATGGCTTTCTTGATGTATATAACTGGTTTCCTAATCCAATCCCCCAGAAATAAAGCTTTCATTTAAAAAAATAAAATAAAATTCTGGACTTTTACCCATAAAAAACTTACTGGAGTGACTTCGCTGCATTGTCTTTGCTTGTCACTACAGCACTAGGGCTGGAATAAATAGCTCAGATTTATCACGGTGGCTTATTAACTCTCAGCTGCATGGTGAGCCTCTAACAGGTTGATTTTCTAGGACCGGAGTAGGGAATCGCAGCCTGAAACATGTTCCTGCTTCAGGGATGGGGTAATGGCTGGGGTCTCTGAGGCAGCCATGGGCTGGAAGGCAAACCTTCCTCCAGAGAGCTGTGCTGACGGGAACATTAATGTTTATTGCGCTTGTTGAGTAAATAAAAACCTTGTTCTGCTCCTGAGCTGCCTACAGCCCCATTGCACAGCCTGGTGCATGGCGCTGCTGCCAAGAGCCTTGCTGTGTGTCTGGGTCCTATACAGCCCTGCATCATAAATGGTGATTTTCCATCAGTTTATTGCTTGTAATTGGAAAGTTGGCCCAGAACTCCCCTCAGAAGAGACTGTAGAGCCCTGTGCCCTTCTTTACAGCGCTTCTGCTGCCCTCAGGAAAGGATTTCCTGGTGCTTTGCACACCAGCAAGAAGGCTTGGGATGTTATTTTAGGTTACTACACAGAGCTATTCCTATTTCCGGTGTGGCTGAAGCTTCCTGGTTTGAGCGTCTACAAAGTTTGTGAAATATGATAAATGAGATTTTTTTAAATTTCCATATCTCCTGACAACGGAAAGAAATTTCCATAAGGAAATACATTTTTTTAATTATAGGTCTGACAGCTACCTCCAGTTCCAATCTCCCCCATCCATAACACGCTCCGGGGAGATTAGCCACGTTGCCAGGCACTGGCTCATAGCTCTCCTTCTATCTGAAGTAACAGACTGTGCTTCTAGCATTAGGGAGTGTGGCCAGATACTGGAAGCCTTTCATTTAGTAAAAATTAGCAGAAGCTGCCAGGAGATAGACAGCAATATATTTGATATGTCCCTCAATTTTTTTTTCTTCATAGTGCATTTCATTAGAAACTCAGGGGAGCTCTTCACTTAATAGCTTGTCACTCTCCAAGGGTGGTCAGAACCATTATCCCTTTGCCTGCAGATCTCTCCATCCACCCCGAGATGTCTTTTGCCACCATCCTGGCTGCTCTCTTCCCCTCACTGGGATGGGATCTTGGTCCTGTGCCCAAAAGCAGGGATGGAAAAGAATGAGAAATCCACGGTCTCAGGAGAGGTCATGGATTTCTGTTTGCCTCGGGTGGAAGAGCCAAGCCAAATGGTGCTGCAGCAGGTCAATGTGTCAGGCAATCACATGCACGAGTCAAGATGCTACTGGGAAAGGGGCAAACCCCTTGTGGGGCAGGGACCGTCAGCCCCACTGCTGGAAACACCACAGCAGCGAGGGGCTTCCGACCCGCAGCTTCCCGCTCCAGCATCTCCCAGCTCTTGCAGCCAGCATCACCTTAAATTTGGAAAAAGCAGCACCAGGCGCCCCGTCAGCAGCAGCAAAAACTGAAGCTGGTATGCAGGAATGTCAATTTGCCAGTGACTCACCATCTGATTTATCCCATCCATGCGATGCTCCTGCGGGAAAAGCTTATTAATCAGGTCTGTGTTTCCAAAGCAGCTCTGTGATTTAGGGTCCCCCATGACTAATGTTTTGGTGAGAGTGAAGTTATTATGTGCCTCAGTGGCTTCTGGAATGGGCTGACAGGCTGGGGAGAGGTACTGAGGTGGCACTGAGGGGCCTGTCACTGCCCAGAAGCCCGGAAAGGAAAAGCCCACTGGGGCTGAGCACAGGTGCAGGGAGCGCTGTGAAAATAGGGTGCTGCTGCAATATTCATAGAAGAAGGCTGGAGCCACATTGTGCTCAGAGGAGGGGGTCCCTCTGTCCGCCCCCCCATGCAGTGTGAGCCACTGACCCTCTCCAGCTGCCAGCGCATCCCCCCCAGCAGCCGAGGTACAGCTCAATCACTAATTTGGGGCTCCCTGTTGCCAGCTCTGGCACAGCGGTGGTTTCTATGGCAACTCCAGAGGCAGATGCAGGGATGGCTTCAGCCGAGGTAGCACTAGCCCAGGTATCCCAGGATGTTCCTCCCAAAATGCAGGCAAATGGCCATGTGGCATGTTGGGACAGATCCCACAGTCACTGTGCCGGGTGGGCAGCAGAGGTGATGAGGTAACGGCACTGAAAACATCTTGCAAATCCTCTTTTCTGAATAATTCCCAGCTTTCCCCACACCACGATGCCCATGGCAGACGGCGCAGCCTGGGCCCAGTGGTGTGCTGGATGCTGCCATACTCTACGGGGATTTGTCCTCCCATCTCTCTGGCCCTGCTACCCACCCAAGGATCATGCCAGCTGTCTCCTCCAAAAGGTCAGGCATCCGCGCTTGATATTTACCTGGACCTGTGAGATCCTTCTAACATTGTATCAGTGAAAAATCAAATCCCTCGCCTGCATCTGCTACTGTCGATCTCTGCTTTGGGGTGCATGACTCTGCATGGAGCCAAGACAAATGAGGCTCAGGTGAGCAAACAGCACCAGGAAATTGGGGGGTCACCCCCCCACTGGTCACACTGTGCATCCCTAAATGTCACCTGCAGACACCACAGGTACAGAGCTTACCTTCTCTTCCCAGCACCAGTAAGCAGGAGATGCAGTGCTCCTGCCTGGGGGAGCTGGACACAGCCGGATTGGGCACTCCTAGGCACCAGCCACACTCCATCCTTTGAGGCAGGGCTGTGGTGCTGGATGGGGCCCAGGAAGCCTCAGCATCGTTAGGCATCTCATCTTATTTCTCAACGTCCTGGCAGCCCTTGCATTCCCTGCCCTCTCTTGCAACCCAGCAAAGCACCTCTCCTGTTGCTGCCTTCCCCTGCCCCTGCAATCCCTGTGCCCACAGGAGGGGCCAAGCAGAAGCAAGGCCGTGCTGAGGCAGGGCAGCCGCTGCTCAGCTCTCCCTCTCCAACAGGAGGGACGGATCCCTACACCACATTGCTCTGCTCACCCTGGCAGTGGGGAAAGCAGCAAGAGCCATCCCGGTCCCACAGCACAGGGTCCTGCCAGGGAAGGGCTCACTGGGGTCTCCCTTGGGAGGGGGTTTTCCTACAGGCTCTGGCACGCCCCTGCCCAGGGCAGGATAACCAGGGACAACACAACTCCAGCAGGGTAAAATTCCACGTGTTTCATTTATTTGAGGTGCTATGTCACCTCCTAGGCACTGAGCTACAGGGCACCTCTGTGCTACATCAGACATTGACTGGGTCTACGACGACACAGCACTCACTGCTACACACACGGCACGGACATGCCGTGGCACGGATGGGGCCGGATGGGGCAGTGCAGCCAGCGACGGTCCTGCCACCGCTGCTCCCTCCATGCTGCTGGCCACAGCCCTCCCACCAGGCAGGATTTTGCCCGGGGCTCCACTGCCACAGCGCCGCAGGAGCCAAGAGGGGTTTCCGAAGCATGGCAAGAAACCATGGCTGCTCCGGCGCTTGGCGTCATGGGACAGCAGCTCCCCAGAGCTGGGTCACCCACACGCACAGATGCTTACACACCCCGTCCCCATCTTCAGGCACTTGGTGCTCAGCTGGGGCTGGTCCCTGGGGCCCTGGTCAGGGTGCCTCGCGCAGGCACAGTGCCTCAACAGCACCGCTGGGACCCTGGGCCACCCCACCAACAATGAAGAGCAGGCTGGGTGCCGGGCAGCTGGAGCAGGAGCAGCGGCCAGTGGGCATGGGGGGCAGTGGCTCCCACTTCTTCTGTGAGAGGCTGAACCCTTCCACCGAGTCCAGTGGGCAGGACTGGTTCCCTGTGGGAGACAGAAGGGCATCAGCTCCACCACAGCCCTCCCCAAACCCCAGGATATGCCTTTCCCTCTTCACACATCTCTGATGCCCCAGCAGCAGCCGGTCCCCGAGCCCTGGGCTGCAGGGGCTCTGCGATCCCAGAGGCAATTAGCAGGGGCACAAGAGGATTAGTGGTGTCCCTGCAGGGAAGGATACTGGCACTGACGCTGCACTGCTGGCTCTGCCCCCGCATCCATCACCGGGGGATAAGGGAAGGCAGTTCCAGCTGTAGCAGGGCTCAGAAGCAATGCCACGCCACAAGGATCTGGCCAGCACCGCTCGCCTTCGCCATCACCTTCTTCTGCCCTGCAGCAGGAGGTCCACCTCAGCCCGGGTGAGCCCAGTGGGGCTGGCAGCACTCACTGCAGGGCTGGAGGTGCCACAGACAGTGCCGGGCTCCCCGGCCAGCCCTCCCCGCTGCATCCCTGCTGCTGAGTGACAGCACTGACCTTTCCCCAGCTCTCTCTGGAGAGGGACACGGCGCTGCAGCCCTAAGTGGTGGGGCTGAGCCGGTGTGGGCTGTGCAAGCCTGGTATGCTGCATGTGAGCTGGGGAAAGCCTGGCCAGGGGGTGAAAGGGGCAAGTGGCACTGGGGCCAGTATGCGGGGCAGGGCAGTAGTGTCCCCCCAGCACTTGGGGGGCACAGGAGAGATGTGGCTGCAGTTGGTGCTGTAGTACCCCCATGTTTTTGTACAGCCGACCTCCATGCTGTCACACAGGTCACCAATGTGCCACAAGGAAACATGGCCACACGCATACCCCTGGCATTACCAAGGCCACCCACAGCCACCACTCTTCCTCCCAAGCAGCCAGCCACGAAGTCGGCTCTCTTCTCCCTCATGCGGATGGCGCGGCTTGGCTTGCTCCATGCACCTGGGGGTGAGAGGGTGTGAGCATCGCCTGCTGGGCTCCTCTCCACACACTGAGGCCAGGACACTCCCAGGCTAATGGCTCCCTGGGGCTAGGGAGTGCAGGACAGTACTTGCCATGGGTGCAAGGGGCTAACACTCAGGGTCTGGATGACCTGTGTCTGTCAGGCATGGACACCCCTCACCAAGACCTAGGGAGGTATCCTGGACCCACAGAGGATGCTCCCACCCCACCCAGGGACACAGAGCTCACCCTGTGCAGGATCAAACATCTCCACGGTGTTGACGAAGTGGGGACGGGAATAGAAGTTGTGAGGCCCTGGCTGCTGCAGCCCCCCAAGGCTGAAGACGACGCCGTCGGCCATGGCGCAGGCAGCGAAGGCGCGGCGGCTGGGCACGCTGGGGTAGCGTGTCCAGCTCCTCGTCTCCAGGTCAAAGGCCTCGAAGGCGGTGACAGGCAGCTTGCCCTGCCGGCCCCCTGTGCACAGATGAGACGCTGCGGCTGCCAGCACCCCGAGCCGGCACCATCGGTGGGCTCAGCACGCAGGATGGGGCCCGCCAGCTGCAGTGCTGGGGTGGGAGGGCAGGACAGAGCCACCCTGGGGTGCACCAGGCCACTCCCTGGTTCGGGGAGGCAGCAAGGGGAGAGGGCAGGGGTGTGGGGGGATGCTCAGCTCGCTCCAGCAGCACCTACCCAGGACGAAGATCTTGTTGCCCTGCAGGAAGGCAGAGGCCCCATAGCAGGGGGTGGGCATGGAGGGCAGGGGCTGCCAGTGGTCCTTTGCTGGCTCGTAGACACGGACCAGTGCCTGGGGAGAGGTGTCCACACCCATTCCCCCCAGCGCATAGACAGCCCCGTCTGCAAAAGAGGCAGTGGTGAGAGTGGGGGGGCCACGGGCAGCACTGCAGGGCTGGGAGCCCCCACCCCATGCCCTCCAGGACAGGCAGCGCAGGTGCTGCCGAGCCCCACAGCCAGCTGCTGCTCCCAGGGTGGCAGGGGACGATTAGTGTGGCCACACCTGAGCCCAGCAGTGCCCTGACCCCGCTGGGACCCTCGCACCCCGCTCTCCACCCCATCCATCAGGCACAGAGCAGAGCACAAGGCCATCGGCTCTAATTATTCTCGGCAGTACCATCTCCCTGGAGACACCATGGCAACACAGCCATGCTGCCAAATCCTGCTCCCATTCCTGGTGAGGCCAGCACCCCTGCCCACTCCCACCCCTGCCCTGCCATCCCCTCTGCCCTGCCCACACTGCTGCTGCCTAGGGCCACGCCACGGCATCCCCAACCAGGGAACAGATATGGGCACTGCATACGGAGACCAACCTCGGCTCCTGGCATGCAGGCTGCCAAGCTGTGCCAAGGCTCGGAGGCTGCTCAGCAAAGTTTGGGCAGAAATCACAACGTGTTCAACACACAGCACACCGAGTCAGGCTGGAGCAGAGTGCTTGGCCACCCCAGTATGGCTCCCAGCCAGGGCAGCTGGGGAAGGCTCTTGTGCCCACACCACCCAGCCCTGGGCTGCAACAGGGCTGCTGGGCAGGAGCATGACTCTGCCATTAAGTGGCAAGTTCAGCTGCTGGGTGAAAGCTGCATCCCAAGCAGCAGCAGGATGCAAATCCCACCCAAGTGTTCCCCACCCCTGTATCCCCGCTTCTCCAGACAGTAGAAGTACCTGCATCCGAGTCACAGCCCCAGCCCTCACCTCTCTGCACGGCCGAGATGCCCATGGAGGGCTGAGCCAACGCTGCCTTCTTCTCCCACTTGCCCTCATCCACGTGGTAGACCTCAACGGAGGCAAGGGGGCTCTGTGCCGCGTCCACGCCACCCACCACAAAGATCTGCTTTCCCAGGGCGAGGGCAGCGGCACCGGCCCGTGGCGTGGGCAGCGGTGGGAGCGTGGTCCAGTGCTGGGCTGGGAGGTCGAGCACCTCAGCGGTGCCCAGGGCTCGCCCACCAGCCCCGCAGCCGCCCAGCACAAAGAGCTGCCCGTCGCGGTGCGTGGTGCTGCAGTACACGCGCCGTGTGGGCATGGCGGGGAAGGTGGCCCATGTGAAGGCGCCCACACCTGCCGCCATGGGCCGGCTCAGCCACCCCGGGGGTCCCCGGGCCCTGGCTCTGCTATGACACCCATCCGGCCCGGCTCTGCGCTGGCCTGGTTCTGCCCACCACCTCCTGTGGGGAGAGCACCCAAGTCAGCGCCCAGGCACTCATGGCTCCCACCAGCCCCAGTAAGACAGCTCCCCTCAGCAGTGACAGCCCCTGCTCCCCAAGGCTTCCTGCCTGCATGCCGGGGCTCCCTGCCCTCCAAGGCTCCCTGCTTCCCAGGGCTCCCCGCCTGCCCCACATGGCTCCCCGCCTGCCCCCCAGGGCTCCCTGCTTCCCAGGGCTCCCCGCCTGCCCCCCAGGGCTCCCTGCCTGCCCCCCAGGGCTCCCTGCTTCCCAGGGCTCCCCGCCTGCCCCCCAGGGCTCCCTGCTTCCCAGGGCTCCCCGCCTGCCCGCCAGGGCTCCCTGCTTCCCAGGGCTCCCCGCCTGCCCCCCAGGGCTCCCTGCTTGCCAGGGCTCCCCGCCTGCCCGCCAGGGCTCCCTGCTTCCCAGGGCTCCCCGCCTGCCCGCACCAGGCTCCCACTCCCCGGGGCTCCTGATGCACAGCCTGCACCCACCAGGGCTCATGCATCCCAGGGCTCCCAGCCCGCACCCACTGGGCTTCCCCACCTGCACCCCGGGGCTCCCCACCTGCACCCACTGGGGCTCCCCCACCCTGGGATTCCCCTCCCTGCACCCATCAATGTTCCTGCACCCTGAGGCTCCCTCCCTGCCCCCACTGGGGCTCCTGCACCCCGGGTCTCCTCACCTGCACCCACCAGGGCTCCTGCACCCCGGGGCTCCCCACGTGCACCCACTGGGGCTCCCATCCCCTGAGCTCCTGCTCCCCAAGGCTCTCTGCCCGCGCCCACCAGGGCTCCTGCCCCCCGAGGTTCCCGCACCCCGGGCTCCTGCTCGCGGGGGCTCCCGGTGCACAGCCTGCGCCCACCGAGACTGCTGCACCCCGGGGCCCCCTGCCCGCACCCCCCGGGGCTCCCGGGGCACAGCCCGTACCCCCCCGAGGCTCCTGCTCCCGGCGCGCATCCCGCAACCAGCGGACCGCTGCTTTCCGCGGTCCCGCCACACCGCCCGCACCCCCGGGGCTCCCGTCGCAGCCCGCCCCCCCGGACCACCACCGGCAGCGGGGCAGGGACCGCGGCCGCGCTCACCTCTCCGGCCGCCGCTCCGCTCTCCCCGCCGCTCCGCGCCGCCGCCCCGCGCCGGGCCCGCCCGCTGCCGGTGGGGGCGGCGCCGCGCCCGCCCCGGCCCCCCCGCCGGGCCCCGCTCCGCTCCCCTCCGCCCGGTGCTGCCGTGCCCCGGTCCCGTTCACCTCGCCGGAGAGCAGCCGCCCAAGGATGAGGGGCTGCAGAGACCCCTCGGTAGCAGCCGGGCCCCTGGCCGCACGCAGGCGGGGCCACCCCAGCACCGGGTCACGGAGCAGAGAAGCCACCGTCCTGCCCTGGAGCGGACCCCTGCCCACCACCACTGCCTGAGCTCGGCCCCCCTCTGAGCACCACCTTGCCAGGGTCTCTCAGCAGCGTCAGGAAGCTGCACACGGGTCCCAAACCCTCTTCTGTCACTTTGTCCCCACTTGGCTGAGCCCTGCAAGTGAACATGCTGAGAAAGGCGCCTTCCACCCACCAGCACAGGCAGGAAACTCACACCAGAAACGAGCTAGAAAGGTTTGCTTTAAAAACAGGCAGGAGTGCCATGGCATTGCTAGCTCTGCTGCGGAGAACACCACGGCGCAGGCAGCACTTGGGCACGCCACCGATAACACTGCGCTCACCCCGGCACCTGCTCTGTACCAGTCACTGGTGCGGGACTGGGGAGTGTAACACTGCGTGGCTGCTGGCATTGCAGCCGTGGCCCTCACATGGCAGCAGGCACCACGGGCGGCACTGCCTGCAGAGAGGCCCCAGCCAGGCAGGCAGCTCCCCAGTGCCGCCCAGAAAAGGGAAGTAGTTTCCCCCAGGGATCCCATCACACAGGCTCCCTGGATGCTTGTGCTTGGGCATGGAGGCTCCTGGCAGGACCGAGCAGGCACGTCACACACCAGAGAGGGGACAGCTTGAAGCAGGAGCCCAGCCTGGGACTTTGCCTGCCTGCACCAGGAAGCAGGGAGTATCCCAGTCCAGAGCCCCTCAGCCCTGAGAAGTTGCATCACTGTCCATCCTACTGCTGGCTCAGGGTATCCTTCCCTGCACAGGCCAGGTAGCGTTCGTAGTTCTCCTCACATCTCCTCACGCAGCGCAGGAAATAGTCCTCGTCGGCAATGGCCTCCAGCAGGTCAGTCTGCACCAGGCAAACGTTGTACAGCTCCGAGGTGGGAGCACACCTGGGGCTGCTGCTGCCCTGCTCTGAAAACACCTGCAGGGAGAGAGCAGTCACCGAAGCACTCGCACCCTCTGCGGGCAGCAGTGCCAGGGCTGTACCCAGCACAAGCACAGAGCCTGGCAGCAGCACGCACACCCTGTGGCACCTTGCCCTGCCCTCCTCCCCAGCCAGGCGCCTACACACTGGCTGTGGGGCAGTGGGAGAGGGCAAGGGCTCCCATCTCTAGCAGTGAAAGGTGAAGTTTCTCCAGATCTCCCCTCCCTCCCAGAAAGTGCTTTTGGTTCCAAACCAGCTTGTCACAAATGTGGCTGGGGCTCCCCTAAGGAACAGGCTGCACCACACAGCTGGAAGAAAATGGCTCTGTGGAGCAGCCAAGCCCCAAAAAACCTCTGCCAACAGCTCTTCCTTTGTTGCACAGGAGGGAACAGGGACTTCACCTTCTGATCTTTACCAGGGATCTGGTAAGATCTGCCTAAGGCCACCTGGCAATCTGTTTCCCTCCCGGCACTGCTCTCACAGTCACTGACACGGGGACAGCCCTGCAGAGCTGGTGACACAAGAGAAGGGGAAGCTGGCATCCAGCCTACCGATCCTGACTGCAGGACAGCAAAGTCCCAGCAGCGGGGATGAGTCCTGCCAGCGAGACACTCAGCTGCGACCCAGACCCTAGTGAGATCTGCTGCCACCATAACTTGATGCTGTCTGATCCTTGTGGGGGGAGCCCGGGGGCTGACTGCACAGCTGCTCCAAGACAAGCTGAGCAGCCCAAATGACCAGCCATGCTGGGTACAAATGACACAAGGAGGAACTCCTTGATAAGGGAAACAGACCGAGGCTGAAATCCAGCAAGTGGAGCTGCATGAGCCACGCTTTGGCTGCTACAGACATGCAGGCAGCAGCTGCTGTGTGCAGGGGCCTCAGGTTCTCAGCGGAGCAGTCTGCAGTAATTATCCCTGAATCGGGCGCAGCACAGACCAAAGCCTATTCCTGACAGGTTTGCTCCAGGCAGCAACAACTCCTGCCACCAGCTGCAAATCCACAAGCTGAGAGAGCTTGTATGGAAGGAAATAGCCGACGGGCATCTCATCCCTCACCACTCCCCAGCTGCCTGGCAAACGCTGCTGACCATTCACCGGCTGCCTCATGCTTCCCCCTCCCCGCCACATGGATGGAAACAGGCAGGGGTTCAGGCTTGCCTGTGCATCTGCAGCTCTTGTTCGAGCATTGACAGTTGTCCAACTGCCAGGCGCGTTTCTGTCTGCATAAATGTTCCTTTTCCAAGCATGCTCTGCCACAAACACTGCCCTTTCAGTTTGGTGCCACAGATGAGCTGCAGCTGCGTGCTGAGGCTGACTGGCCTGCCACGACTGCTGCTGCTGCCGGGAGCGGGGCTGACTCACCCCGGCAGAGCAGAGGTGCTCGGCAGTGAGCACAGGCAGCCAGCACCTGCTGTTCTCTGCTGATGGCCAATCTCACCCTCCCTGTGGGCAGCCCTGTGCATTGCTGCCACTAACGCTGGTGGCGTGGGCTGCAGCGACGCCGGGGCTATGCCTCGACCCCCCTTTGCAAACTCATGCTCATGCAGAGGGGGCAAAATGTGCCTGACTTCACCGGGGACACCCCCTACTGCAGGCAGCTGGCACCGGAGGGACCTTCAGCCGCCTACCTGTGGATGAACAATGGTGTCTGCATCGTCCAGCCGGATGTTGTCATCGATGAATATGTGGTGAACACTGGGATCGTGAGGGTCAATCCACAGGGGCTTCCCACCCTGGGAAGAAAACTGATTCCTGGCCCACCTGAAACAGCAAGCAGGACAAGGAGCAGTCAGGGGAGGGAGAGGGCGACAGGTCTTGGCTAAAGCAGGCCAGGCTGCACTGCGGGCTCAGGGCAACCTCTGAGTCAGGAAAGCAGAACGGAGACCATCCTGTCCCTCTGCCTGCTGCTGCCTCCTGGGAAAGAGGCATTTTGCAGCAAGGTGACAAATCAGGGGGTGTTTTCAGAAAAGCAGAAGGTACACCAGGGGATGGGGACCTGAGAAAAGCCCCATCAGGCTGTGCACTGGCAAAGTGGGGAACATGTAAGTGACAGGGGCCCCAAGAACATAAAGACATCAAAACTAAGAGCTATCCCAAACCAGGAGAAGCTTAAAGAGTTACAGGAGAGAAGAAAATGCTCAATTCACTTCCTCAGTGCCTTCTCACCAGTCAAAGTGGTCTTGGAAGCCTCCAATTCCCTGAAAGGAGCTGAAGTAATCATAAAGCTTTCTTCCATCTTCCCGGGTGGCCAGCCGCTCTGCTCCCCTTGTTAGCACCACCTCTCGCTTGCTGCAGCGAATCCGGCCAGGGGTGAGGTCCACAGGGAGCTGCAGGACCACAGAGAGCAGGAGAGCAAAGGTTTCCAAAGTGGACAAGTTGTTTTGTGCTGCACGAAGCAGCAGGGTAGAGACTCCCCACCACTGCAGCGCGGGAGGATGGCACTGGGGAGATGATAAGAGGAGGTGTGGAACCCCCCCCAGCCAAAAATCAACTCTTTTCCAGGGATGGACAGGAGTGACCTCCTAGCTGCACACTGCCCCTCTTTCTATCTCTATTCCCCATCAACGCTCCAAGGCACCAATGAAGCAGCTTCTGGAGCTCATTCGCAGCATTCTGACCCAGTGCGTTGCTGGGGGCAGCACAGCTGCAATCGGCTCTGAGCCAGGGAGCCCTGTTCTGCTGCAGGAGCCCCATTCTGCTGCAGCAGCCCCTCTCTGGGCAACGGGATGCTCTGTCCAACCCAGGATATCCCAGGAGGAGACCTTTCCTGTGCAGGATCCATATGCACATGTGCTCCCCTGCTGCTACCAGCTGCATCCCGAGGTGCCGGCTGGCTTAGCAGGCCGGCTAAGCGGCTCAGGAGCAGCCCAGCGTGGGGAGCTCCGTGCCAGGCCCCCGTGGTGCCACTCACCGCCACATCCCGCAGGGTGGGGAACTGGGGGTGCTGCCCAGCCAGGGCGCAGCTGACGGCCCGGAGGGCACGGGGCAGGTCTGTGCCGAAGGTCCTGAAGATGACAGAGAACGCCCTCCCCTCCCGGTGCAGGGTGTCCAGGAGGCGGAAGAAGGCAGGCAGGATCAGGTGGTAGCGCAGGTCCGGTTCCCCCTGCACCGAGAGGACATCGTGTGGCTGGCCCGGCCACTCCAGCAGCCGCAGGTGGCGGGCATGCAGGCTGCTGAAGCACCGGCCCGGGTCCGTCTCGGTGAAGGCGGGGTCCCGGCCGTGGCAGCGGTAGTAGCTGAGGGCACCGGGGCAGGGGGGACCCAGGGAGGGGCGGTCACTTGCCCACTGCCACTCGCCTACAAGAGAGGAGGGTGCTCAGCTACCGCCGCCCGCCCGGACCCCCTGGACCTGGCACCCCCACCCCTCCCAGGCCCTGGCACCCCCACCCCTCCCAGGCCCTGGCTCCCCCAGCCCCAGCTCCTCCAACACCAGTCCCCCCCCGGCCCCGGCATCCCCGGTCCCCCCCAGCCCCAGCCCCCGGCATCCCTGGCCCCAGGCACCCCAGCCCCTGGCATCCCTGGCCCCAGTCCCCCCAGAGTCCGCCATCCCAGTCCCCCCAGCCCCCGGCATCCCTGGCCCCAGTCCCCCCAGAGTCCGCCATCCCAGTCCCCCCAGCCCCCGGCACCCCCGGCAATCCCGGCTCTGGCTCCCCCCGCGCCAGTCCCAGCCCCCCAGACCCTGGCACCCCCAGGCGCCGGCATCCCCACCTCCTCCCCCGGCCCCGGCCCCCCGAGTCCCAGCCGTCCCAGCCCCCGGCATCTCCGGTACCCCAGACCCCTGCCCCCCCCCGATCCCGGCTCCCCAAGGTCCCGGCATCCCCGGCCCCGGCGCTCACCGGCGGCTCCGGCGCGGCCCCAGGTGACGGTGCTGAGGAAGCTGTTGAGCGCCGCCCGCGGGCCCTGCCCCGACACCGCGTCTGCCGCCACCACCGTATTGTTCAGGTCCACGTGCAGCACCAGCCGCCGCCGTCGCCGCCCGGCCCCGTCGTTCATCGCCCCGGAACCGGCCCCGCCACCGGAACCGGCCCCGGCCGCGCGGCCGTTACCTGGAAACGGCGCCGCTTCCGCCGGCCGGCGCCCCCTGCCGGCCCGGGGCTGCGCCACGGGACAACGCGCGCCACCGGCGCCCCTACCGCCGGTGCCTCGAGCGCGGCGGGGCGGAGGCGGGGCGGAGGCGGCGCGGCGGGGGCGCGGCCTGGGCGCACCGGGAGGGGGCGTGACCGAGCCCGTGCCGCCGCTGAGGGCGTGGCCGCGGCCCGCGGAAGGGGGTCGGAAGCGGAAGTGGGCGGTGCGTCCTGCGCTCCCCGGGCGGCCATGTTGGAGCGGCGGTCGTAGGGCAACGGCGGGCGCGGGTCTGGCGGCGGCCGGTAGGTTGGGGCCGGCTGTGTCCGGGCCCCGCGCTCCCGGGTGAGGGCGCTGCCGAGCCGCCCGGCTCGGCGGCCCCCGGGCGCTGGAGGCGGAGCCGCGGCGCTGGGGGCCCCGCCCCGGCCCCCGCCCCGGCCCCCGCCCCCCCCTTAAGGCCTGGGACCGGCGCGGGCCGAGCCGGGGGGGCCCGCACCCGCTGTCTGCATCAGTCACCTCCCCGCAGCCCCGCTGGGAGGGCACCGGCCTCGGGCCGCGCTCCCCGCCCCGGGGCCCGCCCGGCCGGCGGGCCCAGGGCGCCCGGCCAGCGCTCCCGGCGGCCCCTCCTTACCGGGCCGGGCCGAGCCCGGGGCGGGGCGGGGCGTGCGGGGGCAGCGAGGGACGGGGCCGCTGGGGAATGGGCATCCACGCCACCGAGGGGTGGGCCAGGAGGGGAGGCCGAGCCCGGGGGGTGGCGGCCCCCGCCGCGCCCCCCGTGGGTCCCCAAGCCAGCCCCTGGCCCCGCGGGCTGCCCCGGCCCGGCGCCCGGGCCCTGCCAGCGGCCGGCTTGGCCCTCGGAGCTCCCGGGGACGCGCAGCGGAGCCCTTCCCTCGAGCGGCCGGGCCCCGGCCTGCGCTGGCATCGCTCGGGCCTGGCGGGGGGGGGTCCTGCCGCGCGGTGCCTGCCTACATGCCGGCAGCGCTGAGGGTCTGGGGTCCCTGTGGCACTTTAGCCAGGGTGCGTCCCCCGGTAGTGTGCCAAGTGAGGGAACCTGCTGTGGGGTCGACAGACTTGGGGTGTGCCTGCCTGGGGCCGGCCTTCACCCCTCTGCAACTTGCACTGCACAAAACGAGATCAAGTGGATCGATGCTGAGATGTCCTGTCCCCGATGAGATGTCACAACCTCTTCATTCAACATCAGAATACCCCCAAAGGTGTCCCAGCTCTTCCTGGGCATGCTGCAGCCTGAAGACGATCCATTTTGCATCCTGTGGAGTGCGCGGTGTTATTCGTGCTTCTCTGTTGGTTTCTCTCTCTCTCTACCAGATCAGGATTAAGTTTTACATCCGTACTTGCTTCGCTGCGTCTGCTACCATTTGCTTGTTCACTGTGGAGGTGACAAATCTCACCACTGGCCAATGATGCTGGCCGCAGCTCTGTCAGAGCACTTCCCTGCCTGCCTCCCCTCCTCCGTGGGAGATCCCCCGCCTGTCACAGAACTGCATTATCCTCCTCCAAATCCCTCTTCTGCTGTGACGTCTGCAGAACACTTGACTGAGATTAGTCTGTCATGTGGAGGCTTTTACCCCCCTGCTGACCTGTGCTTCCCCCTTCTGTGGCTGCTTTTGACTTGTGTTTCTTCCCTGCTTGTGCAGTTGGCGGCGGTACAGGTGCTGCTCTGGGGCTGGCACTCCTGGGCTCTGAGGTTGTGGTGAAACCAAAGTTGTGGGAGGAATGCTGGACATAAGCAGTTCCTTGCTGTGTCTGCTCAGGCGCTAACTTTTCCGTCAGAGCTTTCTTGCCTGCACACTGCCCTCTGTAACAGTGTCTCTAACACCTTCTGCATTTCCATGAAAAGGATTTTTCACTGAGTCCTCCTTATTATTTTCAGAGGTATCGATGAAGCTAAAGATTTTATAACTTTTCAGTGCAGCATCCAGGTGCAGAGCCGGCAAGGCCACCAGCTTGGCATGAGAGGATCGTAGTTCTCCCGGGTGCATCACAAAGTTCTGCCTGCACTGCTCTTCAGTGCCTGTTTTTCATTTAAAGCAATAATTAGTGCTTTTGTCCCAGGCAGACAGCTGTGTGGTGTCCTGAGCATGATCCCGGTGTTGTCCCTCAGGCCACTGTACACTTGGCCTTGGTGATGTGTGTTTCCTTCATGCTGCTCTGCTTGAATTTCCTGCTTCCTCCTCACTTGGCAGCGAGTGCCCTTGGATCAACACCAGTTTGCTGTGACAGCAAGTTGCAGACCGTTGTTCAAACAAGGGAACAGCAAGGAGTGATGTTGCTTTGCCACAGCATTCAGCTTCAATGAAGCACAACTGAAATAGCCTCCAGCTCTGCTGTCAGGTCTTCAGGAGGATGCTGCAGTTTTGGCAGGGACTCAGAATCAATTTTTGGGCAGAATCAGTTAGGAAGCTGGAAAATTGAACATGGTGCTGGGATGGATTTGAGGTGCTCAGGCTTCTTAGTGTCGAGTTGGCTCAGTTGTGCTGTTCTCAGAGTGTGCACGGGGAGAGGGTTCAATGAAGGGCTGCTTTACCAAGGAAAGATGAGATCTGGTTACCTGAAGTTGGGGCGTGTCAAACTCAGACTGAAAACAAGCTGCAGATTTTACTGAGTTAACCATTGGAGCCCTTCATCTTGGGATGGGTTGGATGCAATTGCCTGAAATCTTGTTTAGGTTTGAGGATATTTCTGAGAGGTGTTTTAGTTTTACTTCAGAGAAAATTTAGTGATGGGATTTTCTTGATTATGCTTCTAACTTGGGTTATGCCCAGAATCTGACCCGATGTTTGTGAGTAGCCACGCCTGGGCTCAATGGTTTCAGGTCCCTGCTTAAAAATGCAAGGTGATTTCAGTTGCTGTAAGCTAACTGTCTTCTCTCTTCTTTTGAGGTGTCAAGGGTTGTTTTTACAGTCATTTGGACCTTTTTGAAGTGCCCACTTGCCTAATGCCATGAATATTGCAGTGAACAATGTGGAAGAAAAAGCTGTCCATTCCTGGTCGAGAATTTCCTCTGCGGGACAGAAAGTGCTGGAGGAAGCCCTCCGAGTCTTCAACCCAATGTCCAAGGACCTTTCAGACACAGAGACTCAGCTGGTGGCCTTCATTCAGGGCCTGAAGGAGGAGGGCTACCAGCCCACAATTCTGAGGAGTAAGGATGTGTATGGGTACAGCTCGTGCACAGCAGACATACCAAGCCACACAAAAGAGAGCACTCCTCACAACTGTGCCAAGGCCAGCGACTCTGCTAAGGGTCCAGCCAGAAATGCCGCAGCTGTGGCAGAAGTGTCTGCTTCGCTGAGCAGTGTTTCAGTGAACACTTTGAAAGTCTCTGCTCAGCCCATCTCTAAAGGGAATTCCACAAACCTCCTTCTGAGCTCCTTGAAGCAGACAAGATCTGGCACGTCCAAGGCTGCAGCAGTGGGCTTCCCTACAAGCATGTATCCTGATGTGTATCCAGCC
Organism: Falco rusticolus; assembly: GCF_015220075.1. NCBI lineage: Eukaryota > Metazoa > Chordata > Aves > Falconiformes > Falconidae > Falco > Falco rusticolus. Next base: position 13,556,254 of record NC_051190.1, read on the forward strand.
ATGAGACTGTCAGTGGTTCTGGAAGCTCTGGTGCCGCTGAAAACTGCCGCGTCCTGTTTGGAGTCCAAGTACACACAAGGGCATCTTGGAATCTTGCCCTCGGACCTTAAACTCCTCAAGGCTTCGGGTCCACTGAGGCGATTTTCTTCAGGCAAGACCACTAAAATAACAGAAGGTAAGGGGTACAAGCGTTTGATAAAGAAAGCACCAGATTCTTCCACCCTCGCTTTAAAGCTTCTGAAGGGGCCAAAGGGTGGAGTGCTACAGGAGAGCAATGCTTGCAAAGCCTCGGGAGTTCTCAATGGGAGGGTCACGGGCAGCTTGTCCCAGGGCTGCACCACAGCATCGCAGTCCAAGACCCTGAAAATCAGAGGTAAGGAAGCTTTGGTGGGGAAAATAGATTGGAAAGACAGCAGCACTCACCGAGAGAGTGTTGGGCAGAAGAAAAGAAGAGCTGCAGAGGCAAGAGAAGCACCGCAGAGGAAGAAAGCAAATACCATTCCTATCCGAAATAAATCACAGCGGGCTCCAAGCACTTTAAGCCTGCTGAAATTCCGGGCCATCAAGGTGGGCAACTCTTCCTCTGATGATGAAGTGAGGAGGAGAGCACAGAAGATTCTTAGGGTCAATCTGTCCCCTGTAATCCGAATTCAGCCCTTGTCCCACTCTCATAGCATCCCCTGAGTTTCTTCACTTTGTCACTTTTTTTGTAAGTAAGTAAATACGAGCCCGGCACCAGAGTGTGGAGGAGCTTGAGAGTGACTCTGGATCTCTGCTGCCTGGTGATGATGTGTTGACTAACCTGCAGACAGAGCAGCCTGCACTCATGCTGTTTCTGCCTGCCTACCACTGCTATGCAGAACTGACTGCAGAAATACGAAAACCTGTTCAGGAATGCGGGACGGTGACTCTCACCTGCGGCGAGCCGAGCAGGTTGGAGAGCTCGCTTCCCACAGGTGCTCTTCTGAACGTGGCAGGCTGCGCTGTCATGCAGGGAGAGAACATGGGACTTTCTCATGACATTGATGCACTGTGATACTGCTCTTTTTCAAGCTGTACATGTACTGGTTTTATTTTGAGCAAATTTTATAACTTTATTACCTATATATCTATATATCCATATGTGTGCATATGGCCCAGGAACTGTGGGAAGATGCACTTCCTCCATCCATCTGGGATTGGGTTTGATAGCTTTTGTTCCCCCTCCCCTTCAGCCACTCTTTTGTGGCACGGTGCCAGGATTTCTTTGTGATTCAGTGTTGTGACAGTCTGTTCTGGGCTCTCTTGAGAAGTTCACAGGCAGGCGGAGTTATAGTCGCTTGTTTGTCTCCAGAAACGCCAAGCAATTTGGAGAATTACCAGCTGATAGTTGACTATTGTTTCAATCATATTACCTCGGCGTGGGAGTGGAGGAGTGTTATGGGGTTGTTGCCTGCAAGTCCACCTGACGTCTCTAGGTGCCTCCTCTGTTTGTTGGTAGCACAAGCTCTAAACTCGTGGTAGAGGTTTGCCTCCAAAGAGTGATTCCTCTTCAGCACCCGGTGTTGCTCCACTGCAACAATGCAGAACGTGAACTGTGACCATTAGAGCTGAAGGGCTGGAGCTGTTAGCAGGAATTGCGTAAAGTGTCCAAAGTGTCCTGCCCACGGTGTAACTGTTTTGTTGTTTCAGGATGTTTCAGGAGCAGGTCCTAGGTGCCAGTAGAGAAGACGCGGGCTGTGTTTGAATGTATTAGATACATCCTGCTGTCCCAGAGCTCAGCAGGATATTTGAGCCTGAATTAAAGCTGAAAAGCGGAAGAGTTGAGAGGATATTTGCCAGCACTGAAACATAGAGAGGTTCTTTCTGTCAATTTCTGGGGGTGAAGCAGTAGGAGGGGAGGTTGGCACCACGTTGTGACAGGTGACAGCTTTGCTGTGCTGTTCTGGGATGTTGCGAGAAGGTGTGTGGCAGGTGTGAAAGCTCCCGGAGTGCAGGCTCTGCCCGTCCCCAGGAGGCGCTGCAGAACCAGTGCAGATGGCTGCGTTAGCCTTGCTGGCTGGGGGCATGCTGTCAGATGTGAACACAGACCGTGTGCTGGCGGAGCTCGGGTCTGCGCTTCTCGAGGAGGGATCTGCGAGCTCCAGGAGAAACACTGTGTTGGAGCGGTAGGTGCTGCCGCTGTCATCTGGCAGGGACTGTCTCTGATGAGAGGATCTGTGTTGGGATAATGCAAAAGCAGGACCTGGTGGCTCGAGGAGAGGAAGCAATGTCAGCTCTACACCGCTGTATGTTCAGATCTCTGCAGCAGTGGGCCAGTAATCTACTCATTCTCTCACCAGCTCAGAATACCAGTTGCCTGACCTAGTAATCTCTGTGGACATTGGCTGAAGGGATGAGCTCCCCTGGGAAGCCACAACTCCCCTGTTTCAGCCCCTCCCTAGCACCTGGCTGGATTTCAGTGCTTTGTAAAAGGGGTCAGCATCTGATCCCCAGCTTGGAGAGGAAAACCGTGGCACAGAGAGGAGAGAGGAGGTTCATGAGGAAGTGAGAGAGCAGGGAATGGGGTGTCCCATGGCACAAGAGGGATTCTCCCCCTTCATCCAGGTAGAGCAAGGCGGAGGTTTCCCTTGCTGGGTGATTGCAGGCTCTGAATCACGCACTCAGGTTCTGTGTGGTTTTACTGTGCGTATCTGAGTTGCTGTTGGTGATCATAACTTGCAGTGTTTGAGACTGACCTGTGAATGCCGCTCGTTGGCTGCAGAGGAGGAAATATTTTCTTCTGCTTCTGTGTTTTAAAATGCCCTGGCACAGAGTTCCCTGTCCTGACGTGATGCTGGATGAACAGGGATCCTCCATCACTGTTAACTGGCCAAAAATTGCTTTGTCCCTTTTGTTCCTGCTCCTTCAGACCTTTCTCATTCCCACGCTCTCAAATGCCAGGTCTTGAAGTCTTGCACTGGAGTTTCTCTTTTTGGCTGTTTCCTGAGGAGGGCTCTGAACTCCTGCCTGCGCTATTGCTGTCTGACAGCAGCTTCCCTTGTTCCCAGCCCCTTATAAGGGCACCAAGACCTGTCTCTGCAACCGCCTCGAGTGGCGCAGACATCCCAGCTGAGCGCCAGGCCTCTGGTGGGAAAACAACCTGTGCATCAAGGTCTTTTCCAACCTAAATGATTCTGTGATCAACAAGGCTGAGTTTGGGTTGAGGTTGCTTTTCCTCCAGCCTGAGTGGGAAGCTGAGCACCTGAGGCCAGCTTACCAGGCCACATCTCTCCTCTTGTGTTTCTTCCCCCAGCTGCACGGCTGCCTGCCTTCCCACTCTGTCACCTCATGTCTTTCACGGCTTGGGTCTTTGCCAGTCAAGGACTTGGCTTGTACTGTTGCTTAGTGTGTCCAGCAAAACATACTGCCTTAGCACTACCATGCCTTTCCCAGCACCGAGCGGAGTTCTGCGAAGGCTTGCTGGCAACGGCTCGCCCAGTGTCCTTCCCAGGCCACCAGCTAAAGGTTTTCTGCTCCACAGGGAGAGACAAGCGTTAGAAACACTTCTGTGTCACTGAGGCTCTTGCCAGGGAAGTGAGCACCCTGTAACTGTGCTCAAGGGCTTGCCTGTCATCAGTCCAGTTCCTGTCAGCTCTTCTGCACGCCTCTAACAGACCACAGGGCCCCTGAGCTACTGGACAGTGCTGGAGCTCAATTCTCTGCCCTCCTGATTTCTCCACTTCTCCCTCCCAGGTGATTTGGGAACTTGGCTGGAAGGATTGCAGCTTGTTATTCACAGAGGGGCTTTACAGCCCCTGATGTCAATGTCGGCAACTGCTGCCTGTCATCCAGTGCTGGCAGACAGGGTGCCTGCAGCCTGGTGGTGGTTTTCTCCACCATCGTTCACCTCGTCGCCGGGTGCAGGTGCTCCTGGTGTCCTGGGCTTTTGACACTCATGGGCAGGAGGCTATAGAAAGGGCTGTGCTGTGGACGCTGCTGTCTGGTGTTTGGGGAAGATGAAGGGCTTGATCAAACCAGACCTGCCTAAGACCTAATGTAACCAGAGATCTCCCTCTAGATGTTGCTTCCACCCCATGTTATCCTGTGACAGCAGAGTAATACTTGCCTCCCAAGGATCTGTACAGCAGTAACTGGCAGGGCACACAGAAATGCGTTGCCTGGAGTGCTGCAGTCTCTGTTGAGCGTGCTGTATGCAGGTTGTTCAGACCTGTTTCTGTATTAGTCACTTTGAATTCATCCAAGTGCCTAACCTGGCCTATGCTGTTCCTGGGCACCGTGACAGCTGAGCGCTTTGGAGACTCTCTTAGGAATGCTTTTACTGCATGGATCTCTGCCACTGTCACTTCTCAAAATTTTTCAGCCAGTGGTCAAAGGGCTGTTCTTCCAACTGATTTTATGGAAATAATTTCTCCTTTTATTCAGCTGCCAAGAAGCAAGAGTTGATGCTTTGCCTCCACCAGACAAGGTCTTTGAGCTTCCTGTGTGCTTCAGATGTCCGTCAGTGAGGTCCATGGGGAGAGCAGCTTGTCTGGCAGGCAGCTGAAGGGGAAGGTGACATCAGATACCAGTTGAAATCACATTGTTAATTGGTGGAAGTGTTTTGAAGCTCATGTCCACTGTGATCAGATTTCACCATCTGCCACTACTTTTAGTTGGAGAAGTTCCTGCTTGGCCTCTTCCCGATGAACCGTGTAGCGTGGTGCTGCTGCTTCCAAACTGCATCCCCTCGCAAAGCCAGCTGCCATAGCGATCCTTGTACAGAATTTCTTAAGCACTTTTCTGCAAAATAAGAAGGGATTATTTTGTTACTCCCGTTTTGTAGCCCACTGGTGGTTATTTCAGTGTGAGGAGGAGGTGCGCTCCCTGCAGCATTGTGACCACTCAGCTGGCTGGATTCTTCTCAGACCAGGGCATCACCCACCTGCCTGCTGCACTCAAGCTCACAGCGCTGGGGGGCAGTGGGCTGAGACCCCTCATTGCCTGGTGTTTCCTCACACAGAGTTCAGCGAGTCACCAGCTAAGAGCATCGCAGGGAAGTCAGGAGCAGAGCAGCACAGGTAGGTGATGCAGCACATGCGGCTCTGCAGCCCTGCTCTGCAGCTGCCCCTGTTGCACTGCGTGTCCTCCAGCCCTTCCTCATACACCAGCAGCATTTCTCCACTGGTGGAGCTGGTGGAAGTCCCCTGGCTCCAGCTGTGGCAGGAGGGGCTGGGGGGCTTTGGGTTTTGGGCTTGAGCACAGAATTTGAGCTCTTTCAGTTGTGACTTGTGCTGTGTTTGCAGCCAGACCTTGCCAGCATGTGTGTGTGAGTGCAGCCACTCCAGCTGTTCTTCCCCCTTGGGTCCAAGTTCCCTGTCCTGCCTGGGAGCTGGGCCTTTCGCCACGGCACAAGGGACACGTGGGACAGAGAACAGGTTTGTCTCTCAGCTGCAGCTGGACGGTGTGACACGAGCTGGGCAGTTTCCTGGGCAGGAGGGCAGGTTTAGGTGGGAGGATCCTTGTTCCAGTCATGGTTGGCAAGGTTGGTGCTGGGCTCTGTGGAGCACATGCCACTCAAGCGCGTTTGTTGGTTTGTGTGGGAGTGACAGGTTTTGTTTCAGTCTTCAAAATGGCACTGGCCCGTTTGCTCCTGTGGTCAGGTAGGGACAGCTTTCCAGGAACCAAGGTGGCTTGAGGAGAGGACAGCTGTTCCGGGGCACCTCGCACCTTCTTGATGGTGCTGCAGCCCTTGGCTTTGTGAGCTGGGTGGGCTAGCACCACCCGTGGAGAGGGCAGCAGGGCAGCTTGCTCCAGGCCTTGTGGTAGGCCTTTGTACTAAAGAGCACCACACCTGGGTTTCCTTCTTCTCACAGCCTGTTCCTGCTGGGAGCTGGGTGCTGTTAGGAAGGTGCCAGGTGCCTCGCTGGCTGGTGGAGCAGAGATCTTGTCCCAGAAGGCAGGAGAGCCAGCCCTCATCACTAGGTCAGCCCCGAGTGTTGAGTGAACTGTGTCTGTAGGTGTGACACCGCTAGCACTCGCAGCTTGGCCAGCTGCTGCCTCCAAAGCCATGGTGCTGAGTTTGCTTAGGAAGGCTGAGGAGGTCTGCTGATGAAATGAGAAGCTGGGATTTGGGGAAACCAAAGACGCCAGCGGTGCCTGGCCAGCCAGCTTCTGCTTCTGCTGCAGGAGATCTACAAACAGAGGAGCCGGGTCTGTGGCATACCATAGCACTGCCTCCACTCTGTCCCCTGGGCCATAGCACTGCCTCCACTCTGTCCCCTGGGCCATAGCACTGCCTCCACTCTGTTCCCGCCCAGCTGACGGAGCCTGTCCTGCCCTGTCTGGCAGCACTACACAGGCACTGGTGCGGCAGGCTCTGGGGCACAGGTGAGGGATGCCCTGTTAGAGCGGGTGCCCCTCCTAACCCTAACCCTCCATCCTTCATCAGTTGCACAAACCGGCCTTGTTTGGGTGGCCATGGGGAAGGTCAGCTGCTCCCTGGCTTGCAGAGCCCCCCCCATGCATGCCAAGTTGTACCCCTGGATGCCCTCGCAGGGCAGGTAGCACTTCCTATGTGAGCATCTGAAATACCTTCCCCTGTGGGACTGAGGCTTTGCCCCAGGGAGTCCCTTAAAGGCCTTATTATCATCTGGGACTCTCTCCTTGTTGTCTTAATTAGCCCTTTCTGTTCCTGTTGCTACAGGCAGCCTCTGTGAGAGTCTGGTGATTCCCACAGACAGTCAGGCACACAGTGCTGTTGTAAAAGAGAAGGTGCTGCAAAGCTGCCCCCAGAAATACCTCCCCTCCTGCCCCTGCTCCGCCACACTGCCCAGGCCTGGGACGGGACACGACGAGTGTCAGTGTCTGCATTTGTGGTGGGGAAGGCACGGCCGTGTGCTCTTCCTGCCTCCTGGTGCAGAACTCCTGAGGAGCAGCATTTCCCGAGCAGAGGCACAGCGGGTGCTCTGAGGGACGGGGGGGGTTCTGGGTGGGCACTGACTGACCTCTGCCAACCATCGTCTCTAGGAGAGCCCGTCTCCACGCTGCAGCGTGACTGACCTGCTCCAACTGGGACCGGTGCTGCCGGTTCAGCCGTGGGCATCCCCTGGTGTTTGGGGATGCGGAGCGACAGCTGGGGAGCAGCGACTGCAGCCCGCGGGAGGGCGAGTAACAAACTTTTGTATGGTGAATTTACAACAACTGACCATCTTGTTCTTGAGTGAACTTTTTACTGTTTCATTTGTTTGTGTAGAATGTTTCTGAAGTTATATTAATATTTAATGTTGAATATGAGGCTGGGCTGCTCCACACTCAGTGTTGTATATTTTGGAATGGCATTGTTTAGTGAAAAGACAGCATTAGTATTATTCCAGTCTTCATAGGGAAGGGGATAAAAACCAGACTGTCTTTTTTTTCTTAAATGAAGTGAACTTTTTGTTATGAAGTCCTAGCAGGTGTCCAGCCCTTCAGTAAAATGGTGCTCAGAACCACCCAATGTGTCCAGCTTTTCTTTGGGCCCCGCCAGACTGCTCCTCCCTGGGCTCCTGCTCCTGGCACCGGCACCGTGTGAGCTCAGCGGAATGGTGTCTCCCATGTGCCCAGCTGCTGCGTGGGGCATGCTCAGCTGGAGACCACCACCGCCTTCCTAGTGAGGAAAACCCAATGAGGTTTGAAGTTACCTAAGGCCCATTAAGGAATGTCTGGCTTGGGATGTGAAATGCTCCAGAAGAGTGCCACTGGTGCTGTGCTGGTGTAAACTGGCAAAAATCCACATTCCAGGTTAGTTCCTAGAAACATGCCGGGTCAGTGCTGTGCTGGCAGGTGGTCTGCCAGCTCCTGCTTGGCTGCCCACCTTATGACTTCTCTCTGGATGTGCCCACTCTGCAGCCAGGACCCTGTGGCCGGGTAATTGAACAGAAATGCCATTGTTCTCCTGCCTGCGGGCTGGATCTGGTTTGTGCCACGGGGCCGTCGGTGTGCTGACCTGGCACTAACTGTGGTGGGACTGTGGCCCCGGGCAGACAGCAGCTCCAGTGCCAGAACTCATTCCTTGGGAAGGGAAGTGGTTAAGTGGTTTTCCTGCTCGCTAAGGAAGTTCAGGGAAGGCTTGGCCACCCGCTGAGTGCACTGAAGTTGGTCCAAGCGGGCTGGCCAGGCGTGAGAGGCAGCTCCGGGAGCTCGGCGGCTCTGCTGAGGCTGGCGGGGGGCCCTCCTCTGCTTCCCCGAAAGGCGTGAGCGCTGCCGCTTCCCACTGCTGTCCCTCTGAGCTGCTCAGTCTGCTGTGAAAGTGCTCTGATGGCTGCTGAAAGGGGCTGGTGGAGCTGAGGCCGTGTGTGCCCGAGAGAGCAGGGGATGTTCGGCAACTTTGAACGCTGACTGCGGCAGAGCTGCTGGCAGATCTCTGGCCGGTGGAGCTGCCCCTGACATGTCATCTCTGCGGACAGACACGGGCCACCCCTACGCGTTGGGCTATAGGGCAGCTGAGGGGGTTGCAGCTGAGTGTGGGAAGTCAGAGCAGCCTTCAGGGGAGCCAGGAGGTGCCTGGAGGGTGGGCTGGGACACCTCACTTGTCCCTCGGATCCCGCTGAGGATCCCTCCTTCCTGCTTTTACGTTGCTTTTCAGGGCCAGGGATCCTGTCACAGTCACCTTTATCAGGCCACTTTGGATCTCCTCAGAGCAGAATAAGGTTTGCTTGGCAAGCTCCCTGTGATACAGACATGCTGGCCAGTGCTAATGGCTCTTTATCAGCTCATCTCCTGCCAGTCCTCCTAGCCAAGGAGGTGGTGGTGCCTAGCCACCACCCTTCACCGCTGGGCACAGCCCTGCCCTTTTTCGAGGTTTCCCAGTGCCTGTGGAGAGCACGGCCACAGGGAGCTGGCAGGGCTCTGCCCACAGCATCCCTTGCCCCACTGAGGTGCAGGAGCCCAGCCTGTGCTGTCAGGGTGTCCCTCGGGGCAGGAGTTTTGGCACCTTCGTGGCCAGCAGCCGGGGGAGCCACTGCTTTGTCTGCCCGTGACCTTGCTCACTGGCGGCTGGCCGGAGTGCAGCCTTGGTGTTGGGAGCACGCAGCTCCTTTTCCTTCCTTCGGCCTTGGCTAATAAAAGGCACCATCCCTGCGTGACAGCAAGGTCTCTGTCGAGCCTGGCCCTGGTGCGTGGCCACGCTCCTTGCAGGGCTCCAGGGCTGTTGGCTCAGCCCCTGGCCCAGCCAGTCCCAAGGGTCTCAGGCAGCACTGACTGGCATGAGGTGAGTGGGCTCTGGCTCAGGGCACCATGGTGCCAGCATGGGGCGGGGGGGAAGCGGGATCCATCTGGCATGGGTGCGGAGGTAGTGCCGCTGGCTGCCATGCCACGCCAGAGCTCCCGGTACTGCTGCTGGAGACATGCCCCGAGCAGGCACAGATGGGCCGGTGCGGCACGGGGCGAGTCCTGGCCACGCAACCTGTCTTGCATGACTGGGCACATCCCGTGGGGATGCTGTGCTGGCCCCCGGCCAGCCTGGGCATGGGGCAGCACCGTGCCATGTGTGGGCCACTGCCGGCTTGTACCTGGCCTCCGCTCACCTTGGCTAACTCCGGGTGCGGGCAGGTCCCTCCCCTCGCCTGGCACGGCTGCTGGAGGAGGAGACAGGCGCTGGCTGCCCTCCTCCAGGAACAGCAGCTGAGCCCTGCCCGAGCCCAGCGGGCCGAGCTGGCCCACTCTGCAGCCCACCTGGGCCACCAGCCACCTGCCCGGCACCCTGGGCCCCTTGAGCACAGGTAGGAGCTGGCATGCTGGCGGGGAGCCCCGGGCACGGCACAGCCCTGGCGCAGCCCCAGCCCCAGGGGCACTGGCTGGGTGCCGGCAGCGGGGCGGAGGCGGCACCCAAGGACGGTGCTGCGGGGTGCGCGGGGAGAGGCGGGCTGGGTCCCCCCGCCTGCAGCGTGCTTCCCGGGGCTGGCACATGTCGGACTTTGCCCGGGGAGCCGTGGTAGGGCTGGGTCGCTCGGGAGGGACGTGGCCGGCCAGCAGCATCGTGCCTGTACCTGGGTGAGCTCCCGCATCCTGGCCTCCGCGTGGGGCATCCCCAGGTGGGGCGAAACCCGGTGCCTTGGCCCCCTGGTTTGCCGGAGCAGGGGGCACCCAGCCCACCGTGCAAGCGGCCGCAGGCGCGTTCCTGCCGCGCCGTGCCGGGAGCCCGGGGAACGCGGCGCCGCTGCTCCCGGCCCGCCCGGCGCCCCTTTGTTCGGCGGGGCCCGCCGTGCCGCCGGAGCCGGGGCGTGCCCGGGCTGCCGACGCCTGGCCGGGCGGGCGGCGGGGGCCTCCAGGCAGAAGGAATCGGCAGTGACATTCCCGTAGCCTGGAGACCGCCGTCCCTTTCAGCGGGCAGCCCATTTGAATAAGAATCGTGCACGGGGAAGGGGGGGGCCCTCGCCGCCGCCATCCCATCGCCTCCCCCGCCCCGGCTCAGTGCTGTGCTCCCGGCCCGGGGGGCAGCAGGTCTCCCGCCGCCCTCGCCCCTGGCCTTGGCCCCGCCGGACGCCGCAGGACGCCAGGTACCGGGGGGCGCGGGCTCGGGGACCCCCGCGCCAGCACGTGGCCCCGCACCGCCTCTCCCGCCGCCCTGGTGCGGCTTCGAGCGGGGCCGGGGCAGCGCTGCAGCCCCCCGCCGCCCCGACCCCCTGCCCCGGGCCGGCTCCCGGGCGGGGACAGGGAAGATGTGTTGGGGCAGCGCCGGGGCCAGGCTCTGATCCAGCGCCTGGGAGCGGGCGGTACCGGGAGGGAGCGAGCACAAAAGGCAGCTCCAGCCTAAAGTTAATAGCGGGACCCCGGCCAGCGGCAGGGACGCCCTTGCCCAGCCGGCTCCCGCACTCCTGGCTCCCCTCCCAGGCTGGCCCTGGCCCAGCCCTTGGGACCCCCCGGGGACACCAGTGACACTCCAAGGGATGGATCCACCCCAAGCAGGGCAGGATGGGGCGCAGCACAGCTCGTGTGGGTTCCGGGGGTGCGGGGCACAGCCGTGCCCCTCGGGGCTGCGCAGGGCTGAGCACGGCCGTGGGGTGGGCGCTGGGTGCCACCCCAGCGGATGTTGGGACTAAACTGTCCCACCCGACCCTGCTTCCCGGTGCTGTCCCCAGGTGCACTGCCATGCTGGAACTGGGTGGGTGCACCCTGGGGTGCATGGCCATGCCAGAGCCGGGAGAGGCCAGGCCCCGGCTGCCCTGTGCCATGCTGTACCCTGTGCCATGCCGTACCCTGTGCCCTGCTGCAGTGCCGTCTCCATGTCCCCCCAGGCAGAGCCCTCGGCTGCCCATGGACCTCCTGGTACTCGCTCTCCTGCTGGGTAAGCACTGACCTCGGCAGGGCTCCATGCACGCACGGTGGTGCACCCTGCACACCCGCGATACCAGGGGGCTGTGGTGGCCCTGGCACCCCCGCCGGGGCAGTGGAGGTGGTAGCAATGGCGATGCTCCCTGGCTGGAGGCAGTGAGGGCCTGATGACCACAAATCCCAGTGGGGAATCCGAGCTGCGCTGAGCTCTGGCGGGATTAGTGAGCGCCTGACCTGGCTCCTGACTACCCCCGGCACCGCTCGGTGCCCCGGGGCTGCCTGGTCCCCCAGGAGCACAGGCAGCCCAGCCCCCCGCTCACCCCTGCCGCCCGCTCGGCCCCGCTCCCTGCCCCCCGGTCACGAGGCCCCGGCGCTGCTGCCAGCACCTTTCCGGATCACGGAGCTTCGTGCTGCATCAGTGGGTCGGGACACGGGGATGGGGCGGGATGGGACAGCTGGGGGTGGGGTGGGTGATGGGCAGGCATCTGGGCGGTGCGTGTGGGGTGCACGGCGTGCCTGGGGGCCCTGGCACAGCCCCCAGCCCATGTCCTCACAGTCTCTGCAGCGGGGGTGCCAGCAGCAGGGGCCTGGCAGGAGCCCGACTTGAGTCACGGCTGTGCCCGCGGCAGCTGTTACCCGGCCACTGGGAACCTCCTGGTGGGGCGAGCCCCCTGCCTGAGTGCCACCTCCACCTGTGGGCTGGATGGGCCCCAGGAGTACTGCATCGTCAGCCACCTCCAGGTGAGCCCACCTGGCACAGCTCTGGCACAGGCCTGGCACAGCTGGGCACTGCTGCAGCCTCCAGCTGCCCGTCCCTGACGGTGTCACCCCCTGGCACAGGACTCGGAGAAATGCTTCACCTGTGACTCGCGGGACCCATCCCTGCCTGAGAGCCACCGCATCGAGAATGTCATCTACCTGACTGGCCCCAACGATCAGCGGACCTGGTGGCAGTCGGAGAATGGTGAGGTCATGGCAGCAGCGGGGCTGCCCCCATGTGTGTGCCTTGGTGCTGCACGGCCATGGGACTGGGGTGGGGGTCTTCCCTGGCCTCCACCATCACCTCTCTGTCCCTCTCAGGAGTGGAGCATGTCAGCATCCGCCTGGACCTGGAGGGAGAGTTCCACTTCACCCACCTCATCATGAAGTTTAAGGTGGGTCCTGCCCCATGGGTGCCTGGGATGGGGTGGGATGGGATGGGATGGACCTGCGGGGGCTGTGGGGCTGGCCCCCGTCTCAGCTGGGTGTCCTGCAGACCTTCCGCCCTGCGGCCATGCTGGTGGAGCGCTCGGCCGACTTCGGACGCAGCTGGAAGGTCTATCGCTACTTCGCCTACAACTGCTCCAAGATCTTCCCCAGCGTCCCTGACCAGCCCTCAGGGCTGGTGGACGAGGTGCTGTGTGACCAGCGCTACTCCGAGATCGAGCCCTCCAGCCATGGGGAGGTGCGTGGGGCCGGGAGGTGCAGAGAGGAGCCGGGGGGCTGGGGGGTCTCGGATCACCAACCCTTCCTCCTCCCAGGTCATCTTCAAGGTGCTGGACCCCTCCATCCCCGTGGCAGATCCCTACAGCCCAGACATCCAGGGTGCGTAGCCACGGGTGCTGGGGCTGCGGGGCTGGCAGGCAGCAGGGTGGGTGCTGACCGTGCTGCTCCCCCAGACCTGCTGCGTGTCACCAACCTGCGAGTGAACCTCACCAAGCTGCACACGCTGGGGGACAACCTGTTGGACACGCGGCGGGAAGTGCTGCACAAGTACTACTATGCTGTGGATGAGCTGGTGCTGCGCGGGAGCTGCTTCTGTCACGGCCACGCTGCTCACTGTGCCCCGGCACCTGGTGCCCCAGCGTCCTCTGTCCCTGGCATGGTGAGGTGCACTCAGCCACCAGTCCGGCACAGTGCCCTGTGGGACCTGGCAGCCATGCCGAAGTGGGTGCTCTCCCCCACAGGTCCACGGGCGCTGTGTCTGCGAGCACCACACGCAGGGGCTCAACTGTGAGCGCTGCCAGGACTTCTACCAGGACCTGCCCTGGCGCCCGGCCAAGGGCTCCAGCACCAACGCCTGCCGCCGTCAGTGCCCTGCGCTGGCACTGGCACCATGCTGTGCCTGGGGGCTTGGGGTCCCGTGGGCCGGGTTGGGGGAATGGGGATCCTGCATGTTGTGCTTGGGGATTTTGGGGTCCTGCATGTTGTGAGTGGAGGGTTCAGCATCCTGGGGGCCATGGCTTGGGGCTGGGGCTTGAGGGTTCCACGTGCCATGCTTTGGGGTTGGGGAGGATCAGGGTGCTACAGGCTGAGGTTTGCAGGGGTTGGGGTGCATCCTGCTGGGATGTGGGGCTGCGGTGTCTGCAGGCTGGGGCTTGAGGGGTGGGGATCGAGGAGCTGCATCCCTGGGTTTGGGGTGGGGGTGCTGCCAGGCAGGGGTTTGGGGTGCAGCATGCTGTGCCACGGTGCTGTCCCTTCAGGGTGTGACTGCAACGAGCACTCACAGCAGTGCCACTTCGACATGGCTGTCTTCCTGGCCACCGGGAACACCAGTGGGGCCGTGTGCGATGGCTGCCAGCACAACACCATGGGCCGCCGCTGCCACCTCTGCAAGCCTTTCTACTACCGGCACCCCCGCTCCGACATCCGCTCCCCCACCGCCTGTGCCCGTGAGTGCTGAGCCCCATGGCTCACCCTGGCCCCATGGCTTCCAGTGCCACCCGCACTGGCCCCACAGCTCCCAGTGCTGGCAGCTGCAGCTCCCTGTGGTCTCTCTCTTGGCAGCATGCGACTGCGACCCAGCGGGCTCGCTGGACGGAGGTGCCTGCGATGGGCACACAGATGTGGCGCTGGGCATGATTGCGGGGCAGTGCCGCTGCAAGGAGAATGTGGCCGGTCCCCGCTGTGACCGCTGCCGGCATGGTGCCTATGGCCTCAGCCACGGCGACCCACAGGGCTGCCAGCGTGAGCTGAGACCCAGGGATGGGCACAGGAGGATGTGGGGTGGAGGGATGGGGGTGGAGGGATGATGGAGGGGTGGAGGTGGAGGGATGGAGACAGAGGGATATGGGATGGAGGGATGAGGATGGAGGGTTGTGGTGTGGAGGGATGGGGATGGAGGGATGATGGAGGGATGGAGATAGAGGGATATGGGATGGGGGGTGGAGATGGAGGGTCGTGGGATGGAGGGATGTGGAATGGAGGGGTGGGGTTGGAGGAATGGGGACAGAGAGATGGGGGGTGGAGGGTTGAGGGATGGAAGGAAACAGGATGGGGAGGGAGGGCCATGATACCCGTGGGCTGCAGTCCCATGTGGCAGCCCCTCACATGTGGGGGTGCGTGCGCATGGGGGGCAGCATGCAGGTGTGACCCTCGGGGCACGGTGGCGGGCAGCTCCCCCTGCGACCCCATCAGCGGGGACTGCTACTGCAAACGCTTCGTGGCTGGGCGCTCCTGCAGCCAGTGCGTGGTGAGTGCCCCAGTCTGCCCCACAGCCTGCCCCACACCATGCTCTGTGGCCCTGACTCTCCGCAGCCCCATGGCAATCCCCAGGGCTGGGCTGGCCCCACACCTGCCCCACATCCCCTTGCTCTCACTGCAGCCTGAGTTCTGGGGCCTGAGCTATGACGTGGGGGGCTGCCGGCCCTGCGCCTGTGACTTCGGGGGAGCCTACAGCAACCGGTGGGGCCCAGAACAGTGCCCGGTGGGGCACAGAGATGGTGGGGGGGAGTGGGGACAGGGCTGGGGGTCAAGCATGGGTGGAGGGAGGGATGGGGACATCGGTGGAGGGATGGGTACAGGGCTGGGGAAGAATAGAGTGTGCTGGGATGGAGGGAGGGATCTCCATCCCCAGAGGCGGAGAGATGGGAACAGGGTTGGAAAGAGGGATGGGTGAGGACACAGCCAGACAAGGACAGATGGAGGGACAGGATGGTCACCCCCAGGTGCTCCATGGAGGATGGGGCTTGTCCCTGCCGTCCCCACCTCATGGGGCGGCAGTGCGACCAGGTACAGCCTGGCTTCTTCTGCGCCCCCCTGGATTACTACACCTACGAGGCTGAGCGGGCCACTGGCCACAGCCACAACCACCCCCAGCTCCCGGTGAGTCTCCTGGGGGACTCCCTGTGCCCCCAGCCTGGGCTTCTACATGGCTGTCATCACGCACCATGTTCCATGCATAGCTGTCACCTCATCCTACATTTGGCTGTCACCATGCCCTGTGCATGGCTGTCCCAAGCATGGCTGTCCCCGTGCATGGCCACCCGTCCCCTGACCCCAGCCCCACAGGGTGCCGTCCGGGCGGAGGTGCCCCAGGACTGCCTGGAGTATGACACTGGGGAGCCGGGGGGGCGGAAGGGACGCCTGCGGCACCAGCGCAGCCCCCCCCCGCATCCCCCAGCCCCGCACCCCTTCGCGCCGCAGCCGCCAGCAGCCCCCCAAGGTGAGCCGGGGTGGGTGCCATGGGGCATGGTGGGGCACCGCGGGCTGGGGGCGGCTGGGGGCAGTGCCGGGGGAGCCGGGGCCAAGCTGTGCCGGTGCCCTGCCCAGCCGGATGTGGAGGAGGTGGTGCGGGATGGCACCAGGCGCATGGTGACATGGACGGGCTCGGGGTTTGCCCGGGTGCGGGACGGGGCTGGCCTGACTTTCCGTGTGGACAACGTGCCCTACCCCATGGACTACGAGCTGCTGCTGCGCTACGAGCCCGAGGTGAGCGCTGCCGCGGCCTTGGCTATGGCCACAGCGCGTACAGAGTGGCATGTCCCTGATGCCACCTCGCCTGTCGCCACAGTCAGCTGAGGACTGGGAGGCCATGGTCAGCGTCAGCTCCCGGGTGCTGCCCACCAGCCCTCGCTGTGGGAACCTGCTGCCCTCTGAGCAGATGTACCGCGAGAGCCTGCCCCACAGCCAGAGGTGGGGATGGGGTGGGGTGGGATGGGATGGGGTGGGGTGGGGTGGAATAAGGGTGGCATGAGGATGGGAATGAGATGGGCATGAGGATGGGGATGGGGTGAAGAAGGGGACAATGATTGGGACAGGACAGGGACAAGGGCAGACCTGCCACTCTCCCAGAACTGAGGAATGGGGATGGAGTGGAAACAGGGACAGTCCTACCACACAGGTGAGGGATGGGGACAGGGACAACGAAGGTTGCCGAGTGCCGCTGCTGCTGTTCTCTGGCTGTCCCCATGGCCCTGCTGTGCCCATACTGTGATTCCTGCCTCTGCACAGGTACGTGCTGCTCTCCCAGCCCTTCTGCTTTGAGCCCAGCACCCCCTACGAGGTGACCATGCGGCTTCAACGAGCTGGTGTCACACAGCGTCACCCCAGCGCCTTCATCCTCATCGACTCGGTGAGGGGGGGGCCCGCTGCGCCCTGCGCCTGGGGCTTGGCAGGACTGAGGTGATGGGCAGGGACGGGGACCATGAGCTGTGGTGGGCAGTGACCCCTGTCTGGGGCTGCACTTGGGGTGGGGATGGCGATGGCGATGGGAATAGGAACAGGATGGGATGAGGATGGGGTTAGGATGGGGATGTGGCGTGAGTGAGAAAAGGGATGAGGACGTTGATGGGGAAGGGGATATCGATGGGGTTGGGGATTTGATGGAGTTGAGGTTGGCCTTAGGGATGTTGGTGGAGACAGGGATAAGGAAGCCTGTGGGGATGGCACTTTGGGTGGGAGTATCCATGGGGCTGGGAATGCTGATGAGATCGGGGATGTCAGTGATGCTGGGGCTGTTGACGAGGCTGGGGCAGTTGAGCCCCTAGCAGGGTCGGGGCTGCCCTGGGGCACTCGGGTCTGGCCTGGGAGCAGGGGCCAGGCCCCACGGCAAGGGGTGGCTGTGCCCCCCCCAGCCCCACCTCCTCTCCCCTTCCCACTGCCTGGCACAGTTGGTGCTCCTGCCGCGGGTGTTGGAGTTGCCGGGCTTCCATGGGGCGGAGGCGGCGGCGGCGCGCCGGGAGGAGCTGGAGCGGTACCGGTGCCTGGAGGCATTTCGCATGGCCCCCCCACCCCCCCTGGCCCAGGCCTGCGCGCGCCTGGTCTGCAGTGTCTCGGCCCTGCTGCATGGCGGGGCGCTGCGTGAGTGGGGCCACCGTGGGCAGGGCACCCTGCTGGGCTCAGGGGACGTGACTGGGGCAGCGGGCGAGGGTGCAGTCCTGCCTGGGGCAGTGGGTCAGGATGGGGCTGTGCCTATGGCAGAGTGGGCAGGGGTACCCGGGACAGTGGGTCAGGATGGGGCCATGCCCGTGGCAGGGTGGAGAGGGGTACCCGGGACAGTGGGTCGAGATGAAGCTGTGATGGTTGCAGCGCCCGTTTCAGGAGTGCGCAGGGGTACCCGGTGCAGTGGGTCAGGATGAGGCCATGCCCATGGTGGGCTCGGGCAGGGGAGTGGTGCCGGGGTGCGGGCAGTGTGTGGGCAGGGCAGCCCTGGCCCCACGCTTGCCCTGCTGCCCACAGCCTGCCAGTGCGACCCGCAGGGCTCCCGCAGCAGTGAGTGCCAGGTGCAGGGAGGGCAGTGCGAGTGCAAGCCCCACGTCCTCGGTCGCCGCTGCAACCGCTGTGCCCCAGGCAGCTATGGCTTCGGGCCCCTGGGCTGCAGCCGTGAGTATGGGGTCTGTGCCTGCCGGGCGCCCCTGTCCCTCCTGTCTGTCTGTCCATCCAGCCACCGGAGCCCTGTTCGCTGCCTGTCTGTCTGTTCATCTGCCCATGCATGTGTCCATCTCAGCTCTGCTGTCCTGCAGCCTGTGGGTTGGGTCTCGGTTCCTGCTCTGTCCACCTGTATTCCCATCCATCCATGCGTCTGATCCCCATGTTCCTGCCTGGTGTGGGCACTGCCCTGCCTTGCATTTACCCATCTGTCCATGTGCCCTTCTGTCTGCCCACCTGCGTGTCCCTGTGAGCCTTCCTGAGCCAAAGCCCGTGGGTTGGGCACGCCCTGGGTGCTGGCCTTTATCTTTCTGTCTGTCCATCCCTGTCTCCCTGCACCCACGTCCCTGCCCTGAGCCATGCTGTCCCACAGCCTGTGCCTGCTCCCCGGAGGGTTCGGTGTCACAGCTGTGTGATGCGGTGAGCGGGCAGTGCCGGTGCCAGCCCGGCGCCGTGGGCCGGCAGTGTGACCAGTGCCAACCTGGCCACTGGGGCTTCCCCGCCTGCCGGCCCTGCCAGTGCAACGGGCATGCTGAGGAGTGTGACCCCCAGACAGGCAGCTGCCTGCGCTGCCGCGACCACACTGCTGGCCGGCACTGCGAGAGGTGAGCCTGCTCGGAGGTGAGGGGATGGGACAGCGTGGCATGGCATGGCGTGGGATGGGAAGGGATGGATACAGCTGGATGGGATAGGATAGGATAGGATGGGATATGATGGTGTGGGATATGATGGTGCGGGATATAATGGATGTGATGGATGAGATGAGATGGGATGGGATGGAAACGATAGGATGGGATATGATGGGATGGTGGGATGGGATGAGTTAGGATGGTGGGATGGTATATGATGGGATGACATTGGATGGGATAATGGGATGGGATCTGATGAGATGGATGAGATGGGATATATGGCATGGCATGGATGAGATGGGATGGTGGGATGTGATATGATGAGATGGGATGGGATGGTGGGATGGGATATGATGGGGTGACACTGGATGGGATAATGGGATGGGATATGATGAGATGGGTGAAATGAGATGGGATATCACGGCGTGGCATGGATGAGATGGGATGGTGGGATGGGGTATGATGGGTGGGATGGACCCCTGGGGCACTCACCCCTTGTCTTTGCAGGTGCCTGGATGGTTACTATGGGGACCCAGTGCTGGGCTCAGGGCAGCAGTGCCGGCCCTGCCCCTGCCCTGGCTACCCTGGCACGCGGCACTACCACGGCAGTGCCTGCCATGCCGATGAGGAAGCCCACCACATTGTCTGCCTCTGTGCACCTGGATACGCTGGTGAGGGGCAGAGTGGGCGCTGCGCTGTGAGGACCCCCCAGCACCTGGGTTGCAGGACCCCAGCGCCTACAGCCCCCACCTCCCCACAGGGCCCCGCTGCGATCGCTGCTCCCCTGGCTACTTTGGGGCACCAGAGACAGAGGAGGGAGTGTGCCGGCCCTGCCAGTGCAACAATAACATTGACGCCAGCGACCCAGGGGCCTGCGACCCCCGCACGGGGCAATGCCTGCGCTGCCTGTACCACACCGCTGGGCCCCGCTGCACCCACTGCCAGCCCGGCTACTATGGCAATGCCCTGCAGCGCAGCTGCCGGCGTAAGCAGGGCAGGGTGCTGTGCCAGGGTTGGGGCTGTGTGAGGATTTGGGCGTGGGGGGGCTGTGGCGATGCAAGGGCTCGGGGTGGGGGTGAGGCTTGGGGTGGCGTTGGGGTGGGGGCAGGTTGGGCTTGAAGGGGGGTTGGGTTGGGTGCGTTTTGGGGGTGTCTGGGGGTTTGGGGCTGGGTGATGCCAGGGCCAGGTGAGGTTGGGGGGATTTGGAGGGGGTTTGGGGCTGTGCCTAGAGTCAGCGCTGGGCAGGGGACAGGCATTGGGGTTGGAGGGGGGGGAGTGCTTGGATTGGGGGGTTGGGGCTGTGTGTTGGTTTGGGGCCACCAGGGGATTTGGGGTGCTGGGGCCAGGTCCCAGGGGGCTGTTGCCTGGGCAGGGGGTACAGGCTGAGCCCCACGTGGCCACCCACCCATCCGCAGGCTGTAGCTGCGACCCACGGGGAACCCTGGCCTCACACTGCACCACCGGCACCTGCGCCTGCGACCGCAGCACGGGTGCCTGCGCCTGCCGGCCCAACGTGGTGGGCAAGAGCTGTGACCGCTGCGCACCCCACTTCTGGAGCCTGGGAGGGCCAGAGGGCTGTGAGCCCTGTGGCTGCCACCCCGTGCATGCCCTGCACTCCGCCTGCGATGTGGTGAGCCCTCCCAGCACCCTGGCATGGCTCCAGTGCCCTCCTGGTGCCTGGTGAGCTGCCCGGCTGAGCACACCACTCTTACTGCAGGTGACGGGACAGTGCCAGTGCCGGCCCGGCTTTGGGGGCCGAGTCTGCTCCCAGTGCCAGGAGCATCACTGGGGAGACCCTGAGCAGGAGTGCCGAGGTGGGGACACATCCCAGGGACCTGGAAGGCAGGGGCTCTGGGGTCATAGGGTGGGAGGGGACACTGCATGCTTGGTGGGACTGTAGGAACATGGGAGACCCTGGGGACTTGGTGGGACCCTGGGGACATTAGTGGGAGACTGAACATGGGGGCTCTGGGGAGACAGTGGGATACTGGGGAGACAGTAGAGTGGGACAGAGGGGCTCAGGAGATCCTGGGACACAGCGGGACCCTTCAGACATGGGGGACCCTGGAAGTGTAGTGAGATGCTATATGACATGTAGTGGGAGACATGGTGGCACCCGAGGGATATGGGGGACCTTGGAGACACAGTGGGATGCTGGGGACATGGTAGACCCTGGGGACATGGTGAGTCTCTGGGGACACTGAGTACATGGTGGGACTGTGGGGACATAGGAGACCTTGGGGACATGGTGAGACTCTGGAAACACAGGGGGATATGGTGGGATGCTGGGGACACACGGTAGCAGTCTGGGGACATGGGGGTCCCTCGGGAGGCTGGGACATGCTACCACCTGTCTCTGCAGCGTGTGACTGTGATCCGCTGGGAGCTGAGAGCCCGCAGTGCGAGCAGGCCAGCGGGCAGTGCCAGTGCTGGCCAGGCTTCGGGGGGCTGCGCTGTGACCGCTGCCAGCGGGGCTACCAGGAGGCCTTCCCCCAGTGCTCGCCCTGTCACCCCTGCTTTGGGCGCTGGGACCCAGCTCTGGGCAGCCTGCAGGATGGGCTGCGGCGTGTTGGGGCGCAGGCACGGGCGCTGCGGGAGGGGGGGTCTGCACCCCTGCTCAGCCCCCGCCGCCTGCGGGCACTGGAGGAGGCCCTGGGGCGTGTGGAGCGGCTGCTGGGTGAGGGGGGCAACCCTGGTGGCCCCCTCCTTGACGGGCTGCCCAGGCAGCTGGATGGCACCAGGCAAGTGTACACGGTGGGCTGGGGCAGGGGTGTACCTCTCTTTTGTCACCCAAAAAGGCTTGAGAACCCTCTTCTCCCACAAAGGATGGAGCTGGATGACTTCTGGAAGCAGCTCCAAGAGCTGGAACAACATCTAGATCAGCTGGCACAGGCAGATGTGCAGCACCATGACAAGCTAGCTGGGCTGAGCCATGAGCTGAGGGGTCTCAACCGAACCACTTCCCACCTCCAAATCCTCCTTGGCACCGTAGCGGCAGCTGGATTTGGTGGTAAGAGCATCTGGCGAGGTCTGGGGGGTTTGATGGCAACCATCCTGGCCAAACCCTGACGCTGGCACCTGCAGAGTCTTACCGCAGCATCCTGGCATCGGTGGAGGGCTCAAGGCGGGCAGAGGCGGTGGCCAACAGCACAGCTGGCAAGCTGAATGGGGCACAGGTGACACGGCGAGCAGCTGAGCAGCTGCTGCGGCAGCGGGGCGATGCTTTCCGCCGTGGCACAGCTGCAGCACGAAAATCCTTGCGGGAGGTGCAGAAACGAGTGATGGGACTCAGCATTGCCAGAATCAATGGGAAGGTGAGAGCAGGACTGGTGGGAGGCAAATAGGCACATGGGGCAAGATCCCCAAGATGGAGCAGCATGGGGCTCTCCCCCCATGCAGTCATGAGCTTCCATCTATACCATTGGCATCACTGCAGATTTGTGGGGTGCCTGGGGACCGGAGCTGCGAGCAAGCGCCTTGTGGAGGAGCCCTGTGCCAGGACAGTGCGGGGACACGGCATTGCGGTGGCACAGGGTGTATGGGGGCACTGCCCGTCTCAGCTCGAGCCCTGAGCAGCGCCCATAACACCTCACAGCAGCTGGAGGTGGCATTGGGACAGCTGGGTGTTGTGGCACAGAAGGTAGTGGTGGTGGCTCCATAGCACTTTTTGGGGTCTCCTTGTGTCCCCTTTGCATGGCCCACTTTTGCCCTTTTCACGTCCCTTTGCATGTCCCCTTGAATATCCCACTTGTGCCCTTTCCTTGCTCCCAAGTGTGTCCCCTCTGTATGTCCCTCTTGTGCCCTTTCGCAGATGTCTCTTGTGCCATTTGTGTGCCTCCTCGTGCCACTGCCGCACACCCCTTTTGAGTCCCCTTGCACACCCCTCCCATGCCTCCTTGTACCCTGCTGCACGCTGGTGTGTGTCCCCTGGCGTGCCCCTGTGCCCCTTTGCACACCCTGTTACTTTTTACAAGGGCATGTAGCAAGAGTAGGACAAGGGGAAATGGTCTTTAAACTGAAAGAGGGTAGATTTAGATCAGGTATTAGGAAGAAAATCTACTGTGAGGGTGGTGAGACACGGGAACAGGTCACACAGAGCAGCTGTGGGTGCCCCGTCCCTGGCAGTGTTCAAGGCCGGGCTGGATGGGGCTGGGAGCAGCCTGGTCTGGTGGAAGGTGTCCCTGCTCACGGCAGGGAGGTTGGAACCAGGTGATCTTCAAGGTCCCTTCCAACCCAGACCGTCCTATGATTCTATGATTACACCCCCTTGCATGTCCCCATCTTGTCCCCATGCATATCCCTTGCCCACCCTCCTGTGCCCCCTCCCCGGGGACACCCTGTCCCCCTGCTCAGCCCCATGTTCCCCAGACGCAGGAGGTGCAGGAGCTGGCGCGGGGGGCGCGGAGCCGGGCAGAGGAGGCGCTGGGGCGGTCGCAGGCCGCCCGCAGCCGTGCGGAGAAGGCGACAGCCCAGCTGCGGGACTTCATCCGCCGAATCAAGGCCTTCCTGGCAGGTAGCGCTGACACAGGATGGGCACCTGGGCACGGTGGGGCTCAGCGTGCCCACCCTGAGCCCACCCTGCTCCTGTGTCCCTGCAGAGGAGGGAGCGGACCCAGGCAGCATTGAGCTGGTGGCTCGGCAGGTGCTGAATATCTCCCTGCCCAGCAGCCCCAGCCGGATCCAGGAGCTGCTGCGGGAGATGCGTGAGAGCATTGGCCAGCTGGAGGGGGTGGACATGGTGCTCAACAGCACGGCACAGGGGCTAGCCGTGGCACAGGGGCTGCTGGTGCAGGGACGGGATGCCAGGCAAGTGGTGGGGGATATGTCGGGGTGACAGGGGTTGGGGGTCTGTCCCCCAGCACTGGCAGGGGCTGGAGCTGCCTGTGCTGCCACAGGGAGCGAGCGGAGGGTGTGAGGGATGAGCTGGCAGGGACACAGCGGGCGTTGGAGATGGCACGGGCACAGGTGACAGCAGCAGGGAGCGCGCTGCAGAGCACCAGGGACACCATCCGGGCAGCTGAGAGCAGAGTCAAGGAGGTGAGGGGCACTGTGGCTACTGGCACGCCAGGGCTGGGGGAGTGAGGGCAAGGCCACCAGCATGGCTGGGGAGTGGGAATTGTGCTTTGGGCATGCTGGGGATGACGGGGTTGGTGCCATGGAGAGCAAGGCTGATGCCATGGGCACACCAAGGGTAGTGAGGCTGGTGCCAGGGGGATGTGGATGGGGTGGGGTGGGTGCCATGGGTTTGCCAAGGCGGGACTGGCACCATGGGCACAGCAGTTGCGGTGCCTGCCGGCAGCCAGTGCCTGTGCTTGCCCAGACGGAGCGCAGGCTACAGGTGCTGGAGGGGAAGGAGTCACGGGCACAACGGCGGCTGCGGGAGCTGGCGCAGCGCATTGCTGCGCTGCAGGAGCAGAGCCGGAATGCCCACCGTAAGGCACAGCAAGCCAAGGACGGGGCACAGCGTGCCACAGCCACCTCAGGGACACTGAGCCAGGTGAGCTCCTGCCCTGCCCGGCTGCAATGCAGCAGCAAGGGGGTATGGGGTGCCAGGGGGGCTCAGCCTCGCCGTTGCCATGTGCTGCCAGGACCTGGTGCAGGTGACGCAGCGTTACGTGGTGCTGAAAGGCCGGGTGAGCGGACTGGCCGGGGTATCTGGTGGGGCCCTGCGGCGTGTGACGCAGCTGACGGCGGAGGCCCAGGACCTCCTGGACAAGGCCAGCAGCAGCAAGAGGAAGCTGGAAGGTGAGGAGGCAGCATGTGGTGGGGGCATTCCCCACCATCCTGACCCCGCTCAGTGCCCATCTCCCCGTGTGTGCCTCCTCTTGTCCCCCTGGGCATGTCCCGCCTGGTGCCCCAAGGGTGACGCGGGGAGGTGACATGGCAGGGGTCTGTGCCCTGAGCGTGCCCCCTGTCCCGCAGAGCTGGAGCTGCACTTCGGGGCCAACGAGCGAATGATGGCGGCGAAGGCGACGCAACTGCAGGCGTTGGAGCAGCGCGTCTGGGGGCTGCTGGAGGAGATCCGGGAGAGAGCCAACGCTTACGCCACCTGCTAGGGACAGGCGACGGGGCCGGGGACCGGTCCTGCCCCACAGCCGCCCGGCCGCCGCAGCCCGGGGGTCCCATCTCTTCCGCGGGCGCCTGTAGCGCGGCCGCGCCTTCCAATAAAGCCCTGAACCGCGGCTGCCAGTGTCCGGTGCCTGCCTGCCCGCCGCCCGTGTCCGGTGCCCGCCGGCCGCGCTCCCCGCTCCGGCCGGGATCCGCCCCGCGCTTTCCGCACAGCCCCGAGCGCTGCGCCCGCCGCCCAGCGCGGAGGGGGGCGGGAGGGACCGGGACGGGGACGGGACCCGGCGGGGCGGGGCGGGACTGGACGGGACGGGACCGCCAGGCACCTGCCGAGCGCTCCCTTTGCGCCCCCTTTGCGCGCCCCCGCCATGCGGAGCCCCGGCGCCCTCCTGCTGCTGCCGCTGCTGGCCGGTGAGTGTGCGCCCCCCGCAGCGGGACCCGGGGCCGGCCCGGCCCCGCCGCCCTGTTTCCGGGTGGCCGCGGAAGGGGCCCCGGGCGGCGGCGGGGGGGGTCCCGGGTGTGCCCCCACCCCGCGCCCTCAGCCGTCCGCTGCCCCGCAGGGCTTGGTGGAGCCCCGGCCCCCGACCCCCCCCAGGGCTGCGCCCGCGGCAGCTGTTACCCGGCCACCGGGGACCTGCTGGTGGGGCGAGCCCCCCGCCTGAGCGCCACCTCCACCTGCGGGCTGCGCCGGCCCCAGCCCTACTGCATCGTCAGCCACCTCCAGGTGAGCAGGACGGGGACCGAGGGCACCGGGTGGGGCTGAGTGGGACAGGATGGGGATGGGGACACGCACCACTGAGCCTCCTGCTCGCAGGAGGAGAAGAAGTGCTTCGTCTGCGACTCGAGGCGGCCCTACGACGCCCGTGCCAACACAAACAGCCACCGCATCGAGAATGTGGTCACCACTTTCGCCCCCCGCCCCAAGAAAGCCTGGTGGCAGTCGGAGAATGGTGAGCGGCAGGCGGGGGCGGCAGGGCGTCCCGGGGGGCTCTTCTTCCCTTCCTCCCACGCTGAGGAAGTGTGACTCAGCCAGCGGCTGCAGCCGCGCCCCTGGCCTGTGGCCGGGCTGGGGGGACGAGCCCCAGGGACCCACAGGTGGATGCTCCCCAAAGTCACATGTGCTGTCCCCAGGCGTGGAGCACGTCAGCATCCAGCTGGACCTGGAGGCTGAGTTCCACTTCACCCACCTCATCATGACCTTCAAGGTAGGTCCCAGCATGTGGGTACCCAGGACAGGACAGGACAGGACGGGACGGGACGGGATGGGATGGGATGGGATGGACCTGCGGGGGCTGTGGGGCTGGCCCCTGTCCCAGCTGGGTGTCCCGCAGACCTTCCGCCCTGCGGCCATGCTGGTGGAGCGCTCGGCCGACTTCGGACGCAGCTGGAAGGTCTATCGCTACTTTGCCTACGACTGTGCTGCTGCCTTCCCCCATGTCCCCCGCGGACCCCCACGCCGTATTGACGACGTTGTCTGCGAGTCCCGCTACTCTGACATTGAGCCCTCCACTGAGGGGGAGGTGAGGCCCTGGCAGTGCCCCAGGAGGGTCGGGGGACTCCCCGCTGCTCTCCCCTCACTGCCCTACTGTCCCCACAGGTGATCTACCGGGTGCTGGACCCCGCCATCCCCATCCGAGACCCCTACAGCCCTGCCATCCAGAGTGAGTTGTCTGCCCTGGGCTCCTGCCTGGCTGCTCTATTTTGAGCGCAGCTATTTTGGCTGCTCTCTCCCAGCTCTGAGCCCCACAGCAGGGTCAGGGCCAGAACCAGCCTGGGGGGGCTTGGGGCCCCCCTGCACCCTGCCCTATGTGAGCAGCTTCAGGTTGAGAGGAGGGGAATGGCTGTGCTGGAGCCAAGCCCAGTGCTGAGCAGTAGCTGTGGTGCAGGCTGGGGTCACTGGTGATGGGCAGAGGAGCCAGGCCAGACGCAGGACACAGTGGGTTAATCACCCAGGGCTAAATTTAGGCCGGGAGCAGGAGGGGAGGAATCTGCAGGGCTGGGCTGCTGGGAAGCTGCAGTCCCCGGGGAGCCATCCAGTCCTGCTGGGGCCCCCGGGCAGTGCCCATTATGCAGAGCCCCCAGCAGTGAGTGCCCCACCACCCAGAAAGGTGCTTTTGCCCGGGACGCTTGTTCTGCTCTGGTGGGGTCCCAGCCCTCATCTGCTGGGGGACCTGGAGAGCTCTGGCCCAGTGCACAGCCTGACCGTGCACAACCACATGCACGGGAGCTGAAGCGCCGCAGCTATGTACAGCCCAGCCTGGCCCTGTGCAACCAGGTGCATGTGAGCCAAACCACACACAGCTCTGTGCCAACAAGCTGTGCCATAGAAAGCCACACACAGCCCAGCCCGATGGTGTGCAGCTCTGCATGGACACCCCATGCCACCCACAGCCCCCTGTGGCCACGCACAGCCCACCCCAGTCATGCCCAGCAGAGCCGAGCCGTGCATGGACAAGCCCGGACACCCCGTGCCAATGCCGGTCTCTCTCCACCCCAGACCTCCTGCGCGTCACCAACCTGCGAGTGAACCTCACCAAGCTGCACACGCTGGGGGACAACCTGCTGGACACCCGGCGGGAGATCCGGGAGAAGTACTACTACGCACTCTATGAGCTGGTGCTCCGTGGAAATTGCTTCTGCTACGGGCACGCATCTGAGTGCGCCCCACTCAGCGGGGCCCCCGCCCCCGCCGATGGCATGGTAGGGCAAGCAGGCCCTGCGTGCCCTTCTGGAGTCAGGTAGCTGTGTTGCCTGGTTCTGCAGCCCCTCACCATGGCATCCTGGCAGGTGCACGGGCGCTGCGTCTGCAAGCACCACACGCAGGGGCTGAACTGCGAGCGATGCGAGGACTTCTACCAGGACCTGCCCTGGCGCCCGGCCAAGGGCTCCAGCACCAACGCCTGCCGCCGTGAGTAGCTGTGCCGGCACTGGCTCCTGGCTCGGAGACCCCGGTGCCGGGGCTGGCAGGCTGCGCCATGCCAGGGGTTTTGGGGTACTGCATGCTGGGGTGAGGTTGGGTGGGGACTGGCATCCTGCAGATCTGCTTTGGGGATGTTGCAGGCTGGAAGTTTGGAGAGGTTTGGGATTGGGGGCTACATACCAGGGTAGGGGGAGTCGGGGCTGGGGAGGTTTGGCACTGGGGGTGCTGCCTGGCGGGCAGGGGATTGGGGTGCAGCATGCTGTGCTGTGGTGCTGTTCCCACAGGCTGCGACTGCAACGAGCACTCGCGGCGGTGCCACTTCGACATGGCCGTTTTCCTGGCCACGGGGAACACCAGTGGGGCCGTGTGCGATGGCTGCCAGCACAACACCATGGGCCGCCGCTGCCACCTCTGCAAGCCTTTCTACTACAAGGACCCCAGCAAGGACCTGCGGGACCCTGCAGTGTGCCGAGGTCGGTGCCAGGGGGTGCGCGGCACCGGACAGGCTGTGTGGGGTGGGCTGTGGGGTCAGGGTGCTGATCCTGCCTGTGCCCCCAGCCTGTGACTGCGACCCTGAGGGCTCTCTAGAGGGTGGGCTGTGCGACGGCGCTGACGACCCGGCCCGCGGGCTGATTGCGGGGCAGTGCCGCTGCAAGGAGCACGTGGCTGGTCCCCGCTGCGACCGCTGCAAACCCGGCTTCTTCGGCCTCAGTGCTGCCAACCCGCAGGGCTGCCAGCGTAGGTACTGGGGCGGCACCCGCCAGGGTTGGGTATGTGGCTTGACCCTGCCAGACGCCACTGGCTCTCCATGCAGGGTGCCAGTGTGACCCCCGTGGTACAGTGGCTGAAGGCAGCCAGTGTGACCCTGTCAGTGGCGAGTGCTTCTGCAAGCGGCTGGTGACCGGGCGCAACTGCGACCAGTGCCTGGTGAGTGGGGCTGTGCTGGGGGCTGTGCACAGTGCTCAGGGCCATGCATGGTGCTTAGGGGCCAAGCACAGTGTTTGGGACAACGGCACCACAGCCAGGTGCTCCCTGACACCCTTGCCCTCTGCAGCCTGAGCACTGGGGGCTGAGCCATGACATCGCAGGCTGCCGACCCTGCAACTGTGATGTGGGAGGTGCCCGCGACAACCTGTGAGTCTTCATGGGGATGCAGGGGCCAAGGGGCATCCCTGCTGGCATCGGGGGTGATGGTGTCGCTGGGGTACCAGGTGCGCCGTGGAGACGGGACAGTGCCGGTGCCGCAGCCATGTGGTGGGACGACAGTGCAACCAGGTGGAGCCTGGTTTCTACCACATCAACCTGGACCATTACACTTACGAGTCTGAGGATGCTCAGCTGCATCAGGTAAGGGACAAAGGTGTCCCTGGGGGGGACATCAAGCAGAGCAGGGCAGTGGGCGACTCTTTGCATGGTCCCTAACCCAGCACGCACCACTCTGCCCTGCTGCCGGCTAAGGCAATTTTTGTGGTCCCATCTCACACCAGGGCTCGGTGGTGGAGCGTGAGCCCCCCACGGACCATCCAGCTTCATGGACGGGGACAGGCTTTGCCCGCATGCTGGAAGGCGGCTGGGTGGAGTTTCATGTGAACAACGTGCCTTTCTCCACTGAGTATGATGTGATCATCCGGTATGAGCCCCAGGTGAGCATTAGATGGTGAAGCTGGCGGTGGGATGTATCGCCAGACTGGGGGATGGTAGCGGGGAGTGCAGGACAGCATTTTTGGTACAGCCTGTTCTCTGCTGGTAGCACCCAGAGCCCTGGCAGGAGGTGAGGCTGAGGGTGCTGCGCCCCCGCCCGGTCTCCGCTAGCAGCCCTTGTGGAAACACCATCCCAGCTGATGACCAGCTCTCCACCAGCCTCCCCTCTGGTGCCAGGTGAGTGCCTTGCCAGGACTGGGCTGTGCTGGGGCTCATGGGAGGCACCCACCTGCCCATGCTCTGCTTTGCTCCTGCCCAGGTATGTGGTACTTCCCCAGCCTGTCTGCCTGGAGCGGGGTGTCTCCTACACCCTCCGCCTGGAGCTGGGCTGTGCCAATGCTCAGCAGGATCCCACCACCAGTGTGCTCATTGATTCGGTGAGAGGTGGTGGGGCAGCGCCATGGGGGATTGCAACCCTTTGGTGGAGCAGGATGCAGGCACAGGGGACACAGGGAGAGATGGGCATGACATCCCACTGGCTTTTTTTCCCCCAGCTGGTGCTCATGCCCCGTTACTCCTCACTGGAAATGTTCATCGCGGGTGACCCCAGCTCCATGGAGCGCCAGGAGACCTTCAAGCGGTACCGCTGCGCCCAGCCCTTCTACACCGCAGGGCCCTCGCCTGTGGCCGAGCCCTGCTCCAGCCTCCTGCACAGCCTCTCAGCCATCCTGCATGATGGGGCACTGCGTGAGTATGGCCCCACATCCTGTCCTGCACCCCATGGCAGCTGGTGCTCACCCTGCTCTCTGCCCGCAGCCTGCCTCTGCGACCCCCAGGGCTCACTCAGCGCCGAGTGCCAGCCACAGGGCGGGCAGTGCCAATGCAAACCCAATGTCATGGGACGGCGCTGCCACCGCTGCTTCCCAGGAACCTTTGGCTTCGGGCCCGGTGGGTGCCGAGGTGAGTGCTGTGAGGCTGTGCCGGCCCAGCCCGGAGAGGAGCCCAGGCACCCCAGGGCTGGGGACACCAGGGAGGGATGCTCTCTGCGGCCTGGGGGCAGACAGTGTGGGTGCCATGCCTTCCAGCGTGCCAGTGCAGCAGTGAGGGGTCAGTGAGCACTGTCTGCGACAGCACCACGGGGCAGTGCTCCTGCCGTGAAGGTGCCCACGGCCCACGCTGCGACCGCTGCCAGCCCGGCCACTGGGGCTTCCCCACCTGCCGGCCCTGCCAGTGCAACGGGCACGCCGAGGACTGCGACCCCTGGACAGGCAGCTGCCTGCGCTGCCGCGACCACACAGACGGCGAGAGGTGCCAGAGGTAAATGTGTGTGCCCGGAGAAGGCAGGGTGCTGCCAGCCGCCCTGGCCCCAGCTGACTGCCTCCCGCAGGTGCGCAGCTGGGCACTTTGGGAACCCAGCGCTGGGCTCTGGGCAGCACTGCCGGCCCTGCCCCTGCCCTGAGGGGCCTGGCAGCCCCCGCCAGTTCGCCACCTCCTGCTACCAGGACAGCCGCTCCCGGCAGGTTGTCTGCCACTGCAGCCCTGGCTACACAGGTGGGTGCCCACCTCAGCACGGTCAGTGCCCTCAGGGGTTCCCCATCCCTGGGCACTGCCCAGCACTCTGTGCCTGCAGGTCCCCGCTGTGATGAGTGTGCCCCTGGGTACTACGGGGACCCACTGCAGCCTGGTGGGCGCTGCCTGCCCTGCCAGTGCCACGATAACATCGACATGACGGACCCGGAAGCATGCGACCGGCACACAGGACGCTGCCTGCGCTGCCTCTACAATACAGCGGGGCCCCACTGCGCCGAGTGCCAGCCTGGCTACTATGGGGATGCTACACGGCACAGCTGCAGGCGTGAGTACCCATGGCCATGCCAAGACAGACTAGGCTCCAGAGCCCAGCATGGCCCTGGGGACCAAGCTGCCCATGGCTGCCCTTGCTCGTGCACAGTGCTGTGGGGTCCTCTGGGCTGTCTCCTCTGCCCAGTCCTGGTACTGCAGCCCCATCCTTGTCTCCATGCCCAGCTTGTCCCATCCCATCTACATGCTCATCTCATGCCCATTACTGTCCCCATTGCCATCCGCCATCGCAGTCCCCACTGCCACTCTGACTCTGTCCCCATCCCATCCTTATCCCATCTGTATCCTGACCCTGTCCCATCTCCATCCTATCGCCATCAGCTCTTCCCTTCCCACGTCCAAATGATCCCCACCCCTGTCCAATCTGTCTCCCTCCTGCCTCCACCCTTAACCACTGCCATCCTATCCCTGCCTGTGTCTCCGTACCATCTGCACCCCCATCCCCTCTCCATTCCAGTCTCATCCCCATCCTGTCCCTTTCCTCATCCTGTCCCCATCCCCTCTCAATCTCCCTGTCCCTGTCCCCATCCCTGTCCCCGCTCAGTGCCCATCTGGTTCCAGGTTGCTCCTGCAACGCGTTGGGCACTGATGCCAGCACCTGTGGGCCCCAGCAGTGCCAGTGTGATAGGCGCAGTGGGCAGTGCTATTGCCTGCCCCATGTGGAGGGCCAGAGCTGTGATCGCTGCAGCCCCAACTTCTGGAACCTGGGCAGTGGGCAGGGCTGCGAGCCCTGCGCCTGTCACCCCCAGCACGCCCTGACACCTGCCTGCAACCAGGTGAGATGGAACAGGGACAGGGGATGGTGGATGGGATGGGGCTGGGGGCATGCTGCAGCAGCGCCGGCCTCGCCCGTGCTGTGGCTTTCAGTTCACAGGGCAGTGCTCGTGCCGGCCGGGCTTTGGGGGCCGGACCTGCGCCAACTGCCAGGAGCACCACTGGGGTGACCCACAGCACCAGTGCCGAGGTGAGAGCCACACTGCTGGTGGGGGGGACCATGGCAGGCCCCACGGTGCTTTGACACTGCTTTTCCCACAGCCTGTGACTGCGATCCCCATGGCATCATCACTGCCCAGTGCCACCGTGGCAGTGGCCACTGTGAATGCCGACCTGGCATCTCTGGAGTCCGCTGTGACCAGTGTGCCCGGGGCTTTGCCGGTGCCTTTCCTGCCTGCCAGCCCTGTCACCCTTGCTTTGGGGACTGGGACCGGGTGGTGCAGGACCTGGCTGCCCGCACCCGGGCACTGGCACAGCGGGCCAGCCTCCTGCAGCACACTGGGGCTGCCAGTGCCTTCGGGGGCACCTTCCAACGGCTGGAGGAGAGTCTGGCCACTGTACGTGATGTGGTGGCCACCCGCAATGCCACCGCTGCTGCCGCCGCCCACCTGACACATGCCACGGAGGGGCTGCGGTGAGCACCCGATGCAGGGCATGGCTCCCGGGGTGTCCCCGGGGGTGGGTTGTCACCCCCTTCCCTTGCAGGCGGCAGATCGAAGAGGCGACGGAGAGGTTGACGCGGCTGGAGGGGGAGCTGACAGCCACCCAGGATGCCAACTTCAATGCCAGTCACATGCTGAGCGCGGTGGATCGGGGTGCTCGTGCCCTCAACCACAGCCTGCAGGACCTGGAGCAGCGGCTGCATGCCCTCAAAACCTCCAATTTCCTCGGTGAGCCATGCCACCGAGTCGGGCCGGGGTGGTGGGGCCATGGCCGGGGATTTGACAGGGCCCCTGCCACCCCCAGGCGCCTATGACAGCATCCGCCAGTCCCACTGGGAGTCGCGGGAGGCCGAGCGCTGGGCAGACGCCTCCAGCCGTGCTGTGCCCAGCCCTGTTAGCATGTCAGCAGCCACCCGGCGCCGTGCCGAGCAGCTCCTGGCCAGCCACCGGGATGACTTCAATCGCCAAAATGCAGCCAGTCGGCGGGCGCTGATGGACTTGGCAGCGAGGGCACAGGCACTGAGCCTGCACACACTCAATGAGAAGGTGGGACATGCGGAGGGAACCAGGGGGACAGTGCCCAGAGCCGGCCCGAGCCTGTGCTGCCTTGCAGGTCTGTGGTGCGACGGGCGACGTACCCTGTGCCGAGAGCCCCTGCGGGGGAGCCGGGTGTCGGGACGAGGATGGGGGACGGCGCTGTGGGGGTCTGAGCTGCGGCGGGGCCGCATCCACAGCTGACAGTGCTCTGGACCGGGCACGCCATGCCCAGGAGGAGCTGCGGCGGGCTGCCGGTGACATGGCCCAGCTCTCCCACAAGGTGCGTGGCACACGGGCGCTGGTGGGAGCAGGTGGCACAGCCGTGCCCCCCAGCCCTTGGGGTTGGTGCTGAGGGTCTCTGTCCCTGCTCAGGTAGCTGAGGCCAAGGGGAAGGCAGATGAGGCCCGGCTGCGGGCACAAGCGGCTCTGGACAAGGCGAATGAAACCAGGGCCCTTGTGGAGAGCTCCAACAAGGAGCTGCGGGAGCTCATCAGCCACATCAAGGCCTTCCTGAGCCGTGAGTGCTGGCGTGCTGGGGGGCTGGCCGCCCCTGCCCAGCCCTGTGTGGCTCTGCACCTGCACCACACTGCACTGACACTGCACCGCACCGCACCACACTGCATGGTCCCCGCACTGCATGTGGGCTGTACCACCCCGGCATGGCATGGCACTGCACCACATCACACAGCTCCTGCCCCATGCTGTGTTGCATGGTCCCTGCCCTGCCCCAAACATCCTGTGCCTCCCAGTCACCCCCTTTCCCCCTTGCCCTGCCCCACACTCCCTCCCCGTGGTTCTGCCCTCTGCTGCCCCTCGGTCTGCCTGTCCCCTCTGCCCCAGGGTGCTGCAGGGGACACACTGACAGCTCCCACCCGCAGAGGAGGGGGCTGACCCCGAGAGCATCGAGGTGGTAGCCAGCCGGGTGCTGGAGCTGTCACTCCCCGCGGCGCCGTCCCAAATCCACCGCCTGGCTGAGGAGATCAAGACACGGGTGCGCAGCCTGGCCAGCGTGGACACCATCCTGGAGCAGACAGCTGGTGACGTGCACCAGGCTGGGCAGCTGCTGCAGGATGCCCAGCGGGCCAGGTGAGCCTGGGGATGTGGTAGCACAGCCCCCCCGGGGACCCCTGGCTCCAGCTGGTGCTGAGGCAATGCCTCCCTGGCCGCAGGTCACGGGCAGAGGGTGTGCGGGGCACAGCTGAGGCAGTGCGGCAGGCGTTGGAGGAGGCACGGCAAGCCCAGGGTATGGCCGAGCAGGCACTGCACCATGCTGCTGGTGACATCCAGCACAGTGAGAGAGCTCTTGGCATGGTAAGGGCTCGGTCCCCATGCCCTCAGCCCCATGGGGGTGGGCAGGGCCCTGTCCCCACCATGGGGGCACCCTGACCGTGGCTGCCCCCCCCCCCCCCATACTGCTTCTCCCCAGATGCAGGTGCAGACGGCGAGCGCGGAGCAGCGGCTGGCAGGTGCCATGGGACAGATCGGGATCCTGGATGGGCAGACGGATGCCCTGAAGGTGAAACGTGCCAACAACAGCCTAGCAGCCACACGTGCCCAGGAGGTGGCTGGCACCGCGCGGGACCGAGCCGGAGAGGCTAAGCAGGTGGGTGAGCAGGGGTTCTGGGGGGCCATGGGGGTCTCCCAGGGGTCCCACTGACTGGCCCCGCTGCCCAGCAGGTGCTGGAGGGGCCGTTGCGGGACCGGTACCGGACAGCACAGGAGCTGGTGCAGCACCGGGCACAGGGTGCACAGCAGGCAGGCAGCCGGGCACAGCAGCTGCGGGATGAGGCTGCCGGGCTGCTGCAGGATGCCCAGGGCAAGCTGCAGAGGCTGCGAGGTGAGGCCAGGGCAGGGGGTCCAGGGGGTCAGGGTGGCAGGTGTCCAGGCTGACCCATGTTCTCCCTGTCCCCGCAGCGCTGGAGGAGGCATATGAGCGGAATGAGCGGGTGCTGGATGCCAAGGCAGCCCAGCTGGGCGGGCTGGAGGCCAGGATGAGGGAGGTGCTGGCCACCATCAACCAGCAGGTCCAGATCTACAACACCTGCCAGTGACCCCCCCCCGCCCCGAGGGGTCCGGACCACCCCCACCCCGAGCCCCCAGCCTCTCCCACCCAGCCTCCACCTGCCCCTGGAGCCGTGGGCAGGAGGGGGGCTGTGGGGCACCCCCCTGCGTGAATAAAGTTACAGAGCAAGACTGCTGCACCTCTCCCCCATGCCATGGGCCCCCACGGCCACCCGGGTGGCCCCACAGTGGCCTCCCAGAGCCCCAGGGGTGGGAGCTGCCTGCTGCCCGCCCCTGCCAGCCCCTCCTGGATGTAGGGCACTGCAGGGCTGGGAGTCACCGGTGGGGCTGGGGGACAGTCGGTGGGGCCAATGGCCGGCGGTGGGACGCGGGAGGGGACGCACAGCGTGACCAGTAAGGCGGCCAGGGGACGCGGGGCCCGGCCGCTGCAGGCCGGCGCCAGGCGGCCCCGCCCGGCCCATTGCCATGGGGACGCGCCTGCAGCCGCGGGCTGGATCGCGCCCTTGCCCGCCCTTGGGGGCGGAGCGCCCCCCGGGCGCCGCGGTGACGTCACGGCAGGCGTCGTTGCCATAGTGCCGCCGGGCCGGGCGCCGTGGGGAGGGAGGCAATGGGCCGGCGAGCGGCCCCGTCCGGCGTCACATGACCGCTCCTCTCCGCCGCGCTCTCGCGTCACGTGGGCGCGTCCGCCGGCTTCCGGAAGTGCGTCACGGGCTTGGGCCTGTCTCCTGAGTCGGCCCGCTCGGAACTTCGGCTCGAAACAAAACAGACCGGAGCGGCGGGCGGGGCCGTGAGTGCGGGGCGGGCCGGGACCGGCCGGGCCGGGGCGGCGGTGGGGCCCAGCGGGGCGGGGAGCGGCGGCCGGGGCCGGCGCGGGATGAGGGCCGGAGCTGCGGCGGCGGGCAGGGCCCGGGGGCGGCAGGAGGCTGGGATGCGGCCCGGGGGCGGGAGGCAGGGCCGGTGCGGTGGGGAGCGAGGCGGTGCGGGAGGGGCTGGCGGATGGCGGCAGCGGTGGGGTGAGAGCGGCCTGAGGCGAGGGGGCCTGGTGGGCGGCAGGAGCTGGGGGCGGGGGGGGACAGGCAGCGCCGCCGGGCCGAGGGCGGCAGCCTCAGGCGGGAGCTGGGTGTCGGGCCGCTGCCGGTCACCCGGTGCTTGGCCTGCGTGAGGGCACCGCCCGGGCCTGGGGCCCTCGGGCGGCTGGGCAGAACTGCTGTTCCCCGTCCCTTTGCTCCCCCCGAATGCTTGAAGCTGGGCAGCAGCGCAGGACAGGCCGGGGGCCCACTACCGGCTGCTGTCTGGTTGGACTCCTCTTCCTCAGAGACTGGTTAGGGGCTGGGGGGAACTGGGCCTGCCAGGCTCCCCATGCAGCACAGCTGTAAGGTCTCACTGCTGCCATGTGTATTGTGATTTCCACATGGGTTGGAAACATTTTCTGTGGTAGTGCTGGGTTGGGCGCTTGCCCTTAGCAGCTCTGTGCTTGTCCTTGCTCAGCGTGTGTGTCAGGTGTGCTGGGGAACTGGAGACAAGCGTGATTCTTGTGATTTCTGATCCCTTGGGGGGACAAGAAGCGGAAGGCAACAGAAGTCCTTGTGTGCATGAGGGAAGTGTTTCTGTCAGCTGTATTTGGGATGTAGAGGAGCCAGAAGTCTGTGGAAGGATGAAACTGGGGGACAGTCAACCTCCACCACAGCTCCCCCGGTAAAGGCCTTTGGGCACTGAGAGGAGGGTGCTCCATGGAAGAACCCAGGGGCCTCTTCCCACCAAATGCTAAATGCACTCCAAACACAGTGGAGGGCAAATTGCATCTTGTGCACTTTTTGTCATTCCCTGTACACTAGCCTGGTCTGGTGCTGCCATGGGAAGGGGCGGCCCTCCTCCCTGGCCCTTTGCTCCCATTTCTGAGTTTTCCCTTTACTCTGGCCAGTGAAAGCACCTGTGCAACCCTAGCATAAACTGGGTTGGGGAACTGCTCTAGGGTAAAACACACCTGGGAGAAAACAGTTTCACTCTGGCTGGCTTCTTGATCTGGTACGCGCTTTAGCCACGTGGGTGCTTGCAGTGGCACAAAAGCTGGGAGAGCAGAGGGCCTTCTCTCTCAGCAGCGTGGTCAGGCTTTCCTGGCTCGAGAGAAGGATTGAGTAAGGTTCTGTACAAGCGCCCAGCCCATCGGGTGCTTCTCAGAGATACACCTGGCATCCAGCCAAGGTGGCCTTTCACCATCTCTCCCTGGCAGCATCTCCTACAGTGCCAATGTTAGTGGTGCCAAAACCTCCATGCCCCTGCACACCCTGGGGCTGAACGTTCCTGCCTGGTTGCATATTTCCTGATGGCAGAGAAGTAGAAAGTTTCAGGGATTAGAATAGGTGAATGGGAATAACCTGTGCTTTGCCTGCAGTCCTCCAAAACCCCACAGTGCCCACAGCAGCCTCAGGCTGCCATCAGTCTGGTGGCTGGAATTGGGCAGAGCTCCAGGCCTGCTTGGTTCCTGCCTGCCATTAGGAATAACTGTCGGCAAAACACCCGAGGGAGCCGAGCTCTCAGTGAGGCATGAGAGCAGTAGGCTTCTCCCAGAGGAGTGACAGCAGACATGCACCCCTGACTCTCCTCCTTGCCCCCTTTTGGGCAGAGGGCAATCCCTTCTCAGCCCTCCAAGATTCTTCTCAGAGCTTGCTGTCACCCTGTACAACAGTTACCCTGTGCCATCCCTTTGGAGGCACAGGAAGGAGGAGGTGGAGCCTTGTCTGGCCCTGCACAAAGCAGTTGCTGCTTCTTGTCTCCTGCTCCTCCTGGGGCTCTTGCCCTAGAAGCAAAAGAAATTCAGCAAAAAATGCTTTCCCGCGTTTGCCTAGCTCAGGTTAGCTTTCTCAGTGCTGGGGAGCACCTGTAGCCAACCTGTTTCAGCGTCGG
Organism: Falco rusticolus; assembly: GCF_015220075.1. NCBI lineage: Eukaryota > Metazoa > Chordata > Aves > Falconiformes > Falconidae > Falco > Falco rusticolus. Next base: position 13,594,167 of record NC_051190.1, read on the forward strand.
TGGGGACTGGAGCTGAGCAACAGCGTGCTGCTGGCGCTGAGGCCCAGCCTGGCAGACCACTGCCGTGTTTGCTGCAAGGGGCCTTTTCCTGTTCCCTCTTCAACCAGCGGTGCTGCCGCGTCCTGGGGAGACTCAGTGTGTGTAGTAGCTTGGGGGTGTCCCTGCTGTCCTCCCACACACTTTCAAGGTCTCTGACCTGATGCCAGGCCCTGCTCAGCATCCCCATCTCCAGGTCATTTTGGGCCCCTCTGCTGCGTGTGGTGGAGGTCGTCTGTGCCAGGCAGCCAGGCTGGACTCTGTGCTTGAGCTTTTCGTTTGGCTTCAGTGGCTCTTGGTTACAAGGGTGGGTTGGCCTGAAGAGAAGTGGTTTGGGCACAGCACCTGTTGTGGGGCTGGCTTTGCCAGAGCTGAGGGCAGGGCAGGACTGTTTTGCTCTCTGGGGTTCCTTGCAGTTTGTGGCTATGACTCCACGTTTGTGGCTACTTGTTGCCCTGAGCGCTTCTAGAACACAAATGCCCCAGCAACGTGGGGTAGGCAGCACAGAGCTGCCAGCATGCTCCCTCTGACTGCATGCTTCCCTTGGAGGTGCCTCCTGCCCCTGGCTGTGCCTGAGCAGAGCTGTGGGATCTGTGCCTGGTACAGGGGTGAGGGCAGAACGGAGTGTTCCTGAGGGCATGGCTTGCCTCCCACTGAGAGGGAAGCAGGCTCAGGTGGAGCTGGACTAGTCAAAGATGCTGTTGGGCTCGGCTCTGTCCTCAGATGGGAGCAGGGCCGTGGGATGCGGTGTGAAATCAGCATGCTGGGAGCTGCTGCAGGCTGCCAGCACTTGGGGGTGTGCAGGATCCGTGTGGCCGGGCCTGCCCCCCCGCAGCAAACCCCTGCAGACTGGTGAGTGCTGCCAGGGTCAGGGTGTACAGCTTGGGCACCAAGGGAGGAAGCTCGAGTGGGACTGTTTTCAGTGGGTTGTTCTAGCTCTTCTCTGACAAAGCCGTGGACGCTGGAGGGAGAAACCGGAGAGTGAAACTGAGACCAGCCCTTGGGCCGGCAGCTCCCAAACCCTGTAGGGGATCTGGTTCTGCCTGGGAGGGCATGTCTGAGGGGGCAGGGGGGAGCGCCCTGCCTGCCCTGCCCTCTCCCTGGGGCAGGCAGAGCAGAGGTGTCCTGTTTCCAGGCCAGGCCCCGCTGACGCTGTCTGTAAACCAGCGGGGAGGTGAATATGCAAGGTGCAGCCGTGCTTGTTAAGCTCCCAGCTGGTGGGCGGAGGGGGAGGAACGATCCTTTTGCCAGGGAGCTCTGCTCTCATCTGTCATGGGAGACTGTCCCGGGTCTGCTCCTGCTTCTCCCCTTTCTTCCTTCTTAGGGTGTTACTCACTGCTGTTCCCGCCCTCTTGCATAGGGCACTGTTTGACTGAAATAGCTGCTGCTCTGAGCTGTGGGGCAGGCTGCCCCAGTTAACCCTGGAGGCTCAGTTTTGCAGATTGGGGCCTCCCTCCTCACCCTCGACTTTGCCTCCAGATATTGTTAGCCCTGGTGGCTCCTCTGGGCCAGTATTGCAGTAGTGGGAGCCATGAGCATAACAATTGCTTTCCAGGTTTTTAATGTGTGCCACATATGGAAGACCCCCGGTTGTATCTTGGGAGCTCTGACAAGCCCATGGTTTTGGCAGTAAGCATTGTAACAGCTGTGATGAGGTAGGTTTCCTCACTGAGCACTGTGTGGGGCTTCCCACAAGCACCACAGTGAAGGTCATGTGAGGGCACTGGCCCTGGGAGGGCCCAGCACTGGGGCAGGGAGTGGATCCTGATGCTGTTGGGCCGCCTTCTCCTGCCATGCTCGTTCTCTCTTCTATTTAGGCCACTAGTTCCTTGCCAGAGAGTTTGACCACAGAGAGTCGCCAAGATAGCTGGGCCAGGAAGAAAACGTCGCACCCCTGACCCAGACTCCATTACTGACCCCGGCGGGCCGTTTGTGTCCTCCAAACGGCTGAAGATGTCCAGCAGCACCAATGCCCCTGGCCAGAGGAGAGTGTCTCGGGGCTTGGATGATGCCACCAACAAGAAGAAGCAGAAGGATCGAGCCAACCAGGAGAGCAAGGAAGGTGAGAGCCCCTCAGCAGCACTGCATCAAGCAGGCCCGTGGTTTCTTGGCCCTGCAGGGTGGGAGCCTCACAGCCATCTGCTGCAGGATAAGCAGATTTAACTAATCGCTTCCTGCAGCTTATGGTAACCCGTGTGATGTGGGATCCTCTTCAGCACAGTGTCCTCCCTGGACCTGTAACCTCTTTCCTTTGGGTGCTACTTAGCCCCAGCTATGTGAGGAAGGTCAGGCCTTTGGCCTTGTTGGCGTAAGCCTGGAGTGGGCCTTGGTAGTTGTTTCTAGACTCTGATTTTGGCTGGGGCTGAGCTGCCCTGATACAGAGGGAGTGGGACTGAATCCTGTGGGTGTTGTTGCAGCTGGAGGTGATGCTGCTTTCTGATCGGTTTGCTGAGGCCAGATGCTTTGAGGCAGTGACCGGGTGCTCACAGCACCTGCCGAGTTCGAGGCCTGCAGGTGGGGCTGGTGCTTTAGCTTCAGTGTCAGGGCAAGGTGTGACTCAAGTGAAATAGTTGCTGTGGAGTAATTCCCTCTGTAGCTGCTGTGTACCTGATAACAAAATCCATACTTCAGATGCAGGGAATGCCTGTGGGCAGGATGCAGGCAAGAATTCCTGCAGCTCTGGAAAACTGCTTGATTTCTGTGGCTGCTCCATTATGGCCGTTGTAACCTCAAAATCACAAGGTGTTTTATAGGCCAAAGTAAACGAGTGTTCGCTGAGGTCTTTGCTGGAACAGCTGGCTGCGGTCTCTGCAAAATCCGACAGTGCGGAGTGCAGCATTGCGCCTTCTCTCACATGGGAGTTGTGCGGTATCTCTGGTAACACCTGACCCTCTGCACCTTCTGACACAGTGGGGCTCCTGCCTTCCTGGGGGCTGTGGTGCAGCTGTGTTGTCTCCATCCCCTCTGTGCAGGGGTGGTGAGGAGCTGGAGCAAGCTGTAGATCATCCAGGCAGTGCTGCTGCAGCACTTCTCACACTGCCAGCCCAACCAGTACCTTTGCACCGGTGACCGTGACGTTCAGCAGAGGTTTCTTACTGGTTTGTAGACAGTCGAGTGAGGCAGTGACAGCCCTCTGAGCACTCCACGGTGGAGATCACAGCTTCCACTGCTGCTGTTTCTCTGCTCCAGGACAAGGTGCTGTCACTTTGAGCCCCTTGCCTGGCAGAGCTCACTGCTCTGTGGGGGTGGAGGAGGCCCTGAGATGCTGCTAGCTGTCAGAGGTAATCCTGTGGGGAGCAGGGATTAGGTGTCAGGTCAGTTTGGTTCCCCAGCCTGATCTGGAAGGAGGTTTTGGCCACAGAGACTGGCAGCTTGTGCAGGAATGGCAATGTTGAAGTGCAGCTGGGCTGCATTGTTCTTTCGTTATGGCAGAATTGGTTTGAACACAACCAAACATCAGGTTCTCCCTGTCAGATCAAGGCAGGACTCCCTCTATACGGCTGGAGGCTGACTGGTGTGCTGAGCAGGGGCACACAGCCTAGCTACCGCAAGCTCCACACTGAGACGTGCCTCAAAGCAGCACTGTCTGTGTGGTGCAGTAATGTGTTGCTCTCGCTGTGGTGGTGCTGATTAGACTGGGATACGGTGGTGTGGCACAGAGCAGCTGTCCTGTGGGCTAACTTGCTGTGGTGCTGCAGGCAGGTCTCTGGGGAAAGGAGAGGTGTGAGGGGGCAGAGGAGGGAAATGAGAAGCGTGTGCAGGATGAAAGGCCTGTATAGAGGTTCAGGGGAGAAGGAGGTGATGTGTGAAATTTTGGGCATCAGCGTGCCGACCCATGCTCTGTGACAGAATGACAGACCTGCCTGCGCTCTGCTTCTCTGCCCACCAGTGTCTCGCCCTGAGCTCGAGCAGGCTGAGACTGCCCAGGAGAAGGACTCAGAGGAGGGTAAGTCGAGGTGTGCACTGGCTGTCGGTGCATGGCCGTGGAGTGCCCTTGCTGAGGGATCTGAAGCTCTCGCCTTGTGGTCCCGTGCTCCGGCATTCAGTACAACTAACCTGAGTGCTCCCTTGCCTCAGTTTAGCAGGACACAGCCTTCCCAGGGGTGGAGGAGTGTGCACGTGGCTGGGAAGGGCTGTCTGCAAGGAAGAGGTGCTGGGTACATGGCAGGCTGCTTTCCAACTCAGGTGTCACAGTGCCACTGAGCACAGCCCTGGGATGCCTTGCCACTGGCATCTGTCCTGCTTGTTTCAGAGCAGGGCACCATGCTGGGCTGGGAAAATTCCAAGCCATGTCACCCAGCAGGCATTGTTGGCTGGTTTCTGCCTTGGTCCAGGCCTGCTTTTAGGACAGAGCAGGACATCCTCACACTGCAGAGGGTAGAATAAACCTGACTGAAATTAAGGTGGTGGAAATCACCTTTTTGCCTGGAAGACTTCAGCACACCACAGGGCCAGACCTGGAGCCTGGCAGGCACCTTATGGAGGCTCTGCCTGCAGCAGAGTGACGCTGCTGCACCGTTTTCTCCCTGGGTGTGGCATTCTTGGCAGCTGGCGGGTCTGCCCGTGTTTCAGTTGTGTTAGCAGTACTTACCTGGCAGGAGTACAGTACTTCGGTGATTGCAGCTGGGCTGCTTGGTTTGCATATGCAAAGGGGAAGTGGCAATTTCTGATTGTGGTCAGAGTCCACTTGAATCCCCCAGAGTAATTCTGTGGCTTCCTCGTTCCCTGGGAAAGTAGCAATTGCTTTGTAGTTTGCAGGAGTCACCCCTTTTTCTCAGCCACCATTGCTGCATGTGATGGGGCTGAGAGCAGTGCTGCCTTTCTGATCTCTCTGGTTCCCACCAGGATTCGCCTGCCCTGCTGCAACATGTGCTCTTGTTTGTGGCCTGTCAGAGGAGAGCAGGCTGTGAGCATCCCAGTTAACTGGCATGATCTGTGTCCCCTGTGCCGACCTCCTTGAACCGAGTGTGCGTTCAGGCTTGTGTTCCACAGCCAAGGAGTGGGCGCTGAAGGTTCGTGCCCCAGCAAGTGGGTGACATTTCCCTCCCCCTTCCTAGAGCTGCTGCTGGACTGGAAGCAGAATGCTGATGAGATCATCGTCAAGCTGAACTTGGGCAGTGGAGCTCTGAAGGTGGAGGATGTGGACGCTGCTTTCACTGACACAGACTGTGTGGTCAAACTACCAGGTATGGGGAATGGAGCGACTGCTGCAGGCGTTACTCCAGCGGGGCTTGGTGTAACTCTGGGCTAGACGTGGGGCCGATCTGGACAGGCGTAAAACCTTTCCTTCAGAGGCAGTGCTCTGCTGTCAGCTGGCATAGCTTCAGCCAGCGGGCAGGGCCAATACAAGAGCAGTGTAAACGAAAGGTGTGGAGTTGGGGAGGGCAGGACCTGGCCTCTGCACCAAGTGAACAATTACCCACTGCTGTGTTGGTGTATTTCTGTCCCCTGTTCACTGGGATGACTGAGTATCCTTTGGGAAAGTGACTGTGCCTGTGAGGGCAGGGAGGTCCAGGGCCTTCCCTCTGGGAAGTAGGCCAGCCAGATGTACAAAGCAAATCCAGGGAAGCTGGCTGAAGTCCTGAAGCTTCCTGGGGTATGGTGGCAGCTTGCCTGCAGCCTCCTTGGCTCTGGATGAGTGCTCCTTTGATCTTTGGGCCAGGTGAAAGGGGCTGTGGGTTAGGTTGCCTGGACAACAGACAGCTGCCTGGAGCGCTGCCTGAGGTGCTGGTCCCCCTCTGCTTGCAGATGGGCGCCAGTGGAGCTGTCAGTTCTACGAGGAGATTGAGAGCTCCTGCAGCAAGGTCCAGTGCAAGAAGGGCAACTTTCTACAGCTTGTGCTTCAGAAGAAGATCCCACTCCATACCTGGTCTTCTCTTCTGGTGAGGAGGCGAGGATCTGCCTTTTGAGGGAACTTAGGGAGCTTGAGGGAGCTGGGGTGAGGGTTTCACTCCCTGCTCTTGAGCTGCCCAGGGCGTGGGGTACATCCTGCATCCATGTGCTGCGTGAGGGCAGTAAGCCAGCTGCCTCTGTCCTAGGGAGGGGGCTGTCATCCTGCCACATAGCCTCCAGGTTCTGGAGCAGAGAGCCCCAGCACGCTCTGGGAAGGAGGAGTGAGGGTGAGGGGCAGGCAGAGAGCATGAGAGGTGCTGCTACCTGGATAGCTTCCCACTGTGCTGCACTGCTTTTCACAGAAGAGGAGGAAAGACGGATCCAAAGAGCTGGCTAAAGGGGCCACGTGCTGGGAGAATGGGAAGGAGAAAGCTGCTTCTGCAGAGCTGACCCCTGAAGAACCGAGGGTTGAAGGCCCAGAGCTGCTGAGATCCCGGCGGGAGCCCTCCAACCCCAAGCGTGCTCCAGGAAGAAGTGAGGCCCTGGGAGGGAAAAGCCCAGCCAGCCCAGGGACACAGAGTGGCCCCAGTGCCAAGCGGGCAGTATACCTCAAAGTGGCTCCCACTGAAGAGGAGCCAAATGCCAGAGTCAGCGGGAATGTGGAGCCCAGCAAAGGGCACAGCGGGAGAGCAGGCAGCCGCAGGAATGGCAGAGCCAGCCAAGTTGATGCGCCCACAGCCCTTGCAGACCTCGCACTGCCACTGGAGAAGGTACCCAAGGACCCAGGCAGGCAGGGTCCCTTCATGACATGTCCCTCAGCCTCCGTGCAGGGGACGCTGCTCGCCCAGGAACCCATCCCTGCCCTCAAGATGGGCTCTGGGGTTCCACGGGTGGTGCTGAGGGCTGGCATGGGGCCTGGCTGTGGTGCAGGAGAGGGTGATGTGGGGAGCCCACAGTCGTTGGACTGTGATGCTGATGGGCTGAGCGTGGAGTGTGTGGGGCGAGTGGGCAGTGCGGAGCTGTGCCTGCCTGGTTGGCAGCAGTCACAGCAGGTGGGCCAGGGCAGCTCAGGGGTGACGGTGTCTGTTTTTTTTTACTGTGTCCTTCCGTCTTGAAAGGCTGTGGTTTTGGCCAAGGAGGCTGTTCCTGTGGAGATGCCACCTCTTGCGGCTACCACAGAGGTGTTCCCCCACCGTATTGCCACCTGTGTGGAGAAGAGAGTCCTGCAGCCAGGCAGCCCTGCTGAGGCCTTGCGGGGCCGGGACTGCACACCTGTCCTGGGAGAGAGTTCTAAGGCCATCCCGGCAGCCACTCCTTCCCTAGGCAGAGACAGTGAGAAGAGGGACTGGTCCAAGGATGACGTGGCTCTGGAAGCAGCAGCTGATGGTGAGTGGCCAGAGCCTAGGGGTCAGCCTGGTCAGGAAGGTCCATCTGCTCTGGACCTCTCCTGGGTCGGCCTGCAGCATTGCCTCAGCAACATCTCTCTCTGTGACTTTCCCTGCTCAGAGCCAGAGCCTTTTGTGAGCCTGACCTTTGTCAAGAATGATTCATATGAGAAGGGCAATGACCTGGTGGTGGTACACGTCTATGTGAAAGAGATCCATAAGGAGACATCCAAGGTGTTGTTCCGGGAACAAGACTTTACGCTGGTGTTCCAGACAAGGTACCAGTGTACTTCGGCATGGTGCCAGGCTGCTGCAGAGCTCCTGGGTGTGGCTGGGCTATTTGTTTGTTCAACTCTTCTCACTTCCGATTTTTTTGCAGTGACACAAATTTCCTTCGCCTCCATCCTGGCTGTGGGCCCCACACAGTGTTCCGGTGGCAGGTGAAGCTAAGGTATGGTTTCTGTCCTTCTAGCCTGTACCAGGGCAAGGGAACTGAGAGTGCAGAGCTGGAGCAGGAGCCAGTCCCAGCTAGCGGGTCTGTGCAGGGAATGCTCATTTCTGCACCTGGGGGTCTCTCTTACACCATGCTGCACTAATGCCCCAAGCCTGGGCTGCCTTGGCTCTGTATGGAAGCTTGCAGGGGAGGAAATCTTAGTGTTTCCTTGCCCACAGTTTCCTCCCAGCATGCTTTAGAGCTCTTGGGGACAGAGACAGACCAGGCTGTGTGCTCTTCGGGCAGGTTGTCCAGCGGGGAGGGGGCATGTGGAGCCAAGGAGAATGGATCTGTCAGGAAAGAGGCTTTCTGTGTGCTCAGTGTGGCCAGGCTCGAGGGTTTCTGGCGCTACCAGGGCCACCTCAAGATCAGTGCTAGCTGGGTCCCTACCGCCTGGAGGCCGTGGCCCTGCCTTCCAGAGGCTTTGGCATGTCTGAGGCTGCTGGGGGGTCTGGGGCACCCCTGACTTGTTGCATGTCTTGCAGGAACCTTATTGAGCCAGACCAGTGCACGTACAACTTCACAGTGTCTCGCATCGACGTCTGCCTGAAGAAACGCCACAGCCAGCGCTGGGGGGGGCTGGAGGCTCCAGCCACACGAGGTCTGCACCCTGCCTTCTTGTCTTGCCTGCCTGCCGCACCCCAGTGGGGCATGGGCCCTCCCCACCGCTGGCAGCTGCCGGTTGGTGCCAGGTCCTCTGGTGTGGGGTTGTGGGGAAGGAGAGGGGCTGAGCGGGTGCAGGGAGGAGGGGTGTGGGGCAAGGCAAACAAAGTGCTAGGGGAAGGGCGCTGCTGTTTCCCTCGTTCATGGGGAAGAGGGGCAGGAGAGATCCTGTGTGCGAGCATGGACTTGAACAGCTCAGCCCCGCCATGGGCAGCGCTCGGTGCTGCTAACCACAGGCCCACCCTTCCCCCTTTTTAAGGTGCAGTGGGTGGTGCAAAGGTTGCCATGCCTACAGGCCCTACCCCTCTGGACAAGAACCCCCCGGGCAGTAACCAGCACACCCTGTCCAGCAAGGAAGAGGCCCGAGCCAGTGACAAAGAGAAGCAGCGTGTGGAAGATGGGGGTCTGGATGGTGTGGCAGCTCGTACAGCCCCAGAGCATGTGGCAGTGAAGCAAGAGCCACACATCCCATCGGTGAGTGGGGCTGTGCTGGATTTCACCTGGGTTGGAGGAAAAGGGGGCTGGCCTACTTATCCCTGCTGTGGGACCCCATCCTCCTCAGTGTTGCTCTGGGGACTGGCAAACTCTTCCTGGAGGAGGCGGTTGCACTCCTTAGTCACAGCTGTCAGGATTAGGGGCAGTGGTTTGCCTGTCTATCCCAGTCCTGGTGGGAGATGGCATGATGGCTCCAGTCCTGCCTGAGGGGTACCTTGGTCCCTTGGTCTTTCGGATTCACGTGGTGTTCCCGGAGAGACCCTCCCGAGCGCAGCACCCTGACACCACCTCTGCTTTGGCAGCCCAAACCAACATGCATGGTGCCACCGATGACGCACAGCCCGGTGAGCGCTGAGAGTGTGGAGGATGATGAGGATGAAGATGAGAAGAAGAAAGTCTGCCTGCCTGGCTTCACGGGGCTGGTGAACTTGGGCAACACCTGCTTCATGAACAGCGTCATCCAGTCCCTGTCCAACACCCGGGAGCTACGTGACTACTTCCATGGTGAGCCCATGCTGGGAGCCCAGCAGAGCCCTGCCACTTGGATGGTGCAGCCAGCAGCTGCTCTCACTCTCCTTGCATCTCTTACAGATCGGTCCTTTGAGTCGGAAATCAACTACAACAACCCACTGGGGACAGGCGGGCGCCTGGCCATCGGCTTTGCCATGCTGCTTCGAGCGCTGTGGAAGGGCACGCACCATGCCTTCCAGCCATCTAAACTGAAGGTAGGGCACCAGTGCTACGCAGGAGCTGCCGTGGGTCCCCAGCACTCTGTGGGCATCTGACTGCCTTGCTAGTGCCACAGAGAGCTGGGTGGATGTGGGTGGGTGCAGCTAGGCTTTGTGCATGGGGCAGAGCCGGTGCTGCCAGGGAGCTGCTGGCCAGCCCTGACTACTGTGCTACCTCCAGGCAGTCGTGGCCAGCAAGGCCAGCCAGTTCACTGGCTATGCCCAGCACGATGCTCAGGAGTTCATGGCCTTCCTGCTTGATGGCCTACACGAGGACCTCAACCGTATCCAGAACAAGCCCTACACAGAGACAGTTGACTCGGATGGGAGGCCCGACGAGGTGAGGATGTCCCTCCCCAAGGTCACCAGGAGACAGCCCTGGCCTTGGTGGTTTAGCACAGTGCTGAGCCCTTTCTCCCTGCAGGTGGTAGCTGAAGAGGCCTGGCAACGACACAAGATGAGGAATGACTCTTTCATTGTGGACCTCTTCCAGGGCCAGTACAAATCCAAGCTGGTGTGCCCAGTGTGTTCCAAGGTAGGGCAGCCCTGGAGGCTCTGTCCCTGTGCTAGCTGTGCAGCACCAGGCTCCTGACCCTCGGAGAGCAGAGTTCACAGGGCAGGGCTGGGTCTCGGGGCTGCTGCTCCACTGATCTCAGCCACAAGCACCAACTGCAACTGAGCGTGCTCTTGCATCTGCAGGTGTCCATCACCTTTGACCCCTTCCTGTACCTCCCTGTGCCCCTCCCACAGAAGCAGAAGGTGCTGACTGTCTACTACTTTGCAAAGGAGCCGCACAAGAAACCTATCAAGGTAAATTGCACCATCTACTCTGGGGAGGGAGCCTGAGAGGGCTCCTGGAGGTGCTCCAGGCAGCTGGTCATGTGCCAACAGGCTAAGCCTTGTGTTAAGTAAGGGCCTGCATGCCTTGATATGGTGTGACTGATGTGGCACTTTCTTGGTGGCAGTTCCTTGTGAGTATCAGCAAGGAGAACTCCAGTGCCATGGAGGTACTCGACTCGGTGGCCCACAGTGTGCGTGTGAAACCAGAGAACCTGCGCCTGGCAGAGGTAAGAGTGCTCAAGCTGGGAGGCAAGCCATGGGCTGCTCTTCTGGGTGCCCTGGCTCCCACAGCTCTGCAGGGAATATCGCCCCTGGCAGTTGCTTGCCCATATCCGACGTGTCTGTGAGACGAATTTTGTCCGTGGGTGGCAGTGGCGGAGGGTGCTGCTAGGCAAATACCTGCTCAGGGGGGCTGGGCCACCGCAGTAGGGCAAGGGATGTCCATCCTTCCCTGGCAGGGTGGTGAGCTGAGCACAGTGTCCCTGTGGTGCTGCTGTCCCTGCAGCTCGCTGTAGAGCTGAGGTCTGTGGCTTTCTCAGGAGAAGCAGCATGGGGCAGCCGCCCTCACATGGCCACGCTCCACTGCTCTCCTGGCAGGTGATCAAGAATCACTTCCACCGCATGTTCCTGCCGTCCAACTCACTGGACACGGTCTCCCCTACGGACCTGCTGCTCTGCTTTGAGGTTCTGTCCCCAGAGCTGGCCAAGGAGCGGGTGGTGGAGCTGCAGGTCCAGCAGGTAAGAGGGAGTATTGGGACTACTGGGAGGTATGCAGGGAGGCTGAGCCTGCAAGTGGGTCTGAGCAGGAAGGGAAGAGCTACACGCAAGGGCAGCTAGTTGCAGCAAGCACAGATGCCCACCGAGGCTGCCTTGTCCTGCCCAGGTGCCCTTCCTTGCCCAATGGGTCATTTCTCCTGCAGCGTCCGCAGGTGCCCAGTGGCCCCGTTGCCAAGTGTGCAGCCTGCCAGAAGAAGCAATTGCCAGATGATGAGAAGCTCAAGCGCTGCACGAGGTGCTATCGAGTCGGTTACTGCAATGTGTGAGTTAGCTTGGTGCTTGGTGGGGAGGAAGGGTCTCCTGCCTTCAAGGGCTGGGTGGGAGATCTCAGCCCCTGGGAGGAGGTGGGACAAGCCTTGCCTTTGGGAGGTCATCAGTCTGGCTTGTGGCGCTCCTCTCGTCCAAAACACACCCCTCTGGCTCTGCCATGCTCCTGCCTGGGATGGTCGTGGATGCCGGGGCTGTGTGTGTTACAGCAGGGGCTATGTGTCTTACAGGGCATGTCAGAAAACACACTGGCCAGACCACAAGGCTTTGTGCCGCCCTGAGAACATCGGTTTCCCCTTCCTCATCAGCGTGCCAGAGTCCCGCCTCACCTATGCCCGCCTGGCACAGCTGCTGGAGGGCTATGCAAGGTGAGAGTCCAGGAGAGGAGAGTGCTTCTTCCCCAGAGCTGAGAGCTCAGCCCTGTGCCTGGCCAGCTCTGACTGCCACCTCCTTGTCCAGGTACTCAGTCAGCGTGTTCCAGCCTCCGTTCCAGCTTGGCCGAATGTCACCGGAGCAGGGGCTGCAGCCTCAGCTCCCAGACAAGCTGGAGCCTCTGGCCAAGAGCAGCTGTGCAGCAGCCACCTCTGCCTCCGAGCTGGGAGACGTGGACAGGGCTTCCAGCCTCTTGCAGGAGCCCCCGCTCTCGCCAGCTGTGCCTGAGCTGCATCCAGACCTGGGGGACACGGGCACTGTCCGGAGCAAGGTCCTGGCAGCCAGGAGTTCCCTGCTGAGCTTGGATTCAGGCTTCTCTGAACACGTGGAGACACAGGGCGACAGCTGTTGCGAGAAGGAGCCATCCTATGAGAGAGCCCTCAAGCCAGAAGGTAAGAGGTGCTGCGGTGCTGTGTGCCAGGAGCCCAGGCAGCCCCATGACAAAACAGGAGCAGTTCTCCCTCCTTGGAGTGACCTCGCACCACAGCATCCATTCTTCCCTTGTGAGCTTGGTCTAGAGACTCTTGGGGACATAAACGAGGCCCTGGGAGCTGTGTTTTGGCGGTGCTGCCCCACCCGAAATGCCTGCCTGGCCACGCTCTGCCTTGCCCTGGCAGGGCCCGTGGGGCAGAGCAGAGACCTGACGAGGAACGAGGCTGGAGTGTTGTGTTGTTGTGGGAGGGGTGGGAAGGCAGGAGCTGGCAGAAGCTTCTGAGTCCTGTGGGATGGCAGAGCCTGGTGCGGGCTGAGCCCCTTGGGGGCTGTGAGCACAGCTTTTCCCTCGCTCTGACTCAGCTGCATGGGAGCAGCCTCTCGCGCTCGGCTGCCTGGCTGTCACGTTTCCAGACACTCATCTCAGGATGGCAGCAATGTGCAGCGAAGGGGCAAGGCAGGCAGAGGAGCACAGCTTGCCAGGGGCAGGCGCCTGCTAAAAATAGTCAAGGACATGGGGCACGTGGTTGTGTTCCTGCAAGACCGTAGCATGTGAGGTGGGGGTGGGGGCACTGCAAATTCTTGGCCCCTATGCAGGGCAGACAGGCAGTGCCACCACAGATCTGTCCCTGCCTGTTTACAGCTGCCATCCCTGGGTACCAACACACTCCAGACTCGCTGAGTGCCCGCGCCACGCAGTTCTACATCAACAAGATCGATGCTGCTAACAGAGAGCACAAGCTGGAAGATAAAGGTGAGCCCAGAGCCCTGGAAAGTGCCACCTTCACCCCTCGTGGCCTCTGGCCAGGGTGCCAGAGATTGCCTGGCACAAGGTGAACCCAGATGTGACAGTGGCCCCAGGCTGGACAGTGAAAGCTGCATCTGGTACAGGGGAGGGCAGAACTCTGCTGCACAGAGCTGCTGCCTGCAAGCTCTTCTCGGGCATGACGTTCCTGCTTTTCTGAGCAAATAAACCAGTGCCCTTCAATGTCCTTTATCCACAGAGGCTCTGTGATCTCTGGGTCACCTCCTGTCTGAATGGGATGCCCACATCCCATAACCTGCTGGTTATGTAGATGCTGCTGAGAAGGGCTGTGCCAGCCTTGCACCCTGCTGGTTGGGGGGTTCTGCTGCCCTGAGGTGGTGAATCTGGCTGTGGGGCCACTTCCTGGCAGCACTGTGCGATCTCGGTATCGAGCTGGGTTGGGTGATACGGCTCCAAGCCCAGCAGAGTGGCCTGGCCCAGCCTGGTGGAGCACGTGTGTGAAGTATGTGCCCCTTTGCAGGTGACACCCCCCTGGACCTGACAGATGACTGCTCCCTCGCCCTGGTATGGAAGAACAATGAGCGCCTCAAGGAGTTTGTGTTGGTGGAGTCCAAGGAGTTGGAGTGCGTGGAGGACCCAGGCTCAGCCAGCGAAGCAGCCCGGGCTGGCCACTTTACCCTGGAGCAGTGCCTCAATCTCTTCACCAAGCCTGAAGTCCTGGCCCCAGAGGAAGCGTGGTGAGGAAGGAGGCAGGGTGGGTTCCAGCCCATGGGCTCAGGCAGGGGTGGGAGTTTCCCAGGAGCTGCCCAAGCTGGCATGCCATTTCTTTTGGTGGCCAGGAGTGTTGGGCTGGCCTTCCCAGTGTACTGGGGAGGGGGGCTGCAAGCCAGCAGAGAGCAATGCCAGTGCTGTACAGGACTGTGCTGAGATGTCCCACATGTGGGCAACCTTGGGGCTGGCGGGGCTGCGAGACCTGAGACTCTTCCTGTGCCAGTAATGATCACACTCTTCCCCCCAGGTACTGCCCCAAGTGCAAGCAGCACCGTGAGGCCTCCAAGCAGCTGATGCTGTGGCGGCTCCCCAACGTCCTCATCATCCAGCTCAAGCGCTTCTCCTTCCGCAGCTTTATTTGGAGGGATAAGATCAACGACATGGTGGACTTCCCCGTCCGGTGAGAGCCTGGGGGACAAGGTGCCTGAGTTGGCACTGCCTGTGCTGCCCTGTAGCCTTGCCTCTCCCTGCCTAATGCTGACTGCCCCAACGGTCCCTGTGTCCTCTCCCCAGGAGCCTGGACCTGAGCAAGTTCTGCATTGGCCGGAAGGGTGAGCAGCAGCTGCCGATGTATGACCTGTACGCTGTGATCAACCACTACGGAGGCATGATTGGGGGGCACTACACGGCGTACGCCCGCCTGCCCAATGACAAGAACAGCCAGCGCAGTGACGTGGGTGAGGATCTGCCACCCTCGCCACCCCCCTGCTCCTGCAGCCGTGGCATGTCCACTTGCTTAACCCTTCTCTCCTCTCAGGTTGGCGGCTCTTCGATGACAGCACAGTCACCACCGTGGACGAGAGCCAGGTGGTGACCAGATACGCATATGTCCTCTTCTACCGCCGGAGGAACTCTCCTGTGGAGAGACCCCTCCCAGGGCATGCCCCAGACCACCGAGCTGAGCGCACCCCCTCTGCCGAAGCTGCTGCCAGCCAGGTGAGAGCTCGCGTCCCTTTTGGCCCTGTTGGAGCCACAGAGCCTTGAAATGTGCCCAGGTGCCCACGTGCAGGGCCTGGCCCATCTCTGCCAGCCCAGCCGCAGTGCGGTGCTTGCCCCTCTTCCGACACTGAAGAGCTTTTGCCGGCCAGGCTTTGTGACCTGTCTTGCCCTGTTCCGGCTGTGAGCTTGGGACGGTCCCTGCCCTGAGGGATCACAGGAGAGCTGGTTCCCATCGTCAGGGTGGAGGTGTTGGTGGGAGGGCACTGGAGGAGGGGGCCCAGCCTCGCCGGTGACTGCACCAGTGGAAGATTGTGAGTGGTGCAGTGGGAGCTGGCTGTGCCAGGGAGCAGTGAGAACCTGCCCGCCGCAGCTGCTCTTGGCAGGATGGGGGACGCTTTCTGCTGAGGCCCAGCTTGGGGCCAAGATAGGTGCAGAAAAGGCAAATGGCAGTGCTGAGCTGGAAGCCTGGCAGCCGCTGCCAGGTGCTGGAGAGAAACAAACCTGCCAGAGTGAGCTCTGCTGCTGGGCTGCCCGGGAGGGCGGGGGTGGGCCAGCCGGCAGCGTGCTTTGGGCATGTACTGGGGGGAGACGGTCAGGCTGATCTTTGTGTGAACATCAGATACAGATACAGGAGGGAAGGCTGCAGCTCTTCCTTCCACGCTTGGCACCCCTGTGGCCCTGCAGGGTCTGGGGGTGATGCTGGGCTCAGCTCTGGCACTGCTGCAGGCGTGTGCCCTGTTGGGGCTCACCTGGCTCGCATAGCCCTCAGCCCGGCCCTGGTTAGGCATGCCAGCTCTGCCCTCTCCGCTGGGGACAGGAGCTGCCTGCCTCTGGGACCCGGGGCTGTCACGTTGCTGTCTGCCTGCCTGGGGCTGTTCCTGTCCTTGGGGACCTGTGTGTCCTGGAGCTGCTCTGCTTTTTGGGGGTGGCCTGGGCAACGGGAAGGCTGTGCTGCTCATCCCACACTGGCGGTGGGAGCCTTTGGGGGCCCAGGCGGCACCGAGGCTCACTGTAACGCCCCGCAGCACCAGGGCTCACCGGGTCCCCTCGTGGTGCCGGGGCTCGTCGGGCCCCTGGCAGCGCCGGATCCCCCGCAGCGATGGGGCGCGTTGGATCCTGCCAGGGCTCAGCGGGTCCCTGAGCACCTCGGATCACCCGCACCCTTCCAGGCACCGAGTGCCCTCCGGAGACCTACACCCTGATCGCCTGCTCTGCATGACCAACGGCACAGTGAAGGGCCGGGCTGTGATTGGCTACCTGTGGATAATCCTTCTGGAAGCTGGGCTACGATTGGCTGTCGGAGCATCCCCACCCACCAAAGCGGAGCTGTGACTGGCCGTGCTTGACTGCGCCTCCTGCTCCCGCCACCCCAGCTGGCGCTGGATTGGCCGCTGTCTGAAAGATCCTGTTGGGATCACAAAAGCTGGGCTGTGATTGGCTGTTGCCTGCCCCCTCTGCCACCTGGACCCACCAATGCCAGCATATCGGCTCCACCGGGATCCAGCTGCCTGCTCCAGTCCCCACGGGCCCGCGAAGACCCTGCCTGGCTGCTGCCCACGCTGCCTCCAGCAGAGCCACCCAGCAGAGCCCGGCTGCACCCCATGCACCGGAGACCCCGAAGAGCTGCAGGGGCGGGGGCGACCGCGACAGTGCTGCATGGGGAGGCGGGCTGGCAGGGCACGGGGCTGGGCTTGCAGGCAGCCGCCTGCCCCGGGGGATGGCAAGGGGTGTTGCCCGTTGCGTTCTCCAAGTGCTGACGCAGGTTTCCACATCGCAGGCTTCTCTGATCTGGCAGGAACTGGAGGCTGAAGAACAAGAGCTGCAGCTTGATGCACCCCAAAGGCCTGCAAGAAACTCCCGGAGGCCCCGTGGCCAGAAGCGGAGTCCGGGCACCCCCCAGCACCCAGATGAAGGCTGCATCAGATACTTTGTCCTGGCCACCACGGCCGCAATTGTGGCTCTCTTCCTGAACGTCTTTTACCCGCTCATTTACCAGACCCGCTGGAGATAGGCACAGGAGCATGGCCAGCTGTGGGAACAGGGCTGCCGGGGCACGCGCCATCCTAGGATGCTACACAACAAAGACATTGGCTGGCAGGACAGAAACTCGGGAAGCACTCACCGAGGGAAACGCGGGGCTGTCGGCTCCTGTCTGTCTGCTCTGGCATCTCCCGTGCCAGCTGGCAGGGCTGTGTGGCTAGCCCGCTGCCTTGCCAAGGCGCAGCCCAGAACCAGGAGCCCCTCTGCCCTCTGTCACTCTTGCTGCCTGCTGGAAATGGGGCAGACCTTGTGGCTACCTGCTGCTCAGGAAGGGACATAGCTGCTGCGGTGCAGCTGGGGCCTGGGAGCCCCCCAGGAATATCGACTGCCTCTGCTGGGTTCCTAAGAAAGAAGCGGAGACCTGCTGGGAGACTGCAGCAAGGGCAGGATGCCCTGACACGGGTCCTGGTCTGGCCTTCTCTCCCAGCCGTGCTGCTGTGGGAGCCTTGTGCTCCCCTAGGGCTGGGGTGATCTATGGTTCTTGGGCCAGCCCTGTCACTCCAGCCAGCCTCCCACTGAGCCTCCAGATGCCAGCTGCCCATGCACCAGGAGCTGCGTGCACTGCACCCCCATGCTGGGGCTGGACGGGCTTGTCATGAGGGGCTTCTGTGCTTCCCTTCTCAGCCCCGCTGGAGCTCCTCTCCCCTGGGCAGCTGCTGGCAATCTGGGCTAGGGTGCCTATGGTGAGCACCCACCTCCATGAGCTGCTGGCCCCCACCAGCCTCCAGTGCCGTCGGGTCTTTGGGCTGTCCCCAACTGGCTGCGTCTGGGGTGGGGGGCAGGGGGTGTCTTTGCCAGATCTCTGCTGGGGGAGTGTGGTGCAGCATCTTGCTTGCGAGGGGACTGGCCATCTCTGTGGCGGGAGAGGTGTGAGTTGGGGGAGTGCAGGTAGGACCTTGGTGTGTTAATAAAGCCAGGTTATCCAAAGAGATGCGGCATCCCTGTCCTGCATGATGGGACCCACACACAGGGGCAGGGACTCTGTGCTGGAGCAGGTGACATTCCTGTGCCTGGGGCCACTCTCTCTGACCCTGCTGGCACAGAGACCGTGCTATGGCCTCTGCTGGGTGCCTGGTGCACCCTGCGTGACAGCAGGCTCGGGGGAGAGCTGAGCCTGCCAGTGCCTTGAGGCACAAGCTGGGCTCCCCTTCCCCAGCCGTGGGGCGGCAGCTCCAGCAGGGCACATGCAGCGTGTGGTCCTGGGGGAGGGGGGGCTGGGGCACAGGCTGCAGCTCCAGCAGTGTCTGACATTGAGACATGTTGCCCTCGGCTGAGCGTACCTCAGACTGCTCTGGTGTGTTTGGGTGCGAGAGGTGACTTCAGAACCCTGTGAGTTTCTTTTCTGTCTCTGCCACTGTCCTGCTGGCGGTGCCCTTGGCTGGCTTGGGAAGGATGCTTGGCAGGGAAGGGGCTTGCCTGAATTTCTGGCTGGGGCTTGGACTAGTCAGTGGGGAGCCCAGGGCTCCCCCCACCTCGGTCCCCCACCCCTCTTGCACGTGTGCCATGGTTTCCTTCCTCCTGAGCAGGTCCCAGCAGGGAAGCCTGGTGTGGCTGTGCTGCGGTCATGAGGTGCCTGTCCTGGAACAGTCATCTCATTGTCTGCAGCCCTGGGGCTCGACGGCCTCCCCCCCTCGCCCACGGCACTGGCCTCGTGGGGCTGAGTCAGTGCCCGGCGCCGGCGGGGTGACCTCTGCTCCAGCTGGTGCTCGTGCCCCCCGGATTGGGGCTCACAAGCTGCTGCCTGCAGCTGCCTGCCTGCCCTCCCCGGAGGTGGGTGGCCAGCAGTGAGGCCCAGGCTAGGTGCTCTCGGCCCTGGAAATCCCCTCTGGTCCTGTGCTGTTCCTCACACCCCGGCAGGCGCTGGCAGCCTGCCCTGTGGCTCGCTGCTACCGCCCGGGCTGGCTGGGTGCCCGTGCCGGGGCGCAGGGCTCTGCTCAGACCGGCCCTGGCCGCGGCAGCCCCGGGGGCACGAGTGCCAGGCTGGGGAGAGGCGGCAGCACCGGGGCTGGGTCGAGCGTGCTGCAGCCTGGCTCTCCTCTGCGGGGCAGGTGATGGCTGCTGCTGGGGGCCCTGGGCACGCTGCCTTCCCCCTGCCTGGCTGCTGGGGGCTGGCACCGGTTGCTGCCCTTCTGGCGACGGGACTTCTGCAGGTCGCTCCCCCCCCTCCCCAAGGGGCCATATCCCCCCAGATCCCCTTTTGAGCCCCTGGGAGCGGGGAGGGAGATGATGGGTGGGCAGGGCCCCAGTCTCCCTCTCACACACACCTTCTGCTTGCAGGGCCTGCCTGCAGTGCCGTTCGGATCCAGCCTGGCGCCCGAAGGAGCCCCGGCGCTGGCCACGGAAGGCCTCCCCGAGCGCTTCGCCAGCCCCGCTGAGCGCCCGGCCCCCTCCTACAGCAGCATGGAAGAAGTCGACTAGGGCGTCACGGGGTGCTTGCCCCGGGGGGTGCGGGCCGGGCCGGGCACCGGGGGGGCGGGGGGACAGGGCGGGGGGGGCCGGGGTTTGTCCTGCACTCATTAAACATTCTGAACTCCACTCGCCTCTGCTGCCTGCCAGTGTCCCCCAGTGTGCTTTTGGGGCTCCCAGCACCCTGCTGCCCCGGGTGCCTTCATGCTCCACGCCCCCTGATGTGCTGTGGTACCCAGTGCATCCTGCAGCCCCCTGTCTCCCAGGTCCCCTGGCACTCGGTGCACCCTGTAGCTGACTGTCCCCACTGGGCTCTGCTGCTAGTGGGTGCCCCTGGTGTGACATGCTGCTCGCTGTGTCCTGACGTCCCTCAGGGCCGGGCATTTCTTGGTGCACCCCACAGCCGCGGGGGACACCCACTGTCCCCTGATGTGCTGCGGTGCCTGCAGTCACCGGTGCCCGCTGCCTCTCCGTGTGCTCTGCTGCTGGCTGCGCCCTGTTGCCCGGTGTCCGCTGGTGCCATAGTGCCTGGCGTGTCCCGGTGCTAGCGTGGCGGGACTGCCGGTGCCGGTGTCCCCTGCTGCCGGTGTGTCAGGACTGCAAGTCCTGGTGCTCTAGTGCCCGGAGCGCCCCGTCCCGCAGAGCAACCTTTTCGCCTGCTGTCCCCAGTGCCCGGTATCCGCCGGTGGCGCCCCGGTGTCCCGCGGCGTGCCCCCTGTCCCGCTGCCCGCCCCCCGCCTCGCCCCGGTGCCGGTGCGGCGGGACTGCAAGTCCCGTCAAGCCGCGGGCGGGCGGCGCGGCCAATGGGGCTCGGGGGGCGGTGCGGCCGGTCGCTGCCTCCGCCGCCGCCCGGTGCCGCGGCGCAGAGAGCCCCGGAGCGGCCGCGCGGCGCCGGCCCCGCAGCCCGGCTCTGAGCCGCCCGCCCGGCCCGGCCCGCCCCGCCGCGCCCCGCCGCCCTCAATGAGGTTCTTCCGACTCACCTTCAAGTGCTTCGTGGATTGCTTCTGAGCCCCCCCACGGCCACGGAGCCGCCCCCGACCCGCCCCCGCTCCCCGGCCCCCCGCGACATGCCCCCCGTCCCCGCCGACACGGCCGCCCCGCAGCCGCCCGCCGCCCCGCGACGCGACGCCGCAGCCGCCGCGGCCGCCGCCGCTGCTGCCCCCGCGGGCTCCGGTAAGCGGGAAGCGCCGGGGAGGGATGAGGTTCGGGGATGGGGGGGGGGGGAGGTGTCCACGGCCACGCGCGACCGCGGCGCGCCCCCTCCCGCCGCCGCGGGGTGAGTCACCGCTCTGCATTGTGACGTCACGCGACTGCCTGACATCTGACGTCACGCCCCTTCACGCGGAGAGGGGCGCGCGGCGGCGGGGGGGGCGGCAGGCGCGGGGGGACCTTCGGTCTCCCCGCGCTCCCCCCCTCCCCGCGCGCGCCCCACGGGCGCACGTGACGGCAGCGTGCCCCCCCCCCCGCCCCGTCTCGGCAGAGGGCCGCGGCGAGGCGGAGGGCACGGACCCCCCCGCGGCGGGCGAGGAGCGGGCAGTGACGGCGCCGCTGGTGGGACCCCCCGGCCCCCCGAAAGCGGCCGCCCCCGAGCGGGAGACGTGGACCCGGCAGATGGATTTCATCATGTCCTGCGTGGGTTTCGCCGTGGGGCTGGGCAACGTCTGGCGCTTCCCCTACCTGTGTTACAAGAACGGCGGAGGTGAGCCCCGTGCCCGCCCCGTGGAGGGGGGGCACCCCACGGCGCGTGGGAGCACCCCGCTTTCCACCTCACAGTGTGCGTGGGTGCCTCCCCGGTGCAAGGGGCCGCCCGCGGGGGCTTGTGGGGCACCCCACGGGTGTCCGGCGTACCGGCGGCGTGGGGGTCCGTGGGGAGCCCCCCGCCACCTGCCCGCCCTGACCTACATCGGCGGCGCGGCGAGGGGAGGGCGCGGAGGCGCCTTTGCCATTCGCTGCGCCCGGGCGGGCGGCGCGGGGAGGGAAGGGGGACCCGGGGGGACCCGGGGGGGGCGGCGGCGGCTGAGCCGGCCCCGTGCCCCCTCCCCCCCCCGGCCCCAGGCGTCTTCCTCATCCCCTACCTGCTCATCGTCTTCGTGGGCGGCATCCCCGTCTTCTTCCTGGAGGTGGCCCTGGGGCAGTTCATGAAGCAGGGGGGCATCGCCGCCTGGAACATCGCCCCCCTCTTCAAGGGTAACGCCGCGCCCTGCCCGTGGCCCCGTGCTCCCTGCCCGTGGCCCCTGGCACCCTGTGCCCTGCCCAGGGGCCCCAGTGCCCTGCGCGGGGCTGGCAGCGCCCTGCCGGCACCCTGCCTGGGCACCGGCTGCCTGCACCCTGCGCGCGCCCTGCCTTCTCCTGTGCACCTTGCCCACGTCCCACTGCTACTCTGCACCCCAGCCAAGGGTGGCAGCTGCCTGCGCCCGTGCCCCGTGGCACCCTGTGCTGCCTTGCTTGCCCCTGCCGCTCCCTGCCTGCGTGCCGCTGGCCTCCCTGGGGGCTGCTGGATCCCCACCTCAGCAGTGTCCTGCCGGCTTCCCTGCACTGTGCCCCGCCAGCTCCCCTCTGTCCTTGCCGTGCTGCTGCTTATCCGTATCCTGTCCTGTCCCGTCCCCCGCCAGCTCCCCCCTTTCCCGTCCCCACCAGCTCCCCCCTGTCTCGCCTAAGGCAGCCAGCTCCCCCCTGTCCCCGTCCCTGCCAGCTCCCCCCTGTCCTGTCCCACCCAGGGCAGCCAGCTCCCCGCAGCCCCACCGGCTCCTCCCCTGCCTTGCGCTGGGCTGCTGGCTCCCTGTGTCCCCACCAGCACCCCATGTCCAGCCCCGTCCGCGCCAGCAGCCCCTGTTCCACCCCAGGCTGCCAGTTCCCCCACCCCGCTGGGCTGCCAGGTACCCATGGGTGCCCGCGGGCTGTGATCTCCCTGTGCCGCAGGTCTGGGCCTGGCTTCCATGGTGATCGTCTTCTTCTGCAACTCCTACTACATCATGATCCTGGTGTGGGGTCTCTTCTACCTGGTGCACTCGCTGACGGACACTCTGCCCTGGGCCACCTGCGGCCACGCCTGGAACACCGAGCAGTGCGCTGAGCTCTTCCACCTTGAGCTCTGCCGCAACAGCAGCAGCAATGCCAGCGCCGACGCTGGCCCCTTCAACCTCAGCTGCGCTGACCTGGCCAGCAAGCGCTCGCCCGTCATCGAGTTTTGGGAGTGAGCGTGGGGACCAGGGGGTCTTGCCTGGGGCTGGGGGTGTCGTGCTGGCACTCATCACAGCCCCATTCTGCAGGAACAAGGTGCTGCGGCTCTCGGGGGACCTCAGCGAGCCAGGGGACATGAACTGGCAGATGATCCTCTGCTTGGTCACCACCTGGGTCGTCGTCTATTTCTGCATCTGGAAGGGTGTCAAGTCAACCGGGAAGGTGATGCTGGCCAGGCAGGGAGGGACACATTGGGGCCACTGGCATGTGGGGAGGGGACTGCAGCACACAACACTGCTGGCTCCTGCCCTCCCGTGCTGTACACTATGAGGGTGCAAAAACCCCTGTCCCACATCTGTCTGAGAGGTGCCACCAGCCACTGGGGACGTCCCCAAGCCCCAGTCCCGCTGGGACACCTGTGGCACATGATGGAGAGTCCCAGCCTGATGGGGAGGTCTCACTGGCACCAACATCTCTGCAGATTGTCTACTTCACGGCACTCTTCCCCTACGTGGTCCTCATCCTGCTGCTGGTCCATGGGGTGACACTGCCCGGGGCACTGGGCGGCATCGTCTACTACCTGAAACCCGACTGGTCCAAGCTGGCTGAGGCGCAGGTGAGGGCAGTGGGGAGGGCGGAAGGGGGCTGAGCGCTGGGCACCCTCCCCACACCCCGACGCCCTCCCTTGCGCCCTAGGTCTGGATCGATGCTGGCACCCAGATCTTCTTCTCCTACGCCATTGGGCTGGGTGCCCTGACCGCGCTGGGCAGCTACAACCGCTTCCATAACAACTGCTACAGGTAGGGCTGTGCTGGCTGTAGGGTGTCCCCCAGTGTCCCCCCCCCGTGTCCCCCCAGCGCCCCCTAACCCACTCTGCCCACAGGGATGCCTACATCCTGGCCGTGATCAACAGCTCCACCAGCTTCTTTGCCGGCTTCGTCGTCTTCTCTGTGCTGGGCTTCATGGCCTCTGAGCAAGGCGTGGACATCTCCAAGGTGGCCGAGTCCGGTGAGTGTCCATTGGCACCCTGTCCCCTGTGTCCACCCCTGGGGTGGCACCACTGACCCCGCTCTCCCGCAGGCCCTGGGCTGGCTTTTATCGCCTACCCCAAAGCTGTGACACTGATGCCCTTGTCCCCGCTCTGGGCCACGCTTTTCTTCTTCATGCTCCTTGTGCTGGGGCTGGACAGCCAGGTGCGATGGCAGGTGGGGGGATGGGGAGGGGACGGGGTGGCATGTCCCCACTGAGCCCCGCTCTCTGCTACAGTTTGTCGGTGTGGAGGGTTTCATCACGGGCATCCTGGACCTGTTCCCCCAGCCGGGGGCTGGCTCGCTGCGCCGCGAGCTCACCGCTGCGCTCTGCTGTGTCGTCTGCTGCCTCATCGACCTCTCCATGGTCACGCAGGTGGGGGACATGGCAGGGACACCTATGCCTGCCCCCAGGACATCACCTCCCATGGGGCCCCAGCACATGGTGGGAGCTCCCCGGGGCTGCGGCACCCGTGGCAGTGGGGGGTGCCCATGGCATGGGGGTGCCTGTAGCTGGGAGGTCTCCATGCCACGGGGGTGCCTGTCATCGTGGGGGTGCTGTGGGAGCACAGGGTGCCCACGGCATGCAGGGTGGCCATGCCAGGTGGGGCACCGGCACGGCAAGGCTGTGCCCATGCCAGTGTGCAGGCACCCAGCCAGCATGGGGCAGCCAGCACAGCCCTGGTGACACGCGGTGCCGTCCCGGCAGGGCGGCATGTACGTGTTCCAGCTCTTTGACAACTACTCGGCCAGTGGGATCACGCTGCTGTGGCAGGCTTTCTGGGAGTGCGTGGTCATTGCCTGGGTTTACGGTGAGGCCAGGGGGACACGGGTGGGGGACACAAGGGGACCCAGGAGCCCAGCTGACACCCTTCTTGCTGCAGGTGCCGACCGCTTCATGGACGATGTGGCCCGCATGATCGGCTATCGGCCCCTGCCCTTCATGAAGTGGTGCTGGGCCGTGGTGACGCCACTGGTCTGCGTGGTGAGCGGGGCTGCCCCGCGTGGGGACACGCGTGTGCGTGTGTGTGCGCGCTGCCCCGGCCGTGCCACGGGCACCGCGCTCCCCCAGGCGGCTGCTTCGGGCACGGCAGCCACGGGGTGACACGCGTGTCTCGGTCATGGGCCAACACGCATGTCAGGGCCGTGGGGTAACTCACGTGGGGGTTTTGGAGCCACCAGCCCCCTGCCCCGTGGCACCTCACCCCCCTCTCTCCACCCAGGGCATCTTTGTGTTCCACGTGGTGAACTACAAGCCGTTGACCTACAACAAGACGTACGTGTACCCGTGGTGGGGGGACGCCATCGGCTGGGTCCTGGCACTGTCTTCAATGCTCTGCATCCCCTGCACCGTCCTCTACAAGCTCCTGCGCTGCAAAGGCTCCCTGCGAGAGGTGAGGGCGGCACAGAGGGGTTCCTGCTGCCTCCGTCCTCACCCCATCTCAGCCATCCTTGTCCCTGTCCCCATCTCAGTCCTGTCCCCATTCAGAACCCAGCAATGCCCACATTGCCATCTCATCCCTGTCCCCAGTCAAATCCCGTCCCTGTCCCCATCCCTTTCGGATTTCCACCCCGTCCCCATCCCTGTCTCACTCCCAACCTCACCTGAATCCTATCCTTACTTACATCACTGTCTCAGCCCCATCCCTGTCATTCTCACTCCCAGCCAAATTGTGTCTCCATCAGTTTCAGTCCCACCCCCATCTCATCCTTGTCCCCGTGCAGTCCCACTCCCTCTCTCAATCCCATTTCAATCCCCTCCCTGTCCCAGCCTCACCTCCATCCCCACCCAAATCCCACCCCTGTCCCCATCTCGGTCCCATCCCTGTGCAGCGGGGGGATGCTCCATGCTGGGTTGAGGCAGTCCCCAGTGCTGCCGTCCCTGGGTGCTGACACAGCGTCCCCGCAGCGCTGGCAGCTCCTGACCACTCCGATCTGGGGCCACCACCACCTGGAGTACCTGACACCTGAGGCAGAAGCCAAATTGCTGGCCCCAGAGCCCCCCAAGGAGAAGGCGACGCTCTTCGAGACTGTGATCTGAGCATGGGGAGGGTCGCACTGCTCCCGCCCGCCATAGCAATAATGCCAGCACTGCCTCCCACCCACGCTGCCCGCGCCCCCCGTGCTGCCCCAGCCCGCTGGCCTCGCCGCAGGGGGGGTGTGCGCGACAGCGAGGTGGGGGGGTTCTGGTGGCCGTGGGGCCGGGGCGGCCGCAGGGAGCGGGAGGGGTCCCTGGCGCGGGGGAGCGTGGCAGCCCGGGGGGCCGGCGGGGAGGCTGCGAGCCGGGGGAGCCAGCAGGACAGCCCTTCCCCAGCCCCCGCCCGTGGCCCCCGCGGCCCCCCGCTCACTAACCGCTTCCTGTAGCGTTTGTCTGGTGTAACCCCGACCGCCCCAACATCTGGCAATAAACTGGGAGACCCTGGCAGCCCCGGCACTGCAGGCACGGGAACAGCGGCACCGGCAGTGGGAAGCTTGGGGGGGAGATGTGGGGTGGCACTTGCGTGTGGGACGGAGGTTTGGGGGGGAACAGGGCTCAGGGATGTGGGGACATCTGCATTCCTCTCCTGGGTGATTTGGGGCTGGGGCAGGACAGGCTGCCTGAGCGGTGGGGTCTCCATCCTCATACACCACAGGATGTGGGTGCCTGCAGGCGGTGCCAAACCCAGGTTCCCCTGTGGGACTGGGGTACCCCATGCCCCACTTCCCAGCCCCACGGGGCAGATTTCAGCCCAGAGGCTTTGGGGGTCCTGCCTGTCCCCAGCTCAACACAGGGGCTTCTGGGGTGGGTCATGATCCAGCCAGGAGCTGCTCATGTCTATTTTGGGGTTCTCTGCTCCCTGTGCTGTGCCATAGGGACAGCCCTGGGCTGGGGAGGGCTGTGGGGGCACAGGCAGGAGAAGCCAGAGGCTCTGCCTGCCCTAGACCCCTTGAGCTGCCTCAACCCCAGTGCCAGCCGGGGAGCGCATGTGCCCTGTGCCCTGCACCGGTGGCTCCTGTGGAGGCTAGCTCCAGCCCATGCCATGGGGACCCACACGGTACCCTGAGGAAGCCCGTGGCACATTGTGCTTGGGGCGGCTGCCAGCTGTCCCTGTGCCCTGGCTGGGCATCAGAGTCCCACTGTGCCCAGTGCTGGCACCCATCACTGTCCAGCAGCGTTGTGACCATCCTGCTCATGGAGACACAAGGCAGAAGTGCTACCACCTGCCCTGGCCATGCTTGCACGCAGGGCTGGGGCAGTGGTGCTATGCCAGGGCAGGTCATGTCCTGCGTCCGGGGGCACCAGGGTGCTGAGCAGCTTGTCTCGGGGTGCTGGCTCACCCTACCACGATACTCTCTCACCCCACTGGGGCGAGCCGGCAGTTCCTGCCCCACCGGCAATGCACACCATAATTAGTGCGGGCAGGGCGGAAGCATCAGTGATAATTGTCAGTGACTCGTTAGCACTGGAGCGCTGCGTGCCTAGGGCACAGCAGGACTTTCCAGCAGGGCTGGTCTGCGAGGCCGGCTGGCATCCCAGTGCACCGGCCGCGGTACAGCCGTGCGGGGCCTGGCTGGCTCCCAGCCGCCGGAGCGGAGCTGGGCGCGGGTGCGGGGGCGAGCGCCGTCATTGCCTTCGCTTCGTGCCGCAGCACGCCCTGGCCCCGCCACCCCCTCGTAAAAGGCACAGCTGCGGGCTGGTGTTGGGGTGCTGCTGGCACAGACGGTGAGAGCTCAAGGACCAGGCAGAGGAGAGGGGATAAAGGGGTGCCAGGGTGCCCCCTCGCTGGCCAGGCTTTCCCCACAGGTTTCCCACGTGAGCCCACACGAGGGGACTTGACGTGCGTGTTGTCCTGGTAGGGGTGGGCACCCACGGCACCATGAACCAGATCGTGGTGTACGAGCGTGCCAATTTTGAGGGGCTGAGACGGGAGTTCACCTGCGACGTGCCCGACCTCCACGAGTTGGATTTTGGGGATTGCATTGCCTCCCTGAAGGTGGTGGGACAGCCTTGGATCGCCTACACGGACCCCAAGTACGAGGGAGAGCCACACGCCTTTGAGGAGGGTGAGTACCCCTCCGTGGGACGGCCCAACAGCTTCTCATCACTGCGCCTTGTGCACCATGACCTGGGGGACCCCCAGATCGTACTCTATGAGCGCCCCAACTTTCAAGGCGCCTGCAAGGTGGTGACAGAGGAGACCAACCTGGCGTACGGGTACTTCAACGACCGGGTGGCCTCCCACATAGTGCAGCGAGGTGTCTGGCTGCTCTACCAGCATCCCGGCCGGGGTGGCTGGCACTGCGTGGCATGGCCCGGTGAGCGTCTTGCAGACTACAAACCTGAGCTGAACTTCCAGGCTCGGCTGTCCCACCTGCGCCCGCTGCGGCCCGGGCAGCCCCTGGTCTCAGCGCGTCTCCTCTGGGAGCAGAAGCGGGTGGAAGCGGAGCGGGAAGTGCTGGTGGATGAGATCGAAGGGGTGAATGAGACTGAGTCGGAGCAGGTGCTGGCAGCCAGCAGCAGCAGGGAGTATGGCACCACGCTCTGGCAGAGCTTCCACTTCAGCAACACCACCAGCCTCAAAGCCGGGCTCTCTTTCACGTTGACCGTGGAAGCCTCCAACATCTTCACGGTGCAGAAAGGGCGCAGTGAATCCAGCACCCGCCGGGAACGCGTGGAGGTGCAGCTGCCGGCAAAGATCCCCCCCCACACGGCACTCAGCATCCAGGTCTTGCGGAAGGAGGTGACGCTCTCCATCCCGGTGCTGCTCACCATCACCCAGAACGAAACTGTTCGTACGGAGATGGGCGAGTATCGCAGCATCTCGGGTACCAACATTAGTGTCCGCTATAGCCTGAAGCCTCTGCCAGCTGAAGGCAGGGAGCAGGCAGCTACTGAGGGGACAGAGCCAGTGCCTGGCACTGGGATGGAGCTATAGCTCCATCCCAGTGCCAGTCGGTGGTGTGGGACCCCCAGGAACCCCAGCATTGCCTGCCCAACCTGCCCATGGAGGAGCCAAGACCTGCCTTGCCTGGCCGTGTCCGGTGGCTCTGGCTGGCAGGACATGATGGTGCCTCCTCCCACCAGGTGTTGCCAATAAACCCCCTTCCCCAACTGCTCAGGTCTGCTGCTGCTGGTGTGGGGGTGGGCTTGGGGGTGGACACCAGACTGGAAGAGCCAGGGGACGATGCGGAGAGCTGGGTAAGCTGCGGGCATCAGGCTGGGGGAGTCAGTGGACACTGTGCTGGGGAAGCTGGGGGGACACTGGCTGGGGGACACACAGGATGCTGGCCTGGGGAGACACCAGACTGGGGAAGTTGGGGGGACACCAGGCTGGGGTAGCCAGAGGATACTGGCATGGAGGGGCACTGGACTGGGGGAGCTGGGGACACCAGACTGGGGAAGTTAGGAGGCACTGGGCTGGGGTAGCCAGGTGTTGCTGGCCTGGGGGGACACTGGGTTTGGGGAACACCAGACTGGGGAAACTGGGGGAACACTGGTCTGGGGTTGCTGAGGATACTGGCTAGACAGGACACCAGGCTGGGGGCGGGGTCAGGAGGACACCGGGCTGGGAAGACACAGAGGGAAGGCAAGGGAGGGAGCAGTGGGCTGGGGGGCCGGGGGCTACCGGGCCGGAGCAGCCACCGCCACCCCCGGCATAGCCCTTCGGGCACGTGTGTGTCCCCCGGCCGGAGGCGGGGCCCGTCCGCGGGGCAGGCGGGGGCCCGGGGAGCGGCGAGCCTTCCGCCGGGGCCGCTCTGGGCGGGCGGCGGCTGCCGGGTGAGGACAAAGGGCCGCGGGCGGTGGGTGCGGGGCGGGGCCTGGCACAGGCGTGGCCCGCCCCCGCCCCCCCTGCCCCTCCCCTGCCCCGCCCCCCACGTGGTCGTCGCCACCGCCTGGCTCTTTAAATGATGCAACCGGCCGCAGGCTTAGCCACGCCCCCTGCGTCCCTATTCGCGGAGCCAGCACCGAGCTCCCCCGTCCCGTTGGTCGAGGGGTGTCCCTCTTAATGTCGATTGGCTCGAACTGTGCCGGCCACCCGCCCTCCCCGCTCCGATTGGCTGGGCGTGGCCCCGCCCCCCGGGCGGGCGGTGGAGGCGACAGCAGCATGGCGGCGGCGGCGGCGGTGGGGGCGATGGCGACGGAGGAGGCGGAGGAGGCGTTGCGGCTTTTCACTGGCATCGGCCTCAGCGAGGCCAAAGCCCGCGAGACGATGCGCAACGGGGCGCTCAGCGCGCTGCTCCGCCAGGCCGTGCTGCAGGTGCGCCCGCTGCGGGCCCCCGCCCCGCTCCCCCGGTCCCCGGTGCGGCGGCGTCACCCCCGGGACCCCCCGGCCCCGCCTCCCCGCGCTCACCTCCCCGGGACCCCCCGGCCCCGCCTCCTCTCGCCCCCGCCGAGCGGCCCCGGCCCTTGGCGCTCCCCGCCCGGCCACCCCCGTCCCGCCCCGGGGCCGCCGGTTCGCCAGGGCTGAGCCCCGGGCCCGCCGTGACACTTCCCCGGGGCGGCGGCAGGCTCGGAGCGCGCTGGGCCCGGCCCTGGACAAAGGCACCGGGACGCTGCTGTACAACGCGGCCGCCCGCCTCAGGGACCCGAAGCACCTCGGCTTCGTTGTCGGCTACATCGTGCGCAGGGAGATCCTCACCGACCTGCAGCTCAGCGGTACCGTGCGGCTCCGGCACCCCCCTGGCCCTGGCTGGCGGCCCCGGGCCCTGCTGCTCACCCCCCTCTGTCCCCAGCCGCCCTGGAGTACGTGAGGAGCCACCCGCTGGAGCCCCTGGACGCGGCGGACTTCGAGCGGGCCTGTGGGGTAGGGGTGTGCGTCACCCCCGAGCAGATCGAGGAGGCGGTGAGTGGGGCACCGGGCAGCTGGACGGGGCGGCCCCGGGTGCTGCGCTCCCTGCCCGCCCCGCTCACCCCGGCCGCCCCGTTCTCCCGCCCAGGTGGAGGCCGTGATCGGCGAGCACCGAGCAGAGCTGTTGGCCGAGCGCTACCGCTTCAACATGGGGCTGCTGATGGGTGAGTGGGGGGCGCCGGCACAGCCCCTGCTTGGCGCTGGCGGGTCCCCCTGTTCTGACTCTGCCAGCGCCGCTACCTCCTCCCTTGGATCCTGAGAGCCAGCCCGTGTCCCTGGGCTGTCCCAGGCCCAGCTGCTGCGGCGCTGGCTGTGCCGCAGCCCACCCGATGCAGGGGAGACGTCCTGCCGTGTCCCCTGTGCAGGCAGGGCTGTGGGTGGCTGCCACCTGTGGTGCCATGGATGGAGCCCCTCGGGCTGGGCTGTGCCCCTCACCCCCGGGGTGCCCTGTCCACAGGGGAGGCACGGAGCCGGCTGCGCTGGGCAGACGGGAAGACCATCAAGAACGAGGTGGACCTGCAGGTGGGTGTGAGGGCAATGGGTCAGGTGCTGCTTGGGGTGGTGGCCCCTGTCGGTGCCCTTCCCGGTGTGGGACCTGCTGGCCTGTCTCAAGGGAGGGCCAGTGCTGGGGACAGCCTGCCCCGGGTAGGTGCGGGCAGGGTGAGGGGGGTGACAGCTGAACAGGGCCACCTCCAGGCCTTGGGGCACCGGGAGCCTTTTCTAGTCCTGTCTGTGTCGCTTTTCTCCAGGTGCTGCATTTGCTGGGACCAAAGACAGAAGCTGACCTGGAAAAGAAGCCAAAGGTGAGGAGGAGGGGGAAGCAGGGAACTGTGATGGTATTTCCCTGCTGAGCATCCCAAATAGCTGCTCTGGGCCCAGGCACCACCATGGGCATGGGTCCAAGGGAGCGCTGGGGGCAGCAGGCTGGGCCAGGAAGGGAAGGTGTGTGCTGGAGCTGGGCACTCAGGATGCTGTGCTGGTCCCTGCAGGCTGCAAAGGCCCGACCAGCCCCGGCAGAGAAGCAGAAGGCAGCCGTGGTGGAGAACGGTAAGAGATTGTCCTCCTGCGGGCAGCTTCCCTGGCCCTTCGGTTTCTGGTTGGGACCTGCCTCTGAGCTGGGCCCTGGGAACTGCAGTCAGGCCCCTGCTCAGGCCTGTCTCTTCCCCCAGGTGAGGTGTGCACAGAGACACGGACACTGCTGGAGCAGCTGCGGGGAGAAGCCCTCAAGTTCCACAGGCCGGGTGAGTGCGAGGAGCCTCTGCCATGTGTGGGGCTGCTCCACCAGCTCTGCACCTGGCCCTAGCTCTCCATGCTGTGGGAGACCAGACCAGCGCTGTGTCTTCCCATCCTGGCTGCTTGGGCTTGGCTTGCTTTGGGCAGTGCTGCAGCCCTGAGCATTCCCTACCCACAGGAGAGAACTACAAGACGGAGGGCTACGTGGTGACGCCCAACACCATGGCTCTGCTGAAGCAGCACCTGGCAATCACGGGTGGGCAGGTAAGACCATGTCCCTCAGCCCAGCGGTTCCCTGTGAGGGTGGCACTGCTGTGCCAGGCTCCAGTGGGTGGGTGGGGTGGCTGGGCAAACACACAGCTCACCGAGGGCACGGCCAGAGGCAGCAATGATGTGACTCAGAGAGGGTGTGTGGGATCACTGGGGGCTCATGTCAGTGCCCCTGCTGCCGGGGAGGGGGACAGTCTCCTGCCAAAGGACAGAGGTGTTCCGTTTCCCCCCTGCAGGTGCGGACACGGTTCCCTCCTGAGCCCAATGGGATCCTGCACATTGGCCATGCCAAGGCCATCAACTTCAACTTCGGCTACGCCAAGGTGAGAAGCACCAAGGCCTGCTGGCAGCTCACCCTGGCCCCTGCCTCCCACCGCTGCTTGGCCACTGGCCTGGCCCTGCAGTCCCTCAGGGAACCGCTGCTCACTGTGCCCCTGTCCCCAGGCCAACGGTGGTGTGTGCTTCCTGCGCTATGATGACACCAACCCCGAGAAGGAGGAGGAGAAGTACTTCACAGCCATCCGGGAGATGGTGGAGTGGCTGGGTGCGGCTCGGGCTGGGGCGGGCAGGATCGGGCCAGGCACTGCTGGGGACATCTCTGCATGCAGGTCCTGCTGCTGAGCCCTGGTGTTGTCTCTAACCCACTGTTTCCCCTGTCCCCACAGGCTACCAGCCCTATGCAGTGACCCATGCATCAGATTACTTTGACCAGCTCTACACCTGGGCCCTGGAGCTCATTCGCAGGTGAGCATGCCGGGGTGGTATGGATGCAGTAGGGCAGTGTGGATGTCCAGTGCTGGGGCTCCATCTCACCCAGGGGATGGGCCTGGTGACGGCGTTTCCTCTCCATAGGGGCCAGGCATATGTCTGCCATCAGAAGGTTGAGGAGATCAAGGGCCACAACCCACCACCATCACCATGGCGGGACCGGCCTGTGGAGGAGTCACTCCTGCTCTTTGAGGTACCCCTGGCTGGGGCAGGCGCTGCGTGCCTGTGGGGGCCGGGTCTGTGGCTCAGCTGACAGCTGCCCCCCTGCTCCACAGGACATGCGAAAGGGCAAGTTTGGGGAGGGGGAGGCCACGCTGCGGATGAAGCTGGTGATGGAGGATGGGAAGATGGACCCCGTCGCCTACCGTGTCAAGTTCACTCCACACCACCGCACTGGGGACAAGTGGTAAGAAGGGCCTGTGGCATCCTGGCATGTGTTGTGGGGGTGGGTCTGCGTCTGCCGGGAGTGGGGAGGTGTTGGGAGGGGAGCAGCACCGGGCTCTGCCTTGCAGGTGCATCTACCCCACGTATGACTACACACACTGCCTCTGCGACTCCATTGAGCACATCACACACTCCCTCTGCACCAAGGAGTTCCAGGCCAGGTGAGTGCTGAGCTGGACCTGGTGGGGCAGCTCTGTGGGGGAGCAGCTGGCCGTGTCCCAGTGGCTGCCAAAGTGCTGGGAACAGTGTGCCCGTGGGGCTGTGGGTGGGCATGAGGCTCAGCCGGGCTGTGCTGGTGCCTCCCTTGCAGGCGCTCCTCCTACTTCTGGCTGTGTAACGCACTGGATGTCTACTGCCCTGTGCAGTGGGAGTATGGGCGCCTGAACCTGCTCTACACTGTTGTCTCCAAGAGGAAAATCATCCGACTGGTGGAGACGGGTGCTGTGAGGTAGGAGCAGGGCCAGCAGACAGGGTGGGTCCCACCTGGGGCATGCCTGGCTGTCACATCGGTGTTTTCTCAGGGACTGGGATGACCCACGGCTCTTCACGCTGACAGCCCTGCGCCGGCGAGGCTTCCCCCCTGAAGCCATCAACAACTTCTGTGCCCGGGTAGGTGCCAGGGGCAGGATGGGATGGGGCAGGTGGATGCGTCTTCTGGCTGGTGTGGTGACAGCAGGCTGTCCCGCAGGTTGGTGTGACAGTGGCCCAGGCAACAATGGAGCCACATCTGCTGGAGGCGTGTGCGCGAGAGGTGCTGAACGAGCAGGCCCCTCGTGCCATGGCTGTCCTGGAGCCCCTCAAGGTCACCATCACCAACTTCCCTGCCCCAAAGGTGAGACTGCCATGGGCTGGGGTGGGAGTGTGGTTCCCCGAGGTCAGCATTCACTCCCTCCTTCTTCCCAGGCACTCGAGGTCCTTGTGCCCAACTTTCCATCTGATGAGAGTCGGGGTTTTCACAAAGTGCCCTTCCAGTCCACCATCTACATCGAGGAGACAGACTTCAGGGAGGTGAGCTGGGCCCACTGGGCCATACTGCCCTGTCTCCTGGGAGCAACAGCTCAGGTGCCTGGCAGCGCTGGGAGTGATGCTGGTGCTGCACAGGGCACAGGTAGGTTCAGGCACCTGACTGCAACTCCCAAATGTGCCAGCAGCTCTGATGGACACCAGGGCAATGCCCACTATACTCAGCCTGGCTGGGATATGTCCAACCAATAGTGCTCACACCTGGCCTGTGCACTGGAGAACATCCCGCAGCAATGTGGGAGTTCAGACAGCCATGGATGCGCCGATCCCTGGGATGGCAGGAGGTGGGGGGAAGGGGATGCAGTCATGGGGACAGAGACACATGCTAGAGGAGGGACCTGCTACCTGTGCTGAGCCCCCTCTTGCAGCCCTGAACTCTCTTGCAGGAGCTGGACAAGGGCTACAAGCGCCTGGCTCCTGGGCAGCCGGTGGGGCTGCGCCATGCTGGCTACGTCATTGCTGTCCAGAACGTCATCAAGGTGGGTGGCTTTGGGCACCGGTGACATGAGGTTGGGCTGTGGGATGGCAGGACATGGCTATGCCCCACCAGGGAAGGGCAGCGATGGTCATCTCAGGCTGTGGGCACAGTGCAGGTGCAGACTGCCAGCCCTGTGCCTCGCAGTGGGGAGCAAGGTGGCTCTGAGCAGGGGGGCTGGCGGTTCAGCCCCAGGGCTGCCTTGTGGCATAGGGCCCCGCTGCCTGACCGCTGCTTGATGGCTCCGCTTGTCTCCTCTCCCCTAGGATGCCAGCGGGCGCGTGATCGAGCTGGAGGTGACCTGCACCAAGTCAGATGTGGCAGAGAAGCCCAAAGCCTTCATCCACTGGGTGTCAGAGCCGCTGGTGTGTGAAGTGCGGCTCTACGAGCGGCTGTGAGTACCCGGCTTCCTGCGGAGGCACAGGTGCAAGCTCAGCGGTGCTGGAGCGGCAGCATGGCCATGCACCAGCGGGCTCTGCTGGGGTCTGCCCAGCTCCTTGCCTGGGAAGATGCTGCTGTGGGGTCCTGTGAGTTGCTGCCCCATGGCTGCCATGGGGTACCACATCCCCCTGTGCAGCGGCTTTGGGGTGAGTCTCTTGTCTCGTGGCAGGTTTTTGCACAAAAATCCCGAAGACCCGTCGGAGGTGCCTGGTGGTTTTCTGAGTGACCTCAACCCTGTGAGTAGTGGCAGGAGCTGGGATTATGGGCCCAGGGGGAGCTGGGGATGTCCTGCACCCACACCCAAGGCACCCACTTCTGTGTGACCCCTATGCTCCCTGGGAAGGGCCCTGCCGTGTCCTGACAGGGAGAGGGGCTGGGGCGAGCAGGGCTGTGGAGGGGGAAGAGGAGCTGGGGGTGCTGGCTGAGCTGCCTCCCCCTGCCAGGACTCCATGCGTGTGGTCCACAACGCCCTGCTCGACAGCTCCGTCCTCTCGGCCCGGCACTTTGACAAGTTCCAGTTTGAGCGTCTGGGCTACTTCTCTGTGGATCCTGACAGCAAGGAGGGGAAGGTGAGCCCTGGGGAGGGGGCAGCGGGGCTGCCCCGGCCCACCGTAGAGCTACCCCGGCCCACCATGGGGCTCCGAGCTGACCCTCTGCCTCTCCCCAGATGGTGTTCAACCGGACGGTGACGCTGAAGGAGGACCCTGGCAAGGCCTGAGGGACCCACCGCTGCCGCGCTGCTGTGGTGCTGCTTCCCAGGGTCCCTGTGCACCCTCAGTGCCGCCGTGCCTTGGCGCAGCCCCCCGGGGCGCCCCACAGCATCACCTCAATAAATGGAGCATCCCAGCCTTGTCTCTGCGCTGTCACTGCCTCCTGTCCCCTGGGCTCAGCCTTGGGGTGCTGGGGTCGGGGGTCTCCCCTCTTCCAGGGGGGTCGGGATCTGCTCCCACCCTCTGTGCAGGGCTGGTGCCCCCGCGGGAGCTGCAGTTTCCCCCTGCCCTGAGCCCGTGAGGCTGGGTGGGAGGGGGTGGCGGGGTGGGATGGAGGGTCCCGGGGCCTGCGGTGGGCTTCGGGGGCGGGCGAGGTGCACACTGTGTACAAACACCGCCGGAGCCGGCCCCCCTTAAGGTGGACTCTACTCCGGTGGCCCGTGCCCGGCCCCGTGCCGGGGGCGTGGGGCTGCCCCGGTGGGACCGACGTGGCCCCCGTGCCCTGAGCGCCGGGGCCGGGGTCTCGGCCCTGCCGGGGTGGAGGAAGGCCCCGCTCGGCCCCCACGGGCCACCTTAAGCGGCAGCGCGGACGGGCAGGCCGCGCCGAGCACATGGGCACGTTAAAGCAGCCCCGGCTCGGCCCCGCGGTGCGGGGACCCCTCGCCCCGACGGGGGAGCCTTCGCCACGCGATGTCGCCCGGGGGCGGGGCGCAGCCCCCACTGGTACCGGCCGCGGAGGCCGCAGCGCCTTCCGCTGGGAGCCCCTGCCCTGGGGTCTCGCCCACCCGTGGGGTGGCGCGGAGCCACCCCCGGCTGCTGCCTGGGGGTCGCGGCCGGGCCGCCCCCGCCTGCCGCGGAGCCCCGGGGCGGCTGCGCTGGACCCCTCTGCCGGCGGAGCCCCACGGTCACGCGTGTCGGTGGCGTCCCGAGCCCCGCGGCAGGACCCGTCCTGTCCCGCGTGGTGGGTCATCGCCCCCCGCGTGTCCCGGACGACCGGACGACCCCCGTGCCCACCCGCGTCCCCCCGCGGAGGGCGCCCCCCAGCGGCCGCCCCCTCCCCTCCCCTCCGGGGCGCGGCCCCTTTAAGCTGCGAGGCGGGCCGGGGCTCTGCGCTCTCGCGGGACTTGGGGGCCCCGCTCTCGCGAGGCTGGGGCCATGCGCTGATTGGCTGCGGGGGGTTGAATGTAAGATGGCGCCCAGGGAGCTGTGAGGGGAAAAGACTCGGGGCCGAGGCGGCGGCGGCGGCGCGAGGCGACGGCGGCAGCGGGGCCGGGGTGAGGCAGGGCCGGGCCGGGCCACGCCGTGGTGCAGCGGGGCCGCCTGGCCGGGGAGGGTGCGCGGCGGCGGCGGCGGCGGGGCCGGGCGGGGCCTCCCGTCGGGCGCGGGGGGAGGCGGCGGTGGTTCCGGGGGCGGCGCGGGCCCGGCGGGGAGGGGGAGGGGCCGCCCTGGCGAGCGCGCGCGCCCGCCCGCCCGCGGGGACGCGCGCAGCTGGGCCGTGTACGCGCGGGGGGGGTGGTGTGCGCCCCCCCCGTTCTTTGCTCCTCCGCCCCCCCCGCACCGGGCGCGTCCCCGCCTCCCCCCTCCCCCCTCCGCCTCCCCCGCGGGGCGGCCCCTTCCCCACACGGGCGGCGGCAGCGCGCACCGGAAGGCGCGGCCTGTGCGCGGCGCGGCCCTCGGCAGCCGCCGTCCCTGGCGAAGCCCCCAACATGGCTCCTGCGGCGGTGGGGGGGAGGGGGGGGGGCGCGGCGCGGCACCTCCCGCGGGCCCGGGCCCGGCCGCCCCGCTGGGGAACAAAGGCGGCGGGGAGCGCCCGGCGCGGCGCTGGGCTGGCGGCGGGCGGGGGCCGCCGTGCCGCAGGAGGGAGCCCCGCGGGCTCCGCGCCCCCCGCTCGGGAGGGCAGAGGCCGAGCCGCGGCCGATGATCTCAGGGGCTAAATATGGAGCTTGGTCCCGGCCGGGCTGGGTGGCGGGGCGGGCTGTGCCGTTCCCGCCGTTCCCGGGCCTCGGGGGCAGCGCCGGGCCGCGGCCGCTCGACCGGGAGCACCTGCGGGGGGAGCAGGGGGGACCTCTGGATAGGGTCACAGCTGCTGCCTTGTTCTAAGTTCTGTCTGCCAGTAACTCCGGTGTCACCGGCTGTGCCGCGCCTGTCACCGCACGGTGCGAGTGCTCTGCACCCTGTGACAGATGTGCTCACACACTCGTTCCTATTAACACTTATCAGGCTGAGGGATAGGATAGTTACGAATTGGGCATCTTGCAATTCTTCAGTAGGAGCTGCTAGCTGCGTGGATGATCATATTTTTCTTTCCCGATTTTTTCCCCCCCTTCTTAATGGAATATATATATATATATATATAAAAAAATAAAATGGCTTTAATAAAGAAAGAGAAACTGGGGATGGAAAGGGCTTCTTTGTTCTGTCTTCTCCAGAACGTTACAAGTCTAAGAGCTCAGGACAAGAGCAGCAGAAATACATGCAACATGGTGACTGGTGAGTCCAGATTGTCCACATGCTGCAAGTTGTGTGTGTGTTTTCAGTAACCTCAGTCTTAAGTTTTATGAACTAACCGTATGTGCTCATGATCTTCAAAGAGTTTCTTGAACTTATTTCCTGGAAAAAATGCAGTTGTGCTGAACAGAGAGGAATTACCTCCCTTTATTAGAGAAAGCTTATTGCCTGGATGCTCCTTTTTTATATATATATTTAAAAATGCAGTATTAAAAATGTGCTGCTGAGATCTATGGGGATGGGTGTTCGCTGTTTCTCATGTGTGTCTACAGGATAAGTGGTGTTTGTAAATCAGTATGTTATAATAACTAACAGTAAAAGTGGCAACTGCAGCAGCGAGCTCTATATGTTGCCCTAAAAAAGCCTGCTGAATGCACATTTGAGCCTTGAAGAGGTTTTCTGTCATAAATGCAGGTGGGTTTAGTTTTAATAAATAAAATCTCTGGGAGTATGGCATTACTTTCCTGAATCTTCGTCTAGACCTGGTACTTCTGCTGCTGTGTAGAGTTTTGTGAAGTGCAGTTTTTGAGCGGTTCAGTGCTTTTATTTATATTAACCCCAAGCAGCTTTCAAACTGACAGGAACAACTCTTGGAGAAACTTAATCCAGCCCACAGTGTTACCTGTGGTGTCTAGCTCCTTTCTGATTGCCAGAGTTGGAGAGCTGTAGAGAAAACTGAAGGAAGATCCTGCTGCTCTTCCAGAGCAGGAACAGACACCAAATGGTGCAGTGGGGTTCTGATCCATGCTTGGGACTTCAGGTGCTGCAGTGGCTCAGAGAAGTGTGTCACTGGTTTAGGTGTTGGTGGCTCTCAGTGTAGTAACTTCCAGCAAACATGAAGGAAGATTGTTACATGCTAGAAGAGAGGAAAAGAGAGATTCCTTATGACAGCTTGTGACAGAAGCAGATTTGCTGGTAGGGGAAGACTGACCTAGTAGGCTCTTGATTTTTAAGCTAAACAGAACTAATTAAGATGGAGCAGCTGAGCAGGGTTGAGGATTTATATCTAGGAAATTAATGCTGTGTTTGTTCTGCTTCCGGAGGATTTGAAGAGGCAGGTGATGATTTGACGGTGAACATCTCCTTGCTCTTTGGGCCTGCTGCTTACATGTCTGGGTTTCTGGTAGCTTCTGGTCTCTGCTATGCAGGAGCATGGTGTATCTGTGAGCAGCTCTTGACAGAAGAGTTGAGAGTTCCAAAAGTAGAAGTGAGGACTAACAGATGCTGTTGAAAACAGTGGCTCTGCTGACCTCCCTGCTTTTCTTCCTTGACGAGATTGACAGAAGGTAAATAGTTATTCCCCGGGTCGTTACAATATAATAAGGTACCCATGCAGGAGCAAGGAAGAAGATGGGACCTTTACTGAAAGGTGAGCCCACCCTATTCAGCAGCAGCTAGCTGTCAAAGAGCACCTGTAGTGCTCACATCTGCGTTCCCAGCATGGTGTCCTTGAAGCTTATTCCTCAGAAGAGTCTTTCCTCTGAAAGCCGTATCTGCTAGCGCACCTCAGAGTGGACTTGCAAAGTGATAATGCTCTTCTGAAAACCTTGCTGTAGTACTGAAGTCAAATATTTGCAAGTTCCAAATAGAAAATGGGAACAAGTTAATTGCTCAAAATCTCTTTTCCAGCTTCAGAGTTTGTAACGGAGCATCTTACAATTAGATGCAAGAGGTGTTTGAGCATGCCTGGTGTCCTGTGTGAGTCACTGAGGATGCGTTAGCAAGGTTGTGCTCTATTGGTTTCACCCTGAATGTACAGTCACCTGGGGAAGGGTTAATAATGTGTCGTGTAGAGTACTTCTGGGTGGCTTCTGGAGGAAACCTCACTAGGCAACTAAGTGAATAGTCTTATTGGCTGTATCATGAGGAGCTGGCTTGAAAATGTCTCAGATCAGAATCTCTGAAAGGCAGGAGAATTGTTTTTCTGTCCAGCTGTGGGCTCTACAGGAGCCTCTATATGATGATTTTTACAGAGCTGCTGGATTAGTGAAGTGAGCACTATTAGCTGGTGTTTTTTACTAAACATTGATGCATGTTTTAAGAACATTTTCTGTAGTGATCTTGTACAGCAACAAATGTTGCTTAATAACTCCAGAAACTATAGATGCAGTGCAAGTTGCCTCGTGTGTTTCCCACTTACCTTTGACATTCGGTCTTTCTCCTGTGAGCCTGGTCCAGTGTGCTAGCCATGAACCTCCTCTGTGTAAACAAAAACCTCTGTGTGTTTAGACTGCTGTCACATCACAGTAACGTGTTGTTAGAATTTGCCCTAGCTCCCACTGATTTTGGTGGGAATTGGAGCTGGACTTGTGGTATATGCTTTGGCTTTACCGTGGGGCTAGAACTAACTCCCAATTTCACACACTGTTGCAATCTTATGTTCAACCATGTGCAATGTCTTGGTTCTGCTTTGTTAAATCATGGTAAAATTATACAAAAGGCTCTGCTTTTGTACCTGTTCTCTTTAGAACTACAGTTGTAATGTACATACAGTGATGTTTGTCTCTTTTTCCTGCTTTTCGCAGCTTGATCTAGTAGTACTGAATCACCTCTTCTAGTTCTAATTCTGTGCTGTTTCGCACCTTTTCACAACTATCTCAGTATCTGGTAGTGTTATAGCTCAAATCTGTTTATCTTTTATCAAGACTAATTAGTGCCTTAGAAACAACCAGTATATTCACTGCAAAACAATTTGTGGGTTTAAACAAGATAAGTCAATAAGAGAAGAATGCTGTCAGAGTATACCCTAGAGCTTTCTAATGTTTTCAGGTGGAGTCATCTTTTTTTTTTTTTTTTTGGTGGTGGTTCCTCCTGCCCCCCCTTGCTCTCACTTCCTCTCTGATCATTTGATTTCTTTTTCTGTCTCCCTTTTGTCTTCAAACATGGCATGTTTCATGTTAACATCTTCCTATATTAAAAGGACATCAAGAACTGATGTTGCTGTTGCCTTTGTCATTTCCAGAGCTCTGCTTTTCCATGTGTGTAGTTTGCTGTTTGAGGAATCCGTCAGTTCCAGCACTCTCCTTTTGCTTGCTGTGTTCAAATCAATAAGGCTGTCCTACTCCTGATAGCAGTGGGCTGAATGCTGCATCTGTTGCTCTTCCGTTGTGCTTCCCATTAGCTGCCTAGAATAGAACCACACGGCCTGATAGAACATACTGCTTGGTTCTTCCACCTCTGTGGCTGCAAAGCAGGGCCACAGATATTGATTTCTAAGCTTCTCTCACTAATGCTGCATGCTGCAAACAAACGAAATCCATGACTTGATTTTGTCTGTTGTGGGACTCGCCTGGTCTGGGTGAAGTACAAGGCTAGAAGACTTTACATGGCAGTGAGCTCTTTGAATAGTGCCACAGTTACACCTGGTTATCGTTCAGACTTCCCTGAGCTGCTGAGGGTTAATCTGGGAAACGTGTAGTAGCACAAGATGCCTTGTAAAACTAAAGTATCTGTATTGGGCATCTGGCTGTGCATATTTGCTAGTTTTCATACAGTACTCGGTATGAGAAATTAGTTACTGGAGTTAGGAATATCCTTGTGTCAGAGGAGTACTGTAGTTAAGACTTTTACTTTCTCTTTCCTTAAGGAACCCTGAGGACCTTGCAATATGAATAATTCTCTGGAGAACACCATTTCCTTTGAAGAATACATCCGTGTGAAGGCTCGAACGATCCCCCAGCACAGGATGAAGGAGTTTCTGGACTCCCTTGCTTCCAAGGGGCCAGAAGCTCTGCAGGAATTTCAGCAGACAGCCACCACCACAATGGTGTATCAGCAGGGTGGCAACTGCATTTATACAGACAGCACAGAGGTGGCTGGGTCTCTGCTTGAACTTGCTTGTCCTGTGACAACCAGTGTCCAGCAGCAAACTCAGCCAGAGCAGCAGATACAGGTTCAGCAACCCCAGCAAGTCCAGGTAAGTGTCTTAAATCATATCTAAGTGTGTATGTGACTTGCTAAGCTGTGGAGTAACGTTCAGAGCCAGCTAGTGTCTAACTTGAAACCACAAGCAAGCGCTTAAGAAGCAGGGCCAATTAACTTTATATGGAACAGCACTATTTCCCTTTCATTTAAGGAATTTGGTAGTAAATTTCTCTCTTGACTGTGCCTTCATTGAGCCCTGGTGTAGGAGGAGTAGCATACATAGCAATGTAGTGGTGTAACCTATTGAAGAAATGGTTGACAGTTCTGGCATGTACACAACTCCCTGAAGCCTTGCACTCTGTGTGAAGATGCTATAAATACCACCACCCTCTGCTGGTCTTATTTTATCTGGTTGTTCAGGGTGGCTGTGGGATATAACTTGCCATCAGTGTTTTTTTGGTTTTTTTTTTTAAATGCAATCCATAATCTTTAAGTGATGTTGCTTGAACATTCTAAAAGTTGTCATTCTTGAATGGGCATTTAAGTGAGGGGGAAATGCAGGGGAGTCATCTTACATGAACAAGGGGAAGATACCTTCCAGGAGAGAACTCTGAAAGGTGTATATGTTGTGTCAAGGTAGATTATCCCTTTGCACAGTAGAAGGAGCACCAGAGATAAAAAAACGCAAAACATGTAACTTTTAGGATAACTGCTTTGGTCCTTAAACACATTCTGTAATTTGAAGAGTTTACAGGTGGCAGGGCATTTACTAAGGCTTTCTTATGGTAAGTCTTCAAACAGCTGATCTCCTGTCTACAGCTGTAATTCTGAAGCACTTCAGATGTGAATCTTTCTGCTTTCTGAGCATGAATATAAAGTTGTGAGCTCTCCTCTTCTGCAACAAATAAGGGGATGGAGACACAAATGACTGGAGACAGGGTAGTGTGAACTCGCTGCAGTGCAGTAGACTAGTGCTGACAGCTCACCTGCGTGCTTTTATCCTACAGCAAAGACAAACTTACCTCTTTCACTGGGTAACTTGTCTCCAATTACTCTCTCTGCTGAGTAAATGAAAGCTTAATTGGGACTTCTGTAACCTGTTGCTCTACAGTAACATGTGTTGCAAGGCTTTTGAAGAATAGTCTCTGGTATTGCCGACACGAATTGGATGTCTGTGAGTCTATTAAAACTGATCGAGGGTGGTTTTGGTTCTGCCAGCTAGCATGTTTTCTGGGAGAAGTTTCATTTTGCAGTAGAAGAACTAGGAAGGTTGACTTTTTTTGGTGCCTCCTCAGCTTTGAAGACCCCCAAACCAGTTGTAAAAGTCAGAAGGAATTTTTTTTTTTTTTTTTAACTTTGGCTGTTGCCTCCTTTCAGGACTGCTCAAAGTTCAGGCTTGACCCTTGCAAGTCTTCTAGTAACAGAGATGGGGAGGGAGGTCATGTATCATATGCTTCATAGAAAAGTAATCTCCTGACCTTCTTGAAAATAACCATAGAGTTGCTGCCAGAGACCTGTTCCTGTTTTTTAAACTAAATGGCCTGCACCCTGAAGATGAAAAATATCTGTTGAAAGTCAAGGTTTCAGCAACTTCCGTAAAGAATGTTGTCTGCTGTCTCCCCCTTATTTTTGATGTGACTGCTTTAAAATAACCTGCTTTCACCTCTGTCAGTACAGATCATAATTAGTGTTTGTGTTGCTTACCCTGCTGCTCACTTCGGGATGTTACAAACCCCCAGAACACTTCAGTGGTACCTCTAGTGCTAGCTATGGCTGCAGCTTTTGTGCATCAGCAGTATAACTGATTTTGCATGTCTTTGAGCAGCTAGATCAGAATGAAGTTTTTTTGCAAGGGTGGGGTGGAGGACTGTCTTTACCCCTTTGCAAGAGTGTTTTCCTGTCTTTCAGGGTTTCTTATGGAGACATGATTTACATTAAGCCTATGACTTAGTGTTTCCTTGTCTTAGGGCTGTCACTGTGGCAGAAGTAGCAGAGCACAGCGTC
Organism: Falco rusticolus; assembly: GCF_015220075.1. Classification (NCBI taxonomy): domain Eukaryota; kingdom Metazoa; phylum Chordata; class Aves; order Falconiformes; family Falconidae; genus Falco; species Falco rusticolus. The sequence goes on from NC_051190.1 coordinate 13,638,247, forward strand.
TGAACAAATCTGAATTTTGTTGTGACTTGGTGTGTGGCAGTGTTCCACTAGAGCAGTGCACCAGATCCAGCTGGCTCACTTCGATAACTACTACTTCTGTTCTATTATGAAACATTTTGGTCATCAGCTGCAGCCTCTTAGCTTTTGATCAAGCTTTTGTCATCCCAGTACTTGACTTGATAATCTGTTTAGTTCTTGCTAATCCAGTTGCAAATCAGTGGAAGACTCTTTGAATGACTATGCTTATGTCTGGCAGTGTGACAGTGGTGTGAAGGTGACTAATAATACGACCAGTCAGATGACCTCATGGTTGCAAGTGCTGATGACAACGTACGATCATAAAGATAGACAGTGCTCAGGTTTCATCCTAGATTTTACTTGCTGTGAACAGCCAAAGGCAGTGTGCAACTGCTTGCTGCTTTTATTTATCCTGGCAAAATAAATTTCCTATTAGAAGCTGCCACCTTAGGGCTTTTTTTTGCCTAAAAGGTTCAACAAACTGTTGCCAAATGTTTTTTTTAAAGGCTGAGTGGATGCCACTGTTGGGTTACATACTAGTCAGTGCTACAGTACAAGTAGTGTCTTGGAGCTCCTTCTGTGCCCAGTATTACAGCGGTGCCATTGGCAATCTCAGGAAAGAGTTTAGTATGTCAAGTTGTCATACCCTGTGCTGCATCAGGGCGTGGCTGGAAAGGGCTGTGTTTTGCTGTAGTCAGGCGAGAGTTTTATCAGCTCTGCTTTTGGCAAGATTGTTGCTAGTGGGTCTTGTGCATTGAGGCTGTCGAATTGATGTTGCTAGTGAGAAGAGGTGTTAGCACTGACTTGCCTACCAAGTATGGTATTTCTGCAGAGGTCAGTGAAGCTTTTGCACCTCTGTCACAAGAAAATTAAACCAAATAGCAGAAGACAGGAGGAATCTTTGCTTAGGATACATACAGTGCATGTGGGGAAGATCTCAGTTTCAGCTTTTTCTTAAGACAGAGCCTGATGGCTAAGTGGCAAGAGCTTCTTGGACAGGGCTTGAGGGGAGGATGCTACAGGTGAGCAAGATTGCAGAACAGCATGGGAAATGATTAACTGCCTGTGTAAAATGTCTTTCAGTAAGGCTTGTGCTTGTCTAATTGCTCAGTTCCTTATGTGTTCATTGTTCAGCTTTTTCACTTGTCCCCCAATCTGTTCTATGACTTCAGACCATTATAGGAAGCTGGACATTATTAATGACACAAGGCAGGGAAAGGTGCCTGTAAGTTGCTCAGAAGAAAATCTTATCTCTGGCTCTGCACAGAATATATCTTCCCTTCACTTCTGATGGATGCAGCTTCCCCCTGCCCCAGTCTTGGTTTTGAAGTTTAGTCTGAAGGTAGGGCTGCCATTCACTTACCTTTGAAAAGCATCCTACTACCATAGTAGCATAGCAGCTAGTATTAATTAGCATTTGCTAGCACGGAGTGTGCCACTTCAAAGAATGGTTATAGTTGAGTGGTTTTTTCAAGGTACCACTACATGGAAGTAGGCTCCTCTGAGAGTTAAGCTGTTTTGTTTTCTGTGGTTCACCTGTTTTAACTGCCTTGGGCCTAAATCCTGCCCCAGTGTAAAGCTTGACAACATAATCTTGATATTGTAACTGTTCAAATGCGTGCAGGGGCTAATTTGGCCTGTGGAATTCTCTCTGATATTGATGAATGAGCAGAGGAGAAACCTGGAGTGAGAATCTGTCTGGCAGTTGTTCTGAAAACCTGACTTGTGCACTCCCCTTAGATGTTGTTTACTTAGATAGCAAAGGACTTCCTGTAAAGTAGTTGAATAACAAGTTCCAACACTTCCTGCTAATTCAGTGATCAGTCTTTTCACCTAGTCTGTACTGCAGATCTGTTTTGTACTTGTATGTACGCTTTCTGGCATAAAGAAGGGACTTCTTACTACAGTGTTGGTTTTCAGTACTGGAGTTGCTTTAGCTGTTGTTGAGGATAGTGTATTTTAAGCCATCTTTCCTTAAATTGGGTTAAAAAATAATTACGGATTGCTCTTGTCCTAGTCTCACTAACTTTTTGTCCAAGTGTTTGACTTCTGTCGGCTTGCTCAGGCATGGAAGTTTGAGGTGCACCTACATTACTAACAGGGAAGATTTGGAGCATACTTTGTGCAGCAAGTTTGCAACCTGCCCCCACTTACCTCTTGTAGGTTTGCGGTCTGTCACTTGAGATTCCCTTCAGATGAAACTAAGCCATAAGATGCAGTTTTGTTCTGTCGAGGTGTTTGTCTAGCTTGGCTAGTGAGCAAGACTAGACCTAAGTTTGAAATAGTCTTCTGGATTGTATAATGTGTATGTGTTAGCAGGTCTTCAGTCTTGCTCTGAAGGTCTGCTCTTCATGTGTCCTACAACTTGCTAATGTAAACATAGGTTCAGAAACCAAGATGTTTTTGTGAAAAGAGGCATTTAAGAGCTTCTCAGGTGCTCTAGGGCAAGCTAGATACAAAAAATCCATGTAGGCAAGAGTTGGTGTGCATGCTCATTTGCAGTTAGATTTTAGGAAATATTAGGTAATCCGGTCAGTCCACATAGTGAGATTTTCTTTGCTTGGGAATTCTTTCAATTTAATTGTTTCAGAGCTGCAGTTCTGCAGTCTGATTCCTTGTGGGGCAGAGAATCTGCAGAGGGCAGACATGTTATGAATCCTGCTTGAGAGTTTGTTGGAGTTAGTCTGTCAACCATGAGGAAAAAAACCTTTTGGAAACTAGGCTTCAGCTGTTCTCATGCTCTTGGAGTTACTTATTTTCTCTTTGCATGTGCTCAGTTCTAGACATAATGTGTTTTTGAGCTTAATGTGACAAGATTTCCTATGAGGGAATCTTAAAAATTTAGTTCTGCCCTCCTGTTACAATGTAGGGCTTTTGATGAATGTTTTTGATGCTGTAGTCACCTAGTACTTTGTCCAACTTCTAGCTATCTTATGGTAAAAAGGCATTTCTCCGTGTGATGGTAGCCTTCTGGCTCGTGATTCTTTTCATGCTGTTATATCCAAACTTCTGGCAATATGCAGTTTTTAAGTACTGGTAACTTGGCATGTTCCTCTTGCACCAGTATAACCCAGGAATTCCCAGCATAACATGTTTTTGCTTTAATCTTCAGCATAAGGTGAAGATTTAAAGTCCTCTCTGTTTGTCTTGGCCTGTTAATTTAAAGCATTCCTCTTCGTACAGAGTCTTTTAAACAACCACTGCTGGTGTTTAGTGTAATTCTTGCTCCTTTTTTTCCTCAGACAGCAAGTTGGGCAATGAGGTCAGTGTAAGAAGCTCTGGTCTCAGGTTGGGTTGCAGTCCGTAAATATGAAATGAGTGCTTGTAGCACTCCTGGGTACAACCTATTTGAAAGTAGGGAGGGATCTACTGCAAAATACAGTTGTTAAAAATGGATAATAATTCACAAGGGATGCGTAATTTGTGGTAGGTAGAGCTCCAATATCCTTTTAAATAGGAGCAGCTTCTAGTCAGAAGCATGATGTCTGCAGTTCACAGCATGGAGTACTTCCAGTGACTCTGGAGTCTGACTTCTTCACCTTGTTTAGGTCTGGACTCGTTATTTGTGTGTTAACAGTAACACTGTGTGAACTCTAAAGCAGTAGCAAGGCATCCTAGTTGTAGGGGTTGGGATGTAGTCCTGGGGAAGTATCGTAGGGCTCCAGGTCGTGATTGCTCATCTGCTGAAAGTGATAGAAGTTGCCTGTGACTTTTAGAGCCAGTAGACTCAGCCTCTAAAATGGTTAATGGTTCAAAGCTGTGCCAGGGGAGGTTTAGAGTGCACATTGGGAAGTATTTCTTTAGGGTGGCCAAACATTGGAACGGGCTTCCTAGAGAGATGGTTGATGCTCCAAGCCTGGCAGTGTTTAAGAGGCATTTGGACAATGCCCTTAATAACATGCTTTAGTTTATGGTCAGCCCTGAAGCGGTCAGGCAGTTGGACTAGATGATCATTGTAGGTCACTTCCAACTGAAGTACTCGATAAAAGCTGAAGGAAGAAAATGCTGTCTTGTCAGGTCTGTTCTTAGACCATGTCTCCTTTGCTGACTATGACTTGCTTAAACCTATTCCATTACCTTACCTTTCTAATTGCACTTTAGTGATAAAATTGTTTCAGCACAGGAGCAGACTTTCAGTTCTTACGACTAGCAAAAAAAAAAAAAAAAAGCCTTTGTATATGTTTACAGCAGTAACATGAACTGTAATGTGAAATTAATGGAAAGAAGTGGGGATACTTTTAAGATGTTCTTGGCCAACCTGTGCAGATTCTGGAAACACACTGAAGTAGTACAGGATAAATGACACGTTTACATTTTTCTGTGATGTGATTTTTGAATCCTAGCAGATAAAGCAAATGTTTGTTGTGTGAAACTGAAAATGTATCAGTGCAATTAATACATTTTAGTTTGTCCAGTCTTGGGCCTTTGCCTTGCAGGTAATCTTTTGAACAAGGACTTCAATACTAGGACTATATTAGTGATTTTTCAAATCGGGTATTTTGGTAAATATTTGCCTTAGATGTGTAATTGAAACTGGCTTTCTTAAACTGAACTCATGACTGGGATCTGGACTTGGGCCCATTTGCCCAAGGCAGTGCTCCTGCTGTAGGGCAGTATGATAAAGGTATCAAATAGAACTGAAGAAGCATACCATAGGTGACCTCATCTTTTTCAATTAACTGCCTGATCAGATCACTCATTGATGCAGTGTTTTAAACTGTCATGCTGGCACAAGGTCATATGTTTCTTGTTACCTTGCAGGAAATGATAGAAACTCCACGTCATCTGGATTAAAGTATATTGCATATAGCTCCCAGCAGGAACCTGTAAAGTTCCCTATTCTTCCTGGAAATGGAATTAGCTCTTAACAGGAGGTGACTTACAAAACTGGTCTGCAAGTGGTGCATTTTGCTACCCTACTTTTTTCCTTAGCAGCTCTTAATTGGCCACAAATGAATCTCAACATTTTTTAAAACTTCTTAGAGGTGATGTTGGGAAGTGAGATTTGGTGTATCTGCACAATGCAAACCTGTGTGCTAGCTCTGTCTGGTAGTGTCAGGCTGGCTGGTGTGACATCTCCGTGCAAATGTTACGTTAGCTTGGCTGACTCCAGAAAGTGAGGTAGAAGAGCATCAGGGAGCGTGAGTGGGAAGTCATAGTTTTTCAACTAAATAAATCTGTGTTGGCTTCAAACTTCATGTGGCCCTCATAGGTGCCACTAATAAAGCTCTGCATCTCTCAGTTGGATTTCAAAGGAATGGTTGAGTAGTTAATTCCCTCCCTTAAGATACAGTGTTAAGGAAGCCTGGAGAAGCAGATGATCAAGGCAACCTGGGATATCTTTTCTAGGACAAGGCAAATGCAACACAGTGACTGTATGAACATGGGGAACATAGTGGTAGAGTCTGGATGAGGAGAGCAGACCTCGCTTGGTGCCCTTGGAGTGAAGATACCAGTGGGGTTGGGCTTGACGCTGGGAATGTGAAGTTGTCAAGACCTGAACTTTGTTTTGGGGGCTACCTCTGACTCCTAGCTTTAAGTCTAATCCTGGACTCCTGCTAGATAGCATGACAGACCCTGAGCAAATAAGCATTGATGTGAAAGGGTGTGATTTTTTTTTTTTTCTTTTTTTTTTTTTTCCCCCCTAAGTCTAACAGGAACTGTGTTTGGGTCCAAGTCTTAACATATTTTGTCCATGTTTTTCAGCATTGTGTAAGTGCATGAGCTAGAAAATACAATGGAGTAATTTGGACAATAAATGGAATATGTAAATAATGAAAAAAAAATGGTTTTAATTGTCACTGCCAAAGAAATACTTCTGAAGTTTAAAAAATAAATGCTACAGTGTTGCCTCTTAGTGCATGACAGAGATTCAGGTTGGACTTGCAACTTTCTGTGTTGACACCTGCTTGTGTAGCATTACTGTTAGCTATTGGTTGCAAAATAATATTTCTGTGCTTTATGCGGAAAGATCCAAGTGCTGATTTCAGCTTACCCATATTTCTTGATGCCTGTCACTGGCAAGTGATCCTGTGACCATTTTGGGGGACTGGGGTTGGAAGCAGTAAAACAATCTTCAGAGCATAGTAAGAAATGAGGCAAGCTCCTGCATTTTTTGGCAAGATAAATTTGGTATTATAATGTGTGTGACCTTAAAGTCTTGCCATTTACAAGGCCTGTGCTGAAATAACATTTTAGTAATGCACATAGCTCTGAAGACCCTTTTGGCTTCCAAGGTTGCAGTCTGTTGGCTGGAGCCCACAGAGCTTTGAGGATGAAGATGCAGCTCTCGTGCTGTTCTGTCTGTGCTGGGAAGTGTAGTCATGTGTAATGCTGAGCAAAGACATCATCTACCATATTGCTGTTACCAACCAAGCACTTCTGGAGTAACTTGGTTTCACTTTCCCGAGATCTTTACTAATGGATTAATATACGGAATCATAAAACTGAGCATAAAAGACCTGAAGTATAGACCTCCAGTGATGGACCATCTCTGTTGGTGGCCCCCCCTGCCGAATTGCTGGTGCTTGCTGATCTCTTAACCGCTGAATTGGTGTCATTGCAGGTTCAGGTCCAGGTCCAGCAGTCACCGCAGCAGGTCTCCGCCCAGCAGCTCTCTCCACAGCTCACTGTCCATCAGGCTTCAGAGCAACCGATACAGGTCCAAGTGCAGATCCAAGGCCAGGCGCAGCAGCAGGCGTCTCAGACAATACAGAGTCAGTCTCTTCAGAGCCCCAGCCCGTCTCAGCTGCAGGCAGCTCAAATCCAAGTGCAGCATGTGCAGACTGCCCAGCAGATCCAGGCTGCAGAGATCCAGGAGGAGCACATACAACACCAGCAGATCCAGGCCCAGCTTGTGGCGGGACAGGCCATTACTGGTGGCCAGCAGATACAGATCCAGACAGTTGGGGCACTATCACCTCCACCTTCTCAACAAGGCTCCCCACGAGAGGGAGAGCGGCGGATCAGCACTGCTAGTGTCCTTCAGCCAGTGAAGAAACGTAAAGTGGATATGCCTATTACTGTATCGTATGCTATTTCAGGGCAGCCAGTTGCCACAGTGCTGGCCATTCCTCAGGGCCAGCAGCAAAGTTATGTCTCTTTAAGGCCAGACTTGTTGACAGTGGACAGTGCCCACCTGTACAGTGCCACTGGGACCATTACTAGCCCCACTGGAGAGACTTGGACCATCCCTGTTTATTCTGCCCAACCACGTGGTGACCTTCAGCAGCAAAACATAACCCACATCGCCATCCCTCAGGAGGCCTACAATGCCGTCCACGTCAGTGGCTCGCCAACAACACTGGCTACCGTGAAGCTGGAAGACGACAAGGATAAGATGGTGGGAAGTACTTCAGTAGTGAAGAACTCTCACGAGGAAGTGGTGCAGACTCTTGCTAATTCGCTCTTTCCAGCGCAGTTTATGAATGGCAACATCCACATTCCAGTGGCAGTGCAGGCTGTGGCAGGGACATACCAGAACACAGCACAGACAGTGCACATATGGGACCCGCAGCAGCAACAGCAGCAGCCCACACCCCAGGAGCAGGGGCAGCAGCAGCAGCAGCTACAAGTCACTTGCTCGGTAAGTTAAAACTGCTCTTTGTCTCAGTCTTTATTAACAATTTGCAAATGTTGTGGAGAGAGGGTGTCAGCAGACAGCTGGTATTCAGGAAGCAGAGATGAATCTGTCCCAGTAGCCTGGGCATGATGTGGGGCATTTGACTCCTGATAGGTGTAGAACTGTCATGTGTTAATGTTGGTACATACTTACAGGATTCAAAACTTCCCAAAAGAAAATGTTCTTGATCGTTGTAGTGTAAATTAATAGATACATGCTCATCGCTGGCTTTTTCATAGCAGGTATTCCAAGGTCTGCAGTCTTCTCCTGAGCTGCTCTGGTGTTGTAGTGGACAGGCAGGGATGACTGCAGCGAAGTAAGGTGTGCAAATATGCTAGTCATCTAGTCATCAGTTACTTTGTGTTACGTGGCACATGGAGTCCACAGCAGATCCAGTAAAGTACTGAAATCTGACTAGTTGTGAGCAGACTTCAGGGATCAGGTCTGTAACACTGTGTCCTGCTCCTGGTAGATGCCTGGTGTGTAAGAGCACAGTACTGAGCAGTGGCAAGTAAGCATCTCTTCATCATGCTTGGCAAATACGGCAGCTGAATTTGTTGCTGTTTTTTTAAAGGCTTTGTTGCTAACTGTGAGCTATAGATTATTTTGAATTGGCTTATAAAACTTGAATAACTAGGGCTGTTAATGGCCTCTCATATGTGCAAATGGATGTAATTTATCTTCTGTTACCAGAAAGTGGAAGGTGATTGATCTGTCAGAGCCTGTTTTTGCTGAATGGAATGAGGGCAGAAATATCCAAGTCTGCTAGCATAAATGTTGTTATAAATTCTTTCCAGTTTATAAATAACACTGTTGCCTTTATAAAGGCGTATATGCCCTATAAAGGCATATATGCCCTCTACTTCATCAGTAAGCACTGAGACAAGGAGGATTACTTTGTGTAGTCATGTCTGATTGTTTCTGAGTTAATTGTGGGCTATAGCCCACCAAGGCCTCCTGAAAAGGATTAAAGGGTTCCCTATGTCTCTAGATAATTTTCAGGTGCTGGATGCCCTCTTTTATAAATCTGTACTTTAAGCTACAGCTTACAGGTCTTGTAACGCATGGCATTTTGTTTCATTAGGGTTGGGTTTTTTTGTTTTGTCATGTTCAAAGAGCATTCTTTAGCTCATCTTTTCCCCGTTATTGGTACTTCAGAGATCACTTCATTGCTTTCAGCTGCTTGAACAAACTTGAGTTGATAGAACTTTCTGCCTTTCTGCTAAACAGGATTTTTAGACTTATTCTAGGGTCTTTTAAGAGCATGAGCCACATTCTTGGGATCCTTCCTGAGATATTAGCTCCATAATTTCCTTGACAGTTACTTGTAAAGCTTCTACTAATGCTGTGTATTCCTGTGCACAGTGATCTGCAGTTCTTGGGCATTAGTTTTCTGATCCCAGTTCTCTGGAGTACTGGGTGTTGCATAAACCCCTAAACAGAAGCAGGTTCAAGAGGGATGCATTCTTCCTGTAAGAGGGCAATAAAGCACCTATAGGTGAACATCAAACTTTTGGGTGTTGTTCCTCTCACAACTGTGAGACTGAGAAGGAATTGGCTTGCCCCACACTGTCCTCTGGCATTGTGCTGTTGTGGGGTCTGGGCAAGTTGCAGTTACTTTACTTGTGAAAAATGTAAGTCCATTAAGAAACAACTGCCAGCTCAGCAAACCAACTCCAGCCTGTGTGCCTGCCTTCACACTGGACAAGGTGTTTGCGAGGTCAGGGCAGAAGATTGCCCCTTAGATAGGGCTGAGAGCGCTAGCTGGCTCTGGAAAGCTTTCTGCTCTCTGGAGTGTAATGGGGCAGCACTCCGGAGGAGTGGAAGCCAGTCCTAGCTTCTACAAAGGCAAGCAAGGTGTCAGTTCACCCTTGGACTCCTGTCCTCTTAAAGGCAGAGGCTTGCTTGACAGCTTAAACTTTGTCACCATCTGCATAGATAAAAGCTGGGCTCTTTGTCATAGTCTCCCTCTGCAGCTGTGGTAGATGCTGCTGGCAACGCAGGGGCTGATAAGCAAAGAGCTATTAAGAGCTGATGTGAAAAAAGAAAAACCAGCCAGAGGCAGTCAGAAAGCTCCAGTCTGAGGCTGACTTTGCAGGCTTTGCCTCTTCAGCTTAGTAAGGTACAGGTATTACTAAAGTCTCTGCCATTTGCATCATGGTCTGTAGTACTGTCAGAGCAACTTTCACTGATTGACACTTGTCAGTATCAAAGGAAAAGTTAACTTCATTATAACAAAGCTGTGCCTTTTGGGCTGGCTCTTAAGAAGGAGAAAGTAGAACTGTTTTGATGTAAGAATCGCTATCTCTGTTAACATTCAGGGTGCAAATGAGAATTTGACTAAGAGCTGTAGAGCTTCAAGTTAATCTCCTTAATTGAGGTAGCCATGAGACTTTCTGTGGCATAGGATTGAGAAGACGGTAGTGAAGAATGCAGAGTGAGCGCAGCTGGAGGGCTCGCTGCTCTTTCTGGATAGGTGCCATCTGTTGCCTGTATAATAAGTTTGAGGTAGTAATTCTTGATGACTTAAGGTCCTGCTGCGAAGTATACTTCCAGTCTGTCTAGCTCCTGAGAGGGGCCTTGGGCCATTCTTTTAGTTGTAGATGGAGTTTAGTGGTGGTTCTGCGACTAGCAAATTGAAGCCAAGAAAAATGCATTGGAGTGAATAGGGCTTCAGAATCGATAGTGATCTATTTTGGTGTTTGAGGGGAAACCAGAAATCTCTTGATGAGAGGACTTTAGCCCTATGAAGATCCTTGCCTTTGAACATACCAGCTAGCTTCTTAATGGTATTGCAGCAAGAGTGGCTCGTGGCTGTTAAATCTCCTATGATGTTCTGCAGGACTGCTAAATGCATCAAACTGCAAGCTGTGTGGATTTGCTGAAGGGGTTATAGATACGTTCGTTCAAACTAAGTGTTATTGGAGAGACTTAACAATCTTAAATGAGCAGCAATTCAGGTTAGACAGCAAAAGCTGCGTTCTTTGGATTTATTTCTTGTTAGAGAGGAGTGTTGCAGAAGGCTGATAACCTGGGGCTAGAGGTATTGCAGCATTACTTGTTTTTTGTCTTTTTGACACTTTTGAACTGTTGCATATTGAAGTGCGTGTATAAACTGAAACGTTTTCTTTCATAGGCTCAAACTGTTCAGGTGGCTGAAGTTGAACCACAGCCGCAGCCACAGACTTCACCTGAACTTCTGCTTCCAAACTCTCTGAAGCCAGAAGAAGGGCTTGAAGTATGGAAGAGCTGGGCACAGACCAAGAATGCAGAGCTGGAAAAAGAAGCCCAAAATAGGCTAGCACCTATTGGAAGTATGTGTCATGACAACACGGCCTTTCTTTCCTTTCAAGTAGGATTAGGAATGACTAAAATGATAGCTCTTTACTACTCTGGAAAATTCATTTCATCAGTGATTTGTTTTTAAATTTTGATTTACACTGCAGTACTAATAATTGTATACTCCCCACAGGACATGTTCCAGGGGAGGTATTAGCTCTCTGCTGAGCCAACTTGAGCACCTAGGCTGGTAGCAGTGGAATAGGGCACTGTATGGCTAGTGCATGGACAAACAAAATGGCTGTGAACGCACCGAGCTGATAGAGCAGTCATGGAGTTGCTGTTTTCCTATTGCTGCAGGGCAGCATTTCATTGTGGATGTGGTAAAAAAGGCAATAGCCATGCAGTTGCAGGGCAGAGAATCTTCCTTTCAGATTCTTCCCTGTTTTCTTTTAGTAGATCTGACAACCTACAATCTTGATTTATTTCAGCTTTCTGTATTATACTGGGAGAATGAGGTAGTACGCAAAGCTGGAGATGTGGGAAATCATTCCTGAAAGATTGGGAAATAATACGGCTTTGTCTTGTTTTTCCAGGACGTCAGCTGCTGAGGTTCCAGGAAGATCTCATCTCTTCAGCTGTGGCTGAGCTGAATTATGGTCTATGCTTAATGACACGAGAAGCTCGGAATGGTGATGGTGAACCCTACGATCCAGATGTGCTCTACTATATCTTCCTGTGTATTCAGAAGGTAGGGGGTGACAGCTATACGTGCAGCAGAGCTGTGCATGTTGTCAGCATGTATAGGGAAGATTGTCTGTTACGAAACTGGAGACTGTGGCTTCTATTAAGCTTCCCAACAATTTCGTAAGAAAGAAGTCTCTTGGCTTTAAAAAAACACTTAAAAACCATATGAAATGTAATGAGTGTACAGCAGTGTTTTCACTTACTGAGTTAAGTTTGTGAAGAGTTGTTAATAACTGAGTTCAGTATCAAGATGAGATTAATAAATCATTTTAGGTTTTTTGGTGGCGGCAGGAGGGTTGGATGATGTTTGAGGAAGTTGTTAATGTCAAAACTTGATGTAGTTGAAGCTTTAACAGGAAAGAACTTAGCTTTGTGTGGTGTGGGAAGTCTAAGCTGCTAGTGTTAATGTGCTTTCTGGAGAAGCTGCAGGAACAGAGCTAAATTCTGATAGGAAAATTGAGCATCTCCTTAACCTGAAAAAGTAGTGTCCAAAAGACAGTCATGTGAAATAACTTGCAGTGAACACACCTGAAATAAAAGGTGAAATCCAACCAGCCTTGCTTTCTAAGACTTTCTATCTTTCTTAGCATTCCCGTGGTAGTAACTTGAGATTACAAACCTTGTACTGGCCTTGGTGCAAGGGTTCTCACTCTTCTAAGTAGAATGTATTAGCTTTCAGTGCTATGCTCTAAAATGCTTGACTAACCAGGTATGTGGGCTCTTAGTATAAGGTCTTGTCTGAGGAATATGCTCATTACCACTGTACTGGACTGTGTTGCAAATCTCTTACAGTATCTCTTTGAAAATGGCCGAGTAGATGACATCTTCTCAGATCTCTACTATATTCGGTTCACTGAATGGCTGCATGAAGTTCTGAAGGACGTACAGCCCCGTGTTTCCCCTCTTGGTAAGAACTTTTGTTTAAGCACTGTTCTATTACTTGTCACCCATCAGAAGGCAGATTGTTGGGACTTTGTTAGTGTCATGAGATCGGCTTACCTGGAAGCCAACTGATCCTTGATCTGAATCAAGCTTCCTCATCTGAAGTACTAATATATCTTGCCTCTAGTATGTATTATTACTTTGGGAGATAATACAACACTGTCATGTTGCCATGTAGCCAGATGGAGACGGTCTGCAGGACCAAGTCAGTGTCAAAGAAAAAAACCAAACAACAATGCATGATCAGAGCCTTGAACGCTGCAATCGAATGTAGCTCAGCCCGCTGCTTAGTAGATGATGGCAGTAGGAGTATGGGGAGCAGTTCCAGAAGAGACAGTTTTTTGACATAGTTGTGTATGGGAACTAGATTAAGAACAGCATTTTTCAGAGCACGGAAACCTGGTTTCTCATTACTTCGTTCCCTTTGATCTGATTAGATGTCAGGGAAGAAGCTATTGCTTGTGTTCAGAAAAGTAGCTGATGTTACAGGCTAGATGGCTAAGTAGCACTGTGAGTTTTGGAATGCTTTTGTTTTCATTCTGGCTGTTTGATCTGTGCTTCATCATTCCACAAGCCCTGGAGTTCATACTGCTGTCTGTTTTTCTGTTTATCTCTGTATTTGGAGTATAGTATTTCTCTTCTACACAAAGGAAAAAAATATCTGAGAATCAAAGGATTACTCATGTGTCCAAATACATCACTTGGCACTGTGTGCTGATTAAAGCTGCGCACAGGGCCAAGAGCTGATTTGTTACACTGGCCTGCCTGCTCTCACATATTATTGGATTAGGAGCATCTGCATTGGAGTTGAGCCATTAATTAAAAGCTGTTTAAGTGCATATTTATTTCTCTGGGCTGGGATGTATAGGCATATTGCAGAAGCATACTCTCAACAACTAGAGGTTGACATATGTATACAAGTGTTTCCTAAATGTACCTGCTATTAAAAAAGTTATTTGCACGGTAGTGAATCTTGACGTTAGTGAGGATCTCCTCCTCCACCTTTCCATCAGATTTCTGTGTTCTCAGATACTTACAGGCTATAAAATGCTGCCTGTGTTCCCACTATGACTGTTTTCTGGCATGATGCTGACTTCTGATTATTGCAGGTTATGTCCTCTCCAGTCATGTAACAGAAGAGATGCTGTGGGAGTGTAAGCAGCTAGGAGCTCACTCCCCTTCCACCTTGCTCACTACACTGATGTTTTTTAATACAAAGTAAGTACTCGGGTCTTTAGGAATCTCGGGAAATAAAAGAACATCAAACACCTTGACAGGGTTGGTAGGAAACTGCTGTACTGGATTAGTGCAAAATCATGGAATTTCGAGCCCCCTTGCAGCCCTGACAGGCAAAGAAGATGCAATAGAACAAGGAAATGAGCAAGCAGAGGGGAAATTGAACTTGTGGCGGTGGCTGTTGCGTGCTTTGCTGCTGGAACAGTCTTTAACTCTGTGCTGGTTTGAGCTTCAGCCAGCTCACGATGAATAAAGATAACTACCCCGCTGTTGTGACTGTATTCTTTACTTGCCTCTGAATGTCCTGTGTTCTCTTCTTGCTGCTCAGGTACTTCCTGTTGAAAACAGTAGACCAGCACATGAAGCTGGCCTTCTCCAAGGTGTTGAGGCAGACCAAGAAGAACCCTTCTAACCCCAAGGACAAAAGCACGAGTATCCGCTATCTGAAGGCTCCTGGTGGCATACACCAGACAGGACAGAAAGGTAGTGTCTGGAAGTCTTCTTTGGGAATATTTACTTACTGGGCTTAAAGGAAGTGGTTGAACCTGGAGATGTCTGCAGTTAGGGCCATGAGAACCCAAGGCTCTGTCAATTACCTCCAGTCTAGTAGGATGAGTTTTCTGTGCATTCTGTTTGAGCAAGCATAGTACCTTCTAATAATGAGCCTGGGAACATACGTTGCCAGAGGCATATTAGGACTCATCAAGAGCTAAGGATAACTTTTTTGTTACTTCTGGTTTTTATGGGCAAAGGGGCTGTTGGGTGTAAGTACTTACAAACCGAAGGAGAAACTTCTTTGGGAGGGCTTTTCTCATCTTGACTCACGTGAACCCATATAGAATCTGTATGTAAGTACAGTCTGTTTTCTTAAAAGCACATAGTCAGGAATTCAGCTGAGGCATTGCAGGCTCAGCAGTAAGATTTCTCTCGTTTTGGGTCCAGGTGGAGGAGAAATGGGAAAAAAGGTATGGATGAGTTGTGATCTTCAGTAGCCTTGGGATAGAGCAAACCCTCCATAAAAAGTTTTAAGCATTTATAACCAGATGCTTCTGCCCTAGAACAGCCATAGGTCTCTTGCCAACTCTTGTGTGGTCACGAGGTGCTTCGGAGTGCTGAGTCTGTATAGCACTGCTCAGTTTGCTGTACTTACACAGAGTGTCTGACAGACTTCTGGGGGGCTGGTTTGTAGTTACAGATGACATGTACGCAGAGCAAACTGAGAACCCAGAGAACCCCCTGAGGTGTCCGATAAAGCTATATGACTTCTACCTCTTCAAATGGTGAGAGCTTTTGTACATGTGTATGGTTGCTTGTCTCCTGTGACTGTTAAGCTGCATCTTGTGGCTGGCCTAGTTTTCAGAGCTGCGTTTTATTGTTGGCGCAGTTCCTGCGTTTACATATATTTTCTTAAATGGGGAGTGGCATTGACGTGACGGGGGTGGGATTTGCTCTGATGGCACATGAGTTGCAATTCTGTGGTATTTGAGACAAATCCTGATTTGTGAACTGGCTGCTCTTAATCTCATACTCATTCCAGAGGTGTCAGCACGAGCTTGCTGATCTGCCAGTGACTTGCAGGCAAGTCATCTGGAAGAATCCATGCTTGAGATCAGAAGCTGATTTGAATAGGGTCCTAAACAAAATTGAGGACTTGCTGTGGAGACTGGGGGGAGCCTCAAAGGACTTGCCTCTAAATTATGATTCAGATAATTAATGTAAATGTTTCTCTGCATAGATGGGTCTGCAGCTAGCCTGGATGCAGAAATACCCCATCTTTGCTTCGCTCTGAAAGGCCCCTGAAGCTGTGTGTGTTATACTTGGAGTGTGAAATAAGTTACTTTCCCGTAGTTGTCACCATGGCTTTTTAACCTTGGCATGGCCTAAAAACTTTGGGACCACAGCTGCCCCTAGATACAACTCTGTACTTTTGTCTCATCAGCCAGATGTTCACTGTGGGGATTTGTGGAACCTGGGATGAGGACAGTGGTGGTCTCTCCCTTCCAGGACATTCTGTTAGTCTGGTTATTTCTGATCTTCCTCATACAGCCCCCAGAGTGTGAAAGGCCGGAATGACACGTTTTACTTGACACCGGAGCCAGTGGTGGCCCCCAACAGCCCTATCTGGTATTCCATCCAGCCGATCAGCAGAGAGCAGATGGAGCAGATGCTCACCCGGATCCTGGTGATACGAGAGATTCAGGAAGCTATCGTGGCTAATGCCAGCACCATGCACTAAGGCATCCTTCTTGGCTCAGAAGGGGTGGGATGGGTAACAGGGGAGGGACAAGCAAAGATAAATTGTACAGACTTTTACACTAAAGGAGATGCCTAAGTTTTTGGTTTTTTATTGGTGTAGTTATGAAGCCCTTTTAGGCTTCTTCTCTTTAAAAGAATCTAAAGGAAAACCTACCCATTGTGTATCCTACCCAACACACCAAACTGTTGGAACCATTGGAGGCTGCATATCCCCTGCAAGCTGGGAGCTGTGGAAAGCTGCTGGTTGACTCTGGTTTTTTTATGATGTAGAAAACATGAACTACAGGATTGGTCTGGATGGCTGGGGCCGTTGTCTCCCTGGAGCACGTGCAGCCTAGAGGGCACAGAATGATGGATGGACCTGCTCAGCCAGTGGAGGAGAGGCAGGCATCTTCTTTTCTTGTGCTTGGACGTTAATTTGCTGTTATCTTGGAAGGAAGAGGAGAGAGTGAACTGCAATTGTGATTTATACAAAAAAAAAAAATACAAACAAACCAACCACAAACCAACGATTTCTATTCAGACCTTTAAGTGACATTTTTAGATGTTAAAAGTACAAACTTTACCACACTCTTCTTTTTTGGCCTGACGTTGAGGCCTTAAACCTTGAGGCTCCTGTGCCTGATGGAATTCTTGTAACATACACTTGTGTATCATATAAAGATACCACCCTGTTTCTCTTATGTATTCTTACTCTAGTTGTTTATTAAGAATGACGAGCACGTCTTTTCAACATGCCATTGAACAATGTGTCTTTATTTGGGGAAGAGTGAGCTGTGAGGGTGGGGGCGTCATTATACAAAGATCAGTATGCAAACTGGTTGTTTTCATCCCTGTTTGTGCTTTCCAGCTCGACTCTGCTGGACTTTCACCCCTACGTATTAGGAAGGTAGAAGGGGATTAACTTCTGTTGAAGGACCTGAATGTCTGCTTGCTGATGGAAGCTCAGTATCAGGCTAGGAACATGGGATCTGTGAGACCAGATCAGACTGTCCTAATGTTCTGTGGCCAGCCTGTGAGGCTTTCCCCCTAGGCACATCCCCCTCTCCCCACCTTTACAAATGCATCACACCAACAGCATGATGGAGGGGTGTTGGAGAGAAAAGGCCTTCCAGGAGCAGCACATGGCTTACTCCTGCTATTTAACAGCCTTTTCACAGT
Organism: Falco rusticolus; assembly: GCF_015220075.1. NCBI lineage: Eukaryota > Metazoa > Chordata > Aves > Falconiformes > Falconidae > Falco > Falco rusticolus. The sequence goes on from NC_051190.1 coordinate 13,655,507, forward strand.
TTTTAACACAGCTATGTAGCTTCTGGCATTGTTCGTGATCATAAACCCCAGCCCTGTAACCTTGCTTTGCTGCATCTTAAATGGTTGCTGTATTTTATATCATTAACAAATAGTCTGCTCTTTTGAAGCCAGTGGGTAGCCAACTGTGCTTGAAATGGGACATCACTTCAGCCAGGCTTGTTGTTTGTGCCACCACCTTCTTGGATGCAGAGATGACTGCTTCTTGAACCCATCTTCTCTGCTTCTCCATCTCATGTCTCTTCCCTGTTCCAAAATATATAGATATATATTTAAATATATATTACAGTAAAAGAACTTAAACTTCTATGTACAGGCAAGCGGTTTTTCTGAAGCTTCTGGTGACCGGCACCTGTCTGTATTGAGAAGGAAGGTCTGCCCTCTCTGTTGGTTGTGCCCAGTGTAAATGATGAGAGTAGCCATGATGTTCCCTTCTTCGTGTTCTTGAACCGTGTTGAGATGTGCAGGCTTAAAGAGACTTCAAGCCTCTGATGTTTCAGATTGACACTGGTGGTCGTGAGGAAGCAGATGTGCTTGAGTTGGTTGTCAGTATGAGCAGTTTGTTCCCGGTATAGGTCTCTCTGCTCAAGTACGTGCAGAGAGGTGAAGTAGTGAAGCACTGTTGTTGACTAATACCTGCGCTCTGAAGTAGGCTCTTAGCTCTGTGTCTGCCCTCAGAGTTATGCCAGAGGAAAACAGCCTGGGGTTGGTGTCCAGAGCCCGGTGGGTAAGTTGGAAGATGGTGCCTGGGTGGTATGTAGTGCTGGCAACACGTACTTTCAGCTCGGCTGTTGGGAGCCAGCAGTTGCCCCCTGGTAGGATGGCTGTTGGGACTGCTAATACTGCTTCAGCTCTCGGAAGCCTCTCATCCCTTCACCGCACCTTTGTGACTGGAATATCCATCTCTGGCCCTAATTTGAAGTATTTAAGGATGTAGTTAGGGACAAGCTCCCACTGTTTCAAGCAGCTGCGTGTGCTGGTTGCTCAGGGTGGCCAACAGGCCTGCAGAGTGGATCTCCCATTCTTTTGGGCACTTTGGCTTGTCTTCTAAACAGTTGCAAAGACGTGAGAGAAACTGCAGGCAGCTGTGCTCAAGTCCCAGTGTGTGCTCTGCAGTGCTGCATGGGAAGCTAGTTCCAGCATGCCTGTGCCTCAGTGTGAGCCTGCTGCTTTGTCTCCATCAGAAACGCAGTGGGCGTCGAAGTCATCTGCCAGACACCCAGCGTGCAAGTCGCTTCATTAAGTGGCCTCGGGAGTCACCTCTTGCTCTAAAAATTGCCAGAAGCTGGAATAACTTGACAGAACATTAGGGCAGTTCCAGATTAGGGGTGAACAGATGCTTCAGCTGAGCTTTCTGGGGAAACAGAATTCCATGTTACCTTCTAGACTGTGCACTTAGTTACTGCCCTTAACTACAGGATTATCTAAAATCTTTGTAGGGGAAGAGTTCTCCTTGATCTTAGAGCATACCGCTTAAAAGCAGGGGAACTTGGCACGTGGTGAGCTGTGGAGATCTGATGATTGGCTTTGTCCTGGCAGACTGAAGTGTTTCCATTTTTTTCTCATTGTTTGGATGTACATAGAGGGATTTGCTGATGTGGAAGTGGACTGCTGTACTGTTCTGTACTGTCTCATCAGAATGTCCGCTGTTACCTTCATTCCCTATTTTTAGAGACAATCGATATACTGTGACTTAAGGATTATTTTCCTGGACCTGGCTTGTAGTCTGGCTCTCTGGAGCTAGTTTAAAAGGTACAGTATTTCTAGAATATAAATACTATGTTCTTTGATAGTGAAGAACATGATCTGCTCCCTTTTAGGGGCTCATCAGAAGACATGCACAGAGTAGCAAAGAAGAGTGCTGTGGCTTAGGGTTGCTATCCAAGTTCTGGGAAATATTCCCAGTCAAACATGTAAAATAGCTTTTTAACACTTTCCTATAATCAGCTTGACTGCTGCTTGAAGGGCATTCCCCCTCTGCTCCGAGAGTGCCAAACTGCTAGCTCTTGTATGCGTGTATATATTAAATGAGAACTCTCCATGGCCTATGCCTTGTATGAGACAGGCTGGAAACGCATCGATCTCTAAAATAAATAAAGCTGAGAAGTCAAGCTAGAGACCCTGCGTTGTTGGTTTCAAACTATGCCCATCTTGTCTCGGTGTATGAAAGGAACCATAGAAAGCAGAGCATGACTGACTATTGTAAAGCACCTCACATTCTGACATGAGACTTGTGTATTGTCCTATCTCTTGACACTAATAGCGTTGCTTTCCTAAGGAGACTTGTAGCCTTCTACACACTTGTCCACGGCACCATTAGATTTACATTTACTTTCAAGAGTTCAAGCATTTCCTCTTAAGTGGTAATGGCTGACACAGTGGGGAGCAGACCAGAGAGTGGTTCTTCACTCCTGTCTAGTGTGGCGAGTAAAGGGAATGGTCTTAAGTAACTTGGTAGGGCTTTCATCTGTCTGCTGCTTCACCCCTAGATATCTCCTGGATTTTAGATGGGACACAAGGTCTGAAGTAGTTTCTGAACTGCTCTGCCTTGGACCAATGAAAAAAGACTTAATCTCATCCCTAAATAAGAATCCTCTTCTGGACTGTTGCTCCTAGGGCAGAAATTAAGACAGTCTTGCTCTCAGCTGCATCGGAGCTATTGTCTGCCTTGTATGCAGAATGGATTAGACCATTTTCAGGCCTCCCATGCTGTGATAAGAACAGATCCAAAAGTGGTAGCAAAGAGCCCTCTGAGCATGTGTGGGGTAGAGGGCTTGCTGATACTGTTGTTGCTCATCCTCTTGCTGGTCTGAGTGCTGCTAGATGCTGATTGACTGCACAATCCAACCAAACCGCGTTCTCATCCAAATTTAATAGTGACTTTCTTGCAATTAACGTTTGGAGTTTTAAATCACTGTTAAAGTGGGATATAAACTGTCTTCCACTCTATATGGGGCTTTTCTCCCCATCTTGCTGGAGCTCTTCCTTTCAAATACTACAGGGAACGTAACTTATCCTGGTAGTTCAGCCTGTTCGTTTCACTGGTTGCCAGTGCGCAGGAAAGAGCCCTTCTCCGCTCGACCATCTTCCTACTTTAAGGAGCATCTCAAATCTTCTTCCAGAAGTCTCGCTGACATGCTGCCCCAAAATCTCTGAAGTGATTGTTGTGTCCCCTACTTGTCGATTCCCTTTGCTGTGCGGGTGAAGGTCGGCTGTGAGCGCTGCAGTCACTTTCCCTGTATAACCTTGTGCATGGCAGCCACGTTTGCCTGCTCTCCGTTCTCATTTAAGCCCATCAGGATGGGGGGAGCAGAATGAACCTACTTACAGCAGCAATAAACTGCATCTAGAACTCGAGGGAACTGCAGGAGAGAATGAAGTGGAGAGGATGTCTCAGAAAGGCAGGGTCCAGTTGCAGCCCAGAGCCTCGCTTGATAATGAGTGTGCAGCCTATATGCAAAATAAGTCTTGTCTGTCCCTCTTGTGTTGACCCTGGTCTAAACAGCACATGTGATTGGCATCCTGCAAAGTGACCTTCAGAACTCTCCAGTAGCTTTGCCCCGTGAGTAACTCACACTACAAATCATTTTAAAGAGATGCACTCAACTATTTTTTTAATTTAATTTTACTCTTATATTCTCTGCTCTTTGTAATCTGCTTGGAAATAAAATGTTTTTCCCTGCAGCCTTTGTTGTAGTCTGTTTGAGAACCATTAAACTTTGTCTGGTGTTTCTATTGGAACAGAAGCCAACTTGCCTGTTTACTGCTGTGCCTGTGCTTTAGCCTGACGGCAGAGATCAGTGTGTGCCTCCCAGCCAGGCTTAGCAAACCTTTGTTAGCGCTGTCCTTATTTAAAATAAAGGGTAGGGAGACCTGTTAAACTGATCTTAGTCTGGCACGATGCCTCCCATTCTGCTGATCCTGTGACAGGTAATGCAGAGTTGAAAGTGCGTGTCCTTGGCAGGCGGTGTTTTCCTTTGGAAGCCTGTGTTTCTGAACCCTGCCTCTGGGATAAGGATCTCTGTGCCTTTACTGGTAACTGCTTTTGGTGGCGTGAGCCTAGATGCTTTATTTACTGCGAAGGGCAGTGTTTTTCCTTATAGCTCCCCAGCCCAAGCAAACTGCGTACAATGGGAAACCAGTGTCTGGGTAGGTGAAACCAACTCGGAGCTGAGAATCAGCCCAGGGATTATGTAGAGAAGTAAAACCAGGGTGAAATGTAATCTTTTGTAGCAGGCTGTCAGGGAACAAGAATGGAAACCTTGCAAAGTTCAGGTTTCTGTTTCAGTTTCACAGGCACTGTTAACACATGGCTGTAGGAAGGAGACATCGCTGATGTTGGCATTCACAGTAATAGCAACGGGGTTGCTACCAATCTCTTGGCTTGAAGTTTTAAGTGGCATTGTGGATCCTTGTCTCTGGCTCTTAACTGCACAAGGGCTGCCTTTTCCGAGTTATGTGAGGGGCCCCAGAAGCTACATGTACCCTTCCTCCCAGGAAAGGGAACATCCCTGCGCCGAGGTGTGCACCTTCCTTTCCTGCTACAAACAAAACCACCATCTGATGGGAAACAACTGTAACGTAGAAACCACAGCCTCTTTTCTGGGCGGATTACTGCTGCTGAGAGCAAACAAGCCACGCAAGAGTCCTGCTTCTGTCCATAGCATGGTTCACTAGTTTGGGGGTTTTATCCCCACACTGTAGAAGTCAACATCAGCATCTACCAATGCCTAGTTTAACTGGTCTGTACACTCCGCTCTGTCTTTTGGAGAACCTTAGGCCAGAACATGTTAACCCAGACTAGAGGCTTGAACATGACTGACAAACCTCACAGCATGCAAGGGCTGTTTGCTTCTGAGTGTTTCAGCAGACTTGAACAGACGCCTGTGTTCACACTTCCCATGTCCTGTAGCTGGGTAACATCAGTAACGCTTACTTTGTCTTAAAGCTACTTGCAGATCTCTCGATAAGGATTTAATCTACTGCAGTAAGACAGCTGGAGGTGCAGGAGCACCATTCTTCAGTCCCCTGAACTCATTAAATAGCAGGTTGCCTTGCACAGCCCATCATACAAGAGCAGGGTGAGAAGGGCCCTGTTTGTCTCATTCCCCTGGTGCTCTGAGGCCAGAGCCAGTGTATCGCGACAAGCAAAACAACCATCGGAGGAGGCTGGTTTGCAGCCCGCAGCACCAGAACTTTTCTGAATGCCCAAAGGGATCTGCAGGGAAGGGAAAATCCCATCCTGTGAAAAGCCGATCACTGGTTCCTGCAGTTCTCCTCTGAGGCAGATCTGCATTTGTGCCCCTTCCTCTCCCACAGGCACGGGCCCCCCTACTCCTGCTCTTCTCCAGAGTCCCAAGCTGCCGTGTGCGGGCCCGCAGCGCTCGGTACCCCGCAGCCACCCTCCGGAGGGCTGCTACGGGCCGGCCTGGAGGCTGCAGCTGGGACCCTGCCTGAGGCTGGCGCCCGGCTGGGGTCCCCGCGGGACGCGCCATTCCCCCTGCCTTGTGCCTGTCCTTCCCCTCCTGCCCCTTGACTTCCATCCCCTCGGGTCGCTGGGGCTTCACGACGCTGCTCCGGGCGCTGCTCCGGGCGCTGCCGGCGCGCTCCAGCGCTGCACCCACGCAGCCCCCCGGCCGCGCTCCCCTCTTGCTGCCGGCCCATCCCACCGGGCGCCGAGCCGGGCGCCCCGCCGCCGGCCCCGGCCCTCCCCGCGGGCCGCCCACGGCCAGTGTTCGCCAGGTTCTTCCCCAGCGCGGGCAGTGCCACCCGGGCGCGGCGCGGGCAGCGTCCCGCGGGGCTGTGCGGGGGGGCCCTACCTGCAGGTCCGCGCTGCTCCCTCCCCGCACACCGAACCCGCCGCTCGGCCCGCACCAGCGGCCGCGCTGGCCCCGCTCCCCCGGCCTGGGGGCGGCCTGGGGCTGAGGCCGCGCCGCGCTGGGCCGCTGGCTGGGCGCTGCGGGCCCCGGCCTCACCCTGCCCGTCTCCTCCGGCGCGGGGGGGGGGCAGCGCTGGGCTGGCTCCAGGCCCGGCCGGGATTGGGGGGCGCTGCCCGGTGCCCTCCGGGGCGGCAGGGGGCGAGGCCGGCGCCGGGCCCTTTCCGGCGGCCGCTCTGGGCCGCGCTCTCATTGAGCCGACGCCGCTTGAACCTTCGCGGCCGCCGTCGCGGGGGCGCGTGCGCGCGGGGGCGCGCGGAGCGGCGGGCACGCGGCGGCGGCGGCGGCGGGCCGGCGCCATGGCGGACTACCTCATCAGCGGCGGCACCGGCTACGTGCCCGACGACGGGCTGACGGCGCAGCAGCTCTTCAGCTGCGGTGATGGGCTCACCTACAAGTGAGTGGGGCCGGGCCGGGGGCGCGGGGCTGGGGTCGGGGCCGCGGAGCCGGGAGCCGCCGCTGACGCGTCTCCCCGTCCCCCCCCCCCCAGCGACTTCCTCATCCTGCCGGGCTACATCGACTTCACGGCGGACCAGGTGGTGAGTGGCCGGGGTGGGGGAGCGGGCCGGGCCGGGGCCGGGGCTGGGGCCGCCGCTCACCCGCCGCCCGCCTCCCCGCCAGGACCTGACCTCGGCGCTGACCAAGAGGATCACCCTGAAGACGCCGCTGGTCTCCTCCCCCATGGACACGGTCACCGAGGCCGGCATGGCCATCGCCATGGCGGTGAGTGCCCCCCGCCGCCGCCCTTCCCGCTGGCCGTGCCGCTCGGGGCCGTACGTGTCTGCTCGGGGCCGCCTGCAGCCCCCCGGAGGCGAGGCCGTGCCTCAGGCCGCTCCCCCGCCGCCCACCCCCCGGCCTCGCCGCCCCGGCTCCCGAGCTGGGCTCTGGCGCTCCCTGCCCGGCTGCTGCCCCCCGCGGGGACGGGCCCGGCGGGTTGTGCTGCGACTCAGGGCCGCCTTTGTGTTACCAGCTCACCGGGGGAATCGGGTTCATCCATCACAACTGCACCCCGGAGTTCCAGGCCAACGAAGTGCGGAAGGTGAAGGTGAGTGGCTGGAACAGCAGCGCTGAACCGTGCTTGCCTTGTCTTGGTGGGGGTGGGCAGTGGGGTTTGGCCCTGCTCGAGGAGCTGTGTGCCAGATCTTGGTGTTTCAGAAGGGTGGTGCTACCCTGGTTGCCTGCACACACCACTTGTTGTGTGTTAGGCGCTGTCCATGCGCAGCCTGGGACTTGAGAATGCCAGGCCTCCTGGTGCGAGAGTATTCCCCGTAATTTCAGGAAGGAGGTTAGTCTGGGAATTGTTGGGAATCTAACGCTACTTGGGTAAGCCTTAGTGCTGGTTTGGGGAGTCATCCTGTTGGTGAGCATATGGCCAGCCTGAGTGGTGGCAGACCTTTATGAGTGGCCGCAGTCACCACTAGGCACGTGCCCCGCTTCTGCTTGGTCTGGCAGTGCTGCTTAGCCTGGCTGCTCTGTCTGCTTCTTTCCAGAAATATGAGCAAGGATTCATCACAGACCCTGTGGTGTTGAGCCCCAACGACCGAGTACGAGATGTGTTTGAAGCAAAAGCTCGTCATGGATTCTGTGGGATTCCCATCACGGACAATGGGAAGATGGGGGGCAAGCTGGTTGGGATCATCTCATCTCGAGATATCGATTTCCTGAAGGAGTCGGAGCATGACTTGCCTCTCGGTGAGGTGAGAAGGGCTTTGCGTTAGGAGGTGGTGTGGCTTGTTATACGAAGGGCGAGTGTGTGGCTGTGAGGATGCTGCCCCAGCTGGAGCTCCACCTTAGCTCTGCGGGTCCATCTTTAACTCCATTTCCACGGGAGAGTGTCTTGTTCATTTACGCTCTGTCTGCAACTCCTGCAGAGCAGATGCAGGAGAGTGGCCGCACAGTTAGTGTTAGCACGACTGCTCCTGCAGGGTCATCTTTCAGTGTTGGGGAAGCCACCCTCTCTACAGCTGGTGTTCTCCCCGGGTTCAGTAATTAATTTCTGGTGTTCCTGGCTGCTGCTGTGGTCCCACATGGCATGCTGGCACTGGCCAGGGCTGTAGCAGCTGTGTTGTGCCCAGCAAGCCCTCCGAGTGCTGATCTTCCTTTTCTGGACTGCCTTTCCCGGCCAAGATGTGCCTCATCTAGGCTACTTGTTCTTTAAAATAACCCTTTGAACTTGGAAACTGGCAGTTTAGCCTTTATAATGCTGCACTGTCAGACTCCCCTCCTACAGGAGAACGTTCTCGGCAATGCCGGTGCTGATTTTTGTTAGTTCTGGCATTCCCGTTACATGAGCTGTGTAACCCTATATCTGTGGTGCTGTCAGGTTACACCACCGGTGCCTCTCAGCCAGACTCTGCTCTTGACTCATGACTATTTTTAGCTCTTGCTGACCAAACCTGGTATCGCATGCTCATCCCTGTTTGGTTTGAAATCGCCTATAAATACCTGTAACAAGAATCTTAAACTAGGAGTAGGTTATAAAAGTGCACATGGCCCTTTCCAGCAATGCTGGCCCATTCGGAGGAGTCACATAAGAATCTCCTCTCATCCTTTACGTGGATCATTCAGTGCTGCAAAGCTGGAAGCTTGCCGCTGTTAGTGTTTGGTGCTTGCCTCTGTCAGCAGGCAAGGCTAGGGCAGTGAATGGTCCCATAGATCTCTCCCCACTCGCTGTCCAGCACTGATATTGCTGAGCCATTTGTTGCCATCCAGCTAAATGCACAGGTCTCCTGTAGCTCGGGAAGCTTGTGGATCCCACAGGCTTATGGAGTATGTTGGGATATGTCTGTGATTCCTCAGCTTTGCCTGAGATGTGGGTTCTGCCACAGGCAGGATTTTGGGTGGATGTAGGTGGAGTGCACCTCTTTGCTGACAAAGTGTGTGTTCTTATGGTATAAATAACTGAAATGTTGCATCATCTTTGTTGTGTGCAACTAATCTACCTTCTGTGAGGGTTAGGGAGTGTTCCCTTTCAGCTTTGCCTGGCCGTCTCGAGTAACCTTTTGTGAGAACATCCCGCATGAACTCTGTGATTGCAGAACACTGTGCGTGGGAAGGGACCTCGAGGTCTCTTGTCAAGCCTCCTGCCTGAGGCCTGCTCAGCTGGAGCAGGCTGCGTGGCCCTGTGTCTGTAAGGGTGGAGAGTTCACTGCCTCTTTGGGCTGCTCTTCCAGTGGTTGACCGTTGTTGTGGCGAAAGCTTTTTTCGGTATACCACGTCAGATGTTCCCGTGTTCGAGCTTCTGTCCATTGCCCCTTTCTGCTGTGTTTTGGTGCTTGTTTGTCAGAGTGAGTGTAGGCGAGCATGTTTGTTTGGATTGAAGCAACTCCTTTGCCCCGTTGACCTCGCCAGCAGCAGCGGTGGGTTATTCTGGGCACAGCCCTTCCAGAGCCTGTATGCTGGGGATGACTGCCTGAAAACAAGCTTGGGGGTAGCGTTTCTGCCAGAACAGCATGGGACTCCGGAGGTGTCTCCAGCCCTTATTTGCCTGTGCTCTGTTAAAAGGGAGGGCTGTTTGGGTGACATCCCAAACAAGGGTCATCTGAGAATCATCCCCTGCTTCTAGGTCTTCTCCCTCAGCTTGCTGAGGCCCTCTGCCATCTCCTGTTTTCACTACACCAGTGGGCTTGGGGGCCACTGCTTGCATGGGGACAGCGCATTGGAGGCTGTTCCTGTGTGTTTCTGGAGGCGTGTTGCTGTGCTGTGGGCTCCTTTGTCTGTAGAGCACTTCCATATGGCTGCTGCAGTGTTTCACGTGGGCAGAGGGGTTCGGTATTTTCAGATCAGTGCGAAGGAGTTCTTGTGACTTTTTATCTTCTCCCTCCTGCTAGATTATGACAAAGCGAGAGGATCTTGTTGTGGCCCCGGCTGGCGTAATGTTGAAAGAAGCAAATGAAATTCTACAAAGGAGTAAAAAAGGTACCTGTGAACATCCGTGATGCAAGGGAGAGCTGTGGAAGCGCTGGGCTGGGAGCAGTAGTGGGTGCGTGTGGACGTGCGTCTGCCTACACGTGGGTGAAACATGGGAGGGCTGTGTTCCAGCATGAGGAGAGGAGAGAGTGCCTGCAGCCCTCTGCCAGGGTACAGAGTTCACATGTGTTCATCTCAAATCTGTTTGAAGTTGAGGGATTCTTGGCAGCCCAGGAGCTGAAGAGTGCCTGGCTGTCCAGCCACACATCTTCAGTTTTCTATCCTGGTCTTCGCACGTTGGCACTCAGTTCAGCTCCGTTACGGTATGGTAGTTTGACCTTTAACACAGTATCATGGGTCTAATTACTAAAAAAGATGCACTTTCTCTGTGGTTAGTGTGAAAATACAGAGTTTTTCTCCACTCTTGCAAACTCCTAGCTTTGTTTCCCGAGCCAGAGCTGCTGGCATCCATGGCCAAGCAAGATTTGCTACCACACCTCTTTGAGTCTCCACCTTGCACCAGTTGCTGCCTGCCTGATGCTCCTGGTCTGGTGCACTGCTTTGGGCTAGCGTCTGTCTCCTGCAGAAACAGCTATTTCCAGTGACATTCTTTCTGTTTGTTTCAAGGCAAGCTGCCAATTGTTAATGAAGATGACGAGCTGGTGGCTATAATTGCCCGCACGGATCTCAAGAAGAACCGGGACTACCCTCTGGCTTCTAAGGATTCCAAGAAGCAGCTGCTCTGTGGTGCCGCTATCGGGACCCACGAAGATGACAAGTACCGGCTGGACCTCCTGGTGCAGGCTGGCGTGGATGCGGTAGTGCTGGTGAGCCACCCGCAGGCATCGCGTTGGCCTGGGGGGCTGAGGATCCAGTTTGAATGAATCTCTGACAGCGGAGCAGCAGCATAGCACTTGCTATCTTCATTACAGGCCCTTCTGTGTTAAGACTGTGGCAGTTTGATGACCTGTCAGTCTCATTCAGATTGGAACCCTCAGATAAGAGGGGTTCCTCTTGCCTGGGAACTTATTTGGCCTTGGGGAAGTACGTAGGGTGCATTGAAGCCCTTAAGGCTGAGAAACTTTGTCAGTTAATACAGATGCTTCTACAAATGCTGCTTGCAGCCTGCCACCATAGTCTCTGATGTTCCTAACTAGTTTTGAGTATTTGGCTTCTTACGGTTCCCCTTCAGCTCTTTGGTGTCTGTTACTGTGTTATTCTCTTAACTGCCAGATGTTCAGGAGTGGCCAGTCCAGGCTCTGCTAGTCTCCCCTTCTGGCCTGCCAGCTTTCAGGCACAGCCATCACTGCCTGGATTTGCACGTTGTTTTCTCGTTGATCGTTAGCTTGCGAGTCAGCTGTGCTCTGAGGGCACGACTGAGCAGTGTTGCAGCTGGAAATGTTTAACAGACACTGTGAGCTGGCTGGGTCACGGAGGTCGGCAGGGCCCGAGTGCTCGGTGGTTGACATCTTGTATTGCAGCTGCCCTGCTGCGCAGCAGGGAGAGATGCATTCACGCGCTGGCTCTTCTGGCTTTCACAAGGAACATTCACCATTTCACCTGTACTTTGAGACAGGGCCGATGGTGTCCTGGTGTTAGAACCAGGCAGTTCCTACCAGCAGCCAGGTGTGCTCTTTGTTGCCGGCTGTAGAAGCCACAGGATTTAAATGCGAAGGTTATTACTGAAGTCCTTAGAATAAAATGCCTTCTACAGGGACAGTACATTACTATCTTTGCTGCAGCTTCTCCTCCGGTTCTGTACTCAGTTTGGGGAGTCATTTTGCCCACTTAGCCAGCTTAGCAGAGACCCCAGTAAGCAGAGTGAAGATCTGAGGCCATTCTAGAGCTGTATTTGTAATCTTCTGCAGAAATTTTGATTGAAATTGGTTTTCTTTCTGTTGCAGGATTCCTCCCAGGGTAACTCCATCTTCCAGATCAATATGATAAAATATATTAAGGAGAAATATCCCAACCTACAAGTTATTGGAGGAAACGGTAGGCATGTGTTGAAGACTGTTCTTGTCTTTAAATTACGTTTGTCTCTTAGACATAGAGGGAGTTGCAGGGGCGTGAATGAAACGGTTGTCTTGGTAAATGTCTGAACTTAAAATGGTTTCCTCTGGCTTGTGGAACAGAGCAAGATGGCTCAGCAGGCACAGGGCAGTACCCTGCTGCTGCCACAGCTGCAGATATTTTGAAGTCTTTGGTCTGCAGCACAGTGTGCTACAGTCCTCTGTACACATTAGCTGCTTTTACACACCAGCTTAAAATTTTGGACAATAATAATAATGACTATTGCTTAATTTGGATATCTAACGGAAATTGCTACAGTCCTCTGTACACGTTAGCTGCTTTTACACACCAGCTTAAAATTTTGGACAATAATAATAATGACTATTGCTTAATTTGGAAATCTAACGGAAATTTTCCCTGCCTCCTGACAGCAGAGTTCAGCAGTCCCTGCCTTTACCTGGCTGGTGTGTTACCGGTGCTGCTGTTAGCCTGTACTCTGCCCTCCCTCCCTACCTGATGTGGCCCAAAGAGCGCCTGGCACCATGCAGTGCCCTCTGCTGCCTCGGCCTTTGGGTGTAAGCGTGTTGCAGAGTAGCCTAAAGGGCCGGTGTCACCTCGCCCACTGGGGACAGCTGGGATGGAAACTCAGTGCTGGTTTGGCGGATAGGCCTGGTAGCAGTGGACAGCCAGGCCTGGCTCTGACACAGGCTGGTGCCCTGGGCAGGGGGTGTTTGCAGCCACGGGGGAAGCACCAGGACAGAGCAGCCTCGCCTGCAAATCTGCTTGTCTGTCTTCAAACCAGTTTCTGCTCCCTACAGTTGTGACTGCTGCTCAGGCCAAGAACCTCATCGACGCAGGGGTCGATGCCCTGAGAGTCGGGATGGGCAGTGGCTCCATCTGCATCACACAGGAAGGTGAGAGAGATCAGCTGTCTCCTAAATGGGCTAAAGCCATCTGTTCCATAGGGATTCCCTGCTGAAAAGCAGCATAGCCAGGATGGACTTCTGTTGTAAGGGCTGTGTCCAACAGCAAGCTGTCTTTCACCCCCTTCGTCCAGGACATTCTCATCACCTGGGTCAAACCTTTGGGGTGGCAGCAGCAGCAAAGGCATTTCCCAGTACTGACCGAGACTGAGTAGAGCAGGTGTGGCACACGTGGCTTTGCCCGAGAGGAGCCACTGGCTCGGTGTGGGATGGGGCTGGCAGGCAGCTCTGCAGGGAGAGGGGCTTACCGGAGCCCCCGTGCTGACAGGTGAAGTGCACCGGGCTGTCTGCGCTCCCTTTCCCTCTTGCAGCAGTGTGCGCGATGCTTGAGTATTGGTCTTCTGGGCTTGACGCCTTTATGCAATTTCCAGGCCGAAATGGGATTTCTGGCCGTTGTCTCTGCAGTTAGCTGGAGCTTGTGTGGGGCAGAGGCCATGTCACCCTTGGCTAAAAGGTGGAGAGGGGCCTCCCCAGGGCCTGGAGAAAGGCTGCCTGGGGGACAGGCTCGGTCCTCGTGTTGTGAACCTGGGAAGTGAGGTGCAGAGAACACAGTCCCTCTGCTTTGCTCCTTGGTCCTTGCCTTGGGAGGCAGCAAGAGGGTAGCTGATGGCTGAAGGTGCTGCGTTAGCTCTGCCGTTTCCAGCATGGAGCCTTTGAGCAGCACTGGACCCAGGCTGCGTTCCTGCTTTTCCCGCCGTGGGAGCACTGGCTGCGGGGTTTCCCGGTCAGGGCAGTCTGTCTTGGGTGACCTTTCTAGGGAGGTTGTGGTGTCCTTGGGCTCATGCTTCCATAGCCAGAGCAGAACCGGAACACACGTGTCCTACTCTGGTTCTGAGGCAGAGGACCCGCTGAGGCATGCTCCGTCCTGCAGCGCGGTGAACGTCTCCAGAGGGTGCCTCTCCTGGCTGCTGCAGTCGGTGGGGTTGGGTGCTGGTTTTGGGGAGGGAACAGAGAGAGCAGAGGTAGAATGTGGTGCTTCACAGGAGATGTGGTTGCAAAATTGACCGCAGCTTCCCAGGTTTTTGTCCCTCTTAGGGCAAGAACTCTGGCTCTTTGGGTTGGGGGGGCCACCTCTCTGGATGGCTGCGGGGGCAGGGCGAGCATGCGCTGTGCACAGCCGGGCCTGGCTGGCTTGGATCTGGCCTCTGGCTTGGCTCAGGCTAGGCAGGGTTTGCAAGGTCAGCTCTGTCCCACACCGTATGCTCTGCCTAGTAGCAGGTCACTGCTGGGGTCCTTTGTTCTGCTGCTGTTCTTCTGTCTCTAAAATGTGTGTGTTTGTTTTTGTTTAGCTGCTCCAAAGATCCCTCCAGACCTAAAGTCCCACAGCCCCAAATGCCCTTCTACTGTCACGGGCACCTATAGTAAGTCACTTGCCCTGTTCCCAACCCTAATTATGTGTCTTGAAGCAGGACCCTGATTTGGCTGCACATGGCCCTACTGCTTGTTTGAGAATAATTTAGCTGTAGATGCACTTGGGGTTTTGTGGCTTTGGATACTGGTTTTGAATCTGAACTGGAAGCTGCAAAGCCTTTCTGAATTCCTAAAGCAGGGTCTGAACTGTCAAAGCTGAGGGCACTCAGGGCTGTCCACCTTCCACTCCAAAATCCAGTTAGGAGCCTGACTGGGCTTTCTGACTGAATCTTCTGGATCTCTAGCCAGGCATGCCCCTGCTCATCCAGTGGTGGGAGGTGATCCCTGAGTGGTCCTTGATCCTGCTCTAATCTGGCCCCAGTTGCGGGGAGGCTGTGTGCTGGCTAAGCTTCACTTGAAGCTGGCTCCCCTGGGGTCACAGAGGGACTTTAACTGCGTACGGCCACCTTGGCAGCGGTGCACCAGGACCACGGCTTTCCCCGCAGACACCTGTGGAGAGAAAGGGCTCTGATGCTACTGGGTCGAGCAGCCACCCGCAGCAAGCCTTGGGTTTTGCCCTTTCTCCTAGTTTTGATGCACCTCAAAGGGAAAGAGGTTTCTGTTGAAGATCCGGGAAGGTTTTCTCTAACAGATGATCTTGTAGGCCACCCTTTGCAGATATGCTAAAAAAAGACATACGCTCACCCAGACCCCTCAGTGTGTGCGTGCTCTGAACCTTGCTTTGGAAGCTGCGCTCTGAAGCTGTGGCGCTGGGCACTGGGACAGTCGGAACGGTGCGACGCTCCCAGGGGCCCTGAGCCAAGCTGTTCCTTAAAGGGCTGGTCTCTATGGTTGCTCTTGAGAGGTTTCTGCAAGCCCTGCACTGTCTACAGCACTGTCTCGTAGACCCTGGTCTCTGGACCCTCCAAAATCAGGTGCTTCTCTCCACAGATCTCTTCCCTTGCAGCATTTTGCAGCCACAACGTGGCCTTTAGCAGTGCGGTACCGAGCGAGACCATCTCTTTTAAGACTAACGGCGTTCGTGTTACAGCTGGCAGACTCTCCCTGGCTAGCTGAGCCCTAGCTTGACGCAGAGTTTTGTTCCATTACAATCAGTTCTTTCATTATTTTAGCCTGGAGATGGGGTTCCCTCTCTCAGCAGCTGCTGCTGAGCACTGGGAGCAGAGCAACTGCGGACTCCCGGCCTCAGCAAGCCTCTGCCAGGGACGTGCGCTGCCAGCGCTGCTGCCAGGCAGGCTAAACCACACCTGGAGTTCACGCTCCACAGCACTAATCCTGCATGGCCATAATCTTACCCAGTGGCTCAGACTAACTGTGACTGGAGAAAAGGCTTCTGGTTAACTGTGGGGAAGGGAAGTCTCCCTGAGAGAAGCTTATCTCAGCATACTTGCATGCCTGTGGCTGACAAAGGTGTTACAGGACGTGCCCTGTGCTGGTTTTCCCTCGCGTAATGGGAAGCCTCTAACTGCTACTGACTGGGAAGAGCAGGTAAATCCAGAGCTATTAACCCCCTTCCCATGGGGCAGCTAAACTTGACAGAATCCATGCTACGTTGCAGGGCAGGAACATAAATTATTGCCCATAAGCCATCAAATCATCCTGCTAGTTTCCTTTTCCACTGCTGCATGTGAGTGTGTGTGTGTGTGCGCGCACGCAAATGTATATGTATAGATATATCTATACATATATATATACTGGCTCTCTCCCAGCCAGCTGCCTTTCCATGCAAGAAGCGCATCATACAGCTGCTGGGGATATGGAGAAAGGGTCTGGCACCGCTAGGAGGGAGTGAGCGGTGGGACGCGCCTACGTTGCCAGGGATGCTCTTGAGAGGGGCTTGTGGGGTCTGCTCCGCTTCCTTCCCAAGCTCCCCACACCTCTGCTGTGCACCAGGACAAGCTGCAAGTCTTGGCTAATCCCAGGCGTTTGGTCAAAGACCCTAGTCCCAAGGTCACCCACAGCTTTTTGGAGTCGAGGGCCGTGAGGATGTCCCAGCAGGCACCTCCTGGGCATCTGCTTCTCTTGCAACTCGGCCTAGGGAAGGAGCATCCAGGGATTTGTGCGTTCCTGAGTGCTGAAGCATGTGTGTGCCGGAAGCCTAAAAGGGCCTGCTGGGGAGGGGACGCGCTGCTGCGTGGGAGCTGACCCTTTCTCTGCTCTCTCCCTGCCCGCAGTGCTGGCGTGCGGCCGCCCCCAGGCCACGGCGGTGTACAAGGTGTCTGAATACGCCAGGAGATTTGGCGTCCCCGTGATCGCAGACGGAGGGATCCAGACGGTTGGGCACATTGCAAAGGCCCTCGCACTCGGGGCCTCCACAGGTGAGCAGCGCGTCGGGTGGCCAGGCTGTGCCCCTGTAGGAGTCTCCCAGGGAGGGCTGCCGTGTGGCAGCGGATTCTGGGCACGAGGGCGTATCCCTGCAGGTGGCTGGGGATGCGGGGGGGTCCAGCACAGTGCTGTGCCCAGGGACCCTGAGGGGTTTGCAGCCAAAGCCTTCCTGCTGCTGACATGCTGTTCTTGGTGATCTCTTGTGCTAGTGATGATGGGCTCTCTCCTGGCCGCCACCACAGAGGCCCCAGGTGAGTACTTCTTCTCGGATGGAATTAGGTTGAAGAAATACCGCGGCATGGGCTCGCTAGATGCCATGGACAAGAACTTGGGCAGCCAGAACCGGTATTTCAGGTAAGAGATGGTGCTTTGGGGCAGCCGATCAAGCTTTTGGGGCTTCTCTGCTTCATAAACTTGCTTGATTTGTGCTCCCGTGCAGTGAGACAGACAAAATCAAAGTAGCCCAGGGGGTCTCCGGCGCAGTGCAGGACAAGGGCTCTATCCACAAGTTCATTCCGTACCTGATTGCTGGGATCCAGCATTCCTGCCAGGATATTGGTGCCAAGAGCCTGACGCAAGTCCGGTGAGTGCCTCCCCTCGCTTGTGTTCTGGTTAGGTCACAGTGCTGCCCTTTGGGGTCCCTGGGCAAGCTGTGCCCAAGCTGCAGCGTGTTCTGCATGGCCTGACCTCACTGTAGTGCTCTTCCCTCGTCTCCCGTGGGCACTGCGTCATGGATTTGCTAGCCCCAGGCGTGCAGGAGCATGGTCTCTTGTGGAGTATTCAGCTGGCTGGGCTTGAAATGTTGGGGTTACCTTAATCTGGCTGGCTTGTGATGAGTGTCCTTTCACCTCAGAGCCATGATGTACTCGGGAGAGCTGAAGTTTGAGAAGAGGACAACGTCTGCCCAGGTGGAAGGAGGGGTGCATGGCCTCCACTCGTAAGTGTTTCTGGCAGGGCCCCTGTCGTGCCGGGGGAGATAAGCGTGGCCTCAGCTGCTGTGAGGGTGGCTTGATGTGCTGCTGGCTTCACCTGCCACTGTGCAGCTGGGCTGAGTGACAGCCTGTCACCTGGCCTGGGCCAGCACCCCTCTTGCAGCTGGGACAAGCAGACAAGCTACTCGCTGCCTGCGTGCCGGGGCTTTGGCCCTCGCCCTGGGTGATACGGGTCGGTAAAAAGGCTCTCTGGTTTGCTGCTCCCCTCGCAGGTATGAGAAGCGCCTCTTCTGAAGGCGGTCCATCTGTGTCTGTCATTGTGCCACTCAGCCCTGCGCCACCCCGTGTGGGAGCTGCTCTTGCTGCAGAAGTGCCATTACTCTGTGGGCTGCCTGGAGCTCCCCGTGTCCCCTGGCTGCTTCATCACCACCCGAGAGGGCCCACCTGCTGCCCAGGAGCAGTGATCCTGGGCTGGTGCCACACTGGCTGTGTTTTACAATAAAACAGGAAAAGATGTGTAGTTGGTGTCAGCCCAGAGTCCCGCTTCCTTCTCCTTTGCTTCCTGCATCCTCTCGGATGCAGGGACACTGTGTGTGTGGGGGGGGAGGGTACAGCCCTGAGACAGGGCTGAGTGGGTAATGCAGCGTGGGGTGTTTTAAAAAAAAACACCAAACACAACAACTTCCCGAGAGCAGAAAACAAAGGCTGCCAGGGAAGAAAGCAAATGGATTTTACAGGGCTGTTCGCTAGTGCCAGGCTGCTGCAGGACCCTGTGCCTGGTCCCGCTGCTACAATGATTAAGCACAGAGGTGTACGTATGTGCACATCCACCCAGATACCTGCCCACATGCCCCTGCAAATGCTTTGTGCTGCAGCTGCTTCTCATGCACCAGGCCCTTGGAGCTGTTTTCCTGTGCTTTGTCCTCCCCAATCTGCCTTTCTCCTTCCCTTCGCCATCCCCTATTGTCCCCATGGCTCCCAGCGTCCCCCTGCAGTCGCACCCCCTGGGGCTGGTCTGCGTGTGGTACAGATCACTTGCCTGAGCGTCATGGACGGTTTGTTTGCCAGAAGGCATGTGGACAACGAACTTGGAAGGGCAGGGGCTTGTAAAATTCGCACCTCTCCATGCCTGACCAGTGCAGCCCTCCCTGGCTTGGCCAGGTTACCTGTGCTTGCAACACCAGGTGACAAAGGTATTTTACACCTGTATCGGTTGTGTGCACGTGCAAACATCACTTCTGCCAAAGAACATGTGCTTACCGTCAGTACTTTGTGTCACCGATGTTGTTGACTGAAAAAAAAATCACTCCGCAGCATGGCGATGTCAAATTAGATCCACACATGCTAAACCCAGAGCTTTAAATTACAACATAATTGTGTCAAACATTCATTAAAGCAGCTAACTTGTCAAGCAAAGCTTCCCCACGGCCTCACCCAGGGCTGCGGACTACAGCCACATCCCACCCCCCTTGGGCACACAGAGGTGGCAGGGTTTGGGGCACAAGCCTGCTATTAGGTACACGTACACCCTTCCCCAGCCCCAGGGGCGGCATCCATGGCCACAAACCAGTGCAAGGTAGGGGTGACATGACAGTGACCATCTCAGTGTCCCCTGCTTGAGCTGAGCCTGCAGGGAGACAGGGTGCAGCACCCAGGGACCACTTGCAGCTCGAGGCTTCGCAAGTGACACTGGTGCTGCAGAGCAGGACGAGAACCCACAGGAAAGCCCAGGGCAGGCCAGCACCAGCTGGGACACACCAGTTGCTGGTGCTGGCTGTGCCAGTGATGCCCCTGGCACCAACGCATGCTGCCCACAGCAAGCTCACTCACTGCTGGTGGGTTACAGCCTCGCGCTGCTGTGTGTTAACCACCACGCAATCGCTTTGTGTGTTTCTGATTTACATGTATTTTCCTTGAGGAGCTCCAAATGTGCCGGGGGGTGCACAGCTCACCCCACTAGCCTCCACCCTGCCCCGGGGCCACGGCTTCTTGCTGCCAAGGCACCAGGCACCACCTCGGCAGAAGAGCAGGGCTGTGGGTGCGGCGCTGCCAGCAATGCTCATGCCTCCTGCTGTGCCCCACAGCCCCCGGCCTGGGCAAGGAGGCCGAGAAGCCAGGGACATCGGGCAGAGCCGAGCCCACGCATTTCACAGCATCCTCCCGTGTGCAGAGCAGCCACCCAGCCAGCAGCTCTGAAAGCTTAATCCAAAGCGCTCCTCCACCAGGAGCAGTGATGCTCGGGGGCTTCAGGCAGGCGAGGGAATTGCTGCTCATCCCCTGGCTGCGGCAGGCAGCACCTACAGCCCCACGCAGGTGCCCCGCGGAGGGATGAGCGCAGCAGCCACCACACGCTTTTCACTTGTTAGGAAGTTGAAGGTTGCACACGCATTTGGCTGTGAAACAGAAAAGGGAGTGAAGCCCCAGCCCTCGGCCGGGAGATGCTGTCCTTCCCCGCTGGGCACACGACCTCCCCTGCTCCCTGCCCATCCCAGGCAGGCAGAGCCCTGGGGGGGGGGTCCCAGCGGCCACCCCCAGCCCCTTCATCCGGGTGCTGCCCGTGCACACTGCTCCTTACCGTGTCCTGCACCTCCACAGCGATCCCGCACTCCCGCATCTGCTTCAGCGTGGTGGGGTGGAGCCGCTCCACCCTGTCGCCCGTGCCCAGCACCAGGATCTCTGCAACCAGGCCAGCACCGCAGGCAAGGGTGGGTGGGCAGGGCCGCGCTGGGGCTGCCTGGGCCAGAGCCGCCCCCCCTGCAGGGACCAGCAGCCCCCCCCCCCCCCCCCCCTACAGGAGCCCAAATGGGGGGGAAGCCTGGCCTGCTGCCCCCCTCCAGCCCCCCCTCCGGCCCCGCTGCAGGGCAGGAGGATGCCAGAGCAGCTCCTTCCCCCCAAATGGCAGCACGGGGCTGGCGGGGGCTGTGTCTGGGGCCTCGCCCCGCTGGCCCCAAGGGGCACAGCCTGGCCCGGCTGCCCCACGTACCTATCTGGGGCTCCAGCAGCCGGAACAGCGACAGACTCTCCTGCGAGATGTCCCGGTAGGAGCCAACCTGCAGGGACGCGGAGGGCACTGAGCGGGGCAGACCCCCCCGGGCGCTCACCCACAGCGCGGGGGGCCGGGCAGCCCCTGCCCCGCCGGGCACTCACGTTCCACTGGAGGATGGCGCGGGGCAGGACGGCGCAGGGCCCCACCACCAGGTCCCCGCTGATGGTGAAGCCGCGGCTGTTGTAGCCCTCGATGAATATGGTGCTGGGGGACTCGGGCTCCAGCACCGTCAGCCGCGTCCGCTGGTACAGCTCGTCGTCTGCCGGCGTGAGGCGGTGAGCGCGGCACGGCACCCTGCGGGGACGGGGAGCCGGACACGTGGGGCCCACGGGCACCGCACAGCGAGCCACGGGCACCCCCCAGCTACCCCCTCGGCAGCCCGACGGCCACCGCCCCTGGGCCACAGAGCGATCCCCTCCGCCCAGCCGCAGGGTGCCGGCCGTGGCCCCGGCGCCCGTGCCCGTGCCCGTACCCGCCCGGAGCCCGCCGCACCACCGGCGCCAGCAGCCGCAGCGCCGCCACCGCCATAGCCGCGCCGCCACCGGAAGCGCAGAGCGCCCCGCCCCTGGCCTCGCCCGCGCCCCCTGGTGGCCGGCGGCGCCGCCGCGGAGCGGGGCTGGGACAGCAGCACCGGGGGCGGGAGCGGGGCCGGCCCGGGGCCCCCCGGTGCTCCCACCTCCTGCCGGGGGGCGGGCAGGGAGGGACGCGCTCACACCTACCGACACCCTCCCTCCGCGCCCGGGCCCGCCCCGACCTGGTTGCGCCCTGGCCGGGCTGCGGCCGGCGCCGGAGCGAAACCGAAAGCGGCGGCGGGGCGGGGAGCGGCGGGTGCGGGGCCCTGGGGGCCGAGCTGCCCCGGCCCTGCCTCGGCGGCGCGGGGGACCCGCCCGGGGTGCCCCGATCCCCGCCGCCGGGAGGGCCGCGGACCGGCCCGGGCTGCTGCGCCGGAGGCTGCGGGGCCGGAGGTGAGAGGGGAGCGGGCGGCTCCCGGTCCCGGGGCCCCGCCACCCCACGGGCGGCCGGGCCGGGCGTCGGGAGGGAGCGGGACCGGGGCCGGGGCCGGGGCCGGGCTGCGCTCCCGTCCCGCAGCCGCGGGGCGCCCGCCCGGCTCCGCACCCGGCCCCGGCCTGGCCCCGCCGGTGGCTCGGGGCTGCCCCGGGCTCGGCACGGCTCCCCGGCCGCCCTGCCGGCCCCGGCACGGTGTGCCACGCCGCGGGGTGGCCGCTGCCGGCCGGGCTGAGCCCCCGCCGCCACCTCCCCGCCCCGACAGGTGCCGGGGTCCTCGCCCCCCTCGCCCCAGGCCACACGCGGTGGGGCTGGCAGCAGCAGGGGACCGGGGGCGCGGTGGGGTGCCCTGGGGCTGGGGACCCACGTGTGTCCCCCCGTGCCACCCACCTGGGGCCAGCCGGAGCCCCGGCACCGCGGGGGCTACCAAGGGGCTCCACGGTGTCAGCGACGGGACCTTCCCCGCTGCCGCACCGCGTGGGCTGGGAGGCGTCGGGGATCCCCGGCACCCCGTGGCCAGGCACCCTCGGTCGACGGTCAGCGGCAGGGTCCCGGGTGCCCCTCGGCGAGCGCCAGCTGGAGCAGGTGGGGTTCCCCACACGGTTTCACTTCCCCCATGGCGAAGGCCCGTGGGCCGCCTCACCGGGCTGGCGGGTGGGCTGGAGGCGCTGGCAGCAGCGGGGGCCATGCGGTGCCGCCACCGGGCGCAGGTGCTGGGGCGGGTGCCCTCCCTCGGGGGTGGCTCAGGTTTCCAGGCCGCGGTGGGGGCCGCTGGGCTGGCACCAGATGCTCCAGCCCCACCGGGGCTTTGTTCGAAGCAGTTTCCTTTTGGCTCAGCCGTGCCGCCCTCCCCTTGGCACCCGGCCCACGGCGCGGGGGGAGCCGGCGGCACAACCCCAGCCTCTGCTCGCACCCCCAGCCACAACCAGCCCGGCTGCGGGCTCCCGTGCAGCTCGTCCGCCCTGGTGCCTGGCGGTAAGTCACCCTCTCCCCCCCTTGGCCTGCCAGCTGCCCCCCGGGTCGGGGTGGCGCGGTGGTGGCCCCTGTGCCCATCCCTCCTCGGCGCCGGCGCGGGCAACGGAATCCCAAAAGCAGCTGTCCCCGCTGTGCCCAGCTGCCCTGGGGTTTCGTTACCCGCGCTCCCGCCCCCGCCTCGCCCCATGTGCCCCTGCACCCCGCTGCCCGCCGCCCCGCGCTGGGCCAGGGGCGAGAGCCGCCTGCCCCGCTCCAGCCCCTCTGTGGGGCCAGGGCAGCGCATGGGGGCCACGCTGGGAGAAGAGGGGTGTCGGGATGGGGGTCACTGGCGCCCAGCCTCGCAGCTCAGACCTCCACGCCGGGGCTGGGGGCTCTCTGCTGCTCTCGTGCCCCTGACGGCTAAAAATAGCAGCTTGCTTCCTGGGGACTAACCGCCTGGGCGAGCGTGCCGAGCGGCAGCTGGCGTGGATGTGGCCACCTTCACCAGAGTGGTGCTGGTCACGAGATGCTGTATGTGCTTCCTGCTGCCTCCGGCCCGCGCCACGCTCTCCCTGGTGCCCGGCGGCCCCCCAGCGCTGGCAGGGGTGAGCAGTGCCCGGGCAGGATCCGTCCCCTAGAGAGAGACAGCTTTGGAATGACACGATCACTCCCGCTGAGCAGGCAGCCAGAGAGCCATCGGGGATGTCGTGTCTGTCCAAAGCTCTTTCCGAGAGCACCCCCTCCCCCGGGCCACTGTGCTGCCAGGCCTCGTGTGGGCTGCCTGTGGGGACCCCCGGCACTCTGGGGATGGGGACGGATCCAGCCTTGGACCCCACCCCAAGTGGTGACACGAGGTTGGAGTGTGCTCCCAGCCCGTGCCGGCGCGTCCCCTCTGGCCAGCTGGGCAGGGGTCGTGGGTGGCTCCTGCCCTGCAGACAGTCAGCAGTTGGTCTGGTGTGAGCAGGATTCTCAGATCACCTCTTGGCTGTGGGTGGTGCAGGGAGCACCCCGCCATGGCACGGCCCCGCAACGCTGCGGGGGACACCCAGGGCTGCGGGTTTGCCAAGGCTGGGGGCTGTAGCCCCTGGGCTTTAGAGCCCACGGAGCCCCAGGACGATTTGCTGTGTTTCTGGCAGAGGCCACGCGATGAGCTGTGCTGCCAGGATCTGCCCTCGCCCTGGCCCTGCCAGCGCACAAGCCCTGGAGGAACCGGTTTGGGCCCTGCAGGCAGAGCGCCCCCCCCCCCTCCAGCCTCATGGGGACAGGAAGGGAAGGGCAGGTCCCCAGCTCCGCGGGGACACATGCTCCCTGCTGCTGGTGGGACGTGGTTTTGGCGCTTCCTGATACGCACTCCTCACCGAGCAGGCCTGGTGGCATGGGGCTGGGGCACGCCGGGCCCTCGTCCCTGTCCCCGGATCAGAGCTGGCTTCGACTCCAGCCCCAGGGGGAGCCATATCGGTCGCTGCCTGCCTGTCTGCACTGTTCAGGGAGCCAGGCAGCTTTGTGGGCCCTCCACTCTTTCAGATCTATGCTTGAGATGCTACTGCTGTGGAGGAGCTCGGATCTGCACGTGTAATCAAGACCGCAATGGCACGATCTAATCGTTTCCAGCTCCTTCCTCACGGGGCTGATGAGTGGGATGCTTTGCTAATGTGCTAGGCAGGAGGGCAGCTCCTGGCACCCATCCTTCCTGCTGGGACCAGCAGAGCAGCCAGAGCTGGGGCAGCAAGCAGGCTCAGAGGAGGGCACAGCAGGGAGGGCACCCACAGCTGCTCATTGTCCTTCGCTGTGCAGAGCTCAGTTGCCTCACAAGTGCAGGTGAGGCTCCTCAACCATCTTGTCACACCCTAGCCAAGCCCTGGGCGCCTCAAGGGTGGCAAGGCTGAAATGGCAAGCCTGGGCCTGGCAGTTACTCTGTGCCCACAGCCAGGGTCTTCTGGTCCATCCAAAACCACCCGCCCGCCACGGCCCAGGGCTGCCAAACCTGCCCACGGGGCCCCTTGCTGCCCTGTGGCTCCCGGCAGCCCAGGGGCAGCTGCTGGCACTCAGCTGCACTTGCTGCCCGGGCAGCCCGTCTCCTGTGCAGTGGCAGCGGCTGCCTGGGCCTGTCCAGCCCTGGCACAGTCTCTGGCGCTCCTGCTTCTGCTCAGCAGCCAGTGGCTT
The DNA here is from genome assembly GCF_015220075.1 of Falco rusticolus. Taxonomy (NCBI): domain Eukaryota; kingdom Metazoa; phylum Chordata; class Aves; order Falconiformes; family Falconidae; genus Falco; species Falco rusticolus. The sequence goes on from NC_051190.1 coordinate 13,680,162, forward strand.
CGGTTCTGGGCCCCCTTAGCGCCTGGGGACCGGCGGGAGCAGCCCAGAGGGGGCTGAGGAGCAGTGCCCCCTCCCCTCCGGGCTGGAGCTGCCCCTGGTCCCCAGCCCAGGGCTGCGGGGGGGCAGCGCTCCGCCCTGCTGGTTGTTGGCCCCGCAGCCTCCCCTCAGGGTGCCACCGCTGGCCCTCCGGCGGCCAGGCCATGCTGGCAGGAGGCTGTGCCGGGACCGGCGAGGGACTGGGGCCTCCCCAGAGGCCTTTGCGGAGGGCGGCAGTGCCGGGGCACACACCCTGCCGAGCCCCACCGCGCTCCTCAGGCACCGGGCACCCCGGCCCGCCGCACCCACCATGGCGGCCCGGCCCTGCCCGCCGCGCACATCATGGCGGCCCCGCGCCCACCGCCCCCAAGATGGCGGCCAAGCCCCGCCCGGCCCGCCCACGCCCAAGATGGCCGCCGGGGAGCACCGCGCGCCGCGCCCAAGATGGCGGCAACCTGCGCGCGCGGGCGTGTGAGCGGGCCGGTGATGTCACTTCCGGCGGACAGCGGCGGAAGCGGCGGCCATGGAGGCGGGCGAGGGCAGGCCCGAGGTGGCGGCGACGCTGCGGGCTCTGAACGGGGCGCTGGGTCGGCCCGCCGCGCTGTGGGTGAAGGAGAGTGGCGCCCGCAACCTGCGGCACCGGGACTTCCTGGCGCCGCGGGCCGCGCTGAGCGCCGCCTTCCCCGGGGGGCAGGTAGGCCGCGGCGGCGTGGGTCAGGCCGCGGCCAGGGCCTGCGGGCTGGGCCCGGTACGGTACGGGCCTGACTCTGCCGTCTCGCCCGGCAGGTGCCCGCTGACGTCGTGGCGGGAGTGACGTCACTGCGCGGCCCGGGGGTGCTGCCGGTGCGGGGCTGCGGGCACACGCCGGCGGGGCTGGCAGTGCAGGTGCGGCGCCCCGAGGCCTTCCGGCGCCTGCTGGGGCCCCCGCCCGGCCCGGCCCCGGCCCCGGCGGCGCAGGGGGGGGTGGTGGTGCTGCACTGCCCGGCCCTGCGTGGCCCCGCCGCCCTGCGGCTCCGGCACCTCCGCCCGCTCCTGCTGGCCGACCACCTGGCCCAGCTGCTGCGCACCCAGGGGTGAGTGCCACACCGCTGCCAGCGCCCCCCTCCCCCTATGCCGCAGGGTCGGCTGCCAGCGCCCCCCTCTCCCTATCCCGCAGGGTTGGCGTCTGCCTGGTCCCTGCCCTGGCTGAGGAGGGTGACCGGGAGCTCCTACGGCAGCTCCACGTCGACTGGCCCTCTGGCTCCGGTGGCTCGTCCCTCCCTGACGCTGTCTTGGCCTTGAAGCGAGCGCTAAGCCGGTCCCCCTGTGCCACAGCCTGTGAGCGGGGGCTGGACGCAGCCGTGCTGCCCGAGGATGTCATCTGTAAAGTGCACTTGAAGAGCTTCATGGAGCAGCAGGGCTTGGTGGGCTATGACCCCAATCTAGATGTCCTTCTGGGTGAGCCTCATAGTAGCTCTAGTGTGACAGCAGGGGGACAAATGGCTGCGAACAGGCCTGTTTCCTTTTTTTCCTGATTGGTTTTACAGAAAATAAGGGGGTGGTGATGTGTGTGTTGGATCCAAATTGCCTTCTCCTCTTACTCCCCTTCAGTCTGGTTAGAGCCAGAAATGCAGCCAGCCTGGGGCAGACCAGATAGTGGGGGGTGGCTAACCTTTTGTAGCCCACTCTGACTGTCCTTCCTTCTTTCAGTGACAGAGGGGAAGCTGTGGTCCCTGGCTGAGCTGCAGCAAGCCGTTCTGCAGTGCACGGTGAGTAACTGCAGCGCTGCCTGCCTCTCGCTTCCCGGACATCATTCCCTTACGTCACGCAATAGCATTTGAGCTCCCTGCTGTGCTCTGTTGCAGGCTGGAGGCCAAGGGAGCTGCTGCAGCATCATACACGTGGTGAGCTGTGAGGAGGAATTCCAGCAGCAGCAGCTGGATCTGCTCTGGAGGATTTTGGATCCGGGAGCCCACACGGCTTTGCAGGTGAGGAACCTCTGACCCTCCTCACTGTGGCCCCCAGTACCCTTGCGCTCGGCCAGGTTCCTTCAATCCCCACAGCAAATGCTGAGGCCCTTGTGAGGCTTCCCTTTCCCTTGGTGGCCTCCCCACACTCCTGCCAAGCCATGAAGCAGCATCTCGGCCCTTGGGATTTCAGTCCTAAGGAAGGGGGGCAGGAGAAGACCGCAGTGACACAGTGAGAACAGAGCTGGTTTTAGTCTGGTTCTCCTGCACTGTATTTTGGTGGAGGTCTGGAGTCTGACCTAAGCCCTGGCCTCTCCCCTCTCTTTCAGAAACACCTTGTCTGTGGGCCAGTGAAGGTGACAAACCCCCCATCGCCCATCGGGGCAGAGCAGTACTTTCAGTAAGTTGGTGTGTAGCAAGGTGCCTGCCAAGGCTCCCTGTGCTCTGTCTGGCCCCGTGGGCGCACAGGCAGCCACCCCGCAACACTGAGCGAGCTGGTGGTGCACAGAGTTCTGTGCAGTCCATCCATTCTGCTTTTCCTTGGCCTCAGGGTTGTTTCAAGAGGACTGGAGGTGCGGGATGGAGCCCCCAGGGCCCTCCCCAGTTGCAGTGGCCTCCTCCAGCTTCTGGCCCTCAGTTCTGCCAGAGGGCTGCCAGAAGGGAAGGCAGCTGCAGGGGCCGGGTGCTGCAGTGGTGCAGGACGGTGTCTCCCTGCCTTCACGCATTAGCAACAGCCCTGGCATGGGGGTGGCCCTTTCTCAGCCAAAAGGCAAAACTTGTCCCCAGTGCAGTGGCTTCCTTGCAGCCCTCTCCAGGCAGCGCCACAAGGGGCTGGCTATGGTGCAGGTGTCCCTGCCCAGCCTGCAGAGGTTTTGTACTGCTTTTGCTTGGCTGGGTTGCTGCTGCAGTTGGGAAGCCCTGAGCAGCCCAAAGGCTGGGGGAGCCCTGGGGCACTCTCTGGGGCCAGCTTAGCCCAGGGGTGGTGGCTGTGAGTGTCTGTGTTCCTCCCAGGCTCCGAAAGTGCCAGATGTACGAAGCTTCTGTGATGAAGTATGGGGAACTTGCGCAAGGTGAGGGTTTGCTCTGTGCCTCCATGCGCAGATGCTGCTCCATCCCCATCTCCACTGCTCCCACGAGTCTCCCCCCTCACCTCCGAGTCTGCAGCCAGTGGGGCTCTCCTCCCCTGCATGGTGCTCCCTCTCCCCTCCCTTATGGAGCCTGGTGCTGAGCCTGCTTGGGCGCAGGCATCTAAACTGCCACGCAGGGCATTGGCGCAGAGCAGCACCTGCAGACGGGGGCCAGGTCTGGGGAAATGTGGTGGTCCCCTGCTGCCACCTGAGCCCCCTGGCCCTAGGGCGGTTCCTGCCTGGGCGCTGGGGGTGACAGTACATTGGAATGGAGCAAGCTGTGTGTGATGCCACTTGTGTTCTCCACAGATGAGGCCTGGACTGAGGTGATTGATACCCTCACGGTGGCTGCCATCAGGTTTGAGATGCTGAGCACTGCTCACCGGAGTCAGGTAGGACAGGGCAGGCGAGCCGTGGGAATGGGGGAGCGGCTTTGGGCTGAGCAGCCTGGACTGTGACTTCTCCCTGCCCTCAGATCACCCTGGACCTGGAGGACAGCAGCATCTCCACAAAGGGAACCAAGAGCGGTGCCTTCGTGATGTACAACTGTGCCCGGCTGGCCACACTCTTCGCCACCTACCAACAGGCCGTGGAGCGGGGTGAGCACCAGCCCCGTGACCCCCCTCTTAACAGTCACTGCTGGGCCGTTCCTCATGCACGGAGCTGCAGGGGCTTCTCCGGGTGCAGTAACACTCCCGCCTCCATTCCAGGCACGTACCCACCTCTGCCACCAGCGTCGGAACTGAACTTCTCTTGCCTCCGGGAAGAGGTGAGTGCTGACAAGGGGAATGCAGGGACCTGCACGCCCTCAGCTCTGGTGGTGGATGCTGCTGGCCCAGGAGGATCCAGCCCTCTCTTACACACGTAATCCTTTCACAGGGCGAATGGCTCCTGCTCTTCAACTATCTCCTGCCCTTCCCTGAAGTCCTGCAGCAGGCAGCACAGCTACCGGCACCCACCAAGGGAATCCGGATCACAGCCAACACAGAGACAGTAAGTGCCACGTGCCGTAGCACCCATGGGTGCTGCTCCAACAGTCCTTGCCTAGGGCAAAGCTACATGCTGACAGGGTGCGGCCCACCGGTCAGTGATGCAGGGGTGGTGCCGAGGGAAGAGACTTTGGCACCAGTGGGGCTGCTTCTGCTGTGGTTGGGATGGGGCAAGGGCCCAAGGCCGGCCAGACCCTGCCATGCCAGCAGAAGCCGTCTGTCTTGCAGGTGTGCAAGTTCCTGATCCAGCTCAGCATGGATTTCAGCTCCTACTACAACCGGGTGCATGTCCTGGGGGTGAGTTGGACAGCCCAAGCCTGCAGGCTTGCGGCCCTGCAGTCCTTCCTGGGGCTGGACTCCAGTTGTGGGGCAGCTACGTGGGGAAGGGGGCTCCAGGGTGCCAGCAGTGTGATGCAGCCCAGCACCAGCCCCTGGATGCATACAGGGGGTGCAGAGGCAGCAGTGCCTCTAGGGCTAGCCTGTCAAGGGGCAGCATGGCCACCAGGCTCAAGTTGCTGCTGGTCTCCCTGCAGGAGCCGTTCCCTCACCTCTTTGACCAGATGTTTGCCCGCCTCCGGCTGCTGGGAGCAGTGAGGGATGTGTTCCACAGTGCACTGGCGACTCTGCACCTCCCTCCTCTCAGCCAGATCTGAGCCACCACTGAAGGGCTGTGCCGAGGTGCGACAGGCACCAGGACAACATGCCATGAGGGGAAGGACAGGGCACGTCCTCCCTGGCAGGGTGAGGGGCTGCCCCACCGTCGGGCAGGGAGTCGGGACATGCCTCAGCCCCACGCAGGTGCTCCCCGCCGCCCGTGCCATTTGAGGGTTTGGCCACTCGCCACCTGCAGCTGTGCCGGGCGTGGGCGATGGGCGCCCTGCCACATCCACGCCAGCAGAAGCGAGGACGCCTGTAGCAGCCGGCAAGCCGGGCTGTGGAGTATGAGGGAAGGTGGCACCAGGGACCAGTCACCACAAAGCCAGACACCAACTTTGCTTCACTCAGAGCCATGTATTGAAGGTTGCTCCGTGCTGGCAGGGAGCTGCTGAGGCTCAAGGCTTGCTTGAGCTGGACAAATACACTTGTTGCTGGACAGAGGCCGTGTGTGTGAGTCTGACCCCAGCAGTGCACCTTGCTCCAGGCAGGGCTGGGGCCACGTGCCGCTGTTTGTCCTTCTCCTTCTCTTGCTGTGCAGGAACAACCCGCTCAGCTCGAGGCAGCGCTCTGGGGGTGGGGTGGCCAAGCCCAGGCTGGCACAGCCCCCCTCGTCCTGCAGGCTGCTGCTGCAGCGGATCTGTGCTCCTGGTGAGCTCCACTCATTTCTGCAGAGTCCCCAGCACCGCGGGGCCCGGGCCATCGCACGGGGCCGTGTTGCGGGGAGCAGAAGGCTGCAGCCTGCTGTGTGCCAGACCAGCGCCTGACTAGTCTTGGCCACCCGCGGCCCTCAAGCTTCCAGAGCTGGGCCCTGGTGCTCAGCACCCTCCTGAGCAGGTTGCTCTCTGGGACCAGGGCTGGACAGCCCGGATGTGGGTCCCTCGCACCTTGGGGAGGAGGAGCTTCTCCGGGGCAGGGTGGGCTGATGACCACACTCTATTGCCTGGGGAGCAGCAGGCTTGTCCACGAGGGGTCACATCTGCCTTCTCCCTTGAGAGCACCGGCCTTGAGCACCCCAGATGTGGCTGTGTTGTCTGCGAGGGAGCCGAGCACGCCTGTCCCCTCAAGAGGGGCCACATCGCCATGCAGACTGTGTGACCACATCACAGGGGCTGCGGTGACGGGCAGAGCACAACCGCAGGGTGTGTGCTGCTCACCTGTCCCATTACTGGGGAGCCTCTGGTGGAGGGGGCTCGGGGGGGGCCATGCCACACAGCATCTCCAGGCCCTGCCCGCAGAGCACGCAGTAGTACCGCAGCTGCCCCCCAGCCTCCCTCACCTCCCAGCAGTCCAGCTCGGCCAGGTCAGGCACGTGGAAGAAGGTGGTGCTGAGCTCGTCCAGCCCGCCCGGGTGCCGGTGCCACAGCGTCAGGCGCTGGTCCACGGAGGCAGAGAGCAGCAGGTCTGGCCGCAGCACCCGGATCCCTGTCACGTGGGCAGCGTGGGCACAGGGCCGGGCCACCCGTTCCAGGACGTGCAAGCAGGTCCCCCCTGCGGCCTCTCCCCCGCCCAGGGCCACCTCCAGCAGGCAGACGTGAATGGAGCCATCGTCGCTGCCGCTGGCCACCAGGTAACGTCCCTCCGGCATCTCGCGGATGTGAAGGCTGTTCACACCGCAGCTGTGGGCCATGATGGTGAGCAGCGGTGTGCCCAGGGCTGGGAAAACAGGAGAGTAACTGTCACCTTGGTCAGAGAGAGCAGAGGAGCCACCAGCGTGGCCTCCCTTGGGAGGCAGAGCAGAGCTGCCGGTAGCTGCACCCACCCAGGGGCTGCATCTCTCCCTCTGCTTGCTGCAGGGTGGCCGCCGCCTCCGCGATGGGGCTGGTGATGTCCCAGAAGGCGATGCTGCCATCGGTGGCTGCACTGCACAGGAGGTGCCTCCTAGAAGGGACATGTTGGGGGAGCCTCTGGCCATAGCCCTGTGGCGGGCAGACCCAAGGGTCCCCATCAAGACCTGGGGAAGTGGCAGAACAGCCCCTGCGGACTGACTTCTCCCTTCCCTCCGCCTGCTGAGCTGCTGGCTGCCTTCCCTGCAAGTACAAACACTTCCCAAAGTCTCAGCAGCTGCAGCACAGCGTTCAGGGCTCACCTCTCCCCTCCTGCCCGCGTGTACAGAAACGCTTCCACCTTCAGCACACAGCGCTGGTGGTGAAACGACTCTGCCACCAGCACCAGCTTCCGAGCAGCCTCCAGCAGCCCAAAGACCCTGTGATGGGGCAAGGAGGCAGTTGGCTGTGGGAGAAGCGGGCTCCAAGCACCTCTACCCCCACTTGCCACCATGCGCCATCCTGCTCCCAGCTCCCAGCTGGCTATATCCATGGCAGCAGCCTCTCCTGCAGAGCCTGCTCTGCTCCCATCGCCAGCCCCAGCTCTGCTCTCCCTGCCAGGCCCAGTGACGGCTCCTCACCGGACTGATCCGTCGCTGCAGGCAGCAGCCAGGAACTTCCAGGGCATGGGCAGCTGCTTGGTGCTGGTCCCAGGAATGACCGAGAGGGACATGTACCTGCAGCAGACACATGATGCTTGCTGCCTCAGGACGCCTGCAGCCCCAGGGATGCAGGTGGCCCAGCAGAGCAGCCCAAGCCCAGCGTGGGATGCAACTCTGAGCAGTCAGAGATAACGAGAAAAAGACTGAGCCTTTCCCTAGGCCCAAAGGCCCCTTGAGGCCCAGCCACTGGGCACAGGACACCAGGGGTGCGTGCACAAAGCCACGCTGGCTCCTTCTGCCTCAGCAGGGCCCACAGCCGCACAGAGCAGGTATCCCAGTGGAAACCAGTGCTGTTTCCAATACCTGTCCGGACTGTGGCCACTGCTAACCCTGCCCTGGGCAGGCCCTGAGCATCACCTTGTCTCTGGATCCATCTTGATGAGCTTGTGCCTGTTCTTCTTCCGCTCCCAGTGCTCGTCCAGGCGGTGGGAGCCCACATGGATGACCTGGCAGGCCACGGCGCTCTCGGAGGCTGGGTCCCTGGCACACAGCAGCCGGTAGCACTCGATCTGTGCCCGGCCACCCGCAGAGAAGAGCAGGACAGACAAGCCCTCATCCCCGAAGCCTTTGTCCCCAGGTCCCATGGAACTGGCCAGCGCTAGAGCCCTCACACTGGAAACATGATCACTGAGCCGGGCAAGGGGCACGGCCGCCCGGGAGCACTCGCTGAGCATCAGGATGCAGGCCATGGTGTCCTCACTGCCGGTGACGAAGATGTTAAGGGTGGCATGGCCAGGCACCTCCACCGCCCCCAGACGCCGCACACAGGTGATCTCCCGCCCGTGCAGGGAGGCCAGGAGCACCTGCTGCTCACAGGGCTCGGCGTCGCGGTGGTACAGCATCACGTCCCCACACTTGATGAAGGCGAAGGCCTCGGCCAAGGGGCTGCTGTAGTAGCTCCAGGAGCGATGCCCCCCACCGCAGGGGATGCAGTGGAGATTCTCGCCAGTCCTGCTGCTCCACACCACGAAGTTGTCAGCGTGAAAGCCCATCACGAGCAGGTCCCCGTCCGGGGTGAAGCGCAGCTCCTCGATCCACTGCAGCCCTTTGCAGGGCCTGTGCTTCCGCAGAACCTCCAGTTGCTGGTCCCGCAGGCGGAGCTGGCGGTAGACGCCATCCCGGCCGGTGCTGTAGATGTATTCCCCGTGGCAGGTCACCGAGGTAACCCCTGTCTTCCCATGGAGCCCGAAGAGCACGGACACCGGGGCCTCAAGGGGAAGAGCCCCTTTGTGCACCAAGCGAGAGGTCTCCGACTCGCTGCTGGAGCCCTCGCCGCCTGGGTTGGTGCCACTGCAGGTGATGCCAGCGCTTTCCGCAGCCCGGCCCGAGCAGCCGCTGCAGGGGAAAAGGAGGAGGGAGCCACGGCGGTCCCCGCAGAGCAGGAGCCCTGCCCGGGGCAGGAAGGCGGCGCAGGTGTGCCAGCGCTGCCGGCAGGCGGGCAGCAGGTACCGCCCCATCAGCCGCACGCCGGGCGCCCGCCCGGGCCGGTGCGCGACGTCCAGCCACAGCAGCTCCCCGTCGGGCCCGGAGGCCAGGAGGGCGGCGGCGGCGGGGGGCAGCCCGGGCCGGGGGGCCCAGCCCAGCCCCCGCACGGCTCCCTCGAACGGCCGCAGCCGAGCGGCCGCCCCGGGGCGGCTCAGGGCGAACAGGAGGAGGCGACCGTCGCCGCCGGCCAGGGCGCAGAGCGCCTCGTCCCCGCCGGGCAGCGGGGCGGCCGCCAGCACCCCGCGGGGCCCGGCGGCGGCGGCGGGGGGCAGCACCGGCGCCCAGCGCCCCGCCGCCGCCTCGTAGGCCGCCAGCTCGCCCGCCTCGCCCAGCGCCAGCACCCGCCGCGGCCCCGCCAGCAGCACGGCCCGCGGCCGCCCCGGGGCCCCCAGCGGGATCGCGCCCGGCGCCGCACGCCGGGGCCGCCACAGCCGCACGCCGCCGTCGTCGCCGCCCGTGGCCAGGCGGCCGCCGGCGGGCAGCAGGGCCAGGGCGCGCAGGGCCCCCCGGTGCCCGCGCCGCGCCCGCCGCACGCCGCCGCCGCCGTCCCACTCCAGGCAGGCGCCGTCCTCCCCCGCGCTCACCGGGTGCGGCCCCCGCAGCGCCACGGCGGCCACCCGCGCCCCGTGCCCGTAGCACACCAGCAGGCAGGCGCCCGCCCCGCCGCCCGCCCCGTCCCCGTCGCCCAGCTCGCCCACGGCCCAGAGCCGCACGCTGCGGTCCTCGGAGGCGGAGGCCAGCAGCCCCCGCGGCGCCGCGTAGCACAGCGCCAGCACCGCGCCCCGGTGCCCGCGCAGCCGCTGCCGCGGGGCCGCCGCCGCCGCCGCCCGCCACACCACCACGGTCCCCGCCGCCGTGCCGGCCGCCAGCGCCAGCCGCGCCCAGCCCGTCCCCGCCAGCACGGCGCAGCGCAGCGCCCCGGCCCCGCCGCAACTCGCCCGCTGCAGCCAGCGCCCGCCGCCCCGCCACTCGTAGAGCGCCACGGCCCCGCCGCTCAGCGCCAGCGCCAGCCGCCCGCCCGCCGCCCAGCGCGCCTCCCACACGCGCGCCCCCAGTTCCCGCGCCGCGCCGCCGCCGCACGCCGCCAGCTGCGCCCCGCCGCCCGGTCCGCCGGCCCGCACCGCCAGTACCGCCAGCCAGCGCCCGCCGAAGGCCGCCACCCGCCTCGCCGCCCCGGGGCCGCGCTCGGCCCGCAGCCCCAGCACGCTGGCCTCACGCAGCACGCTCCGCCGGCCCGCCGCCGCCGCCGGCCCGCCGCCGCTCAACCGGAACGCCACCACCTCCGGGCCCGTGCCTGCGGGACACCGCGTCAGCCGCCGCCGCCGCCGCCCGGCCCGGCCCATCCCCATCCCCGTCCCGCCGCTCACCCGCCAGCAGCACGTCCCCCGCGAACTCCAGCGCCGTCACCGGCGCCACCAGCGCCACCGACTCCATCTTGCCGCCGCCGCCGCCACCCGGCCCGCCGCCCATTGGCTGAGCCCCGCGCGCCGCTCCCGCCCCGCCTGCTGCCCATTGGCCGCACCCTGCCGCCCCGCCCCCCGAGCACGCGGACGCGGCTCCCGACTCGACACGCTTTATTGGCGCGCGATGCGGCCCCGCCGCACACGTGGCCCGCGGCCCCGCCCAGCGCGGGAAACGGCCCCGTGCGGGCGCCCCGCCCCCCCGTCCCCCCCGATCCCCCCCATCCTACAGCTCCAGGTGCACCCCGCTGTAGGCCTTATCCACTGTCCACTCGCCCGGGGCTCCGGCTCCGGTCCCGCCCCCCGCGTAGCGCTCCATCTCCTGCTGGAACTGTAGCTGCCGCCGGCGGTTGGGGTCCACGTTGATCCAGTTGTTGGCGATCCACTTGGTGCCCTGGGTGACCAGGCAGCCCCCGTGCAGGGCGAAGTCATCCAGCTCCCCCACCCAGCCTGCGGAGCAAAGCAGGCGGTGAGCTGCGGGGACCGCACAGGCAGGCACAGCCAGCAAATGCCGGCTCTCCTGCCCGCGGTGCCTGCTTGGATTTTAGCTCAGATAAATCTCACGGGAGTTGGCTCCTCCTGGCAACCTCCCGCCTTAGTGCCACCCCACCCCAGCACCTACCAGGAGTTCAGCGGGGCAGGGCCCCCGAGTGCAAAATGCTCGCTGCCCCCACGTCCCTGCTCAGCACATGGGGCTCTCGGGCTCTGCACCACCATTGCTGTTTTTCCCAACTCTTCCCAAAAGGGGAGGCTGGCATGGAAGAGATCGGTGCTGCTGCTAGAAGGCCTGTGGAAGTCAAGAGGCTCGCAGACCCATTAAGAGACTGCATTTCAGCAACTCTAAACGATCCTCTCTTTACAGAGGTCCCACTTTTTTTTCTGTGGCAGACTTGCAGCAGCAGCCGTCTTCCATTTAGGAACAATTTGCTCATAAAAACACAACGGGGCTCTTCTTACAGGAGAGCGATGGTCTTGATATTATCATCTAACAGCCCAAATACTGGTCTGTTGGAAACATGGGCTGCTCTCTGGGGACCAGGGATGCTATGCTCCTTCTTCCCAGCACCACTCAAAATCTGCCATCGAAACACTCTGGAGTCACACTCAGCAGCAGCCTGGAAGATTCATGTCAATTCCCCAGCCTGGCTGTCAGGGAAAACTGCACTGTGAGAAAAACAGCCCCAAGGATGCGTATCATCAGGCTGCAGCTGAGCTATAAAGCAGGAGTTGGCCCCAAGCACAGCAGAGCCTTGCGCAGGGCAGCCCATGCCTGCCTGCGGTGCAGAGCTGATGGCCGTCCCTTTGTCTACCTCCCCTCCCCACTGCTTTGGGCAACACCACATCAGTGAAACATTGTGAATTGCAGACCAAGTTCCAGCAGGAGTTTCAGCTTGCACAGCGGGACAGGAGGCAGCTAGTGATGGATAGCACAGCCAAGGTCTTTGTTTGCTAGCTAGTCCCGTCCCCCTAAGACATCAGGAGCCACTGACCTACTGCCTGTAAACAAAGGCCTTTCAGAGTCAGGAAGCTCCTGCTCAGCTGGTGACAAACAGACTCTACAGTTCCCACTAGCAGGCAGCTACCACCCTTTGGCTTTCTTCTGAGCTCCCAGCTGCTGCAAGAAGACGACAGCCATCACCTCCCACAGTCCCTACCCCTCCCAAGAGCTGAGTCTTGAAACAAGCCCGTACCTTCTCCGTCTGACAGGTAGTTGTACCAGAAGACAGCAGTGCCTTGCTGAGGTTTCACTCGCAAATTGCCCTTGTCACAGTTTTTCCGAGTATCTCGCAGGTCAACGTCGTTCTGGATCAGAGACTGGCAAGAAACCACAGAGAAGGTGTCGCAAACAGGGCTGGAATGAAGCACATGCACTGGGCTGCCTCTGCCGCCAGCCATCATCCTGCCCTTTGCCTGAACACCCCACAGGGACAGCTCGAGGCTGACGCTGGGCAGGACGGGGCTTTCACAACCCTCCCGGAGCAGCCAGTTCCAGTCTCCTGGAGGTCCATAACCTGTTTCTGAGCAGCCACTCATTCCTTAACACATCGCCTGACAGCAGCACAACATACCTGCCAAGACTCAGTCTGAGGAAACCTGCCCAGACAGAAGTGAGCAGGACCCACGGTGGGGTGGCAGCAAGGCCAACAGACCACCCCTCGTGCCTCTGAGCGGGGACAGCCCTGCACCTCTTCCCTCCGCCTCAGAGGGAAGAGGCCATAAGCGGAGCACAGCTTTCCCATGGTCTAGCTATGGAAGGCTAACATTCACTGACTTCATGCACCAGACCCCTTCTGCAGCCACAGCGAATAAAGACTTTCAATAATATATTGAATAAATATCGAATAAAGACTCAAAAGTCCCCAGGGGTAACACGTAGGCAAGATTCATTTACCATCTCTTCGTACGTCCTGTTATCAGCTATAGGAAACACTGTTTCGCCTCCCCCTGTCACATTGTTCAGGTAGAACAGCACCGTCACGTACCTGCAAGACAGAGTGGCTGTCAGGGGACACAACGCACAGGGGGAGGCACAGAGAGGCTGTCCCTACCCTGCCCCTCCACCATACATACAGCGGTTCCTCCAAGACCTCACAAAATATGATTTACATCATCAGCTTTTCTCCAAGAACAAGACAAGGACAACAAAGAAAACGTCCACCCACAACAGTGAGAGTGTGTTTCTAGCCTCTGGCGGGGATGGCCCAGCAGCTCTGCAGAACCACTCTGCCCTCCCCGTGTGGTTCCGCAGGATTCACACACCTCCCCCTTCACACCAGCCATCTCCAGAGCCGGTTTGTGAGCCCACCGCCCCAGCACTGAGTCCCATGCGAGGTGAGGCGACACAGCTCTCCACACCTCTTCCAGACCGTGCCAAGGCAGACTGTACCGGCAGGAGGTCTCAAAGGGAGCGCTTTCATTGGCGACCAACTTCGTGTGGCTGCAGGCAGTCTCGGGAAAGACGGGGCCGCTGTCCATGTGGGCATGGTAGTGCCCTCCTTGGTCGTACCGCACAACCTGGAGGGGCTCACTGTGCTCCACAATCTCGGGGGGCAAGCGAGTCAGGCGCATTACTCTGGGGAAGAGCAGAGCAGGGCAGGTGAGGGGAAAGCATTGTCACCCCAGTCAGCCACTACTCCCAAGCAGCGAATAAATCCAGAGAACCCCCTTCCCCAACAGACCGGAGAGACGGATGGGCTGCAGCAAGCATGCCAAGAGATAACTAGGTCCTTACAGGTCTGATGGACCGTCAGTATCAGCTCAGAAAGTCCTCGTCAAGGTTAATAAAAAAACCCCAAAACCGAAGGGTGCATCTCCAGCAGGACTGCTCTCAGCAAGACTTTACTTGCTCAGCAAGATCCCTTCTGTGTGTGTCCCTGGAGCCTTCACGTGCCATCTCATCGCTTCTCTGGACTCCTGCACACCACCTACAGACCTCAGGGGCAGTGAGCAAAGCACAGGGCCCCTGCCGAGAGTGACAGAGAGACTAGCTCTAGGAATATTCTTGTCACCTAACTCACCTTTCCCTGTTGCCTTTTCAGCAGCCTCCCCCCAGGGCAGAGGGGCACTGGAAGTGATCAAGGAGACCGGAGCCCTCCTGCTCTGGGATTTTTCCGCTGCTACATCTGAGATCATCCCCAAGGTAAGCAGGTACGTCTTGAGACCTGCCAAAGAACACTCAGAGCTCTGAGAATCTGGACCGGTGAAGCCCTCAGGGCAGGTGCAAGGGGAACACAGCATCCAGGTAGGATGGCAAAGCCCCTCCAGGCACCGCATGGTCCCAGGGAGGACTAACAGCCTCCTTCAGCGCTACGTCTTCACATCCTCATAGCAGCAGCCAACTGAAGAGTGTAAAAGCAGTACGCTGATGCCTGTGTGCGCTGGCTAGCTGGCACAGAGAAGGTGGCAGCCGCAGCCTGCTCTAATCAAGGCAATATGCGACCCCATTCTCCTGCTGGAATGCACTGAAGAGAAGGAGTGGCCAACAGCTGTTTTCAAGCCTCGGGACAGATTTTCCCCACCCATGTTCTGGGCAAGGACCAGCACCACAAGAACAAGAAACTCTCCAGCCAATTATTTGAAACTCACCACGGCTAAACGATTTGGCCTGCGTGCTGGGTTTTCAGCGCTTCCCAGTACCAAATCTGATATGAAGGGAAGGGTAGGAGGTTCCTCCGTCTGCCGTGAGCTGCCTTGATATGTGTGCTTGGAGGATTAAACTAACTTGGCTTACTTGAGGTGGAGTCGTGCTTGTTAAAAAGTCAGCTCTGAGCAGCTAAGACAGATTTCAGTGAAATGCATGAGTAACTAAGGCAAATGACAGTAACTACTGGCACCCAGACAGCATTGGAAACAGACAGTTTCTCCCAGTAAGCTCATTTACTAATTAGAATGAATTTTTCACATTATGCCAAGTCTTCCTGGTTTTATAGGGCTGTTCCCAAAAGTGAATGGAGATGCTGAAAGGTCTGATTTTTCTTTTTCCTTTTCCACAGGACAATACAAATTCTTGTTCTAATGAAAACCTCCTCTCCCCATTTTCTGTCTGTGTTCATTGCTCTTTATACACTCCAAAGAGTTTCACAGCATTAGGAAGTGTGACTATTAGCAAGTTTGCCACCGCCTCTCCCAGCACAGGCGGTCCCCATGCCTACACAAACCCAACCGCCCCTCGGCTGCCGGGCCCTTACCTTTGCCGTATGGCTCTCATGACCTGGTGTGCCCCCTCGCCCTGGTACAGCCAGGTGTGCTGGCTGTTGCGCACCAAGTCACTCATCTTCACTTTCTGGCTTCCCATGTACTTGTGGAAATCGCGGATATTCAATTGTTTGAACTCCTCCAAACTCAGCACGCCTATGGGAAGAGAGGAAAAGCTGGCTGAGCTTGGCACAGGTAATAGCTCTTGGTGTCCTGTACTCAGAGGAACCACCAGCTGAGGGCAATGCACAGATCACCTTCCTCAAACCAACCCCCTTCAGGGTCCACCACCGTGCCCATCATGGGCTGAACCCCCTACGTGCAGCATTGCGGGCCCCAGCAATACCCTCACCTTTCGCAGAGCGGGGGCCGTACAACAGCCTGCAGAAGCGAGCTATTAGCTGCCGTGCAGGGTCAGAACTGGGACAGGCAGAATACCATTTTGAACTCTAAAAAGCTCCTAAAACACACAAACCAATCCATCAAGAGAAATAGCTCCTACAGTTCTAACATGTGCACTGCCACAGCCAAAAAAAACCAGTGCCACCTGATGCCCTTGGGCTTGTTACTTAGATATTTAAATAATGTGTTTAAGAACAGAGTGGGACACCTCAGACCACATTTTCTACAAGGCTTTGCAAACTAATTAAAAAAAGCCAAACCCAAAACAAGCAGTACATTCTTTTGCATTTGTGTAATTGCAAAACACAAGCAAGGAATACAACAGAGCACAATCTTCACAGTCTTGCGACGTTTCGTAAGTAGAAGTAACAGAAAAGTGAGAGGGTAAAAAGTGGTTTCTACTAAAACAGGTATTTCTTGTTTGCACTCAACTGGCCTCGGCAAGGGATGGACTTCTGCCTTTGCTAGCTTCAGAAAAATCCTCACATTTGTTGCTTCCCCTTTCCGAATGTCCTGGTTTCACCCAGGATCAGAGTTAATTTTCTTCTCAGTAGCCAGTACAGTGCTGTGTTTTGGGTTTAGTATGAGAATAATGTTGGTAACACACTGATGCTTTTAGTTGTTGCTAAGTCACGTTTGTACTAAGTCAAGGACTTCTGTTTCTCAGGCCCTTCCAGTAAGAAAGCTGGAGGGACACAAGCAATTGGGAGGGGACACAGCCAGGACAGCTGACCTGAACTAGCCAAAGGGATATTCCATACCACAGAATGACATGCTGAGCGTATCAGTTGGCAGGGGGGTTGGCTGGGCAGGCGATCGCTGCTCAGGGACTGGCAGGGCATCAGTCAACAGGTAAGTGAGCAACTGTACAGTGCATCACTTGCTGGGTCTTTTTCCATCCTTTTTGAATTTATTCACCCTTTCCCTCCCTCATCTTGTCATTGTTATTGTTATTATATTTAATTTTATTTCAATTATTAAATTATTATCTCAACCCACGAGTTTTACCTTTTTCCTGATTCTCCTCCCCATCCCACCAGGGGAGCGGGGGAAGTGAGCGAGCGGCTGTGTGGTGCTTAGCTGCTGGCTGGGGTTAAACCACACCACTGACGAAGGGAAGCCTCACGCTGGGGATCAGGTCCCCGAGGCCAGAGCGTGCAGCGTGCTGCACTGGGCTGCCCATCAGCCAGCACGCATCGTGGGCAGCAAGCAGAGCTCCTCAGGCTGCAAACCCAGTGTGGCTGCGGGGCCAGCTCTGCTCGCTGGGCACACAGCACCCTCCAGCAGGAGGAAGGAGCAGCCACCAGGGTCAGCCTGGGACAGCTCCTCAGGTGCCAGTGGGCATGACCAAATTATCCACTGTTATTATTTCTAGTGTCTCCCTGTCCCCACTTCCCTTTACTCCATGTGGTCTTTGATGAGCAGTGCCACATCCAGGTTGTGACCTGGTCTCCTGGTGTCACATACCAATCTAACAACAGAGGGAAGCAGCACTCTGGAAGCAAGGTCCTGCCAAGAGCACTTTAACAGGACCTTTGATTTGTTAATGTCCAGAACGGTGGAAAAGCCACTGAGGACTCAGTCATACGCTCCTACCCCTGCCAAGAATGCCACCAGCCTGGAGGAGGAGGGCACGAGATGCCCTCCGGATATTTAGCCATTCACAAGGGTACTGCTTCAACTCCAAAGCAGCTCCTCCTGGGCAGCTCTCAACGCCAGGTCACTGGAAGAGAGCACACAGAGCCTGTGCGTTCACTTAATTTGATTAGGAAACAGAGAGTTGCCTAATTGAGGCCACTCTAATTAGAGCAGCAGAGGTTAAAACGCATGTCCAGACCAGTGGGAGCCCTTGGGAGACCGGGAGCAGGAAGGGCAGGAGTGGCTTCATGGAATACAGAGTTTGCAGCAGCAGAGAGGGGGGTCAGCAATAAAGGCTGACCAACAAGACCACTCCCACCTTCATTTATTCTGCCTTCCCCTGCCAGTGATGCAGGGCTCCCAGCTTTCTGCAGAAGCTTTCCTGAAAACAGTGGGGAAGTGGAAGGCACACCTTAACACTTGCAGCCCAGGTAACAAGGTATGTAGTCAGAGCCAGAGCGGTCTCTCAGACCATGGGAGCAGAAGTGCACCCTGACAGTCCTGTTGCAGAGGGGCGTGAACAGGTGCAGAGCTGTGTTCTTGACCTGCTTCTGCAAGATCCAAGCCCAGGCAGCGGAACTAGTCTGCTGCTAGAGTCGTGATGAAGGGGCAGGATTGCTGCAATGAGAGGTTTACCCTGAATTTACTTTTCTGCGAAGGTCTCTAAAGCAGTGTTATTGTCCTTTGAAGAACACATCTAGAGAAACGTGCCTGGGCAGGGACACAGCTCTTGCTCTGCCCCACATGGTTGTGCGAGGCATCCAGCATGCTGAGGGCAAAGGGATTCCCATGGAGCTGCTCTTACCGTTTCCATCAGGATCAGCCTTGACTGCAGCATACATCTCCCGGATGTTTTCAGGGGTCATCCACCTGCCGTTCCCAAGCCGGGTGTGGGTCAACACCTGAAATTCATAAATGGATCAACACCAGGCACTGGTTTCTTGTACTATTGAAACCCTACAGATTCCCTGCTTGAGGCCTGGCAGGCTCTCCTCTGCAGCACATCAGCCAGCCAGGCGTCAGCGCATCTCTGCAGAAAGAAGATTACAGTCAGGATCATCTGGCAGCCACACACAGTGTGTGGCTGACGAGCGCTGTTATTTCCAGTTTAGGTCATGGCAAATGACTGCTGGGACTCGGTTAACCAGTCCTGAGGTGGAGGGGGCACAGCTTTTTCTCTTGAAGGGAAAGGAAAGCTATTGACTATAAAAGTGAATGCTTTTCCAAAATAAAAGCCTGGAACAAAATGCTTCCTTTCCACATGGACAGAGAGATGCAGAAACCTGGAGAGCTCTCAGCAGGCTCTGACCTCCAGAGAAAGGAGCCTTGCTCTGGGTCGTCACTGGTGCAGCTCCCCACACTCCACAGCTCTTGCTGTCCACAGGACAGTTCACACCCCAAGCCCCACCTGAAACAGGAGCCTGGGGAGGGACATCCTTGAACTGCCAGCACCTGCCCTGATGCACCCTACCACACAGGACAAGGGTGCTGAAGAGCTGGGGACAAGGTGCTCACTGTCCCCCTCTGGGCTCATTAATAGGGGTGGCTGTGCTTTTTTTTTTTTTTTTTTTTTTTTGCTGTGACTTTTGCACAGTCGGCCAGCTCCCCACAACGCAGTGCCTACGCTATAAACACACTTCCCTGGGACTCCGGGTAAGAGGAAACCCACAGCACAGGGAACATTTTACCCAGCACATTCAAAACACACATCTGCCAAGGCAACAGCATGACAAGTGCTGCACATTTCCCCACAAACTTCCATGCTCAAAGCCTGTCTTGAGACATGAAATTAAGCAAATACTTATCAGTATATACGGGGTCTGGCCTTAACCAAGAACAAGAGTAATCAAGAAACCATCTGAAGAGGGGATCTGCCAGAAGGTCCCCCAGCAAACCTCCTCCAGTCTGCCCTGCACTCTACCTCTTTGAGCTGCAGCTGCCCATCCTGATTGTGGTCCAGCAGATTGAAAATGTCCATCTGGCTGATTTCTATCATTTCCATGGCTTCCTCATAGTCATCCGTTGGTAGGATCTGACTCTTCTGCAGCCCCTTCAGTTGTGCCAGATGGACGATGAGCTTGCACTCCTCCTCTGTCAGGAAGTTGGGAATTTCTGCAGCAAAAGTGTCAGCAGCAACAGAGACTGAGGAACTGTTACAGTGGGACCCTATACCAATGGCAGGCCACTCAAGGAAAAAAAACCACAATAGGCGAGGGGGAAATTGAGGAACTGCCTAAGTCTGGGACATTCAAACACATCCACCCTTCTACCAGAAGAGCTCTCAAAGAGCATATACCACACACCTGAGCTGCTGGAGGCAGGTATTTTTACAGCAGCAGTTCCTAAATGTTTGGATCCAGGGGTCAAGCCCTTAAACTCTCTCACAGATACCACAATGGACAAAGGAGTGAACAAACACATGCATATCACCACATATTATCACTTCAAAGGTGACATGTGGATCACAGTCTGGGAACTGCTGCTCTACAGGAAGGGAGGCCAAAAATCTTTACGGTGGGCAGTGATGATGGCTAGGGTTTCAGGCTTCTTGCTCTCACGTGGAGAGGACAGCACTTTGCACAAAACCAACTTTTCAGGGGAACCTGGCACAATACTCTACCATGAAACTCAAACACCAAGCAGAAAGCTTCCAAACTTATTCCCACTCATTCCCCCACTAAAAACGGTCTTCAAATGCAGTATTAAAGGGGAAGACACTGCACATGGCAGACGCCACATCCATACCCAAGTAGCATCCCGGTATTGCCAGCTTTCCTTTGCACCGCAACACCAGCAGCAATCAGGCAATACCAGGATCCCAGGCAAATTTAAATGCAGAGAAATCCACCGATGACTATGAGGCTAAGGGATTTCTAGCTGCACAGCGCACTGGGCATGCATTTGCAAAGTGCTGGCGAGGTCCTGTTCAACAGTACCATGGCCCAGCAGGCTGGGAAGATCCTTCTGGCTGATGGCTGTCACTGCTACAGCGATCTTGTTACCAGCTGCTGAGACTTTTGAAGAGCGAAAGAAAAGCCACCGAAGCAGGACAGGTTTAGGCCCAAGGTCCTGCTCTCCAAATTGCATGGCTCCTGCAAGTATGTGCCAAGGACACATTATACCTCAAATACAGCAGCAATCCCCAAAGGGGGGGGGGGGGGGGGGGGGCAGAAAAAAAAGTTAATTACTTCCATGACCTGAAATCAACCCTATCAGCTCAAACTGTCAATAACCAGTTGGCTTCTTGCTAAGTACAGACCAGAACTAGCCCTGTAGAAAATGAAATGTTCCTGGGAAGCCCCAGAAACACAATGCAGCCGGTTGTATCCGTAACGCCCTCCGAGGAAACAATTTCCGCCACAGGCAGCGTGGGGTCCTTGTGCCAGAGGATGCTTTGGAGCCAGAGCTTCCACTGACTGGTTTGAACCTCATGGCATGGCACCAGGTCCAAATGAACTGTGTGCCCTGGCAAGCAACACCCCCAGTATTTCCAGTTCCCCAAACTGGGCTACAATAATGACCGCCTCTGGAATCTTAATTACGTACTGGAGGAAGGACAGTTCTGCTCTTCAGTGGTAGTAACGGGAATTTGGAATGAAGCAAAAATTTTGTTTACTGGAAAGCATGCTCTGTCATGCAGGTTGCAAGGTGAGGGGGTTTCCAGTTCACTGCTGCCAATCCCATCTGCAAACAACCTGACTCCACAGCTGCAAATTAGTTCCTCTCTACCCTCAGCTCTCTGAAACAGTTAACTTGTGGCTGTGAGACCATCCTATCTCCCTGCCTGCTCAACAATAGATCCAGCTAAACAAATGCCTCCTAATTGACTTTGAGCAACACTTGATTGCTTTTACAAAAAACAAAAGAGAGGAAAACATTGGGGTTTATGAAATAATGACTAATCCTGGAGCAAGAGAAAGGGGATGGGTTGGAGCACTGGTGTCAAACAGAGATTCAATCTTGGCTGAAAGAGCCTCAAGACACATGGGCCAAGTCATTCATCCCTCCCCAACTGCCCTCATTTCCACACCTGCTGATCTAAGCCAAACCCCTGCTAAAATCCAAACAATCAGGGCCGCTGGCAAATGAAAATTGGCGCATTGTCTTCCCCATGAGGGCTCTGAAAGGGCCACACTTAATGAGGATGGACTGACAGAGAGGTGGCTTGTATGCTATAAAAGGCGTCCCACAGTCTGGAGCAGCTCAGTCTGGGGTGCGCCGCCTGTTTGCCTGCTCTCGGCTCGCTCGAGCATGGTCACGGCCCAGCGCAGGCACCCCTCGAGGTCGGGTGGCCCATGGCTGCTGGGGCTCCTGGCGTGCCTGCTGCTCTGGGGCTCTCCAGGAGCCTGGGCGAGCTACCTGAGGAGATCCTCCAGCTGCATGCCCATTCCACACCACATGGCCTTGTGCTACGATATCGGCTACTCTGAGATGAGGATTCCCAACCTGCTGGAGCACGAGACCATGCCAGAAGCGATCCAGCAGTCTTCCAGCTGGCTGCCCTTGCTGGCCAGGGAGTGCCACCCAGATGCTAGGATTTTCCTCTGCTCCCTCTTTGCACCAATCTGCTTGGACAGGTAAGATGTTTTTACAAGTTATTTCAGCTGTAGCAAGTAACGCTCCCCAAGAGTGCAACTGCATTTGCTTCTCAAGCGTGCAGTGTCATCAGCACAGTCCCCAAGAAGCTGCGCTGCCCCTCTCAGCAAGGGGCAATCGGATTACCCAGCAGGGACCATCCCTCTGAAAGTGAAACGTGAGCATTTCATCTCACAGCAGCGGAAACATTACGCTCCCTCCTCTGGATTTTCATGCTCTCCCACCCTAGGCACTGCTGCCATCTCCTCTAGCCGACCCCCTTGCGCACCGCAGCAGCTGCCAACACCCACCTCCCACCTCCCCTGCAGCCCCCCAGCCCTAGCTCCTGCCCTGAACTCTTAGGGGGGTTCTCAGCCTGACAGTGCCAGCAGCAGAGAGAAATCCGAATTTGAAATCTGGTTTGAGATGCAGCCAGCACAGTACAGAGCTGCTAAGGAAACTGAGTATCTAATTAGGCACTTGTAAAGGTGAGCAGCCTTTGCACAACTAGCGAAGATCCTGGGGCAGTGGGGGGGGACTGTTGGCAGCTGCCTGTATCGAACAGCCTCATCCCTCCTGTCCTCAGGAATTTGTTGTTTTCTGGACACGAATGTGCAAAAGATATCAAAGATCCCAAAATATCTCTGCTAGCGCTACAGTGCACAGCACAGCCCCGCACGGCAGCAGTGCAGTGCCAGGGCTCGACCCTCAGCCTGCTGCCAGGGTCCAGAGGTGCTGTAATCCCCATCCCCTCCCCAGGCTCATCTACCCCTGCCGCAGCCTGTGCGAGGCCGTCAAGAGAAGCTGCGCACCCGTCATGGCTTGTTACGGCTACCCCTGGCCTGAAATCCTGAACTGCAACAAGTTTCCTGCAGATCACGAACTCTGCATCGCAGCAGTCTCCACAGATGAAAATTCCTCGAGCAGGAGAAGTAAGGATTTTTTTTTCTCTCGTATGTTTTCCATATGTAACACTGAAAGCTTAAAAGGATGTGCCTATGCCTTGTTTCTATTCCTAGTTTTTCTGGTTTTAAGCCATGTTTAGAAGAAAAATATTATGAATTCTGGTTCTGTTCTCTCCACTGTGAACCAGGAAACTCCACTGTGTCTAGGAAATTAGCGTAACATTGACTGCAGCTTGTTCCCCTCTCTACTGTATTCATGAGCTCCCTGGGAGCCATCAGACCACGCAGGGTTTGGGGCAGGGGCAAGGAATCGCTGTAAAAGCCTAATGCCCAGGCACAGCGTGAGAGCTCATGGTCTGCAGGCTCCAGGCTGCCAGATGTGCTTCCAGCAGAGCTAAGGAGCTGCAGCCCTGATCTTTCAGCTGTGTCCAGGGTTTAAAAACATGCAAAAAGAAATGTTTTGCAAGCCTTCTCTTTAAACATTGGGAAATACCACAAAGGGACATGAGCCTCCGCAGGCATGAGTTACACGAGAAAAAAAATCTTTATGACTGAAAAACTAAATTAAACACACAGATACTGATGAACACTAGGGGAGATTCGAGAGCAGTTAAAGGGAGAACAGATGCCTCATTTCACCATCACTGGATGGAGTCTGGCCATACCAATGGCTTTACTGTTTCATCCAAAATAGGAGATCTTCATTAAGCATTTTCACTGCTGCTTTAACATGCAGCAACACACACAAGCCTAAACAAAGCATGACAAACGGTGTCTGCCCCAGCCACAGAAAGGAGAGCTTGACATATCCCACCCTGGTAGTTTGAGATAGCTCTCCAGGGACTGGGTAGCTCAGGAAGAAGCAAGCCACCACTCACAGATCTCAAATTTTCATTACGCCCTTTCCAGTGAAGCTTGACAAGGGTATTATAACCAAATTTCTGTTGCAGCAGTGCCCCGAGCCAGCTGCAAGGACTGTGAACTTGAGGAGGCCAGCACTGCCAGGGAGATCCTGGAAAACCTCTGTGCCAATGATTTTGGTGAGTTATCCCCACTCTTCCTCTCAATTGCTGCCATTCCTTCAAAGCAGCCAGGTAGTGGCACAGACAGAAAATGGCTTTGCCATAGCAAACTGACTTTGAGGAACCGCAGCTTTTACAGCAGGCCCCAGGAATTTTCATGTCCCAACTTACCTGTTGGGTAGCAGGAGGACCCAGCTCCAGGCAGCACTGAAGGTGAAGACTTGCTTTATTTCTGTGGACTCTGGTTTGGTTTAGGTCTGTGGCTGCTACGTACAAGCACTACTCTGGTTCTCCCTTGGAGGCCGACATTTCAATCAATGCCCATAAAAACCTTTAGCAACCCCCACGTTAGCTATTTCAAACTTCAATACCATTGTTCTGGCTCACGCAGGTAGCAGCCCTGGCTTTGCTCAATCAGCTGGCAGGAAGTTTTCAAGATACTGTCCTGAATTCATTCACACAAACTTCATGGGGGAAAAAAAAAGGTTAAAAATCCTGGGCAGCTGGCAGTCATGCCACCTCCTGAAATCTCAGCTCAGACAAAAGCCAAGTAATGTGCATGAGACCAGGACCTTGATGCACCCACTTGCTTGTGTCTATGCTTCCTACAGGGTTTCTGCCCGTGCAGCAGTGCTGATACACCTTTGCCACTCCCATAAAGAAAGTGGAGTAAGAAGAATAGTGTTCAGTACTGGAAACTAATCTCAAATGAGAGCTTTTACAAATTCACTGCAATTACAAGAGCTTGGATGGATACATTGCCACATTACAGAAACTATAGCAATAAAGCCTTGCGTTGGCTGTGTGTTTAAGTAGGTAAGAGCTATGAAAAGTGAACAGAACTAACAGCTTTTTCCAACCCCTGTAGCAGTGAAAATCCGAATCCTGAGGAAGAACATGACCACCACCATCTCGGACTTCGACCTGGACCCCTCCAGGGTGGAGGTCCTGAAGCATGGCCCACTCCTCAGAACTGAAATCCCCACCAGGCTCCAGCAGTGGCTGGACATAGATGCTACCTGTGTCCACAACATCATGAGAGGCACCCATGCAGGTGTCTTTGTTGTGAGCGGCGAAGTACAGAGCGACAAAGTGGTAGTGAACAAGGCCTATGCCTGGCAGAAGAAGAACAGGAACCTGCACCAGGCAGTGCGGAGGTGGAAACATCACCGCTGCCCTGAACAGGCTGGCCGGAAGGTCTGAAAAATCTCAGTTCCAACAATAAGAAACTGCTCCCTTTCCTATGGCTAGAAAACTCCTTTCCCTGGCAGTTGGTGTTTTGGAGATGTACAGTCAATATGTTTAGGTGATTCAAAGCAGTCATAGCCCACAGCTAGGGCCTCACTGCAGATCTCCGTTTTACTGAGACAGAGTTCAGTAAAGGATGCAGATTTCATGTATTCTTCTCCCAAGGCTCTGCAGATCCAGAGTGATAGATGGCTTTCTGTAGGATCCAACATCACAACAAAACTGAACTGAACTCTGCAGCCAAGCACAAACTAGAAGAGACCTTTAGTAA
The DNA here is from genome assembly GCF_015220075.1 of Falco rusticolus. NCBI lineage: Eukaryota > Metazoa > Chordata > Aves > Falconiformes > Falconidae > Falco > Falco rusticolus. The sequence continues at coordinate 13,705,103 of NC_051190.1, forward strand.
CAGCTCCTTCTAGCTCTCATCATCATCAACGCTGATAGACAGTTCAGCTTCATTATTTGACCCTGAGACACTGATGCTGTTCAAGTGCCTGCTTGCTTTCTGTCCAGAGAGATTACACGCAAGTCGCCCTGACTGCTAAGTGATGCTTTGTGTGTAATGAAGCAAATATTTCACCCTTGAACAGTCTGAGGTAAATTAAGAGGGAGAGAAGCCCACCCTGGCAATGCCCAGCCCCTTAAAAGCTGAATGCTAAACTCTGTTCTTGAGCGGTCATTTAGGCTGTGCCTTCAGCTTGCTGCACTGAGACCTGATGAGCACCTGCACAGGTAAAAGGAAACAGCCGTTTTTGAGCAGGAGAGGTACAGAGCAAAGATAGCTGAGGGTTTCTGCATAACAGGGAAAACCATTTTTAAAAATCAGAAATTCAGTTTGGATCAGAAGATTCTGGTAACTGGGGAACTACCAAAGATATCAAGAGCCCTGAGAAAGAGCAGAGTGGGAACGTAACATCAGCTGTCTAAACCTCTACTTTGGTGCACGACAGCAGCTTCGCTTGGGACTCGGAGGTGAGCCCCAGCCACAGCACAATAGGAGCTACTTGCAGTTCTGATATGGGAGGAGGGGAGAAGTGTTACACAGCTGTCTGGCCTTCCACCTGCACGCAAGAAAGACAGAAAAGATGGCAAAACGCATTCTCAGCAACTTCTCTGCAGCTCACTCACCCAAGTAAGTAGGGATTGTAATTCCCTGAAGGAGTAAATACAGCTATAGTTCTACACTCCAGAACACAGAGCAGAAAACAGCAAATCACCAAATGAGAAAACAAGTCAGATTTCTACTGCCTAACAAAGCACTATCTGTGGAAAGTATTCTACACTGGATTAAACTTGGGACTGAAATAAGGAAATAAGGGGGGAAATGGCTTTCGGGAGAAATGCATTCTGCCTTGTTTGCAATACCTGCAGTCTTGGTTGTGGAGACAGCCACCCTGTTTGATGGAGACACATTGCCTCCTTGTGCTCATAATGCACACCAACAACCCGTGATGGGATTTCCTCTACCGATTTAGTGTGGGCCAAGATGAACGTTCAGGCACTCACACTGTAATTTAGTTGTGCCCTGACATTTGTGCAGTGATTACTTTTATTCCATGAGGCTCAAAAGAAAAACAGAGTGAGATTTCCTATTTTTATTCCTCCACAATGTCTTGTCTTGCAAACGGCCACCCAATTCACAGAATCTGCTGTCAGGTGGTCCCTGCAATAGCAGTATCTTCTGAACAGACTGCATTTGGAAAACACATCAGAACACATAAAAGCTCTGAAGGTTGAAAAGGCTTTGTCTGGTACTTGTTTTCCATTAATAGGATTATTTGATTACTAGTGTTTCCTAACTAAAAAATGCACAGATGGTCTGACTTACAAGCTTTAGAAACAGTATCTCTTAGCCAGAGGGGGAAAAAAATAGGGCAGGGACTTTTTCAAAGCTCCACGAAATACGCTTGGGTTGGGTTCTATGCAGATGACTTACCCTCATTTGAAAAACAAACCACAAGCTCCCCTACAGTGCTCAGTGCCATGCTCCAAAGCAGAGAGCTTACATTCAACCATTAGCGAGCCACCCCCTGCTGTAGTCCCACTACAACTTGCTCTGCTGAAAGCAAAGATCACAGACCAACCACTTATTTCCTTGAACTGTCTCTCACATGCCACAACACACTGTTAAAGCCCCAGAAAGTCAAGAGTCCTTTCTGCTAGCGACTTCTGGGTTTGTCTTACACACCCAAGTTATATACATGCTTCCACTAATTTAAACAACAGAGGCACAATAAATTAGTTTTTTTAAATCAGTTGATTTAGGTTGGTACTGTTTGCACAGATAGCGAAGCCTCTGGAAGTCTTTTTAAAGTCAGAGCTGGCTCCTGGCAGGTTCATCTGGGAGATAAGAGCTGTCTTGCGACTTGAGGTTTCTAAATAAGGGACTCCTTATCGAAGGACAAAGGAGAACAGACTCGTGTGGCATCTCACATGTTGAATGTCTGTCGCTGTCTGTAATACCATCCTCAGGGAGCAAAGCTTCCCTCGGAACTGATGGAGGTGCTGGAGTGACAAGTTAAAAGCTGTGGGATTACTGCCGCCAGGACCAACCTGCCTTTTACCAACTTCGGCACCTTCCTTGCAGGCCAGGATCAACTCCTTCACTTAAGTAGTACCGGTAGGGAACAGAAGGTGGAAACAAGAGCTTTCCCGAGTGATTTTTCCTGAGTAAAAAACCAGAGTGATTGCTCCAGACTGTGGTCCTGGTAACGACATCAGTTTTGTGATCACTATCAGGTATCAGTTCCAGGTTGGTGTGTCTGTTTACTTAATGCCAGACAGAAATCCACTTAGAAATGTGCAAACCAGGAGTACCACATATGTAGAAATGACAAAAGGACTTTGTATATTTCTTCCAGATACTTACTGCATTAAAGGAGTTTAATAAGAAACCTATCTGATTTATGACCAGGTTTTCAGTGCACATAATCTATTTGGAATGGGAAAAAACCTCTCCTTTTATATTATTGAGAAAGCATCTAAAAGACTCTCAATGCTATCTTCTGAGAGACAACAGGTTTTCTCTAACTTTGCAATAGTAGGACTTTCGTAATCATCTGTCCCAAAAAATGAACTTGTATATTCTCAGTGGATTTCCAGAACACAGAGCTCAAGCTTGATCAATGAGACTTTACCAGTCACAGCAAAAAACACAGAAAAGTAAAGAAGGTTTTAAAATACTTGAAAGACAGATGTTGCATGGCTGTGTATTAGGGCAACCAGAAATAAAGATAAATCTAGAACAGGACACAAAATGGTGGAAGACATTAGATCTATCACTTCTCCTGTTACTCGCTTCCTCAGCACTGAGGCACCGACACTAAATTGCTTCATCATCATTTATTACCAAAAGTTTGGGGGTCTCTTGTCCCTTCCTAATACCCAGCAGCTTCTTCGAGGTCCTCTTCAGTGATCCGCTGTCTATTCAGGGCATTTTAAAGAGAATCTGAAAAACCCGGAAAGGTTAATCTTCCAAATTCTGCAAAGTGGGCCAAGCAGAAGAAGCAACCTCTGGGAATACGGTATCAAAACGCCCTAAGCAACATCGCACGCTTTTTAACGCGGGCCCGCGGAACAGCGGCGCGGGGAGCGAAGCAAACACGCGAGGAGCCGTTTCCCCCCGAGTGGGTGTAAGGCCGCGGCGGGGCCCGGGACCCCTCAGCCGGGAGGGCAGCGCGGACAGCGGGGCCCCCGGCCCTGCCCGCCGGTTCCCGGGTGGCCCCCGAGCCAGCCGCGGGCCGCCCGCCCGTACCGGCGCGCCTGAGGGCCGGCCCGTGCCGCTGCCCCGACGGCGGCGGGGGGAGGCCGGTACTCACCGAAGAGGAGCGGCTTGAGGCTGAGGGTGCGCACGGCGTGGGCCCTGCCGGGCACCAGCTCCACCCGCTGCGTGTGGCCCACCTGCGGGGAGAGCAGCGGTGAGCGGCGGCGCGGCCGCAGCCCCGGCCCCAGCCCCCCGGCGCGGCCTTGCCTTGATGCCCTCGAGTCGCGGGAGGGCGCGGGCGGGCGGCGGTGGCGGCGGCGCCGGGGGGGCGGCGGGCGGCCCGCCGGTCTCGCCAGCGCTGAGGTGCACGAAGAGCAGCAGCCCCAGCACGTTGAGGACGTAGAGGTGGGCGAAGACCATGAGGACGAGGAAGTAGGGCCGCGAGCAGACGGGCCGCGGGCGGCCCCCCGGCGGGCCGGGCAGCGGGGAACCCTCCGCCCGCGCCGCCGCCGCCGCCGCCGCCATCGCGCCCCCGGCCCGCCAGGCCTCGCGCGTCACCCCGGCAACCGCCCAGCGTGCTGCGTCATCGCGCCGCGGGGGCGGGGCTGGCGGGAAGCCGCGGGCGCCGCCTCTCCCGCCCCCCCCTCAAGAAGAGCCAGGACACCTCCGAAGTTAGAAAGTCACAATTTATTTCAAATAAACCCAGGGCACACCTCTGGCAACCGTCTCCCGGGCGGGTTCCGCCGCCCCTGCCCATCTCCAGCGCCTGCGATGAAGAGCCAGGGCGGCAGGAGCTCTGTGGCCGGGGGCAGGCCGCAGTCCCCAGCACTGCCTGGCACCGGAGCGGGAGGAGGAAAGGAATTCCCAGAACACGTGCCTCGTTTAAAAATAAAGTTCTATTTTTTTTCACCTGCTTAAAAAGTCTAAAATTTAAGAGTGCAAGACTATAGTACAGAAACCTCCTGCTGCCCCTGTCCCCGCACGGCCACTGCCGGCACCCAGAGCAGCTGTCATGCAGTTTGTGTTACCGGTAGAAAACTTTTTGCTACAGTCTGGGAAGCCTGAGGACTGTTAGAGATGAGGCAGCCAACGCATTAACACAAGCGAAGCCGAAACAAAAGAGTATCGGATGCAGGGATGGAGAGAGAGGTGGCAGGCTGGCGCAGGAACTGGAAACAAGAGCAAAAAGAAAAAAAAAACAGGAGAGCAACCGTTCCACATCTGCAGCAGTAACGCACCGCAGGGAAGCTCTGTACCTCAGAATTAATGGCTCCTGAGCCACTTTCTAGTCACCTACATTCGTGTAACCTCGCTGACTGGAACAGGGCCGTGTACCTATTAGAGGGGAAAAAAACGGCCTTGGCTTTTGGTGTTGAGAGCTCCATTCTCCTCCCTGCCACCTGCCCCTCGAGTCAGTCACTTTACACAAAAAGCCAAAGCCCCTCGGCTCTGCAGGTTTTGCCTTGGAGTCTACAACCTCCTGTATGACACCAACACAGAAGTCACCCTGCCTGGGCTGCAAATCAAGCCAGCTCTGTTGTTTTCTCAGCAGGCATAGAAATAGGATCTGCGCTTTCACCACCTTCAGAAAGGGTGTTTTGTTGTTTGTGGTTTGGTTTTGTTTTTTTTTTTTTTTTTTTAATAAAGGGAACTGCTGACAAAGCTCTAGTTTCAGAAAATTTGAAATTTGTTCAGGAAGTTTGGCCACAGCTGTATGGTCTAGCTTGTCTACAAACAAGTATTCACAGCAAAGCATTTTGCAGGGGCACGGGAGGAGGGAGGGAAGGAGGCGGGGAGGGAGAGACACAAAACCCCATTCTCAAAGCTGGACAAATATGTAACAGCGGTGAGAGTTCTTTGGGATTAGGAAACTCCACATACCTGTTCTGCAAAGAGATTAGGTGTTACGATGGTTACCTTTAGACAACAAGAACACCAGCTTTTATGCTAATTAGTACTTTGCACATAACATGTTTAAAGAACAGTTTAAACACTGGTTCTATGCACTGCAAACTGCTGGGTCTCAGTAAGCCTTCCCCCATGCTATCCCTTCCCCTGGGTCCAACGTGCCCAGACTTTGACAATCATTTGGGAAGGGGAGAGGAAGGAAGAGACCGACCTCTAGAATATATCATGGGGAGCACACACAAAGAGGCTGCTGCTGGGAGCAGAGGAGGGAATGAAGTCAAGACACAGCAGCTGGAGCAAGGACATATCCACTGCTACAGCTTCAGCCTGGAGGGGAGCCAGAACAGGACAGAGCAGGAACACAAGGAGCCATGGGTGGAGGAGATCTCTTGCACAGCAAGAAGCACTGCTCCCAGTAACCACAGACTCCCTCCCTGCCCTTGCCCTGCTCCCTGGCTCCAGCCACCTCTCTGCAATCCTGCTCTACCCTCAGCCGCTTCTGCCTTAACACCTGCTCCACTGCCAGCAGCTCCTTGGCAGGACATTCGCCCGTTCCCTGAGGATACACCCCACACTGCGAAGGGAGGGAAAAAGGAAAAGGCCTCTCAGTTCGAAATTTTCTGCTATGTACAGCAAGCAGGGCCACAGGATTAGCTCCTATGACAGCTATTCCTCTTTTAAACTGATGCATCTCTTTTGTAAAAATCCATCTGCACAATTATACATGCTGCAAATACCTGGGTCACATGTCTCAGGTACATGGAAACAGCTCTGACAGCAGTTATTCTGACATGCAGGAATTTAGCACTTTTCCTCCCTCCAGTTTAAACTTTATCAAGTGACACTGTGTAAAAGTAATACAGGGATGCATCAAAGGCAATGCTTCCACATACAGCATGGAAGAGAATCCTGTAAGTTTCCCGCAGAGCTGAAGATTTCCTCAGATCAGACTCCAGCTCCACCTTACTGGCTGCAAACAACACGTTCCTGGTGCAGGTGACATACATGCCTGTGAAATCTTAACATGTGGCCTGCTTCCTGCAGCAAACAGGCAAGCATCAGCGTTTAAGTAACCTTTTTTCATGTTAACCCCTACTAAAATGAACTAGGTTTTCATATTTTTATTTTAGTGTATATTTTACATTAGAAAAAAGAATGTTAATAAAAAAGCTCCACATGCTCCTAACAATCAATTTTCTGATAAGTCCCCACCAGTATCAATACTAATATACAAATAAATTAATTTTGCTAGGTAATTTTCTGACTGGCTTGGCGCAGGCTCTGCACAAGCAGCACACCTGTATTCAAGTGCCCGTCCACATTGCCAACACGTGCCAGGGAGTGTGTTGTACACAATCTTTCCTCTTCATAATGTAGCAGTGTTTAGTCTCACCTTGATAAATGGGATCAAATTTTCTCAGCCATGTTACCCAGCAGGCACAAATAATCTTTACCAGGCTGCATGGCACTGTTATAGCATGGATTGTTTCACTCTGCAAAAGCCCCAAGCCTTGATTAACAACTGTATGCTACTATTCCCTCATCACTCACTTTGGCAATACAACATCCTCCCCACAAAAACAAGTAAAGCAAAAATCTACGTGGAAGACCTAAAATTCATCAAATGCATTATCTGACCTGACTCAAGGCATATCCCCCAGCGTTAACCTGGTCTCTGCCCTACAATGCCTCCGTTTGCTTTTGTTTTGCAGGATTTTGCACAGCTGATTTACAAGAAAAGAGATGTCACATGTAATCATACTAGATCACGGCCACTGCTGGTACTGTCGGGTCAGACACAGCAGCAGCCACTCTTAACACCAGCCACACTCCTCGTGCAATGCCAATGCTACAATGCCCTGGTTAAAGGAGCACTGGGAAATCTAGCTGAGATATTTTGTAACCTCCTTCAGTGCCTAGGAGGATTTCTGGGACAGAGGAAGGGAGAGGGGGAAAAGCCCATTTAATTTACAAGCAGATTAAGGAAAAACACTCCACTGCCAATTTATTTTTAAAAAGGGTTGTGTGTTATTCTAAGGTTTGTCTGTATAATTGTACAACCGTTGAAAATACATAAATTGTAATGATCTAATACTATTAACAGCCATTCAGAGAAAAACTCCCTCCCCTTCTGAAACCATCAAGGGCAGGAGGGAAATGTCCCAGGAAATATGCCAATCTGAACTCTGGCCTCTAGCATGGCAGAAACAGAAACAGAAAGATAAGAGAACAAACTGGACTAAGATGTGGTGTTTGCATGTGTCTGACTTGCAAGGGGAGGGGTGGCTTTGTCCTTGGCCGTGTTCTCCCAGAGGCAGTGCCTGCTTATCCCAGTGAAGCTGCCATCACTTCACTCGCTGCTCTCACCCCTGCACTTTGTCACTTCCTCCTGTCTTATGTATCGTGGAAGTCTTTCAGCAGGGTCCTCCGTCTCTGCTCTGCTATGTGCATCTGATTCTCTAAGTCCTGGTAAAACAGAAAGTAAGTAGAAACTGTTAGCATGAACTCCCCAGAAAAGAGCTCCTTTTCTTTAGAAGAGCCCAAGCTCCAGCCTGAGAAGCACCAACCTTCACACTTCACATGCACTCTGGATCACAAGACTGCAGATCCTTTTCCTTTTGACGCGGGCTCCCTCTGCAGTTATCTGGCTCCTGTTCTTGTCTAAAAAGCTACACACTTAAAGGAATCTGCTCCTCACCAGAGTGCTACATGCAGCAAGCACTCCTCTTCTACAACATCTGCTGGCTAAAGGTGAGTTTCTGGATCTAGTTTCTCAGAGCCCTCACCTGACTGCCTTAGCGCTCCCGCAGAAGTGTTAAGCCCAATGAACAAAATGTGGCCAGCAGGCTTAAGCAAGCAGAACACTCACCCCTCTGTCATAGCTGTCTGCTCGCTCCACCTTCCATGAGAGATTTTCAATTTCAGCTTCCAGCTGGGCCTGCTGGTATTCAAACTGCAAAGAGCAATATCAGAGACAGCAACGAGAAACTAGTTTAGTAGAGCAGTTTCATATCATACACTACACTTGAGGAGCAGACAAATGTGTTCTGCTGACAGAGCAGGTTCGTGTCTCCTCCTTAACCGCCTTCAGCTAGACAGTATCACTCCTTCCAGGAGTTTCTTGTGTAAGCACTCCCTGGAGCTGCACCACTCAGAATTAACCCGGTCAGCCTAAAAGCACTGCAAGTAACAAATCTCTCCTAACTCAGCTCATTTTGCCATAAATGGGTCACAAAATAGTCTTGTGAGCAGCTCTTCGGCAGAGCACAGGGACTGTTAACCACTGCTGGGAGCAGTAACTTGTTTCACTGGCACAGTCAGATCCAGAGGAGAACATCTGTCCACAAGTCTTAGAGTATGTATGATGCTACAGGGAGAGACTGGATAACCGGTTTTACTGGACAACTGAGTCAAAGAAACAACCTCTTCAGTGAATTCAGGGCTATTTTTCGACACGTCCAGCCCGCAGGATGCACCAAGCCAGCAAGGAACAAAAAGCAAAACTACACCCTGATTCAAGGCTGGAAAAGCTATCCTCCAGCAGGTCTTCACATGAAATATGGCCCACAGCACTGTGATAAGTCTTACCAAGGAACAAACGCACACTTCCAGCCTCACAACATTCTGGATAAACTGCTTGTTAGTGAAAATGCAGTGAAGTGCCCTGGGAAAATAATGTAATGTATCAGAGGATTGAGCTGCTGGTCAACTCAAAGTGAAGAGGAAAGGTGCAAAACCATCTACTATTTGTCCTGTCCTTACCTCAAACTCAGGGCTATTATTTCAGACACTGCCAGGCTCTGGAATTCAGCCCAACATGCTGCCAGCTACACCCCAAAAAGCTATCAGCAAAAAATGAAGAGCAAAAACATCTTACCAGTTTCTTTCTGGGGCCAGACTCCATGTAGTAGGCATATGGATATGTGTACTGCAGGGTGTAACGACACTGTCAGGGAGCGGGAGGAAGAGAGAGAAAAGAAGGACAAGAGTCTCAGACTTGGAAGTCAGCACAGTCACATCTGTGGGACAGGCTAAGAAGCTACCTTGTGTCAAGGAAGACTGGACGCTTCATGGTGGAATTTCCTACACCTTTCCTTGGAGGAACTTGGGCAGCTAAAGTACAGCTTCACAGAGGACACTTCCAGATGATTTTTGGCTAGTTCATGTCCTAGACCAGAGGTACTGTCCCACATATCCACAACCCCTAAATACCCTTCCTCACTTGGTGTTGTGAATTCAGCATCCTGGTGTGTATTCTCTTCTCTGTATCAAACAGGGCAAAACTACCCACCTTTGCAAGCAGTTTTGCAGCATTTTGTAGGTATTGCCAGTCTATCCATGTTCCCAAGTTGTTCATAACTCTTTCTTGGATTTTCTCCTGGATTCGTTGGTATGTCTGTGCCTCCAGCTGTAGGCTTTTATTGTGATTCTCCCACTGCAAGGTGTGGGGGTAGGAAGATAGGGAAAGAAAAAACGGCATGAGAGCAGAGTACTGCTGATGTAAAAGCAAAAGCTCTAGCAAGCAGAAATTGAAGTGGGGCAGGAGTCCAGCAAGGCAAGACATGCTGTGGGAAAGAACAGCAAGGCAGCACCTCCAGTAGCAAGTGGCGGAGGCTGTACACAACAGACTGACAGCAGCAAAGAGCAGGGAGCAAACCCAGCTCTACAGAGTGGGCATGCCCTCCGGTCACACAACGACCCTGCGTCTAACAAGACAGAAAGTAATGGCGATTCCCCTACTCAAAGGATTTCCATAGAAAGGTCAGGAGTTTAAATCAACATTTAACACGGGCTCTGTGAGCTCCAACATCCATGTGCTCATTGTAAACACAGCCACTTCCCAAAGCCTGTTGGTCTGGAGAGTCAGGAATGAACACATTTATTTTACCATAGGACTTGGCTCACGGTGTGAAGAATAAACTCATTTTAATGGGGAAACTGAAGTGCAGCAGCATTTAACATCTACCGCATTCTCTTCTAGAATGCTGCTCTGGAATTGCACTGTATGGCCAGGTGCATTGAGCCTGCTGTGTGGACAGAGATGCTCTGACTGCAACTTTTAAAAATGTGATTACATGAAATACAAGGGAAACTTTGCTACAGCCAATGGAGCTTTGAACATGGCAGAGTTTATTTAGTCTTTGTCTCTATAAGGACATACTGCAAGGAACTGAAGTTCCCTGATCCCAGATGGAAATGATTGGAGCAGTATCTATCTACTGCAGCAGCACTCAGCCTGCAGGAAAACGGTACAGTGGCACACAGGTAATACCGATTTTCTCTAGCACAAGAAAATATAGGAGCGAATATGATTTCTTTTGGCTGCAACATTACTTGTTTGGATGGGAATTGCAGGGCAGGATTTTGAGTGAAAAACAACAGGGCCTGAAAATTCTGCACAGATTCTCTTTGGGCAGTTTCTTGCACGCAGATTGCTGGCAATGACCTTTGCACCAGGCAGGGAGCATTAAAAGGCTACAGCAGCTCTGGCCAAGGAGATGTCTCCTACCCTCTCAAAATAGAACAAGTACTTCTTAAGGGCCTCCCTGGCCTGTGCTTGCTGACTCTGGTTTACAATATCAGGATTCTCTTTGTACCGACTGCATTCGTAGTACTCGCTGCCGTGAGTCTTCCAGTCTCCCAGACACATCCAGCAGAAGTCTGCAGAAAACAGCAAAAAACTCACTGTGATGCACAGAAAAAAACCTCTGAGAATGAAAAGCTTCAGGAGACACAGCCCATCTGTTTTCAGATATTTCTGCTAAGCTAAGAAACATACGTATTTTGTATCACCTTGCACAATGGAATGCAATAATGAGCCAAAAATACCAGCTCGTCTTGAAGATTTTCATTATACAGTCTCCCATGCAACTACAGAAAATAAATCCTGAAGTGCTGCATCCTGTGCACCAAGACCAATGGGAAGAACTGTGTTTGTGCTGTGTACAGGCTGTCACTCTAGATTAAAGACGAGGCAGCCTGCAGTCTTATTTGTGAGTTGCATCCTCCCCACCACTGGCATACTGACCCATGCAGACCTCTAGCTGAATAAAATATGAACAAATCAAATCCAAAAGTGAACTACCTCATGCAAAAGAAAGTCTGCCCTCAGTTCTCTCAAGAAGGGAACTACCTAGGTAACTTCAGATATCAGTGGCTTATGACAGACACTTCAAGTTAGGAGCCACTGAACTGGGAAGAAAATGGAGGAAAGAGAGCAACAGCAAAACTCTCATGACAATTTCCAGATTTCAGAGCGAGGCTGTGAGTGTACTACTGGGAAGGAAAAGAGATGGAGATTAAGTTGCTACAATACGAATCACTTCTGTGTAACTCATACAAGAGACTGAAATTTGTATTTGCAGAGTCCACCAGCCTTCTCGAGTGCTAGTCACCATGGTACCTTAGCACTTGCCTGCTCACCCCTGTCACAGAGATCCATCAAAGCATGTCCAGTGCTGCTGAGGACCCCAAGCAAAGGAAATGAAAGAGGACAGTAATCTTTAATCATCTTCCAAATAAGGTTCTGATATTACAATATTTCCTAGTGGCACACTTAGAGGGCTGAATACAAAACAGCTCACTCCAAGGCAACAGAAATTAATTCTGCCATGAAAAGATAAGTGTAAGAACAAGCTGTCATTTTGTAGATCACACAATGGGCCAAAGACACTCAGACTGCTAATTGCACAGGGATGGACAGAGAAGTCCAACAGATAATGTCAGGCAGAACAATTCACCGCTCCTGCAGTTTCATCTGGGTTGAAGCTCATTATTTCCACCACTAAGCAGAAGGATTTAAGCTGATCTGAGTAAATGGCTCAGTTCTGCCAGTATTTTCAGCTGACGACAAATACAATTACACAGAAAGCATTTAATACTCTTCTCTGAGATGGATTCCACTGTTAATATCATGGCAGAGATGGAGACTTCTCTATACAATGGACATGCCAGGAAGAGGGAGCCAAACCAGTACTGAATCAGAACCCAGCTCAGATTCACAGCCAGTGAAAAAAATAAAATAAAGCTATCACATGCAAGTCTGTAATACCCTGTTCACCTTTTACTAGGGGGGAAAAAATACTTCAGTCAATGTTCATAATTTGTCTTCATATCACAAAAAAAAGCCCCAAACCAAAGAGAACATCACCACTAACAAACACTGCAGATGAAACTGCTTCCAAACCCCACTTACCATGCTTGCATTTGGAACATTGCTGAAAAAGAAGAGACAGGAGGCACTGATTAGTGGAAAGTGGGGGGGAAAAAAAAAATCTTAGAACAAGGAAGGTTTGACGTATTCAAGGAATTGCTCACCATGTGATTGCAGCCTCCATTCTTTTCAATACAGATATTGCACTTGGGACACTGGGGAAACAGAAGCATTTGTTAGATCCAACCCTAGCAACCTTCTGGAGAATGACAACACTTCTGTAATTATTCCCCTCCTGCTTTCTTTTTTATTTGTTTTTTAAATAAGCATACATGAGAATATTTACATACACCCTGCCTCCTCCCAGTTCTTGAGAAGTCAATTTAAAAAGGCGGGAGAAAGGCCCAGCCAGGGAAGTTACACTGCAGCACTGGACTGCTTGCTCAAGACAACAAATTTGCTGTTGTTACCCCTTGTTAAACTGAAGGTCTCACTGAGTTACCGTTTAGCTGTTGCTCTGGCATAGGGACACAATTAATTCACGTATGACAGTAGCTTCCACAGCTACTTAGACTTCAAGATAATCAGCACTATATCCTGCCTTCAGCAGCCACTAACAGATGACAGGTAGCTGCAGAGAATCTGGCTGACCATAGAGCGAACTGCGCACTTCTTCGCTCCACTGATGCTCTGGAGTGTCTCGTTCAGTTACGTTTTTTGGGTTGCGTAGGTACAAAGGAGGAAGTGAGTTTTGCCGCTTATTAAAATATTACAATTAAAATTTGCCACAGGCAAAATGTATGCAAGGACAATGCTCAATAGAACAGAACCTTAGTTCTACAAAACAGCATTTCAGAAACAATGCCATCACATGTTGACAGCTTCTCCAGAGAATGAAGGGAATTTAAGATCTCTAGTCCACTTCCCTAACGCAACTGAAGCTTATAGCTAATTAGCCCTGTCACAATTGTCATTGGCTACAGTAGAACAAATGCCAGCTAAGAACTGTTTTGAAGTCAGGCCACAAAAATCCCCCGAAGACTTTAAAGTTCCAATCTGCAGACAACTAATCTGGAGGATAAAGGTAGTACACCTAAAACTTGTAAAGACAAATCTATAGGCAGTGTGCATACTATGTAATACTTTTTCTTTTTCTGGGGTCTAAATCTACTAGAAGTACTTCAACATCAAATTTAGAGACTTCATCTATCCCATTTGGCAGTCCTTGCCAAATCAAGGCTTTATCCCCCTCAACTTCCAGTTCACACTATGCCACACAGTTATTCAGGTTTAAACACCACTAGTGGCTTATTTGGTACTGACTTCCCACTTACTACACTCTCTCCTTCCATTTGATATACACCTCCACTGATAATTTCAAAGCAGCCACAATTCTTTTGCCCACGGGAGGGCTGCACACCTGGCTGCCAAAGACATTCACACCAGGTCTGGAATAAGGACCACCAGGTCCTGCAGGAGGGCAGCACAGTGTTCCCAAGGCACTCATTCAGTTGTGTTATATCACAGTCCTTAGGGAGCTGCGAGAATTTGCAGTCTGTGAAAAAGCCCCACACAATACTACACATGTATACAACTGTATCTTGCTTCATAGACCGACTAGAGGACAAGAAAAAGTCATGCAGGTGGTTGTCCTTACATCTTTAGTGTGAGCACTGATGTAATTGGCTGTTTCGGAGTCATCTGCACACTTGGTAAGCCATTTCCGAATGGTCGCACAGTCTGTGGGTGCGTGGTACATCTGCCGACACTTAAAGCTTAATGGGGGAAAGAAGAAAAAGAAAAACATATTGATTTCCAAGGAAGCGACTCAAGAATGGAGGTTTTCCTGATGACCAAAATCTGGGAGGCCAAGTGAGGGCAACAGATGCAAATGAACTTGTGTATTATTAGAGTGCAAAGACCAAGGCTGAACTCCAATAAAGCTCCATCCTTATGCAGAAGCCAGCATCAGGATGCCAGTCAACCGAGGCGTTCTCTGACAAATCATGTCTGAGAGCTGAGACGTCCCTCCCTAGAGTCTACCTATGTCTGCTCTAACACGACTGCAGAGGCTTGGGACATACCAGTGGCTTTACAAGTAGCCTGATTCCAATGGTAGATACGAGGCACCTGCCTTAGCATGATTTGAGCAGCTTCAGGTGAGCAAGGGCCATTTGCATGGAGATACCAGTAAGCTGGGTCTCTAAAAGCAGTTGTATTATGCTCCACAGACATTCTCAACAGCAGTGATCCTAGAGAGCCAGGAGCAGAAGACTCTTTTCTCTGATCCCATATAAACTTGAAGTCAGACAAGGAACATTAGCATTCCTATTCAGCAGACTTGTATTCTTGCATAAGCCTCAAAACACAACAGACATTCTGTGAGTCAAATACTTGTAATAAACTTAAAAATTCAGTGCCAGCAGGCAGCAGCGAGGCCTCCACATCCATTACTAGAATCTTCACCAGTCACTATGTCTACACCAAAATCTGTAACCTAGCCAAAATATGAGAATGGCAGATTTGTAACCCCTTCATTACTCAAGCCCTGCATTGCCTGGTTATCAGAACATCCAACTCCCAAGGAGTTTAGGAAGTGGGGGGATGGCTGACCACCTGCAGAAGTCAAACCCCTAGCGTCCAATTACTCAAGCTAACTCAAGTTACAAACAACTCCAGCAAAACATTTGAGATGCTTCTACACACTGAACCTGTTGGCAAGCAAATGAAGTAGCTCTGAGGACAGCATACACTCGCCCCGTGATCTTTATTTAACCTTTTCTGTTTCTTACCAGAAGACCTCATTGCAACGATTGCACTGCACTCGCCGGGCTTTTGGCTCTTGTACCTGTATGACCATAGGACAATCTGCACCAGGACACAGCTGCAGCTGATAATGGCTCTGTGAATATATGAAAGTGGCAAGATCAGAAGTGGATGCAGAAGAGCATTATCTGTTCAGTTGTAACCAGTCCTATCCTCAAAAACATACAAGTCAGTTATTTCCTGTTGAAAAAAAGTGAAAACTGTCACCAGGTCTAACAGAGCAGATAACTAACACTGCCTTTCCTAATGTGGAAGAGGTTTATTTACAGTTTCTCTAAAATAGGGAATTCAAATGGAGGGTTACAGACCAACCACAGCAACACAACCATAGGACCCCATCAAGATACTGAACAAAAATTTTCACCCCATCTGTGCTCTTTCTCCAGTCTCTCCCTATGCCCTAGAACGTATTCATTTGCTTTCCTGTGGTGGCTGTTCCCTCTCAAAGGGTCTCTTACCGAAGACAGGTGACACCCCTCTCTTACTGCTTCCCTGCTTCTTGAGTGTTCCCAGTCTGTTCCCAGTTACCAAAATACTCCTGCACATTTAACCTTAACAACTGCTGCTTTAATTTAAAAATCCTCACATAAGATGTTACTGAGCCAGCCAATTCATTTGGGCTACAGTAAGATGAGGGACTTATTTTTCAGAACCTAAAATTTCTATGCAAGAGCAAGAAGGACTTTAAAACGCAGACTGAAGTTTTATGTTCCCAGCTGCAACATTCTGAGAATTCTGAAGCACCAGCCAAGGAGTTACTGGGTGACCTTATAGCAGAATTTACTTTGGCAACCTACTAGAGCCTTTTGTCAGTGAGGCTGTCCTCCAGCAGCAGCCACATCATGTTTATCAGGAAAAATCTTGCTGCAGTTACTGCAGTTCTAATCAAAGATGCAAGACACTTCAAACAAAATTTCTGCAAGTCATTGGTGAATTCACCCAGGGTATTTTAAAACTGAAAAAAGCAATACCTCCACATAGTCCCTGAAGAGGTAGCGCCTGTATTTGTCTTTCAGCTCTTCACTAGGCAGCAATGGAAACACAAAGTCTTCTGGTGTCCGAAGTAGGCAGTCCTGAGCCATGCAGGAGACCCCTGAGAAAGCAACATTTTAGCACAGCGCAACTTAGTCCAAGGAGTGAATGCACAGAGAGTGTTCAACACAGTTTCCTAGGTGCCATCTGTTGTTGTGGCAAGAGGGACACAACTGTGAAACAAATCTATCGGGGCTGCTGAAAAGCTGAAGCCCAACTGTCTTCGCCGAAAGATGACAGGGCTCATGTGCGTCCAGGACCAGTAAGTGCTTCAACCAGTATTCACAAGGTCAGATATTTAAAGTGGAAAATTGCATGTTACTGCCATGCCAGCATGAAAGACAGGCTAGGAAAAGCCCAAAGCAACTCTGGCAACTACTGGCTTCTACCCAACACAAAGGGAACAGATGTTTGCATCCACAAGCACTACAGGGGTAGTGCATCACAAGAGATGCAAACTCAAAATGCAGCAGATTTTCAGCCTCTAACTTGTTATAGTCATGCTCTTGAGATCACATGGGGGAAAAAAAGCAGCAAATGGATCTATGGACTTGCATGTTTTGTTAGGCAGGAGGAATGCTCTCCTGGGGATATGCCAACACTAAACCAGGGATTCAGATAAGATTGGTAGTTCAAGTTGTTTGTCACAAATATTCATTCCATGCTCCATTTTCTCATTACCAAGATGTTTTAGACCAATTCAGCCAGTCATCAGAACGGCCAGCATGGCAAATACAGACCCAGCACCATATCCACCTTTAACTCACCGACTCCAACACCATCCTTGACGAGCACTGTACAATGCTGCTCCCAACAGCTGCGACAGAACTGGTGCTGACAAGCCAGAGAGAGCAAGTTCTCCTTCCGGACAAACTGCATGCACACTGCGCAGTGATGGGAGGAATGTACCATTGCCTGGGAGAGACACAAATCAGCATTACAGTGAAAGGATCCCAGCTCTCCCAGAGTATTCTCACCTTATCCATCATCATGGCACTTGCATCAACTTCATTGTGCTAATGGTCTCAGGTGAGCTCCAGGCCAGAACAGGTTCATAAGCAGCTGGGGTGCTACACTGCCCCGACAGTCAGTTCTCCTTAAGAACCTCTTTAATCTCATGGAGCACAACAGATTGGCAGTCACTGAACAGCTCCTGCCTCTAATCTAGTGCTTCCCAGAACGCACCTTTACTTTTCTGGTTCTCACTCTAGCCTTGTTTGAAAAATGAGGTGATACATAACTGTGTTAGTCCTTCCCTGAATTTACTGATATTCTTTGTTAGCTGGGTCAGTATCTATCACTGCTCCACAGACCCTGGAAAGCAGCTATAGCTGGAAGCAGGCTTAGCAGTGCCCTTGTGCTGGACAATGGTTTTGGGTACGAGGAGAACCAGTGCAGCGTGTAGAGTGTTTATACAGAGAGGAAAGGGAGTTCACAGACCATCACCTCACATCTCTTATCTTCTGCCTATGCTACGTTTGACAAAGCAGGTACCATCCCTTCAGCTGAAAAGGATTAGAAGGTTTGTTTCAAGTCAGGCATAATTCTGCTACTGCTTCACTAAACCACTGGGAAGCAGTCCGGATCTCCCCTTGGGTAGCACAGAGCTAATCCCTAGACAAAAGATCTAGCCTTCAACACATCTTGGCTCACCCTTGAGACCTGAAGGACTACGTGTAGCACAGCATCATCAAAAGCAAGGCTCTACAAAGCTGTTAGAAGTTTATATTACTATTTCTCCTTTCACAGAGAAGCTCATATAATCTCTTTTCATCTACTTAAACCTTTGCTACTCTTTGAGAAGCTCATGTGAGACAGCCGCCAGTTTCCATGCCTAGCTCTGCATGCCAGGGACGCAGAGAAGCAGCAGCATGATACACAGCCACATGACCAACAGAGCTTGTTGATGAATATCCTTGATGAATATAGCATGACCACATGAAAAAGGAAACAATGCAACTTTGTTCTAAGTGGCCTCACTTATGGACCAGAACAAGAGTCACAGTCTGCAACTGTGTTGATTGCCTAGATCAACTGCTCAACTTGAACAGCATGCCCACCACCTCAAACTTTCACATGCTGTCCCTCTGAGCACGCCATTATAGCTTCTCCCTATAGGGTCAGTTGCTCTACAGACACTCAGTACGAGCATCTGCCCCCAAAATATCATCACACTGCATTAGGAGCTGAAACACAGAGCAACTTGCCCTAGCACATACAAAAAGACTGTAATGAATTGCCTACCAGACCAAGTTTGTCAAGACTTTAACCTGAAACATGTTCCTTCCCAAAATGAAATCACCATTGTAGTGGGAAGTACTTGGGCAACAGCTGGTGCAAGAGTCAGACAAATCTCCAAATACATGGACTGCTTTGCAGGTATGTCAAACAACAAAGATTCTTTTCCGGACTCTAGGCAGATAATTTGAATTCATGAAGCTTACTCCTGTCAGCTGTTTTAGCATTTCCACTATTGCTGTTACAAGTCAGCTCAGATGCCAAATGAGGCTTTTAAAATCTCCCTTCCCCCCCAACCCAACAGTGTTTCTCAGATGTAATATTTTATCACTCAAAATCTGACACATGGCAACGTGTTTTGGGGTAACTGTGGGTTGTACTAAGATGCCCACTGTGAATGAAACCCGTAAAGATGCAACAGAAAGTTTCTACTTAAAGGTGGGGGTGGATGGGGCACAAAAGTCTAAGACCTGTGTAGTCCTGGCTGCAAAACAGAGGCTGTTAGTTAGTTCAAATATCAGTACTGACTGGCTCAGCAGCAACACCACTGGAAGATTTGGCTTAAGCACTCCTGAGCAGAGCAGTGCAGCAGTCATCTGGGGGGGGGGGGGGGGGGGGGGGGCGGGGGCAGGGAAGGCAGGCAGGCAGGCAGGAATCCTCTACTCCAGCCACAGACAAGCTCTTCTCATTCTATGCAGCCACAGCTTCCCTTGAGTGTCTTTTACAGAGACAGCAGAATTGGAAGAGGTAGCCAAGCCCATGCACTCTGCTTCTTCTATTGTACACCATCACTCATGCCCAAAAAAGAAGTTAATTTTCTTGAGGCAAGAAATTCTTGAACACTACCTGCATGACAATAGCAAAGCTGCTATTTAAATGTTAGAAACCTCTCGAATGCATTCTCATTTAAAAAGTAAACCCAGTATTGAGTTAGGGTGTTGAACCCAAGTTTGCAAAGGGTTAACACAGGACAGACTATGTCATTAGTAATGCAATCCTCTCATGAGGTGGGTTCAGAGGTGTCTGCCAAGGGAACAGACCAAAATAGTTAGCATACTTACATGTTTGGATGAGGTGGGCTGAACTCGTGCTTCTACTAGCAATTGGGCAGCATTAGACTTGTGCCTGAAAAGGCAATTGAAGAATAATCAAATCAATTTCTGAATACATTTTGCTTTGTTAAATTGATCCTTCTCACCTGAATAAATAATAGGCTCTGTGCAAATGGTGCGGTAAGTTTCAACAAAGGAAGTGAAAACATGTCCTGTGTAAGGCTCCTCACACAGTGAGCTGAACTCTCATAACAAAAATTTATGGGTTTCTTCAAAATCGGAAACAGGAATAATATTTCTCCCAGTAATGGATTCCTATTTCCCTCATACTCCTTGATGAATATTTTTCTATAACTCTTTCCCTCCCCCTGAAAAATTATTTTTGAAGCTAAGATTTTCTATCCACACTCCTAGAGCAGTCCTAAGCCAGTACCCATAACAACACACTCCAGTGAGGCTCCTGTCTGTCTCCTGTTCCTTTGTAAAACCAAACTATCCTGGTTAGGTCTCATTTTGACTCCAGTCTAGATAAGTATTTACTATGGGACAGATTATCACCCTTTAGGCATATGAAGCTGTCTACCAGCAGCCTTAGAATTACAAGTTTTGCTGGTTGTGATTTTCATTGCAGAGGAATGTTTACATATCAATGAATTCAGAAATAGCAGCCTCACTGTTGTGACCATGCTGTAAATCCTCCCTCTCCACTAGCGCTTTTTAATTGTACTAAGGAGCTTTCATTTGAGAATGTCTCTTTGTACCAAGACAGAAGTTTGAGGACCAGATTAACTGAAGAACAACTTCCAAAGTCATAGCTTTAGAAGTAAACTCTTCCCCAGACTTCCTCCTGTTTAAACCTACTTAGTTAACCTACAGAATCACCCTGAGCTGCTGCTACACGGGAGTCTTGCCCTCCACGTTCCCCAGAGAAAAGCTTTCACAGGATACATGGTAACCAACGAGCCAGTTACCAAAGATGCTGCAGCAATATCCATACAGGAGATGCATTTCCCATATGTTCTCTGGACAAAGTTGCTGGCTACAGGGCCAAAAATGGCATGGCAGAATGAGTCAGACTGATGTGCTCTATTTTCAGACAATGTTCAATTCTGAGCCAGTATTTTCTGGAGGGGCTGCCAGACAGCAGTGCCTCCTGACACACTTCCTGTATATGTTTCGGCAGAGTCCGAACCCTCCTGAAATCAGTTGGAAGACTTCGTTTACAGTGACCAAGCAACAAAGGGGCTGCACTTCTCAGTTCTCTCACATCATCTTCTCCTGCTCTCCAAATGCTAGTCA
The DNA here is from genome assembly GCF_015220075.1 of Falco rusticolus. NCBI lineage: Eukaryota > Metazoa > Chordata > Aves > Falconiformes > Falconidae > Falco > Falco rusticolus. Next base: position 13,725,908 of record NC_051190.1, read on the forward strand.
GCTTGGAAAAAACATCACTTATGTTCAGAAGGAGCAAAAACTTCCGTGTAAATGTACTACTAAAGAATACATCAGCATAGGTTCAGTGCTCCTTTATGATTTATGGTTCATATGTTCAAAACAGAACATACGTTATCTTTATATTTGTTAAAATAAATAAATATAGATGCAGCACTCTCAATCTGTTATCTCAAAGTTTAAGCTAAATGCATCTACAGGGTTCCCAGCACGACAAGAATTCCTCTAGACTGAAAGACATTCACCACTACTACCCTTTCCCTGTTGACAAATTTCTTACAGGCAATGCAGCCTCAACAAAACCAGTGTTTTTCCTCTGCCTCCCTGGAATGGACTGTGTGGCCTACTTTCACGTTCAAAGATGCTTGTCAAGATGACACTTATGGACCGCTCTGACCAATCCTGCAAAGTAAGGGGAAAAGCACTGAACACAGAAGAGATAAGACTGTTTACACTTACCTTTCCAAAATCTCTGAAATTTGCCAGTGGAAACTAACTAATACTAGCTTTGCAACAGCATGTGATACCTAAGTGGAAAAAAAAGGGAAAAAAAAAAAGTCATGTTAGGCATATTTTGAGGCCACACCTCTGCTTAGGTGCTTAGGACTATGATCATCTTAAAAGATTAATAAATCATACAAACTCAGTACAATATCTCAGTGATACTCAATTCCCAATAAACTACTAGACATTATGTTCACAGCCAGTGCACCTGCAATATACAGGTTGGAATGAAGCATGGATGTACCCAAACTAACTCACATATTTGGTCACAACAGCACAGAGAAGAAGGAACCAAGAATTCACTGGATTAGCTTAACTGCTCATGGAAGCTCCACATCCAGTCCTGACTACAGTCGCCACTGGAGAGGCCCTGAGCAGACTGGGATCAGGGACCTCACCCAGTGTGCAAAGTAGGAAACACAGGGCAGACAGATACCACTTACTGAGTTGGAGAAGCAGTAACAAGCTGCTAACACAGGCATGCTGTGACAGCAAAGGGTGGGGGAAAACCCAAAACATTTTTCCAAGCCTTCGCTGTAGAGAAGAAAATTATACACTGGACTGGAATAGGGAGATAGAAAGCTACTGTGACAGGGACTATCTCCATACAGAGTTGCTTGCATTACGTGGACTCCTGGCAAGCACGAGCAGAGTCCGTGCTAGCCCAAGCACCTTCTAGAATACTGCAACATGACATTTAAAGTCATGTTACAAGGGTATAAGCAAACAAGTTCTCCTTTGCTTCTATGCATTAGTTTATTTCAGAAGAAACCAGACTGCTCCGCTAGCACAAAAAGGCTTGTACCCACCAAGACAGTAATCTGCTGAGCTGCTGGACCTTCAGCCTGCCTCCTGATCCTTTCAAACCTTTATCAGGCCCTGCAGTTCAAACAAAGCAGGTCTCCTGCAAACAAGACACCTCTTCCAGGGGAATTCAGAAGGCTCACAGACCCTGCCTCCACACTCCTCTCTGTGCTAGGAAGCACCTGGGCAAGCCCAGTGGTCCACACATTCTGCACTCAAACACCCTCCAGCGTTAAAGGACTCTACCTCCTGCACTCCAAGACAAGCTATCACCATAGTACCTCTCTCTCTGCTACACATACAGGAAACACAAGACTTTCCATCCTAGCTGCACAAAAAGCTCCTTTTATTTCCCTAGAGAAGCTGTCAGTACAAATCATGATTTGAAAAGTCATAAGCCTTCTTGAATCCTACTATGGGTGAATCACAGGATCCAATGCCCTGATAATACAGACACACAGCAACCCCAACACAACCCTAGAAGGAAAAACAAACAATCATCACTCCTACAAAAAAGCCAGGCTCTGCACACCTAGGAGCAGCATATTCATTACTCTTATAAATGTACCCCACTGAAGAGGTGCAATTTCATGACACAACACAACTGACCTATTCGTGCCACATGATATTGCCCATCCTGTGCTGGCATCTGTCAGTGCTGGATGGTTGGTTCAGTGAGTGAAACCAGTACAGCACCAATATATGATGCAGCCAGGGTTTGTCATTGGCTCTTACCTACCTCTACCTTCTGATTTGCCCACTTCGCTGGTCACTAAGAAATCCCACTAATAAAAGAGTAATTTTCAATGTTCAAATAATCCTTTTTCTAGAAGAACTGAACCATTAGTTCACGCTTTCTAAGATCTGGTATGCCACCTTCTTCGACTTTACCAGCGATGTGACCCTCAAAACAAAAGCCACCCAGGCAGCACTGCCCTCCCTCCCAGCACTGAAGCCTGTGATTAGATGGAGCATGGAGTATGGGGCTGCTGCTGGCAACACAGTCTCTCTCCCGTTGTACAGACAAAGTGCCACTGCCAGCTTTGGAAGGGCTGTTATCTTAAGCCCCCAGCATGGCAGACCCAGACAAACACCTTTGACTTGCTTGTACAAGGAAGAATCTGCATTTCGCGTTTGTAAAAACAAACAAGGATCAGAAATGTGGTCTCTACAAGACTGCCTTCCTGAAAATGCAAGCCACATGTTAATGAATCATTCTGGAACAGCAATGAAATTATTTCTCAGTAGCAGTAAGGAAGAGCTACCATCCTGGCAAAAAAACCCAAACCACCAGATTTAAATGGGAAGTTCATCTGTATCATATGAAAATCACTATTTTTCAGTTGGATTTTCAGAGCCTGAGGTGTAGCATCTGTTGCAGCATCACGACTCCATGAACTCACTTGTTCCCGTAAGAGGAACCAAGTACATTCAAGAGTGAAGATGTATAGAAAAAGAAATACAAATACCAGCATACACATTTCTGAAATCTAACAAACTACCCTAACTGAATCAAATGCTTCTGAGTCAAATTGTCAGGCAAAATGTGGAATTAATGCTCCAGAAAGATGCCAGATTAACAGATTTAGGAGAATAATAAAGTTTCTGTGACCATTCCTATTTTTCTCCAACTGCAAGCACTGACTGGATCAGTTGCAGTGCTAATTTTATTACTTTTAATTATAAAAGCACCCAAGAATAAAATTTTCTGTTCATAAACCCAGGTCCATGACATGAGTCCACTTTCAGAAAAGCCCTGAAGCAGAAAAGTTTTTGATACTACCTGACTGGAGTGCATGTGATCTTGCAAAAAAGAAGTCCCAGAGTCAGGCAGTTGCAGCAACACACCCACAGTCTGCTTGGCATGGAAGTACTAGTTCTTACACATGAAAGATAGATAACATTCAAACTGTAAGAAAGAGGGATGGGGGAGAAGTAGATAACTGATGAGGCTGACGCTGTGCCTGCTGAGCAGAGTCTCACCATGTTACAGCCTAAATCCTGCTCACCAACAGCAAGGCTGGTAATTCAGAAGGCAAACGTGAATACCATCAGGGGCCAACACTACTGGAGAGATTCAAGAGAACAAGCATGAGAAGAAAAGTGTTTAACAAACGTCTCCTTCTATTGATTAGCAGCGCTCCCCAGCCTCTTCAATGATTGTACATTCACGAGTGAATGATTGTACCAAGTCAGCCGTTCTTCCACAATAATACCCCAGAATCATTGAAGTGTTTCTTTGCAAGCAGCAGTCAAAACATGCTAAGGACAAAAACCATACCACTGCAATGAGAAGTTCGGTACATATGTACATAATTAATTACCTTACAGTACTGGAGAAGCAACATACAGAAGCTGATAGTGCTAGCTGAACTATTCAGTTAGAAGACATTGATGCCCCCTCCATATCCACCCACTGCAGCCTTGCAGCTTAGGAAATAAGCCTTGGCTGCAGTGCAGGCACACTGCCCAATCCAGCATTTCCCGGACAGTCAGAAGTTTCACACACTGAAAGATCTCAAACTTATAAAACATCTCAGAAAGAGCTCTGATTCAGTCCCCTATTAGTAACTGGGTGCCACAAGAATCTTAGGTAATTCAGGAACAATAATGCTTTGTCTCACACACAAAATAGATAAAAAAAAGATGCCTTCAATAAATTGTCAGCTTTGTTTAAACTTTCTTATTCATGTTTCAGAGCCAAAAGAGATAGTAAGATAGCCCACTTGGTGTCTTGCTGGCAGCAGGTCATTTCAGTAAAATAATTCTATAGACCACAGTGCAGAAGGAAATGCATATTCTAAATGCTGCACGTCTATTTTAGTTCTTGTCTACAACTGATGGACTGTGCCGATGTTTCTCAATAGCTTGACTTCTCCAGAACTCTTCTAGCTGTGATTAGATTTATTAGTTTAGAAGATGAAAGCTGAAACTAGTCATGCTTCAAAATTTCTTTCCCTCATTCTCATTTCCCTATTTTCTAAATGTCAGCTTGAAACGTTAAGACCAAAGATGAGCTCAGTCCAAATCTGAACTTTTCAAACTTAAGACCAGGCTTCTTTCTCTACGATGGAGCAGAAAAACTGAAGAGAGAGGATCTCAACCAGTCTGCAATGTCCAGATTCACCTTAAAACAGGAGTCTGGTCACCTCAGAAGCCTCTTTGAAACCTCCATTAGCTTAACTCTGACTTACCAGTGATAGAAGGCTGCTGATTGCCAGAAACAGGCACCAAATGCTAATGTTTGTCACTGCACTGGAAAAGGGGCACAGTGCCTGTGCACGCAGGAAGGGTGCCGAGGGGAAGGTGCTCTGCATAACGGAAAGACTCTACAGGAGTTGCAAAAGAAGTCCAAACAATTTACATAATGCTGGGCAAAATTAGATTCTGAAAGCAGAACAAAGATTTGCCATCACACTAAACACACATTGATTCATTTTCTGGAACAGAACACAGTATTATTTTTTTCTTATTATTTATATCTCCCCTTATCTCCTGGGTTCTTTACTCTCCAATATAAGCAAAATTCTCACATTTCTGAAGTGCGAGAGTCTGGCACACTTTAGGACAAGACAGTATCAAAAGAATTTGCAAAGAAGTTCTGCAGGTACCTTGCTGGGTTTATAGAGCTGTAAGACAACTACGTCTCAACTTGCTTCCCTGGGTAAGCTAAATTGAAGAGCTGAAGCTTCATCTCTCTACAGCAGAAAATGTTTTCAACCATGCCACTTTGACAGCTGCTAATTCAGACAGAAATGTTTCCTAAAAGCTAAAAAAGCACTGTCTTTTGTAGAGCTTATATTCTACAGAAATTGCTCATGCATATTTATGTCACATGCATATCTCATGAGTTCATTTCACTTTTCTCCAAGGGATGGCCTATTTTTTGGAGGTGTGTTTCAGTCCTCACTTTTGCAGAGATACAGTATCAGGAGTTTAAAACAAGAATTATCACATGATTCTCAAAGAGATTCAATGCAGAATGAGTTGGAGATACTATGATCTAGTTGGAGCTAATATCCTGTGGATTTGCACCAAGCTGATAATTTCTGTTAGATTAGGGTTGCACTGAAATGTCTGGCTCATCAGATGAACATAAACATCAAGATGAGCATAAAGAAATACAGCTTCCATTTCTCTTCTTTCCCCTAAGCAAAGTTGGTTTTTTCTTTTCCAAATAGATTTAAGCAAATAGAATTAATATTGAGAAGCATTTATTTTAATCCATGAATAGCTTTTGTTAGTTCTACAAGGAAAGGATGAACCTGGGATGATACTAGTTTGTGTACTGCATCAAAACTTCTAAAAACACACTCTTACATTCTTTACAACAGTAAAAAAACCCACAGAACAAGAGCCTCTGAAACTGTTGCTGTTGGTGACCAACTATGGGCAAAATAGAGATTGAATTGAGTTGGTGGTAGCATAACACCTTAGAAAGAAACCATAATTTGTATAGAATAATTCTGATTAAGAAAATACCTTCAGACATATTTTACTTAAGGACACAGAGGTAAAAAAAGTGACCCACAAATGGAAAACCCCCACTATTTCACACTCATTTCCCTTGTTGAAAGTAGATCTGACTCCCTTCATGCCCCACTGGAAAAACTATTTGACTGCCCTGTTTTTACTGGAGGATTTTTCTCAGAAAAGTGCAAAAATATTAGGAATTAAGAAGAAATAAAAGGGCAACCAAAAGCTTTTTTTTTCACCATATTTCCCCCTTGGTTTAGATCTACCTCTTAGACTTACAATATACAGTCCTGGTAGAAAACTCAGGAGGTTGCAAGGGCTTGAGCTGTGATCAACATCACCTGCCATAAACACCCCAAGTGTTCAAAGTCTTGCAACAAAGGCCACTGCATATATTACAGGTTTCTGAGCATTAGAAGACCATTTTCAAAACTGAATTCAAATTAGTTTCACTTATTAGGAAAAAACCCACAGTTTCAACAAAATCATATACCCTAATTTTATATCCTGGGTTCAGTCAAGCATAAAAAAAGGTGAGAAAAAGCTCACAGTATTGCTTATGATTTGTCTGACATTTCAGGCCCTTTCATGATTACAGGCTACAGGCTGCACCAGGAAAGAAATGCAATTTGGAGTCTGTAGCTGCAGTCCTGATACCACAGAAAGGTCCTGATAAACAGCACTACACGAGCTCTGCTTCATCACAGAGTTTTAATCTGTACCCTGTCACTCACTGCCTGGCATGCAGAGACCTGGTGTCAGTCTGCAAGATTAGAAGCATATTTAGGAGCCAGCGTGCAGTTTGGGAATGACAAATACTGCCAGTGTTACACACATGGTTCGTGAAACCCTCAGTGCACAACCTAGTTGGCCACAGACTGAAGAAAGGGGATCCCGAGTTAAATTCTAACTCTTTCTCCACACTTACACATTGCTTTAATCCATTCACTCTCCTACACAGGACAGCACCAATTTCAGCTGCAGCTGCCAACAAACAGGATCAGCAGGACTCAGCTAGGAAATCTCAATATACGTATTTCTCAAGCTGTTAGGCTAGTTTCCTGAGAAGATTCAGAATTAAAAAAAAAAAAAAAAAAAAAAAAAGACTTAAGCAAGATGGTATACCAGAAGGCATTATTACAAAATAGCTATGAGATTCCTTCTTGAAAGATTTAGAGCGAAAGAAACGCAGTAAGAAAGCCGTAAGACAGCACACGGATATAACACTGGAGACTCCCCAGCTGTACTCACGGCAGCTATTCTTTCCAACGTAACACAGTGCCTGAGAGCATCAGCACCCAGTGCGTGCTGCACTGTCTCCCATGCACTGCCAAAGCCCCCCAGCAACACCCCCACTGCTGCACTCAACTCGTCCCCTGCCTAGGTGTTTTCCCAGCGAAACACGAGAGCAGTGGACAATTCCTTCTGGTTGACAGAAAGGAGGATGTGGAGGATGCATAGGGAGGAGGCAAAGGGCAGGTAATAACTTGAATCCACACAACCCTGACCAACAGTTCAGGACACAGGGCAGCCAAAAAAAAAAATAAAAAATGGAAAGCACTGATGCATGCACACAGCCACAGCAGCGTGCACATGCAGATCGCAGGGCTTAGGTAACTTTGAGCGAGTAATCCCTGTTCAGTCCCAAATAACAGTCCTTTACTTGACAATTCCAGCTTCTAAGGGCATTTTTCTTTTGTTATAAAAAGATGAAGAGGAGGAACATCTGCTTTGTTGGTGTTTCATAGTGCACAATGTAGCTTATTTGTGCTGTGCCATCATTAACAGGCACAGCAGACAAATTTGGCACCGCACTTCAGCTGCTTCACGCCGCCCCTGTGATCAGGCTGTCCAGCTGGAAGCTTGCAACATGAAACAGTTACTGAAAGATTGTTTTCGCATTTTTAATGACTTGTGCTTGCCTCTACCTCCCACCAAGATCAGACTCATCAACAGCTGCGAACAGATATTTTTTTTTTTTGCTCACTGCAAAGTCATACTGGCTGTAAGATACACTCAAAGCATGAATCACAAAGAAATGTGTGGGCTATTATCACCCTCCACATTTGTGGCTCATTTTTCCAATCAAGTTGAGAATTTCAGCAGTCCTGGGCAATAAGTAACAAAACTGATTTCTCTCCTCAAATGACTTCATGAAGTTGTCACAAGGTTGCAAGGTCTGGGCTCTCCAGCCAGCTCTCTTATCTTGCTGACCAGAACTCTAGGAAAACTTGCTACACTTTTTTTTTTTTTTAAAAAGAAAGAAAAAAAACTAAACTAAACCAGACACCTTTAGAAGCCAAAATAAAACATACACTGATGACAGTTATGGACATATTCATGTCCTTTTGATGTTTAACATACCACTACAGTACAGGCATTGTGAATCTGGTAGACAACAACACAGTTTTTGTATAGCAGAACTTCCAGGATCTTTCTGTTTGAGAACAAAAAGTGGGTAAAGGACAAAGGTATGTCTCAAACGTGTGCTCCTAAGGGCTGTAATGTCAGACTGGATGCCCCACATAATGTTGGCTTGATATTAAACCACAGACCACAGTACAGATATAAACCTGCATGTCCTGACTAATCTAGGGTTTACAGGTACTTTGAAATAGTGTGTTATCATTGCCAAACAGAACCATAGGGGCTCTGTAGAGAAGTCAAATTTGCCTACCAGCATCTACCATTTATAATAAATGATATTTAAATATTTACTAATATATACTAATATTTATCAGTGTTGGTTCTTATGGACATTAACTCTGAACATAAATTTTTCAAACTCTGTTCTTATGTACGTGCATTTTAGTATTTCAAAGGGCTTTAACACCCTTTCTGTACTTCAGGTACTTCGGTACAGCTAGTCTTTTGCAACTGCCATTTTATGTTGCGCAAGTTTCACGAAGTCATTATGGCATCAAAAAGAATGACTATGCAACACTGCAGGTTTGTTCAAATAAGCACCCCACATACTTGCTCACAGCTTGCACAGTGATACAGGGAGGCACACGTGCCAGTGTCTTCACATCTGGCTCTTTATAGACTTTTTGCGGTCCCACTGAACGGGCATTCTGCAAGCGCCAGTTCCTTCGGGTAGAGCTGCTCACACAGGCTGCCAATCTCCACGCACATGACTCTGGATCTGCTAAAGATGGTATTTGAAAAGGACTGCTGCCAGCATTTACCAAGCAGCTCTACAAACTAACTGTTCTGTGTCAGCGCAATTTGAGTGTGTGGAGCAGTTTAAGAGGGCTGTGTTTTTATGAGCAAATACTCATTTGGTCACAATAAAAGTTGTGACGTCAATAAGGTGACTATTTCAAAAACAGGTTTACTTCTGAAAGATCAGTAGTGACAACACGGATTAATAGACTCAGAACTATGTCATGACATCAAATACTTTTTGCATCTACCAAGTTTTATTCTTCCAGGGACAGGGCTAAAAAAACCACATCAGCTGTTATTTCAAGGAGCAAGGGAAGTAAGCTTTTTGCTGTCTGGTAGATATCAGCCTCACATTAGTCAACTAAAAATTGTAAGTTCTTCAGTTTTAAAACTGCTTTGGTTTTAGAGGAAAGGATACGTTAGTATCAATTGCTGTAAATCAACAAGACTACCTTTCCTTGTTACCTTTTAAGTGCAGAAATACCTTAGCTTCCCCGTGACTGACAATCAGCTTCTAAAGAGACCTAAAGTCAAGGTAACATTTTTTTCATAAATTGTAATTGCAATTATTTTATATGGTGCTTTATATCACCACCTGAAAAAAAAGAATTGGTAAAACCTAGAAAGATCCATCTCATCACTGAAACAGAGAAACTATTGCCAGTTATTTGGAATGCCACAGATATTTCAGACTTGTATGGAGACCCTCAGCAGAGCCAGGAAGTGCCATTCACAAATAAAAGCCAATATGACATCATCACACACTTAATTGCTTGCCAGTGACAGGGTCAACTTTGTACAACCATTGAGTATCATACTGTTTGCATGCAAGTACTGATACTGCCACTACAGGACCCACAATCACTCAACGACAACTGACAGTTATCTTGAACACAAACTTATTACTAAACAATTTTAGTTCCTTATTTTTGAAAGATACTGGGTTTTATAATTATATCTGTTTTTTAAAAAGAACTGTTGTAAATTCCTTTGCTGGTCTGCAGGCAATACATGCCATTCTGCTTTCACGAGTGTTGTCCTTAAGCATCGAATGTTGGTGAAGTGACCTTTTGAGGAATTAAAAGTGATCTGCTTCAACTTACAGGCCTTTTGGTCAGAGAATCACAGTTCCGGATACTAGTCTGGTATTTTCTTCTGGCATGTTTCAACAGAGATAGCCTGTCCTAATTTTAGTCAGGGTATTAACTGAACCCTCCACAAACAGACCTTGAGATTAATGGCAAGGAGCAAACATTTCCTCTTCTTTTTCTTGGAAAGCAAGGACCTACTCACAGTTCTTACAAAAACCAAAATGAGGAGGAACTTTTGGAGTACCGCTTACAAAGTCTCTCTAGCTGCCATATGGCAATGGGATAACCACCACTGTAGTTACAGGCCTGCCACACAGCACAGCTGGTTGTATCTTCTGCTACCTTGTTTGTCCTTATTTTTCTATTCAGAATTCCCCATCCGATAAAAAGCAAGTCAGAAGAATTCAAGGTAAAAGCTTCCTATGACAGTAAGACAATACGAGGGCATACATCCACCTAACATGCTGGGTTTCATGCTTTTATCAGACAAAATTTTTATTGATTTTTGTCTCTAATTAGAGTAGAAAAAACCTCAAGCTTTTTGTTGAAGAGACTATCTTTTGGTGTTGCGTTCAAACTTTTAAACATATGCAGGGCGCTTGCACCTGACTTGGTGTTAGGCAGCCGATGCAAGGTTTGTTCAGTTGTCTGTTTAGCTTCAGTAGGACTGAGAACAAGGTCAGTTGTAACTCGTGGGGAATGAAAAAAGGTAGCCAAGAGGGTTCCCAAGGCAGATTGCCCTTTACCTCAATGCTTTTAAGACAATAAGAATTCAACAATCAGCCTGAAATAGCTGAACAAAGGAGTTTAAAAAACAAATGTTGAGGGTTAATGAGCAGATAAATAATGGGCAAATAAAATCCTATTTATTTAGATTGCTATGTTAATAGCACAAATTGCAAGCATGAAGACATAAAGGCCTGAATACCTGTTTCTGGTCTTAAAGGTATGTAGACAGTATGTCACAGAGAAAAAACATGCTCAATACACCGCCCCAATTTCACCTTCAGAAAGTGAATCACCTAATGACAATATACAGTGGCAGAACATTCAAACACAGCTTTGAGCCCTTTTATTGCATTCTTTTTTTCTTTGCTTTAGGGAATTGTATTAGTCTATTGATTTCTTGTGATAGCAAATTGTTCAGATACCATGTCATGCATTGCCTTCAACATTGTACCTCCTGAAGACAGTCTTAATCTACCATCATCTTTCCCTGTCAGGGGCAACCACTCTGCCTTCAATGAGTAATGCTGAAAAGCACTACATTACCACTAGCTATCACAAGGTAAATGAGATAAAATCCACAAAGTGAACTAGTATGCTGCAAAAAGAACAATCACCACTATCCCAAACACCCTAAGAAATTATGAAAGGTAGCCTTCAAAGGAATAAAAAAGTTTGGAGCTCAAGCAAATTATAGGAAAGAAGTTAATAAAGTTCTTAGAAAAGTCTGCCCTTGTGTTCACTCATACTCATTAAGTCGATGGAAAATAATGGTTAACAGACAGTTCAACATGTTAATATTCAGTTTCCTTCTTTTCTATGTTTGCTGATTCACACAAATTCTTCCCAGTTCAGCTTGTCTCAGAAAAGTAACAAAATCACAAGTTTCCTTGGGGGAAGAGAGGGAAAGGAAGAAACAGTTGCTGGAGTATTATAAGAAAGTATGCCAGGAAACAAAAAGCACATGCTGCAGACACACAACAGATTTCCAAGAAAAGTACAATTCTTGCACCTCTGTTGCTAGTGAACAGAGAGTTAATGTGGCACTTCAAGAGCTGAAGTCTTTGTGTGGCTTACAAGTTCACAATTTTCCATATGTGCAGGTATATTCTTGATATAAAAGGAATCTAAACTGTTCTCTCCTTGGGTCATATTTGGGGTAAGATTCAAGCTAGCAGGTTGGTATTATCTGGGCAATTACAATATTTGCTCAATGAAACCTTCAGAATTCTTGGAAAGTTTATTTTAGCTTTGGAAGCCTGATTTTAAAGACTAAATAAAGCATTGCTTTGGTTAATTTAATTCAAGAGAACAATATGCCAAGGGTCACCTTTTTGAAGGCCAACAGTAAGGAGCAGAAAAGCCATTCTAAACCTTTACTTAATCGCTAAGAACCAAGAGCAACTGGCAGCTGGATCAAAAGTCCTGACCAACTATTCTCATTCGTTCTTACCTTTTGCCTCCCTTTTCTGACAATCTGTAGGGAACAGCAGGCATTCAGAGCTTGAACTGTACATTTTGAAGAAAATCACAGACACTAGTTTTGAAGTCGTGAGAAACTTAAAAACTTACAGTCAAGAAAGTAAAACTTCATTTTCTGCGGTGGTGAATGCTGGGAACAAGCACAACAGATGGCAGAATCAGCTAGAGATGTAGCAAGAAATATGGGTGCACTTTAGAGCCTATTTTTATAGGCTTCATATTTCTCAGGCTTTATGGTTACACGGTTTCTATAGGATGCTGACGTGCAAGTAAGGATCAAGAGATCCCTCACTTTTTTAAAATCAGGTTTGATTGAGACCGAATGAACAGGAATCAAAACCTATCCAACACAGCTTTTTTATATGCCCCTGTCACCTGTCCTGCTTTCAGGGGCTGTTCCAGAGAAGAACAAGCACTTCCAAAGTAGATGCATTGGTAATTTCAACCCAGTGTCAACATCTTGAGCTTAGAAAACTCTGCTCTCCTCTGACCTGCACTGGGACCCAAGCACACTGACAAGGCAGAGGGAACCTCCTCCAATCACTAGTCTGCACTACAGTAATCAGTTGCACAAAGAGAAAGAAAACTTCATGAAAGTCTTATTGAGCATAACACCACAGAGCTGACTCAGAGCACAACTCTTCTGTGATGAATTAGTCACAAGAGCTGGCAAGTTCATTGTACTTTAATTGCTGTCACTGCAACAGTAGGGTTAATACCTGACATGACAGCTGACCTATCTTTGAAAGTCTACGATTATTCTCTCAGAACCAACAAAGAAAGGTGTTTTTGTTAGAATTACAGAGTTTCAGCATGTCTTCCTATCTGTCAGTTATCTTCTCAAACACAGGTGTACTAATCTGCACCGTTTATGATTTGGTTTGTTTCTTTTCTATATATCCTCTTTGCATTGTGTTAATGCAAAGAGTTGTAACTCAGGAATTTTGGCCATGAAGCTCAGCTCTGTAAAAAAAATAATAATTGTAAGAATCAACATTCAGTAAGGAAGATTTCTCAGGCTCCAGAACCAGTATGCAGCAATTGTAAACCTTTGAGTCAGTTTTGAACCAGGAACCTGCAACAACATTCCTCCAAACCCCCCCAACAGTAATACCACCACAGCTTTTATTTCAAACTGTATACTGAGCATTTGCCTTTTCAACCACAGACTTATTTTACACCTGTGTTAATGCAGAAACCTTTCCTCACCTTTAACGTGGCAGCCAAGCTGGCCATGTGTTCATTCAGAGTGCTCTCCGACTCCTTGTAAGTCAGGCAGGTGAACTGATATTCCTCTGGATCAAAGGCATCTGCTCCCTGCTGCTCCACGTCGTTAGCTACCCCATCATAATAATCCTCAATATCCCCAGGATCCTCATCCTCTTCCTCCTCCTCGCAATCAGGGTCATAATCCTCTTCATTGCTGTCAGAGCCCTGGCTGTTCATGTCCACGGACATCTTAATGCCCTGTTAAACTGCAGACCAGGAAAGCAATTGCAGCTTCTTTTTCTCCTCCAAACTTTTATCGTTCTTTTGATTTCATCTGAGCTCTGTCTCCTAAGGGGGGAAAAACATTTTTTTCTGTTGCCTAAGAAATTGTAAGAGAGGCCATGTCAACATCACAGAGGTGATCAAACAGCCAGGAACGGACCAACCCAACGGCCCAGCTAAAGAAGATTCTGCTGTGCAGGTCCCTGGTTTGGATTCAATGTGACTCTTGCACCTGCAAAGCCAAGGCTGCTCTCACAGGTGAGGTCTAAAACCTCAGAGACTGGCTTATTACATTGCACCCTAGCCCCCAGTATGGGCCCCACGACAAAGTTTTGACATTTGGAAAGTGGCTGCATAACCTTCACTATAGATCTTTTCAGAGATACAACTAAATTCATAACTTTAAGATTCTACCAACAGCCTGAAGTGCTGCAGAAAAGCATCATATTCATTGCATCAACAGGAAAAAATACAAACCCCTTAACTATGACCATTGTAGCTAGAAAGGCAACCTGTGATACCCTGTACAATTCCATACTGCTCCAGATCCACAGACATTAAATGGGACTTTGGAAAATAAGATAAGGAAACAGATCTCTCACATACACCCAATTCAACAGTCTTCGATACCATCTCAAAAGAACTGGTGAAATTAGTTAATCCCTTTAAATAGGTTCTACTGGATATAACGTGGCCTTACATCTGAGGTGGGAAATAAAACTCATTCTCTCATTTAGTTACCTTCTCAATATACACTTATTATCTTCTGAATGTAGAAATCTGTGCTCAAGTGTTGACAGCACAAGAATCAGGACAGTCAACTTTTCTTTTATATTCTCACTGGTACTGGAAATTTCACATATTTGACTTATCTGAACTAGAAACCTTCTGCTTGTGTAACTAAACCACAGGAATTAGAGTTCCAAGAGGTCCAGCAGTAGAGCACATACAAACCTTGAATTATGGTCATCTCATATTTAGTTATAAATTTCCATTTAACTGAATTACTTAGGTTCAAGAGAGAATATATTAAATACAAAAGGCTTAAAACAATGCTGCAACCAAATTTTACATACAAAATATATACATAAGACTAAAACTGTATTTTCCACAAGCAGCAGGAGGTATTGTGGTTTTCATACACGTTTGCATTTTGCATTACTATGTTGTTAGCTCTGTTACTCAAATATATTCCCACAGTATCACAATTTGTAGCTGCTGGGGAAACCATAAGCGAGCTTTGAGAATCTTTACTTTAGAGCACAGGAAATTTCAAACATAAATTTTAATTATTTTTCCTCAACACGTTTGTTTTCTGTTTCCAGTAACCTGACCAGGCAGCACAGAATAACCAGGAAGAGATGTAATGTACAATTAATTTGAGGGACTGCAGTCATTTCAGCAGATACAAATCTCCAGTGAGAGAGGATGAAGGCTAGCAGCTAATTATATTATCCCCGAATTCTGGTCTCCAACCCTTTCACTTGCCTCTTGATTCCTTAGCTATCCACAACATAAGTAGCACACAAATACCTTATAGCATGGCTTCCCATAGAACTTCAGAGGAGCAGAGGCACCGTCTCTTGGCACCATATTGGAAGGAGACAGGTGTGAAATTTGATTTGACACATGCAAAGCAAACATACATTGTCCCTCCCACTACCCTGCTTAGAGCTAATGATTCAGTTCTGGGCTTAATCTGTATCAACGCTGACCTCTTGCATGAAAGCAGTAATGGATCTCTACCTGTTAAACCTTATGTTAAAGGACTAACTTACTTGAGAATCCAAACCCACTGTGAGCATTCCTACACAGATATCAATAGCCCAGCATGCAACAGCTTTGTTCAGCCAACCTCTGAGCACCACAAAGCCTGAGCAAGTCTCACCAGTCAGGAAACGTCTCAAACTCACTCAGATCACCCCATATGCTAGAGACAGAAAAAAAATCCCAAAACACTAGGTCCATTTGTAATCTCAACACATAGCGTGTCCCATCCAAGCAATGAGATGTTTTCAGGTATCTAAGTAGAATAACAGGCCTACCTGCTACCTCAGCAGTTACACACCAGTCACTGGGGAAGAGTGCCACTAACACATTTATCTGAACAAACAGAAGAACTGTTTGCACGGGTAAATGGGATATATCAAGCAGAAAACAGTCTGCAGACTGCACGACTTGTGTGACTCCTGTCACAATGTTCTAGGAAAGAACTCACCTCCAGCATAAACGAATGTCATACGGACATGTGTGAAGAGAGGAAGGCTAAGGCACAAGCTCTGTGGACAAAGCAAAGCAGGGTGCTAGGAGAACAAGGAACAGAACTCACCTCACCTAACGCTCAGCCTAACACTGATCAAATCACAAGCTCTCTGAATACAAATTAAGACAAGACAGCTAATATTTGATAGCACTAGTTTTTAAGACAAAGACATTAAGCTCAAAAAAGAGGGTCAAAAAAGCAAAGAGCATTTAGATTAAATAATTACTGCAATCCCCCCAAATCAGTGTAAAAATTTAAACCATATTTAGATTGCTTCCCTACCTACCTTCATCCAAGATACTCCCTCATCTTCACTAACATGATTTAATACCCTCTCTTCCTCCAGCCTCCTTGCAGGAACTTGTAAACACACCCACCTCTACACCCCACTGCCTATCAGCTCCAACAGAGATGCCCACTTGCTGATTCCTGCTTTGCAACACAATTCTTCTTGGCAAGGTCTTTTGAAACAAAATGTCTTCAAATATGCCGCCATCGGTTTCTCTCTGACTTCACTACCATCAGACACAACACACTACGCGATCCCACCTCATATCTTGTCCCACTACATCATTCCTTTCTGTTTTTTTGCCCTCTGCATCCACCTCTGTGGGATTTTCCTAAGTCTTTTGGAGGACGCTCCTCTTCTTTTTCTGTTGATATTTCACAGCTATTTGTGATGGCTTTTTCTTCCTTCACCTCTTTATTGTTAATTCCCGAAGTGCAACTCCTCAAGTCTGCCCCTCCTGAACTACTTAGCCATGTAAACTTTAAATGGGCTAACACTCTCTTTCCTCTGGAACAATCTACAATCTCAACTCCACGCTGGCTATCAATGTTAATCACACCTTTGTCCACGTTACTCAAACCTTTAATTCATGGATCATCCCCAATTGCTTCTTCAGACATGCAGCTTTGCTGTTTCCTTCTCCATTGAGTTTTTAGACAGGATTTTTTCATCCCAAGAGTGAGAAACTAGAACATCCCCCATTCTTTTCACCACAGATGACTCTGCAGAGACCTCCTTGCAGCCCTATCACACATCCCCCGTGAACATGCATGCTCTCCTCCCACTTCCCAGGCTTTGTTCATACTATCACGACTGCCTCGTCCTTCCCAATTCATCTAACCCATTTCATTCCTGTCTTTTTTAATCTATCATCACTTTTAACAAGTTATTTTACACATACCTACACAAGCCTTCCTTCCATGGTATCTGGTCTTGAGAAGAAAGGGACCCAGACCATTTAAATTACCTCGGGTTCATTTCTTTTGTAACACGTGCCAGACTAAACCCTGTACTCGCCCGCACCGACAGAACACTGCGTACTTGTAGGAGGAAAGCCCAGGAAAACTGGGAGAGAAGGAAGCTGTGGAGGAAGAGCCGGAAGGGCAGCGGGGCGAGGAGGGAGCCCCAGCACAGCTCACTCGCAGCCTGTGCCCACCGCCGACCTGAGAGCTCACGGGCTGCGGCTTCTCCCCGGGGCAGCCCCAGCTCGGCCCCGGGGCGGAGCGGAGCGCTGCCGGGCGCTAAACCGAGCCGAAGCTACGGGCAAGCGGCACCGCGTCCCTCGCGTCGGGCTCGCCCCACCCCAGGCCCTGCCGCGCCGCCCGGGTCCCCGCCGCCTCCCGCTGAGGGACGCGGGCGCGGCAGGCGGCGGTGCTCACCGGGCGCCCCCGGCTCCCCCGCACCGCGGCGCAGGCCGCTCCACCGGGAGCCCACCAGGAGGCCCCCGCCGCCTCACGCCCGCCACAGCGCAGTCCAGCTCCCCGCACTTACCGGGCGCCGCGGAGCGCGGCCGGGCGGCGGGCAGGGGAGGCAGGGAGCGGCGCTCCGGGCTCCTCCTGCCGGGCCGCCACTGCCTGCACGCCGGAAGCACCGGCCTCCGCGGGACGTCACTTCCGCCGGGCGGGGCCGAGCCTCCGCTGGCCCGGACCACTGTGCTGGGCCGGGGGGTGTTACAACGGAACCACGGGGGAGGGTAGGGGGAGATGGGGCCGGCGGCAGTGTCCGCCCCAGGCTGCCGGCTCAGCGCCCTCAGGACCCGCCGGCAGCCCAGCGGCCCGGCCTCGGCCCGTGCCGGCCCTCAATGACAGCACCCGGAGCCGCAGCGGGGAAACAGCCAGCCACCGCCCCCGCACCGCCGCGGGCAGCGGCCGCCACTATCCCGGCCTGCCCCGCGCTCGCCTCCCCCCGTGTCCCGGCGTGCCGCGCGGCCCGGCACTGGGGTAAAGGTCGCGGGGCGGAGGGGGCGGCACTGGCTCGGCGGGGACGCAGCACCCTGGCCCCGTTCTTCACCTGCTGCCGCCATGGCGGAGCAGCCGCAGCCCATCAGCCCCGTGAAGAACTTCTTTGCCGGAGGCTTCGGAGGCGTCTGCCTGGTGTTCGTGGGGCACCCGCTGGACACCATTAAGGTGAGGTGGCCCCGCGGGGATGGGGGGGCGGCCGGGACCCGGGGCCGTGCGGCCCGAGGTAGGCGCGGGAGGACTACGCTTCCCAGCGAGCACTGCGCGGGGCTGGCGCGGCCTCCCGGCGGGCGCTGCGGAAGACTACGCGTCCCGGCGGGCACCGAGGGAGGGCGAGGCTTCCCGGCGTGCACCGCGGCGGGGTGGCACGGGGCGTCCCGGCGTGCACCGCGGGGCAGGCCGGCCGTGCGGTGGGGCGCCCCCTGCTGGTCTGGCGGCACTGCGGCCCGCTCGGCGGCCCGCCGGTTTGTAGCACAAACGGGAGGAGCGGCCGTGTGGCGGGCGCTGGGAGGAGCTGGGAGCCTGACTCAGGCCCGGGAGAGCCCGGGGGTGACCCTGGGACGGACGGACACCCCCGCACACACTCCACTTCCCCTAGGGTCCCTCCGATCCCCCTGTCATGTGAGGAAGCTGAGTAGTGACACGGGACCAGCTCTCTGGTGCTGAGGTGGGGTTCTTATCCTGGGGTCACCCCAGCAGTTAATTGAATGCATTAACTAGTAAATACATCAAAAATTCAATCCGTTTTCTTCCGCAAAGGGTGACAGTGATGTTTATCTCTCTACCAACATCATAAAGTCCAGTCACAAAACTCACTCCATAATTGTCATACAGAGGTTTTTCTCTGATTCAAAGTTTAGATGGCAATATGTAATAAAATAATGTTTTCCTATCCTGTTTTACTAGGTCAGACTGCAAACGCAGCCTAAGCCACAGCCCGGTCAGCCTCCACTCTATTCTGGGACCTTTGACTGCTTCAGAAAGACTCTCGTTGGAGAGGTACTGCGTTAGCATGTCATCTCCGATGCTGCCAAAAATATCAGTTGTTCCTGTACGTCCCAGGAATGGAATCATGGGGGAATGTTGCCCTGGAGACTATACAATTCTTGGGTTATCAGTTGAATTGATTATAATTAAAATTTTTAAGGATGTTACCAGACTTGGAGAATACTTAGCATCTGCGTGCTCCAGGTGCATGTGTCTTTGTTTTGTTAAGAAGTGCTTTTGGTTCAGAATAATGTGATATTAATATCTGAACTTAACGACTGGAGTGAATGTTGGCAGTTGTTTGCTGGCTTTGTTGTTGTAGCCAGTGGAATCTTGCTGTCTTTGGTATTTGGAGTTGACTCTGGAAATCCTAAAATAGACAATGACTTTTGTTGATATGGGTAGTGCTTTTACTTCTGTAAAGTGTATCTTTACAAAATATCTTTACATTGCATCTTTACATCTTCTATAATGTGTTATGCCATATACAAGAAGGCAGAGGAGCATTTATTGATTTTTTTTCTTCCTGCTTCTTTTTTTTTGAGAATAGAGGGTCAGTTATAACAGTTTTGTTCAGTCTTCTTCAGAATGTGGACGCTGGTTTTCACTTCTGAATTAGCCGTATCATGTGATTGAACTGTAGTCTGTTCTGTTTTTCGAAAGGCACACAGTCTTGGTTTAAAAGCCTGAAGTGACATAGAATCCAGTTTTCTGCTTCATGAGTTTTCCCAGCAGCTGTTTACCATTTGGAAACAATGGCTATAAAGCCCAACTTTTTGTTTACTAGTCTGAAGTCTAATTTCTGACCACTGGATCTTGTTAGGTAACTCTGTTAAATGAAAGATCTGCCTCATACCTGAAATCTACTTTCATTACGGTACTAACACATTGTTATATAACCAAAGTAAATCTTGCTTCCCTGGTCTCTCCCACAAAGTGCTGAAATGCTTTGCTAGCTCTGAATCCCTTGCAGTTTTTAACACCCATGCTGAAGCATGGACGTCAGAGCTGAACCATAATAATAGCCTTGTGATGTGAAGTTCAAAAGTAATGCTGCCTTTCTACTCCTACTCAATACTCATCAGCTTCTACAAGGAAAAGCATTAAATCTCTCTGCCAAGGCCTTTTGTTTCCTGCTGCTCATGGGAAGGTTGATCAGGAGTGTCTGATCTTTGTCAGCCAGATACAATTTCATTACAGAGTCAGTTGTGCCTGTAAGCACGCAGACACATATTGGGATACACAGATTATTGGGGGGGGGGGGCGTAGAGAAATGAGCAGGCAGACCAGCAAATCTTTAATTTCTGCGTCTGGCCTTTAACTGGAAAGGTAACACTTTTATTAGAAAAAGTTCTGTTCAAAGGCAAGATGAATGAAACAAATGCTGCTGCTGAGGTCTGCATTAGAATTTTTCCATGTGTGTAGTCTGATGAAGGGAAACATCAGGAACATAAAGTTGTACGGTGAAAAAGTTTTGAACTTAGGGAAGAAAATAAAAAATAATTTGCTCTTGAACTTGTTCCAAATTAAGTTTGTGTGAGGAGTGAAGTAGTTCAAGTCAGTCTCCCTGGCTCTTTATCTAAAGAGTGAATTTGGTTCAGCATTCTCAGGCTCAGTGTCAGGATTTTATACTGATATGTTTGATGACTTTTATTAATAAAGCACATGTGCATTTTTGTATGTACCTTTTGACATCTATCTGGACTATTATTCAGGTGGCTTTTAACTTCCTTATTCTTGAGATGTAAGTGCAGGATGCCCAGTATGGGAACAGAAGGGTATAAGTGGTGCTGTGTTTTCCAGGAAGGATAGCTTTCCTCTGCAACAGGCCCTGAGCCTCAGCTAAATGTGTATAATTGCAAATGAACCACAGACCCCATTATTCTTATGATTAATTTGACTGTCTCACTGATACTATCCGGTATTGTAGCCTTTTGCTTCTCAGTAAGTTGAAGTGTGTGCAAAGTCTATTGAAAACGAAGTAATTGTGCAATGTTTCCTGCAGGGAGTCCGAGGCTTATACAGAGGAATGGCAGCACCTATTATCGGAGTGACACCCATGTTTGCTGTGTGCTTCTTTGGATTTGGCTTGGGAAAAAGACTCCAACAGAGAAAACCTGATGACGTTTTGACGTGAGTTTCTGAGTTAATCGGACAGTTGGGAAAGGCACCCTAAGGCTCTTGCAGCCTGCTGTATTGTTGCACACTGAGTTGTGGTGTAAATTTGTCTCTTCTCCTAGGTTATAAATATAGTTCTAAAAAAATAAAACACTTGCGTTTTAATGTTTCTGGAAGCGTGGGACTGATAGCACAGGCTAAAAACGGAGAGTGTGTGGGCAGGTGCTATGCAATTCCCTTTCTACGCAAGAAAGAGCCATTAAGGAACAATTCTGTTTTGGATGAGTACGGTGTGAAATATATAATGATTGCCTGCCAACAGTCTCGCTATTAACAGAAACTATGGGAGAAATATGTTCATGGTCAAGCAGTCTTGACAACATTCACAGTCATGATTCTCTTTTCTCTGTTATTTGTGACTCTTGCTGTGTTCTTATGTTAGGATATAAGAGTAGCCATAGAAATGTTTTATTATTAATTTCTGAAAAGAGATGGTTGTGAGCAACCCTTCTCTCAGGTATGTCTAGCCTGAAAGAGAGATGGGAAGCTAAGAAAACTTTGTGTGGCTTTCTACAAGCTAACTTATGCATGAAGAAAGCCCCCTACCTGTAAAGTACTCCCATAACTTCTTTGCTGGGTTGTGATTTATAGCTCTATAGGAATGGAACTGTGGCTTAGTGACTTTTTATTTGATTATTTGTGCAATACTTAGGAACTGTGTCAGAAAACAGGAGTCCATTTGTGTTGAGCCAAGCATGGTGGGGTGGGGGTGTGTGGTTTTTGTTGGAGTCTTGCCTGCACAGGGGTCTTACCTGGGTGGTGTGAGTGCAGCTGGCTCTGCAGCACCAGTCATGGCTGTAAGATGGAGCGGGCTCCCCCTCTCGGGTTGCTCAGAGGGAGGCAGTGCTGAGATGCTGGGGCACTGCTAACTTACCCTGTGCTGCCGTGGCAATATCCTCAAGCAGACAAGGCTGCAGGGTGAGACCAGGGGAACAGTAGGGAGTGGGGAATACAAGGAAACGTATGGGCTGTGGGCTTATTTCCAGCAGCCTAGTCACCTTGGTGCCTTATGTTTTATACACATCATACCAAATCGAAGTTTTAAGGAGCAGGCTGGAGAAGGGCAGCGTAGGTTTTTGAGTCTTTATGTAGAACTCCTCTCAAGCAGAGCAGTGGGAAAGAAAGAACAAATACATGGTGGAACTGTCATTCTGCCCAGCTGTGCTGTACTGGGGGTGCAGACTTGACACAGTAAGATATACCGTGCTTGGGACATGAGGCTCAAAAATGAAGGTCAGACTCCTAGCACCATGGTTCTGTGCTAGAGGCAGGCAGGATGGCAGTGGTTCTCCATGCCAGTTTTGAAAGGAAGTTTTGAAAGGAAGGAGATGGAGAGAAACCTGGGACGCCTTTTCTGTCTTTGCTGGGGCTGAATAATCCCAAGGTGAGCTGGAAAACTCAAAGCTTACTTTGAGCAGGAGGCGCATGTAGAGTGGTGAGGGAAGTCTGAATGGTCTGGAAGATTTAGAGGGCGTTTAAGAGTAAAGAAAGGTGTGAGAATTGGAAAACCTGAATAGAATGCCATCTCCTGGGGAAGTGGGGAGAAGCAGGAGGCATGGAATTTAGTTGGATTGAGATGTTAGGTCACTTTACTAGGGAACGTAGCAGGAGGCTGGACATAAAGATAAGTTTGTGCTGGAGAAACTCAGCCTGCTTAAGGGATTTCTGTCATAGGGACTTTGCCACATGAAAGCACATGCAGATTGTGTGGGATGATGGCAGGATGGTAGGACAGACTTGATGATGGCAGAGGCTGAGCAAGTGAAGGACTGAGAGGTTGCACAAAGGAGGCTCCTGGCTGCACAAGCAGGAATACACATGGGAGCTGTGGCCCCTGAGAAAAGTGTGGGAGGCTGGAGGAGAGGGTGAGACTGTTGGGAATAAAAAAGAACGGGAAATGCTGTAGAAAAAAAATGCAAGTACAAGGAATACAAGCAAATACAATGGATGTGAAGAGCTGAGTTATGGTTGCTGTGGGAACCAGTGCGCTTTGAATCCTAGAGATCTTAAATGTTTAGCTCTAATTATGCATTGATGAGGCACTTCTGCACTGGTCAAAAGCAGTTCATGCATTTCTAGTTCCACTGCCAACCTTGTGTAGAACAGCACAATCTGGTGATACAGGGATCTTTCTGCCCTTTGTTTCCTATGTACTATGTTGTGTTAGGGTCTCTTCTGTTTCCTCGGGGCAGATATCCTCAGCTGTTTGCTGCTGGCATGTTGTCGGGTGTGTTCACAACTGTAATCATGGCTCCAGGAGAGAGAATCAAGTGCCTTTTACAGGTAAGGCGTTGGGTGGTGGTGATGGGAATTTAATCTTAGGGGCCTTGTCTTTCCATACCAGGAGCTTCTTTGGTTAGTGTATTTCCTCTGTTCTGTTTTTTGACAGGACTGAGGCAACTGTCATTTAATGCAACTGTGTCACGAAGAAGCATTATACAAACTCACCATGACAGTATAAGTACATACAGCATTCGCTGCTCTTTTCATTTTAGAGAGCGCAAGCCTTAGACTATCTGGCATTACATGAGGCATTGGTGGATGCTTAAGTCCACTGCAAAGTATGAAAAAGTCCAGTTTTTCAGAATGATTTTCCCCCCCCCCCCAAAAAAAAGTGCAAAACTACTAGATCATAAGACTCTTTCTAGTGTAAAGTTTTTGTTACCTTGACAGGTTCCCAATACGTAACTAAGGATTACATTTAAAAATACATTAAATAGCTTTCTAATGTTTAGGTGGCTGTTATCTCTACACCTCCTCCAGGGTTTTTAAAGTATTGTTGGAAAACATGAACCTGAACAAACAAAAATACTGTCTTCAGCAAAGATGGGAAGCTTTGCTTATTTCAGGCTATGTTGAACTCCGTTATTATGGTGGTGGGTGGTCACATGTTTGTCCTGACAGACATGATATCATGGAAGCTTTTATACAGATGCAAATTGTTTGAATTTTGCTAAACTATTTGAAGGCTACTTTTTGTCAATGCACATGTAGAATTACCTAACTGACTTCAGTTGTTTCAAATTTGCACTGTGGAAAAATAAGGGAGAATCTAGCCTCTGCATGGAACAGTAAACATATCCTCAGCTTGAACATGAGAGAGCTGCTTGAGGAAGTGACACGGGTTTCCTATGCAGGAGCGTCTGAGGAATGAGTATGTGCTCCTTCCTCTTTGGAAACATGCACGTGGCTTTCTAACTGTTAGCTGAAAGATTGTTCACCAGCCAGAAACCTTCGCTAGTCAGAAACTATCACTTTAATCCTTCAGATCCAGGCAGCTACAGGTGAAACGAAATACAGTGGCTCTTTGGACTGTGCAAAACAGCTGTACCGCGAGGCTGGAATTCGTGGCGTGTACAAGGGGACAGTGCTAACCCTCATGAGAGGTGAGTGATGGAGATGTTCTGATGCTGCTTCTGTGTGGGGTACTTTAAGATAAGAAGCCTGACATAGTATCACAGGTCTCACTGCCCCTTTAGCCAATTGGAGATGCTGTGTCACACTTTTTTTGCAGTCTGCAGAGCTACTGCAGTGCCTCAAAGGGACTGAGAGATAAACATGAGATCTCAGTGACTGAGGAAGAGATTAGATGACAAAGATCAGAGGGATATAGGAAGTAATTAAGATCTGAAAAGCCAAGAGGAATGAGAGACTTCAGGAGAGAAGCAGAGAGAGCAAAGAGAAAAGAAAAATACGGAAGTGGGCTTTTTTTAATGTTTTTTTTTTCCCTTGGGAAAAGGATTATGAGACTGTTGCTGTATAATGCTGACTGCTTTAAAAGATATGATTGCAGCAGTTCTGATTTCTACCTGCTTGAATGTGGGTTATTTTGGACTGGGATGCCATGACCGCTCTCACAACACCACCACCAAAGTAGTTGTGCCAGACACAGAATCCTGTACGTGTTTTGCTACTTTCTCCTTTGAAAAGCATTAGATTGTTCCCTGTACTGGGGCATCTTTTTTCCAAGGCTAAGCTGAAATTTCTGTATTTTGATATCTCCATTGAGGAATTTGTTCTATCCTCTGCTTCTCATACAAGTGTAGCAGCTAGCAATATAACTCTGGCAGTGTCCCTGGCCAGAGGCTGGTTCTCCAGTTCAGGCATAAGCTAAGAATGGGCTGTGGGAGTACCTTAAAAAAAACCAAACCAAACCCATCAACTGCAAAAAAAAAAAATAATTCCAAAAATACAGTCATTAGAACAAATAGTGTGCAAAACTTTTGCAGTTCCTGAACTGCTCTGATCTGTTATGAAGTAATTAAGAAAGCGTAGAGCTGTCTCATTGTTAGCTTAATGGCTAGCAGGCAGGTTATAGTCTGATTTGAAAGGCTGCTGACAGATGTGCTTAAGAAAAGATATTTTCCCAGTTCTTGCCTTTAGCACCTGCTCTCCTTGGGAAAGTTCAGGCTCCTCTGTCTAAAGTAACAGCAGATTTTATTTTGTTTGTAGAGGATGTTCAGAAAAGGAATCTGGATGTACTTAGTGGTGTTGCTGAGCTGGCATGGGGCTGCTGTGCCTCTAGGCTTCGTTTCATTTCCCACTACTCACAGTCTTTGTTGTTTACCCACTAGATGTCCCAGCCAGTGGAATGTACTTCATGACGTATGAATGGCTGAAGAACATTCTGACCCCTGAGGGAAAGAGGTTAGTGAAATCTCACAGTCATCACTTTCTGGACTTCCCAGATGCTGCCGATTAATCTCCCCAGTTACGAAGAGTTTTAGAGCAGTACCATCGAAACAAACTTAAAATAAAAGGCTGCTCATCTTGTGAATTGAGCTGTTTTGGTCTGGTGTTTACTGGCAAATAAAATAGTATTCTGAGTTTCTCTCAGATTCTAGCCTTGGACCTTACTAGCCAAGTAAGGAATACTTGAAATAAGTCTCTCACTTTCACCCCATGTATGGTCAGAGAGCTGGCGGGTTTTGCTGTTGGGGGTTTTTTTGTTGGCTTTTTGTTTGGTTTTTGTTTTTGTTTTTCCCCACCCCCCCCCACCCCCGAGTATCTGCATGTGTGCTGTTGAATGAAAAGATTTGAACCTTTAGGGTGAAGTTAGTACGTTTTAGCCACAGGGCTCTGATTCTTGGAAATCTTTCTCAGATACTGCACTCTGTGTCTGCAGCATTGTGTTGCTTCCTGGCTGTCAGCCAGGCTGCCTCTTTGATTGTCACCTTTGTCAAAACAGATGAGTTTTTACCCTTTTTTTTTTTTTTCCCCCCCCCCCTTCCTTCTCTCTCCCACCCCACCCCAATTCTGCCACAGTGTGAGTGACCTCAGTGTGCCTAGGATTCTCTTTGCTGGGGGCCTGGCTGGGATCTTCAACTGGGCAGTTGCCATTCCACCAGATGTGCTGAAATCCCGTTTCCAGACTGGTGAGTTGCATCCCAGCTCGTCACAGCCACACTCAGTGCAGTGCTCCTGGGAATGGCTGGGCAGCGATGGAAGATGCCGTCTGACCATGGCATCTGGGAGGTAGCACATCTTGAGCTCTGCTTGCCACCAGGACATGAGAACCCCAAGTGTGTTCCTAGCATTTCTAGTTGGTTTCCTTGCAAGTTTGTGGCCAATCAGGTTGCACTTCTCTGTTCCTGCCTCCCTGCTAATAGAGCGATCCTGATTTGAGATGCTTGTTTTAAAACTGAAGTGTAGAAGTCATAATAATAGAACTGCTTGTTGTGGCTGATTTATGACAAATGTCATTCTTTGAGAGGTTTTGTTATTTCACTTCAGACGCAGTTGTATTAATTGTAGCCTGTGCTATCTGAAATTTATAGTAACTGGGTGTGCCCTGCTGAGAGCATTGTTTTTAGACCAGCACCTCTGCTCTTAAGTATCTGTGGACTAATTATAGTGAGGATGGCCCCAAGCCTTGCACTTCAGCAAAGTTTAACAGGTTTTTTATTGCTTTATCTAAGAGTCCTAGTCAATGAATATTTTTGTTAAGGCTTTCTGTAGTCTGTCTGTGGACTCAGCTTTCCACTGGACAGTAACCTTTTTTCTTGAGTCACAAATCCTGATAATCTAGTGCAGGAAACTTTTTTTTTTTTTTTTTTTTTTTTTCCCCTTCTTCTCTGAATAAAGGCTGCTGTGGTTGTTTGATATTATACCAGCGGCTGAGTGTGAAATACATTACAGCTTTGCATCCTTGTTCCACTAAGCCAATCCCCAATACTGCTGTGTAGGTCATGTGGGTTAATGGTGGTTCTGTTTAACTGGGTTGGTTTGTGGAGTACTTCCCAGAGACGTGTCAGGAGAAGGAAGAACTCACTCTTTGAATAGAGTAACTTTTTAAAACACCTCAGCAAGTCTGTGTAACATCAGCAAATGAAAAGCACAGGCTGTTTCAATGAAGTCTATTGCTGCCCTTGGCTGGGGCATATGATAGGATCATTATCTGTTTTTTTATTACAAACCAGCTACATCAATTTTACGACCTTCCTATCTCCTGATTGCAGCTCTTGTGAGAGCTGTCATCAGCAGTGCAAGTAACAGCTCAGACTTCCAACCCTGACAAAAGTTATTCTCCTTTCTTTCCTGCCCCCCAGTGAGTCGATGATGTAAATTCTTCGTGGTGATGGTGAGCACCTACCTTCTGTTTACTGAGTGTTTAGTAAGGTGTCCTTTTTGTTTGCTTGCTTTTTGCTGAAATAGGTAATTTTCCCAAGCAGATGTTGTCACAACAAACAATGCTTGGGTTCTGGTGTCACCTAGATGGTATAGCAATATGAACCTGTTGAAAATCCTGGGCTGTTACATATGCCATATCCTTCAGCACTTGTGACTGCTACATGTCTTAGTGTGTTGTATTCCTTTCAGCTCCTCCAGGAAAATACCCGAATGGCTTTAGAGATGTGCTGAGAGAACTTATCAGAGAAGAAGGAGTTGCATCTCTGTATAAGGGCTTCACAGCTGTAATGATCAGGGCGTTTCCCGCTAACGCGGTAAGTAAATTGTGATTCCAGATGGGTTTTCGGGACTTGGCCACTCACAGTGAATGTTTGCAGTCTGTAGAGGAGATGACCAGCTGCTTACTGTTGTACCATTTCAGTGAGAGATTCTTATCACTGCAGATACATTATTTTTTTTTTAATAGCTGTTGGTGTCCAGATTCTAAAAATGTACCTTAATCTAGGAGGAACACCAACTAAACCTTCCTTCAATGCTCTGCATTTTGCATAAAAGCCCTTTGTTGACTTTCTCTGATAGTCTTTCTCTACTGATTGTACATCCACCAGTAGAAGACAGAAAGTGGGGGGTAAGTTTGGACTAGCTTCCCTTTCACTAAATAGTGAGCCTAACGGAGTAGTTCTGCCTTTGTGTGGAGGGATACAGTAGAATTCTTGCCTCTGCTCTAAGACTTTTTTTTTGTGTGTGTGTGTGTTCTCTTCCTCTTTCCACATCAGCCATGTCAGGTGTTTACAGTGCTGCATTTCAAAAACTTTGTTTGGAATAGGTTTTTGGAATCCTTATTTGTTCTGTATGTTCTCTTTTCCAGGCATGTTTTCTTGGGTTTGAAGTTGCTATGAAGTTTCTTAACTGGATTGCACCAGGTCTATGAAGACTAGGAAGTCTAGAAATTAGAGAGGAGAAGGAAGAGGGTGCAAGTCTGCCTCAAAGGAATAAATGAATGATCACTTGACGTTTCAGGAATGATTGCTTGCCTAATACCTTTTTGCCTTCCTCACATTCTTTAGGTGGTGCTATGTGCCATTCAGAAATGTAAGCTGTAGCTCTGAAACAGAGTTGATGAGCTCTTAGAGGTGATACACCTGTCTTCTGAGCCAATGGACCACAGCAGTAATGCTGCTAACTGACAGCTGTTGCTATTACACACACTACCTTAAGTACTTCCTCATGGAAGAAGGAGACACTTCTTAAAATGTAGTTCTTTATTTACTGAAGAAACATGTAGCTATTCATGCTGAAAAACTTCCTTAAAATAATTGTTTGGCTGTGTGCGCTTTACTCTCAGGGCATAAGTTAGCAGCTGCACATACTAGTATCTACAAGCAATGTCAGATAACGTTCTCATCTCTGAGTTTTTTAGTTGTGGGTGTTTCTATGTTGACAGCGGTTTTAATCTTATATGCATGTAATGCAGCAAACGCAGAACTAAGCAGGGGAGGCCAGAGCTACGCTTCAGTGAGTTGAGGAGTATTACAGATACCGCGCTGGATCTTGCACGCTGATCTTTCCTGTGGAGCTAGGAGGGAAAATTAATTATGCTTAAGATTTGTACTAAACTTTACTGAGGCAGCCAGTGGGGAAATGTGTTTGATCAACCTGAACTTTTCTCTGAAATCCCTTTCTGTCCCACTGAAGATATCCCAAATGTGATTTCAAAAAAAGAACGGCATGGTTCGTCACAACCCACGATATACTTAATTGATCAGCTGCTGTGTCCTGGGATTCAATCCCTGACATGGACCTGAGAAAAATTAAGAGCACTTCCAAGAACTCGGTTTCTCTGACACAAAGGGGATACATGAAGGCGGCACTGGCTCTGCAGTCTTGTCTAACTTAATTCTTGCTCTTGTCCCTTGGCTTTCTCTTAATATTATTCAACATAATCACATTTTAATTTGAGAAATTACTAATGCTAAGAAGCAAGAAGCAGCTGTAATTTCTTCTGGTTTTGATGCAGTGTTATTGGAACTCAATAAAGCTAGCTGCTGCTTGGCTAGAACGTGTGCTTCAGTTCATTTACGTTTTGCATGGTTAGTTTTACAATTCTTGATTTTGAGGTGTGATTGGGAAATAAGTTGTGCCATGCTGTCTAATTGTTAACCCATTGCCTTTTAGCTTTTGGATTTCTGTCATGAGATGTGGAAATGAATGTTCTGCACTTGATGTGTGTCGTACAAGCTGTTAGGCATTGTAGTTGCAGACACAGCTTCTTAAGTATGAAGCCAGACACTAACGCATCTTGCTTGTGGAAGGTATTTTATGTTTTCCAGGGGGAGGCCCGGACACAGATATAGGAGAGCTTAGGGAAAGCATCTGTCCTGATGGCCCACAGGAAAGGAGGCTGAGCGTTTGTCTGGCACGGTCTGTTGGCCTCTACCATAAGGACACAGTTCACCTTGGCTTTCCGCAGGCACGGTCAGCCCTGACAACTTTCCACCCAGTGCTGCTGCAGGAACCTGGAATCCCACTTTTCTTCCCAATTCTTTGGAAAGACCAGAAGAGAACCTGCCTTCCCTGGAGTCCACCTCTTGTGTTTTATGGTGTGTGGGTGTGAAACCAATGGGGTAGCTGCTGGTGTGGAAAAAATCTCAGTCACTTGGAGCTGCCCCCATGTTCTCACTGCTGCTGTACCCACCACAGACCTTCCCCATTCCTTACTGGTTAGCAACCTGCTGCTGCTCCTGCCTTTCAAAGTCACTGCTACTATGGATGAATGAAATACTTTTGAACACTGAGTTAATACTGGTTCAGAGAAGTGGTGATTAAAGGACATTAACCTCTCAAGTGGTTTTAAACACAATTCTAGGTTTACTGGGGCTAAACCCAAGGTAGTTTCAAGAGGACCAAGCCTGCTTTCGTGGCTGTGTGCTGCCTAGCCACCAATGCTGTCCTGTACTGCTTTGGTTCCCCAGCCGCTCTGGGCACCCTTCTGACTTCTGTGCTGGGGGTGTGATGCCTAGAAGCAACTTTCAGCTTTAAGAAGTGTTACAAAGCTGGGTTTTTTCCCTTCTGTTTTACTTACGTGTTCCAGAAATACTGAGGCTTCTTGGGAGGGACAGATGTCCATGTTCCTTCTCAAAATTCCTGACGCTGATGCTTAATGCTGCCTATTCCAGCTGCCCTGTCAGATCTGTCCTGTTGAGCTGCTAATCTCACAGGGAGCTAGGAGCAACTGAAGCGTAATCCTGGCTGAGCGCTGTTCTGGCTCGGTTCATGATGCAGCTGCCCAGCAGATGGCTGCCTGGGGCTGTCAGCAGGATGGACGAACCTGCAGGTCCAAAGGCAAGGTCAGCGGCAAGGAAGCCAGCACAGCAGCTGCCACGGGCAGGCCGCTGCCTCCGCTTGTGGCAGCTGCAACTTTCCGATCTGGGCTGCAAAAGCTCTGCAGCTCTGTCAGGGCAGACAGGCAGCTGGAAGGCAGGAGCCTTTTTCCCCCATCCGTCCTGCTGCGGAAGGCTGTGGCCCTCCCAGGCTCGGTGACGAGCTGCGTGCTGCAGTTAGTGCTCCTTCCCAGCCCAGTCCTATCAGTCTGGAGCACTGCAGACTATGGAAAACATACTTGGAAACTGAATCAGGGACTAGTAACGCCCTCGATTCAGTTGCTGGGATTAAGAGCACAGCTCCTCCATTTGGGCCCGAGGAGCCTTCTCCCAGTCTGGGTGCTGGCCTCTACCTCAGTGCTCCAGCACTTGCCTTGGCTGTGCTGTCACCGGCTCGGCTCTGTGGCCTTAGGCAATACTTGCTCTGAAAGACTGAAATATTCCCTACGCTCTCCAATACTTCAGTTGTTAACTAGTTATTTTAAACTATCTTCCTTCTGCCAAATTATCCCTCTTAATACTTTTTTTTTTAAAAGCATTTCAGATCCTTTCTCCAGTTTCAATTGTCCTAATTATATTCTCCCCAGTCTGAAGGTTTTGCAGAGCTTTGTATTTTGCATGTTAAAATTCTGGCTGTTTAACACGCTTGACTTCATTTGGTGCTTTTGGATAACTAAAATATGGAAGAAGGCAATCGGGAATGAGGGGCTGCTTGCTGACAGCAGTGGTGGGAGGAGAGAAGCTTTGGGGAGGCTGATCAGACACATCTGCTTGTTTGTTCAAAAACTGAAACCCAGGCACCCTGGAAATGATTAAAAAGCTGCTCATGTCTCTCAAGATTCTGCCATACAAAAATTGCCAAATCCTTGCCCTGATGTGTGCAGCCTCAGAATGAGAGAGGGATTTTAACACAGGTATGGTTTCCTGCATGCTGAGGACTCTCTTGCTTTCAGAAGCCCAGATTTGCATTCAAATGTTATTTTCTGATTGTCCGGCTTCTTGTGGGAATTCAGGTAGTGCATATGCAGACTAATGGCACACAGCAGCTGCTGGTAAACCATGTCTCTGTACAAGCAAAGGATACTGATGACACTTGTCTTTATGCTCCTTGTGTTGATAGTGTATCGTTTTGCTATATCAAAATCAATATAGTTTTCCACAAGATTCTTGTGCTGTACATCTTTCTGGCCCGTTCTGCTTTGATGTAAGTGATTTTTCCCGTGGTGATTCAAGATGCCTGGAAGTATTCCAGAAGTAATCCATGGTACATAAATCTTATGTGCTTGCATTTCAAATCTTCCGTGCCTGCGTTTCTCTGGCCATTGTGTGCAAGTGGCTTTTGTGTACACTCAGCATTGCTATATTGACAGAAAAGTCCTTGGAATACCCCTGACAAGTCACTCTTGATAAATTTGACTAATGAAAGGAAACTGCCTGTGGGAGGATTACTACAGACTCTCCCGTTTGCAAAGGATGTGGCACAGTAGATCTTACAAATGGTAAGTAATGTGAAAAGGGTGCATTTACTCATATTTCTCGCAGTACAAGACATACAGTGTGTCCAGTGAAGATATCAAGCAATATTTAAAATAAAAATACTTCTATATTGTGTACAATTAAGCTATACAGGTTGTTGCCACAGAATGCAAAGTGCTTTACAAAAATCGTGGAAGAACAGTTCATTGAGAACTACTGAAAACTGATACAGCTACAAAGTCTTGCACAAGAAGTTCCAGAATTGCATGTTGATAGCAACCAGGCGAGTGTGCTAGGGAAGTCACACCGAGTGTAGTATTTCTTGTGTTCTTTCCGTAAGCATCTGCTGCTGGCCGCTCTCAGGCGGAAGAATAGGCAGACCTCTGATCTGATCTTTGATACAGATACGCCAGTTTGGCTGTATTTTTTTCTTATGATATGATGGGCAAAACCCTGACTAATTCTACGAGGTCTGCACACAGGGGGACAGGTTGGCCATGCACCTTCTTACCTTCTCAGTAACTGTGTACACTAGGACACAGCACCAGTTACAGCTTTGCGCATGCCCGATTGGCCCCCAATGGTTCGATTTTCCATTTTTACATTGTTCTCACTATCTGCTGCCTCTTGGGTAAGAGGACTCCTACACCAATACCCTGATTGTGCAGGTGAGGGACCAGCCTTTTGCACAGCCTAAGAAAAGTGGCTTTCACCACCATACAGTTCACAGAGGAGCGGAGGTTGGAAGGCAGTTCTGGAGATGGTCCAGTTCAGCTGCCCTGCTCAAAGTAGGGTCCACTTCTCCAGGCTGCCCAGGACTCTGTCCAGGTGGGTTTTTAATATCTCCAAGGGCAGAAGCTCCAGAGTCTCTCTGGGCAACCTGCTCCAGTGTGCAATCATCTTCATGGCAAAACAAGTTCTCTCTTTTGTTTAAGTGGAATTTCCTGTATTTCAATTTGTATCCTGTCACTGGACCCCACTGAGAAGAGTCTGGCTCCATCTCCTTCTAAACTCCCTCCCATCAGATATCCATACACATTTGTAAGATCCTCCAGGAGCCTTCTCCAGGACGAACAGTTCCAGCTCTCTTGGCCTCCTCGTATTGCAGATGCTTCAGTCCCTTCATCAACCTTGTGGTGCTTCACTGGACTACTCCAGCATGTTGATGTCTCTCTTGTATGGGGGAGCCCAGAACTGGACCCAGCACTCCTGGTGCAGCCTCACCAGAGCTGAGCGGGGGGAAGGATCATCTCCCTTGGCCTGCTAGCAACACTCCCTCCAAAGCAGCCCAGCAGGCTGGTAGCCGCCTTTGCCACAAGGTTATGGCCCATGCTACACCTTTTTTCCACCAGAACTCTCATGGCCATTGCTGCAAAGCTGCTTCCCAGCTGGTCGCCCTTCCAGCATGCGCTGGTGCATTGGGTTGGTGCTCCCCAGGAGCAGGATTTTGTCCTTCGCTTTGACAAATGTGATTCCTGTTGGTCTAGCTCTCCAGCCTGTTGAGGGCTCTTGGAACGGTGGCACAGCCCTCTGGTGTACCAGCCACTCCTCCTGGCTTGGTATCATCTGAAAACTTGCGAGGGAGTGCTCCGTCTCATCCTCCAGGGCGTTAATGAAGATGTTACACAGTCGTGGCTCCACATGGCCCTGGGGCACACCACCAGTGACTGGCCTCATCACTAGTCACCTGGGCTTCATGTGGCTGATCCCAACCCTTGCAGCTCAGCCACCTTTTGGTCCACTGACCTAACCTGTGCTCCATCAGCTAGCCCGGGGCACGGCACGGGAGGCGGCACTGAAAGCCTTGGTGAAGCCAAGATAAACCAGTTCCACTGCCTGCCCTCACCCGCTGAGCCTGTCCTCTCACCACTGAAGACTTTCCTGCTGGGCTCTAGGGGCCTGGGACTGCTGAGGCAACTGTAAAAGAAATACCTCAGGAAATGGAGGCTGGCATTTTGGAGCTGTCCTCGAGCAAGTGATCTTTCACTGTGGCCAGAGCCGTCCCCTCTGGTGGCTCGCAGACCCTGGGGCAGGAGCACAGCTCACGTGTGCGGTGTGGGACTGTTCTCCTCATGACATCTCGCCTCCGACCATGACGCATGACCACGCTGCTGGCTTCTACAGGCCGTGGGCAGAAATGCCTGCTGAGTCAGTGGCATGAAGCCACGTACGCTGTGGCTCCGTGCTGGTGCCATGGGGTGTGCTCCGCACTGAAGAGCTTCAGTCGCGCTGCTCAGCTGTCCCCGTTTGAAAACAGGCCCAGCCGCCCTGGCAGCTGTCTGCAGGGACTTTTGCTCCTGACCCAGAGGATGGCAGAGAGATGCCTGCCTTGTAGCCAGGGGCTTTCCAGGGGGGAGGGCTGTGGGGATTGCTGGGATTCCTGCCTCCTCCCTGCTCCCCGGGATGCGTTTTGGGGGCTCCCACCATGGGTGGCTGTGCTCATTCATAATGGTGGGCTCATCGCCTGCCTGGCAGCCGCGGCCATGGACATGGCTTTGTCTTGTTTTACACCCCACTTTGCCTTTCTGCCTGGCAGACCCTGCCCCGAGAAAGTCACCCAGCGAAGGAGAGGGAACAGGCTGCCTGATGCTGGATGCTTGAAATGGAAAACTGTTTCTGGTTTAGGGAGATTTGTGTACAAAACTGAGGACATTTTCCATTACCTCAATGTGTTAGAATAGTTCTGCAAGTTTATCTCAAACCTGGTAAAAATGTAAACCCTAACTAGAGATTGGACAGGATTTTTACTAACATAGGTCTCTGATTTCACACACTTTAGTTAAAGCTCAGATGGTTCAGTTTAGGCAGTTTGCAATGCACAAGTTCTCCCCAGGCTTACTAGAAGCCTGGCTGTAAAGATCAGTATCAAAGTCACAGCGTCAGCCTATAGATAAGCTTCGCTTCCCTTTGCTGGTGACAGTTTGAATGTAGATTTGCTGAAGTACACAGCGCTGTTGCTAACCCTCGGCACTGCCAAGTGGAAGCCTGTGATGTTTATCCGTTCAACGAGCCGACTTCCCTTCTCCACTGGAGACCTGACCCCTCTAGCAGCGCGGCTGCTGCTCTGAGTCTGAGAGAAGTTGCACACGAGCTCTGGATACCAAAGTCAATTTTGAGCTGCCTGGTTATGGATTCCCCAAGGCTGAAAGCATATCCCAGCAGCAACATTTCTTCTTGGTACTATTTCCTAATACTGTTTCCTAATAGTTATTTATTGCTGGCAGCTGCTCGCTCCTTCCTCTCTCTGCTCATACTGTCAAAAAATTCTAAACCAGCAATTTAGCCTTAAATATTTCTCCTGGTAGACCAAAGGCAAGGAGATTAAATCTCTGGCCCTTCCCATCTTTAATCCCTATGCAGATTTCAGCAGAAGCAGCTAAAATGCTGAAAAGGTGTAAAATTACAGTGAGTTCTGCTGGGGCTAAACCCACGTGATTCAGAAAAGCTCCTGACTGCCTGCATAGACAAATCCTAAAAAAATACTTCCCTCTGAAACATAACCTCCCGCTCATCACTCACCCCTCCCTCCCCGCTCACCGTTGACTCCCTATCAATCACTGCCAGGCAATTATCTGCTTCGTTCCCTGCCTCCTGGCCAGAGCCAAAGTTCAGGAGCTGGCAGCCGATGGCAGGAGATCACTCGGCAGAGGGAACTGGCTGTTCCAGCCCCACCACCCATTTCCCAGCAGCGGCAGGCGTGCTTAGCTGCAAGGCACGGCGAGCTTCTGCAGGGTGGTTGACCCCTGGCTGTAGGAGCAGAGACTCTCCTGGAAAGGAGCCAGGCAGGAGGTCGGAGCAGGGTGTCCTGCTTGGCCAGCGCCCCGGGAAATGGGCTGGCATGATGGGAAGGTGTGTGGACAGAGAGCCCTGGGTGGCCCTCCTGGTCTCTGCCCTTGCCCACTGCCCCAGCAGCTCTGGGGGGCAGCTGGGCTGTCCCAGAGCCCCCCCGCCTCCATTCAGCCAAAGCTGCACTGGAACAGAAATTTCAGTTTCTCCTGGTCTGGGAGGTGCCTGGAAGAGGTTCTGCTTCTGCTGGGGCATCATGGATGAGGCATGGTGACATGGCGCTGTGCAAAATCCCTGTCTCTCCTGAGATGAGCAATGCCTTGTGATAGGGTTGAGTTCTCTCATGTGCTGCTGATGAACTGTTGGGATTTTCCCCATTTTCGTTCCTGTGGGTCCAGCTAAGGGGACGAAGCACCCTTCTGTCCCACATACCATGTGCCCCAATGGCACGGATCACTCCTGGCGTTTCCCTCACTAACGCTCACAAACCAAAGCGTGCAGCTGTCCCGCTGGCCAGCACGGACACGTTAGACATGCCAGAGCTATTGGTGGTACGGGAGCACAGCGCTTGCTGGCAATGGATCTGTGCCGCCCTCTGCCCCTGCCCCCTCCCACGGCACCACTCCGGGCGCAGCGCGGGTCTGCAGGGAAATGTCCCAGTGGGAAATGGATTGCAAAGCACACTCCTCCACCCTGCTCCCTCAAACAGCAACTGGAATTTATTACAGCTAAGATTACTCTTTCTGGAAAAGATAAAAGCACACTGTGTCCCTAAGAACTACCCTACATGGAACAAGGTGCTCTCAGCCCAAAGCTCTGCGACCAGCGAGGAGAAGAGTAGGTGCACAAAGCGAAGAAGAAGGGTGCGCAAAGCACCCAGCTGTGCACCCCAGGGTGCCGCCTCCAGCTCTGCCACTCACAGCCACACACTGGAATTTACTGGGCTGGGGACTGTACCTGCACCTAGAGCTCTAGATTGGGGTTTCCATACAATCACCTTTCGGACACCTTCCGAGGTCTGGCCTCTGCAATAGCTGATGGCAGCATCTAGTTACGTGCTGCTTTGGTTTAGATCGGCTGAACTTAAAACTTGTCTTGTGAAAAACAATAAAAAATTTTTTCCCCTTCATCTTTTCTGAAATAATTTGTGACTTTCTGGGCGCTTCTCCTTTGGGTCCTTTTCCAAGTTGATATCTTATTTAACCTCTCCTTGTACAAAGCCACAATCCTCCTTCCCCCCTTTTTTTGTGTTTTTTCTAGTTCTACATATCATTTTTTATGAAATGATAATGGTTTCTATACAGCCATATTGATATTTTCTATTTTATTCTCGGTTATTTTCTTCTGGGCACTGGCACAGTTGGTTAATTAAAATTGGTACTGATTTATAAACATGCCAAAAAGTTTCTTTATTGAGTAGTTGGCTAATATCCTGTCTTCTAATGGTTTTTCTATAATTAAAATTCTCTGGTCCATCATTTCAGGTAAATTTGAATTATCTGGAAAAAAACCCCAACTTTACTAAATTCATGGAGCATTCTTTGCTGAAGGTGGTGTACACATTGGGAAAGGATGGGGGGTTTAATTTAATCCCTGTAACCTTGCAACATTTACACCACCAATAAACAAGCACTGTTTTTCTGAGCAGAAGACTGCCCAGCCCTTGCTTTATCCTGACTCTGTTGCTAGTAATAGTAATACTGGCAGTGCCCAGCCCACTGCATTTAGTGTTGTCTTCTTATTTCATGCCGCTTTTGTTCATACTGCAGCTCACCTGCTGCAGCTTTGCTCAGAATAATGGTAAGATCTTGAAGCGAGGTGTCCATGGAAGATGCTCATCTTGATTTTTATGGTTAGTTCTACTTGCTAAAGGAGCTGCTGATCATGTTAGTCACATGGCTGTTCTAGAGTCTCTGAAATGCAATTGCCAGGAAACTTGAAATCTGCTAAATGTTTGCTCACAAGTATTTTCTGAAGGAAGATCTTTGGCAACTGTGTGTCACTTCTGAAATTTGCCACAATTCATCTTCAAAGGGGAGTAACTTCTGTTTCAAAGAACGTCTTCAGAATTTCTTAGTGATTAATTATTCTTTATTGTCGGCGCCGGGTGTACGGGGGATCCTTCCACCAATCGTACCCACCCAGAGGGGCAGATTATCTTATATTTATATAATGAAACAATGAATATTCCATTAACGCCTATACATATTCATCACCTGAACCCGCCTACCCTCGCTTCGTATGTTAATTAGCTTATCAGTCCTTCACGCTTGCGCAGATTCTTCCAAAAATTGTGGGCCGGGGTCTTTAGAATGTGGGCAGTGGTCTATGGGAGGAAGGCCGTAGGTCTTCCTCACGGTGTACTTTTCACCTTAGGTCTCAAAAGTGATGAGTTGGCAGACTTGTAGAAATCTTTCCCGGGGTTTTTACAATACTCCTTGTTAATTTGACTCAAGGCCATCCTGCTGTCCCGTTATCTCCTTGGTAGGGCAGCTTGCTTTGCAGATAGGGAGGACAGCTCCCCTTTCAGAGATTTGCAACTTTCTTGCCAGAACAGTCTATATGATCTTTCAGACATTTTAACCCCTTTGTTGCTATACAATTACAAGCTTATTTATGCATTAAAATGAATATTGATTTATGAGTACAAACTTGACCATATTATTTACAACTTATTCACATCATTCCCCCCTTTTTCTCGATACAAGCAAATTCTTTTGCATTATATATATTTTCTCATGTTTATGCACCAGAACATGCACCTAAACACTACGCATGCATATACACCAAACACTGTAAAAACTACTAACATAGTAAAAATCTGTTTTATCCATCGTAGGTCAGGCAGCCAGGAGGTTAACTTGTTCCATATTCCCTCAAAGCTCCAAGAGAGATCATCCTTTGTAATCTCATGTAATATTCTGGTTTGTTCCCAAATCTTTTCTAAATCCAAAGTTACTCTCTTGTCGTTGTTTATGTATGTGCAACAACTTGTATTTATTAGTGTGCACACTCCTCCTTCTTTGCTAAGTAGCATATCAAGTGCCAGTCTATTTTGTAAGGTCATTCTTGAAATGCTTTTAATTTCCTCTTGTTGTGCCTGTATGGCATCAGTAGTAAAGTTCATGGCAATTTCCATAGTAGCAGAGAGGTTTACTAAAGCTTTTTCTAATTCACTTACTCCCAACCATGGAAAAAACCAACGAGCAAAACTATGAAAGGCAGTAGGTCTCTGTATAAGAGGATTTGTACTTTCTCGTCTAATCCTTTTAATATATGATCTAATTAGTCCTTGTGTCAGATTATGAACTATGAAGATGTGCGGAACAACAGGCCCTACAGCACATTCACCCTGCCAGCCCAAGGGTAAAACCTTTCGGGCTTTGTCTCCGCATATCCAGTACCATCCAGTCCCTGAGGGAGTGGGCCATCCCTTAGGAGTAGTATTGTTTTTCCTCCTGGTCTGGTTTTTATTCCAAAGATTTGCCCCTCCATATTTCCAATAGGATGTACAATTGGGGTACCTGCCTATGAAGACTGTTTTCCCGCATCTTTTATCGGTCGAATTGCCTCCTGTTTCAGGTTCGGTCTTATTCAAGGAGCACCTTTGGACACACGGGACACCTCTACTAGAGTTCAAAGGAGCATTGATATCCAGTGACCAAGACAATTCCTTAACTTCTAATTGGGTGTACTCTGAAATAGTCATTTTTGAAAAAGCCGCATGTATTTCGGAATCATTCGGAAATGCACTACCTATCAGGGGAAATCCCCGACCTGCATTTTCAGGCATTTGAGTACAAATCCAGCAAGAGGTTAGGTTGAAATTCTGAACAATATTCCTTAGTAATTGTAAATACATATTCTGGTCCCATGCATTGACATTCCCTATCCACAACCCGGATATCAAGGTAATTATTGTCCATCCTTTCGACACAACCGTAACTTTAGAGGTTCCATTTGCGTAGCTTCCCATCGTGAACCTGGAGCTTTTTTACTCTCGAGTAGTGGATCCAAGCGACTTGTTCCTTAATCTTGATAGCAGTATGAGTTGTCAACAGTACTTGATGCGGTCCACTCCATTTTTCCTCCAAAGGTTGCCCTGAAAAAGTCTTTATATATACATAGTCACCTGGTTTGAAAGAATGAACTGGTTGATCTAATCCTCTGGCCCTGATTCCTAGAACGTGCTTTTGTACCTTACTCAGTTGTTTCTGTAGTTCAGATACATAATTATATAAGTATTCTGATCCTAGCTGTGTTAAGTTTTCTCCGCTAAACAAAAATTGATAAGGCCTTCCATACAAAATCTCAAAGGGGCTTAAATTTTCTCTCACTCTTGGTTTAACTCTGATTCTTAATAATGCTAACGGGAGAGATTGTGGCCATGTCAGATTAGCTTCTTGTCCTATTTTAGCTATTTGTTGTTTAATTAAATGATTCATTTTTTCTACCTGTCCACTTGCCTGTGGCCTATAAGGAGTATGTAATTGCCAGTCTATCCTGAGAATTCTGCTTATTTGCCGTACTATTTGTGCACAGAAATGAGAACCCCTGTCAGAAGACATTGCGGCTGGGATCCCAAAACGTGGGATTATCTCGTTTGTCAGAACCTTAACCACCTCTCTTGCTTTATTCGTTCGACAGGGAAAGGCCTCGGGCCATCCTGAGAAGGTATCAGTTAATACTAATAAATACCGATACCCCCCTTTTCTAGGAAGTTCTGAGAAATCAATTTGCCATTGTTCTCCGGGATAGTTTCCTTTACCAATTATCCCAAACCTCACTTTATTTTGAGTATTGGGGTTATTGTGTAGACAAACGCTGCATTGTTGAGTTACCTGTTTTACGGTAGTATACAAATTTCGCCCTACCATTATCCGACTCAAACTCTGATATAGAGTATCAGCACCCCAGTGCGTCCTATTGTGTTCTGTAAAAACTATAGACCAAATTAAGTTGGAGGGTATTATTACACGGTTGTCTTTCAGATATACCCATCCATTTACCCCTTTTTTACCTTTCAGATCCTCAATTAATTTTAAATCTTCCTTCGTATAACTCGGCTTTTGACTTACATCTATAGTTTGGATTTTACTGTCTGGTATTAAGGACAACGCTTTTGTGTCAGCTGAGTCAGCCACTCGTTTGGCCTCTTGGTCTGCTAATCGGTTTCCTATTTCAAATTCAGCATTCCCTCTCTGGTGTCCCCGACAATGCATAATAGCCACTTTTTCTGGTTGCTTTACAGCTTCTAATAATTGTAAAATTTCTTCTGCATGCTTTATCTGTCTTCCTTGAGCAGTTAACAGTCCTCGTTCCTTCCAGATTGCTCCATGAGCATGCACCACACCGAATGCATATTTGGAATCTGTCCAAATATTTATCTTCTTTCCCGCCGCTAGCTCTAATGCTCGTGTCAGAGCAATTATCTCTGCTTTCTGGGCAGACGTCCCAGGGGGCAATGGTTTAGACTCAATTACCTGTTTGGTGGTGGTAACGGCATACCCTGCTTTACGTTGTCCTTGCTTCACGAAGCTGCTTCCATCAGTGTACCAAGATTCGTCGGCATCCTCTAAAGGTTCTTCTTTAAGATCTGGTCGGCTCGAATACACAGTTTCCATTGTCTCTATACAGTCATGGACCACCGGTTCATCCAGAGTTCCGCTGAGAAAAGAAGCTGGATTCACAACATTAGTGACAACAATCTCCACGTCATCTTGTTCCACTAATATTGCCTGGTACTTTAAGAATCTCTGCGGTGAAAGCCAGTGGTTTCCTTTCTGTTCCAAAACTGCTGAGACTGTATGGGAGACTAGCACTGTCATCTTCTGTCCCATCGTAAACTTTCGGGCCTCCTGTATGTTAATAACTACTGCAGCAACAGCCCGTAGACATCCAGGCCATCCTTTGCTTACTTCATCTAATTGTTTGGAGAAGTAAGCTACTGCCCGCTTATAGGGACCCAATTTCTGTGCTAGTACTCCTAAGGCTATCCCTTGTCTTTCATAGGAAAACAGGAAAAAAGGTTTCGAAAGATCCGGTAACCCCAAGGCTGGAGCTTTCATTAATTCCTGCTTTAACTGCCTAAAAGCCTTCTGTGCTTCTCCAGTCCAAACCAATTTGGATTGATCCTTCTTAACCATCTCATACAGAGGCTTCACTATCAGTCCATAATTATAGATCCAAAGACGACACCAACCTGTCATTCCCAGAAAAGTCCGCAGTTCCTTTACCGTTCGCGGTTCCGGTGTCCGACAAATGGTTTCTTTACGTTCTGTTCCCAGCTCTCGTTGTCCTCCCGAGACCTCGAATCCCAGATAAATCACTCGTTGCTGGACCAGTTGGGCTTTCTGTTGAGAAACTCGATATCCATTTAGTCCCAGAAAATTAAGCAGGCTTATCGTCCATTGGACACAGCCCT
The DNA here is from genome assembly GCF_015220075.1 of Falco rusticolus. Taxonomy (NCBI): domain Eukaryota; kingdom Metazoa; phylum Chordata; class Aves; order Falconiformes; family Falconidae; genus Falco; species Falco rusticolus. The sequence goes on from NC_051190.1 coordinate 13,769,039, forward strand.
CTCTTGTCTCAGTAGCTATTAAGAGATCGTCTACGTATTGTAATAAGGTTCCTTCAGAGTCTGGGGTCGACCAGGACTCAAGCTCCTTAGCTAATTGATTCCCAAAGATAGTCGGGCTATTTTTAAATCCCTGGGGTAAAACTGTCCAGGTAAGCTGCGTTTTTCTCCCCGAATCAGGGTTTTCCCATTCAAAGGCAAATAACTTCTGACTTTCCTTGGCTAGGGCCAGACAGAAAAAGGCGTCCTTCAAATCCAGTACAGTAAACCAAACTTGACTGCTTTTTAGTTTAGTCAATAGAGTGTATGGATTGGCCACTACTGGATGTATATCCTCAGTGATTTTATTTATGGCCCTTAAATCCTGAACTAGCCTATAACTCTTTCCATCTGCCTTTTTGATTGGTAATATGGGCGTGTTATATTCTGATTCACACTCAATTAGTAGCCCATATTGTAAAAATCTGTCAATTATTTCTTTAATTCCCCTCCTATCCTCTATCCTTAGAGGATATTGTTTAACCTTCACAGGCTCTTTCCCCAATTTCAACCTTACAGTTATTGGAGTCACATTCTTGGCTTTTCCAGGAATTTCGGTAGCCCAGACTCCTGGGTACACTTGATCTGCAATTTCCGGAGGCACTTCACTTCTAAGATTAGTTTGTATCAATGCTAAGCTTAGTACATTTATTAACTGTTCTTCCCTTATTCTTAGCCTCATTTTTCCTTTCTCAAAAACTATTTCTGCTTCTAATTGTTCTAATAAATCCCGACCCAATAGTGATTTTGGTGACCCCGGTAAGTACAAGAACTTATGTATTCCCACCTGTTTCCCTAATTTATACTTTAGCGGTTTTAGGAAAAAGGCTTTTTGTTGTTGGCCCGTAGCCCCCACTACAGTCACAAAGTCTTTATCTTCTGGCATTAGCTTTTGATTTAACACCGAATAGGAAGCACCTGTGTCTATTAAAAATTCCATTTCTTGTCCCGAGTTCCCTAGCTCTATTTTAACCAGAGGATCTGCTAGGGTAGATTCTCCTGGTCGACTTCATTGATCCGATGAAACATTTGCTATCATGTTTCGAGCTCCCCCTCGCTTTGGACACTCCCCTTTCCAATGGCCTACCTCTTTACAATAGGCACACTGATCTGATCTTAGAGGTGGTTGCTGGGTCCTTATTCGTTTCCCATCTCCCCTATTTTTAACTCGAAAAGTTGGTCCCTGATTATTTAATGCAGCTACTGTTGCTGCTGCAATAGTCTGTCCCAGTTTCTGTCTTTCCTCCCCTTCCCGGTTTCTAAACACTCTCCATGCTTCCTCTACCAGTTTTTCTAAGTCTCTCATGTCTGCCCCTTGTAATTTTTGGAGTTTTTTCCTTATGTCTTCTGTTGATTGTCCCAGAAACAATGAAATCAATTGTAATTTACCCCCTTCTGAGGACGGATCTATCGTTGTAAATTTTTGCATAGCTGTTCTTAAACGTTCCAAAAATTCTGTGGGGGTTTCAGACGGTCCTTGTTTTATAGTGTACAACCTGGACCAATTTACAGATTTGGGAATAGCATTTTCCAGGGCAATTCTTATCCATTCCTGATACCTTTTTAGTAATCTATAATCGTTACCATCATTATAGTCCCAATCGGGGTCTGCTCTCGGGACATGTACTTCCACAGTTCCGGGCAGAACCCCTGAAGCTATTTGCACTTGCACATGCGTCCGGGCTGTTTTTATTACCAATTGCTTCTCTGTTTCCGGCAGAGCTGCTAACATTATTTCTATGTCTTTCCAATCCGGATCTAAATTTTTCATAATTAATTCGAACCTGTTAGCCACCTCCTCCGGGTCATCCCTATAACCTTTTACAGCTTCCTTCCACGAATCTAATTCACTAGTGGTAAAAGGAATTTTAATTCTAACCGGTCCATTAGTCCCCACAGCTTGTCGCAGAGGGGCTTGCATCACCGGTCCCGACTGGTTACTTATTCCTGCCTTACTCCTTGTACGTGCAGTAATCGGGGTAAACCCTTTTGAATTCTTACAGTCCTCGCCCCCCTCATCCACAGACTTCTCCGTCCGGATACTTTCCATATTCGATAGGGGTGGAACATAATCCTCCATCCTACTTTCTCCCTCCTCTGGCTCCCCTAACTTTAGACATCTCTGACCAATACTACATGCAGAGCAACACCTCTTCAACTTTCCTTTCCCATCTTTTCTCATGTCCCTTTCCATTGCTAATATTAAGGGATCCTGTGGAGCTAGATTAATTCCACACCCTTTTTGCCACTCTGGATGATTTCTCAGGGTAAAAAACATATCTGCATACATTACTTCATCCCATTTTCCTTCTCTTCGCAAAAATAGCATTAACTGCAACAAGGTATTATAATTTATAGTTCCGTTAAGTGGCCATTTCTCACCATCTTCCAGCTTATACAACGGCCACCACTGATTGCAGTACTTTATCAATGTTTTCTTATTCACACTTCCACCAGCAGACCCTCCAATAACCCTCCAGTGACTCAGAACACATCCTAACGGGCTTTTCTTTAAAATCCCACCACTCTGCTTTCCTCCCATTTTTCCAGCTTACACTCACAGAACACACTTATCACTTACAGAATTACTACTTACAAAATGCAACACGCAGGTATCTTTCTACAGCAACACCAAGAGCTCACTATTATTATCAAAATATAGCCGAAATCACAGTAACAATTATCAAAGTCAAATTCCACATTCCATAAATCCGGTAACCAAAATAAGCAACACTGCAGCAAATAAGCTTTATAAGCAAACTTGCCAGATTCCAGATGGCAATTAAATGTTGATAAAACCCAAACAAAACCAGAAGTATACTTAGGGTGCCAGCCACAGAAGTATACCTGAGTTTTCCAGACCAGATGTATACCCGAGAAACTAGTTCCCAAGCATACCCAGATGTATACCTGAGAAACTAGTTCCCAAGCATACCCAGATGTATACCTGAGAAACTAGTTCCCAAGCATACCCAGATGTATACCTGAGAAACTAGTTCCCAAGCATACCCAGCAGTTACCCTGCGGAAATCAATTTTCTCGTCTTACGGGTAACCCCAGATTACCGGTAATACCAGAATACAGCAATAAAGAATATTATCACTTACAGAAGATGGGATTCTTGTCTGCCTCCGCAGTGATCCGATGAGTTGGGGAGTCCCTCCGGGAAAATCCCCGGGGGTACCCAAGGGAGTCCACTTCCCAGCGGGTCCTACGGTCAGGCAGAGAGCCGTCCCATCTGGGGTGCCAGATTGTTTCAAAGAACGTCTTCAGAATTTCTTAGTGATTAATTATTCTTTATTGTCGGCGCCGGGTGTACGGGGGATCCTTCCACCAATCGTACCCACCCAGAGGGGCAGATTATCTTATATTTATATAATGAAACAATGAATATTCCATTAACGCCTATACATATTCATCACCTGAACCCGCCTACCCTCGCTTCGTATGTTAATTAGCTTATCAGTCCTTCACGCTTGCGCAGATTCTTCCAAAAATTGTGGGCCGGGGTCTTTAGAATGTGGGCAGTGGTCTATGGGAGGAAGGCCGTAGGTCTTCCTCACGGTGTACTTTTCACCTTAGGTCTCAAAAGTGATGAGTTGGCAGACTTGTAGAAATCTTTCCCGGGGTTTTTACAATACTCCTTGTTAATTTGACTCAAGGCCATCCTGCTGTCCCGTTATCTCCTTGGTAGGGCAGCTTGCTTTGCAGATAGGGAGGACAGCTCCCCTTTCAGAGATTTGCAACTTTCTTGCCAGAACAGTCTATATGATCTTTCAGACATTTTAACCCCTTTGTTGCTATACAATTACAAGCTTATTTATGCATTAAAATGAATATTGATTTATGAGTACAAACTTGACCATATTATTTACAACTTATTCACATCACTTCCCAAAATCACTGGTTTTCTGGGATGCTGGTGTTCAGGAATGTGAGGGCTAACTGCAGTGCCAACCTCACCTGGGTGCCCGTGGTGATGAAAATGGAAAATCCAACTTTGTTATGTAGAGAAGACCCTTTCAACTGGGCATCAAGAATCACCCTGAGATTCATAAACTTGTAGATCCACAGAACATGTGGCTGAAGAGTCATCACTGAGCGAGCCCCAGCCCCAGGGCAGCCTTGCCAGAGCTCTCCCTGCATCATTTAGTGATGGAGAGGAGGGGGAGGAAGGTTCACTCAGAGGGGACTCTGCCCACAGGTTCTGCCCTTCAGAGCCTTTTCTGTGTCAAATAACAGAAACCTCTCTTGGTGACGCAGCACCATAGGCAGCTGCTAGTCCTGCTTGGGTACCATCCTCCACAAAGCCTGGCTGATCTCAGTTTACACTCAGGTGATAGATGGCAGCCTGTGTGGACAGAAACGTGACCACATCGGGGCTCAGCAGCGACAGCCAGCTCTGGCAGAACATGGCACTTTCTAAGGCACCATAAATGGCTACGAGAGAACAAGGGCATTACGTATTTCAGGGAAAAAGGACTCATTTTCACATGTAAGCTCACTGCACACAGGATGCAAACCCAAGCAGCTTTCAAAGAATTTTAAATACTTCATAGATTCCAGCTGGGGAGGCATCATCTTTTAAGCTCTTGCTAGGTTTTATATTTGGGTTTTCTTCTTATTTGTCTCTGGCATGTCTTCTTTTGTTTTCCTTTATACATTTAATTAATGTACCAGTTGATAAATCACTACATCAAAGGTTTTTTTTTTTTGGTTTACTTCAGAGTATCTCAAGTATAAAGGCTTTTTTTAATAACTAAACAACACAAGTAGTACATGTCTTGCTACAATATGTAATTATCTTACCAAAACCACCGGTGGTCCTGAACTCCTATACATTAAACCCAACAGTCCTTACCACTTTTCATTTTCATAAGGTATCATATTTTTTCTGTCATATGCCATGAAATTCAACTTAAATTAATTCTAAATACACTTTTGTTTTTTAAATTTCTGATCTTCAGAATTTATTTACTGTTTAATAAATTGTCCTTATTCTTGATGACTCCCTTTTTTCCCCCAAGATCTTCTTTGCCCTAAATATTGCTTAAATGACTTCTTTTTACAAACAAACAAATAAATAAATAAATAAGGAGGTTTCCATTTACTGAAAGCACGGAGCAGTCGTCTTTAATTTCTCTAACTTGTTCCAGCGACCAAGTATTCATTTGCAAAAGAGTGCTCCCTGAGACTTCATCTGGCGATCAAAGACTGCTTCTAAGGCTTGGTCATGGTTTTCCTTCTGTTCCAGTAACTCTTACCTCATCGGTTTCAATATGAGTTTAGAGACGAATGAGAAATCTGTTATTCTCTATATGTCACAAGTAGATATAATCCCATTATGCTGAGGGCTGCTCTTCCCAGCAGTCTGGAAGCCTGAATCGCTGATACCATGAGGGCTTGCTGCCTCCTCTATTTTACCTTCTTTATTGGGTCTTTTCCTGTAAAAATATATATTGGCCAAAAATCCAGCAAGAATTGGACCTTTCCCAAAGTACTGGCCTATTTTAAAGTGCATTTTAAACTATTTGCTTTTGACCGTGAACAGAAACTGAACCCTGTGGTAGCGATAACTGGGCAAACAACTGTGTCCTTCAATACGAGATACTGTCGCTTCTTATTCTTATATACAGCTTCAGTCTGAAAAGACGCTAACCAGGAGGGCACGGCTTCCCTTCACCCGAGCTGCAGAAAACAGCTGCTAGGGCAGATCTTTCATGTCTAGCACTTGATCAATTACTCTCCTGAAGTAAGATAACAGAAGCGGGCTTTCAGTTTTGTCATTTTTGCCTTCATCATCTAGTTCTTTGATCTTCAAATATCTCCATTTAAAGGCAACTAATAATTATTTGCGGTTTTTGTAAAGCTTCAGATGTGCTGCTTCTGGTGGAGACAACCCCTGCAAAGGACTGTCCCCAGGGCAGGGGGCAAGGAGGACTGCAGCAGCCAAGTAGCACTTTTGCTAGTGCGAGAATGTTTTCCGTTCTTTTGTCCTTTTTTCCCCCTTCACTTTCCACGCTTACTGAGGCTCTCATTTGCCATGGCTTTTTTTTCAGCAGCTAATTATCAGTTTCTCTCTCTGGGCTATTCTTCTGCGTGTCTGAGACTTGGATTTTGATCCCAAGCAACTGGAATACATTTTCCCCTTGTTTAAAGCCTCTCTGTAGGTAAAAGCAGTCTTGCAAACTGAAAGATTTACATCAGCATTCTTTCTGTAACAGATTTCTCTCCTTTTGAGCACTGCTTTGATCTCCACAGTATTTCTTTTAAAGTTCGGCAGCAAGGTCTCGAGAAAATAGCAGCTCATTGTTTTTGAGGTAAACTCTTATCTTTTTTTATAATTTAATATCCCTGCCACTAAGTGGAACATTTCCCTGTCAGTCTCCATGCCTGTTCCGTAGCCTAGGAAGCAGCAATAACACTTACCCTGTCAGCTCCTAGGACAGCTCAGATTAAACAACTTTGCGATTACAGTGGTTACATGTTACAGCTTTCCCCCTTCTTCCTCATTTCAGGCAACTTCATCAATCAACTGTTTACTTGCTGACTGGATTTTCTGCCGGTCTCCAGCACTGCCACACTGCTCAGGCTCAGGAGGTTTCTCCTTGGTCTGGTGGAACAGCATCCCTCACCGGCAGTGCCTGCACCAGCTGCCTGCCCCTCATCCTGGGAGCCAGGTGGGTTGACTCATCCTTCTTTGCCCCTTCCAGTCCTTACTTTGCTGTCACAGTTTCATTTCAGCCAGAGGCCAACCAAAATTGCAAGCTTGAAACTCCCCTTCCAATAAGACATTTCCAATTTTCAGAATCCTTTGGCAGAAAATCTTTTGTAACCCTGTGCTGAGCTTTAAAGGGGTTGATAGGTTTAGAGTATAAATGAAGAGAGTTTACCTTGTGATACAAAGCTAAACAGAAAATAAACAGCTAAAATAGCTAAATAGAAAAAAAAGTCTGTTCCTGGGCCAAGCCCCATTTTCATGCTGCACCCTCAAATCTAGTAACTGATTAAAGGTACTTTCAGATAAGGAGAAATCAGCCAGCTGCTGAGGGGAAAAGTGAAGCCATCATGGTCTGACTGGGCTGCCAAGTGTACAAAGAGAACCAAGAAGAAACGCCATGCTTCCAGCTTTGCTCAGGTTTGGGTACCTGCAGTGCTGTTTGTAACGGCCGTGTTCCTTTGCACGGGAGATGGCTCTGTGGGAAACTGCTGTCACATGGGAACTGCAGGGTGGCTGGGGCGGAACCACTTGTGATCTGCTCTGGGATGTGCTCCGCTGTCAGAAAAAGCTATGTTCCCACTTGCCTTTATTGCAAAGAATTCAAATACCCGAAGGCAGGGAGGAGATTGAGGGAGACAGGCCATAATTACATTCTTCTTTCTCGTACGATTAAATATGAACAAAGGAACAGCTGCAATGCATATCCCCTGCACTGAGATCCTCCTGCAAACACACGGACAGAGCCGTACCTTGCCAGCGACCTTCCCGTTTGATCAGTAGACCTGTGGTCTGTACGTCAAAGATTGCTCAGGGTGACAAGAGAAATAAATGGCACAAAATCTGAAGAAGGGCCTGACTGAGCTCAGCCAGACAGGGGACCTGATTAACAACTCAAAATAACACTTTGAACACTAAATGGTCTTTTATGTTCCTCTAAGCTGTAGTATAAATCCAGGCTGAATCTTTTTCAACACGTTTGCCTTAGCTGTGACTCAGAAAAGCCAGTCACCTTTAAAAGGGTGTGAAGAAGGAGAGGAAACAGGTTTTTTTCTGCATGTTGCCTCTAGTTTCTTGCTGACTGCGAACTGAACCTCAAGGAACTGACATTGCTGCCATGTGTTTGAAAGGGAACCACCGCCCGCACAACCGCAAATAACGTGCAGCATCACTGTGGGGACCGAGTGGCTCTGAGGTGCCATCAGAATCTGAAAGGTGTGGGTTTGGGATGCATTCCTGGCTGTCGGTTTTTTTCAGTTTCTCAGTGGGCTGAAGCAAACAAAAGGCCTACCCCAATGCAGCCTGAATATAAATATAAGGTGAAACGTGGCAGACGAATCCCTCTAGCAGGAGGGAGCACGTGGTACTATGCTGGTCCCTGTCCCCCAAGACCCCTTTTACAGATGTTCTGGAAAGCACTGCCCAGATGTGGTGGGGAGGTGGGGAAACACCACCGACACCTTTGTTTGAAACAGTGACAGGGGACAATGCAGGCAGAATGACTGCTGACTGACTCGACTGAAGACCGGTTGTGAAGGATGTTGATGGAGAAGATAAGAAATGTGTTTGATGCAGAGGAGGAGAAGGAAGAATGAAAAGTTCATAGAAGAGTGGAGTGGTGGAAATCATGAGCCAGGAAAGTGGCAGAGTTTATTCTGGACGAGAGTGAAACAAGATTGCATCCACAGAAGCCAGAAAAAGAGCTGGTGTGGTTGAGCCACAGAATAAAGGAGGCACTGAATATGTGATTCAGCTGGGAAAGGGTAAGGAAAGGTTGGATCTTTCCTAGATGTGAAAGGAAAATGTGACTCCCAAGGCTACTGATGCAATTAGCAGAGTCATTGAGAAAAACCAGCAAGAGGTCAAGGAAAGCAGCATCCTTTCAAGGCTAAACGATGCAAAACCGCACACTCTGAGAAACATTTCTCACAGTTCAGGAATCCTTTGTAAACACAATTAACTCATAGATCATGAGAAGAAAGAGAGCTAATGTCTTGCGGAAAATGCACAAAGAATGGCTCAGTAAGGCCAGTATCAGAAATCCCAGGGTAAATCAAGTAGCAGGGCTGCAGCTCTAACTACAGCCAGTATTTACTTAAAACCCCAAACGTTAACACCCTTGCGACATAGCACTGCAGCATATGGTAATGTCTCCAGAGGCAAAAAATAACACTAGACTCCCTGAAGCAGGCTCTGCTCTTCCGCAAGAACCAGTGTAAGGCTCAAAACAAAGCACAGCACTGCTAGCACACAAAAAGGGGAGACAGAGGCTTGTGTTCAAGAGATACTATTTATTCAAGGGCTAATTACAGTAGGTAAGAGGCTTCTTAATCCAACAGTGTAAAGGGAAAAGAGATTCCTACAAGGACATCAACAACACAAAAATGACAAGGAAATTACCTGTTGTCTTGTGTAAAGTCTTCTGCCCTTTACCATCTTCCTGCTTCTTGTTTAAGTGCTGTGGATAACTGATGTCCATGCATCAAACTTTGACCCCCCTCATCTTACCAGCAGCTACACAGCTGGCTCTAGTGAAGTCCACAGAACGTGTTTGGTGCACATCTCCATGAACACGGTGTGATAAGGGGTCTACAGGCTCTTGAAAACTTGTCAGTGTTTTCACAGGGGTTGGGTCTGGCTGCCGGACTGCCTGCAGGCACACTGGCGCGAGGCTCCGTGCCTCACAGCGTTAACACAGGCATTTGCCTATGTAAATTGATCGTTAATCTGCTGCCTACATGATGCTGTGTGCTGAATGCGGCGCAGTGTAAAGCAGCACTGGAATAACCTAAAACCAATGTGCAAGATTACTGCCATTCATAGACGCATCGTGTAACAAAGGACAATTATTTCTGAGGTTGCCGTATGTTTGCAGGTCCTGATTATACAAACCGAGAGCGGTGGCCTCGCCACTTGATCCCTTCAGCTGATCCCCTCTCACCGGCATTGTCTTCCCTGCCATCTTGTTTTCACGCACTAAATGGTAAAGGTCCTTTTGGCAGTAACTTTGTCTCGCTGCCTGCAAAGAACCGCGCACACAGGTCACCCTCGCCCAACCCAGACCCAGGCTGAGTGCAGGGCCCTGCACTCGCCAGGCCATCTACCCCTGGGTGCTCCTGTCGCCGGGGGCCAGGGCTGCCCTGCTTTTTAGGGAGCAGCTGCTTTGAGACAATTCGATCTGCCGGCGTCTGCCCGCCCGGTGTCGCCGAGGCAACGCGGTCCCCGGGGAAGTGGGATGTGTTGCCGTAGCAACGCGATGCTCTGGGTTGCAGCCGCTGCCTCCTTCCATTGACACCACAGAGGGAGAATTTGGGGTTGCTGGAAGCACCGAGTCCTACCGGGGATGAAAAGTCTGGGTGGCTGAAGGATCGTGGCAAGGGCAGATACAAATGTATATCTGTGACCCTAATTATAAAGCAGTTGCATATTAAAGGCTCTGGCTGCTGCTGCAGCAGCTTTGCCAGTGCCTGCACCAATGCACTGCTCTGAATGAAATTATTTATGTCACATTCCTTTATTGCTCATGATCACATGTTCTTGATTTACAGTTAAATTATGAATAATCTAAGTGGGATATATTTTAATGATGCCTTTGCTCCTATTCTGGATGTATTGATTCAGCAGGCTCTTTCAATACAGACTCTCTGACAGTTGGGCTAGTGTAACGGGTATTTTTAAATAACAGAACACTGGAAGGAGAAAGAGGGAAAATATTTGACTGTTCACAGAAACTGATGACAGCTCCTTTTCCAGAAATTGTGGGAAATATTGTATCACCCTTGTCTGACATTCAGAGAAAAAGTTCAAGGCTGTTCTGGCTCTTTTTCAGCAGAAGTTTCCTACTGTTCCAAGGGAAAGATGTATTCTTTGCACATTAGTAGCTTCCACTAGCTAGCAAGGACAGGACCCTGCTATGTCAGGTGTCACCACGCCAAGAGAGAGCTCTGCTAGAGCTTATGAGATATGAGGAAAGGCTGGAAAGGCTGGATCATAAAACACTGCCAAGAAACAAAGGAGTCCATGAGCCCCTGGGAGCCACGGAATCAGTCATGGATGGGAGCCCTGCCCGGTGTGCATCCTTGGACCTCTCCTCCCAAAGCTGCAACACTTACACAGATATTAGGGCAACAAACCTTCTTAAGCTTTCATAACGTAATTTACTTGGAATAACTGCCTTTGAAAACAGATAACAATGGAAATTATCAAGATATGAACCTACAGGGAGCTTTCAGAGTAGGGAAGGACTTTTCCACATCAGTCTAGGACCAAGGATGGTGGGGCTGTGATTCTGGCATAGCCCCTGCGTGCACTTCAGCACTTCAGGCTGACTGAAGGAGCAGGAGGAAGAACTGCAAAGGTGGAGCTGCTTGCAGAGCACAGTGCACAGTAACGACATGATTAATTGCTTACTGCCACCGTTCAAGGTTTTGCAAAAGCAGAACAACAAATCCTTTTGTAAAAACTTGGAATTTCTACGGTATACATAAATAAATATTAAATATTCATAGCTCTTGTCGTAATTGTAAAAATAGAGAAAGACACTTCTTAATTAAATAGCTTTTAGTGATACAATGGAGTATAATAAAGAGGTTTCTATCACTGAAAAAGATTCTTGCTTAATTCAAGAAAATTTGAATAATGCCCGACTACAAAGCACAATACCTTGTAAAATCTGTATGAATATTTATTGGTTCAATTGCCTGTGTGCTCTGAGGAAAAAGATAAGAGATTGAAAGTATTTTGCACGTATTTACAGGATAATTTAAAAAAGGATAGTATTTTTGAACTGCAAGGCACTGAAAGGGTTTCTGGAGCCATTCAGAACACAGACATCTATGGAAGTCACTGGTATCACAGAATGTTACCTGCAGGGAGATTCCTGCGTTTTCACCACCAATGTCACCTACTGGCTGATCTGGTATTATCAATAGAAGGTCTTAATAACTACACAAGGAAAAAAATCTTTAAAGATGTAGAGATAAATATTGCCAGCATGGCTCTGAGGAATCTAAAGCTCTTTCTGCACGGACACTAGATGTCAATGGAGAGACACTTCAAATCAGCTGCAACAAAAGGCTGTGCTGCTGCATTCTCTAAAAGCAGATTCTTTTCCTTTCTCATACAACTCTTTTGGGCTGATAGCCTTGGGAATTAAAGCCACAAAAAACCCTCAGGAGAGGCACTGTACACGGAACACCCATCTAATTAGTTTCTGATTTAAGCCATAGTTGAAGGCAGCAAGCATTTTTCAGCCCTACAAACCATTTTTTTGCTGAGACTGACGATGAGGGATCTAAACGTGGTTGAGGTGCCCTTATAATCTCTGCCTCGGATGCTGAGACCACCCATTTCCTCGAACGAAGACATCCAAGCTGCAGTCAAACATCAAATACTTTTGTAAAAGTTAAAAACCTAAACTGAGTTGGAAAAAATAGCTTAGAAGTAAGAAGTTTCACGTTCTCATTATCCTCCCCTGAGATATAGAATCCTCTATCAACATTTTTATAATGTATGCTAAAGCACAGCATGTGAAGAATGACAGGAAAATGCAGTTGGAACTGCTTACTGATTTCCTCTGAAAACTGAAAGCTGGTTAACTGAGCTGCACGCTGTGCTGCAAGTTTAATTAAAAACAAGTGCTAACAGCTGTAATAGAGCTCATAAAAGGGTTTTCAGAGTGAAATACAAAATGTTGGGGGTCTGGTGAATAAAGCTCATTTATCACTGTTGTAATTTACATTTAATACTGGGATTTTAGGACTTGGAATTAGTCGACACACTGTGCTGAGCTGGCAAAACGAACCCCTCACAGTACATCCATTGCAGTACTGAGCACCTCGTGTATGGCACGTCTGTGCGTGGGGAGGACCTGCGGGCACCAAAGGGCAGGGGTCTCAGCACCAGGAACAGTGGGACATGTTAATGGTTTGCTTCTTGCACTTACCGTAGAACAGAGGCCAAAGAGCAGAGACAGGGCAACTCCTGACTCAGCAAGGGATCAGTTGCTGCCGGAGGAGGGAGAGAGGCAGGCTCAGGCTGGAAGGAGGCTCAAGGTGCCTCACTGGGGGACACCGGCAAGATGGGGCAAGGGATTGGTTATGGGTTTGGGGTAAACCCAAGAGGTGAAGTTTCGGGAACGGCGATGATTATCTGACAAGAAGCTAGTGAAGGTATATTTCAAGGGAAATATATATTTGCTGTATTTTGTTCATTATGATGTGGCAGCCAATATACAAAGGGAAAATGCCAAGGTGTGAGAAACAGTTAATAACGTTCAATGGACAAAGGTGACAACAGAAGATGTGAAACCAGGATCTGTAGCAATAGTGATGGAGCGATACGTGTCTGGAGTGCTCCGTGGGACAGGCAGTGGCAGGTCGGGACCACGTTACGGAAAAACTGATAACCTGAACTGCGTCAGGTGGAAATGTGAGAAGACAGGGAGGGAAGGGACAAGTATGTACATACAGTAAAAGACAATCCCAGATTTGCAAGCAAAGGCTCAAGGAAGAAATTAATTTCAGAGCTCTTCGTGGAACACACCCCTTAACTTCAACAAACTTTTGTTCCAGCAGGTTCTGCTGGAGAACACAAACAGAAGTTGATACTTGGGATTCAGATTAGTCTTTGAACAATGCACAGGCGGGTTAATTTCCTGTCTTCTCTTAAAACAATCTAATAACCTTCCACCTTTATGCAGTAGCAATGCCTGTGTATTTTAACACCAACGTAGCCATCCCAGCAGGGTCAGGGCTGTCCGGTGAGTGACTGGCTACCATGGCACATGCACAGAGGTCTATCCCCTGCAGCTCCCTCTGCCCAGAAATCATACCAACCTCCCCAGAGAAATTCTTCATGTAATGTTCTCAGTGCTGGAGACAGAAACTAAAGTACAACCCAAGTGGGTACCATTTTTACTTGGTGTGCAAGAGAACCGAATGGATTGGTTCCGAGTTCTTATTTGAACATCCCTTGCTTACGTATTGGAGTGCTGTTGCTTAGGGCTTCTCTGATGTGGAAACCATAACCTTTACATTTGCTCTGTAGTGTTGCCCAGGGTCGTTCAAATAGCATGGTCATCCCACATGTTTTACATCACAGAGACTATTTTTATCTAGATTCATGCACATGCCATTTTATGTCATAAGTATGACACGACTGATATTCAGAGATACTTCTTTTTACATAATGGCTAGGGTGAATGCTTTACAAAATCAGGTATTTTAAAATCGATGTTTTCTACTGCCTGAAAAATTGTAATTGCTACCAAAAGTATCAGTATTTTCTGTGCCCATAAACTAAATTATGCCAATGAAAATCTGAACATTTATACAGATCTTTCCTCTAACTCGATACTTTGAGATTTATCAACACATGCAGCAAAGTATCTTCCCAAGAATTATCCAAAATATTTTTGATGAACTAAAGGTAGTGGCAAAGTAACATCTTTCAGCTGACACCAGTATTTATATATATTTATTCAAAAGGCTGATATTTTCCTCCTATCTTTGTACTAGTAATAGTTGCATATCATTTATTGAAATACATAGTACCCAAGCTAGTTGCTCTAAAAGCTAACAAGAAAAATATATACTGAATCTAGCTTACTGCCACAAGCAAACTGGCTCGTTAGAGTACCAAAGGTCTGGTTTTTGAGGTTTAGTACTTTCCTAAGAAGAAAACCAAACAGAAGCAGGAGAAGCAGTTTTATCTTGCTCACGGTGTTGAAGGGTCTCTGCATTGTGGCAGGTAAGCCCAGGATCACCCTGTCTTTTGTCAGTCTTACTTCTCCTGCTAAAATGAAAACTCAGAAGTGTACATTATGGACAAAGTTATATGATGTATATGCACATTTACAGTGACAGACAAGCAGCAGGTACAAAAACAAAGTTTGAATGTTAAACATAGAAAATTTGAAATATGAAAGTCAGCATATGTTTTTTACAACGAGGGTGGTCAGCCACTGGAGAAACAGACCAAGCGAAGTGGGAATTCTTTTCATTTTATTAATATCTTAAAATGAAGACTGGATACCTTCAGTTCATTATGATGTGGCAACCAAAAAACCCCAAGGAAATGTGTTAGAGAACAGAAGAGCATAATTTTTCTGCTGTATAAATCCATGGTGAGCCCATGTTTTGAGATGTGGAGACCAGATCTGGACAAAGTGCTTAGGAAAGGTGTAGTAAAGTTGAGCAGGTACAGAAAAAAGAGCATTTAATGTGATCCCGGAGTTGAAGCAGCTGCCTTTAGAGGAGAGATTGGTAAGACCCTAAAGCCTTCATTTTGAAAAGGCTGGAGCAAGATAAGATCAAGGTTTACAAAACCACAAAGTAGCAAATAAAACACATGCAGGACCATCACGCCCCAGCTCCTGCAATACCAGGAGTACGGGGCATTTGGTACATCTGGGAAGAGTGTTTCAAAACGGAGGCAAGATAAGCACTGCTGTTATCTAATAGGCGATTTAACTTCTGGAATGGGCTGAGGTGAGGCACAGTGGAAGTGCACTGCACTTGCAGTTTCAAAACAAGATGAGAGTCGTAAACAAGCAGCCCTAGTCGTAAACAGCAGCCCTCAAACTGGAAATGGAAGGAAATAGACAGGGATGTCCCCTCCAACATCCCTAACAGAAGAGCCGGAGATGTTAGAGGACCACGCACGGACCAGGCTGCAGAAGGCAGCCAGGCTGATGTGCCCTCCCTGAGCAGGAGACGGGGACAAACCCTCATCACTGGCTTCAGCAGACGTGATGTCCTCTGGTTTACAACATTTTGCATAAGATGATCAAACAGTTCTGTTTGTCCTCAACTCTGTGGCCCCATGATGTTGGACAGAGGGCTTTACAAATCCGCAGTGAACTAAAGTGGTTACCAGGCAGGAAACACAGGAAAATGGCTAGAACTGACAAGTAATTCCAAACTACAGCAACCATTGAATCTCAAAGCCACCGCTGAAATCTCCTCCTCCTCAGTTCATGCTTTTTGTGCCAAAAGCATCCCACACCACTGAACTCCGCAGCTCACCAGGACAAGGGCAGGATTTCGGTTTGTTTGTAGCCGGCCCTGACCTGGGCTTGCAGCGAGGACTGCTTTGGGATGTGCCCGACCTGAGAGGGCTTGCTAGCGCATCACTCGCAACAACGCGCAAAAGCTGTGCTCCCGGTAATTAATCTAACTTCCCTTAAACAAAAGATTGTGTTTTCTAAATACCAACCATCAGAATATTTAGTGTTTTCTTGCATTACCCTTGTACTGAATTACTTGCAGTGAATTTGAAGGCAAGTGTAATTAATCCAAGCTGTATATATGTTTATATAGTGTCTGTGCTCTGGCAGGTGCTGACAGGTTTATGAGAAGTAAATTATTACTTGTTAGGATTTATTTTACTTTTTTTAAGAAGCCAGTCTGGAGGCTTAATCTGATTATTTTTCCTCAGTGCAAGACTAAACAGACAATTCTGCTTTCTTGCTTCCAACTTCGCTGTTCCTGCTAATAGGACAAGCACTGAAGCTCCATCATAGTTTCATTAAGGATGCATCAAAGTCACATAGCACTGGGTAGGGCACACAGAGTGAAGGGAAGAGACCTCAACATTCGGGAGCACAGACACATGATAAATATGCAAAATAGCTTTCAGATACAAAGAAATTATTAGGAGAAAATAAGATACTGAAAACATGTATTTTTTGATAGGAGTGCTGTAAGGACCAGCTTCATCAGTTACACGAGTCTTATCTAATTCTATAATGGGTGCCGCATGCACCATGAAGCCAGTGGAAAGAAATTGCATTGGTCATGCTGCATGAATTTTAAATATTATTATAAAGGGGATGAAATTAAGGCAGCAAGTGCTTTTCCTAATTTATTTTCCTTCATTCTTTTAATGTGGATGCTTATTACAGTAATAATTAAAAAAGCTATGCATATTCAGGGTGAAAGAAAGCATATGATGAGCTATATGTATGCACAGCAGGCAGTATTACAATTACCTTGATCACAGACAAGTCTCTTTCGCGTTTGTGCCATCAAGTTCCGATGCTTACAAAATGAAAAGGTATATAAAGAAACAGGATAAACTGTGGTGTAAATCAGCTTGAAAACATGCTTCATGTGACCTTGGACACTCTTTATTCTGTCCATTGACCTTCAGAAAGAAGGCTAAACAGACCTCTGCTGTTTACTTTCCACTGAAGCTGATTAGTTATGTGTGGACATATAAATATCAGAAGGCTAACACAACGTAGCTCTTCAGAGACTTAACAATATTTACCGGTGTAACACATTTTTTCATATAAATAAACAGATTTATACCCACCAGCACAAATGAGAGAAAATGATCAACAAATGTTAAAACCCAATACAAGAGCTGACTAATGCCAAAAGCAAGCAATTGTCAGGTGGCTGTTGTGCAAAAGAGTGGGAAAGAAAAATAAGTGTATTCCCTTGGAATTAAGACTTTCTCTTTCTTCCTCTGACCCTACTTGTCAATGCTTTTTTTTAGTATTTTTTTCATTTTTACAGCATTTTTTAATTTTTACCTCTTCACCACCAGCAGTATCTTCAGCACCCAACTGGCAAAGGAAAGATGTGGGGGACTAACCAAATGCTGTTTTCTTGTTGATCAGAACCGTTCCCTGTACCCGTTCTATCTGTAGTTGAAGTATATAGACTGAGCAGTGAAATGTGCTCTTGTAGTGTTTGAGACCATCGGAAAGATAATATGGTAGGAGTCGTAAATGAAAAATCAGTATCAATTATTTTTTGAGAAAAGGGATACAGCAATTATTGTGCCTGCTGTAGAGAAGAATAAAAATGAGGAGAAACGGCTTCATGCATAATCTCCAGATCAACTGATGGGATGTGGCAAATCTACCTCCTGTGCTTGCTTTTTATTTATTCATTTGTATGGATATGAGATGCAATCTTACTCAGCGTAGAAATACTGTATTCTCTGTGCTACAGCTTTCACCAGAGAGGCTGGGTGCCACAGTAAGCGCCATGAGATTCCCACCCTGAGGATGAAGTCCGTAAGAGCTACGACTGGGGCACCGAGGCGTTCTGGGACCCGCTGCCGTGCCCCCGGGGAATGGCAATGAACAGGCTGTCTTTGTGTGGGAGCATGGCGACAACCAGCTGGAAGAGCAAGGGCACCCTTTGCCACACGAGCAACAAAACCAAAACAGAGTTAATGGCCTCAGCCAGTCCTAGGCCTCCAAGTAGAATTTTGTATTTTGAGTACAAGCCGCTTTCTGCCCCCTTACTGCTGAAACAAAAGAGGAATTAAGGAAAAATATTTACACTGAAAACATGCAGCAGCATCACTAAGCCAGCATCCCCATTCCCTTTGACTCACGTTTGCACAGGCCCGTTTTCTCCCAGGATGGGCTTCCCAGTTTTCTCCCAGGATGGGCTTCCCAGTTTTCTCCCAGGATGGGCTTCCCAGCCCCACCAGTCCCCAGGGGCCGACGTCCCCCAACCCCACTGCAGGCACACGCTGCCGACAGGCTTTGCGTAAGTACGTGCAAAAATCCAAACAGCGCACACTTAGTGACACAGCAATCGGTATCTCCAAAGCTCACACATACAAGCAATGATGTTTTCCCTTTTCTGAATTTCTGTAATGCTCTGGGGCATTCGGCATGGCGCAGGTCAGCGCTGCCGCTGCCATTTCAGGGATGGTGACTTTGTGGCTTCATCGGCTTTTACCCGCAGGTGTGAAGACCTGCACTGCTGCTTCTGTGCACGCTGCTTTCAAGAACGTTCCCTTCACGCCTTGATTCTGACATTAAACCGCAGGGATCGGAGCTCCTCAACCTAATTCCAATTGAGGATTAGATCGAGGTTTAGATTAGTGACCAGGATCACTAAACCGGCTCCTGGCGAGCCCCGAAACACCCCTGCGAGGAACGCGAAGCGATCGGCGAGCGGGGCCGCCGCCGGGGAACGCGGTGAGGGAGGGGAGGGCAGGGCGAGGCCCCCTGCCCGCCGGCCGGCGGGGTCACGGCTTGGCACGGACGGCCACGGTTCCCCACGCCCCGCTCCTGCCGGGCCGGGCCGGGCCGGGCCGGGCCGCGGGTGCTGCGGGCAGCGCTACAGCCCAGCCCAGCCCGGCCCGGCCCGGCCCGGCCCCGCCGCCCCCCGGCCCCCCGGCCCCCCGGCCCAGCTCCCCCGGCTCGCGCCGCGCCTCGCAGTGACGCACGCGCCTCCCCGCGCTCGGCGCGTGCGCGGCCCTTGGCTCCGCGCCCGCTCCCGCGCCTGCGCAGCCGGTGCCCACCGTCCCGGCTCCCCGCCCCCTCCCCCCTCCCCTCACGGCGCGGCGCGTGTGACCGGAGCGGCGGGAGTCAGTCAGCGCCCGCGGAGCGAGGCCCCCGAGCCCGCCGCCGCCACAGCCGGCCGCCGAGGGGGCGGGCGGGGGGGTGGGGGTAAGGCGGCGGCCTCCTCGGTCCCCCGGCACCATGAGCATCGAGATCCCGCCGGGCCTCACCGAGCTGCTGCAGGGCTACACGGTGGAGGTGCTGCGGCACCGGCCGTCCGACCTGCTGGGCTTCGCCGCCGACTACTTCGCCCGCCTGCGAGATGCCCGCGATCAGGAGGCGGCCGGCGGCGGCCGCAGGGTGGTCAGCTTCGACGGGGAGCCCATGCAGACCGAGTCCAACGGCGAGGAGGAGCCCGACCGCGGCGACGAGGACTCGGACTCCGACTTCGAGCGTAAGCGGCGGCGGCGGCGGGAGGAGACGGCGGGAGGCTGCGAGGGGCTGCCCGGGGCGGCGGCTTGGGGCTGTGAGCGGCTGCCCGGGAGGAGGCTGCGAGGGGCTGCCCGGGGCGGCGGCGGGGGGCTGTGAGCGGCTGCCCGGGAGGAGGCGGCGCGGGGCTGCCCGGGGCGGTGAGGAAGGGCCCGGAGCAGCGGGGTCCTGGCCCCCGGGGAGGAAGCAGCCCGGAAAGGCGCCTCCGCCGCCCCGTCCTCGGTGCCGCTGCCGCGGCCGATGCTGCTGGGGGCTGCAGGGCGAGAGCGGGAGGGATTGAATGGGGGGAGGCTCCGGCCGCGGCCCCGGTGGCCCCGTTGTGCGGCGGCGGGCGCTGCCGGGCGGCCCCGGGGGGCCCTTCCCGTCGCCGCTCCGTGCCGTGCGGAGCGGTGCGCTCGCAGCACTGGCCGCCCGCCGGGAAGAGCCTCGCCCGCCTTGGCGTTAGAGCTGCGGGCTCCAGCAAGCCGCCCTTTCCCTGGGCGGGGTGGCGGAAAGCAGATGCACGGAGCTACCCTGTAACGGCCAAAATTGCGCCTGGGGTCTGAGCAGGGTTATCACAGTGAATTGAGCCATGCCAGGCATGTGATAGGGAAGATCATGTGTTCTTGTGCAATCTCTTCTGTACTTATCTTTACGTTTCTGTCTTTACATCAGCGTGGACAAGTGTTTCACTGAAGCTGGGGACGTTTATTGCCACTGTTGCATGCTTTGAATTGGTTATTACAAAGCACTGAAATAACTTTCTAACGTGTTGCTAAATAGCAACAATTCAAACCCATCTGTATACTCCCGTTCATATTGTAGCTAAGATACGCGCTCTCTGAGCTAGACAATGAAACACCGCTTGTGATACTCCCATTTTTAGTCTGTCAAAACGTACTGTGTGTGTTGTGCAATGCACAGCGTTTATTACTTGGGCTGTAATTGAGCTTCAGTGCAAAAAGGTATTTAAAATGTTTTTGTATGGTGGTACTTGGCATACCCAGAATTTTGGACCAGAAATTACTGAGTACTTGTTATTTGAAGGTAACTTAAGGGGGGAGGAAAAGGTGAGAAAAGGCTTGCTTCTCTTAAACTTTCAGTACCCTCATTTGGAAGTCTTGTGCCCTTGACCTCTAACGTAAGTAAAGGTTTCTGACTTTTATTGATAAAGGATCCTCTTTTAGACCAGTTACTATATGTCACCTTGGGGATAAAATGCGTTCTCAATGTCTGTTCTCTGGTTAACAGTTTTAGAGAAACAAGAAAAAATTAAACCATGGAACAGGTAATTGTTTTTATTAAGGAAGTGTTGAGAGACCAGGTATTTTTCAGTCCTTTTAGACTGGGAACTTCACAAAGTAAAACATAGTTTCTGCTTGTGAAAATATACAACCTAAACAGGACATGGAATATGCAAGAGGACAAGAATAAAATGTACAGTCAGAATGAATTAAAAAGCAGTTTGCAATTACTGTCTAGATTTGAATTTTTATTTTTTTCTAATGATAGAGAGGTTCTGTTTAGGGCATGAAGAAGAAAAGATGAAAGGTGTAGGGTGAAAAGATGGACACTGGTAGTGACTTTGAAGTTAAGGGGATGTGCAAGTGTGAGCGCAGATTTATGCTAATAATTACAAATGATTTTTTGTCCTGCAACCCAAGAGAGCAAGCATCTCTAAATATAAAAGAAATTACATTTTCCTGTATAATGTATTATTTTAAAATGGAAAAATTGCAGTAAATACTTGGATGTGATTTTTAAAAATGTGCAATATCTTTGTATATAGTGTTTTCCTTTTTAAAAAAAACAACCAACCAAAACAAAAAACATAAACAAAAAGCACCACTCCACCAGAGCTTTTCATGTCATTGAAAGCATCTTTTCTATTTCTTTGTCATTTTATTTTGTTTTAGGGTTTGAAAGACCTTCTTCAGGAAAGTAAGTGTAAAATTTTCCTCATGAATGTTGGCAACAGCAGCTGGAAGGATCTTCTGAAATTAAATGTTTTCAGATAAAAATCGAAAAACTTGATGGTGACTAACAGTCTTTCACATACAGCTTATATGGTGAGGCTGTCCAAAGTGGAAAGGTTGTACCTTTTACTTCAAGTTCCCGCTCATCATCTTTCTATCTTAGAGAGAAAATTAAATTAACAAGGCTGGTCAGTGTCACTTGTAGTCAGAGCCCTTTAGGCAAGTGGCACAGTCAGTAATGCTGTCTTGCTTCTTATCTGAAAACCCATGCTATTCCGTCCTTACAGTTTCAAAGACCTGGGGGAGGAAGAGTGCAGCGTTCTATTTAACGGCAGGAGAGGGTCTCTGTAGGGTCAGGGAAAAGATTCTTTCTTACGCTGTTTAACAGTGTGGGTGGCAGTCAACCATGGCCGTGTATCTTTTAGATTTCCATTGTAACTGTTGTTATAGAAGGCTTTATTAAAGAGAAAATGGTAAGTTGGAGGTTCTGATATCTCTGTCTTCTATGACTAGTATGGCTAGGACAATACTTCTGCCTTGTTGTGGGAGACCAGATCTTGTGTGCTTATAGACTGCTTAGCATTTAAAAAACACTTAAGGGTAGAGAAAACACAAAATGAGAGACTCATATAATCTCAATGGACAAACCCTAGTACTGTTTATTTTGCATTTTTTCATCTTGGACAAGTTAGGAAAGACTTAATTTCACTGTACTTTCCTAAGTTAACACTTCATTACCTTCAAATTGCAAAGACAGGTCAAATGGATGTTTTAAATATAAATGGCTGCTTTTAAATATAAAGATGAAAAAAATTTGCAAATTTTTATGTTAAGAGAATTTCAAGCTATCTTAAATAATTAACCTGATTGTACATGTTGGGGGTATGAAAGATGTCTGTACAAATAACATGCTTGACTGTGTCTGCTTTTGGCAAGTATTTGTGTGTCTCACTAAGCTGTATCTGTATGCTGTGAGTTAGAGAACACTTTAGCTATCTGGTTTCTTTGTGTGCTTTGAGTGCATATGGTAATAGAAGCAAGAAATAAAATCAGAACGAGCTCTTGGCCTTTGGTGTAAGCTATGTGGCAAATGACTTCATGTAGTCATAGTGACACCAGTGGTTCCTTTCCTGCCGTAATGGCACTCCATCAATGTGGTAAAAGTCACTGAAACTAGACTACAAAAAAGGCTTCTATTGTCTTGTGACACTCAGGAAATTACTTCCAGGTTTATATTTATTCTCTGAAGCCCCTGGAGTTGCATCCCTCATTTTAATTGTTTTTGTATACGTGATCAAAGGACATCAGGATGTAGCTGTTCAGCAGAGAGTGGAGCAGTGTAAGGAATGCGTGGAAAGAAAACTATGATAGTGGGGTGGGGGGAAACCTCCAGGAACATTTATCCAGTGGGCTGTGGCAGAGAAATTGTACGTACAAAGCTTTCCTCAGAGCCTTTACTTGATTGGTATAACTGCAAAATTGACAAGTTGATAGAGTAGGGAAAAGAAGCAAAGTAACAACTTCCAACATCAGGCTGAGGATGTAACCAAGGACAGATGTATTCTTAAAACGTGTCCTTGATCATGACACTTGTAATTTTAACAAGGCAGCTCTGAATGAAAGTGTTAATACTGTGAAACTAAAGGCACATAAATGGTCTGTCCACTGTTTGAGACTTGAGCCTGGCTTTGGGAAACCTACTGTGAGTAGTACATGTGAAGGAAGGCAGGCAACTTTCCATCCCTGTCAAGTGAGGCAATTGCACAAAGTTGCAAGGTGCTGCACTGTTAACTTTCTGGTTTATGTCTCCTTGTTTGTAACAGTAATCAGTTAATTTAACACATCCCCCCCCACCTCATGTTTATTCTTGGAGATATTAAGTATAACTAACGGTGGAACTAAAATATTTTTGGGATTATATGCTAACTTGAGCAACTTGGATGTTTTAACTAATGACAGGCATTTTAGTGCAAATCAAATTTTTCCCTCCCTGGATTTTACCTTGATACTGAAAGAACAAACGTGCACTTTTCAGCTGCTCCCTGAGCAAGAGAGAACACTTCTTAATACATTGCTTTTGAAGTTAGCCTCTTCAGTGTGCTCTGTTGTTATGAAGGAAGATGGTGCATATGAATCTGGATGAACAGGTGAAAAGATCCTGTTTCGTTCTCCACTGAGCTTCTCAATTAAAATTCAAGGATTTGGTAAATATCATCTTTAAAACATCAGTAGGGATGTCTGAGCAGAGGGGATGCAGAAGGGAGTAGGGAAATGCACTTTTAAGTCATTAGATCTTGGATGTGATACAGAGTAAGAGCTCAGTTCATCTTTGAAATAACTATCTTTTCAATTGTTAACAGAAGTGCTAAATATTAAACCTTTCAGATCACTTCTTACTCTTAAGCATCATTTGCTTATGCTTTGTTATTCTGTACTTGACTGACATGTCCTGAGAAATTCCTTGGAAATTACTGTCTTACACCAATCACAAAACATTTATGCTCTGCCGATGTCAGTTTACAGATCAGGCATAAAACTTCTTGCTGTTTTCCTGAAATAATTAAATAAATTTATTGAATGATAGAAGTCAGATGATGTCAAGACTTTTGAAGGATAGCATAAGAAGGGTAGTGGTCCTTCTGAAGAATACTGTTCAAGTTTTCACATGTAATTCAGATTCATGGGTTATTGCAAGTGTTCCCATGAGACACTGTCCCCTTTAAAACTGAAGTATGTTTAACTTTTTGGTAGAACTTTCACCTATGTACTTTCTACATAATTGTTAATTTACTGGGAGTAAAGCACAGTCGCGCTCTCCTCACCCTGGTTTTTTTTTTTTGGTCCTTAACGTTAAAAGAGCCTCTCATTGCAGAACATCTGTTTTACAGTATTATGCATTGTATGATGCAAATTCAGACCAAAGAATAGCTACTTTACTTAAAATCTAGGTAGCACTGTATGCACTTTCATAATCTGATAATTACTAGTGATACATCCTTTTTTTTTTCTCTTGAAATTTGACTGACTCATGTGGCTTAATAGCTTAATAGAAATTATAACAAAGGTGTTCTGTGCTCTACTTGAGGAGTCTCTAGATTTTTGGGGAGAGGGAGGAAAACGTTCTAGATTATGATCTAATTGTATTAAGCCTTTGAGTTATAGCATACAAAGAAAGAAATACACATTCTTTCTTTATAGTATGTTTTAAAGGGGTGTATGTGTAAGTGAGCCTAGCAACCTGAAGGCGTAGAAGAGTCTTTAGAGTTTTATTTATTCTTTGATCTACATCAATAACATGAATTCGGTTATGAAGCAAAGTATTAGCGATGCATCTATGTTTTAAGAGGACTATATTTCTACATTTACTTTTCAGATTTTTATAGATCTTGGCAGCATTGCATCTTGAATGGGTTTAAAAAAATACCAAGTGAAAGACTACCATTGTGCGGCTGCTGTACTTGCACATCTCTTTGCTTTTGCTGAGACAGTTCACACTGACTTAAATCTGAAGGATTAAATAGTGTCTGCTGTTAGTACTAATGGAGCTTCATTCCCTATAGTTATCTTGTTCATACAGGGGAACTTTGAAGATAAACTAAGTATTAAGGAAGACTGATACCACTTCTCTTCAGTTACGCGCAAAAAATATCGAAAGCTTTTTTCTGGAGGTCTTCCTGCTTTTGTATTTGCTTATCACAGTGTCTTGCTTTTCAGTATTTGTTCTTAAGATTGTACTTACTCTACCAACAAGGCTAGGCTAGGACTTTTTTAACTAAATGATGTAGTTCTAAGGAAGTCACCATTTGTATCTCAATGAAGCCCGAAGGACCATAATCTTCAGTACAAATGAAGATTTAATTAAAATACAGGTGTAATACATTGTTCTTACCTGAGATAGTAAAAGAACTGAAAAGTATCTAGTGAAGGGATAAAAGCTGCTGGTTGGATGAGAAACAGAATTGTAGTTGAGTTGACTGAAATCTGCAGAAATCACTGGATATTGCTAAATGTATATTGATTTACATAAGGGGGAGGAACTTCTGTGTTAATTTTAAAATACAAGTTTCTTCCAGTTTTGACAGGGTGTTTACAGTGTTGTTTTAACATCTTGAAACAGCACTTACTATTCCTACAGCATCTATTACACAGTCCTTACAATCTTGAGGAAGATATCCTCTTATTCCAGTTTCCTCTTAGTGGCTTGCCATAATTGTTCTGCTTTCCTTAAGTGATTTGTACATCCTAAAATGTGAGGAAGCAAGTAGTACTTTTATTTGTTTTAAATTAAATTTATTTTAAATTCATATTTGTGGTCTATTGTATCTAGTAACTTTTCGCTTAACTGTTAAGCTCAGTATTTCCTGAAAAAGCTTTTGGTAGTAGGTGTAACTGTGGACATAAATTAAATTCTAGACTCGGTTTCTGCTCCTTTAGCATCCTGCTGTTACTTTGGGCAAATAGAAACTACTACTATGTGTACTAGCCTGTAAAAAGAGCATAACTAACTATAGAGGAGTGGATAACTAACCTCTGTAAATAATTGCTGAATTCTTAAAAACTTGTGTTTCTGTGTTGAAAAAGTTTATTGTGAGAAAAATTGTATGAAACTTCTAAAATTGGGTTCTTCTAGCTGGTTCTAAAATTAAGCTAAAGGAAATTATTGTATTGCAGTGGCACATATTGTACTGAATACTAGCTGCTTTTTAATTGTGCTATTTTTTTAATTTAATAAACTAATATTAGAGTGCTGAGACAATTCTGTCAGTGTTGCAGAGTGCTGTCTTCCCCTTTTGCTAATACTGAAGTTTACTTGTCCCCTCTTACCTAAAATAGAACAATGGAGATCTTGGGGAAGAGGAGGAGACAACAGAGAACAAGCTCACTTCAAATTATTCACCAGTCAGTCATTAAAAGGCATTAATCTTTAACAAAGAGCAGTTTCTCATTATTCAAATGAAGACTGGAAGTGTAGCCAAGATGAGCTATGAATGTTTCTCACTGGCTTTAGTAATGTTTTCAACTTCATGAATGATCATTCATATTTTTTTGTGAAAGAAGAGGGAGACAATGACAAATACAACTCTGACAAACGTACTGGCTCTTCTTTTAGAGGGATGCTATTCTTGCCTCTGTAATGGTCCTTTAGATTCCTTTAGATATGCTGCTACACTTACATCTTTGTGTTCCATGCCTGGCTTTGCATCAGTACTTTTTTGGTATATAAGAATTGTTTGAAGTTTTTTGATACATCAAGATTCTGTGATTCCTTCTTTTTTCCTGCATTACCATCGTTTCCACAGCAAATGATGTGTATTCTTCTGCACTCTATATTTTTAATATCTTTATGCATCACTGTAATATGAAACAGACAAGGTAAATCGTAAATCATAATCATAAGAACATTGGTTAGAAAAGTAACTGGTGGGGAATTTGAGAAACCTGAGTGTGGTTGAAACACCCATGTATAAAAGACTCTGGCACCAAGATACTAATTCTACTAAAGGGTCTGTGCTTACGAGATCCTTTAACACACAAGGATCATTATCTTTTAAAAGTATGGATCTGAAAGAGACTATCAGGTGGAAACTTCAGAAAGCTGTTACACAGAACAAGCAGCTGCGTTGTGGTCACTTGTCTGTGAGGTGGTGAAAATTATGGTGATCATGGCAGTGTCCTCTGTGTGCTTTAATGGTTAGGATACTTAGAGAAGAGATTCAGAAGAAAACAAGCCTGTCTTAACAGTTATCATACTGCTGGGATTTGGCCTCTGTTTCATAAATATACAGTAAAGTCGTGTATAATAAAGCCCAGCGTTGTGTTAGTAGCAGTTTTGCTGCTAGCTCTTTCCATACTGGAACATTTCTGTGTAGAAATTGCAAATGAGTAGTGGCAATTCTGCTCTGCATATAGACTTGGAAATTCCCTTTTGCCAGGAAGACATCTCTAGGAACAGCCTGCCTTCGTGGCATGTGGGAGGGACTGCAAGTATGCCTTCTGTAGCATTGTTTTTGTGATAATTTAAAAACAACAACGAACTTGGGTTTTATTTTTATAAAACAATTTAAGCCACTCTATTCCCTCCTTCTATTCCCTGTTAACTTTGTGAGGGTGGTTTGAAGAACAGCTTTGCTTCTCCTCAGAAGCCTGCAGGAACTCCCTTTCCAACTGGCCTGATGTCAGATTTTGTTTTGAGGTTATCTTAGAGAAGTCTGGAACCCTGCATTCCTTTTTGGGTGTTGGTGAAGTCCAAACCAAGATGGTCCGTGATCAGGGGCTTTACCAGCAAAACTGAGCAAATTGTCACAAGATAATTTCTCTAAACCTTGTGTGAAGAAGGATTAGCATTGCAAGTTGGAGATGAAGTGCTGGCTTTGGTAAAAAGATATTCTTCCATCAGTAACTGTTTCTGTCCTCTGAACAGGGCATGCAGTGAAGGGTTGGAAAGGACGAAGTACTGCTTCTCTTGGTGCAGAGCATTCTAAAAACATGGTCTGGAGATTGGTGTGTAAACTGTGTTTTTTAGATGAGGGTTGAGAAACTACTCTGTAGTTTTCCCGTGTTTTTTTGAATAAACTATAATGCCAAGTTCCTTGTTGTTGGTGATTGTGTATTGACAGACTTATAAAGCAGGATGTCACAATGGCCCTTCATTTCCATTTTGGTTCTTCCTCCCTTGGGATTAGCATATTGTTTTATGCTTCCTATTGAGAAAACTATTCCATAGAAAAGATTTTAAGAAATGAAAAATACAAATATTTGTGTGCGTGGTTTTGGTTGTATTTCTTTTTTCTTCCCTGTTGGGAGCTCCAGTACGCGTTGCCATTTCTGTGGGCAACACTTGGGCTAATCTTGATCATTCAGGAAGAATTGCTTCCTCGGGCACATGTGGTAGTGTAAGGAACTGGTCGGTCTTAGGTTCTCATAGATGGATATGAGGAGTACCTCTCTATGAAAGATGTCTCATGGATAGCTCTGGAATAAAAATTCAAAGATCATGGAGTTACCTCTTTTTTTTTTTTTTTTTTTTGTCCCCCCCCTTTTTTTTTTTTTGAAAGGAATTGTTCTGAAATAGTTTTTTAACATTTCATGTTGTCAATGTTTCTGATTAAAATTCATAAGTATTTGTAACATTCAAAGCTTTCTCAGGGATAAGTTATGGAAGATGGCTCATTAAAATTGATTAACATTAAGTCTTCTGTCTTTGACACCTTTGGGGAAGGGTGATGGAAAGATTCCACAAGTATTCTTGATCTGAAATGCTAAAACTTAATACTCTTCAGAGTGGTGATGTTGCTTTAGATACTCCAGTTTCTGAAAGATATAAAAATTAAGCATCACTGGGAATAACTTGTATAATGATTTTATTCTAATCTTGCAATTGTGTAACTTTATCGTAAACAGCCATAAACCTTACTTCTGTTTCTTTTGTATTCTGTGTGAACGTCTCTCATGTCCCTGTTAAGTATCAATTTCTTGCTGCTAAAAAACATTTAATGTGTTGTACCACGTGTTATTGTTTCATAGTGCTATGAAAAAAGATAACTTTGTATGATGTGTACTGTCTTTGCTAGTGGTTTTTTATAACTTTTTGTATCTTTTACATGCAGGCATTGTTAACTTCTCATAACTAAAAGATTTGTGTACCTTTTATTTTGAAGTAGTATGTAACAGCGACCTTGGGGAGCTTTATGCTAGAAGTTCTGCTACTAAAGATCAGTTCATCTGGAAGCTGAACCATTTAGTACTTGCCACTTGCTGCAGCTCACTTTGGTTAGGGAATTTCTTTTGTTACTGGCATATTTATGTTGGAATCAATATTAACTTGTGCCCTCTTGCAGTGACTTCAAACATTCATGAGCATTGTAGGTGTGGTTTAGGGACATGGTTTAGTGGTGGACTTGGCAGCGCTAGGTTTATGGTTGGACTCTGATCTTAAAGGTCTTTTCCAGCCTCAATGATTCTGCTATTCTATAGAAGGATTTTCCCTGATCTGGGGAGAACACACTGATTTTTACTATTATCCCTTCTTAGGAAAGAGGACAAATCCGTCTGTCTTCACCCTCCCTCTTTCCCCAAAATCCTCTTCTTGTCAGATTGCACAGGATGCAATTACTGAAAGTGTATGTGTGTGGGGAGTGGTCCATCAAAATACTTTTTTACATGGAGATTATTCTTTTTACAGTTATACCCTTTTAAAATATATATATAGATGTTGACTTAATATTGTTAGAAGTACAAATCTGAAAGAAGAAAGGTACAAAATACATTGTTTTGAGTTGCGGTACAGAAGTTATTTTTGCTTATGATTTGTTTGTTTATCACAACCTGAAGATTGCCCAGATTAGAAGTTTTAACTTTTTAAATTTTTAAACCATATGTATTTAGAATTTAGTCAAATTTATTCATACTTTATTTACTAAAAGAGCCTGTCACCAAATTATATCAGAATAGAACAGGATCCACTTGTGAATTATTGGTGAGTATGATTATACTGGTAATGTAGTAGTACTTCATGTTGTATACACACAGATCACAGAATTGCCAGAGATGTCAGTAATACTTCTGTAGAATCCATGATAGTCTTCTGCATCTTCTGTCACATCACTTTGTGCCACCCCTCAGTCTGCTGGCTGTCATCCTCCCTCAGAGCTGAGGCTGTGCTACTTGCTGTGGTGGTGTGGAAGGGCTGGGTGTGATTCATGTTTTCTTGTCTCCCTAGCAAAGCACCAGACAAGAAAATTAACATGAATTGTAGAGTCAGTTGTGCGCATACAGAGAATCCTGCACCCTATAGATGAGGGGAAGCAAGGCAGAAAACGTGGTGTCCACCACTGTGATTCTGAAGCTATCACTACAGGATAAAGTCATGTCAATCCTGTGCAGGTCTCCTATCACTACTGTAGATAAATGTGCGTATAGGACAGAAGTTGTGGCTTGGTGTGATTTTTTTTTTTCTGTATTTGTCTTTGTTTTGCCTATTTTTTTTTTTAATAACTGGAAAAGCAATAACTTCTGTTGCAAGTATATCTAGAACTTTTTATAAACAACTGAGCAGGGTTTTCTGGCTTCGGTTATTAAAAAATGTGATATGATGTGTGATACAATTTTTTTTCTCCAAATGTATTTTTTTGAACATCTTGTGTATGGGGACACTAGTTCTTTGACTACACTGGTTTTTGTGTTTCACAAATCAACACATCTTCAGTCTTTTTTTAAGCACCTAATTAAGAAAACTGTCAGAATCAGACTTGATGAAGAATTGAGCCAGCTTTTTAAATTGTTGATTTTTGAGAAGGGTCATTCACAAACTGTTCAGGCAAGAATGAGTCTTCAGTGGTGGTTACGTATACAGGATAGAGTGCTAAATCCTAGGTAACAGTGACGTGGGGAAGGATGCAGAGGTTATTGTAGATGATCAGCCGATATTAGATGCCTTTTGTGACGCTGGCTAAGAGGGCTAATATATATGTTGACATTTGTTCAGGATGTGGATGCTTGTTGGCTTTTATGTGGCATTAATAGAATAAGAACTTGTTTAGTACATTGCAGGAGGGGCATCACTGAAAAATTTTAAAAATGCCCAAGTGCTTGGTTTGCAAATACGGAGAATATGCCCCTTGTAAGAAATTGTAGAATCCCAGGCTATTTCTCAGCTTCTTCTCTTCCTCCCTTGTTTCCCCTTTCCCCTTTGAAAAAATCCAGCCAAACAAATTGAACTGCAACAGCCCAAAGCCTATGCAGTGGTTCTGTCAACGTTTATAGTTACCTACCTGGAAAAAGGATGTCTGAAACTAGAGGGTCCCTGAATGCATTTATCTGCAAATGAAGCTTACTTCTGTTTGCCTTCTTGCCATTGGAACTTAAACGGGAAGCAAAGTATGAGTTTTAGTGAACGGTTAGGAATCACAGGATGGGTTGAGGTTGGAAGGAACTTCTGGAGCTCATTTTGTCCAGCCACCCTGGTTAATCAGGGCTGTGTAGAGTGGTTGCACAGGTCCATGTCTAGATAGCTTTTAAGTATCCTGAGGAATGGAGGCTCCAGAACCAACCTCTCTGGGCAACCTGTGCCAGTGCTTGGTCACCTTGCAGTAAAAATGTGTTT
This sequence comes from Falco rusticolus, assembly GCF_015220075.1. Taxonomy (NCBI): domain Eukaryota; kingdom Metazoa; phylum Chordata; class Aves; order Falconiformes; family Falconidae; genus Falco; species Falco rusticolus. The sequence goes on from NC_051190.1 coordinate 13,800,595, forward strand.
CATCATGTTCAGATGGATCCTCCTGTGTTTCAGTTTGTGCCCATTGACTCTTGTCCTGCCACTGGTCACCACTGAAAAGAGCCTGGCTATGTTCAGATTGATAAGATCTCCCCTGAGCCTTATCTACCTAGGCTAACAGTCCCGGCTCTTTCAGCTGGTTCTTATACAAGAGATGCTCCAGTCCCTTCATCATCTTTGTGGCCCTTTGCTGGACTCTCTCTAGTATGTCCGTGTCTCTCTTGTACTGGGGAGCCTGGAATTGGACACAATATACCAGGTGTGGCCTTATCAGGGCTGAGTAGGAGGGAAGGACCACCTCTCAACCTGGCAATCCTGCTCCTAATGCAGCCCAGGATACCATGAAGCTAATATGTCTTAACTAGCAAATACATGTGTACTTTTGCTGTGATTTAAATGTGGATGTGTGAGATTAGGCTCTGAATCAGCTTGAAGTGATGCTTAATGCTGGTGTTTCTAATTGAAATTCCTCTTGCTCTTTTATACAGATCAAATCAGATGGCAGCACAACCCATTTTAGCTTTGTCTTATGCAAAAACACACTAGGTTTCATCATCCAAATCAGTAATGACAGTAGGAATTGGTAATGAAATTAAAAGTGACCCACATAAAGACCGATGGGCTTTTACATGCCTCCTGTTTTAGCTGTAGGATGCTATTCTTAAATCCTACCTAGGTATCTATAATGATACAGCCCTGAGCTTAGGTTGACCTGGCAAATTTAACAGCGTAACATCCATACTGGGTATATAAAACATTGTGCCCTGTCAGTGTTGCTAGTTGTTTCTGCAGAGCTTTAAATCTTCTCTTCCATATTTTTCTTCTAAATTGCTCTCTTCTGAAGAACTAGTTCAGTTATAGTTGTTTCTTACTGTCTGTCACATGAGATACAGTACCTGACTGTGAGAGTGACTCTAATCTGTTTTATCCGAGACTGTAAATAGCTCAGAGGCAAAAGAAAAAGCTTCTTAGGCTGCATCTCATCTGTAACTGCCCACGTTAGTTCTTCCTTTCTGTTCTAGTGCAAACTTGAGCAGATCAGCTGTGTATCACTGATGAAAAAGCCAAGACCAACCCTTTTTTCCTTTGCATTGAAGCAGATTGGACGTGCAGCTACAAATGGTGGTCATCAGTTAGCTTGTTGTATGCTCAGGTTTGGGACTGAAACCCTCCTCTGTCCTCTGATTCTTTTTTCCTTTATTGCCCTTCTACCATAATGTGTTTTGAAATGGTGATGGATGTACAAGTACAGGCTTGAGACTGATGATGTGTGTATGCCCTGAGCACAAACAATTGAGTCTTCCCCTTCTGTGTAATTTACTTATTTGTGTTGGAAGCTGTACTGAGGCTAAGCAGTATCCGTTAAGCCAATTAGTCTTATCAGGGAAGGGCACTAAGGTTAGAACGTTGGATCACAATGGCTTTCTGTTCTGTTGTTGTCTCTACATGTGTAATTTTTTTTGTGGTGACATATGTTAGATTTGTGTAAAAGTTTGTTATGATACTGTGGCGTATATGGTGGAAGATGTATATTTCCCTATGAAAATGTATATTTCATGAAAAGCAAGTGTATACAACATGTATATGTATTGCAGCATGTATATGATCAGTTTGGTGGTGTAACTACTAGTTGCTTGTCCTGGACAAAATCTTAAATTGTCTATGTATAGAAAAATGTATATATGTGTATATATGTTGCTGATCACTGTCCCATTTGTCAGAAACTTACAGAAGAGTACAAGGTGAAAATACATAGATGATTGTGAACATGTAGTTTTATGTTACCATGGTTTGGCAAGGATTTGAAGCAAATGATGATGCTGTTAACTCAGGGTCATTTGTTTCTAAAAAAAGGTAAGTAACTATATTGTTCATTCTAGAATATTTAGTCTGACATTTTAGGAACCTGTCTTAAATCACTGAGCACACCTGTTAATTGAATATATTTTTCTCCGGTGCTCTTATATGGTTAGCAATGCTTGAGTTTGTGATTTTTATAAATGCTTCAAGCTTCATTACACAACTTCAATTGCAATGAAGTCTGGTTTTCTTTGTCCTCTTATGCATAAGTTAAATTTGCGTAGATATTTATCATAATGAAAGACGTGAGTGTTCAGTTGTATCAATTTGTTGTCTCTGACAATTACGGGTGACTATAAACCATATTTTGCTTATAAGTGGTTTAAGGTGCTAGTAAACTGTATCAGGTATGGATGGCATTGTAGAACTGTTTCATGGTAGTAAATATTTGATTTTTCTCAAGATACCTTTTATGTCCTGATACCACGTTATTTAAAGACATTATCAGTCTCGGTAGGACCTTATACTAAGCCTGCCAAGCAGCTGCCAAGTGCAGATAGCCAACATTTACATTCAGTGTTGTGTGTTGGTAGCTGTGACATGATTCCAATTAAAAGCTTGGTCTGCACACTGCAGATGTCTTCTGAATATTAATGTGTACTACAGACAGAGCAGATGGAATCTCTCTAAAATACAATGCAGTGAATGTAAAATTAAGGTTGGCTTTCTGGTGGAAACTGAGAGGCAGTCAAAATTATTTTTTTCTTTGTTTTTCATTGCTAAACCACAAGAGTACCTGTGTATTGTCATATTTTTTTCTACATATAATAGGAAATAAACTCTTCATTATGCATCTAATTAAAAGTACAGCATTGTGCCTTATTGAAATTGTCTTAAATGACAAGCGTACCTAGAAAAATATTAGGAATGCATGCAACATTTGCTGTGTCTTAAAATATGCCTCTACCTAAAGGACAGCTATGAGGCAATAGATGATAATTGAAGTACAGGATTCTGTGAGTTATCTGAGGACTTTTTCATTGAGAAAGGCTGTATAAAAGTACATATAAGTGTGTGTGTGTTTAATTGGGATGTGAAGATGTTACGTGAGGAGTATTAGGAAAAAAGTTTGCCCTGGACAGGAAGGGTAGTATAAAACTGGGAAATGAAGTGTGACAAGAATATCAGTGGTGCACTGTAATGTAGCATGTTGCAAACGCAGAGTTAGCTGTCAGAAGACAGCAGCGGTCCAGCTTTTGAGAGTGTGTGGATTAATTACTTAAGTATTTACCATGCTTCTATGGCAGTCCCTGAGATACGGGGTAAAGCCTTGGCAGTAGGAATGTATTAGAAGCCTTGGAAATTACAGGGTAAGTGTAGTATTGAAACAGAAATTAGAAGGATTTCTGTGTGAGTGGGAACTGTAACATGTCTTTGCTGCTGCAGTTGTCTTCTCTCAGGCAGAATGCAGGTGTCTTGAGAAGGGAACGAATGGTTGGGTACCAGGGGAAGAGGTGATAGAAAGGCAATGGCAGGGGTGTGAAATACATAAATCCAGTCCATAGTTTAACTGGCTAGTGTTATTAACGTAGCTGACATGCTTGTCTCCCACCCTTTTCATACTTAATTTTACAATAGCTTATACCTGAGGCTGTGTAAACACTAAAGCCAGTGCCAGTGATAGCATTTTCCACTTCATCCATATTACTTTAATGAAGATTTTCCCCCAGATCTCCATTTGGATAATGTTTGGCTATTGTAGTTATATTGCCTGTCTAGTATTTCTCTCAGTTACTGGCCTATCTGTAAAGCAGAGGTTCCTGGTTTCTGCAGGGGTACTTAGCTAAGCAATATACGCATACATTCAGAGAAGTTGGCTGTGTGCTGTTCCCAAGGATAATACTCATGGGGTAAGAGTGTTTTTAAGATCTAGACCACTGATTTTAGTGAGACTGAGAGCAGAATTGTTGATGAGGTTTAGAAGAGGACAGCAGGGTCCGGGTACTGTCAGAGTGAGGCAGAGCTGCGTCTGGACCTCACTCGAGCTGCTTTTGCTGGTGTTGTCCCAGACCACAGGTATGGGTGCCATTTCCCTTAGGGAGGAGTGTGGGGAGGAGCCTTCAGTGGCTTGTTGCTCTCATTAAAGTTTTCATAATGTTTAATGCACAGTTGTTCAGGAGGAGTTGTTTAATTAGGCTTCTGGAAATGGAAAACAAGTAATCTTGGCTGATTTTAGTGGCAGGTCAGAAGTAGTGACTGAGACAATGTTCTTTGGGGCATGAGTTATGTATGACATACATGACTTATGTATCTTAAACTTAACAGTGGTGCTTTACTGTGATAGAATGCAAATTTAGTAATAGTGAAATGTATAAAAATGTCTCAGGTTTATGTTGGGTTTTTGTTTGTGGGGTTTTTTTTAGCTTTATTTACATTGCATCCACCTGTTTACAGTTCATTAATCTATGGAATGAGATTTATGCAAGAGATGCAGGTGGAAATAATAAAAATGAAGTAGCTTACTGGACATAGTTAAAGGACATTTTTCTTGTGACATTTAGAAATTATCTTCAGGACTTCCAAGTATGTTTGGTGAAACTCAGCTTTCCAAATAAACCAAGAGAGGTTTAAGTATTTTTAATTTGTGACATAGAGCAATGACTTTGCACCTTTTAACCAATCAAAGGATAAAAATCTGACCAAAAATCTTTAGGGTATGATGTTTTAAGGGAAATGAAGATGTGAAGTTATCTGTGTCCCAGAAATCAAAGCCATAGTAAAAACAGATGAAGTATGAAAGCATTGCTTTAAGAGAACTGTGCTTGTCTGAGTCAAATGTTGCTTTGAACAGCACTTTGGAAGTTTCTACCAATAATATTTCAGACAAAGTTTGTCTTCATTATGTTTCAAAGACTTTAAGCTCCCTGAAGTATTAATCCTCCTGCCTAATATATCTATGATTCCGTGAAATAGGGGTGAAGCTTGAAAACAGGACTGGTAAGATAGAAGGGAAGAGGCAGGAGACATGGAAGAGGCTGTCTTTCCTTTGCCACTGCACTTAGACATGAGGGTGGGTTGCTCATGTTTCTTACTGGCCTGGTGATTCCCTAGATAAAGTGCAACTGTGTTTTCCTGTATGAAGCATTTATTTTAAGGTAACTTGCCTGAGTAATTTCTCCTTGATGTGATGTTTCTTTTACTCTGTAGGCTTATACTCATCTTTGACCCTTTCAGGCTCTTTCCTTGTCAGAGAATCCCTGTGAAACTCGCTTCCAAATATGTTAAGGATCTTTACTTTTTACTATCTACTTAATGTTGGGTTTGTAAGTTAATTTCATTCTAGCTGTTAAAACTTTTGTGATGTTACTAATATGGCTCCTTTGCTATCCTATCTCTGAAATGCCTTCCCCTTTAAACTCGCTCCTAAAGCCCAAGCAAATTTCCCTTTTTCACTTACTGTGTCTTTCTTGCTTTCCTGTACCCCTGCAGTGTCTGGCCTCCTCTGACAATGCTTGGAAGATTTGTTACTTGCTTCTTAACTTTCCTAATTCTTTGCAGTATCCTTCCTTTCCTGTGCAGTGTATAATTTTGTCTTTCTAATCCTTGAAAAAATGCCCAAGTCTTTCATTTCAGTCCCTGACAATCTGCATTGTAGTATCAGCGTATGGCTATATCTTAAGTCATAAGATGTATCCTTTCAGCTGAGATTGTACCTTAGCACTGGAAATTTGTCTAACTTTGTGTCTGTAAAGCATGTGCATGCCTTATTGCTATCTCTTCATAACGCAGAGTACTCTCAAAAAATCAACACCAAAAAAAAAGTGCTGCTTTTAGCTAGTTTTCTGAGACTTGTCAGCAAGAAATAGGAGAGGGCTGTGTGGGGCATGCCATTGCAATGTCAGATAATGCAGAGTGCTGCTTGGTAGGTGTTCAGCCGTCTGTACTTAGGCTTCAGTCAAGCTGTATTAACTCCTGAATTCTGAGAGCAGGGTTCACTGCACAATGGGGTCATAGTCCTTTTTCGTGTTGAATTAATATCTGCTGAGAAACATAATCAAAATAGTACCATGCATAACTGCTCAAATTCAGCCATGAAATGAGAATATTGAAATAGTGATACATTTTTCTAAAATGTCTTAAAAAAATATATTCTTAACATCTTAGTCAAGAAGTGCTATTATAACCAGATTTCTTTGGGAGTCAAGTACAGATTTATCTTGAATTTATCAGCTGTTTAAAGTCTGTCCATTCCAGCGTGCATATTAGTTTTTCTTCTGTCTTAAAAAGCAAAAAAGAGCCAACCCAAAATAGCACAACAGCTTTAATAACTTAGTAAACCATCTTTTTTTAACTGGCATAGATGACTGCCTTGTTGACTCAACTTTTTCCTTCCGAAGTAGTTATTACGTTCTGTCAGAGGGGTTCTAAAAAACTCTGAAAGCAAGGAGCTGGGACTCTTTTAAGATGAAGCTTCCATACAGTGTTTTTTCTATTGGTGTCCATAATTTTTAAATCCAAATTAAAAAAGTCAATTAAATTAGAGACAAGGATGTGTTACTACTTTAAAAATTATTTTATTAGCTTTTGTTACTGATGAGAGCTACTTTTCAGTACTGGGAATGAAAAGATATGTGCCTTTCTTACCTCTCCTGCAGCAGAGAGGAAAAGTGTTTAATATTAATATAATTTTTGTTGTTGTTTTCCAGCTTAATAGATGTAAAAGTCGCTTACAGAAAAGTGTGCGTACCATACACAAACAATCCTGGACCATGGTTTCCATTTTTTGCCTTTTGTTTTTAAAAAAAGTTCCATGTTCCCTCTGTTCGTCCTCTGAAAAACTCGCTTCCTCCCTAGTGTTCCCTGACCTTTTGTCTTTCTCCAAATATCTGGCATGCTTCAGTTGACACCATCAGAATCTCTCCTGCCTGTCTCTCATGAGGTTCTGAGTTTCCATCCTCTTCTGGGGGTGTGGGGGAACAGAAGGAAAAAAAAACCATAAATAAGTGTACCTGTAAAACTCCTGCCCATTTCTGTCTGTTTTGTTTTCTGAAAGAGATGTGATGTATGTATGGACTGTTAGGTTCCAGATCTGCCTCTGAAAAAATTGTAGTAATTTGTAGCCCCACTCATGCTCCCTACCTTATCAAGCAGAGATGTAGAAAGGGTAAGGAATATGCCATTGTCCAGCAGGGGCATCCTGGAGGAAATTATGGATACATAGCTATTGTATTACTGACAGTCGCAGAGAACCCCATTATGTAATTATTTGCTGAAAAACAAATTCAGATGTTTGTTTATTCAAGTACTGCATATCTGATGATGAAAGTCTTGTTTCTTCTGTAGCATTACTTAATTGCTAGAAATTCTATAAAGTTGATACTTTTATCTTTACATTTTCTCACAATTGTGATGGTTTATATTCATGCAAGTCCGTTAACATCTTGGTGTGCAGAGAAACAGTTTGACAGCTGTAGTCTAGCACTTCCTTATCGTAACTTGATGTAACATTCCATAGAGACAGTCACGCCTCAGACTGATACTCCGCTCTGCTTCTGGTATTTCAGCTTTAATGGTTTATAGTGTCAACTCATGTGTTGTTTGGATAATCATAATTGACTTGTTAAATAAGAACAGTTTACATTCTGTTTGTCTTTTTGTCACTGTTCACATAGGATGATTTTTGTGCCGTGATTCAATGGGAAAGTATTCTGGAAATCACTGATTTCTGCTAATTTTATTTTAATAAAGGTGGTATTTTATGGCTATGCTCTTTGAATTTATGCAACCTACTATAAACTTTGCTCCACCTTTCATTAGGAAACCTTCAAAAATTGTTGATTAGCATTACGCGGAAGATCTGTGTTAAATTTTTGTGCGCACAATAATTTAACTTAGTCTGCTGCTATAATTGTATCCAGTGTCAGAAACAACCAGCATGTGGGGTTTTTTATTACCCCAGTTTTAGTTGGGAAGTGTTCATGGGTCTTAGTAAAAAGTGAAGTGCTTGTGGAGGAAGAAAAATGGTTTTCAAGGTATCCAGTACAGAGTAGTAACATTTAGTACTCTAATGTCATGCCTGGAATGCCAGTGCTTCATTTGTCCCTGAGTCTTTTTCCTGTGACCCTGAACTGATCTTATGAGTTTTATTTATCCTTTCTGTAAGAATTTAATGTTCTTGGTACATGTAAGAAAAGCATAGCAATAGCTGGGAGAATGATTGTTGCAATTTTTCTGTTCATTTCAAGCTTTAGCATCTTCTGTAACTGTACAATGCTTATGAGTAGTATAAAGAGATAACTTACACCATTATGCTGGTAGTATAACTTTAAAAATCTTGCTGGTGTTTTTTACCAGTCACTTTTCAGTACACTCACAAAAGGAGGAGTCCTGTGCACTGTAGGAAAAACATTCTTTTAGATCTGATTTGTAAAGTTGGAGAATGATTTTACTGTACCTTGTTTAGCTTAAATACTTTGTTTGCTTGGTTTTGAAAGCAGCAGGGGGAAAAGGTAATATGTGTCCTTTTTATATACTTTTTCACCTATGGGGCTGAGTCTTAACACCATAGTCAGAACTCCCTTGTAAGTTAAGCATGGTGAGCTAAGATCCAGCATCAGATGCTTCAAAGAAAATCTCAATGCCAAAGCAAACTGAAGAATATAGGAGAAATTACTGTTTTGTCACTTTTGGAAGGTATTTAAATAATAGTAATGATAATAAAAATCTGTATTTGAAGTTAGTGGTTCCCAGCATTATACCATACTGGTCTTTGTTTCTGAAATTTATATCCCTAATTTTTCAAGTGAGAAAACTAAATGGAATGGTGCCACTAACAAGTGGTAGTATAACTGCATGACAGTAGTGCTGTTTGATACAAGGTGCATTTGTGAATTTAACTAACAGAATGTACAATGTTGATTTATTTATGTAAATTATTAAAATCTTACTAAATAAATTGAATGACACAATTACTTTGAGGAAGAAGGGTTATGCAGTCTTTTATTAGCAAATATGTATGTAACTAATAACTGCAGAATTAGCTGATTGAAGGTAGTATAAAATGATTTTGAAATTGGGAAGTTGAGCAGCTTTATAGCATTGTTTCTTCTTTGAGTGTTTATGATATATGTGGCATTCATATATATATATGTGTGTGTGTATGTATACATGAATGAATGCCCACTAATTCTTTGGGGATTTTTTTGTTTTTTTTTTTTTCTTTTCTTTTTCCCTGGTGCAAGAGAAGGAGAACAATGAGTGAGGTTGAGTGATACTGACATGAAGTTGATAACTACTTTATTAAATAAGTATTTGATTTAACCTAGAGAATTGACTGGTTCTAGCAACTGCAGTTGTAAATAAAAAAGCATCCTTACAACCAGAAACCTGTAATCTTTTTCAATCTGAAGCTATTAAGTGTTCCTGTGTAGTGCTTCATTCAGTCTGTGCCTCAGGACAGTATGGAAGACAGCAACATGTTCAGCAGACATTTCTGATTTTTCTTGAACAGTGGAATAGGATTGCTGTCCTGAGTCAGTTCTGGCAAAACTGTGGAATGCACAACTTGATCTGCCTTTCCACTGCCGGTGTCACTTGCATTTGGCTGCCAGGGAGGAAACTGGGCTGTTTTGGTCTCTGCTGGTACAATGGTTTAATTTACAGCAGTGTTGTGTTTACCCAATTACTGGGTCTTGGCTCCCGTGAGCCAAGTAAAAGCAGGGACTGTGCCAAAGGTCCCTTTGACATTTTGAACTTGAATATTATTGCACCTGAGGTTTTGACATAATGGAGAGTTTGCAGTGCAATCATCTCGCAGCAAAATCTTTTAATCTTGTTATAGTTTCTGCAATTGATGTATAACTGGCCTCAGGCATTTATGCGGGAGGGAAATTCTAAATGTAGGTACAAAAAAATAAGGTTGTTTCCCGTTCCAAAGCAACAATTTCTTTTTATTGTTGAAGATATCAGGCCTACTGAGTAGTACCAGCTTGGTGTGCTGGAATCAGTGTGTTCTTGTTAACACTATAGGCAGAGGTGTGCTCTAATGGCAATGCTGGTGTAAGAGGTTCGTATTAGTTGCTTTTAATTAGATGCCCTTTAGTGTTCAGTCCAGGAAGTGGGCTGGGTTAACTGTAAATGTATTATTCCCTTCTGCCTTATTTAATTTTTTGGAATCTGTCCACAAACTAATCTAGGTGTGTGTGGGATGTTAAGGAGTTGCTCTCTTGGCAGTCCTTGATGCCAGGCTTTTCGCCATATACTTCTAATGACAAAACACAAGGATGTCACAGGAGTGGTGATATTGTCTGTGCAATACTGAAAATAGTCAGAAACAAAGAGCGCCTTTAATTGGTAAGGCAGAACAAAAGAAAATTCTTGTTTTCTCTAGTAGAACATGTCATATTTTATCTCTCTAGCATAAAAATAATCATCTTCTGACAATATACAAAAATGAACCTGAAATTTTATACGTGCTAAAACTGTCACTGATGTAAGAAAAGCAAACTATCATTTTAATCTTAAAAGCTTTGTGGAGGCAGAATAATAGTGCTCTCTTAACTGTCCTTAAAAGGTTATTTTTTTTCTCATTGACGCTGATTTGATGACACTGAACCTTGCTATGGAATAAAATAATCAAGATTCTAGAAGAAGCCATAGTCTTTGAAAAGTGGATTTTTTTCCCGTGGTTCCCAAAGCACATAGTTTCCCAAAAACATAGTTTTCTGTAATGTATTAGTTCTGTTCAAAGATGTTCTTAAATGAGTGAGAAATGGATGTAGTAGTTAAAAGGTGGAACAGAAAGTCTGTATGAGCAAGACAGCGTCCAAAATAATGTCTTTGCTTACTAAGTGTTGATTAAAAGTGTCTAAATCCATATATGAGACTAATGGAACAGTTAATTGAAATTGTTATGATTTAGATGAGGTGCTTTTACTGCAAACTTATCGAATTGTTTTGAATTTAGTATTTCTCTTGTTATAGATCACTTTGTAGTGGGAACTGAACTGATTTGGTTTGGTTCTCTTGTTCTTTAGTATCGTAGAACTGGTAGTTATTTGGCTGTGTCTCCAGATGAGTTTTCCTGTTTCTTAAGGTCCAAATTTGCTTGCCAACTTTGAATAATTACTCAGTTAAACTAGCTCAGTAAACCAGAGATAGAATGAATGTTGCAGGGCAAGTTAATGTCTAGAGCAGTGTTCTGTTGCCGCTGGGGGCCACAGGCAGGCCCACATGGAAAAATTAAGAACAGGGCAAAATATATGAATGTCTTAAGTTTTTGGGAAGTTGCATGAGTTTTTTTAATAAACCTGAATGGATCTCTGTTCCAAATGCCTGTCTCTCCTTAAGGTGATACAAACTTCTTGCATCCGTGGTGTCCTTTGACAAGTGAAGTGTATGTTGCCCTTGCCTGCAGGAAGGGTTGCTGCTGTAAAAAATTACTTAAAGGTTTGAAAACAAAGTTTCTTGAATTCTCAGATTTATCATTCAATTTTTAAATTTCTTCAAGCTTGATTTATGAAGCAATGTATCAATTTACTTTTATAAGATTATGCCATGTTATAGAAGTTTGTCTCAATCTAAGTTGTAAAATTCAAAATAATCTTGCTTTTAATCCTTACCTTCTTGTTAAGATAAGCATTGTCTCCTTGTTGATAGATCTGGCTGAAAATTCTGTGGAGTTAATGATTATTTTCCCCCCAACCTCTTCTTTCTTCTGATTTCCTTTATCATTACAAAAGAATATAAAATAATTTTGATCTTGTTTTTTCTGGTATTATTTTCAGCTATGTGTTTTAATATAGACACAGGGTGGTTGTAAATGCTCAAAAGAAGCTCAGTTCTCATGTATTTGCTAAGAAGGCATCATTCTTGGTATTCTGGTGGTGTTGAGATACTCAAGAGTTTCTAACTTCTAAGAAACGATGGAATCATTAAGATTTTGGTAGCATGTATTTAATAAATCTGGCTCTGTGGTGCAAGTGTTTTGGTGTGGTGTAAAGACTCATCTAATTCTTAAACATGTAAAGAATGGAATGGAAAGGTTGCTCGTATCAGGAAAAATACAGTTATTGGAGGGGAAGAGGAATGGGAAAGCATGAAGTATTTGGAATAAAATTTTTTAGTGATGGAGCATGGTGTTTTGGTTTTGTTCTGGGTGAAGTTTTATAAGTTGATTGTTTTTTATCTTGAGACTGAAGCAACTCACAAAGTCAGTAACTTGGTTACAGTGAAAGGGGGAAAGAATACTGTTTACTGAAGTTGACAATGTTGAAATGTGTGAGCGTAGTGAAAGTCACGAATTTAATTCTAAATTAGAGATAAAGATTAAATACCTTGTATACTGAACAGCGTGAACAAAGAAGCAATGAAACAATAGATCCTCTGTCTCAGAAATTTTCTATTTAAATGTGTGTCCTCATGGAAGAGAGCTTTGGTCAAGGATAGATGACTGGAGCACTGCCTGAGCAGTTACATGGCTTGTGTTTTGTAACAGTATAGAATACAGGGTCTAAAGTCGCATCAGCTTTTGACCCATGTTAAATAGGCTAACTTAGTGCTTAAATGTTTTGTAATAATTCTAAGTAAAGTGGGCTTGGAATTAATGATAGGTTAAGGTTGGGTAACCTCTGTAGAGGTATATATTTTTCAGAATGGAGTAAAAAAAAAAAACCAACCAAAAACCAAACCAAAACCTGCTTACCCTCCATCATAGCATATAATGGCCTTCTAGAATATCAAGTTTTAACTTTGAATAAACACTTATTGGCTGGCAGGTAAGTGGATGAAAGGTTTATATTGAAGCTTTTTTAAAGGAGATTTGTATGGGATTTGTGTAGTAAAAATATATCATGATTATTCAAGACTTTGAATTTGTAATAATAAATAACATTTGTAACTTTGATTTGTTTATTTTGCAGCTCCGGTTGTTAACCGATACAACAGAAGAGTATCAGGTAAGATTTTCTTTCAATAATTTAATGTTTCTGAAAAAGATTTTGAAATGTGTATTTGACTAAAGGAATTACATTAAAAATGACCTTTCTCTTCATCACTGTAGAAACCAATGGGAAACACAGAGTAGTTTAGAAAATTCTGTGGGTGACCACAGACTACTGAAGTAACTTCAGCAGTAGTCGTGATTCTATCCAGAAAAACTTCCTAGAACTTCTGTGCAACATAGTTATGGCAAAGGCTTGCTTTGCAGTGAATTGAAAAAGTGGCAGCTTCTTTCTGTGGAACGAATCTTCCATCTTGCTAGGAATTTAATCTCACGTTAGACTACAGAAATATGGGGGGAGGGGGGTCCCCTCTTGTCTTGTTTTAGCCCCTTGCTTGTGCAACTGATATTTAAAGTTGTGTCTATTCACTTGTTCTGGAGAACAAGTTTTTTGTTTCTTTTCTGTCTTAATCAATATGAAATGCTTTAATGAGTAGCTGTTATTCCAAACAAATTCTTTTTAAAGTTGTTTTTGAATGCTGTCGTGTGAACAAAATTTCATGTGAGAATGAGAAGATACTACAGTATTTTTCTCATTCGAGGTGCAGATTGCTTTACATGTCGCTTTCTTGCTTCACTTAACTAACATTAGCTGTTCTAGAAAGTCGTTACGGTTCTGATTTGAAAAATGCCAATGTTCAGTATTTTCTTTCTAGCTTTCAGTTCAAGTCTACAGTTTTTAGCTTGTGTATATAATCTGACATGTTCTTTGGTATGATGACTATGGTGGGGCATTGTTGATAATTATATATATGGCATATAAATGAGATAAATACATGTTTGACTTTATATACAAAATGTCCTTTTACCCATACAGTTGCTTGGGTATGATCAAGGGTATGACTGTATTTATGCCACTACATATACGTAATTGTGAGTATAAGGGTAACTTCATAACTCTTAAATTGACAGTGCTGGTAGTTTTGGTGTATTACAGGAGGAATTAAGGCAAGACAAAACGGTATCTTGAATGGAGTTTGATACTCTGATAGTAAATATTGGAAGTCATATATGGTAGAGTATCTTAATCTGGAGAGTCCCAAGACATTTTCATTTCCCTAATTAAACTAATCCATCCTGGAACCTGCTGATGAAGTAAAATCTTACAAATGAGAAGTGAATCCTTCTCAGATTTAAATTTAAATGAAGGCTAATTTATTCCTGAAGTTAAAAAGTTGAGCCTTAATCAGAGGATATTGTAATCTTTTTGAATCCTCATTACTGAAATGTAATATTGGTGCTCTCATAGTGCTGAGCTACTCTTAGTTAAAAAGCAGATTCCTTCAGTGAAGGGTCTAAAGGTTAATGTGAACAACTAAACAGCAAATGTAAAACTGAATTGTTAATTTATGCAATTAGACTAAGGAGGACTGTTTTGATGCTTAGTAACTCTGATGCTCCAAGAAGAGCTAGAATAATTCAGAGTACATGTTAGAATTCTTCTCACGGAGGCAAACATTAATAGAATACCTGCATTTTACTACTGTGTTAAATACTTTTCAGAATAATAATAAAAAAATAATCTCCACTTTCTGTACACTGTACAGGTGATGATCAGAGTGGGCTTTGTTAAAATGCAAAAGAGATGCAGACAGCATCCATGCATGTACAAGGAGACCCCATTTTACTCCTCTTGTCAGGAAAAGTACAGAAACCTGTTTTGGGGTGGGTGGGGAGTGGTTTGTTGGTTTGTTGGGTTTTGGGGATTTTTTTGCACTCCATACCTGCTGTGTCTGTCAAGAAATTACCCAAATAGGAACAAGTCTGGCAGGGTTCTCCTAAGTCATTAAACTCGGCCCCCTACTGTCATAGGCAACCACATTTTATAATCCTGTGCATAAAGTGAATGACAGATTTGTTGGTTTTGGTGCTCTGAATTTGATGTGATTTCCTTGTTAGACATGTTAGGCTTTAAGAATCTTTTCATTCTGTAATTTTTATAAGACTTCTTTTTCTGTATAAACCAACAAATAAAGAATCAACATTGCATTATGGATTACTCAGCATAGTATCTAAATGTATCTATTTCTAACTAATTAAGTAAAGCAGAACAAACCATGGAGAAGAAAAGCTTACACAATTATTATTTTTTTTAATTGCATTTAGTGTTTTGTTTTCTGACCTTCTATTCGGAAGAACTTTCTGCTAGTCCGTGTGGAGCCTTGTCAGTCCTACCAGCTATTGTTGTGTTTCCAGTGCAGCGTATGCTTATAAGAGGAGTAAAGAGCAGAGCTAAAATGTTTGCTGGTATCAAGATTTACATGCACAAAATTGTAGATTTACAGTATTCTAGAAGAACAAAATACGAGAAGATTTTAAAAACTGACATTGGACATGCTGAAGAAAGACTTAAAATTTGAGCGAGAGCTTTTCTTCTAAGCATTTGGCTGTCTAGGGAATTATTGTGTTGCTTTCATTGTTCAGTAGGTCAAGAATGGAAGTTAGGAAAAATATAATTCTAATTAAAGGAAAAGATGATAAAGTAATTGTCTGCATTATACATACAGTTTAGGACAGGCTAATAATTGTTCTGGTAGACAATTCAACTAGATATATGTTCTTGGTGACTAACAGTTGTTCATGACCCTCTTACCAGAGCAGTTACAGAATATCTTTTAAATTGCTTTATTAATGTTCTCAGTATTAAATTTGGAGCGTTTACTCCTGGTCAGTTATGATTAACTGCCTAAAGATAACAGGCTGGTGATGATTCCCTTGGTGCAGTAATGCAAATTCCAAGGATGCATAAACCCATAGAAAAAACCCTGTTATAATGATTAGTGGATTTTCATTTAGGTGTTTAGTTATGAAACATCTAAACCTGTGACTTTTAACTGTACTGGCAAACATTACTTTAATGATTCTAAATATTTAGCTGTCTTTTAAGACTTAGTCAAAATATAAGTTTTCTGACAAAGGGAAGGAAGTGCTAAGGAAGTTTATTTTTGCACTTTTTGAAAACTCTGAGCAAATTAGTTTACTTCTAGCTTCTGCAGTACCTCAGTAAAATACCTCAAGAAATTTGAATTTAAGGAAACAGCTTGACAAATGGTAATCTATTAGAAAGGTCAAGCTGACCCTGTACATTATGTTGTTTAGATTTTTTTGGCAAAAATAAGAATGAATTTTATTTCTGCATTTCTCAAATCATTGACCAAAAGTGATGATACTGCTTTCATATCCCATAAGTGATAGTAGCACATTCTCACATGTTACTTCTCTCTCACCCTGCAGTACTGAGAATGTGGGGATTCAATCTGCTCACTTTTGCTACCCATTTCTGCAACATTTGCTACTTGCTCATCTCCTAGGTTGATGTGTTCCCTGAGGCGCAGGGATAATGTTCGCTTGCTTGCTTGCCATTAAGCTCTTCCCAACAGTTTGACAGCTATGAAGGCTCTGCAGGAATCCCATTTGCTTTTTGACCAGAGAAGCATGGCTTTGTGTGCTGGTCACAGATTCAGCCAGCAAAGCAGGAGTCCGTGGGTGGGAGAGTGAGAAACTCCATTGACTGTGCAGCAGGGTCATCCTGGAGAAGGGGGACTTGTCTAATCATGTTCATGGAATTATTTATAGACGTGCAGAGTGGCGGAGTAGTGTTCTCATTAACAGAAAGAGCCTTTTCCAGGAAATGCTAGGAGGGAGAAAGAGAAATGAGAGCTTGATGTTCCCCTAGAAATTTATCTAATGAGTAGATTGTGTGTAGCATGTCTGGCGATGTAAAATGTTGAGGTTCCACGGCATGTGCACAAACCCCAAGCATTGTGTCAGTAAGTTCTAATTTGTATATAAGCTGGTGGCTAACTTGATTAAAATAATGCTCTGTTTGCAAAATCATAAGCTATCCTTATGTAGAAACTAAAAAGAAAAAAAAAATCAAACCCAACCCACTAAGTTTAAAATCTCCTTAGCTATAGGATGCCACAGACTGTGATGCCATGGGCAATTTCAGTGCTAATTACCCAGTGAAACAGTCTCCTTGCTGCTGCTTTAAGTGAATTGGCAATGTCTGAGCCTTCTGCTAGATAACTCATGTTACATGGCTTGCTGACTGCCTTGGTCTGCCCAGGCTTGGTTTGGATGGCCTGAAAACCATACAGATTCCTTCCTCCCAAGAGCTGGACTGTGCTGAAATTCATACTTGCTTGATTACATTTCTTGATCTTCCTCCAGGCACAGGGGCTCCTGACAAGCTTTTTGTTAGTCACTTCCTTTTCTGTAGTGAAAGAGACTGCAGAGAATGCCAGAATCTCAGCCCTTGGTTAGTGACTAAAGGGTGCAGGCAGGTGGGAGAAATCACAAGGAATAATATCAAAGCTATTTCAAAACTAGAGGGAAGTCAGCATTGATATTTGTCCCACTCTAACAACTGATACATAACACTGAAGAGAATTCTGCTCCTGGCAATATATGAATGAAAGTTAATTGTGGTTTTGGAACGAAGTGTGTGACGCCTACTACAGTCTCACTTGAGCATAGTTTCTCCTGTTTTAGTTTTAGCATGTTTCAGAAAAGTAAAGTTTTTTGCTAGATTTCTGTATTGCCATTTCTAGACACCTTTGATTCATTCCACAGAACACCCACTCTCCAGCAGACTTGCTGACTTCTTCATGGGATAGAAAAAAAATCTGGCAAAATGTGACACCCATACCATACATGTGTGACAGAATGTTTTCATCCGTTTTCTCCTATTATTTCTGTTTATCTGAGTGAGCTGGTGTAATTTTCTCTCTCGCATATGCCTGTACTCCCTCTTTAATCTTCTTTTGGCCTCTGTGGGATTGGAATGAGATTAGTTTTCACATTCAACTATATAAGCAGAATAATTGAATTATTTAATCTAGGGAAGCAATATATGGTAGTTATTTCCCTAATATTTTTATACCAGCAAAGAAACATGATTCAGGATTTGTGACTAGTTTCACTTTAGTATAAAAAGTAATCAAATGAACAAGAGTTGCTTCAGTTAGTCCCTTTGGTCGGGCAGCTTTCAGCAGGGACTTGGTGAGAACGATCAAATCTGCTGTCCCTGGAATCGGGTGTGAAGTCCTCTCCTAAGATACGATTGCTGAATAAATGGTTTTTTGTTTTTTGTATATCTGTAGAGGATAATTTTGTTTGAATGTTACTGAATCCTGTTTTCCCATCTATAGTGAACATTAATATTGGGTTTGGAATTGGTATTGTTGATGTTTCTCATTTCTCTAGCAATCTGATATGACAGTGTGGTTTGGTGGGGGTTTTTTTCTTTCATCTTCATGTAACACTTTAACATGCTATCTTTAGAGGGTGTAGGTATAGAATTTTGTATTTGAATG
Organism: Falco rusticolus; assembly: GCF_015220075.1. Lineage (NCBI taxonomy): Eukaryota > Metazoa > Chordata > Aves > Falconiformes > Falconidae > Falco > Falco rusticolus. Next base: position 13,818,730 of record NC_051190.1, read on the forward strand.
TGTAAATCGGTGTTCCTTGACAGTTTCTGGCTTTTTCTTTCCTCATAAGATAAACTTCCTTAAGAGGCCTGTATGACCATTGGTTCTTCAAACTCACTGGTTCTACTTTTTGACAGTGGGGGACTCTTTGCCTTGAACTCTTCATTCTTCTGGCTCCTACCAAAGATGAGCAGTCATATCATAAAGTAGATGTGTGGTTAAAATCCAATATCTCTCTGGGCTTTCTAGTGAGATGCAGCATTTTCTTCACAACATGGCAAGTTGAGATGTCAGGATATGATATTACACATGGTAAAATCGTTTTAGTAGCTGTTAGCTTTTCAAAATTACAGTTATAAAAAAATAATTTTCTAAGAAAGCTTTTATGTTGTTGCCACGCAGCATGTTAGTATTTACAAAAATACCATTTTGTGATCATGTTAAATTACAATATCTGAATAGTAGCAAAAAAGCAAGAAGCAAGACTGACTTTGGGAGCTTGTTTTGAGTATTTTCTCTTGCAGAATACTATCTACTACTTCAGTGATAAAATCTCATCAGTTCAAATCATCAAGGGGGGGAAGACTGAGTGACATTCTCCATGCCGTTCTTTTTGCTTTCTACCTACCAGACTATCTGATTATCAGAGGATGGCTTGAAAATCATGATCTGGTTTCTTCTCTTGCAGCTACTTAATGAGTTTCTGTATTGATTATTCACCATCTTACAAAACTTGATGGCATAATAACTTCTGCTGAAAGGTTTTCAGGCAGATGATAAATTGTAAGAGACTTTTGAGTTAAAAAATTCACATTTTTACGAATGGCAGCTTCTATAATTTTTTTGCTAGCCCTAAGGGTTGCAAAACTGTTATCATAACTAGAGTGAAAATAATTCATTTTGAAAAATGTTGATATGAGCAAAAGCCAAGTGTGTGGGATGACAAATGAAAGTGGTGATAAATTGTGTGGGTGTCCTCCTGTAGGAAAGTGCCTGAATCATTATTCGTTAAAAAAATAAAGCTTGTTTTCTCTGTTTGCAATATTGGGACTTATTTATAAATTCTTGGCATGTAATTGGCATTCAGTGAATAACGAAAAGCTTATTTTTGGAAATTAACAGTTGAGACTTCACAATTACTTGGATTTCACACTATGGTGAATACTTCTGCTTGTAATTTTGCTAGATGTTTTTATGATATAAAGAAATAAAACACTCAAACATCTTTGTCTAAAAGTTAAGTCACTGCAATACCTGGTCAGATGAAATCTGATCCAGTCTACTCAGTGCAAGTGTAAGTGTAAGTAAGAAGTGCTACAGTAGAGTAGAATTCATCCAGTTTTCCTCTTTTTTTTTTTAATATTATTTATTCTTTCTAAACAATTGTTCATACTTACAGTGATACATAATGATTAGTAATTGTTCATCTGGAGTCAAATATTTTAACTTAAATTAGTCCTTATTAATTGGGAGAATAAGGTACAGCTATGCATATTTATTATGCAATTAATGCAGTAAGGACCGATTTTTCAGAAGTATTCAGGTGGCAGAAGGTGCAGGTGATTACTTTTCATTAATTCTTTTACATTAAATCTCTTTTAAAAGCCTATGTAAATGCTAGGCCATATCTTTAGATAAATAAACACTTTTGACAATATCAGCCTTCAGATGATTTTTAAAATAAAATGTCATTCTGTCAGTTTTTGATGGGTTGGAATTTAATTTTCTTTTTTTAAGGTGAGATGGAAAAGAGGAGAATTGCCTTTTTTTCCCCTTTTGTTGTGAACCCCAGCTGTTTTTTGACATGTGAATTAAAGCCCAAATGAAAATATTACTGCATGGTTTGCTGTGCACAAGAAACTGAAAGCAAATACACTAGAGGAAATCTCAATGCATGTCATGATACAGGCTAAAGAGGCAGTTTTTTGCTTAGTGCAAAAAATGGTGCTGTGATATGTGTGTGTGTATATATATCTATATCTGTGGAGTGACCTCGGGAGCTAAATGTGCTTTTCATTTTTCTTGTGACTACATAAGGCAGCACTTTCTCCCTTGTTTAATATAAAATTTTAGAAAAAGTCTTAGATGTTATGCTCTTATACTGGTTAATAAACTCATGGCAAGTTTAGGTTGCTGTAACTTCAGATTAAATATGAAATTGATTGGATAGTTAATGTAGAACAGAAAAGTTTAAACATACTTGATTTAAATATGACAGGATATCCCATGTATTTTCAGAAACTTTACTGTCATTTTTAACACCAGAACACCTTCATGAGACACTGTGTACTCCAAATAATGCAAAGCTTTAATCAGCATGCTTAAAAACTAGCTACAGGGAATATAATGGCTTTAAAGCAAACTCAGCTGGGAGTTGCTGTGAGCACTTTTATAGTGCTCTCATTTAGAGAGACTTAAATCAGGGCTTGAGTTTGGGACATGGCTTGTGCGTGGGTACTAGGCTGCCTGGAGCACTTAACTGATTTGGATTAGCGTGTCTGAATGTGTGTTTTTCCCATGTCTCCAAAATTTGGGATAGGAACAAGTCTGATCTTTGTAAACCCACTAACCTTCTGTGAGAAACACAGAACGAAGTGGTTAGAAATAAAGCACACAAGTTCTAACTGACGACGTTCTGGCTGATATTAGTGTATTTCTTCCAAATGTGTATTTCCTCTAAATGAAATCCATTTGTTCAATGAGCCACTGAAGTTAAGAGTTGACTCATCCTGAAGATGAGTTCCATCAAGTCAAATAGTTACACCTTCCCCCTTAATAGCAATCACCAGGGCATCTGAGTTGCTCAGTAGCTGCACAGACATGGGGGTAGTTAGCTGCTGGGTTTTCCTTCAAGGAATTTGACAGTCTGTTTCCGTTTCCCTGGCTTTGCCTGCATGTCAGGGCAGCATGCGGTCCTTTCAAAGCACAGGGACCTGGGGGCTGGCTCATCATTGCTCTGCACACAATCCTTTTGTGTCAAAGCCATGCTAGTTCTGTATTGTTCCTTGTCACTACAGGTAAATAGGTATTACCTGTTCCATTGGGGGGTGGGTAATGTGATTTTTAATCTTCTTGGACATTCTGTAGAAATCTTTAAAAATCATATCTGAGTTGTTGGACCATTAATTTCAGAAATGCCTTCTAAGACTTTGACATCCTTCAATTCTCTGTCACGACAGATGTCAGAAAGATGTGTGTAACATAATTGCTAAATACCTGCTCTGCTTTAACACAGAACTGCTTCAGTGCATTTTTCCCAAGATGCTGGTGGTTCTTTTAAAATATTACGTGCCTTACTGCAGGATTAGCATTCACATATTAAAATTGCAAGTGTAAAAACCAAAAATGCATTGGTCTGGAATCTGAAAGATAATTTCTTATTTCTAGACTGGAAAAACACTTTTTCTGTTTTATTCCTCAGCTGGCTTCTCTCTATCTACTGTTTGCAACTAAAAGCCTGTAAGATTTTTTTTAAAGGTATATATTTGAGGCGTTTCATGAAACTTGTGGTGTTTTGATGTAAACTGAATGTAAAATGAACATTCTTCATCCTGTTTTAAACCAAGATAAAGTTTCACTGCGTTTATCAGGCACATAAACATTATTGGTGCTTAATTTCTGGTTTTATCTGCCTTGCTTACGTACCCATTTAAAATGTGGCAAGATTTGTGTGATGGGCTAAAACAGAAGATCATTAAAGCAGAAGGCTTGCTTCTGCAATTGTGAATCTGGGTGCTCTGAAATAGTAGTAGCATCATGTTTTCCAGGAGACCTTTTTTATGGATGACTATCTCATCGGTAAGGCTCTCTTAGAAGCCTTGAACAAGGTCAGCAGCATGTTTATTCATTTCAGTCTTCTGGTTTCTTAACTTGCAAGAATAAAGCTTGCTTCATTTGAGTTTCTCAGGCTGCACCACAGGGAAGAATAATATCTAAATCTAAAATACCCTGTTGCCATTTTAAGACTTTTGTTTAAGTGTCGTAAAGGGAGTTGGAAACAGAAGTAGCAAACTGTAAATTACTGTTTCAGGTTGAAAGGGCAGTATTTTGGGTTTGGTTGTTACCTTGTCAGGGCTGCGAACTCCTTTGATCTGCCACATGGAAAGCTTTCTTATTTTTAATTAGTGCTCCAGCATGATGGAAATCTTGTTGTTGTTTTTATTTTTCATGCAGACTCACCTTTTACTGCAAGGTCCAGAGCACACTAGTGTCTGATGGGATCCTGGGCTCTACTGTTATGAATAGAGACATGGAAGCTACAAGTGCAGGAGCCCTAGTTGTGACTGACTTGTCTGTTGGCTTCTCCAGCTGTACAAGAGAGATACTATTTGCAGAGTGCTATATTTTATCTACAGAGTGCTTTCATGATAAGTCCGCTGTGAATTATAGCATTGCAAATTATCAAAAATTTCAGTCTAAGAATTACCTAGTATTATTGGAATGTATGCACAAATGTGTATTTTTGCCGGTGTTTTATTCTGTGAAACAAAGTAGCCTCATGACTATATTATTCTCTAGCACCTGGCTTCTGTGAGGTGGGAAGATAAGACCCTTTAACCACTTGTGAGCTCATAAAATGGAAGGATAATCTAAAGCACTTTGCATAACTCATACATAAAAGGATTAAGTAAAAGTTGTGCTTCTATATAATGAAACAGGTGACTACATAAATCAAATACAATTATAAACAGCTGTGGGTTTAATTAAAAAGGGAAGAAAGGCAAATTTCATGTTCATCTGGTTGTATCAAAGCAGTAGGAGAGAAGCTGAAGAGAGTTCTGTCCTCAGCCCTGCATTGGTGCAAGGTTTTTTTTTTTAATTGCTCCTGCATAGGAGGAGGATTTAAATGAAGATATACAGGCCGAGGGTTGTCTTCTGAATTTTCCTTGCAGTTCAGTAGGATGCCTTCTCCCCCCTAACTTGCCTCTTTCTTTGACAGGAAATGTTTTTCCATAATAGATCCCAGCAGCGGGTTCTCAGGCATGCTGAGTTGAGGAGCCTTTGGTCTGCTACTTGCCTATTGCTACATGCCCCTGCGATGGGTGGGATGGCCTGCCAGTTCCCTTGGGGTGGTTTTCAGACTCTGTGCTGTATGTTGCAGGAGTTAAAACAAAACAGAAACCCAAATCCTGAACAAAGCCTACCTAGAAATAATAACGAAGTAGGAATGCATTGTATTGTAAGTTAAAAATGCTTTAAGTTTGTCTTTACTGCTTCAACTAGATTTTATTGTTTGCACATAATGCTTTCATTATATGTACGAGAAGATATAAATCTAAAAGAGACTGTGATTATTTACTTTCCATTTATTATTCTAGGGTTTTCATCATGAAAGTTCTAGTTTGCCCATAGGGAAATGTAATTTTAAATACTTGGCAAATCTTCCTGTAGTAGAAAAAAATATTTAATTTTAATGGCTGTTCTGCTGTAGTGCATTTCTGAATTGTTTTAGTCTTATGTCTGATGATAAAGCCTTTTAAATAAACTTAAAACCGCATTTTTATTAATCTATATTAATTTAGTAAAATACTTGAAAAAATGCATTAAGAATATATAAAACAAATGTACATATTGAAATGGTTGTCAATCCGTTTTTAAATTGTCATAATTTTACATTGCCTGTACTTGGACATCTTGGGAGAAAAGATATCTCTGTGTGTAGAGCTGGATTTCCTGCAAAGAAAAAAACCCCACACTATCATAAAAGGTGGCATTTATAATTGATTATGCAGTCTGTTCTGAACTCGTGACTGAAATGTAGTATGAAGTAGGAGTGTGTGACACTGGCATTACGGTTTTATCACATGCCATTGTCACTGGAACTGCTGCATTTCTGTCTTGATGGAAAGAAAACAAGCTGGAGAAGCCCGATTTAGGCAACGCTGCTGGAATGTATGTAATCATACTGAGGGAATGGTTGTCAAAGGTTTCTAAAGGCGAGGATAGCAAGCGCTGTAATGCATTGTCCAGGTCTCTTAAATGCCCCAACCTCTGGGCAAAAACATCTATCCAGAATTGTGCCTTGGGGTAGCTGTGGAGTAGGGTGGATCCTTTCCAGCTCTGCCTGTGACCTCAGTTTTACTACTTTAATAAATTAGCGGACCTTGAGAAATAGCGATAACACCCGTGTCAGAGATGGGCATTTTCAAGTTGAATGAGGGGTATAAGCAAAGCTTTGGGTAAGCCAGGTGAATGTTTTCACCTGTTCCTGTGTATGTCAATAGAAAGGGGAGGCAACGCTGGCTTTTCGCAGAGCTGGGTGAAGCAGTACAGGGTTTTAGGCCTTTACAGGCTTATCAGTGTGTCGTAGGTTTCTTTCCCCGACAAAATTACCTGTGCAGCTTTCCAGCCTGAGCAAGCTTTGGGAGTGTGTGTGGAGCTGCGCCTGAACCTGTAATCTTTGCTGGACTGAGCTGGTTTGGCACAGCCATGCTGGGTGACTTTGTGTCTTCGTAGTTAATCTGTAACACAGAACAACTCTGCCTGTGAAGAACAGTTGATTTTATTTTAGTTTCCTTTTAACTTCAAATTAAATTTGAAGCCGTTTCCAGAACTGAAAATCCATTCTTTTCCTTTGCCACCTAAATTAATTATTTTTAAATACTTCTCAACTGAAAAATCTTACACATGATTTAACACACATGACCATGCAGGTGGTTGTGTGTTTGAATATGCTACGTTGGTATTTGGCAAAGATTTGAGGGGGGTATTTTTTGCTCAAGTCCCAGTCATTGTAAGTCCTGTCTCTGTTATGCCTTCTTGAGAATTAAGAATGAAGTCAAGAGGTGGTACTGCTGTGGGTACTTGTGCATCTGGGTATTTTCATGTGTCACATAAAGTAAAAGAGAAGGACCAGAGAAAGACCTGAGATCTGAGTTTTGGGCTGGTGCAATGACATTATTTTTAACTAAAAACTTACAGTTGATTTCAGTCAGTTCTCATTAGTACATTGAAGGCTGAAACAGCTGATTTTTCCTGCAGATGGTCTAAATGTTTTTCAGGTTTCAGTGTTGCTTTTCATTCTGTCATAAATGTGAAAATTGTTCAGGTAGTGCAAATGGGTGCAGGTTCTGTTTCTCACTTGCTGAATCGAGGTATGAATCTGTCTGCTTTGATGTGAGATCTTTAACTTGGGAAACAAAGTGCAATTTCTAAATCAAAAAGTTCTGAGCTATCCAACAACAGGAGAGGAAACTTGAAGTTGTTTTCCAAGTGCAGAAAATCACGTTAAGCTGTGCCAGCAAAGACCTATGTATAAGCTCTGTTTAAGCTTCCCAAGTTCATCTCAACTGTGTCGTTTTGGAAGTGCCTGCTCTAGCAAGCACTGTCAGAGAGAATGACGAGCCACTGGAAGTGGTTGCCTTTCCAGCTGGCATAGTGCTCCCAGAAGTGGCTATGCATCTGCCCCTTGAGCGACAGACTTACAAAATGTTTGAAGCTTTGGCAAATTCAAATGCAAAGATAGTCGCCTTAAATGTAGTACAAGATTACTGATCTGAATAAATAACGGGAAAAAATGTTCTGCATGCACTGCTCTGGGTGGACTTTTGTTAATGGGTCTCATAGGATCAATTGGAGGTGATGCATCCTCTCATAAGTAAAGACTGGTGAATAGGATTTCACTCCAGAGTACAGAAGGTGCTATCCAAAATTGCAGAGTGTGACAGAGCTTGTCTTTGCTACTTCTTCCAATAACAGAAATATTAACAATGCATCACCTTACATAAAACACGGAATTTTCATTTCTTCCTCTTGAAGGTCTTCAGGTCCCAGCCTCTTGGCTACTATTTTGCAAAAAAAAAAAACCAAACCCAAAAGTAAGTGATCTCACAAAGGCTTTATTTGCTTTTGGGAGCTAAATGCAGATTTGCATAGAGTGCAAGGACTTTGATCTTGACAAAACACACATTTTGCGGAACAATATTATCTTGGGAGCAATTAAAACTTGCATAAACAAAGGTAGTGTTTGTACAGGCAAACTTTTCTTGCTGCTTCTCATTCTCTCCTCACCCCTTGCGTCCTACTCACCCATCCACTGCTTATGTCATTGCTGCAGCTAGAAGCATCTTTGCTTTCAGACACTGTCACCTGCATAACAAAGCAGTGATGGAGTTGTGTCATTTCTGAGCTTTCAGAAGTGTTAACAGATGTGCCTGTTTTTGAAAGCCAAAGGAGGTGTGCCGTATGAGGAGAAAGCTAAACTAGCTGTAGAAGCTGCAGAAGCTAAGAGAGACTAAATGTAGATGTTAGGATAAAAGCCTGAATTTCTTTTTATCTTAAAGCTTCTTAAAATTGAAAAAAACCCACCCGTTTTTTATGTCCAAAGCTATTTGAACTATGTGGGTAGATTTAGAAGGAAGCTTAGTCTGCATGATATATGCTGATATAGCCATAGTATTGGGAATACGTAATTGGGGTGTGTGTCACACTTGTACATAACTTTCACTGATGCATTCATGCTTAGCATTTGCTCAAGGGCAGAGCTGTGCTGAGAATCTCACATAAGAAAGGTGTGATTTCAGAAGTCACTTCAAATTATATCAAGATGTTTCTGAGCTTTAGGTTGTACATTAAGAAAAATTTCTTCCCCAGGAGGGTGGTGCAGCAGCGGAACATGTTGGCCAGAGAGATGTGCAATCTTCGCCCAGGGAGGTTTCCAGGTCAGCCCCAGTACTGTAGCATTGCAAATAGCTCGCCTTCAGGGGGGAGGTCAGGCTGGGTGACCTTCAGAGAGAGATCCCTTCCCACTGCTGTTTCAATGAGTCTGAAAAGATGCTACCAGCACGTTGGTTCAGGATAATCTTGTGAGAATAAGCTTGCCTTGCGGTACCTGTTTTATGGGGACACTGAAATAGTTAACATGTGAATTCAGTCATGTATAAAATAGTGGGGCAAGTACGTTTTCGTTCTTGTCATGGTGAAAGATCAAATGTTTTTTCATTGGGACTGGCTGTACTGTAACCCGTGAATGACTAAGCTTCAGGAGTCCTGAAATTAACTTCCATAGACTTCTGACAGGGATTTGCAGAGTTTAAGGGTAATTATGGGGGTTCTTTTCAGTCCGAAGAATAGAGAAGCAATGCTGTTGGAGTAGAGATAACATGAAATGTTTTGAAGGTAAGACTGACACACAGATCTTCAAGGGTAATACATTCAGCAGTGCAGACTTCCAGGAGTAATTTACCAATTAAAAACAGTGGAAAGAAAAACTGGACATATTGTGACTTAAACCACAGGATGGTGTTCATGTAGTGTTTGTTTGCCTTTTCTTGCATTAGTCACGTTCTAAAATATTTGGAAAACGCTGTTGATTGTTATGCTTTCTGTGGGCTTTCCAGCATATCACAATATCAATTTAAGCTGGAGGTCGGAATTAATAATTTTTGTCTCTCTCCCCTTTTTTAACCTAAGCGTTACAGCTCTGTGTGCAAGTAAATAAAGTCCTGTCAGTCAGAGCTGTCAGTCAAAGTGTCTGCCCTACTGCTTCTACATGAGAAAAGAAATCCCAGCAGGAGGTTGAAGAATGAAAAGTGTAATGGGAAGGCTTTCTACATGACAACATGGGAAGAAATAGTATTTTTGCCACATTTTGGTTGTATTTCCGTGGTGCCCATTCATGGGCACTCCAGAAGTGATTTCCATATGTAAGGGAAGGGCACTACGTCTAGTCTGTATCCTTCCTGGGCTTTATGAAGCTGTTTTCGCCTCTTACTGGGTAAGATGAAATAGGGGAGACTTTCATGTACAAATCCCAACCAAAGCCGTTTGATACTGAGGTTGCAGAGAACTGTGTTGTTGTGATTGCTGCGTGTGTAAAGATAAGGTTTTGCTCATAGTGCCGTGGTAATTAAACTTGTTTTCCCAAGGAAATCTTGAAGAGAATTTCCTCGGTGCCAAAGCATATTCTTAGCAGCATATACCCTGCAATTGAGGTGGGAACAAAATCTAATTTGCAGCCTAATGTTGAGTATTTAAATGATAGAATGATACACTGAAGGTACAGTGATCTCTGAATTTATAGGGACAGGGCTTCAATGTGCTTGTATGTGAGGTACTTTCAGAAACTTACAGAAGTGCATTTATAGTATGTAGTATGGTGCATAATAAAAATTGAACTCTAGTTCCTGATAAGATATGCTGGCTGTAAAGAATAAAGATACTTTTTATCTCCAGTTTCACCATACTGTTGAAACCAAGGAGCCTTTCTTCTAAGAAAATGTTCCTTATTAGAAAATCCAAAGCTTTCACAATACAATAGACCTTGATCCTTACTGTAAAATGAAAGGAGGAGGAAAGCTTTCACACAGAAATGCTAATAATGTTCTCTTTGTTAGTGCCTTAGTATTGCATATTAAGTGGATCTTTGCCTATCAGTTCAAGTTCTGCAGCCTTGTAGGCATCAACCTTCCCATAATATAGTCATCTTTGGACGGTGTGCTGGGCTATGCCTTTTTTTTTTTTCTTTTTTTTTTTTTTCCCCCAGCTGGGGAAAAATGCTGTTTGTTGTTCATAAAGTATCTGCCCTAAATGTGAGTGAACCACCCTGTTAAACTAAAAGCATGTGTGTATTGTAGGTACACTGTTAATATACCATTTCTATATTGTTAAATGGTGCAAACCAGAAGAGACAGTGTGACACTGCGTTTATTGTATGGGAATTAACTATTCTTTAAGTGCCTAATGATTACATGATTGGGTTTTTACATTGTGGTTTGATAAATTGGATGCTTGTGTTGTATTCCAGTCTCTTCAACCTCTCCAGGAAAAAAAGGAATTACAATCTAACTTGCTAAGAAAGACCTGTACCTTTTAGGCAGGGGAAAAAAATGCAAATCTTTGCTAGCAAATTATGCTGGACCTGTGCATTTTTATAGTCCTTTTGAAAGCATGATGACAAAGTCAATAGTCCTGTATGCATTTTCAAATTATTTGCAAGCTGCTGAATGCTAGGCCTTCTAGATTTTTTTTTTTTTAAATCTGCTTATTTTTATTTATACTTTCCGAGCCCATTCAGCAGTTAGATGTCATTGCTGTGAGCTTCTGGGCATTCTGCCAAGTGTTCAGTATTGTCAGGGTGCTGGATAAAGTACAAAGAAAAATGCTCGTCTCTGTTTCCTTGTAAAATATTACACAAGTACTGTATAGCCTCAGAAGTAAGACCACCCTTATCAAAGTAAGAGCACAACTAGATGAAAACAGGACTGACTCTCACTTTCTCGGACTGTCTGTACAGCTAGTTAGAATGCAGAGGTCACTTTGACATGAAAGAACTGCAAATGTCCACTAATTAATAAGAAAGCTTGAGCTAGAGCGGTAGGCTTTTGGCAGCCAAAGGTGTTTGTGTTTAGTATTGTAAAATTGGGTAACAGTGTAACTGTTAAGATAAACGAAGATAAGCCTTTTCTGAAGTATTAAATCAGAACAAAAATAGTTTGAAATTTTAGAAGCTCACCATTATCATTGCCTTCAGTTGGTCCTGTAGTTACAAAGACACGTTTGGCAGAGCCTTGTTCCTGTACATTACACATGTACATACACATGAATAGTTTCCACAAATGTTATCATCCTGTTTTAAAAAAACACATTGTGTATTTTTTTAAGCTCTTTTTATATTGCAACTTGATGTTAATTTGATTCACATATAGTAAGATGTAGGAGCACATGGGTGAGGGGATTAAACATAATTTTTTGTGATAGAATATACTATGGTCAAGCTGATTGTTTCCAGGGTTAAATTTCTGCGTAAATATGATTTATCTGTATCAAAAAAATCCCATAATACAGATACTCGCAAATCTGACTTGGAGTGAGTACCACATACATCCTTGGACTTTTTTTTTTTTCTTCCCTTTTCTTTGTGTGTTTTACTGTATACGTTGCCATGCAAAGAACAAAGCAATGTACTGCGGTGTTTTTCCCCAGCATTTTAGAGAAGATGTTTGTAAATTAATCTGAATGGGGATAGTTAGGCTTTGATAAGAATTGAAAGGAAATCTGTGTGCATGCTTTGGAGTACCTGCTAGGCAAAATTATTTTCTATTGTAAGTTACAGACTTTTTACATGAGAGTTTGAGAGCAACCATGCTGTGCTTGCTCAGAGGATAGATAGGATTTAAGCCTCTGACAGTATACTGACATAAAACCAAGTTATTTGTTTTTTCTGTAGGAAGATAACATACAAAAGAAAGGAATTTAAACTTGATTTTGTTTGATGTTCTCATGTAATTGCTTATTTTTATTAATTTCCTCTTTATCTTCCAAGTTTGTGCTGAAGCTTTCAATCCAGATGAAGAGGAGGAAGATACAGAACAAAGGGTAAGAATGAGTGCATTGCATCATGCATGGTTCGATTTGCAGTTTGACAGGCAGATGTCTGTGTCACCTTTTCCCAACCATTTGTGCAATTTGTTCTGAGAGGCTCTGTGGTGTGCTGACATTGAGAAAGTGACATTGCTCTGAAATTTAGGGCCACTTTGTCTCATGCACTTTTTTTAGTCACTGTAGCTTTAATATAATTTTACTTCAAAGGATTCGAGAGCTGTGTTTAAGTCTACCATCTTTAAAATTTTGGATATTTTCCTTTCTTAATTATCTTAAAACTGTTGAGGCAATTCTTAAAGCATGTATGCTGTTGGGAAGAATTAGTTAAGCTTTACCGCAGCTGTTTCTTTATGGGTGCTTAAAATTCCTCACATGCTTTTTACTGCCTTTCTTGTCAAAGCAGTTCTGCCTGGTTAGGAGAAATACTTTGCTGAAATGTTTTGACTGTGGCCACCAGTTCTGTTGTTTTTGAAAGGTGGGAATTTCTAGGAATTGCAAGTCCAGATACTGTAATTGTATGTATGTCTTCAGAGATGCTTTTATGTGAGTAAATCTGGTAGCCTGGCTGGTGAGGGTCAGTGTTTTCTCTTGACTTCTGGTGATCCTTTTCCAAATTACATCTCAAGGATGCTTACACTTCTGCAATGAATATTTAGGTCTAGTTTCATTTGTCTTTAAAAACCACAACGCTTCATAAATAAGATGCTATTAAAAAAAATTCTGTGTCTCTGATCATCCAAATATTTGTAAACCTGGATACATTTATTTTATCAAAAGTCTTAATTTTCCTGACTAATGATTCAATATTCAGTTTTTTCTTAAAACAAGGATCTGAGATCTGCTCAACTTTGGACAATGAAATTTAGAAATTTAGAATATTAGAAATACCTATTAATGTAACTGTGTTTTGGAATCCTTGTTATTCCAGAAATTCCAGAAATATAGCTCATGTGGTGAATGTGAGGTAATTAATATTTTTTTTCTATGTTTTCCTAATTATCCTCCAACAAGCACATATATAAACATTTTTATGACACAGCGAGTGTTGGTTCCTTTAACCTGATGAGATGTTTATAAATGGAAAGAAATAACAAAAATTTTTCTCTTAAACAGCAAAGCTTTTATTTAAGTAATTTTGTTGAAAAAATAAAATACTACTTAGGTAACTTCTGTTACTAGGTGGACTGAGATACATATGTATCAAATCTTATATGCTACTTATATGGCAACAGTAAGTATATTGGGATTGATATAGCCAGAGTTTAGAAAGAAAACTGTTGACTTTTTCCTCTGTTCCAGCTTCTCAAGCCTTGACTGTATCTGTGGCTGGGTTAGAAGGGGAAGGGAAAAGAAAAGGCATCTTCCTTCTTGTCTGTCTTGACTGTTATTTTGCATGTGTTAATTGTCAGCATAATATATTTCATACATACATATTTCATACATACATGTATAAAATATAATATACATATGTCTTCCATTCTGTCTTGCATTGTATGCATAAATACTGTTTATGCAAACAACAAAAAAGAGCTGTATACTTTAACACTCTTAAATTGTGTTCTGCTTTTTCACTCTGAAGTGTGGGTTCAGTCTATAATCCTATTCCTTTGTTGTCATGACAATTTTGTTTTACTTTGTTTTAAAGGTAGTTCATCCAAAAACTGATGAACAACGATGCAGACTGCAGGAAGCATGTAAAGATATCCTGCTCTTCAAAAACCTAGATCAGGTAATAAAGTTGTAAGGAAACCTTAAATGGAGTTGGCAGTTTGTAGGTACAGGTAATAGCATGATCTAACAGTCCAGACACTTGTTTGCATTGTGACAGTTCATGGATTATTAATTATATGCAGGCTGGATTGGGATGTGTGTTTGGAGATCAGCACTGAATGAACAATATGAACAAATACCATGATTGTCAGATTCCTCTCCCTGCAAATTCATTTATTTTTTTTCTGTTAGAGAAAAGTTTGGTGTTTGGGGCTTTTTTGTGGTTTTGTGGTGGGGTGTTTTGTAATTCTTTTGCTTATCTTTCAGTATGTGCTGTTGGGTGCCGTTGCACCTGATTTCCTTTTCCCTAGGAAGCAGTTCATAATTTTATGGGCAATTTAAAAAGGAAATTACTTACACAATTGTGATACTGAACGCTATCCACATTTGCATGAATTCAGGTTGCTGCACCTTTTTCTTAAATGCCTATATGTTAGTAAATTTTTTCTAAATGAATAGAAAGTCATGTTTTTAGGTTGTTCTATTCTTACTCATTTTTATTGCTGAAGTTGGTTATTAGTTACTCATTGCCTCAGCATGGAGTTTTAATGATGACTCTCCATTACTCGCATTTATTAATCTTAATTGGTATGAATTTTTTTAATGAGGATCATAGGATAATTCAGGAACAGACCTTTGGAGATCCTCTAACCCAGCCTCTGAGAGGCCATAGAGTAAATGCATCTCATCTCTGGTCTGGTGTTTCCATGAAAACTGAACTGACACCTCTGCTACAGGTTGGGGAAGAATGAAAGCTGTAACACCAGCAATGGGTCCGGGCAGCTTTGTGGTTTGAATCATTGAGCTATACCTGAGCTATGAAAGGATGGATGTTGATAGCTTATGGTTTCAGAAGCACTGCTGTCCTGGAAAACCAGGAAGTTCTCCCAGTTCCTGGTTGCTGTACAAACTCAAGAGTCACTGAACTGCATTCTCAAAATAATCATTGGAGGCTTTTGATTGCAGCAGGATTGAGGAACTGACATTCTGTCAAAAAGTTTCCCTGAAAGCTGTCCTTTCCAAGACTGACCTTTTGGTGTTCTGAGATTCCTGTTGTCGTTAAACCTATTTACTTAAGACATTTTAAAGGTTTCTTTTGCAAGTAATCTGATGATGTATGGTAAAAAATTAAACCTATTTAAGAACATTCAGCAGCTCAAGGGGTATGTGCAAGATGTGATCGCCATTCAGATTGAGTAGGCTGATCTTTTAGCTTCCAGCAAAATCACCCAGAAGCAAAAATTGATAACCAGTTTATATTCAAAGATGACTTCAAAAAACAGTTTTGAGCTGAGAAAGTGGGCTTGGAAAAATACTGCTTTATGGGAAAGCTTTTTAAGCAGCTGAGAGGTAATGGAGATTATCTTAATTGCAACTGTTAAAGACTCAGGCTTTAAGATAGCACATGGCTGAAAAAGATGACTGCAGTCCATACGTTGATTGTAGTATGATAAAGGGCACTTAGGAGAGAGGGAAAAGCTTTCCTAGTAATTGGGTACAAAGGGAGTATGGAACTTGCATCCTTTCACCCTTCCTCCCAATAACTTTTTACCTCTCTCTGAATAATGGGGCTGGTTTGGAAGGTTGGCTGTAGAATACACACTGAAAGGCAGAATGCATGGCTGCTGCTTTTGCTCAGTGTGCAATGCCCTTGAATAATTGTGAGGAACACTTTCAAATTAAGACTCAAAATACGTTCTTTTGCTTCTTAACCTCTAAAAAGCACCATGTAAAACTGTTAAATACAAGCAAACAAACTCAGCAACAAAACTGCATAAAACCCCTTTAGAAGTAAATATGATTGTGTGACTCAAATGTCCTGGCCCGATTAATCCCTTTTCCACTGGCTGCATTTAGGTGAACTGTGCTGAATCTAGGCCCAGTGGCTCAACAGCCCTTTTAAATGTCTTTACTTGCATGAGTAGTTGCTGTAATACTTGGTATCAAGCATGAGGGAGCCAGTGTCCAGTGGATCACTTCTAGCAAGGTGAACTAAATTGAACTCAAATTCAGATTGTCACAGAGTTTAACACTGAGATTTTGAGCATCCCCAGCGATAAACTTGGTTTATGTTTCAAAATAAAGTGCTAGGGGAGTAATAACTTCTCTGCTGTTAGAAGCTCTGTATGATATATTATGCATGGGCTCCACAGTGTCTTATGAGTCTATAGAATCCTGGTTACAGGATTTGTAATTTGTAATATTGAATTTTGTACTGGGTGAGAGCAACAACTGTTATCCTTACCAGCAAGGCTTCTCAGGGTGCTCAGTACCCATGTTTAAAGCAAGACAGCTTTTTACAGTTCAGAAATCTGACGAAGCTTGTCCTTTTATTGACAGTTTTATTTACTTCAAATGCTAAGTCTCTGCCTGTTTATCTTCCAAATAAAGCATTTTTGAGTTACAGTATTTTAAAAAAGCTCTTTAAAAATCTCCATTTCTTGTTTTCTGACAACTGCTACTTAAATGCATGCTGTGAAATACGTAGTTAAAAGAAATTGCTTTCATGCAATGATTGTTTAGTTTAAATATCAGGAGAGTTTTTAAAGACAAGAAAACAGGATTCTAGTGAAAAGATAGGCAATATTTTCAATATAGTGGTGCCTACAAATGCTGCAATGATTATTCCTAATTTAAGGAGCACAGTAAATATGTCAAGTGTATCTAGCAGCATAAAGACTAGTTTGCGTGTTCATGCGGTATATTTTTAGTAACTCAGCTGTGATCTACATCTTCAGCTTTGAACATCTAGTCATTGAAAATGCAATGGAAGTCTGTTGTTAATGGACTTTGGAACAACTGAGATAGTGAAGCGGGTCAGCACTGAGACAAGGCATTTATATGGCATCATATCTCTGGGCTTTCACAGCTTCCCTGGCTGTGCTGCCTACAAAATAAGGTTTAGTCATGGCTCACCAGAGAAACCTAGCCTGAGTCTGCTGTGCAGACCACCATTATCCCACGTTCTGTATGTGCTTCCCATCTGTACCTATTTGATCTTGTCTTGTGCTGGATTTGCAGGTCCTCCAAGACACAAACTATCTTGTTTGTATAGAGTCTTGTCCAGTACGGTCCTGAATCATGACTGGGGCTCTTAGATGATGACAGTACAGATAAGTTACTAACAAATTGTGGTGCAGTTTCTACATATGTACATATAATGCATGTTGACATAAATCAATATGTATCAGTTGCAGTGATGCTGTGTCAGATTATACCAAGTGAGACCTTGCTGTATGTGTGCGCTTTGGCACTGAAATGATAGGCGTAAGTTAAGCCGTTTGGACATAAATTTGAGATGATAGCTCTTCCGTAATGGAAGCATCTATGGTTTTCTGCATTATTGAACTTAGATTAATAAGCTGGAAGTGAGGTGCTAGTGGAAATCAACATTTAATATCAGCATTACTTGTATTTGCATACAGTAAAAGTAACGCAACGCATGTTACCCTTCACTATCCAGATTGTCACATGAACTTTTATCCACCCTTGTCTAGCAGTAATGCTAAGGTGTATTTTTCTGAGAGGTTTTTTTGTTTGTGTTTTTCCTCCTCCTCCTGTTTGTTTTATAGGAGCAGCTGTCTCAGGTCCTTGATGCCATGTTTGAGAGGAAGGTGAAACCTCAGGAACATGTAATTGACCAAGGTGATGATGGAGACAACTTCTATGTTGTTGAGCGGTAAGCAACTGTGCCTTTGAAATGTAGAGTATGTTTTTTTCCAGTTTCTTAGAAATGGCAGGGAAGTGCTTACTGTAGGACAGTTTCTGAAGTAAACTTACTTTTTGCATTCATTGCCTCTTTCTTTGATCTTTCCATTTTCCTCTTTAGGCCTCCACTGACTTTTGAATCATTTGCCCATGGGCAATCAGATTTGACAGAGGTGGACATTTCAAACCTGCTGGGTTTTAACGTGTTCTGTGTGACTGTGTGAAAACTCAAATACCACTTTCTCTGAGGAAAGGGCCGCAGCATGAGCTTGCCTATAATTTGTTCAGTTTAGCTTCTGTGCCCATCAGCATATGCATAGCTTAAACCCAGCCATATTATGTGCTGTTTCTAGACCAAGATGTGTTTCTTCTGAAGAAACCATATGGTAAGGAAGGGAAGAAGAATACAGGAAATAAAAACCCGTGGTAGTGGCTACCATGGAACAACCTGGACTTTGTCCAATTAGTTTTGACCACTTGACTTCAGAGACTTATGGTTTCTTTTCTTCTGTTTGTCATGTGACTTGTATTTGCACAGTTTAAGGTGCCATTTTGCAATTTCTTACATTAAGCAAATTCACATAATTTTGTAGATCACATATACGTGCAACAGCCATATAATAGAAATGTGGTGCGTGCACATTTTGAGTATCTTTTGCCCTTTTGGAAGAAATTTTGGCTAACGTCACTTTTAATCACATAATGGTCAGGGTTGGAAGGGACCTCTTGGGATCTAGTCCAACCTCCTGCGAAGGCAGGTTCACTGAGAGCAGTCTGCACAGAGTCACATCCAGGCGGGTTTTGAATGTCTCCAGAGAAAGGAGACTCCACAATCTCTGGGCAGCCTGTGCCAGTGCTGTGTCACCCTTAAGGTAAAGAAGTTCTTCCTCATATTCAGATGGAACTGCCTGTGTTGCAGTTTGTGCCCGTTGCCTCTTGTTCTGTCACTGGGCACCACTGAAAAGAGCCTGGCCCCGTCCTCTTGGCCCCATCGCCCTTCAGATATTTGTGGACATTGGTAAGTTCCCCTCTCAGCTTTCTCTTCTCCAGGCTAAACAGGCCCAGCTCTCTCAGCCTTTCCTCATAAGGAAAAGGAGGAAAGCCCTCTCATCATCTTTGTAGCTCTCTGCTGAACCCTCTCCAGCAGTTCCCTGTCTCTCTTGAACTGGGGAGCCCAGAACGGGACACAGCACTCCAGATGCAGCCTCACCAGGGCGGAGCAGAGGGTGAGGATTGCCTCCCTTGACCTGCTTGGCCTCAAGGGTACACTGCTGGCCCGTGGGCAACTTGCCGTCCACCAGAACTCCCAGGTCCTTCTCTGCAGAGCTGCCTTTCAGCAGGTCAGCCCCCAGCCTGTGCTGATGCATGGGGATGTTCCTCCCCAGGTGCAGGACCTTACACTTGCCCTTACTGAATTTCATGAGGTTCCTCTCCACCCAGCTCTCCAGCCTGTCCAGGTCTCACTGAATGGCAGCACAGCCTCCGGTGTATCAGCTACTCCTCCCAGTTTTGTATGATCAGCAAACTTGCTGAGGGCGCGCTCTGTCCCTTCTTCCAGGTCATTGATGAATAAGTTGAATAGGACTGGACCCAGTACTGACCTCTGGGGAACACTGCGAGCTACAGGCCTCCAGCCAGACTCGGCGCACCCCTCTGAGCTCTGCCATTCAGCCAGTTCTCGGTCCATGTCACTGTCCTCTCATCTAGTCCACACTTCCTGAGCTTACCTATGAGGATGTTACAGGAGACAGTGTCAAAAGCCTTGCTGAGGTTAAGGGAGGCAACATCCACTGCTCTCCCCTCATCTGCCCAGCTAGTCAGTCCGTCATAGAAGGTTTCCATCACTGTATTTGCAGAAGAATTAAGGACAGAGATCTATTTCTTCCCGTAAAACTCTAATATTAAACAGAGTATTACTGACCTAATTGTAAGTGTCTGTTGGAACACAATCTTAGGAAAGTACTTCTTTGATGCACTGTTATCTTCCTTATCACTGAAATGATGGCACCATTAGTACTGTATTAAATGCTTTCAAAGCAGTTCTTCAAGGCAGTGTGTTGCCTTTTGAATTGTCATCTGTGCTGTTTAAGGAGTTTGAAAAATAATTTATAGGTTAAAAATTGTTCATTTTAAATGATCCTTGTTTATTTTAAGTACATTCCCCTTTCTGATTAGTGGAATTACAGAACATAAGGCGACCTTGAATATAGTCTGACCATATGCCCATTGTTCTGTCCTCTGCCACACCGTACCATTAGCCTAAACCAGTGCTCCATTTCTGCACTTAGTTACCTCCCTCAGCTTCTGTGCCTCAGGCCAATCCCAAGTCTTTGGCCAGATAGGACTAGTTCTTTCTTTGCCATGTTCACTGGGGAGATCAGGCTGTCCCAGGTAAGAGTAAGGTGCTGCAGACTAAAACTCACGGGAGCCAGAGCCACCAGCTCTGAAAAGCTGAGATGTGTACAGAGCAGCAGTTCCTAATCTTGAGGAAACTTAAAAGCAGTTTGGGAGCATCTCAAAAATGTTAGATGCCATCAGCCTATTTTAGTTTATTTTTGAGTAAGTTTCTTAACCTGTTGGCTACTAAAAAGCTCTTCCTACTACAAGTTTTAAAACAAAGAAGTGAAATGGAACCTTGTCTTTGATATTCAGGTAAATGTTTTTATGGTCTCTGTTCTACAGATTTAATGCTATTTCACAATGTTTTTTTCTATCAAGAAGTAGTTGAGTTAGGAGGTTTCATGTTTTTAAGTTTTTGTTTTATTTTACTCTTAAGGTATAATACAGTAACATAAATATGTTGCCAAAAGTATGTGTCAGAAAGGCTATACAGTGAGGGAAATAAAACTTGATTTTTGTCTAGCAATACAGCGTACCAGCCTTTGCTGTAAACACTTGGGTGCACCTCTTACGTTGGCTATTCAGTTACTATAAAGAAATAAACAGTTACAGATTTTTCTGGCCTCCTCACTCCCTTTCCAGTCGTCCTCCTGCCACCCACCCAATTTTTGATGCAAAAGAATAGCAGGAAAGCTACACTATTTCCATTTGCCTGCAAGTGCAAATTCAGAGGACTGGCTCTTTCAAGGCCTCAGTAGGCATGTCTTGTTACTTTTGAGTCATTAATGCCTAAATATCCCTGGATGAGTTTCTTCCTGTCTGAATGAACAGTGACTTTGTGTTGCAGATCTAACTCTTCAGCTTCTTGTCTGCGTAGAAAAACAGGCTTTCTAGCACAGACCCCTTCACACACATTCTCCTCAGCCTTCTGTTCTTAATATTCCCTCGCCAGATCACTTTTGTCTGAGTGTCTTTTACCATGCACAGGGGGGCAGCAGGCAGGACAGATGCAACCTGAGGGTGCAGCAGCTATTTAGTGTTTACTACATAGAAGGGAGAGCTAGGATGAATGTGTTGCGTGGCTAAATATTAGTATGCTTATCACTGCTGAGGAGGCACCTAGCGCTGGCCTCGGTTGCCTCTTGGAACAGACCAATCCACAATCTTGCTGAGTTGCCCTCTTCTCCTTTTCTGCTTTTTTTTTCCTTGGGGTTTTATATTTTTTCCTGTCAGTGTTTTTCTTTTGAGTCCTTGAGCTCCTAACGATTACCATCTCAACAATTACACTTTGGTCTGTGTTTTTATTCCTCTTACCTTGCAGGGCTTTAGCTCGTGAACTGTCTCACAGCTCAGCAACAGTTTGCTCAATAAAGCTGAGCCAAGGTCATCCAGTGGTGCCTCACCAGTTTAGTCCTTGGGCCACAGACAGCTGAATGCTTGCTGAAGGTTACATGGCTATAGTTATTTGGAAATAAATGGTTCTAGTAAGTGACTTTCAGGCTGTGAGGGATGGGAGGAAGTTGTTGCATTTGCTTAAGGTGCTCACAGATGGCTCTTCCAGATCAAAAAGCCTCTGAAAACAGTGGCTCTGGTGCCGTTGAGAAACATTAAATAAATGTTGGACATTACAATAATTAGCGAAACTTCCCATCAATGCTAATCCTTATTTAGTTTACTGTTAGTACGCTGTAGGTTTCTTTTCCCTGTCTCCTAAGTGTGAGTAAGTGGTTGAGTGTAAAAGGTGTCTGGTAAGGATGTTACAAAATCTTCATGCGCATGGCTTCCTCTTTTAGCATTCTGGGTGACTGAGACTAGATTTCTTGGATCTTCTGACGTGTCTGAAGCCCATCTACTGTTGATCCAGTAGCCAAACTTTTCTCTGGGTCTGAAAGGCTTTGATACAGTAGACCCACAATCCATTGTGTAAAGCTTCCTCACTTTGATGTATTTTAATTGCTTGTTTGTTTGCACATAATGTCCACTTTGTGGAACATCCTCCAAATGAAAGTGGCATAAAGCTGTCCTGTAGTATGCGGTTTTTTTAGATGCAGCAGTGTTCAAAGATATCTTAACAAACCCAGAGCTGTCCATCAGCAATCCTGGAAGACCCTCTGCTGTTAATACTAGGCAGGTCTCACCAGTGAGTCTGTTTCCATACTTGTTTACCATGAGAAGTTGCACCTACTACCATTTCTGTTGATTCTTAGGGGTTTGTATTTTTTTTCCTTATATGCCTAATGATGTTCTGGGAGATAATACCATTCCTTCTGACAAAGATATCTAAACTTCTGGGAAAAATTATATGCATGTTCAGCTGTTTAAAGCCAGGAAGGTGTTCCCTGCTTGCTTTCTTCAGGGCATGATATGTTTTGTAAAGTCTCTTAGGCCAGTGACTAGTCCGTGAACAATTTCTGGTGCCATAGCCATGAATTAATCAATTCTAGTTAAGCTATATTTTTAAATTATTTTTAAAGCTCCAAGCATAATACAGTCCTGAGGGTGCTACAGACACTTGTTTGACTCGTAAAGGGCTACTTTTCTATGCATAGCCTGTTTCTTCATGTGTACTTGCTGTGGTGCTGTTTGATACATATTTGTGTCTTGAGCTTTGACTTGCTGGACTTGTACCTGCATCTTCATCAGAGTAGTCTTTTGGTTCATAGTAAATTCTGGGACACTGTTCCCTTAAATTCATTATAACGTAAGAAGTGTGCCTCTTGGAGAACAGGATGAGGCGGCCTTTCCAATTTAAACAGGTTACAGCTCCCTCTGATCTAAGTGCAAGGAAGCTTCCAGTGCTCGAACGCTTTCCTCTTGATCTGTTCAGAGATCCTGGCTAGAAGTCATCAGCTGTAGAGAGCTTTCCTGTTTTTAGAAGTGAGCTATAACAAAATCCAACCAAACAAAAAAATAAAAGGAATTAAAAACCTTTTAGCTTGGCTTTAATTTGAAGCCAGTGACTAGAGTGGAACCTGTAATGTTCTGCAAAACTGCATCCCACAGCGTCATCTCCACACACAGAGCTTTGTGAGAGTCCAGTGGATGCTCTTCAATTTTGAACATTGCATGCTATAACCTACGTACTTCAGTAGCCACACCTCCATGAAAATGGTGATAAAATTGGTTGGTTCAACTGTCAGCACGCTTGGAGTTGCAATGGTGCGAAGTTGAACTGAGTGATAAAAGCTTTGGTCATAAGGGAGCTATTAGACAAATACCAGGTGAGAAATGGTTGCCTCTGGAGATCTCTGTGCTACAGTGCAAGGATGTGGCATGTGTAACGTCTTGGAACTAGCCTTAAATCCTCCAGCCTGAGGATCAGGAAGTGCTGCTTGTAATAAGACTGGTCAGTTTGCACTGCAAAATTCACTTAGCATCTTTGGTATTTTAAAGAAAGGTCCTTTTCTGTGATCTTTGTGCTTCTGTAGCGTTGCTGTTGTCCACAGAAGAACTGGATAGTTTGACTCTAGCACGGGCATATGCAGGTACAAGCTACAATTGCGTCTTGGGGTTATAATACAGACATACCCTTAATCGGCAATCGAGGCAAAACCGTAGGAGCACGTGAGCAGTTGGACTGAGTGTATCCCAAAGGTACTGCAGCAACACCATCGCAGAGAAAATGGGTTTGGATGAATCCAAGTCACTCTAAAGAGGCCTCACTGGATAAAGTGCATGCTGTGAGAGGACAAATACTGTTAAAAGATGATGAAACTACCTATCACCCTAGCCAGAACACTTACAATAGCAGTGTCAAAATACTATGCAGAGGAAATCAAGTAGATTCTGCCCAGATCCATCAGGAGTGAAATGCTTTATTAAGAGAGAATGGTTGTGAAAATAGTGTAGAAAGAAGCAGCTTAGTATCAGGCAATTGGAAAGCTCAATAAAGCATGTTCCATCTCACGCAGCAGTAAGAGGACTATTTATATAACAGCAAGAAGCTGTTTTTATGATTTATACTGGAATGTTGTCTAACAAAAAGCGTCTATTCCATTTTTTCCAGGGGGTTGTATGATATTGTTGTAGCAAAAGACAACCAGTCACGCTGTGTGGGCCGCTATGATAATCATGGCAGTTTTGGGGAACTGGCATTGATGTACAACACTCCTAGAGCTGCCACCATCGTTGCCACAACAGAAGGAGCCCTTTGGGGACTGGTAAGGAAAGAATTTAAAATACTAACTCACGGTGTTCAGTGCTTGTCTTGGTATGGCTCCTTGTGTTAATAGCTATTTTATCACTATCTGTTATCTCACCTCCTGGCATAAGAGATCCATAGCGCAAATCTTTTTGGCCACCTTTCTAGAAAAACTTGTCTGTAAAAGCTCTTATCTCTAGTTTTATCTGTCCCTTTATTGTCTTGCATTTGCTGTAATTATGGCTTTTGTTGGGGGTGGGGGAGAACCCCTGGTTTTGTTTTCATCCTGCAGAGGACAGTGGAGGCATTAATGCACATATTTTATGACAGGGTGGGAAACAATACCTAAATTAGGTTCTTTATTTTCAACTCAGCTTCCTATAATTTTGTTTGCTTTAAGAAGAATGGAAAGGTGTTAATTATCTTCTTGAGGATGCCAGTAATTTGAAGAGCTAGGAGAACTGCCCAAAGCTTTGTTTTCCTTCAAAATAAACTGCCATGATGTTTCTGGTCCCTTTGTGTTACCCTGGAAGATGTTCTCAGGTCAGCCTGACCTATGAGATACCAAACCAAATGATGGTGTTGCTTTGTCTCTAGCCCAGCAGTGCTGAATGCAAAGCTGTAGGCGTTACTTTCCTTTTTTAGTTCTTTTCTCTGTACTGTTTGGATAGGGTTATTTTCACAGTGCTCTCACTTGTCTGTGAGGGCTCACATAATAAGCGGATTGTGCGATCAACGAAGCCTTTGAAGCCAGAAGTGTTGTGTGATTTCTGTGTGCGCTGGGCTCCTCGGCAACTATCATTGGGGGTTGGCCGTGTGTTGTGACCTTGATTATAGGACTGATAAGCTGCTACACACAGCATGCTTATACAATCTCAGTGCTTGCTGAGAGATCTGCCTTCCCTTCTCTTTGTGAGCTGAAAGAAAAGATTCTGGTAAATCAACCAGGGAGTAACGTCAGAATGTAATTTCTTGAACAAGACAGAACAAAGTAGCTACCTACAAGCTGAGCTCATTCCTAAAAGGAAGACAATGAGAAGATGAATCTTTGTTCCGGTTTACTTTTGAAAAGAACTGGACAAACTGGGTTAATTTGGGGTTTGTTTTTTTCTGTGATTACACCTTGCTAATGAAGTGAATGTAGTTGAAGGTGGACCTCTTGCTAGTCATCTGTCCTGTGGATATTTTATTAACTAAGGCTGCATTTTCCTGCCTAAAACTTGGATTATTTCTTCCAGTTACTCTGTCGTCATGCTTTATTGTACTATTTTGTGCCTGATGCAATTTAAATATATTGTTATTAGTCTGCAGAAGTCGTTGCTAAAGCTCATGGGTTATCTGCCGTTTAGGAAACTCCTGTTGCACTGCAGACTTAGGCCAAGAAGAGCCTGGAAGGCTCAAGCACAAAGCAGTTATCAAATGTGGGTCTCTTCTGGAGCAAAGAAATATTCTCAGCCTTTTTTACTGAGCGTGTCTGGGGAAAACCTCATGATCACACATGCTTCCTTCACTGCTCTGCCTTTTTTGTTCAAATGTCTTGCTACTTCTCCTCCCTCACTGATACTCTCAAACAAATGAATTCTGAATTTTTTATGCTTTTGCAATTCCCCTGATCATTTCTGCACCTTTCTGCTTCTCCAGATGTAATTTGAAGAGACTTCTACTACTGAAGGATTTCTTTAAAAAAATAAAGCATGAGGGATTGTTGTATCATCTCCTGCTCTCCCTTGGATGACTCTAGTATCATTCTTCCCTTCATCTTTCACCTCCAACTTTTATATTCTCCTGGTGTCACCTGTATCAGCCATTGTTTTGTTACAAGTATTTGCAGCCTGCAGCCCATAAAGCCGTGCTGTTACTTGAAAATACCTCTTCACCTCGGAATGCCACTGCTGAGCTATCAGTTGATGCTTTCAGAAAGTGAGACACAGAGGGGATGTCTCTCAGGACTTTGGGTGTTTCTGCTAACGATGGTATATGTAAGCTTTAAAGATTATTTTTTTAGGGGTACCGTTTTCCTAACCAAATTTCTACTCTTTTCCTCTGACCTTTTGGTTTGGATTTTTTACACCCCGTGTAAGGTAAACTGCAGCTCCCACCCTGTTGGTGCTCCTGCTCCTGGCAGGGACGTGGGCAGTGCTGCAATGCCAGCACCCGCAAAACCACCTGGCGGGAGCGCCTGTCCCCTTCCCCCGAGCCTGCTGCTCCCTTGCAGCTCCCTTGGCTTTTCTCATCGCAGATGGCTGGCAGCAGAGCCCTGCCTTCCCCGTGTGGAAATAACCCGCATTTTGCTGGGGTTCTGGGCAGGAGCTGCCCAACATGTCTGCCGGGGGAGCGGGGGGCCGTGCTGGGCATGTGGTGTCCTCCCCGCAGCTGCGGAGCCCGCGCCTCAGGGCACCCCCGGTATTTAGGCTTCAAAACCAAACAAAAAGGTTTTATCATCGGGAAGGTGCTGATGGTATGCGTGGACAGTTGGCATTTGAGAAGTAGTCGCTGCAAAAAGCCAGTGCTCTGGATCCTGGCAGGTGGAGGGGTGAATCCAGCTGGTGTGATGCTCTGTGCCTGATCTGTTGGAGAGCAGTGTGAATCTCCAACTTGCTTTTGAAATCTGTGACTCGAGTAGACTCCAATCCAGCCTTTGTCCTGCAGTTGCCTTAAATAAGTATTGAAAGTACCAATTTCCAGTGGCTTCAGCAAGAAGATTGTAAGTTCTTCATTGTATGTGGAAGCATGAAAGATATGTTAACAAGCAGCCAAGCAAAACCCAAAAGCTCAAGTGTGAAAAACAATACAAGGTAGAAAAAATGGAATTCTTAAATGCTTATCTGAGAAGAACCAGGTCTTACAGCTCCCCATTTTTCAATTTGTTATTGCAGCAAGTGCTCTCACAAGAGCTGTTACTGTTGTGATGGATAAGGTCTCATTTTAACAGCTGGCTTCTCAAACCTAGTGCTTGTTGCAAATGCTGCTAGTTCATGTTTGTCAGTTCGTTAAACCGGGAGCATTTTAGTGAGGAGAAATAATATATTTCTCTGTGCTGTTTCTTGCAGGATCGAGTGACATTCAGAAGAATTATATTGAAAAACAATGCAAAGAAGAGGAAGACATATGAATTATTTATTGAGTCTGTGCCCCTTCTTAAATCCTTGGAGGTAAAGCCTCTCAGAGACATCTGCATCAAATTCTTGCATTAGCATTAGCTCCACAGTCAGTGTTTCTGCTATATCAGAAATCTGTGTCGTTTTTACTTAGAACAAAATGTTAAGAGCTGCTTTGGTATCAGATTTACTACTGTACAACTTAATTCGAATTGTTGAAGTTGTGCGCTTGTTTCCCCCCTCGTATCCTTTATTCACAGTAAATGAATTGCTGACTTTTACCTCGATCTGTGTAAAGATTAAAAAAAAAAAACAACAAAACACTCAAAAACAACCAAACAAAAATCTATAAATATGTCAGAAAACAGGTATTACACTGAAAATTGGAGCTCAGGGCTGTGGTTTCAGTTGAGGGTGTAATATTGAAGTCATGATACAATCACTGAGATATTTGGCCTTTATCAGCCATGGATGATTTTGCATTTGAGACAAAGATGTGGGCCATAGTAGGCCTTGCTTTAACTTTAACTGGTATTCAGGAGGTAAACTAAGAATAGACAAAGGGGAAAGCACTGCTACCTGGGAACAAAATGACAGATGTCATGTTGATGCGTGGTGCATGACTTTAGGAACAATGTGTAAATTGTCATTTCTAAGCTATTGATTCTGCCTGCATCTTCAGAGGGCTTTTGGAGCTGTACCAAGCAGATTTGAAATTAGTATGTGTCTGTCTTTGCCTTACACCATAACTTAGCTTTTCTTTGTTTTCTCATCATAAGAATATTTTTCAGCATTAATCTTTAGTATTTGAGAAGACCATTTAATCCCTTTGAGAGAAGATTTAAAAATTGCAAATTATAATTAGGTGTGAACAGCAACTTCTAATATATATTGTTTTGGACATATGTTGGTAGCTGTGGAGAGGGGGTAAATTGCACAACACCTTCTCTTTCTCACAGCCTGGCTTAAACTAGTTCCATCAATTTGACTGTTTTTGAGCACAAAAATGACTCATAAATATTTAAAGATACAGAAAAATAACTCATTAGCAGTGGATGGCTTTTTGCATGACACACTGCAGTTGAATCATGCATGGATCAGAAGTTTCTCAAACATAGGCTACATTAAGGTGCATTTGTGGAACAAATGGATTACAACTAAATCATCTGTTGAGATATTAATTTGAACTGTAGGGTTTTTTTCCTTAATATCTTTTTTACACTGCTCTGAAACAATAACATTGTTTTATGATATTCCAGATGGGCAATGGGAAACACTGGAGGGAAATTCAACTGTTCTGTCTCCCTTCCTGTTTTTGAGCTCAGGCATGCTTCATTGCATGTCAGAGTAGTACCTCTTGCCCTTGCTGCTCTGCACGCTGTTGCGGTGCCTCCTTACAGTTTAGAGCTGGCACCCTTTTCGTGTCCCCTTCCTCTCTCCACTTCTTCCTGAGTTCTAGGACACTCACACACCCTCCACCCCACACCCTCCCATATTCAAGTGTATGGTGACTAAAATATTTTGAAAACATGTTGATGGTGTTTCTCATTGAAGTTTGTTCTTAGGAAGTTTTATGACCTTTTCCTGAGTGTTTTCTTCCAATTTCAACTGAATCATAGAGGAAGTCTTTTTTCTCTCTCTCGCTTTTTTTTTTTTTTTTTTTTTTCCTTGCCCCTTTACTTTCAACCAGCCAAATATGTTATTTGTTACCTTTGGGGGTAAGAAAAGCACACAGATGGGATACTAGACAATTTGCTTCCCAAATTGATATGGTAGTCTTTAAAGCTGTGGTGCAGTATATCAATGTCATTGTAGGGGTTGTTTTTCAGTACCCAGATAGTGCATGTCTGTGTGTCCAGTGAGTGCCACTTCATTTCAGGGCTACAGAGTTTACCAAAGATGTACTATAACAGGTGATTATGATTGATTTTCCTCTTTGTTCCAGGCATCAGAGCGAATGAAGATAGTGGATGTTATAGGAGAGAAAGTGTATCAAGATGGGGAACGTATAATTTCTCAGGTACTTGAAGTCTAAATTACTCTTTGTCATTCTCCTTTCTCTGCTTCTTTTTTCCTGTTTGGAATTGACTTATAGAATCCTATTACTTGGAACAACTTGGCACTTATTCTTTCAATACTTCCAATTTATTTAAGCACTTCTTGAATGTTTGGGGAATGGCCAGTACACCTGTTGCTACAAATTTATTCTATTACTTTATCTTCTGGGTTTTTCTTCTCTCATTTGTTTGTTTTTTTATAAATGGTCTTTGCAAGATTTCAAGAAGGAGTATGCTTTAAGAAGCTGAAATTAAATGTCTGTCTATGTAATCTTCCATGAAAGCCCCAGCTATTCAGTCATCTATGAGCAGATTAAACAAGGAGTCACAAGCATGTAGTAAAGGCATCTCTAATTGCTGGGTCTGACTAAACAACAGAACCAAAACAATTCAACAGGAGTATGATCTGGGTGAAAGTAAATGAAGTTATTGGGAATGTTTTGCTAGTTGAACCCAATTCAGCTAATTATTCTAAGAAACTATCAGGGCTAATTATTCCTAATACTTTTTGGAAGAGTATGTCAATGGTGTGGTCTAGCTTCAATTGACAGCCTTTGGTTGTTGATGTATGTTTTGTCTGCTGTAATAGATTAAGGCCAGTGTGGTGGAATAGGAAGCTGGACAAGCTCGTGAGATTTTTTTAGATGTGACAAAATAACATTTTGGAACACTGTTACTGATGAAACACTGGAAATTTTGCATCACGTTTAGCTTGGGGTTGCTTTGTTTGTTGCAAAAGTGCTCTAGTTCAAGTAGACATTCATGCAAGAAAGTCCTTGGCTTACCCTTACCTGAAATGGCAGGCTTTTAATCACAACCATTGTTTTGTTTTATAAACAGAATATGACTCCTTGATAATGTCTTGAATAATTATTCTTAATTACCTTGAATGTCAGATAACTCTGAATGCAGGCAACCTTAGTTTGCTGATAACCAAATACTGCCAGATTACTTTTCTCCAAAAATACCCTCAGATTTCTAAGTTGAAAATCTTGTTGCTTAAGCCCCTGAGAACTGAACTCTCAGCAAAAATCAAAGCTTATAAATCACTCTCAAAACTAGGAACCCACGCAATCATTGATCCAATTACACATTTGGTTTTAATCTTTTGTAATAACTACCCTTAAAAGGAGGATTAATAGTCTGGATAGGTCTGGGTGATGGTCATACACTGCTAAAGAATGATGAAATGTTATGCTTGGAAAAGACGTGATAGCTCTTGTATTACAGCAGTTGCATCAATATCGTGAACCTCTTTTCTGTTGTGAATAACTTTACATTTTAATTACCTTTCTGGCATTTGACCCTTCAGTTAAGCAGTATGCTTTAAAGCACTTGTAACACCAGCAGGCACTAACAGTTTTTGAGGCTGTCTTCCACTAAGTTTGTTTTCACTCTTTTAAAAAAGTAAGTGCTGTTTCACTACTTACACTCAGCGCACTTCTGAAGAAAGTATTAGTTCATGTTGTGATAGATGGTAACAGTGAATGAAAAGCTTTGTGCTGAATGGTGTATGACCATCCCCAGGAAGCCTAACTAGGGGCCTAATTTCTTGTGTAATTCCATGTTTACATCTTGCATCATCTTCTCCCAGCCCACATTTCATACTCAAGTTGTAATCATCTCTCTCCATTCTTCCTGTCACATTCATAGTCTCCTTGCCCACCTGACTTGATGTCAGATTTATCTCTCTCCTCACATTGTTTCACAGTTGTTTTTGGGTTTTTTTGCTGAGCTGTTCCCATTCCCTTATCAGTTCCCTATCCAGCATCTGTCTCCCTGAAGCCTTTAATCCCTTTGCTTCTGTTTCATAGCAGGAGACATGTGCCAGCTCTCCACTCTGACTTCCAGTCCTATACCAAGCCCCCGCCGTGGGGGTTGGTATAGAGAAGGAAAGTCCTTCTCTGTCACAGCTAAAACTTTCAAAATATTAAGTTCTGGTGAAGCTTTCCAGAGCAGATGTCAACTACGATCTGTTGAAGGTCTGCAACCTGATGCAGTTTAGTTAGATGTGAAAAAGGTTCTATAAACTGTCACGGAATCACAGAATGGTTGAGATTAGAAGGGACCTCTGGAGGTCATCTTGTCCAACCCCCTGCTCAGGCAGGGCCACCTAGAGCCAGTTGCCCAGGACTGTACCCACACAGCTTTTGAATATCCCAAAGGATGGAGACTTCAGAACCTCTCTTGGCAACCTGTGCCAGTGCTTGGTCACCTTCACAGTGACTTTTTCATGGAAACAGCTGAATTTGACTAAACTAAAATTTTCTGTTGCACACTCAGTTATTCAACAACACCTTGTGATATCTTTCTAGAACTTGATATGAATTTGCTAACAATTTTTATTTTCTCCCGCTTGCCCAATGTGACTTATTTTCCTTTAATGGCATGTTGCTATTGAGTGCTTTATTCCTTAACCTGTCTCATTTCATTTACACAGCCATTGCATCGTTCCTCATGTAGGTGGCTTACATTGTGGACTTCGGTTTTCTGTTAACTGTCCTCCTCTAACTTTCTGTGTTCATGCTTCTCCAATACAGCTATTGTGGGTTCTGCTGATCTCCCACTATTTTACCCCAGATTGACGGAGCTCATACTTAGTTTAATGGATCTTTCTTCCTACTGACATCTAGAAATGCAATCACTAAGTTGGAGTTTTACTAAGTACTGGATACTTCCATGAGGATCAGAAGATTTGCACTTAAGTGATTTTGCTATATATTATCAAGTTTCTTGCTTTTTCCTTTCCACCTGCCCTCTTGCTGAACGGTTTGTATGAATAGTTCCTTCCCCTGTGGTTCCTCTGGTGTATTACCTAACCAGTCACTTTTTAATGTTAAGAATTTGAGTGTTTGTCAATTCTAGTAGGTTTCTGCACAAGGCCTACTTCAGAGCGAATGCTTTAATGCCATTAATATATGCTATTACAGTAAACTAAAAAAAAAATTTGTTTTACCTTTTCCTCTTCACAGGGCGATAAAGCAGATTGTTTTTACATTGTAGAATCTGGTGAAGTAAAAATCTTGATTAAAAGCAAGGTGAGTTCAAATTGGATGAGTAGGCTTTAGGTCAATCCCTGATTTGATTTTCCAGTGGCGTGAAAAAGACTGACTTATTTTAAGATGTTACTTCATTATATTTATCATTGTCACTCAAGTGATGTAGGTTGTAAATCTCCATACCTGTTCTGAAGTAGCCAGAAGTCACTTTATTAAAGTTGGAATATCTTCTGCTTGTATCTGCTCCTCTGCAAACTAAGCTGATATAGTCTCCCTGGCCTTAAGGGTGGAGATGAAACTTATCTTCTAGGATTATAGAAAACTGCAGCTTACAAAACCTGGGGTCTGTTATCTCCAGTGACATACTAGATGTTAGCACTTGAATGGATTTCTGTACAGTCTGAAGCAGCCTTAGGGAACAACATGTTGTGCATGATGGAACCTGTGTTAGACTAATGTAATAGCTGTTCCCAAAGCTGTAACAGTAAAATCTCAAAACAATGTGGGCTGGCATATACTTTTCTTATCAGACTTTTAATTGAGCATTCTGTTAGTGTTCTACCAGTGCAGAGCATGACTTGGGAATTGGTAGTTTAAAAGCCCTAAACCAATGAGCTATTACTGATCTGTAAGATGTATGGGATTAACTGCAGCCTCATACAAAGACAGAACTGTATGCAAATAATTAAAATATACTGTTCAACAGACTATGACGAGTAAAGAAGCTAACCAAGAAGTGGAGATTGCCCGGTGTCACAGAGGGCAGTATTTTGGAGAGCTTGCACTTGTTACCAACAAACCCAGAGCAGCCTCTGCCTATGCTGTCGGGGAGGTCAAATGTTTAGGTAAGCAGATGATTTGGTGTTTCTAGTTAACCTTTTCTGGTCTTTGCTTGTTTTGTGGACCATGCCCAAGCGAGCAGCTATTCCAAAACCTAGCAGCCTTTTGGTAACTGGCAGTCAGCCACAAGAAGCTAGGAGCATGGGCCAGTGTGGATCTCCACATTGAAGTTTGAGAAGCACCAGTGCTTCCTTCCAGCGGTTTCTGTTTTTTCTGCTTGTGTGACCTGTACTTTTTGAAGGGGCAAGTGGCATCACTTTGTTTGCAGCTTGTTACATGCAGCTTTCAGGTGATCTTTTGAGGCCAGTGTGTTGTATATTTGGCTTCTGTGTTTATCCTTGAAAAGTCAGGTGTGTATTTCATTAACCTTGTTTCTCCAAATAAAAGTACAGAGGGAAATCAGAAATTATTTCTGCTTCTCTGGTTTCTGTTGAAGCCTGAAACCTGAATGGCTTGGACTGGAGGTTTGTGTTCCGAGTTCAAAAAATAAATTGGCATGTGGTGTCTTTTTTGAAAAATTATCTTGTTTTCACCTCTGTTCCTTTGCAGTCATGGATGTGCAAGCATTTGAGAGGTTGCTTGGACCCTGCATGGACATTATGAAGAGGAATATAACACATTATGAGGAGCAGCTGGTGGCAATGTTTGGCTCTAGCATGGACCTGTTGGATCCAGGGAATTAGGCACAGGGTACCTGAATGCCGCCTTAGTTCAAGACACAGAAAAGCCTCCTGTCAGCAACACAACTCACAAGGAAAATGGACACTACAGAACAGTTACTGCTGCTGTCTTCTTGGGCATTTTAGAAACCATAAACAAGTCTCAGCACAGATGGATTGCTCACTCCCTGCCTCCACTTTGCTGCTGATACTTCATTATTAGACCTAGATTAAAGATGATTCTAACCCTATGTTCACTTACTTGGTTCAGAATGGCATCTGTCCAACAGTTCAAGTGCCTGATACGAAACCCAAAGTGTGCAAGATATAGAAGCCTCCTTCCTTCTGGTGTTACTATTGGGATAAATTTTCAGATCAGACTCTGTAGTGGGAGGTTGCCTGTTCTGCAGAGGCAACCCGTGGAATATGAGTCTTTTATAGGCTTATTACCTTCATCTGATGCTTTCCATATACAGTGTCAAATTTGCTTTTAATCGCAGCATCAGGGTTTGAAGTTAAAATATCAATGGAGCCAATTAATAAGGTGGCACTGAAGTTTTCTTCCACCTGCTGCAAGTGGCAGGTACTATAGCTCTTCAAGTAAACCAAGCTGGGGACATGGGAGAGTCTGCTTAGCAACAAAATGCAGAAGATGAAGCATTACTGTGTTTTAAGTATTTTCTGAGCAGCAAAGAAAATTGTTTTACTCTATGCTGCCCAAAAAAAGTGCAGTGGTTCAGATCACATGGCCTGAAGGTGTCATAATTGTCATCTCCCCAAATTTGCTCCTTGTTCCTCACACTGAGTACATTCTATTGTGGCGAGATCACAATATATGACCTTCTCTTGCTTACAGAGATCCTTTATACTGCTAGATTTCCCAGGGCACTGTTGTTGACTGGGTCAGTTTTAAAGCTTTTTAAGGAGGTGAATGTTTTGTAATTTAAATGAAGACTACTTCTGTACTTGTTTACAGGAGCTCCCTCCAGTCCTAACATTTCACAGTATTCTAACTTCATTAGACACTTGGATGCTTCCAAATACCATGTTGATTTGCTAAACTTTTCAAAAGTTGGCAACATTTGGCTTTGTAAAGCAAATGTCTTTGCTAACTACGCAGTTGGTGTGTTTGAGGAGTCTTCTGGTTTAGGTGATAACTAAGCTAATGATGTTTATCTAAAATAACTGTTAAATTTGCAGCATTTATTAGGTAGATTCTATTTCTATAGCTTTAATGACTTTAATTGGCATACTGCTGAGATTTTATCAGAGTATTATCTAAAGAAGAATCAGACCATAAGAAGGACATTTTTATGGTGTACAAACAGAATATTTATATTAAGGCATTGAATTTGTAGGTAATAAAGCTAGTTGACCCTTTGAATTTGCATTCTTTGCAGCTCATGCAAAACTTACTGGTGTTTTATGGGGTTTTAAAATTCTAATTGTGGATGCTAGTATAACAGAACCTGCTCTTTTTATTCATGGCCATGTGAGCAAGACTAGAAGGATGCTAATGTTGAATTCCTGCTTCTAGTTATCACAGTGGACATGTCTCTGAGGCACGAGATGCCTAGCTGCAACTCTGAGTGGACTTCTGGACATGTTTTTTTCCCTAAATGGATGAGCTCCTCCCAGTTCCTGCAATATAAGTAAGATGGAAACTTGATAAGTTTGAATGGCTGTTGTCCAGTTACTGTAATTGGAGTAATATTTTTATATAAATGCAAATGATTTGTAATGGACACCACTGAACTAGGTGTTTCCATATTATTAAAGTCCTGGTTGTGATGTCTAGTGGCTGTTCTAACTGCATGTGTTTTAGAACAGTGAATTTCCCTTAATTTACGGGGCTGGTTTTTTGTTGTAAATTGCAGCTGAAGAAGCAGCACCTACTTCTCATTCATGCTTCCAAGGTTTAACACCAAAGACAAAATCATTCTTTTGATCACAGAATTAAAAAAAACCCAAACAAACACCAACCAAAAAATTAAAAGCAAACTCAAAACCAAACCAACAAACACAACCCAAGAAAATGGAAAAAACCCCCACACTCATCAGGTCCTTGTATTGAAAACTTTTAAGATACTTTGGGCTCCAAGACGAGTCTTTCTGAAGCCAGCTCGGGACTGTCCTGTGAACCAGACATAAACTGGTCTCCATACCAGTATGAGTTTCTGTGCTGCCTAAACTGTCATGTGAACTAAAGAGAAACTTGCTGTGAGTTATCATCAGCTGGCCTTTGTTGCTCTCAGGCAGAATATCCTCTCCTTTATCCAGAGGAGCCTGGCAGGTTGGGTGGCCTTACAGATGGATTCTGGTTCTTACAGCCTTTGAATGCTCGGCAGGACAGGATTCTATACCTCAGCATATGTGAACAACAATTGCTCTGAAGCTTAACCAAAAAACGAGGCAAGGCTGATGTTAGATTATTAAGGTAATTCTGCCTGGAAGGGAGGATTTGATGGCTTCTAGAAGTCAAAGGAAAGGATGACAACATAAAATCAAAAGATTGGGATCCCATACAAGCAAGAATAAACTTGTGAAGTTTTACCTTTCTCTAGACTCCCTGAAGCAAAGGCAGACTGGGCAATGCCATCCTGCCTCCAGGATCCGTGTGGCATCCTTCTGTGGTGTAGGGAGGCAACCTGACCTTGAGCTGAAAAAGAATGAGCCTGTAAAAGAAGGCTCATCCGTTTAAAAGCTATAATTTGCAATGTGCCTGATTAGTTTGGTCTGGTTTAACTAACCTGTTCCGTACAATTTATGAGCATGAAGACAGTGAGAGAAGCTTGTAGTAAGATACTCGACATTGCCAGGTATCTGATTAGAGGACCAGCAATGAGCAAAATCAAAAAGCCTGTAAGTGGCGACACCACGGCCGGGAGTGATGCGAGGCGCCTGTTTGTAAAGGTCTGCCTGCGCCTTTGTCCCGGGTCATTCCTTTTCGCTAGGACTGTTCATTGCAGTTGTTGTGGAGAACGCAAGGTTTTTGTTGTTACTCCTCAGTGTTCAGTAAACCTGCTGTGGAGTCTCTGAAATTGGCAGTAGAGAGAGATCTAGTTTTTAATAAAAGAACTCAGCAGCAAAGTGGGCAAAGAGGACAGTGTCTTTGAGACACAGAGGAAGAAAAGTCTCTTGTTTGTGATTCCCTGCTTGTGATTGTTGTGAAGTCAGTGAGAGGAGCTTTCAGTGGTCAAATATCCTGGCATATATGGTATTTCTGTTTAATGTCACAGCACAGGTTTCACAATGTAAAAGAACAAAAAAAGGGCAAATGTGTTGTCTTTTTAGGAGCAAAAGTGCAAAACTTAAAACTTTTAAACAGAACTTTTAAAAACAAAGTGCAATTTTGCAGAGGGCAAAAATCCGAAACCCCTTTGAATGTCACTTCCATCCTTTTTTTTCTGTTGGCTGAAAGCAGACGCGTGTTACTGACATGTATTTGTAAAAACAGTCTTGCCAAAATACAAACAATTTGATTTTTTTCACTCCAGATAATTTTTGTTGTTATGCTTATTGCTGATTATTTCCACTT
This sequence comes from Falco rusticolus, assembly GCF_015220075.1. Lineage (NCBI taxonomy): Eukaryota > Metazoa > Chordata > Aves > Falconiformes > Falconidae > Falco > Falco rusticolus. The sequence goes on from NC_051190.1 coordinate 13,856,180, forward strand.
TTTTCAAACCATGTATTTTATTTCAAGAGGCCTTCCTTGTGGATTTCCTCCTGGCAGTCTGCAGCACTACACTGCTATTTCAAGATGCAAGAGAAAGTCACTAACCTCACAGGAGAACACTCAACTCCGCTTAGCTGGCTGGAGCTAATAATGCGCTACTAATTTTCCTCTGCTTTGTGGGGCAGAAGGGGAATTAAATTCTGCATAAAGTTGCTACCTCAAGGCTCCAAGTGCTTTTAAAGGTCTTTCACTTGGGAGAATTTAATATAAGATAGTTCTTAAAATTGGTCTGTTCTTTTTAGTTAAATGTTTTTTTTTAATTGATTCATTGAGGGACCCTTATTTTAATTCATTTTACATTTAGTACTTAATTCTCAAAGGATGAACAGCTGCGAAGTTTGGTTCTTGCACTGTAGTGTTGAACAGGAAAGAAAAATACCTGCCATATAAACATACGGTTTTAACAAATTAAACCACTCTGGGGTTCAGCTTCACTTTTGGTTAATAAAAAACTGAATGTTGTGTCCAGCCTTCCTGTACAATCCTGTGTGTGCTCTTTATTGACTGACTGCAGCTGACACAACCCCCCCCAGTGCTTACTTACATCAGGAGTGGACTTCACAGCAGCTAACAAACTAGATTTATCGGAGTGCCTGAGTTACTGTTGCTTGTGTTATCAGAGCCTTACGGAGAACAGCACTCGCCCTATTGCAATAACCAAAAGAGATTTATACGTTACCCGACCACCAAGTTTTGCTGTTTGGTGATGAAATTTTACTAATATCTTAAAAATAATACCGGTTTCTGTAGATATTATTGCTCCCAATAAAACTGGCTGCTCTGATGTGTCTGCCAAATTATTGTAGAACTGATTTATTGTTCAAGAACTGTGCTAACTGGTTCTCGGTTCCTAGGAGAAACACAGTATTCCTGAAGGTCTCTTGCTGGCCTGTGCTTACAGTTACTGAACTTTGTGGGGCAAGCTGCCTTTTTTTAACCTGACTAACAATTTGGAAAGAAAATTGCTTTGGCACATGTGAAATCGCTTGTTCAAATACTCGGTATTTGCTTTTGCTGAAGTTTTATTTTTAAACATTTAGTATTTTATGTGCAGTGTTTAAATTGGCCTGGGAGAGTAGCCGAGATGGGTTGTGGTGCTAAACACCAGCAGGGCTGTGCCCGAATGCAGTGCTTCAGCCTTGGGCGCTTTAACTCAAGGAAGATGTTGACGCCTGAAGGGACCAGAGAGCAGCAGTGTGATAAGTATCTAGAAAATGTTACATTTTGCAGAAGGATAAGGAAAAAAAAATGGGATTTTTTTTTTTTCTATGGAAAGAAGGCCTGGGGGGCCTGGGGGCGGATTCGAGCAATGGGAGGAACGATACCATGTTGATTAGGACAGGGCTAAAACCAGGGTGTAAGCTACCGCAGGGAAGCTGTGGAAGCATTGAAAAGATCTGGAAGACATTGGAATGGACCGCTTGGGGGCGCGTGAAATCTTCCAGCACTAAATTTTTTTTATTTTTTTTTTAACAGTTGTAAAGTATCTCTGCTGAATGCTTACGATTATCTGTCTGAGGCAGGAGCGTCGTAACCTCTGGGGGAGGCTTTTCTGAGATACGCCGCTGTTTTCTTACGACTGCCTCTTCAAAAGCACCAAGGGCTTTAGCTGGCACCATGCCATTGGCCCCAGGCTTTGTGCCACGGGGGCAGCGGGGAGCTGAAGACAGGTCAGTGCCTGGGGAGGAGGGAGATGGCCCGGCCGGTGGCCCGTGTGCTGCTGCTCGGGTCCGGAGCTTCCCGTGCACCGGGGCCAGAGGAGGCCGGGCTCCCCGTGGGGCAGAGAGAAACCCCCGAGTCTGAACGGGGAAAACACCTTGAGCTGAAGTGTCTTTGCACGGACTGAGCAGCTTGGTAAAGGCAGATGGTCTCTTGTGAGCTGGGCTCGGGCACAGCCGGGTGTTGGGGTACTGCAGTGCTGCCCTGCTGGGCTCAGTATTAATTCCTGGGTAAACCTTTAAAAGAAAGGAGTAAGATTCGGTAAAGTTCTTATGCCGAGGATGCGGTTTCATCTTTTTGGCAGAGCGAAGACGGTTCCATCCTCTCTGCAGTTTCTCTCTAAGGGCTTTATTTCACACCCCTCTTGCCATCAGCTACACGGTACTGCCACTGCGGTGTGTCGCCCAGCCGGGACGTCAAGCCAGCCCCCCTCCCCCCGTCCGCCGTGTCCGTAACCGGGGCCGCGTCTGTGCACGGGGGGAGCGGAGGCGCGCCTCCGCTCGCCCCCCTCCGGCGGCGTGGCTACCGGGGACCACCGGGATTTGTCTTTCCGAAGCTAAAAGCGAGCACTTGGCGACGTCACCCTTCCCCACCGCGTCCCAGAGCCCAGCTGCAGCCCCGCAGGCTGCCCGTCGCCCCGCTCAGCCCGAGGCAGGCCGGCTGTTCCCCCCGCCGGCGCCGCTTCCCCTGCCCGGTGCCGAGCCCGCTGCCCCGGCACGGCCCAACGGCGCAGCGGGGCCGGCCCCGAGGGCGGCCGGGGCGGGGCGGGGCGGGGCGTGCCGGCGCTGACCCCGCGGGGCCGCCGTAGGAGGCCGGGCCGTGCCGCGCCGCCATCGGTGCCGGCGGGGGAGTGGATGGCGCGGGCCGAGCCGCCGGCGGCCGCCTTCGAGCGGCGGGTGCTGCGGAGCGCGGCCGAGCACCACTACCTGCGCGTCCGCCTGTGAGCGAGCGAGCGTGTGTCCCCCCCCGCCCGCGGCCGCCCCCCGCCGCCGCGCACCCCCAGCCCGCCCTCTGCTCTGCTTCCCCGCAGGGAGCTGCCGGACGGCGGGGCCCGGCCGAGCGTCGCGCAGTTCAAGCAGCTGGTGGTGTCGGCGCTGCGGGAGCTGCACGGAGAGGTGGGCCGCGGCCGGCGGCGCCGCGCTGGGCCCTGCGGTCGGTGTTGCGGGGACGGTGCCCGCCGCAGCCAGCCCGCCGCGGGGCGGGGCGGTGTCTGGCCGGCGCTGGGGCGGCGGGGCCGGCGGGGGTCCCGGCGGAGCGATCCGCCTCAGCCCGCCCCGCTCCCTGCTCTCCGCCGCGTTTCGGGCCGGCAGCGAAGGGGGGGCGGCGGGGAGGGTCGTGGCCGGGGGGCGGCGGCGCGGCGGGGACCCCCTGTCCGCGCCCGGCTCCGGTGCCGCCCGGCCGGTGCCAGCGCCGCGGGTCCCCGCTTGTCCCGCCCGAGGCGGAGCGCGGGGCTCGCCCGAGGGGGGCTGCGCTGTGACGCCGGGCGGCGCAGCAGAGGGGCCTGTGGGGCTGGGGCGGAACTGTAACTCCTTTTGACAATCCGGGGGTGAAATCATTTGCTTATGAAATAGGAGCGTAGGGTGGTACTTACCAAGTCACGTATTTTTTCCCAGGTTGGAGCAGCTTTGCCTGTTGATGTCTTAATGTATGAGGAAAAAACTCTGTCTGCCGTATTACGAGTTATTAGCAGGTACGGAGCTGTAGGTGTGTGCTTCGGATGCTGCCCTGGGAGTATTTTTCACAAGAAAACAGAACTCCTAAGCTAAGGATGGTCTTTGAGGAATTAAGCCTAACTTGCAGAAGTCTGTGTACAGCATGCAGGAAATAAATAAAAATTCACTACGAATTGGTAACCTGCATGCATCGGTACATTGTTCCTGATGTATATCAGGATACATATATGTATATCGATACGTATATTCCTAAACAGAATGGTCTGACAGGAACTAAGCACTATTGAAACATGTCTTTAATATCTCTTTGTGTAGTAGAGATGAGAATGGTTACTGTATTGAAATGGCGGAGATGACTGCAGATGATTTAGGGGAAGAAGGAGCTTAAACACGCAGAGAACGAGAACAGGACCAGTAAAGTGAACTTGAAAAGGTTACAGTACGTATCTCTGTGACAAGAGACTGCAGTCATTGCAATAACCCTTCAGGGCATGGTGTTGCTACTAGAACTTTTGGGTGAAATTACCCACTGTTAAACTCAGTTAAGGTTTCATTACTCTTTATGTAGCATTTTTTATTTAAGATATTTATGCAGCAGGAAAACTGAGAAAAACAAATTTTATTAATATATTTTGTTTTCTTGTTGCTTAGCGGCCTTGTCAAGCTGTGGAGTGCTCTAACGCTGCTGGGCTACTACCAGAACAGGAGGTGTGCCTTTCGCGTGCTGCAGGTAAAGCCCTGTGGGGGCTGGATGGCTTCCCCCAAACGTCAGCTCTCGCTCTAAGGTTCTCTGGCTAGCTGAGCACGCTGCCCCTTCACAGAAAGGTGGCCTAGGTGCAAAAACTTCCTGGTTTGGGAGCAGAATGCTTCTCAGTGCAGGTGTGGAGGCCTGTGTTTAAGGAATTCTCGTCTTACAATGAACCTTGTAAAATGTGCCAGTAGTGGCTGTCTCATTACCTTATGGCTTCGTTCCAGTGAGAAGCCCTGATCTCACTAATACATCTGCAAGAAAATTGTTTCTGGACAGTTTCGTTCTTGGCCCACATCTTGGTCCAATCTTTAATTTTCCCTGACCCATTTCTTCCTTTTCTAATAGTCACTGTTGACTGACCTCGTTTAAAAATGCATGCATGAACATGCACTTCTAGAGCTTATTTTTTTTCCAGAGGATGCAGCTCGATAAAATGCGTTCTAAGAATTCTTTGTCTCTGAAGCCATGGCTACACAAAAAACTGCTTAGGCATAGCTCTAAGTTTTTAATCTTTTGTGTAAAAGGGAAATGTTAAGTTTTTCAGCTTGAATGCATTCAATGGTGTTTTGTTTGGGTTTTTTTTAATGCTTTAGTTTCTTGCTTTGTTTTCTGTTGTTTTTTTTTTTCTTCCCTCCCCAAACTAGACATCTCCATTTCTTCTTGCATTATCTGGCAACAGTAGAGAACTGGTCTTGGACTGAATGCGGTTGTTGGTGTGGTTGTACAAAGCAGAAGTTGCTTGAGATGTTGCAGCCCTTCAGGCGTGGAATTTCTGGAAGGGATTTCCGACAAAGAGCCTTGACGAAGCTAACGTTTATCAGCTCGCTGCTGGGACGTCCCATACTTCAGAGTTTACATGTAAAAGTTGGAGACAAAGCTGAACTAACCAAAGCTTTTACACAGAATGATGTTGTTACTTTTTCTTATTTAACAGGTGACACAAACCCTTTACATTTAAATGAAGATTTTGCAAAGAAATCTAGGTTTGGGAGAACTATTGTACATGGAGTTCTGATCAATGGACTTATTTCTGCAGTTCTGGGTACTAAAATGCCCGGTCAAGGATGCGTATTTCTTTCTCAGGAGATCAGATTTCCAGCTCCTTTGTATACTGGTGAAGAAGTCACAGCTGCAGCAGAAGTTAAACGACTGAAGGGTTCTATTGCACACATTTCAGTATCATGTAAAGTCAATGAAAGTGGAAAGACTGTTATGGAAGGGATGGTGAAAGTCATGGTGTCAGACAGCTGTTGATCCTGTGCTACTTTAAAGGCCAGAAATGTACACTTGGTTTTGACTCCGTCTTTTATTGTGACATGACTTAATCCAGTAAATTTGCAACAAAAAAACCTCCGAAATGTTTCAAAGACTGTGTGTGAATTTAATTTTGATAGAACTGCCTTAAATTTAGAGCTTTTTGTTTTCCCATGTATATCGCTAAGATGAAACCAACGGAACTAGGCGCTTACAGTGGCAAAAGCAGCATGTTTAGACAAGCCTTTGCTCAGCTGCAGTGGGAAGTTGTGTGGCAGGGCTTACACTGAGGCTGCTCTTTTCAGCAAAATCTCAGTCCACACTGGCTACCTTCAGTTAAAACTTGTTCCCTCTTCACAAAGTAGTTGTATTGCTCGAAAGCACCGGAGGGAGGAGACAACTGTGTTTAACAAGAGAACAGAAGTGGAGGTGCTGACACAAGTGTTCTGTGAGATCTGTTGTTATCCCTGGCGGCTCTAGCTGCTGCTGCAGCATGCTCTTTTGCAATGTTGTAGCTAGTAAAACCTTCCTTAGCTCTGTGAATAAGTGGTAACCAGCCTTCACATAAGCAATATACTCTGATTAAGCTGGTGATGTGGCTCTCGCAGTACTTTCAAATTCTTTAGATGCCTTCCAAGACCTGATTATAAACAAGCAAGTTACCTCTAATGATAAACGCCTCTAAAACTTGCCTCCCAGAAGCGGAGTGGAGGCTTTTTTAAAAGCCATATTGTCACTAATACTTGGTGACCTTGTGCTCCTGATGGTGAGGGAAACAGGGGTGAATGATATGAACTACATGGCTTCTCTCAGCTTACTTGACTGTGTGAACATGTACTCCCCTTTGCCCACTGAAAGTACCTTGGTTGCTGGTAAAGTAGGTTTTGGGTAATTCATTAGTAAATCATGCAGATTTAATTATTTCAGTACAGACAGATTAGTATGCACTAAAACTTTTCTCCAGGAATGATGGGGACAATCAGGAGTAAAAGTACAGGCTGTCTCCAGTTGGTGGCTCATAGAGTTTTCTGGCAAAAAACTCCCTCTGGCCTGCAGCAACAGAAGTGCATTTGTACCTTTTCTCGACTGCAAATAACCTCGGAAGTTGTTTGCTATGAAACAGCAGTTTGTCCTCAAGCTGTGACAAAACCTGAACAGTTAGTTGTCTGGGCGCGATGTCTCGTGGTTACGTGCAGCTGTGCTGTAACAGCAAACCCCAGGTGTTGACTACAGCTGCTTGGAGCAGGGGTGATATTTAGGATGTTTGACTTCGAAATGCCCTCGGTGGGGTTTGGCGAGTTTGCAACAGGGAACCAGTGCCTGGCAAGAGCTTCCCTTTCCCCATCCCTTTCCCCATCCCTTTCCCCATCCTTTTCCCTTTCCCCATCCCTTTCCCCATCCTTTTCCCTTTCCCCATCCCCTTCCCTTTCCCCATCCCCATCCCTTTCCCCATCCCTTTCCCCATCCCCTTCCCTTTCCCCATCCCTTTCCCCATCCCCTTCCCTTTCCCCATCCCCTTCCCTTTCCCCATCCCCTTCCCTTTCCCCATCCCCTTCCCTTTCCCCATCCCCTTCCCTTTCCCCATCCCCTTCCCTTTCCCCATCCCTTTCCCTTTCCCCATCCCCTTCCCTTTCCCCATCCCCTTCCCTTTCCCCATCCCTTTCCCTTTCCCCATCCCTTTCCCCATCCCTTTCCCTTTCCCCATCCCTTTCCCTTTCCCCATCCCCTTCCCTTTCCCCATCCCCTTCCCTTTCCCCATCCCCTTCCCTTTCCCCATCCCTTTCCCCAACCCCATCCCTTTCCCCAACCCCATCCCTTTCCCCAACCCCATCCCTTTCCCCAACCCCATCCCTTTCCCCAACCCCATCCCTTTCCCCAACCCCATCCCTTTCCCCAACCCCATCCCTTTCCCTTTCCCTTTCCCCATCCCTTTCCCCACCCCCCTCCCTTTCCCTTTCCCCATCCCTTTCCCCATCCCCCTCCCTTTCCCTTTCCCCATCCCCCATCCCTTTCCCCACCCCCCTCCCTTTCCCTTTCCCCATCCCTTTCCCCATCCCCCTCCCTTTCCCTTTCCCCCTTCCCTTTCCCCCTTCCCCTTCCCACCCAGGGGCACTGCCTACCCGCCGAACAAAGCGCAGCTCCTCCCCTGCTGCCCGGTCCCCGCCCGGCCGGCGGCAGCTGCTCCCGCCGTGGCTGCTGGGGAGGAGGCTGAGGCTGCCGGCCGGGGGGGGTCCCGGTACCGGGTGGGAACGGGGCGCAGCCGGGGCCGTTCGGCAGGTCCCCGGACGCCGGGGCGTGCGGAGGGTTCTCTGCGCCGCTGCAGTTGGAGTTGCGCTGTGGAGCCCAGTCTGACAGTTTGAAACCTGCGGTTTGCAACACCACCCCCCCCCCAAAAAAAAAAGGAAAAACAATCAACCACCAAAAACCCTTAAAATTTGCAAATTGAGACGCTACCGGCTGCTGCTCCGTAGTGCCGCTGTAACGACTTTACGATGTTTTAGCTCCCCGCTCCCCGCGGTGGGGGGCAGCAGGCGCGCCCGCCCTCCTAAGCCGCCCCCCGCCCCCCCGCAGCGGTGTCCCGGGGCCGGCCCCCCAGCCCCCAGCCCCCCGCCGCCCGTGCGGGCGCGCCCCGGGCCCGGCCCCGCCGCGGGGTGGGGGAGCCGCCGGGCCGGGCCTGCCGCGAGCAGCCGCGCGTGCGGGCGGCGGGCGCGGCGCGGCGCCCCCTGGCGGTCGGCGGCGGTCGGTCGGTCGGCGGCGCTAAGGCCCGGCGGCGCGGCGGTGCCGTGTTGACAGCGGCGGCCGCGCCGGGAGCAGCCCCGGGAAGCAGGTTGGCGGCGCCGGGTTCCCGCTCCCCGCCCCGGGATGGCCTTCATGGAGAAGCCGCCGGCCGGCAAGGTGCTGCTGGACGACACGGTGCCGCTGACAGCGCAGATCGAGGCGAGCCAGAGCCTGCACTCCCACACGGTGAGCCGGGCAGGCCGGGCCGCGGCGGGCGGCGGGAGCGGCCGGTGCCGGGGCGGGGGGAGCCGCGTGCCGGGGGGCGCAGGGCGGGAGGCGCCCGGGGGACGCGGGGCCGCAGCGAGGCCGGGGCAGCGGGAGGCGCGGAGGGCGCCGGGGCGGGCGGGGGCCGTGCGGGGACCGGGGGCGGCTGGCGCGGCGGCGGGGCGGGGGGCGAGGGCGAGGCGTGGAGCCAGACGGCGGGGCCGGGCCCTCAGCAGCCGCCCGGGCCACCCCTCCGGCGGGGATGCGGCTGCGCCGCCGGCGCCCGGCCTCCCGCAGCAGCCGGGGGTGCGCGGCCCCGCTGCTCCCGCCCGCGGCGGGGTGGCCCGCAGCCTGCCCGGGGGGCGGCGGGGCGGCCTGGGGCCCGCGCCCAGCCAGGCCTGGCGCCGTCCCGCCCGGCAGCCACGGTGATTCCCGTTCGCCGGGTCTGTCACGGCGCTGGGGGCCGAGGGGCTCTGTCCGCCCCGGCTCGGCAGCTGCGGGGAAGTTCCGTCTGCGCCGGCCGCGGCCGCCCGGGTCCCGCCGCGCCCTGCGCGGGGCCGCAGCGCTGCGGGGGCACCGGGGGCACGGCCGTGCTGCGGGCGGCGGGGCGGGACCCGCCGGGCTTGTGGCACCGGTTAACCCCTCTGGGATGCCCGGGGCACACGCACGCTGCCGCCGTAAGAACTGCGGCGACATCCCAGTTTCATCATCTCCTGTTTGCAGTGATTTTCCGCTTTAGAAACCAGGTGTGTTTATGGTGTGAGCCGGGGGGAGACCTGCCTGGCCTTTCTGATTCCCGCTGTGGCCCAGAGCGGGGATGCTGGGCTAAAGAGGAGGCCAGAGGCGGCTCAGCAGCAGGTACGCCAGCAGGGAGCCTGTTGGGAATGGGGAGCAGGGTTCCTGCTGCCCCCTCCACGCTCCGGTTCCCGCGGCGTGGATCCCTCTTCCCGCATCCTCGCATCTGGTGAATACCCTTAACCCCAAATAACGATAATTGTAGGCTTGCCACAGCATATACAACTAATCTGTAAACTGTTCTTATTAAATACTTTTCCTATAAGTAATCCACGCTTAAGAAGTGTGTTTTGTGTGAGGAACTCGCCTTAACTGGTGTTCCAGCCTTCCGAACACAAGCTATGTATGAGAAATTGTCCAGAAGATCTTGTGAACCTGTCAGGCAATGGCTCTCTCAACTGTTGCACCTCCTCTTCTAAATAAAATTAATGAGGTTTATTTTCTGGCAAGCCTGGTACTTTTCACCTGTTACAGTAGCTGAGGGGCGCGTGTGCCAAGTCCAGTGAGCAGCTGTACAACTCCGAACACTCCCCAGTTTGCAGCCCAGCTCACAGGTCTGTTCTTGTTGCATCGTGCCTTACCATACTTTTTTGCTAGTGCAAATGACAATAGCTTTTTGTGGTTTTTTCTTTGGTTTGCGTGATTCTTGTTAAGAGTAAAAAAAAAAAAAGTCACAAAATTCTTTTAGAACAAGCACTTGGAAGTAGTTTCTCGAACCAGACTCTGTGTGTGTGTGTTGTCTTGTCTGGGTGAGTGTGATAGCAAATGTTGCTCCCCCTGCTCTGTCTTTCATCTCTGTATACTGTTACTAATGGGTGTTCAGAAAAAATTCTCTACTGATTTGTTCTGATCTTTGGTTAATAACAGAACGCTGGAGCACTGTGCCTTTTGATTTAAAATCTGTCTCTAAGATATATCTATTAGTAATTGTTTGTTTTACTGCAGAAGCCCTGTTGATAGTTGAAAGATGGCTCGAAGCGCGCGTAGCACAGATGGTTTATATAGAGGCGGTGTGGGATAAGAAAATACAGGAAGCCATAACAGAGACTTGGTTTCTTATTTGACGCAGACTGGATATTTTGTCATTTTGGATGCTTCATCTTATGTCCCTGGTATCTGAATAATTTGTTTATTGGTGGGTGATGCTGTCCCTGATTTCAACTTTCCTTTTATTTGGCTTAAATAAGCCACACAAATAGATCTGTGTGTTTGAAGAGGTGCCTAAATGGAGCCCCCCTTAAGAAATAAGGGTTGAATTGCTTTTGGCGGGGAGTTAAGACTGGGTTTTACTTTGTTATATTATAGATGTGAAGAAGTAGGTTGTCATTAACTGAACGCTTTTTTGCATTTGTTCCTCATTCCACCTCAAAGCATTATCTTCAAAAGCTGTAGATCTATACAGTTCTTCATCCCAAAACTAATGTGAGGAGAACTAGGTCTCCACATGTTAGACTTGTTCTAAAGCTGAAATACAAAGGCATTCATGAATAAATTTTCTATTCTTTTGTCAGCAGTATGTATTAAGATTTTATAATGCTGCTTACTGTTGCAAGAATTGCTTTAAACTTGCATTTATAATTCTTTTTCCTCTACATCATTGCTTATAAAAGCATTCACATGAAGATGATTTAGGCCCAGGTTAGGTGCAGCTTTAACATGGCAGCTGAACTAGTAATAATGTCAGCCTCCCATGGGTGCTGAAAATAGCCAGTCTTCTGAACAACCAGCTAGGGAAAAAGTGAAGAATTTTAGGAAAAGCTCTGTAGACACAGTGAAATACCACTCAGAAGACCAAAGCTTGTGTCAAATGAATAGTTTGCTTGTCTGTTGTTCAAAGCAGCTTCTGTTAATTTCAATTTACTACAACAGTCTGGGTAAGTGTAAAGTTAATTGAAGTAAAGTAAATTGAATTGCGGGCTGTACTTGGCAGAGGCTGAGTTTCTGTTTCCTGGGGATGAAGGTGCAACTGAAAAAAAAACAAAACCGAAAGCAAACCCCGAAACTACTACATACCTAACTGAATTCTCCAGAAACCCAGGAAAGGAGAAAGCTAGTATTTAAAATGTACTTTTGAGGGTTTACAGTTCTTGCTTAGTAAGCACATGTCAATCCCCTAGCAGATGTGGGTTTTAGATTGTTAGGAAATCAACTGCAAAGTTTTCTGACATGCTCACAAGCTCTTCATGTTTCTTTCAAGTCAGAAGAGCTCAGACGTTCTTACTTGAGTCAGTACATCTCAGCTGGTACATAGTCTCCGTGCTTTTCTGTTGCAACCAAGAAATTGTCAGCTGAGGTTTTCTTTCCGTGTGTTTATTTCCATTGATAATTGAAGGTGAGAATGGTGCCTTTTCATTTTTACAAAAGTTGTTTCCCCAGTTAAGTGTGTTACAAGCAGTCTTTGAGTTTTGTTGGAATGTGCACTTACTGCGCTATAGAATTACTCATATGCATTTATGGAGTCCTTTTCATTTTGAAAGCCAAATAAATTTGTGTTGCAGGCGCATTCCAGTGGTACCTCACTTCATAGCTTTGAAATGACACGAGCAAACCCTGTCAGCTTCATTTTGTCTCTTGCTGTATGATTCAACCGCTAGCACTCGGTAGGAAGAGAAACTGTGTAACTTCCAGGAGTGTGCTGGGCACCCTTTTCACAGGCATGGTTGTGCTCTTGGTAGGTGTGTGTACCAACCGTTTTGCAGAAAATGAAGTTGTTTTGTTGCCATCGCATTCCTTGAATGATAGGAGCAGAATTGCATCCGTTATATTAAGCCATTTGCAGGTGTCTCATCTCAATGCCAAATGTGTTCTGACAACCGAGGCATTTTCAGCACTAAAGCTTTAACAAATTTTTGGCTATTCAACTTGCTTCATAGTATATTCATCTGTATATTCCCTATTTAAAAGTGGCTTTCTTTCTAAGCATTAAAATAGGGTGCTATTTTCTTCCACAATAATCTAGACCTATTCCTTAATAAGAATCGCACATCTGTATGTACAAGCTTTAGAGCACTTTACAGCAGTAAAACCACTAGCAAGTTATACATACATTTGCGAACATTCCTTAATTCTTTATCTGAAGTGATTTCCTTTTGCATGCATTTAATGTTGAAATTGAAGTAGTGAAACGGCCAATTTTGCTACAGTACATTGTTATCTTAAAGGCATTTGGAAATGAACAGCTGAAATAAATCCCTCTTGTAACATACTTTCAGAGTTTTTCATTTTCCTTAAGCAATGATGAATGTTGACACATAGCTGTTAGATTAGAAAAATATTGAAAAAGCATTTATGTTTTTCCTATATTGTTCTGTGATACAAAAATGGAGCCATATGTTTTTAGAACTGGAGGATTTATGTTAAAAGCTTGTAAAAGACTTTGCACATCTGCTTTATAAGGAATTAAATCTCTGCAAGGTTGCCTTCGCTTTGGGGCAAAAAGAAGTGATAAAGTTACTTTTAGAGGTGCTTTAGATGGGGAACTATCAGAGTTCACTTGTTGAGGTTTTGGAAATGCAGTTTCTCCACTGGAATTAGTAAGTAAGCTTGACTGCCTCACACCTCTGCCTCCCGCCCCCCAGCTTGAGCTCAGAAAAGATAGTGGTTTCATCACACCTTATTTCAGATATCCCAACCTTACGGGTTTCCACTGGTGAACTTAGTACGTTAGTATTGCGTTTGTAGCCCTTGAGAAGATTGCAGCGAACATGTTAGTTGCCGTATCATACTGTTGTAAAGCCATTGCCTTAGAGATCTTGCAGTGTAATTAGAATATTGTTATTGGCTACTGAGTATTTCCTGAAAAACACCGAGTATTTTGCTGTTGTGGTGAAGGCCATGGTGATGCTGGGTACTGAAAAGCTGGTATTTATCTTGTCTCCAGAGCTTTTCTTGTTCAGCAAGTTTCATTACATGTAAATGTGTGTCCTATTTATTTTTCTGCAGTTGTCCTACTTCATAGCTTTCACTTGTCGAGTGGCTTACTTGTTACTACACCGGTGATACAGGGTGTATGGAGCTGCATATGTGTGTGGAGCTGTGTAATGTCCCCAGACAAACACGAGCATTGTTTAAAATGTAGGTGAACGCTGCTGTTGCTGCTTGTACCTCAGATGGGCTTAGTGGCAGGTTGTGTGATAGCAAATAAGTACCGTGCCCTGTAGCGAGGAGGTCCCTGGGTCTGAGCAGCTTTCCTGATTTGGTTGCTGCTTTTCACATGGGAGATTTTCTAAATAAACACTTAAAAGAGCTTCTTACTAGAAATTGTTCCAATCCAGCCTACTTAAGCAGGGATTGTATTCATCCTTAATTAGGCTTTCCTCTCTTTAATGCTTATAAAATAAAGCCCTTTCAAACTTTTAGTTGATGTGACCTCAAGGTGACCTGGATCTTTATAATGGTTGGCTTTTCAAGCCTGGTGGATTAAACAGATGTACAGCAGAAATCTGTGGAAGAATAGACTGACTATCCTGAGCCAGAAATTTGAAGACTATTTTCTCGGGAAAACAGAATGTATTACCCAATATTGGTGAGATTCTCTATGGTTTTTTATATGAATCTCTAAATTCACCACTTGTTCTTTCCTGTTTTGTCTCTGCAAAAGCCTGTTTGCTTTCTGTTTCCAAAACTAGGAAAGATGATAAACAGCAATTGTTAAACATTTGGACTTGCTTTGCTGTGTAACTTTCACCTAGGAATGCTAACAAAATTATCTGAGTAGCTCTGAGCTGCTGATGTTCTAACAAGTGTAGGCATACCAGGGAGTAATCTTGGTGAATTTTGGGGGAAAAAACACCTAAATGTTGGCTCTGCATGAAAATGGGTAAGTTCAGGATAACGTTAATCCTAGGCAGTGATTGTGAAACTATTACTGGCAAAGGACTGGAGAAATGCAGCATGGTTGTCGCTGATCCATGTGGATATTTGGAAAATACTCTTTTCCAGAAACTCTATGCGGCACTCTGTAGCGGTAGGAAGATTTTAGGAAACAACAGTGTGCAACTGGGGGCATATGGCTTTCCCTGGTCCTGACCTCCTCCTCCTCCTCCTCCCGGCACTGGTTTCTGCTTTCTTGACTAATCAGAGCAGCCAGGGAATGATCCCATAGGTAGCACCACTTTGCTCAGCACCTTTATAGATGTATATTGAACGGCTGCTGGAATATCAAGGTTGTGGTAGGAGCTGGCTTGGCGGGATTGATAGGAAGAGCAGTGGATTTACAAACCTTACCGGGGGGGTGGGTGGTGGTGGGTTGGAGGGGCTCGGGGGGGGTGTGCTGTCCTTGGAATGGTTTTACAGCCTGTCTTGGTGGTGGTTCCTATGTAGTTGATGCCAGTGAGCTTGCTGCCTGTGGGCAAAATCAGTAGCGGGAGGTTGTCTCTCCTTTGCCAAGTGGCAGCTGTTAGGGCTTCTTTGAAGTTGTTTGGTAAACTGAGGCACGGGAAAGATTTTGAGCCATTTGCGTGGGAGTGAAAGACACCATGGGAATTTCTGCGTGAGTGTAGCTGACTTAGATCTAGCAGAGCCTGGTTGGTGATCTCTAAAATCGACGGCAGGCGTGAACTCTGGTAATTGCTCGCCCTTTCTGAAGCCTTTTCCGTTCTGTTTTCCTGTGTTGGAAGATGCAGCGAAACAGCAATGATTCTGTTTCCTACGGGCAGAGTTTCAGTCCCACTATCAAATCTGGATGCCTCAGAAAAAAACTGTTGTAATTCAGATCTTTTTCCCTGGACAAAACAGAATTTGGGAGAGTAATAAAGGCTTTTGCACATTCAGGCCTTCTCCTTGAAGAGTTGAAAGCTCTTCTTTGGTCCTATGGGAAGCGTATATCAGCGGTGCTAATTATAATCCCAAGACAAGCTTGCTGCCGTGTGGAGGCAATAGGAAGTATCAACTTCTCACTAAAATTCAGCACACTGTGGTCTGCTGTTTACGTGTAGCCATGGCAGATATTAGGAATGGGATTGTATTTCTTGTCCTGGCCTTTCTACTACAGCTGTTCGTTGACTTTCGGTCTTGTTATCAACTTTTTTGGGGAAAAAACCCAGAAGACCATTTAGGCTGACAGAGCATGGTGGGGTCTTACCTTTTCCATACAGACAGAACTAACAACCACCTCTGAAGAGTGATGCTCTCTTCTTTCAGGTGATGAACCCCATGACATAAAGAGCGAGCCCAATTAGTGCCACAGCAGTACCGGATGGGCAAATGCTTGAGTGTATGTGGAAAAAATAGTTGTGGCCCAAATATATATATATTTTTTCCTTAATATAATCTTACTGTGAGAATGGGCTCTGAGCCCTGACTCGTTTACCGCTAGGCTCTCCAGAAGAGACGACTGTCGTATTCATCAGAGTGGTTGTATGCAATAAGATGCTTTGATGGTTGTCTAATGAATTTGTGTGTTCTGCCTGCCCGAGAGCATTTTCTTGGGGTACAATAGAAAAGGTTAATTGCTGAATAAAGAGTAAGTGCTACAAGGGATTGAGCAATAACTCTGCTGCTTTCAAAATCCTAGAAAAGATGAATGACTGAACACGGTGAGTCATTAGTGACGTGGTTTTTCAGAGAAATGGCCAATGTTCCATTGCAACTTGCTGAATAAGCAGTTGCCACAATTTTTTGGCTGTGTGTGAAATAGTCTCTTCCTACTTCACAAAATGCAGCAAAGACAACAAACCAGGAAAAGACACATTAGTGGTGAATCTGGGTTTCCAGGTGTCCCTTTAATTGGTTTCTGCCGCGCAGTTTCCAAACATAATTACACTAGTTGAATTGCAGTCAGCTCTGTGGATTTTTGTTACGGTTTATGAGGATTTGGGCTTCTTGTTTTGCCGAAAAATACCTTAATTGTGATTTCAAATGGGTAAGAGAAGAGAATATGGAGGTAGCATGTCAGGCTGACTTTCTGAAAATAGGCACATTAAATCCAACGTAATAGTTATGTGTTTTAGTTTGTGACATCTTGGTCTTCTCTCATTTCCGTCTAAGCTGCTGGGATATGAAATGTTTTAAATCAGTTTGGATTTCATGCTTACTAGTCTTGAATTTGTTCTCAAGGCTAGATGGTTCAAAATTGCTACAGGTATTTGCCAGCTGTTGATAATAAAGAATATTTTAAGTGAATTTTAGGAAACGGAATAGCATTTTTGTCTGAGCAGCATTGTGCTTTGGAAAGAAACTTCAGTAAATGAATTCTGGATTAGTTAATGTTGAACACACAAGGTAGTGCCATCTGATAAGTGCTGCTTTTGCCTCTTGTCTGGAACGGTCACAATTCTTGATTTACGCTTCTTATTTTTCATGGTGGTAAATGTTAAGTGAGAATTTAATTCTATGGAGGGATTCTCTGATATGCCCCGCTTAGTTTGCATCCAGTGTTTATGTTTTTCATTGTACAAGCTTTTAATTTCTTTTCATTTGAAATAAAATTAGTTCTCTGTGGTTCTGAAGGCAACTAAAAAAACCAGAAGGTGCTTCACAGTACCTGAAAGAAGTTACTAATAAATACCTGTTGTGTATTTTGAACTGTGAAGCTGAATTTATAATACTTCATGGATCAAACACTCAATTAATTGAATTACCTAGTCAGTATGCATATGTCTGGTACATGCCAGATAGAGTTACTGTCACAGAATGGACAAATTTGGGATATAAACGCAAGGAGCTGGAAATGCCTTTGTTTATTTGCTGTTATTTCATTATTGTCTATTCCTGATAATTTGGAATGCAGCATTGATGTTAATATCTGAAGAAATTGTGCACAACGCTCTGATCTGTCCCTTTTGTTTATGTGAGACTCCTATTGATGTCAGCAGTTCAACAAAATCAAGTGGTGTTTGAAATTGAAAGATTATTCAGCCCGTGACATAAAATACAGTTGAAAGTTTGTACCTGGGTGAACAAAGTCATGCGAGTTGAATAACAAAAGATTTACCCTGTGATGCATGCTGCACTGCCGGCGGTGACGGGGGGTACTCACACATCGCTTGGCGCAAAGGCAAAGAGCTTTTTGCACGTTCCAGCTTAGAAATGCTGTGAGCTGTGGCTTGAATTTGTATTTGGTTTAGAATTTCTGGTTCTCACATTGAATTCTGTAGCTGCAGGTGTGCGGTGTGACTGAGCGCGTTGGGTGAGGCAGCGTGGGGGATTTAGCGGTGCTCTGAGCGTCGGTGGTGGGTCCTGCCAGCCCTGGCCGTGCACTGCAGAGAAGATCAATGTGCTTAAGAGGTGTTGGGGATGTACGCCCCTTCTACGTCAGACTGATACAACTGGAAGGAAAGTGTAAAAGCGTAGGTCCCTGTGTGGCTTCTTCCCCCTCTTCTGACTCTGGGTACTCTCCCACTCTCCTCGGTGTTGGGAGTGGCGTTTTCTCAGACAGCACCTTACTTTTTGGCTCTCCATTTTCATGTTTTTCAATGTAAATCACGTGGCCAGGGAATTATCTGTCTAATAAGACTTTAATTGCTGCATTTGTAGAGCTCTGTGTATGCAAATGGTAAAGGAAGGATCTGTTACTACACTCAGCCCAGATCAATTTTATTTCCTTGCTAATTTAACAATATCTAGAACAAAGATTACAGGCTTTCCAGGGAAGGGACTTGCCTCCTTCATGATCTTTGAAATGTCAGAAGTATTTTTAGAGCTGTTGTCAAACCTAAAGTAGGGGTAAACAAAAGTGTGGCTTCCTTGAAGTATGTCTGAGCAGGAGTACAAGATACTTGGTATCTATTCTTGTGATAATTAGATAAATTTCAAATAAAGATATTGCTGTATTGACCAGCTGTTAATCTATAAATGGTGCAGTGGAGCTTGAAATGAAAAGACTGAAAAGAATTGTGCTTCATGAATTTAGTTGTGGTGGGAAAATTGTTAATTCTTAAAATATGGAAGCGGCTCAACTGAGATTTAGATGTATCTGCATGGTTAATATAGACATAATTAACATGAAGCTTGCATTATAAATGAAGAATTATCATCATGAAAAACTGATACGTTCTAGTTACTCAAGCATACTCCAAAGCTTTTGTGGTAACCTTTCTTGTACAAAAATAACTAGAGGTTGGGCAGCTGTGGGTATTTACTGGCATTTTATTCCATTATGATGGTGGCGGTAATTCCTGGGGGCTATGTGTTAGATATTGGGGGTGAGGTGAGGAGGGGTTTCTTCAGCTGTTGTTGGTAGAGGTGTGCGTTGAGTATGCGCTTGCTTTTTCTTTAATTATACAAAACCTTTCAGGTGCTTCATAGGTCCGCAAGCTCTTGGACATCCCTTTGTTCTACTCTGTGAAGCAGAAAGAGACAGCTGCTAGTGACAGGACTGAGTAACCCGGCTCTGACTGTCACCTAGGTGCTTCAAATGTCGATCTGAACTTTCTGTTTCTGAATGTTTCCTAATCGGATAGTGATCACATTTGGAGAAGTACCTAATAACTTTCTTCAGCTCATTAGTTCTCATTTCTAATAACTTTTTCCTTTTATTAGGAATACATAATCCGTGTTCAGAGAGGAGTTTCAGCAGAAAACAGTTGGCAGGTAATTTCTTAAACTGTGGTTCATATAACCAGGATGCCTTTTTAGGAAGAGTTTGAGAGTTGTCTCTTCCTAGCTTTTTTAATTGGAGCTGGAGAGAGAAATGTTGGTTTGGAATTGAGAACATGAAGTGCCTGAATACTTTTGGTCAAAAACTAAGAGAAAAACAGTATTGCTGCCAGCTACAGAAGCATGGTGTGTGCTGCTATTGTGAATATTGTAGGAAAAATGCCTGTCGTGTTACTACTGTGTGTTGGTATGGCTATAATTTTTAAATCTCAAATGTCAGTTTGCCTTCCTTAGTGCTAAAATCAGAGCCTTGCTGGTACGTGACCAGTGACACCTAGAAGTAGTTATGAAGATGACTGTGAAAAGTTGTCGAATCTAATATGCCAAAAATGCTTTGTTTGCAGGCAACTTTGCTCACAAGTATTTTTTTAAGGTGTTTTTTTAATGTTTAGAAACACATTTTTGTTGTGGTCAAGATGTGATTAAAAACTCTTCTATGCTTGCTCTCTGGCAAGATGACGTAAATCCAGCAGTTGTACAAAAGTGATTAAAAGAAGAAAAAATGGTAAAAGGGAATTACTTTTCTTTGATGAGATTTTGAAGAGTAAAATGCTAATGGAAAAAGTAATGTTTCCTGAACTGTGTCTTTCTTTTTTGCAGATTGTGAGGCGATACAGTGACTTTGACTTGCTTAATAATAGCTTGCAGGTAACTTTCACCCTTGATATATAAATATGAAATGTCATTTAGAATTATATATTTAAAATGGCTTGTGATATTTTTTATGTATTGCAGTGATGAAAAAATACAAATTCACATAGCTGTAAAGAGAAACTGTGACTTGAATGTATACTTTTTTCACTGTTATTTTTTTTGGTAAAATTTTGCTTTTTGGCATCAGCAGGATCAATTTATATAGAAATGGAGGAAACTGGCAGGTACTGAATCTTTCCCTTCAGTACTGTGACTTGTTCCGGTTTTATGTGTTATTATTTGTTCCTCCTTTGATTCGAAGAAAGCCAAGGCACATACCAACCTTATAAATTCAGCATTGAAGTGCTATGGGTCTCATTATTTATATTCAACTAAAAGCACTACCAGATGCTGCTTATCATGTGATGGTTTTCTGTATCACTGGAAAGTGTTCTTTAGTTAAACACTGAACTTACTGTGTGTTTTCTTTTGCTTTTTAGGACAATTATTTCTTTTTAGTTTGTGTGGGAAAAAGCAGGGTATGTGAGTGTGTTTGGGAAGAGGGGGGAAGTGGCTGTGACTAGCATCTACAGGAGTGAAACCTGTTACTCAAGATTTCCATAGTACTAGGCAAACAAGATGAAAAGGGAATACTGCCATGTGAGGTTACATGTTTGTGACTTGGAAATTTTTTCCCCTGTTAAATGTGTGAACTCAAGAGCTTAATGCTGCTTCACCGCCCCCTCACCCCAGTCAAATTGGCTATCTGCTTGATGAACGTCAGAGCAAAAACATGTAAGGATGTTGAATTGTGTGCTCTGATAGTCTGCTTTAACTGACTCCTATGCTAGAAGGTGAATGGAGGGGGAAAAGGAAAATTAGTCATAATTCAACAGATGCAACATGGTTTCCTTGTGGAATTGTTTTATTGAATGTGCAATAGCATGTAGGAACTTTTATCATGACCTAGAAACCTCTTGTGTGATGTGCTGAATAAATGCAATACAAAGATGTCTCCTGCTGCGGAGAATCCAGGGTTTAAGATTAGGTGGGTGCCCATGGGAACACAAGGAAGTGAGATGGCACTAGTCCTCGCAGTACATGGTGGTCATTGTGGTCTTAACCATAGTCAAGTTTTGATAGACATCACAGGGAAAAGAATTTTGAGAACGTTTTAAAATGAAAAAAGAGTTCACTTTTGCAGCCACCTATAACAAGCTCCTCTTAACCACGGGGAATAGAATGTGTTAAGGCATGAAAAAGCTTTGTTGCCTTCTCATTTCACTTTCAAATGAGGCAGCTTTAGTAGAAAAGGCAACGGACCTTTAAGACTTTAAATTCAGAAATTACAAGTACTGAAAGGTTAGGCCTAGGTGGAGGGTCTAGAAAGTGAAGGTAAATAGGTTATGTATGATGTAGTACAGAAAGAAAAAGCCTTTGTATATGAGGCAGAGGTGAGTGATAAAAGTGGAGGGTTCAGGAAATAATAATTTCAGCAACAAAATAATAAAATGACAGCAACTTGCAGAGTGGGACAAGGAAGAATTTGAAATGAGAGAGAGATTTTGCAGATAAAAGATACCAAGATCTGGGACAGAAACGTCAGCTGCTTGGATGGCTGGAAAAGATCAAACAATAATCAAGACAGACCTCTGACTTGGACAGGGGGATATGCAGAGGGTGGCTGAATGAACACGCTGTGTTCCTGAGCACTTGGTCTCCTTCAGTGAAAACTACTGCTCCCCCCCTTGACATTCACACTCCTGTTTCTGCTTTCCACAGTCTGGAAAGGCAAAGATGTATCTCTGCTTGGAGATAGCCTTTTCTGGCTAGTAGAGATTGCTGCCCTGAGAGGTGTGATTCTTCATTATGTGCCCAGCAGACGGCTGGGAAGAGAGCTCTAAGCCTTTATCAAAGACGCACAACTCTGCTGTTGACAAACGCCACCACCATTCTAGTTCAGCGTGCCAGGGCTTGAGAGCCAGCAGACGGTAGCTGACATGAAGCATGTTACAATTGCTCTGTTCTCACACTGTTTTGCAGTTTTTTTAGAAGTTGTGCTTTGTGATGCTGGAGCTGAAGTTTTCCCATCCATTACGACATGCAACACTCCTCAGTCCTTTCCATCCAGAACTCTAAGCAACAGTATTTCATCACTATACTCAGGTCCCATGACTTGTTTTTAAAGTCTTTAAACTCTGGTCTTGTATATATTAAAATTAGGGTAAACAAACAAACAAACAAACCTCCAAACAAAATACCCCCCACCCCCCAACAGAATAAAGCAATAAGCAGTAAGACAATGCCAAACCCCAGTCTCCTTGCTTCAAAACGAAAATGTTGCTGGAAGAACTTCTGGAGCTTCTTTTGGGTTTTAAACTCCAAGTTCTTCTGCTTCTTGTGGCATAGTTGACCTTTCTGTAGGCTTGGGTGGTTGTGTCTGAACACACAGCTGCAGCTGAGCTGGAATGCAACTTTTCTGCTGTTCATCTGGTGCTACCTATATAATAATAGTAAGAATTGAGAATTTCAAAACCGTCTAGGCTGGGGGATGCAGTCCTACCTACCATATACCTTGGAAAACAGAGAGGTGTATACCTGGGACCCAGCTCTGCATCAGAAAGTTTCAAGCCAGATTCCCTGAACTCTCAGCCCTGTACTGGATTGAAAAGCTCCTTTCAGACCATCCTGCATTTCTTCGTGTTCCCTTATTTGAGAGATATGTGTGGACATCGTTGGCTGCTCTTCTCTTCTGTTAAGTGAACTGCTGGTATGGTATTTGCAGCAAGATACCAGGCTTCTGTGAAGCATTTTATTGCAGCTTTTGAACAGACATTCCTGAGCAGGCTGTGGTTTGAAGATAAGAGTGTTAATTCTCAGGTTTTTCTGTGGGGAAGCCCATCCTGGCACCGGTGCTGAGCTGGGGCCACTGAGGAGTGCTGCTCGGGTCTGAAAGCGTGCGGGGTCTTGGCCAGGTCAGCACCTCCGGGGAGCATTCCTCTGTGGTGGGCACTGTTCTCCGTGGGCTGCATGTTTTGGCAGATCGCTACAAAAACCTGGGGGTGAATGTTACTTTCTGCTGAAAAATGGCAGATGTGTGGTTTGTTGAAGTAAGTTTTAAAACAAATAGTAGTGGTTTGAAAGCATCTGAACTAGAGTCCTTTTCTCTCTGATCGTAGCTAGCTGTCAGGTCAAGAAGGTAAAGGTGATTATGATTTGACATGCTTTTCAAATGAGTAAGACCAGAAATGGATTTAGTTGTTTAGAAACTTGGTTTTCAATTGAAGCAAGAGTGGTCTGCCAAATGAAAGCTCTGTATGCCTCTGGTGGTCAAACTAATTTGGTGAATTACTGGCTGTAAGTCTTATATTGTTGCTTTTGGGTTTATTCCCGGATATATTTTTCTGTTTTCCCTTTGGGTGTAAAAGAACATTAAAAAAGCTCCATGGATAGCTTAATTTTTATTAACATCTTCTGTAATTCAGACGTAGCTGTAGTTCTTTTTCAGCCCATGATGTGCAGTCAGAAACTAGAGAAGTAAAAGTGCTAAGACTGATGGGGGTACACCTCCCGTGTTCGGGAGGAGGTAAAAAAGGAAAGGGATTGCTACTTCTGGCCCAGTTAGTTGAACTAATCCTTTGCTTTCTCCACTAGTTCAAATGAAAGCTGTTCAAACACCAAAAATCCCTGTCTTCTCCCTGGTGAACTGTTTGCTTTAGAAATGAGGTTATTGCATCTGGTGTAATTGATTCCTGCAGTACACATTTCTTAAAGATAACTCCCATGGAGATTCAGCATACCCAAGGCAGGTGCTTTAATCTGCAGGACAACAGTGTGTTAACAACATGAAAAAGTCATTCTGGCAATGCGTATGACGTAATTGGATATAAACGCTAAAGATGATCTCGATCTGACTTACATAATGCTTTGAATTTCTGTATGTTTTTTTCATCGTCCTATTTCGAAGTATTTCTCCAATTTTATCTGAAGTTTTGGATCACTTATGTCAACATGAAACAGCTACTGTACATCCACTGGTAGATTGCAGCTATTGCTGAGTTGAAAGATATATAGCTGTTTAAAAACTGTACAACTGCAAATTCAGAAGAGAAAATGGAAAAGTTGTACCATATTTGAAATTACAGAGTTCAAATACTGACAGTAAGGGCTTTAAATTACCTATGAATTACCTATAGAGGCAAAGGAAACATTAAACTGCACTTCATGAAATAAGAAAGCATAAATCTTATCCAGAGAAGATGGTAAGGTGTGAATTGGTTTTTGTGCTGCAGCAGAAGTATGTCATAGAAAGAATTTGGCTGAAAACTGTAGCTATTTAGTATCTGGAAGTTTTGTGTACAGATCTTAAATGCATGACTCACTAGCAAAAATTGAACTCCTCGCATTTTCATTGTCATTCTGCTTGCTAATCTCTGCACGGGGTGGGGGTGGGGGGATGTGAGCTGTTGCCTGACTAGCTCACCCTGATAACAATACTTAGAAAAACCATGAAAGCTTATATATACACAGTACAAAAAATAGTTATCCAGTAGTTGGCTTGCTCCTGAGAGTTACTTTCTGGGTTGCTTAGTTTATATCCCTGAGCCATTTTGAGAGCAAGGTTGGTAATTTTTCCTCTCTTTTTAAGATCTCAACTCTAAGTCTACCTCTTCCTCCCAAAAAATTGATTGGAAATATGGAGCGTGAATTCATAGCTGAAAGACAGAAGGGACTCCAGGCCTATCTCGATGTAATTACTACCCATCACATACTGTCTAACTGTGAATTGGTAAAAAAATTCTTGGACCCAAACAGCTATTCTGTTAACTACACTGGTAAGTGAGGAATTGCAACGCTGCATTATGGTTTCACTTTAGCATGTGTGTGTATCATCCGTTAATGCTGGCAGGGATTTACACCGAAGCATGGGGGGTGGATGGGGGCAGCAACTTTCAGAATTATTATACTGCACATGTGATTATTTGTGATACTGTTTCTCCAGCTCTGCACATAAGTCATGCTGTGATTGTTAAATCTAAATATTTGAATTACTTTACGGAGGAGCGTGAGGGTCAAGATCTGTATAAGCAGAACTCGAGGGAGGGGTGGTGGTGAGAGAAACATCTACTTTTTCAGTTTGTGATCAGTGGGGAAGTTTGGTGTTTGGAGATGGTCTCCCGGAGTGCAGGGTGGAGTTAAGTGAGTCAGCTCTATACTGGTTAAAAAAGCTGGTCTTCTGGACACTGAATCTTGTGTTTGAGGTGGTTCTGAGTTTTTTTCAAATCAACACAAACATTTGTGGTCATCTTGTCTAGCTCCCACTGTCACTTTGGGTTGTGAGACTTCCTGGGACTAATTGTTTGAGCTCGGTTGAGTACTTTTTCAAGGCTTGAATAAGTCACAACCCCCCTTTCCCCCCAAATACTGGAAAGTCACTGCATCCCTTAAAACGATATCCCAGTGATCAGTTCTCTTCCTTATTAAATGCTTCTTCTTTGAATTTGTCTGACTTCAGCTTCAGCCATTGTAAATTGTTAAATATTTGTCTTACAGACTGGAAAAAACCTTCCTCTTAGCAATGAAACCCACTTCACATATTTAGTTTGTGAGCAAACGGACTCTTTGCAAAATGCAAAACTTGTTTTCGTAAAAGCAGAGCCTACTGAAGCAGGAACTTCCTGCTTCCTTTTAATTTGTCTTTTTGCTCTCCCTTCATGTATTGTGCCTTCAGCTTCAAAGTGCAAAGACCATTTCCCGGATGTTTATGATAAGCTGTGGAGGAGTTGTAAATTACTTGTAACTCTTTAAGGATGACGTTTGTCTGGCTAACGCTGAGCAAGCAATTTAAATCCTCTAGGAAACACTGTGACTTCTGTGTTAATTCTGAGTGTTTTTATCAAGATTGTTTTTTCGGCAAGTTGCTGGGAAGTTAGTAGCAATCAAGTCGTTGCCTACAGTCTTTGGAGGCACCATCAGTTTGTCATTTCTTAAGTACTGGATCAGTGAACTGATATTTATTGTACTGTTCTCTCTCTTTTTCCTAACAAATTTTATAGAGAGAAGATACAGTGCAGAAAGATCAGTGCATCCTTACCTTTTTGCTGTGTTTCTATACCAAGATAAGCCACGTTACCGAGGACTCCCTGTTGGCGTGATTCCTCTTCTCCCCTTGATGTCACCACTCCTCACAGAGATTTCCCCTCGAATCGCTTCATGAATAAAGCGGTTGTGTTCCCAGCTCTGGGAGAATTCAGAAACCAGAAGGGTGTCCTCCCACCACCTCTCTGAAATGTGTGTAGGATCATGATAGCTAGCAAAATAGCTTTGCCTGTGCAGAAAAGGGCAAAGTAACGCATAGTGAAACGGAACTGTTTCGTTTACGTAGTTTTTATGTAGTAATAGCAATGTAGATGCACATTAAAGAGATGTAATAGTTAGTACTTTTACAGGCAGAGCAGAAACATTTTGTGATCTAATGTAGTGTACACCTAGTATGGGAAATCTCAGCCGTGAGCATTGGATTTAGACTTGGAAATGTAGATCTAGTGCAGATAGAATGCAGACTGGTAAGCTAAGTTTTCCAAAGGCAGTGCTTTCTCTGTTTTCTCTCTGGATTTGAGTAATCAGGTTAAAAATACGAATGCCCTTTGACTGTGTTTTTATCTGATTTCCTTTTAAAGTGATTTTTCTGACTTTCAGCCTGAATTCCTGCAGGCTTCCTTCTGGCATTGAGCCTTACCTAATATATGGATAATTATGTTATATAGTCTTTTAAAAACATTTTTATCTTTTTTTTTTCTTCTTCTCCTTTTTCTTTCCAGAAATTGCCTTACAGCATGTTTCAATGTTCTTCCGATCAGAGCCAAAGTGGGAAGTGGTAGAACCATTAAAAGATATAGGTAAGAAGAATATGTATGCATGAAAACTTGCCTGATGTTTTTTCCAACTGTACGAGTTGTCCTAAGATTACAATACTATCTTTGCTTACAGAACTTGCCCTGCCTGTAAGCTGTGTGATCTAGTAGTGTTTAATTAAAGCTACTGCTGACTCTTTTTGTTTTGGTTTGGTTTTTTTTTTAGGTTGGCGGATACGTAAGAAATATTTCTTAATGAAGATTAAGAATCAACCAAAGGAACGTCTAATGTTAAGCTGGGTATATATGCTTTCATTTCATATTCAAGTCTTTCTTAATGAACGTGGCTTATTTCATTTATATGGACTACCATGCGTGAGTGAGAGAGAGATAGGCTTAAGAGCTCAGGTGCTGGAAGAGCCTTGAAAGCCCTTAGGTGGATGTGTGGTGTGGGAACTACTTGTGTTTCTTTCCTCTGGTGGCAAATCCAGTTTGCAGGTTTCTGTGCCTGGTCACTTGTTCCCTGCACCCCAGGTTTCTTTAGTTGTAAAGATGTAACTGTTGACCGTAGTATAAATTTGCTTGCTGAAAATAACAAGGTGATTCTATTTAAAGTGGTGGGGTTTCTTACTTGGATCTGTACTAGTACTGAGAAACTGATAGGTGAGAGGGGCATGAATTGCTCCTTCAAGGTAGACATGTATTGACACCAAACAGTTTGTTGTTACTCAACACTGGCTTACACTCTGGTGTGGAAATGTGCTGCCCTCTTAATTGTAATACAAAAAAATTGTATAAGCATGGCTGGTTGTGGTACCTCACTGGAGAGTAAGCAGATATCACTGAAGTCTGTAATGGGAGGGAAGGTTTTTTTGCTGGAAAGGGAGAAGGTGGGGGTTTCAGCCTTATCAGCTCATAATGCACACAGTCCCGCAGTTTGGGGTTGGCAGAGTTCATTCAGCAGTAGTAGTGCATGCCAGGTACGGGGGAGGAAGGAGGCAATAATACTTACGTATGGTCAGATGCTTTGTATCTGCACAGGCCTAAAACCATGGCCGTATTCAGCCTCCTCAAGTTTCATTCTGCGTGTGTAATCTCCTTGCTTGCTCTGCAAAATGTACCTTCAAGCAGCTGTCTTAATTTCTGAGAGCAGAATATAGATCACATTTTCTTTATGGAATGCAACATCTGATGCCATTTTTTCCCCAATTTATTTCCAGGCTGATCTTGGCCCTGATAAATACTTGTCTGACAAAGACTTACAGTATGCTGTGAAACTTCTTTCTTCCTGTTCTGTGAGTATTACTTGACTTCTAAATTGTGCCAGCACAAAAGTGCTTGTCAAGGACTGATCTTGCAAAAGCACACATAGCCTAGTAGACATAGTTTGTAATTTTAGAGTCACTTTCATTTAAAGATGTGTGAACCTTTTAATTACATTTCCCACACAATATAAGGTAAGGTGTTCTCAGCACAAATAATAATCCTGCAGGATTATTACAGGAGATGCAGAGTTGCGGTTAGTTGTATTTTTTTGTCTTCTTGTGCAGTACTGTGAAATCATGAGCTTTTATTTCAGCTCCTCAACACTTGTAGGCTGTTAGGATAATGCTCTCTGGGTGTAATTGCAAACTGGTGTGCTGGGGATATTCTCAGGCAGCAGTAGATAAGGCAGTGGCATGAGTGTTTTTATTTTTTTAGTTCTTTGAACTTAAGACAGGAGTATTTTAATAGTGGTATATGGAGGTTGTACAATTTAGGCTTCTGTGCAATGCCGCATTATAAATACAGTAGGCATCTCTTGTCTGAAAAACTGGCATTTGACTCCAAGAGGAGTTTCTCTTCCAGGATGTTAAGCATGTGAGAGACTGGCTGAAAAGGATGGTATTTAAATTGGTAAACCTCTGTGCAGTCCTGGAACTCAGCACGTGCACACAACAGAAGAGGTTGGGAACTAGGCTTCTCAAATCCCAAACCAGACTGAAACTGATGGATTAAAATGAGACATGAATGAGGGGCCTTTTCCTAATTAGAAATTTGTGTGTTTGTATTGCATGTGCTTATTTCCAACTGTGCTGTCTCACTTGGTTTCACCAAGTTGCAGGAAGTTGTTACAATAATTTCTGAAGGCATAAAACTGTTACGACAGCTATTAATGCTGAATTTCCTTATGTCATAGCCGAATAAAACTGTGTATGGATTTATTAGCTTAGCATGACTTAAACCTGCAGTAAAGCTGCTCATGTGTAAGTGCTAATGGGGCTGGATTCTTCATTTGTCTACATTTTCAGTCTGTTTTGTTAAAAAAGTTGGGGTTTTTTGTTTTTTTTCTTTTATGTGGAAATTGAACAGTGTCTTTGTGAAGCTTTCTTTGCTTTTACTCCAGGTTAAGACTGAATAACTTGAGCAAATGCCACTGACAGAATCCAATTTATTACTTTAAATACACAACTCAGACCTTTTCCTACTTGTGAATTGAGCGAAAATGAATTACAGAGTCTGTCATCTAAAACTTACCTACAGTTTCTTCTTTTGGTAGCATCCCTATATTTACAAAATCACTTTTGCCACTGCCAATGAATCTTCAGCGCTGGTTATTAGACCGTTCAGTGAAAAAGGGACACTAAAGGACCTTATTTATAAGGTAATGTCTGCCCTCCTCTGCCCCCAAATCAAACGGTAGAATGTTTGCTGGAATGACCATAGTATGTCTTTTATAAAACTGTTTACCATCTATTGCTAAGCAAACTAAGACAATTACTAGCTTTTCTGGGCATGATACTTGATATGTGTGTTTCTTTTAAAGGCAAAGCCAAAAGACCCATTCCTGAAGAAGTATTGCAATCCTAAAAAAATTCAAGGTCTTGAACTTCAGCAAATAAAAACATATGGGAGGCAAATACTAGAGGTATGTGTTTTGGCTTTATTTACCAATCTTTCTAATTTTTTTTTTTTTATTGAGACCGACTGGTTTAACTAGAAAAGGTAGACAAAGTTTGAGCACACAAGCTTTATTTCAGCAGCAAACTTCAAAGCTAAATGTAAATTGAGATTAACTGCTGGGAGCTGAATTTAGATAAGTGTGTGTGAGGCCATTTCTGACAAAAAAAAAAAAAAAGGCAGTCGGTATGTGTGGAGCTTAAGTGGGAGAGGTGATAATGTAGTTTTTACCCTGTGGAAAAAGGAAAGGAAGTAATTCATTGCAGGCAGAACATGTGCCATAAATTCTTTGTCATTAATGTGGGGTTTTATAATTTTTAATCAAACTATAATGTTCACTAGAATTGTGAATTTTAGTTTCCAGATTTCTTTGGGAGGTGTCTGTAAGCCTGCCTTAAGGACCAGCACCAAATACTTGATTTGTGAGAAATGTTGCCAGTGAAATAGAAATGAATAGTCAGCCAAAGATGAAGTATATAGAAGATCAGGTTGAGCAAGCATTCCAAACAGGGGCGTTATTTGTTATGTGTCTGCTTTAGTATTGGAGCATTTAAGATCTTGAGTTCATCAGAGCATCTTGTGACAGTGCTTCTGTATTGAATTTTTTCAGGTGTTAAAATTCTTGCACGAGAAAGGATTTCCTTACGGCCATCTTCACTCTGCCAATGTGATGTTGGATGGGGACACCTGCAAGTTACTGGACCTAGAAAATTCCTTGTTGGGACTTCCATCATTTTATCGATCATACTTTTCACAGTTTCGGAAAATTAATGTAAGGTTCAGGCAATTGATTCAGCTGACTCTTACGCATACCTTTATCCTCAGCTTCTCTTTGTGGAGAACTGACTAGAATGAAAAAAACCTCTCTCAGCCCCCTTTCTTTAATCTGAGCTTTTCTCCATCAAATCCCTTTTCTGCTTCCTCCAAATCACTATCTGGCTGCACAGAAGTTTTGTTGCAGCATGCTGGAGTGAGGCTGAGGCCAAAGGTAAGCAGGTAGAAGGAGAGTGCAGGTGAGTGTTTTCGTGACAGCAATGCTGGCACAAATAGAGGTAAACTGCAGTTGTTTTAAGATCCCTTTCCACCCCGGTCTTGTATTTCATAGGAATGTGCATATTGTCTATCACACTTTTTCACTTGTATGTCTGTACAGTGAGCACAGCTTACTATTGGGTCTCAGCTGGGAGCAGTAATCAGCCTGGTCTTTGGTGGATACTGTGAAAATTGATTAGATGCTTCCAGACATCTAGCTATTACAAGCTGGGGTTTATTTGTTTGAAGGATGTCTCTTAACTGCAGGCTTGCAAAGCAAAATACTATCTTCCTACAAAAATACGAAAACAAATTTGCCCTGCTGCAGCAATACAGCCAACATCTTGCTCTGCCTTTAAGTGCTTGTTGTAATAAATGCTGTACAGCGTCACGAGACAGCTGCTTGCTGACCTTGCTAAACAAGTTCTACTGTGTTGTCAAAGAAACGATCAAAAGTTCATGGCTAGACCAGATCTGTTAGTGCCATCAAAGCTCTAATCCTCTTCTAGTAAGAGGAGCCATTTCTGTTTAAACATGATTTAAAAATCTCAGAAATATGCTGCCTGGAAGCTTAGCATCTATGTACAGCTCGTACAAATCTAAGGAGGAGTGAAAGAGACTCTCCTGGGTTTGTTTGGTATGCACTCTTTGCTGTCTTTTTATCTGCCTCCCTGTATAGTGACAGCAGATTATGAATCTCGTTCTTTGCTGTTTGACTGAGCTAGGAAAATGTACTTGGTTGTGATTCATATTGATGTATGACACTCTAAACTGCTGTGTGTGAAAAGAGTTTACTACCTTACATGTTTTTACAGAACATGACTATACTGTTTCTATCATCACGTACAGAAAGACAGCAGTAGCTGCTTTAGCTTGAGATGTGAAGGTTTCATCTGGGTTGAAGTTAGACGGTGAAATCATAGTGGTTAAGAACTGTGTTAATGGTTCCTCTTTTCTGTCTTCAAATGCAAACCCATTCTTTTTCTTTAATGGGTTATCATATGTTTTCAAACCGCTTGTGAAAAACTCATTAGTTCTAGCAAGTTGTGGTTTTATTGTTTTGTTCTTCCACAGACTTTAGAAGGTGTTGATGTACATTGCTTTGGACACTTACTGTATGAAATGACATATGGAAGACCCCCCGATACAGTTCCAGTAGACAGCTTCCCTCCTGCACCATCAGTGTTTGTAGGTTAGTATGCAGTCGAGAAAATGCCAGTCTCAGCTTCCTGGGTACTCTTACTTTTTACCTAGGCTGAAGTGCTGTGAAATAGCAGCCTAACATCTTTGCAGCCTGTGACTGCAGAGAATTAGTTAGTCATTTGCAAAAATAGAAAACGTGTTCTTCCTGAAATATATGTAGCATATAAATAAACCTTTTTTTTTTTTTAACTGAGTGATAATGCAGTGTGTAGTAAATAATTAGATGCCTGGATTCCCTCACCTCATGTCTAACATTCCTGAGAAGTTTGTGTAATAGTAACAATATAATAAAAACCACATGACACAGAGCTTCATCACTGCTTAGTTGATGCAGTACTTAGGGAAACACCACACAGCAGTGCCAGACGTTCGTTCTAAATCATTTGCTATACTGCTGTGCAAAAATGTGTTCGTTCTTATTCTTTCTTTGGTAGTGTCTGTGTTGGAATCCATTCTGACCTGTGAAGCTATGAAGAATGGCATGCCAACTGTTTCACGGCTCTTACAGATGCCGTAAGTCTTGTTTCTCTTGGTTTATACTCAAAGCAATGTTTTTCATTATATTAGGAGGAAGAACCTTTTTGCTCTTGTTCCTTTTTAGATAGATTTGCTCCCCATTCTGAGGGATGTATAGTGTATCCCAAATGAAGCTTTAAAATTGGTAGGTCTTACAGAACCCATTCCTTGTGAATATGATAGATACTCATGTAATATTTCTTTGTCTCTTGGTGTGTTGGAGCTGTTACGAACGCACTTTATTTAGCGTGGTGCTATGGTTTAAATGGAGCCAGCTATTAAAGTGGTGCAAGCATGGCTGAGATTGTTTTAAAGCATTTGGAATAAGGAGTCTTTTTATATGTCCCCTTTGGATGTACTTCAGTAGATTTTGCTACCAGTTTACTTATGACTAGCAAAATAAATCTCTTGCTTTGCTCAGCAGTGACGTTTAGACTGTGTCTGGTATGAAATGCTGTGTGGAAGTTCTCTCTGGTTTCTTGCAAGTGCTGGCTTAGGGATTCTCTGAAGCATAGACAGAATAAACTCCCTTACAGGCTGTCCTCCCAGTGATGCAGTGAAGTACTGAGGACAGGTATGGGGCAAGACTAGGATGCAGAAAGGGAGCAATGTCAGTGCAGGACTCAGCTGGAGATCATACCTGTCTGCAGTGCTGCCCTGCCTGCAGTTAGGACGCATCTGCTGTCACTGTGCTGCGACACGTCACCAGCATGCCGAGTGTAGAACCACAGTTCCTGGTGATGGGTTCTTTTATTTTTTCTGAATACGAGGTGCCAGAGTCACAACCTTAGAGATGACAGATTGCCCATACCTAAATCTGGGGCTGATCTCACAGTATACAGATTGCAGTACATTTAGAGCATGCTACGAGATTCATATTTCCTGGCTGGGAAGAGTCACTGCAGGCTTGTCTCAGCCTTCAGCTCCTTCTACTCTTCCCTTCCTCTGCTTTTAAAGAGGTGGGAGGTAGAGAGAAGAATGTAAGCAGGGGAGAAATATTGTAAGAAAACTGTGAATACAGGAATATACAGGTCTTAAGGTTGTTTGTTCAACATCTTTTATACCCAGCTGTATCTGATAAGTAGGATATTATACTACATTCCCTTTACACCAGTACTCTTCACAGAAGTGTTCTATGTAGGTGTGCAATGCAGTTAATGTAATTTAAAGCAGTTAATGTAATTTAAATATTTATTAGGCTTTATTATTTATTGTAACCATCTAAACTATGAGTTCGCTTAATTTTGGAAGGACGTGTAGTCAGAAAGGGTCAGAAAAATGCCCTGTAAACAAGGGTGAGCTTTTGTGGGTTTTTGTAAAAAGTCTTTTAAAATTAGCTTTATTCCTGAATTTTTCACAGAATGCTATTCTTATAAACTTGGTTCTAGGCTTGAACTTGTTTCTCTAGTATAGGCCTGTGATAATTTTCCATAGTGAACCGCAACAAAAGGTCTCTGCAATTGTTTATCTGGGAGCCAGGCTTCAGATGTCTTTCTGGGACAGTTTTCTAGTATGTTCTCCAGAACAAAGTATCTTGAAATGGACTAACCAGTTTATTTTCAGACTACCATTGCCCTCTAGTGTCTTTGTTTTGGATGGAAAAGGATTAATCATTTATGCTGTTGCTATTTGCTGTAGTTGCCTTTGCCACAGCACAGAAAAAAAATGCAGATATTTTCAGATGTGAAGTTCACTCACTGATCTTTCACATGGCTCTTGTTAATGCTAAAACAATAGTTGTGCTAAGAGAATTTTCTTTAAAAAAGCAATGATTTTATTTAGGTGAGATTTAAAATAAAGTCCCTGGTAATCTTTTGTCATTAAAAAATCCATATACTTTTAAGGAAAAGGTGTTCTTTTCAGGGGTACCCTTCTCTGCCTTTGATAATTGTACCTGTTCTATCAACTTCCAAAATATTTCATGCAGTCTTGCTTACTCTGCCATCAGTAGTGGCTACATTCTGAGGGTTGAATGCTGGTAATTTTACAGCAGTGCTTGGAAAATCAAAAGCAGTACATAAAAACCTGTGGGGAAAAAACCCAAACAGTGGCCTAGGGATGAGGACAGAGGTGGAAAAGGAGAAAGAGGGAGTTAAGCGAACGGTACCAGTGGTATTCTAGCTGTGGTTCTGCTTGTATCTTGGGAATAATGTTCTTTTTTTTTTTTTTCCTGTATTTTTTTTTATCCATTCACAGATTATTCAGTGATGTCCTGCTAACAAACTCCGAGAAACCACAGTTTAAGGTAGAGTTGAACATTGATTTGTTGATGTTTGTGGAAGTGCCAGGCTGCGGGTAGCTACACGTTAATTAACAGGTAGCGTAGAGGAGATTTGGCTTTATGGTGATTGCCATCAGTATTTGGGTTCCTTTGCTGAACTGTACCCAAGAACATTATATCACCCCTTAGAAGGGAGGCACTGTGTGACCTGTGAGTGTTCAAGTGCAGTTCCTGTCCTGGAGCTCATTTGTGTGACTAATGATGGCGCTTTATCTGAGCAGAGGTCACTAAGTAACACGGGTCCCTTTCAGTGAGATGAAACAAATTGCTAAAACCTGTGAAAACTGATTTTGCTATGTGAGACCATAAGCACACTGTTGCCAGTGTCCCCAGTCCCCAGGACGTGGGGAGCCACCTCTGCTCCCACTGGGGAGCTGCCCCAGAGCACTTCTTCTGAAGGGCACGCTGCCATGTGTCTTGCGTTGTCAGCCTCATGGCAGTTTGGGGATGTGACTGGAGCATGAAAATAGTTCACTGTCCCTGCCATTAGAGGGTCCCTTCCATTATTTAGTGTTCCTTTGTCTGTGCTGCTAGATCTGTAGCTAGGTTTTGCATGGAAAACATCCATCTAGAGTCATCTTTTCCCCTTCACTAGGGGAATAGTGTCTTTAGGTAAGCAACATGACCAGATGAATGGTGAGTTTTAAGTGGTGAAGTTGTGTTTTCTTTTGTCACATTTGGTGCTATGATTTTTTTTTTTCCTCCCCATCGTGTGTTAGATTCCTACTAAGCTAAAAGAGGCATTGAAAACCTCCAAGGAATGCACAGAAAAACGATTAACAGAAGAACAGAAATTGGTAACGTCTGCATTTCTTTACTGTATTTTCTACAGACATTCCATTTCCTCTTACCACTTTTAGATGGGGAAAGAGAGTTTTTACTCAAAAGTGATTCTGAGTAGTAAAGGCTTTCATCAACAGATTTTTCTTTCCCAAAAATGCAGTATGGAGTTGTAGAACAGCTGTTGAGTTTATGGCATTTCACTGTTCTAAGTGATGCAGCTTCACAGGCAGTGGCTCCTAAGTTAAAGTAAAGGATCATTTTAACTGCAGGATGAGGCTCCATCCTCTACCAGCATTTTATTTAAAGATAAAAATGGAAAATGAAAGGAGAAAACTAAACATGCAAAGTGACTCAGTGTATTTTCTTGTACCCCAAACATATGCCTTGCGTGAGAACATTTAAGATCTTAACAGGGTCTTTTTCTGTTTTTCTTCATCTTGAAGATTCACCAGCACAGAAGGCTGACAAGAGCTCAATCTCATCATGGCTCTGAAGAAGAAAAAAAGAAAAGGAAGATCTTAGCACGAAAAGTAAGCAGTCTTTAAGTAGGTTTCTTACACAGAAAAAGATGTGTCTTTGTTTAACGTTTGGCATGCACAGCCGCAGGTACACTGCTCTATTCTGCCCTGTGTTTTTCTGTCCTGCTTCCTGATTGTTTTCACTTCTGTAGCTAACCAATAGATTTCCTAAGAATTTTAAGACCGCGGCTGACTTGCATATTGGTTTAACCGGTCTGACATGGCTGTGTGAACAGTCTTAGTTAACATCATACACAGATGATAACCTGTGCTGCTTCTTACTGCTCTGTGAGGGTATTGGAGCCTTTTTCAGTCTGCTCCTGCAACATGCTGCCTGTGTTTCTTTTTGGTGGGTCAGTTTTCTACCTCTCCTTTGTGGCCAGAGTGTACTGGAGTTGCTGTGGTTGTTTGCCTGGAGATATCTGAGCACAGAGCAGCCTTGCTGCTGTTGTCATCACGGCAGCAGGTGTTGGATGTGGGGAGGAGGCTGCTGGGCATTGATACAGTGTGTGATACAGTGGATGGCTGTTACAAATCTGTGTGTCAGTTGAGTCCTTACTGTGGAAAGTGATTATTCATTCCCATCTTCTGTTTCTTCTTTAAAATAGAAGTCAAAACGCTCTGCCTGTGAAAGTGGGGAAGAACACTCAGCAAAATACAGCAACTCAAATAACTCAGGTAACTACAGAGAGAAGAGCTTGCTTCTACACAGCTATGTCAATGTTTTTTTGTTGCTTTCATTTTCTGGCTTAAAAGATCTAGAGTCACCATCTGTTTACACGTCAATATTGGACTACCAAAGCCTGATACCACTTCGGTAGTATTTGGGTATTTAATAATAGATAAATGGAGGGATTAAAAATACTGTCAGTATTAGATTTTCAGCTGCCTAATTTAAAGCAATGTGTCCTCTCTTCTGTGACCCATTCCTCAAAAAAACCCAAAAAATCAGTCTCTTCATTCTGTTTTGATATTTGAGTGTAATAATAATAATAATAATAATAATAACATCCATTATTTGGGCCATCTCATAATGCAGCCTCCAAGGAGAAACTCTGTGGTGATCTGTGTTATGTAGTAAGGTGTTAAGATGAATGAGAAAATTATCTGTTTTAATTGCTGCTTCAGTGCCAAATTCTAAAACAACAGAGCCTTTGACAAGTCGTCATTTAGTTAAAAGGAATGGTTTCTACTACCAAACAGTTCAGCAGAGTTGACTTGCTTGGCTAAAATGTGTCCAAACACAGCCTGTTCTGGAATAGTCAGATGTGAGAGTAACTTGTGGAGTACAGCAACTGACTGAAAATCATCTCTTAGAAGGAGAAATGGGGTGCCATGCATGCAGTGGCACAGCTCTTAAGGAGAACAGAATTTGGACGCTGAATTCCAACAGCCTAAGCAAGAGAACAGAAGTGTTTCCCATTGAGGAGTACTGTTGAGTATGCTTCTCACGTGTTTGGACCTCCTCTGGTACTGTGTACTGTAAAGCCTCTGTTCAGATCGGGTCTGAGCAACACCGTTCCTATGAATGAGAATCTTTCACAAGATTTCAGTGGAAGCAGGATTGGATCTTCAGTCAATAAAGTTGGCCTGTTTCCAACAATCTGCCTTGTCTGACCGTCTTGAATTCTAATGTTGCAGCTTTAGTTACTAGACTGTTGTTTTATTTAGCAGGCTCTGGGGCGAGTTCCCCATTAACATCTCCGTCATCCCCCACTCCGCCCTCTACGGCAGGTAAGTTCAAGAGTTGTTACAGTGTTTGTCTTTTTCTTTGGTTTTGGGTTTTTTTTGTTCCCCCCCCTGCCCCTCAACTGTGGGTGTTATTCCCAAGGATGGTTAAGGAACGGTGGTTTCCGAGGATGGAACGCAGAGATGAAATTTATCTTATGTCAGCCTGAGTGTGGGCATGTGCTCTCTTTTGAGGGCAATAGAGAACCTTTTAATACTGTTGTTTTTTCATTTAACAACCTTTTGTGAGAGATATACCTGAAATGATTTACCCGTAGAGTGTAAGTGCTTCCTTCATAGTCTTTATTACTCCAGTCC
This sequence comes from Falco rusticolus, assembly GCF_015220075.1. Lineage (NCBI taxonomy): Eukaryota > Metazoa > Chordata > Aves > Falconiformes > Falconidae > Falco > Falco rusticolus. Next base: position 13,893,817 of record NC_051190.1, read on the forward strand.
TACCGACATTGCTACTTTCCAGGTGCTTTTGGGCCATTTGTTCTGATGTGAATGGTCTGTTGACTCCCAAACACTGTTTGTTGATCCCTTGTCTCTGTGTATTCTCTCTGTACATCTGTACTGCTGTGATGCAGTTTTAGGGAATTTTGGGTGTAACAAATTCAGTGGCTTAGGCTGCCTAAATCCTCCCCAGTTCTGCTGCAGCCCATTGATAACACCCATAGAACTGGTAGAAACAAGAGACTGATTTAGGTTAAAAATAATTTCTTTATGATTTTTGGCTAGTTCTGTTTTCCAGTTTGCTGGGTAGCTGTGCCAACAGTTTTGCTCATGTTTAGGACAGGTGGTAGGAAGTGGTGAAGAATCTGCTTGAGTGGGCAATAGAAATGCTTATGAAAGTTTGATGACAAGTCTGAATATTGAGCAATAGTGGATGTGCTTCAGTCTGAAAGGCTGGAAGGGGCGCGCTGGCAAACATTAACAGCAAAAGGTGTTAGTGGAATACAGTTCTAGAAGGGAAGCAGTCTATAGCATTGCCATTTGTTACAATGACTCATGCCACATGATTTCTACTCCCAGGAACCTTCTGCACAGCTCAACTCGTTAACTAAAGCAATGCAATCAAATTTGTGTTTGCTGTGGATGGTCTTTCCAAGGACGCTGCGCACTGTGTGATGTAATTCACATCAGTCATGCTGAAATTCAAATCGGTCAGTTCTCCTTCAAGTTCAGGGTATGCTGAAGCCTTATTTTATGAACTAACTTCTCCCAGTTAGTCTAAACAAGATGGTTACTGTTATCGTGTTGCACAATAACAGTGCTGTTCTCTGGATGTACTGACTCTTAGCTGGAGGGTTTATTTCAAGTTCTGTGTGCTGTAATAAGGAAGTAGCTGAAAATGCAGAAGAAAACCTTATGCCCACTGAATGGACCCATGTTTAGAAAACTTTTTTTCTCCTGCAATAAAACTACCTTTTACTTATGTTTTAACTTGAACCTGTTGGAACTTGGTTGAAAACTTTTTCAAGTTTTGAGCGTGTGATGCAGGTTTGTATGTGGATGTGGCTCAAATGACTAGCTAAAAATAGTTCAAGTTTGGACTCAAAACTCAGCTCTGTTGTTCAGATTGCATTGACCCTGCGTGTCAGTCATCTTGCTGCCACTGTGCTCTTGGTGGCTTGTGGTGAGCAGGGCCCTACTTGCATTCAAATCGGAAAATGCTTTAGTATGCTGATGGCTTTGATCTTTTTGGGGTGTAAAGGCAAATGTCACCATTTCAGGAATGCTTTTGTGAGTCATATTCCTAGAAGAAACTTCAGGTAAGAGTTCTAAGAGAAAGCTAGTGTGCCTCATTTTTTTCACCAGCAATGTTGTACATCTAGCTCTTCTAAGCAAGTATGCTATTAATGACTCGATGAAAGTCGCTGGCCCCACGGTAGGACTTTCTTTGTGACTAGTAATGCTTGTATCTCTCTCCTCCAGTTTCCTTGAACTTACTAAGGATATTTACCTCTAAACCCAAATTGCTTGTGGGTACCAGTGTGGTGAGATGACTCAAAAGGGGAGTGAGGCTTTCAGTCTGTCTTTCTGGTTTGGTTGTGGTTGTGTTAGAGTCATGGCATCTCAAAGCATCTTGCTGATGTGATGCCATGGCAAAATGAAGGCTGACATGGAAAAGCATTCCCAACAGAAGCTCTTGTCCTGGCCTGTAACCAGCCAAACCAATGTAGTGTGTGGGTACGTGCAGAGCCAGACGCTGACACAAGGGGAGTGGGCTCCCGGCTGACATGCCCTGGGGAAGGAACCTCGTTCAGGGGGTCTCTCACATGTTGAGAGGTGCTTTGTCTCCGAGCAAAGACCTTCCGAGAATTAGCTTGCAGGAGAGTGCTTGGTATAGTCAATGCAGAACAGACTAAGAAATAAAATGATGGCTGGCTTAGGCTGGCTTTGTGATGACAGCTGTAGCTGTGGGGTCGAATGCATGACCTGCTCTGAGGGGAAAGGCGTCTGCTGGAAACAGGCTCTCATGGGCTTTTCTCATTGACTAGAATATTTTGGGCTGGTTTTGTTGCAGATACTTGGCTAAGTAACATCTTTGAAATATATTGTTTAGATCATGGCAAGTGATTCTGATGTAACTGTCCCTGTTTCTGACATTCTCCCTTAAATGTTTGATTCTTTTTACCCCACTTGCACAATTCCTTGCTTCCTTGAAAATCTGTTATTTTTCCTTGTGGCATCAGAAGGGATGCAGAACACTGTGGTATGAGTTATTTAAAACTTCACTGCATCTTCCCTAAATTCAGTAAGCCCATAAAATACCAGTGAGCTCTTACAATAGAGGAAAGTTTGGAGGGTGCCGTTTTTGCTTCCCTGGGTTTCCCTGCAGGAATAAAGTGAAAGAGTTGTACTAAACTTGAGCTATCTTTTCCTGTGCCAGTTGTTCTGAATCCTTCAGTGTGACACATGTTTCATAGACACCCATATGGTGCACATTTCTGCCCTTCATCTTTCTGTAAGACAATTTGAATGCTTTAGTAACTGCTCTTCTTGAGTGTCTCTGACCTATGCTGCATAAGTGTAAATACAGGTGTTAATACGACAGGAAATGTTCCTTGAACTGAATGGATTTCATCTTCTGTGGCTAATCTTCCTGCAGATTTCTTGCTAAAGCTCTCTAAATCCACTTGAATCCTGTAAAGCTTGAATTATGGCATGTGCAACTGAAAGCATGTGTGTAGTATTTGTTCAAGTGTGATACATGCTTATAGCATGGAAAATTGTGGTTCGTTATTCAGAATCGGACAAAGTATTGTATGTGTAATAGAAATAGTCAGTCTGCTATCATATTTGTCAGTGAATAAGAATGTATTGATTTTTGTACTAACTTTCCAGCTAACAGTATGTGTTTTTCTTACCTTGACACGAGAACCAGATGATTAACTTGTGTCCTCTCTCTTTCTCTGCTGTCTTCAATAGAGCATGCATCATTTTGAACGTGAATTTTCGGAAAAGTAAGCTAATGCTGATTTATCTCTTTAAAGATGCTCTGTTTCTGTATGGGAAAGTTGAATGCAAATCTTGAACTTGCTTAGTATTGGGAGGGAATAGAAGAAAAAGATCTGAACGTTCTTATGGATTATTTTAATGAAATACAGCATCTTTAAAAACTCTATAACTAAAATGATTTTCTTTGTTTGCATCCCATTCTTAGCCAAGTTTTTAATGCTGTTTGCTCAATTACTGTCACTTTAAATTCATAATTAAGTTTTTGTTTCAATTCAGGCATCAAGTTTACAGCATCTGATTTACTTCCTATTCCTTTTAACACACTCTTTTAACAAAAATGTCCCTGTAAAAAACCCTTGGTAAGTTCTTGTTTGAGTGTTTTATTCTTACAACTGCATGAATGAGTAAAATGTGTGTTTACAGGCAACTTCTTCCAAAATATGTATTGGAAAGGTCTAGTGATAAGTGAGCACTTGTCTCAAATGTGTTTTTTTTCTAGTAAATAAAGGAAAATATTTCATTGTTGGGCAGAACAATTTAATCTCTAGATGTAACTGCATATAAGTACACAAGTGTGAACTAAGATTTCCTTTGCACCACTTGTGTCAGGAAGAGGACAGCATGGTTTTGGTCAGCTAACTGGAATGAATGTATCTGAATATTTTCATAATCATGCTCTGAATTAAGAGGTTCAATATGTAATGCTCATAGCTAGTCAGGTACCATGCTCAAACCTGTGTGTATTTGTGTTTTAAGGCAGAGCTGAGGTGTAAGAGTATTGTCTGTAATCAGCCTCCCAAGAGTTTAACTGTATGATGTTGTCGTCCGTTCAGTTTCAGGAATAGTGAGTCTTGAGGAATTTAACAATTTTCCAGGAAGGAAGGTGGCCTCTCCCCCTACTTCCCTGTCTTTTCTATACCCGTTGTAAAATAACATGACCAAAATTTGAAGATAATGTGGAATCTTGGCTTAATAATACTTTGTGATCCAAGCACTTTGTGGCTTTTTTGCACCCCTTTCTATCAAATGCATACCTTCTTTCACTGCATGTGCTACTGTTGTATTTGTGTTCCATACCGAATCCTGGCTGCTGTTTTCATGGTCATTCCCTGTCACATCTTGTACAACTGCTTGCATAGCCACTTCAACCTCACTTTGCAGTTTCAGTCAAAAATCTTTTGTTCTCTGCCATTCTTGCATCTCTTTCAGGCCATTTAATTTAGGGCTTAGCTTGTCTTGGCTCTTTTACAGCAGTTCATCTGATCAGTTTGGTGATAGCGTTGGTACGCCACTCCTACAGTGTTCTGCTCTGACCACTTTAACCACAAAAATGGTTACTTCAACTGTTCTTGGTCTTGTTCTTCCTTTGGTAAAGTGTCAAGTTCTGCTTTGCTGTGCTTTGCTGACAGTCTATACACACACGAGAAACAGGACGCTAACCTAGGGGATGGTTTTCCAGTATTTCTAAGAATAAATTGACTTATATCTTTGGCTAGTGTAAAAAGTAGATTTGGATAAGTTAGATGGCCCCAAGGCATCGATATGTAATTTATTTCAGTTTGTGCTGACATTGTGTAATGTTTTGATTACTTAAGAGAGCAGTTGATCCACATGCAACAAGCGTGTTAAATTGTTTCAGTTGATCTCTGATATTTCTACGAGGACTCGAGTATTTCCCCTGGAAGGGAGGAGAGTGAAGATAAGCCCAATATGTACTCCCATGTTTTGTTGTCACAGGTTTTCATGCCAATGAGAATTTCTCCTGAAGAGCTGGAAGTGCTACAGTCATAGCGTGTATTGATGTGCACTGGCAAAATTAGATGCTTTGTGTGAATATTCTGCATTTTGAGCTTGCTCCCATATGGGAAAAGTCTCTTCAAAGACTGGGGCAAATAGACAATGAGGGAGCTTGGAGTTATGACTTTCATCAAGTATAACTGCTTTTTTTTAATCACAGTGGTTACTTTTTTACTATTACTTGTTAGTCTGAGAGCAAGTGTTAGTGAGGAATTGAGAGAGACGTGGAGCACAGCGAACTTTGTCTGCTTTTTGTTTTCTGTAGCTGAGCTTTATCCTTCGCTGAATGCCTCTTGAGTCCGTGTGGTATGTCCTGTAACTGCTTGGTATTTGCTTACTACTTAGCAAGCAGTTCTACTTCAGTAACCATGGTCTCTTGGTTGGCCTCATGATTTGCTTTGCTGTCCTTCAGCATCATAGTTCTTGCCACTTACCAGTATATTCCTCTTTGTAGGTTAGAGCTGCTGGAGGCAAGTGTTCGCCTATAGGTGCCGTTTGTCTCCGTAGTCTATGGAATAACTCATGATCTAGATGATGGAGTTAAAATTCACTGTTGAATAGCTCTAAGATATTAATCATTGCAAAATATATGAGACAAGACGGGTCCATCATTCCCCATAGAGCTGGTGATGGGCTGTAAATGCCACCTTCACGCGGATGTCTTGTGGAATATAGCAAGTGGTCACCTCTGAAGCCCTTTACTCTCAAGCCTGCCTGATTCTTTGATTATATTGCGTAGGAACGATGGTGCAATGTGCAGCAGCAACGTTGCACGAGGTAGGGTGTTTGGCAGAGCTGCTTGGGGCAAATAAAGCCACCTGAGTGAGTCTGAGCTGCCAGGAAGCACCTCCAGGCAGGCTCTCGCTGCTGGGCTGTCTGTCTGCGTGTGCTGCTCTGGGCTCTGGCTTCCCAGGGAGGCAGGATGCGGAGGCTGAGGCATGATCGGCATGAGACGGATGTGACGGGTAGAAAGCAGGGGCTAGAGTGCAGAGGTGCCTGGTGGGAACACGAGAGGCAGGCAAGCAGTGTGAGCGGCAGATTGTTGTGATTCATTCAGCCTGTGGAACAAGCATTTGCTACAGCATGTTTGGAGAAAGTCTTGACGGTACTGTGGAAATGTAAAACACTTCCAGAAAACTCTATCTGCAGTTAGTACTTTAAAAATGGAGAATACAGCGATGTGGTCCTTCGTAAGAAAGTAGAATTAGTCATGTGTTTGCTTCCCGTCTTTGTTGCTGTTCATGACCCAAAGAGCAAACTGCTTTGCTGGGGACAAACAAGAGAAGCCGGAGCTGGGAAGTCCTGTTAAGATCTCCTTTTCCTTTGGTGCAAGATCACATTTGAGTCGTGTTTTGCATCCCCGAGTACTGAGGCACTTCAGGCTTCATTTCAGAGGTGCCTCAGATGACGCAACTCACCTGCAGATAGAGGGATTTGATCACTTTGCCATTTTTCATCCATTCTGTTCTTCACACTCCACTAGCATTCAGAGAATGACGTGACTAGTGCAGGACTGACCCAAGCCCAGCTAAGCAGCCGCAGTCCTGTGGCATAGCCTCCTTGGCATAATCAAACTACATCTTCTCTCCTCAACTCAACAGGAGCATCGTCGGTACCCCCAGCACCACCACCGCCACCCCTGCCACCAGCAGCTCCTCCTCCAAGTACAGAGGTGCCAACGCAGCCAAGCCCGCAGCCCAATGTCAGTGCAAGCCGAGGAGCCTTACTCAGCTCCATTCAAAACTTTCAGAAAGGAACTCTGAAGAAAACACAGACGTGTGACTACAGTGCTCCCAGGATCAGCTGAGGCCACTGGTCACACCAGGATTGAATTCCCTCTCCCCCTCCTGTGCTGTCTGGGACAAGACCCTCCTGACCAGTGACTGATCCACCAGCATATAGCGGCTAATCACGCTGTAGCTCCATTTACCCGTTTCAGCTTTCCTTGAGTAGCAGCACTGCCCTGTCTGAATTGCATTGCCATGCCGTGATAAGTACTCCATTCTCGACTTGGTTTCAAGAACTTTGTTCTCTAGCTACAATTTTCAGGGGTACAGCAATTTCTATATAGCTGAATAAAAATCTGAAAATAGGAATGACCATGATCATGGTGAATTAATACATTTTTTTTTTCAAGCTCAATTCCACCTCGTTTTTTCAAATTACAGGAACGCAGTTTTAGCCTGCTCAGTTTTTCAACTCTTTTCATGCACTTGTAACTCATCTTAATTCTTGCTGCATCGAACCAGCAAGTTTTGTTTTAGATAATCCAACTCCCCCAACCCTTAATGCATACTGCACAGGTGAGGGAACTGGAGAATTAAATCTTATTCCCACCATATTTGCTGGTGGAGTAAAAATGCTGTCTTATTAAACTTGTTTAAATGGACATCCTACCTGTAACTCTAAGGGAAAGTGTTTTAAATGAGGAAACAGTTGAAATGGGAGTTAACAGGGCACTGGGATATTATTCTTGATTTAGTTAAATGCAAAGTTACTTCAAGTTAATTCTACAGCTTAAACTTTATTGAGAGATCCTTCTTGATTTAAAACCTTAAACAAATTGCACTTTAAAGGATTATAGATAATCCATTTTTTAAATTCAAGTACATCAGTGTTTGTTACTATGCAGAGAATGTCTGTACAAAATTTCATGTAACCTGTGATATTCAGTCATTTTTATTAAAATGTTAATGGAATTCCTTCGGCAGCGTGGTGGTGGGTATGTTCGGCTAGGACTGCACCTGCAAACCAGACTTCCTAAGAACCTAACAGCACCTCTGCTAAAGGAAATACCCTGAAAGATATTCCTGGCCCTTCACTGAAACAGGACCCGAGCTCTTCTGTCTCCTTACAGAGGTAAGTATCTCCTCTGCAACAGTTCACTGGAAAGCCACCCTCCCTGGGGTATAGAGCAAGCCACACCGCAGACTCCTAAAAGCAGCTTTTACTCTGTACCAGAAGCTGCTGAACGAAGCCTAGCAGGCTCTCCCTGCCTCTCAGGACTAGGCCTTTGCTAAACCCTTGGACGTGGCGATCTCCCAAAAGGCTGCTGCGACCGTTTCCTGGCTCTTCAAACACAATCTACACAACTGCTGCTTCAGAGCCAGGCTCCCTGCATCTGAATAAAATAACTTACTTTGCACTGTAAGAACTGTAGTTTGAGGATGCTGTTGGCCCATGTGATGAGTTAAAAAAACCAAAACCATAAAACATTTGGGCAAGTTTTTTTTTCTTTTTATCACTGTATGTGGCAGCTAGTAAAGAAAAGTTATGTAGTGTTACCCATGACATACTGAATGGGATCAGGATCTTTATTTAAGCTCTTGTGCAGAAGCTTTCCTGCGTGAGCGGAGTGCTTTTCAAACGAAACATGGCAGCTCTCTCTTAACCCATACCACAGGATTCCAAAGCTGCCACTTTATGAGCTGTTGCACTTAACTGTGTAACGTAAAAGCAAGGCTTCACTTGCTCCTGTTTGATCATTCACCTCTAATAAGCCTTGTGACCCTGGGCTCCTAGAGAGCTGTACAGTGCTCCAGGACCAGGCTCAGGGCCTCCTCTTGCTTAAGGCAGTTCTTCACTCAACCACCACTAGACCCAGTTTAACACAGCTAGTCTGGTAATTACAAGCCAAGCAGAAACGGAGGATTTTTTCCTCACTCTGAATTTAAAATAGGATTTCTCTACATACAGTAGCACCAACGCACCTGGTACCACTGAACAAACAAGCGCTCCCGCACTGTTGCTTATATGAAGTGTGGCTTAGAAGATAACCCCATATAAATATTCTGGGAGGTCACTATACTTTCTCCACTGTACAAAACTTTGTGTAGGTATACAACAAAAGTTACGCATACAACATGCCCTACACCATGAATAATTTGTAAAGCAGGACTTTAAACCATGTATTTACAACTCAGATATTCAAAGTTTTCTTCACTGCAAATATTATATCCTTGACTTGAGGTATGCAGTTATCTTCTAAAATTTTTGCGTAAGGCATGGGAACATCTGCACCGGTAACACGCACAGCTGGAGCATCCAAGTAGTTGAAGGCAGATCCTGAAACAGAAGACAATTGTCAGGTTGCCATGCCCTACAGTTTTCTCTCAACTCAGTTTCTGAATCTTAATCTATTTAAAGTATTTTGTTCTTGTAGCTCTAGTATTCTAGAGAGAGCTGTTCCTGCTTGTTTATATTCATGCGCTATAGTTTAGATAAAGTTTCCATCCTGCTTCTCACGCAGTTGGGTTCTTAGGGTAACAATCACTCACAACAGAAGATGAGCCGTTTCCACCCTGTGAAAATATCTAGAGCAAGACAACTAGGCTCAAGCTCCTCAGATAGAAAGCCCTAACTTTGCCTTTATCTGGCTTTATGAAGAAGTCATCGGGATTTAGACGGGCAAGATCAACAAGTATACTGCAAAACTCGGTACCTTCCATGATCCTGGCACAGATTTCAGCTCCTACTCCAAATTGCGGCCAACCTCCTTCTACAGTTACAAGATGGTTTGTTTTTACGACGCTGGCTTCCACTGTTTCAATATCCATTGGTCGAATGGTACGCAGATTTATAACCTGGGGGGCGGGAGGGGAAGAGCAGGGGGATGACTGTGTGAGTTTTGCTGTGATCTAAGCCTGTCAGTTACCCCCTTACCCTTTAGCACTTTCATCTATTCTCACTTTGAAGACAAGACTTAATAAAATTTCTAAGTTTTTATTCTGGAAGAGACTGTGTGGAACAGTTTCTGGTAGCTCCTGGAAAATCCCAGATTAGGTGAGTCTTGCTATACTGAGATACAACCACACTAATACATCCTGTCATTGTTCTGCTTACCACACAGCTGGGTCAATCTGAAAATCATGAATAGTTCTACCTTAATTTTGTAATGAAAAGCTTGAATACAGAAACATGAAATCCACATGCTATTAAGGCATTTATAAATACAAGAAGCTTACAATTAATATACTGAAGTTTTGCAGAGACTGAATGAGAAGACCCTCTGCTTTTTTTCCCCACTTCAGGGGAAGGGAAAAGCAACAGCAACTCCACCCACCTCACACTCTACACCTTCTTTGGCAAGTATAGCAGCTGCTTCCAAGCAGTGTCCAACAGGTCTTGAGTGTGACACTAATGTAACGTGAGTTCCTAGAACAGAAACAAATGTTAATAAAGAAAAAACCCTTCAGATTTAAAGCTTTTTTCCTAGACCTCAGGCTACTTTCAAGGTAATGTTAGGATTCTCTTGTAAATTTAAGTTCCTTAGATTTATTTGAAATGTTAAGTATTCTACGCCCATACATATTATGAAGAGTGGTAGCGGAAGGACTGCTGAGACACAGACTTTACCCTTTAATCCAGTGAACTGGAGAGATATTTAATGTAGTTTTCAGATTATCCTTTTCAAACATTCCCATAATGCAGTGGTAAATTATGGGCAAATGGTATGAAATACTAGAGTGATCTCTTTTTGCATTTTTCACCAAAATTACATATTCAGGTTAAGAAAAAATTGTGTCAGCCATCACCTACTTCATCTCTATACTATGGAACAAATCCTTTAGAACAGTATAGTTTCAGATGAGATATAGACTATCAGCTGATCTTTCCTTATATGGGCAGCAGAACAATAAAGTATACTACTGGATAAAATAACACTTGAACATTTAACATTTGAAATACTTTCCTGTGCCCCATGACAGTAGTATTCTGAATAGCTAAGAGATTTAAAAAAATCTCCAAGCAGTTCAGTCAGTAAGGAAGCAAACCATATTCCCAGCTTACCTTCCCTTTCTATTTTAGCTTTTCCAATTGGAACAACAAAATCCTTTGACTGTGCCTGTTCAGACATTTCAAAGGGAACGCCATAAAGTAATTCATTTTCCAGCATCACAACTAGAAGAAAACATACTTGGATTAACATATACATCTGCAGGCACAGGACTGTACCGATGATCAATGGTACTGCAGCAGACTAGCTCAAGATACTAAGCCCATCCAGGCAACAAGGACTTGAGTAAATTTGTGGAAGCAATTAAAAACAAAAAATCACAGTCTTTACTTCAATGCTGAATTATTTAAATTTTTTTTCTACAACTAGTCTTAAATGAGGCCAGGTATTTAACTTTGGTACATGATGGTAGAATTACTACTTTTAGAAAGGTCTTAGATTTTTGCATGCATATTTGTGAAAAACAAAGACAAAGGTCACCCTGCTTTTAATTAATGACATTCTGAATTTATCATCTGAATTTCATGACTTGTAAAAATGAGTTACATAGACACTGAAGATGCACGAACTCCTCCTGACTCATCTTTATCCTTTTTAACCCCTTTATGGTAGATTCGTAAGTGCTTCCAAGTTTCCCCGATGGGTACCACACTAGCACAAAAGATATGTAGCTGGCAACAGCACAAAATTGGTCTACTGCTAGCAAGGCAAGCGACTGTTAGGAAAAGAATAAATACCTCTGTGCCTTTGTAAGTACCCTCAAGCTGCAGTAAAGCAACCTTAAGTGTTTAGGGTTTAATTTATTATTATTATTTTTTTTCAATAGGGCAGGAGGGGAAATTGGATGTTCTTTTCAGGACTGAGTGCTAGGTATTGCCGTGATCTGCCTGTGCTCACCTGGATTATCGTCCCGGATTGATGCTTTCAACAGACCTTTGGCATCTTCTGAGCTCCAAGGACTAACAACTTTCAGTCCTGGGCAGTGCCCATACCAAGCTGCGAAGCATTGTGAGTGCTGAGCTGCAACTCCAGCTGATGCCCCGTTGGGGCCCCGGAAGACGATGGGAACGGCGATTGCTCCTGCAGACATGTAACAGGTCTTGGCAGCGGAGTTTATAACCTGATCGATTGCTTGCATGGAGAAGTTGAACGTCATGAACTCACACACTGGTCTCAACCCTGCCTATTATATATTTTGACGTATTTATTAGTGTGTTTTTACATAAGAGTAGTTTGCTTTAAATTTTCAAATCATAAGTAGGGGAATGCAAATGTACAAACCATAGCAGCACCGACAGCGATTCCTGTGAAGCCCATCTGAAAGAGGAGACCAAGGGGTAAGCACTGGGGGAGTGGCTGATGATGGGATGGCAGGGGTAGGGAACAGGGCAGCCTTACCTCTGATATGGGGGTATCCATCACCCTCTTGTCCCCGTACTTCTTCCAGAGACCCCTGGAGATCTGCAGGGCAGGACACAGGAGTCAGGGCCCACCTGAGGCCCCTTCGCGGCCCGGTAACAGCATCCACATACCTTGTAGGCACCGTCGTACTGGGCCACCTCCTCGCCCAGCAGGAAGACGCGCTCGTCCCGCTCCAGCTCCTCATCCAACGCCTGGTTCAGCGCGTCCCGCACCGTCACCTGCGGGACAGCGGCAGGCGGGCAGGACGGGGGCACGGTCCGCAGCCGCCGGACCCCCGCACGCCAGGGACGCGGGGAGCCCCCTCGCCTCGCCTCACCTCACCACAGCTCGCTTCACCTCAGCGCCCGCCCGCCCCCTGGGGCCGGACACTCCCCTGAGGGGCGCGCACCCCGCGCCCCCAGCCCCGCTGTCGGGGCACCCCTGCCGGCGGCGGCCCCGTTACCTGTATGGCGGCGGGCGCGGAGAGCCGCAGTCCCCTGCGCTGCTGCAGCAGCCGCCCGGCGGCGCGGCCCTGCGGCGGGAGGCGGGCGCCCAGCGGGGCCAGGTACCGCAGTGCCGCCGCAGCCGCCGCCATCTTGGCCGTGTCCTCTAGCGCGGAGGGACCGGCGCTCCGCGCGCCGCCCGTGACGACGAGGCCCCGCCTCCGCGCGCCCAGCCCGCGGCTTCGCTCCGCCTCCCCGCTCTCGCGAGAACCGGCGCGGCCTTTGCACGCGACTTCCGGTCCCCCGCAGCGGCGGCCGGGACCGCCGGGGACAACCGCGCGCCCGCCCTGTGTTGACGGGGAGGCGCATGGCTCGGGCTCAGCTGCCACGCCCGCGGCCGCGGCTTCGCCCCCTGGGGACAGGGCTGCCCGCGCCGGGTCCCCCCCAGCCCCCTCGGTGACGCCCTGAGGTGAAGGGGGTGTGGCTGCGGCGGGGGCGGGGCCGTACCGGGACACACCCTCGCTCTGTCCCCGCCCGCGGCGGCGGCTCAACTCCGGGCTCGCGCTCAGTCGTCCCCGCCGCCGCCGGGCTCTGCCTCAGCGCCGGGAGCTGCGCCCGTGAGTGCCGGGCCGCGCTGCCGCGGGGCTGGGGGCAGCGGGGCCGAGCGGCCGGGACCTGCCCTGCTCCGCTCCGGGGGGGCGCTGGGGCGCCAGGGCCCGGACGCGGCGGGGGGGCCCGCGGCCGCTGTGGGGCAACGCGTGAAGGCGGGGCACGGGGGGGGTGAGGGGCAGGGCGCAGGGCCGGGCTCCTGGGGCCTCCTCGCGACCGGGGGGGCTGCAGGACCGGGTGCTGGAGCCCTGACGTTAGGTTGGGGATGGGACGGCCGGTGCCTGGGTCCGGTTGGCGGCTGGGCAGGAGGAAGGAGCAGGGAGGGTGCCGGGGTGGCAGCCCGTGAGGTCTGGCAGGGAGGGCCCGGGGTCCGTGGGCTTTGCCCCGCCTGGGGAGGGGATGGATCCCCCTGCCCTACCCGGAGGGGAGGCAGAGCTGGGTCGCTGGTTTGGGGTGGGGGTGAGGGTGTGGGCTCTTGGGTCATTTGCAGGGGTGGGGATATAAATGCCTGGGTTCATTTCCAGCATCTTTGCTGAATCATTGTGATCCTGGGGAGACTTCTTCCACCGTGAGCTCGCTGGCTCCTCTGTGATGGAAACCAGCAATTCCCGGTTTCTGCTGCCGGCCCGGGCCCCTCTCTGCCTGGGCTCTAGGAGGGATTTCTGCCCCGGTCTTGCTGTGGCTCCGCGATCCATGTATGTGCTGAGCCCCACTGGTGTGTGCAGGGAGGCTTAGTATTTCTGACATCTGCATTCCTCCAAAACTGTTTGGAGGCACGTTTCCACATGGAGACAACTACTGTTTAGTTTCACAGAAGCAAAATACAGCATTAAAACCCAAAGGTTGGCACGAGTGCTGAAAGCCTGGGTACCTTGGGTTGCTTCAGCAACACAGCGCCGGCAGGACCGGGCTAGGTACAAGCGTCTTCCTTTGGCTCTCGTGAGAGGAGGGCCAAAGTGATTTTGTGATGTGGGCTCTTCAAACAAGTAGCAATTAAAATAAAAGTTTGGAACCTGGACTTAAACCAGGATGTCATAGAGCTCCTCAGGGGAGGTAGGGAAACTTTAGGAGCTTGGAATTTATAGTGAAGCATTTACACATAAAGGAGTGAAAATGCTGAGTGGCTGGCATGAGTGGTTTTCCCTCCTGCCTGAGGTGAAGACTAAATACTAGTGAAAAGCAAGAACTAAGTTAATTCTAAATAAGCTGTATTAGTCATTATAAACTTGACATGTACAGAAGGTGACAGATGCTTTTCTTTAGTGAAGCTGATCTGCTGAGTTCCCAGAAGGTTCAGTACCTGGTTGTTTTAAGAGCTTACCTCCTCCTCGCTCTCTTGGTTAGGGTAGTACAGTGCTCGAGCCTCATGGGTTTGCTCTGCAGTTTGTCATCTTGCTGTACAGTTTGGTGGAGTACAGTCATCACTGGTGCTAGCTTAGTTTTTGTCAGTACAAGTGAGTTACCGATAATGATTTACAATAAAAAATTGCATTTCACATGCCGTGACTGGCTGGGGAATAGAGATTGTCCATGTACAGCGTAACTGTACAGAGGGCAGGAGTTTGTTCTCATCTTTGATGATCTAAATGTGAAAGGCTCACTAAGTGGGTGAGTAGCTTGAAATACCAAGTATGTATATACATATATATATATATCTGTATAAGTAGCTTTGCTCTTTATAATTTTTCAGTTGCCATTGGTAGAATTCCTGTCAACTCTTATATTGACCTAGAGATATAAATCTAAGGTAACTGTTGAAGTTAATCAGTTTGTGTGGAGCTTAAACAGCTTGTGTTGTAATATAGGTACCAAACTGTTAAAGACTAGCGCCACAAGTAAATCCTTTAATTCTTTTGTTGGAAAAACTAGATGAAAAATGTTCAGAGCAAATCAGGTGCTGCCTGCCTCTTTAACTTTTAACTGTTAGGTGTATTTCTGCTGCTCCTCCTTCAAGTAACTGCATGTGACAACCAGTGCAGTGATTTTCTCCAGGTGCAGTGTGTAGCTTTTGGCCTTGATCAAATGCAGTGTGGTCCCAGCTGGCATCTCCTGGCCTGTGTGTTGGTTCACAGATGCAGATGTTCAGCTGACTCTTACTTGTTTTCTCTGCACTTGCAAAATAGTTGCACGTTAGCAGCTCTGCTCCGAGAGAAGCCCTGCTGAAGTTAATGGGGACTACCTGCTGGCAGTAGCGTTGCTGGTAAATAGCCTAGTAATCCTCTAGGTCATAACATATGAACTAAAAGTGAGCATTTTTTAAATGCAGGTATCCAATTTTGTATATTAAATGTATAAAATGATGACTGGAGTGCTTTTCTTCAAAGGTACTTGCTTCTCATTGTGCCTTTCTAGTTTTGGATGTGCTTGGTGCTGGGCTACAGCAGCAGCTGTGATGACTGCGTTAATGCTGTGTATCTTCTCCCCGCTTGCAGAAGCAGATTAACGAAAGTAGGGCTGTGGTTTGACATGATCAGTGCACTTCTGCTCTCAGCAAAGAATGATATCCTGTTTGGCTTAAATGGTGTCAGCAGTTGATGTGGCTGAATTTCATCTAAAATAAGTATTTCTTTTGGTTATTAAAGGTAGGTTGTTTTGGGAGCAGATGACATGCAGCTGTATATCTGCTAGCTGAATGTGAGTAGTAGCAGTGTTAGCAAGGCTGTCCCTGGGTGCTGTGTGTTGTGTGAAACAGGGACAAGAGCTGGCTTGAGGCTGCCTGTCCCAGGGTATGGATGGAGTGAGTGTCTGCCCACCCCCACTGATGCATCACTGTATTTCATTCAGGAAGAATTTAAAGCGTCGTTGAAAGGGTGTATGTCCCCACCCTTCTTGTGATGTGGTTTGCTAGTCCTTATCTCGGGTTGTACCTGAACAGAGCTATTGTTGCCTGTGAAGTTGTCTCCCCAGCTGATGAGGGAAGCAGCAGGCAGTTGTGATCACACTTGGACATTTTAGGATGGCTTCCCAGTATCATCCCTTTGCACTGAACATCTCGCTCCAGCACCAGCTTTGCCAGGGGTGCCTGTGTGTGCCTAGTGATTCAGGGTCCTTACACAAAAATCAGTGAGATTTCTTGATGCCACTTGTATGTTGAGGGCTGGGTTTGTTTAAGCTAATTGCTGTCGTAAATTATTCACTCCGGTGTTATATAGCAGTGCTGTGATCAAAGATTATTTCATGCCTTTGTACAGACAGGCAGTGTCATCTGTTTCTTTCACTGATAAAGTCTTGATTCATCTGTAGCGTGGACTTAGATGCTGACCAAAATAACATGGTGTCTGTCCACCAGTTTAAATAATTCTGGACATCTGTCTATCTCTGAAATATTCTGAATGTATAATTCCGGTTAATTTTATTAAGCAGCAGATCTCATCTATCATGATTTCTAGTGCAGTTTCTGGCTGGCTGCATAGTTTCATTTTCAAGTGAATGTTTTCCTTGAATATCAGAAACTGGTACCAGTCTCTCCTATGGTTTTAATGCATCTGCATGTTATGCTTGACCAGAATGATGCTTGTAAGTGCTGGAATTTAAAAGATCTGGGCTATTGATGAACAGTTAAGAGCTTTACTTAAGTGATGATTGCAAATAAAGAAAACTTGAGTGAATTAACTTCTTGATTTGTGAGCAGTTAAAAAAAAATAATTACAGAGGCTGGCAAAAGAGCTGGCATTCCAGGTTTATCTGCTGTCGGGGTGTGTGTTGTATGCTTTAATGTACTTTCTTGAGGCATGCTCTGTCTAATTTGTAAAAATAGGATCCTGGTATGACTAGTTCTGTATCTTAGTATTCCTTACTCTTCTGTTGTCTGACCTCACTATTTTCATATACCGATTTTGTTTTTTCTGGTCTTTAATACATCTGAGATGCAGCTGAGGCTGTGCTCGTGCTGCCAGCCCCCAAAGGCCTGACTTGCTGGATGCTGTTGTGCCCAGGCTGTGGGTTTGTGCAGGGTAGCAGAGCCCAGAGAGCTGTGGCATGTGCTGCCTTGTTCTGTGGTGAATGAGACCATCCAATCTCATTAGCTAGGAATGAGAGGGGCAACTGATCTTTTTGGTTGGGAATAACCTGTGACCCTTCAGTTGTTCTGGAATGTAGGGCTCTGGCTCGGCTAAGTCTTCGTGCTGCTTTTAGCTGGGTGAATGCGTGTTGAAGTTTGCTAGTAAAGAGGATGGGAGCAGAAGTCCTGGTAACTGTGTGGTCTTTAAGATGTAAAAATAAACAAAGCTGAGAAGCTGTACCCTACTTAAAACAGACTGACCTAAATTTTCAGCAGTTCTAGCAGAGAGGCAGGCTCTGTGTAGGGATAGAGGCTTAACGACGACTGGTTTCCCTCTCCATACATTGCTTGACGTGGTTGAGAGGCCACCTTTGGAAAATCTCCACTGGTGTCTAGGGTCATTTGCTCCCACCGCTCCCCTCAAGTTGCACAACCCGGCCTGTGGATTTCCCTTGTTGTGCTTGTGTGGAGAGAGTCCCCTTGTTTATGCAAGTCAGCAGTTCAGTGGTCTTCTGGGAAGTTACGGCCTGAACCGCTCCTCAAATTGCTTTTGTCGAAGCGTTGTTGAAAGCATGTTTGATGTCCTCTGGCTTGTCCCTAAAGAAATTGCTTTGGAGAATGCGTATGTGTCTCTGAAGTCCATTCATACTCTTTGTCTGTAAGTTAATGTTCTTGCTATCAATTGCAGTTCTCCACTACTGAATTATTAATTCTGCAGTGAGATTTTTTTTTTCTTCTTACTGTTCATTGACTTTCATGCTTGATTTATTCTTCTGTGCAGTTTTGAAACTGGAGCATGGGAATTTTGGCTAATATTAATGGAACACATGTATGACTTCACTGGTGGTGGCCAAATAAACTTTTTAATTGGAAAAGGACATCCGTCTTTCAAAGTACTCACTGTTTCCCAGGTGAAAAGTAGTCTGTTTGTGAACGTATATTATCCTCAGAGGCGCATTGCTTGTTGTTTAACAAAACTGGGATGATCAGACAGCCAGTAGAGTGATTACCCATGTGCTCCGGAGGCAGTCCTCTGGGTAGCGTGAAGGGAGAAGGAAGGAAAAGCACGTTTGTAGATTCTCCTGTTAATGTGGTTTTGTAGCTGAACGCTCTCCTGACAGAGAGCCTGCCTTTGGTTAGAAAGCATTCCTTTCAGTTCTTATAGGTGCTGATGGTCTGCCCTGTTTTGTTCTTTATTTTGTTTTTTTTTGTGTGTGTGCTTTTTCCTGCAGGGAGATAATAGGAGGTGAATCGTGTATCCTTTCAGCAGCCTTCTGTTAAACTTGGAATACCACAGTTCAAGCAATTGAACAGATGGATAATGGAGACTGGGGATATATGGTAAGTGAGCCTGTGTAAGTGTGTGCTGTGCAGTACAACTGGGCTTTCAAGATCTTGCGGAAAGAATCCTTACAGATCTGTCTTGTGTAGATCCAGAGCTTCAGTCATGTGAGAAGAAAACCTGTGCAGGTTACAACAGCTTACTTAGGTTCTCTGAAGTACTTCGTCTCGCATGCTATTTGTGGGGAGAGCTCAGATTCGTATTTCCTAGGTATGGTCAGTGAGTACTTAACCGATGCCTTAAGCTCACTGTTACCGTTTTCCTAACACACAAAGACTGAAAATAGTGTGTGATTCCTGCGTATAAGTTTTAGGACTTTGTCATTTTATTTATAAAGAAGAGTATTTTTCCTTGTAAACTCTGTCTCAAACTAGACAAACGCACATTATTTTTCTCCTCTTCTCTTTCTCTAAACATTCTGCTGCCATGCATATGTCTCTTTTCTCTGGCTGGCCTCGGTCCTGGTTGTTAGGGTTGGTGGCCAGATGGGATTTGTGTTCCTTTCTCTCTTGCTTCCTCATGTGCTATTTGGAAGCTGATGCAGACTGGTTTGTGCTCTGCCCCCCTCTTCTACACAGCATGCTGATTTGCTAATAAATGTTGCTTTTTAGAGTTAAAAGCCGAAAGTTCTTTTTTGTTTGCTTGTTTTAATGATTCCTGTTAACCAGAGCGTGGATTATTTTGATTGTGAGCTCTTGGTCCTGTGTCTAAACTTGCGCTGTCATCCTATTTTGAGAGAGAGAAAGAGGCTTAAGACTTGTTCAGCTGATTTTTTTTTTTCCTTTCTTTTTTTTTTTTGTTCTAGAATGAGAGACAGATTGTGAAAGTAAGGAACACTGATGGGCCTCATTCAGACTAACTTGTTCTTCAGGAAATCTCTCTGTTCTCATTTCCCCATCTGTAGAATAGGAAAAAACTTGTTGCCCAAATGCAAAACTTGCTTCTGTGACAGTAGCTCCATTGTTAAGATTTCTAAAGCATTCTGGAAATATGCCTTCTGAATGTTAAGTATCATCCTGTCTAGTTGCCGGTTGTGCCTTGTTGCTAGGTGGCTTGGATTTGTTCAGGTTTAGATGCTGCTTAAAGGCTTCAAATGGAAGAGGCGTGATTCTCTCCACAGCCTGCACTTTTCAAACAGTATTTACCGTGTGTGTCAGTGAGGTGATCGAATCTTCTTGTGGTGGCTTGATAAACTCTGCAATTTCTCTCTTTCTAGATGACTGATCCAGTCACGCTAAATGTGGGTGGACACATGTATACGACATCCCTCACAACTCTAACGAGATATCCTGACTCAATGCTTGGGGCCATGTTCAGGGGAGACTTCCCCACTGCCAGGGACTCTCAGGGCAATTACTTTATTGACAGAGATGGACCACTTTTCCGTTATGTTCTTAACTTTTTAAGGACCTCAGAGCTCACTTTGCCACTGGACTTCAAGGAGTTCGACCTGCTTCGGAAGGAAGCGGACTTCTATCAGATTGAACCGCTAATTCAGTGTCTTAATGACCCCAAGCCGCTGTATCCCGTGGATACCTTTGAGGAGGTGGTGGAGCTGTCCAGCACCCGGAAGCTTTCCAAGTATTCCAACCCGGTGGCTGTAATCATCACGCAGCTCACTATCACGACGAAAGTCCATTCGTTACTGGAAGGCATTTCAAACCACTTCACAAAGTGGAATAAGCATATGATGGACACCAGGGACTGCCAGGTTTCCTTCACTTTTGGGCCATGCGATTACCATCAGGAAGTGTCGCTCAGAGTCCATCTCATGGAGTACATCACAAAGCAAGGCTTCACGATCAGGAATACCAGAGTTCATCATATGAGCGAGCGTGCCAATGAAAACACAGTGGAGCACAACTGGACTTTCTGTAGATTGGCACGGAAAACAGATGACTGATTCTGACTCCACAGGAGCCGCTTGGTGATTAGCAACTTAATTGGACAGTAAACCCAAGAGAGTCTGGATTTTGACTAAAGCAACAATGTGGGCTTTTTTTTTTATACGACTATTTATTGTTTATCAGTGAGGACTGGAGGAGTTTCGTTCTCTAGCAGCTCTGTCCTTTTGTCCTGTTCAGAAAAAAACCATGCATGTGCCTGTTTCGTCAAGACACCTTTTTGTTTGAAAGAGGGAGTCCGAAGAATTAGTACAATAGGGTATTTTGTGTCATTAACACAATTCTCTGACTCGACTTAAAGTGCTAAAATTACCTCCGTTTAAATAGTTTCTAATTCATCTAATGCTACGACACTGGGAGCAAGAAACAAAATGAGTTTAAAATGCAGCTGGGGAAGAGCTGCTATCATGTAGACTAATTTAGTTTCTAAATAAACAAACAGTATTGTAATATTATAGGAAAACAAATCCACCCTTTGAAAGTACTTGATAAGTACAGTTTCTTACAGTTATGACAACTGTTTCTTTCTATGCATATAAATCAAGCAACCAAATATTATCTGTAGCCATGGAAATATGATTAGAAATATTTATATTGGATTCTAAATGCAAAATGTCCCTGTGGTAGAATTCATATTTTTAATGCCTGGTGCAATATTATTCCCAAGTGTAATGCCTGCCAGCAAGAAGCTAATAAAAATGTGAAATACAGAATAATATTTTGTATTTTCTTTTTGTCTTCTAGAACTCAAATACTTAACCAAAACCAAACAAAAAAACCCCACCTGAACCCCATTTTTCTGTGCTGCAGAGTAGCTGAGATGCTCTGGTAGGGCTCCATTCTCCTCTATTACTGATGTACTTTGTTCCTTTTTATATTAATCTGTTGAGTCAACTGTCCTCAGCATTATAGAAAAAGCTTGTGTTTTGAAAAGTGCTTTATGACTAAAAAAATGGCAAGTATTTGTACTGGCTAAAGGGATAGGGTTGGAGGGAACACGGAGCCTAAACACTTGTATCCGCTAAGTAGCGTTATCTGGTTTGTCAGCAATTTATCTAGTGACTTACTAACGGTAGGGTGCTGGTTCTGATGATGCTCCAAGTCAAGGGAGTCAAGTTCTGTGTTTTCAGTTGATTTTGTATGGCCATTTCTGCTTGTCTTGGGTGCTCCGCCATAGTTATTAATAGAATTTCTGGTTATGTTCTAGCTTGAATGCTTTGGGGAATAAGAGAGTTGATACCCACTTTGATGAATGGATCTTGTTCTCCTGTGAAGTTCTTGTCACAACTGCCTGTTGCAAGTCCTTATCACAACTGCTTCACACTGGGCTGTGCAGACCACAGCGTTTTGGGGATGTAAGAGGGGGTCTGGATTTCTGTGGTGGTTGCTGGTTCTTGAAGATGAGAGCTTTCAATCCCATCTCATTCAAAAGGCCCACCCTGGGTGTATTTCTCTGTCATGTTTTCTCTCCCCCTCTTCATACATTACAGGGTTTTTGACTTTTGTAGTAAGAGGCAGTAAGAGCTTCATTCTTCCTTTAAGGAGGGAAAGAAAAGCTGAACTGATGGAGCTCAGGAAACGTGGTTGTTTCTTTCCTGCAACACTTGGTAAGAAATATCTGTGTTAACTGGCATTGAATTATAATCACAAAATGTTCTTTGCAACACTTCATTTACTAGCAAATTAATGACTGGCCTGGATTAGCCTGCCCTTTCTGTAATTACAAAGTGTAATAATTAGAGAAGCAGTATTCCAAATAATACACTTTATTGGAGCCTGAGATTTATAGAAAGACAGTATGAGCGACTATTAATGGGGAAGTAAATTCTGCAGGCAGGAGCTGGCATCAGCTTTCTCGGAATCTTCATTAGCCAGGAGTACTCCACTGCTGAGCAATGTAACAACTATTTTAATTGTCCAAACAGATGTACTTTGTAATACAAATTTTGATTTTTTTCGTAAAGTTTGGGTTTCTGGGGTTTTGTTTTTTTTTGAAGGCACTGTACAGTTTCACACACTGTAATTGTAAACTCACTGAAGGGGAGCTCATAATGTGGTTTGGATTTTTTTTTCCTTAATTGTCATATAGTGGATTTAGAAAAAAGAATAAGAAAGCCAGATGGCATAGTTTTGATGCTACTGGGACACTTCTGGTTAGAAAATGGCAAACCCTAGGTGATTTTCAAGTAGATTGCCTCATAGCAGTGGGTACCACTCAGCTTTGGCTTCTGTCTGATTAAATGCAAATGACTGGCTAAGCATCTTGTTTCACACTTGTTGCAACTGCAAGTAGTAACTGATTATTAATTTTGATTAGTAACTACTGATGCTTCATAAATCTACTGCTGCACAAAGAACAGGAGGAAATGTGCGGTGTTCACTTAGATCGTGATCTTCATAATTTTGATAGCGTGTTGTGGAGAAGTGGCTTCAAATACCTCTCGTAGGCTGGGCTCACCTATTCAGAAAGAGAATGTGGAAGGGAATTAATAGTAATGAAGAAGGCAAACACCAATTTTTTTCTTAAGAATGATCTCTGAAATATAGAAAGCTAGGCTGTTTAAAAAAGCCCCACAAAACACAACAAAACCAAACCACTGGCTACTTCTGCCATGTGTAAGATCTCTTTCCCTATAGCATGTGCTGTCCTTTATAACCAATACATAACACTCAGCCCAAATGGGACAGCATACTATTTAACTTCAAAAAATATGCTTCAACTTGAATGTTTGCTGAAGGCGAATTTTGTGTTCAGCTGTAGTTTCAAAGGGTTGCTGATTACTACAGTAAAAATCTCACTTAAGGCAAAATGAGTTTTCAGACACAGCAGTAGTTATTTACATCATGCAGAATTTTACATTACTCCACAATATGGACGAATTAAATGAAAGTAAAGTGCTGAAGACCATGAGGGATGAAATTGCCTTGTTTAACATTTATACGCTTTCTGGTTAAACATACTGTTAAGAAAAATTTAAGTATTGCACTAGTAAAAGTACCAGTTCTTGGAAAATACCCTGCATTTAGGGGCTCTTGCAGCCACCCAGTGTTGTTCCATAATTGTAAAGTATGTAAACAGACTTTTGTGTTACCTTGTTTTGTACAATGTAACCTCAGTGATATAAGTTTAAAAACTAAAACCACATTGGTGGCAGGTGACCGTCCAGCTCCCTGGTACAAGCTCTAGTACTCTGGGGGCTGGGAGGTTAAATGCCTGAGTTAAGATTACAGGTGGCATAACTGGAGTATCACAGGTGATTGTTCAGACTGAGATACTAAGAATTAAAAGCTCTTATTCTACTTGCTTTTATCTGAATTGCTTTTATTAAAAGAAAAGCAAACAATTTCTGCTCTGGTTAATGCAGAAGTTGCCTGGCTGTAGTCCAGCATCCATACCTGCTTGTTGGTCGGTGACTTCTGAGCCCACTCGTAAAGCCGTTGGTAAACTTGTCCGTCGTAACTGCCAAGCGCAGAATTCAAGCTCTTATCTGTGAAATCAAAAGCGTCCACTAGTGGAACGGCATCCTTCCTATGGAGCAGATAAATGACATTTGTATTACTGAAGTGAGTATTGCTTTGTAAGGGCGGCAAATAAGTCAAAGGTAAACTTGAAAGTCAGTTGTCCAGGTTCTTCAGCCTAAAAAGCCTGTGCCAGTCTTCCCTCTTGCCTGTGCTGTAGGGAAAATCCTGCTTGTTTCGATTCCTCAGAGGTGTGTCTACTAATGCCCTGAGTTGTCTGTGCTGTTGAATGGGTATATTCGCGGGGTCTTGTAACCACCTGGGCTCCATCCCTAATTCCCTAATTTAGGACTCAGTCTCATGTCAGATGTTTTCTCAGCAGACACTGCGAGTTCTTTTGGCCTTTGCTGTGGTTTTTTTTTTTTCCTTTTTTCTTATGCTGTATGTGTTTGTCTTACAAAATGGAATAAGGTTGCTACTAGATTGATGTGCTTTGCTGATCTCCAGCCTTCATCTACTCTAAAGTATTTCTATTACCTCATCAAGGGGTGTCGAGGTGTTCTACTCTGTGTCTGTAAGAACAAAGCAACCCTGAACAGCAGCAACAGCTCATTTATTTAGCCCAGGGGCCAATTTGGCAGCAGTCAGCAACAGATAGCTAGAGTGTAAGGACAAGTATGTAATGACAGCATCTTCTGAGCAAGAGATGGTTTCTTTTTCCTTGTTTTCCCATTTTCCTGGGTGTAGGAAGTCATGCTGGCTGTCAGTCATCCCTGAGGTACAGGGATGCAAAGTGGTTTGCATCTTCCAGTTCCTTTTAGGAAAGGGCTGCTTGGGCGTTTGGGAAAGGATGGGTTTTTGCTACAGACTGGGAAGTGTTTGTATCCTTTCTACTAATTGTAAATAACTGACTTTTAATTACCCAGTAAACACCCACTCCATTCTTGAAGCCTGTTAACAAGGCATGGACTAACACAGAGAAGTGGCAATGAATTCCAGAGACAACAGTGGGTTGGGTTTTTGAAAACATCATGTTAAGCTTATTGCTTAACCTTGAATTCTGTGATCAGTTCTGAAAATGCTTGCTGTTCGGCTCAGTCCTGTTCAGCTCTCAGTTATGGTGTATTCTTATTTTTTTACCTTTCTAAGGTAGCTTAAGTAGAATTTTACATACAGTTGCAACTCACTACTTTGCACCATAAATTAATCTTACAAACAGCACTGATCAGTGGAAGATGAACCCTTCGTCAAAAGGCCTTAATGAGTGTTGTGGTGAGTTAAAACCTTAGCATATCTCAGAATTCACATAGGCATAACTGGTCTCAAGCAGATGCATCTGAACTAGCTGTAGGCAGGATTGTTTGGGTACCAGTTGCAACTCAGCCATGGCAACAGTGTAGGCTGTATTAGCTGTGGCTTAAGCAGGTTTTGCAGCATATGATCGGTTGCTGTGGCTGCCTCCTGCCAGTGCTGCTCTGACTACATATTATCCTGCTTTTGCGCTACAGCAAGTGGTAGAGTGTTCAGGATTTCTTGATCTATAATTTAAGATTTCATGTTACAGAACTTTAATTTAGAGATTGCAGAGGAGCTGGACACTTAGGTCTGTTTTGCTGTGAGAACAAGCTCTGTGTAGATGTTTCAATCAATTTCTAGTGCTGGCAGCCAACGAAAACAAAAACTGAATGAGGTGAATTGGCTTTGGAAATGTTGCCATCGGTACAGCAGCACCATTTTATATCTTTCACAGGGACAAACTGAATAGCTGTGTATTTCCTCTCATGCTAGAGCAGCTGCTCACCGAACAACAGCCAGGAGGTCCAGGTATGATGCTGTGACCATGTCCATTTGAGCTCCAGATATGTATCCGTCATGCAAGAAGAGTCCTGCGTTTGAGAAGATCCCGTGTAATGCAAAGAGGTCACAAAGATGTTTCATAATCTTCTGGATGCCAGCCTTGGTCTCAAGTTTTTCCACGGTTTCTACAAAGTTTTTCACTGTGATGTAGTGGCAGTGAGCCTGGAAAACAAACACAATCAACAGTGAAAGCACCTCAAAACACTTTTAGTAGGCTAAGTGACTCAAACGTTCTTGCAAAGAATATAAAACCTTTTCATTTCCATGGCACTCTTCCAGTCTGTATTCTTTGTATGCTGGTTGGCCAGGCCTTTTGCATTCATGCCTTGCAGCAACAGTAGAGAAGAATTGGGGTTGTAAATATTCATCGCTGTGGTATTTGTAAACTCCAGAAAACCGCTTCAGAAATCATGGTAGTACTTAATTCTAAATATTTCTGGTGAATACCCCAAAGAGTTTGTGTGATGGAAACCACTGGAATGCGCTTGTGTTGACACATAGCAAGTGAATCTTTGTTACACATCAACAGGAGAAAACTCTTCCACTGAAGACCTTGGGCTCATGTCATATTGGGCTCGGTGTCTGTAGGGCTTCAGCTCTGAAAGCATCCAGAACAGAAGGACGACAAAACTTACCTCTCGCTTTTGTGGGTTTAAGTAAACTGATAATTTCTGGGTCAGCCACTAGTAGAGTCTCTTAACTGCCACGTTACAGGAGTACTAGCTGAGGTCCACAGCAAATGAAGCAGGCTGACTCCACCTGTTTGTGGGGGTGACTCCTGTCATGCTGACATTGCTGTGGGTGGCTGGTGGTGTAGGTATCTGCATGAGTTCGCTCCCCTAGTTCTCCTGCCAGCTGTGGGTGTAAGCATGGCACACCTGCACTGCAGCTCTTCCTTGCTGGCATGGTCAAGCGGTGGTGGAGGCCAGCGTGGACTGCAGAACCTGCCTGAGAAGCTGGGTGTCTGCTCAAGCAATGAATCCTTGTGGAGTCTGCAGCAAAGCCGTACCCAGTGCCTGAGCTGCTCGGCTGAGAGCTGGCAGGCGTCAGCTCATATCGCTGCTGTGCCAGTCGTGTGGGTGAGTCTCCGGGGAAGGTGTGGAATATGAAGTAAATACAGAAGTGCCCCAAGAAAGCAGCAGGCTATCAAGTTTTTAATGTTATGGGGGAAACTCAAGGGCTTGGGTGACTCTTCCTTAAGTATGTAAGAAACTTTGGGGGCCCAGATCCCATTTCCTAAAGAACAGCAGCACAGTCACTACTGACAATACTACACCCAGCCCTCTGCATGTGTTAGGATCTTCAGAAATAGTTTCTTTCCGACTAGTCCGGTGTCTAGGTTCTCCTTCTCACTTCTTAGAGCGAGCTCTATTCCAGCTCGTCCTCTAACATGTGGTCTCCCCTGCTCTTCAGTCTGGAGACCTCAGCCATGAGTGGGAGGAGAAGGGAATGGCTTCTTCGGGTTTGTGTGCAAGAAGCACTAGTCAGCCTTTTCTAGAGGTAATCTGAAATTTTGCTTCATTTTCATTCCGCTAAAAATACATTTACATTTAAACAATTTACTAGGAAAGTAATTTTACAAAGTCACTTTATAGGTGGTTTTCTTTAGTTTTGAGGCAGTTACACAGTTTTTCTGCTCTTTTTTCAAGCTTACAGTATTGAATACTTGCTGCTTCCACTGAATCTGTGTAATTGAAAATGGGGGTGACGCAAAGCAGACAGGTGACCACAAAAAAATGCTGCTGCTGAGATCAGGTCTTTGCTCCCTTACTCAGTGAGTTCTTGTTTGGAAGGATTATGATCATGCTTACTAATATGAGTGGATTAGTGCTTCCAATGGTTTTGGAAGGATCTCTGCTGTTGCTGAGAAAGAATTTGACTTGTCAAGGACTTTGTCTAATTTACTGACTACAAGGGGGCTATACCCTACTATGAAACCACCAAGATGGTATCACCACAGTTAGGTAGGGTTCCTTTTTCTTTGTCAGGGGCTTCTTGCTAAGTCCATTTCAATTTGGATTGGCTCTGGCTGAACAGTAGATTACAGCAAGATGTTTTTCATTAAAAATTGAATGAATGTTAAAGTAACCCATGGATCTGTTTAAAATTTTCCTTTCCTCGGCTCAGGAAGGAAGGAAGGAAGGAAGACCTTCACCATAATTGTAGAGGAATTGCACTTAATTGCATACTAATTGGAGATTCTAAAGTATCAGTGGTTTTGGTTTTCATTTAAATTTAGGGCTCTTCTCCCCTCTTGCTTTCTTTTCAGCTTAGTTCTGTACTAACTAACCCTTGTTTTGTGGAACAGATGCTGCTGTCCTGATCCTGCTTCAGCTGAAGGCATGCTGGTTGCCTGCCTAATCCATGTGAACTGGAAATTGGTTTTGAATCTTACTAACTTGACTTCAATTTGATTTTTCTTTCAGTAGTAATTAACATTGCACTTATCACTGCTTTTTTGTTGTTTTCCCTGCAGTTAGCTTTCCTTGTAAGTGGTACATGTAAGGAAAACCAGGCATGCTTCACCTTTGCTGTGACTCCTCCACCAGCTTTCAGTAGGCTTTGGGAGGCTTTCTTCTGGGAGCCAGAAACACTGGGTTCTTATAAAAAGATGAGCGTTAGCTGGAGATGGTGGATTCTTGTTGCAGGGTATGGGAGGTCTGATTCTGCCAGTAGTGGCACCGTAACAGTGCATGGCTTTTTTTTAATTGGGTTTGGTTTTTTTCCCCCTCCCTTTCATTTCTACTCCCTTTAGTCTTTTTTCCAACTGGCCTAGTCAGATGGCAAATTCTTCAGATCAGGAGTTGTTTCTTACTACGATTTTCCCAGCATGCAGACCACAGTGGTGCCCTGGTCTTTGTGGTGTCCCTTAGATACTAACAGAAAACAAAAACAGCACTGAGACTTCAAGCTAATCATGCTGTTTCTGTTGCATATTGTATCATAAAGACAGGCATCAAATAAACAGATAAATTTTGCTAACCTTCGCAGCCTGCGCGAGCTGCACTGTGCACTGGTTCCATGCGTCGTGCTTTTTGACTCCAGACTGAACCAAGTCCTGTAGTTTAGCTGCTGTGCTGCTTACAAGTCTGGAAAATTATAAAAGCATATTGTGTATGAATACAGTAGCCCACATGCAGTCATTTCATACTCGTGTGTGATCAAATGGCAAAAATGGCATTTCTGACATTTGAAGTTATCCACACTCAGTATGAGTAAACTTTAGATTATGCAAAATCTAAGTACAAACTGGGAGAAGCACCCAGACCACCCTGGACTGAAGGATTTCTACCTTCTCAGCTTCCAGAGTAGTTTACTAGGGGGTCTGCTGAGTTCTTCTTGGGTTGGGTGTGTGTAAGGAGAGTTTGCAAAACAAAATAAAGTGGTGATAATATTGGACTGATGTTACATTATGTTTCTACTTTTCTACACAGGTAGCCAAATCCCTGCTCCCATTGAGACTGAAGCTTTTGGAAGAATGGCGCTGGCTCTGTTTTTACACTGATTTGAATGACAGCAGGGTTGTCCTATCCATTTACCTGGTTTTTAGAGATGATGCCTATATGGCCCATGACTGTGCATGCAATACTCATGAGAACGCTCATGATACTATTGTGTTGAGTAGCTGAATGTGTAGTTGAAAGGCTATGGGCAGAATGAGAGGCTCTATGTTTGCTGTGGTAATTGAAAACAAACATCAGTTTCACAGGTATGAGATTTTAACTTCATAGAACTGCACAGGATACAGTTGCCAGAAGGTTTTACTGGATGGCAACTCAGTGATGTGGTCTGGAATTTACTTTAGTGCCATCAGCTCAGGATAGAATCAGCTCCGTGGATTATAGTTGTTTGGTAGCACATGGCTTAAAAACTTCTGATGTTCTAAATGTGAAAGCTTCGTATTGAACATTTGATGTGGCTGTTAATCCTGTGTGAGTCTTCTCTTTCAGGAGCAGATGGTGTCAATTCTTGTGTAACTTGTGTTATTTTACCTCCCTTCAAAGCAAGGAAGAAGGTGAACTCCTAACACATTTCTGATGTCAAAGAGAGAAACCCTGTCCCCCGTCCTCCGTACTGACCTGACTGCCATGTGTTGATAGGCCTTAGTGTAAATATCTGGACAGAGAAAATCCAACTTGTTCTTGGCTGGACACTTCTCGGGTTTCACTGCAGCCAGGTAAGTGACAGATGGCGGAACAGGCTGGCCAGTGTTGGCTGCCTTGAAGCATTTAACCAGGAACCTGGGAAGAGGGTAAGAATCAGAGCCGGGCATGGTTGTGATCCCCACGCAGCAAATGGTCATACAAACAGTAAAGCGGGCTTGGGTGTGGAGCAGCAAGGTGTGACCCACCCCATCAGTGGTCCAGAACTGGACCCAAACAAGTAATAACCTTTTGTTTAGCATGTTATTTGCGATAACCTAATCTGTGATGGGTCTCAGGGGTAGCCTGTCTACTGTATTTAAGGGTACAGCAATCTGTAGTGATGAATTTTTAGGAAGAAACTTGCTGTGGCTATTGGCAGTCTCAGCAGCACAGTCATCATATACATATCAACTTTGCAGCCTGAGTCTTAATGCTGCTTTGGTCTTACCCTCTGTGGTCTCCAACACACAGTCACGTTGTGTTAACAAACCTAAGACCCTTTCTTGGAGCTAAACATGTGTCCAAGGAGCATTCCCCATGCGCTTATGTTTTTTGACACCTCTTGACCTTGCTATTTATCTTGCAAGAAGAGGCAATAACGAATGCAGAAGTGTCTGCACACAAGCAGAGCTATGTGGTAGCACCTCTGTCCCTGGGAAGTGTACTGGTTTTCTCCTTCTAGTAAAACCACGCGTTATTAAAAGTTCAAGCAGCTGTGGTTTCTTTCTTCTGTATTTCTTCTACTCTGGATAATCAGCAGTCTGTTTGTTTGGAGGAGAGTGGTGTTCTTGGAGCATGACTCATCCGCTTTGTGTCCAACAACTTTGCCTTCTCTGAATCAACCTCGCACACAAAGTAATGCTATTGTGTTACATTGGTTGCTTAACAAAAAATAAACTGCAAAACTTGTATAGCAATGCTTTTGCTGCCCTACTAGGCAAAGAGGAAAATGAGGTTATGCAGAACAGCACCTGCATATGTCCCAAAAACAAAAATAGAGAGATAATCCGATTCCCATGCACCTCCATGCCTGTTAGACAGAAGACGTGAATAGTTTATGTCCTGAGCTGTATTTTTAGAAGGTGCTGTGAGAAAGGAGTAGCTGGTTTTACTGGTTTTGGAGAAGAAGTGGTAGAGGTTGAATAAATGAGAGGGCAGGCTTTTAGGTGAACACATTTGAATTGTTACCTGGCAGTTTGCAGGAGCAAAATGGTGTTCTCCCCTTCATAAATACAAGAGGCAACTATTTTAGTATACAAGGAAGGGAGTCCGCTCAGCAAGGAGTACCCATGTCCCCCGCAGGCCCGGAGGCAGATGTCCACTGCTGAAGTGCAATACTGAGTAACCAAGGCTTTAAAGCCTGAAGAAAATGCATGGAGCTGTTTGGGGGGGGAAAAAATTAATTAAATAAATATATATTAAAAAAATGCAGGGTGTTAATAGTGGAAGTGTTCTAAAGTAATCCTCAGATCAAGTTTCCTTTTTAAATTTTGTGCCATTTCTGGGCATGAAATCCCTGTCAGATCCTCCTTTGCTTGTTGGTGCAGCACCCAGCTCCCTGAGCTTGACCTTCAGTTTCTGCCTGGGATGCTGCACACCCTCATGCTGGGCACGCTGTGGTCAGTTTATGCATTTTTGGTTTCTCTCAACCAGCAGTGGCTTTGGCCACCCTTGTTCAGAGTGTTTTCATTTCAGGCTTCCAGTTGCAAAATCTTATGTTCTATCTAAAAGTAACATTTTTGGTTTTGGCTCAGAAGTGCGTATTTGCATGTGCATTCATAGATGAAGTTGTGAAATAACGCTTTGTGCCACCAGGTACTTGGAACAAGGCTTTTACCAAACAGACATGCTTTTCAAGGACTTTTCACTCTGCAATAGTTCCCCAAAACAGAAAATTTGGGACGGTGAGGCAAATGCTGTTGTTCACTGGTTCTGGACCTAGGACACACAGCTTGATCTGTGTTTCCTCTTTCTCCAGTTACCTAGGGGTAAGAGGAATGCTTGTCCAGTTTGCTAAAATACTTGGATACTGAGAGGTGAGAAATGCTGTACGAGCTAATCCTGCTGCAGCTCACCTCTGGCAGTGTGTCAAAGTTCTTGTTCTGGATCTCGCTGTACGCCTTGTTGAATAGCTCCTGCAGGTAGTCGTTGATGAAATGAAAGGCATAGGCTGCTGCCAATGGGGGCAGCAATTTCTCTTGCTGAGTCTGGTAGTCAAGGATTTTTGCTTCTTCTTCCCTGTTGGAAGACAGCTGATGAAGTAGGGAAAGTGTGGAGACAGGCGTAGCTACTGTTAGTTTACCTACTGCATAATGAAAAATGGCATTTTTCACTACCAAGCAGCAGTGTGTGAATGGGACTGAGCTGATGTCGTGGCGGCAAATCTGCCCAGCTTGCTAAGGCTGTTAGAGAAACAAGTCTGACTAGGAAAAAAAGTGTGGGGTTTTTTTTTTTCCTGCTGTGTTGGTGAACCAGCCTAACAGTAGAAAAGGCTCTGTGCGTGCAGTCGGTACGGAAGGGGAACAGGGACTGCGGGAGAGGAGGAGGATGAAACCTTCAAGGACAGCAAGTTGTTAGGTGCTCGAAGGGAGGTGGTGGCACTGCACCCTGAAAAACTTTTGCTTTTCAAACTGATTCTTTGTGGCCCTGGGTGTACATAGGTTTTCCTGGACATACTGAAGTCTATAAATTATTTTAAGCTTTCTGCGCTTTTTTTGGATGTTCTTTGCCACTTTTGCTGTGGTTAGTACATGCAGGACTTCAAATGATGGAACTGGTTATTGCAGCAGTTCAGCATGCTGTGCTCTTGTGTTTGGTTTGCGTTTGAACCAAAACACGATCTCATTAGGCTCTGCTTGCTTTTGAAAGAAGACTGAAGTGGAAATTTTTGAAATCCATTCAAATGAAAATATCTATATAAAAATTACAGGGATTCTTACCAGACTAATAAAATTCAGTGTCACAGTGTGGCTACTGGAATTGTGGGTGTTGGAAGGTATTCTAATGTCGCACCCACTCATAGGGTGCTACAGGCTAAGAATTCAGCAACTTGTCTGCTTTGTCTGGATTCTGCTGAGTTACGGGATTACCATGGGTGGGCTAGTTATAAGAAAATTAAGTTGCCTGTGTGAACTGCTGAACTATTCCAACTCTGAAATGTATCTTAGAAGGAACAGTAAACATTCTGCTGTACTTTGACTGAAGCTCGTTCAATGTAAATAATGGGGAAGCATGTTTGTAATACCCTATCTGGGCCAGGACATAAGCCAGTGATGTGCTGAAAGATAAGATGAAAAGCTGAAATACAGACTGGTGTGGGGAACATGGTGTACTGTCCCCTTCCCACCACTGTGGACCTGAGTGGCATTACCCAGGCTTTAACTTGGACTGCCGGCGAACCACGGAGTATCGGATGGCGATGGTGCAAGCTTTCATTAGAGGTATTATAACTTCATCTGCAATCAGGGAAATGCGCACTGTAGTCATTGTGAAATAGTTAATCTTCTGTGACCCCTGTCTTACATAGGTGCCATCTGGTTGAACCTAGAGCAGAGAGAGGATGTTAGGTGCCGCTTTCTTCAATACACAGTACTAGGATTGTTGTGTAATCTGTATGCATAGAATAAAACGGACATCAAAATCCTTCAATGGATGCAAACTTAAATATTTTTCTGTATGACGGATGAAACATAGCCGTTTGAAAAGACAAACTTTTACTGCTTCTGGTTCAGATAGGTTCTGCCTGCCCTGTGAACCCTAACCTCTGAACATGGAATTCCTGACATGGAGTTTCATTTAGGATTCAGGTAACCTGCCCTTGGTAAACTGCAGAGACTTGTGAGAGTCTCGCAGGCGAGTCCATGATGTGAGTCCACACATACCTCGCAAAACTTGTTCAGCATGTTCTCCCTGGGGATGCGCACATTCTGCAGCATGAGGTAGCCGTTGTCAATGTGCTCAAAACTCATTTTGGGACCAATGTCTCCTGCAATTATGCCTGCAGTAGAAGAAAATATAGCCTGCTTACTTCTACTTGAACTTTTTTCTCCCCATTTTGGGTCAGGCTGGGGATCTCAAAGGAAGGGCACGTTCAGCTCTGCCTCTTTCCAGCATGGGCGATCTCGCTTGAGGGATGAAACAGGCATTTGAATGCCTTGTGGTAGTTTGTTTCCGTGATCCATCTGTTATCGATGTTGGCCAGGATCAGAACTGAGGTGTTAAGGCAGAGGTGGTTAGAGCAGCCCAGGCTTCTGGTTAAGAAGAAGGTTTGGTCTGGATATGCCTGAGGATACATTAAAGCTTCCTTTAGGTGAAAAATTGGGGTTAATGATAACTGTGCCTTGGGTATCTGTCTTTGGTTTTGGCAGTTACAACTCTCCCTGGGCTCAATGTTTTAGAAAACATTTAAGAACAAAATAAGCAGAGCACAGTGCTGCAGTGTCTGGGGTCATTTACCTGGACAGAGTGAATGGTCCTGAAGGCTGCGTATCTGCACAATGAAGGGATGCACGCCGTAGCACTTCCCGTGGACATACAGCTGAGCAAAGACCACTGTGTGGGTTGCTGACCTTCCCACTGCAAGAAGAAAAACAGCCCCATTCCCTTAAGACAAGGTTTTCACAGTTAACAGCAGCGCTCATTGCGTGTTAGGTCTTGCTAATATATGGGTCAGCATAGGTGTGATCCACAGTTGCTGGAAGCTGGAAATCGCCTGCATCTGTGCCCTGAGCCTGCTCTTGGCTCTCAGATGTTGTGTTATCCTCCTGCCTCTGCTGCTGCCCGTGAGGCTTGGATAAACAGTTTGCATCAGCAGATGAGAAAAAATAAATAGTTAAAGTTCATACTGTGCTGAGAGAGTGGGAAGTGCTGTAGCTGTTCGAGTAACTCCAGTTATTTTCTGTGAAATACCTTCCTGAAGGGAGCCATGAATTTCACATGAATTCTTTATGTCGAGACTGGCTGATGACTTGAATCCTTTATGCTGATGACCTCCGTGCAGTTTTTGGTTGTCTGCCTCTTATTTACAAAGAAGAGAAGATAGATTCCTGCAGCAGCAGGAGTTTCCCTGAGCGAAGTTCTCCAGCCCTGCCACCCAAGGGCTTTTGATAGGTGGTGGTGGCTCCCTTCTGGCCTTTGAACTTGTACAAACCCCTTTGGTCTCACTTGCCTCCCAATATGTGCATCCCTTACTGAAGTCCTCTGCTAGCACCTGGCCCCCAAACACAGAGCTTGACCAGGCAGACCTAGTAACTGAAGGAAGCAAATGAGAAAAACCAAAATGTTTTGTGTGATACTTACTGTCTCCAGGCCACCACTTCATGGCAGAGATCTTCGGTGTGTTCAGTATAAACTCCTGCGTAGTGGTATCAAAGACCGCTGTTGTTTCTAAACCTTGAAGATACGTTCCTTAAGAAAAAAAAGCAAAAACAAACAAGAAGAATTCCTGGTGTATCACAAGGATGGAAAGAGTGGAGGATCCCTGGAGGCTGCTGTGGGTATTACCAGGGTTTTGTGGTTTACCCTCCTGATGAGAACCGTGGCACAATGCTCCCAGCAACCCCACACCATCTCCTGCAAAGATCTCTTGAGCCACATGGTACTCGGGCAAGCTGCCTGGTTCATGGTGACAACCACCAGCTTGGGCAAGCTGCCTGGTTCATGGTGACAACCACCAGCTTGGGCAAGCTGCCTAGTTCATGGTGACAACCACCAGCTTGGGCAAGCTGCTTGGCTGATCCCCTCCACCGATGGTGAGTGCCTGTTGTCTAACCATGAGCTTTCATGCTCACTCTGTTATTTTTTCCACATTGGAGATGCACTGGCTTTGGTTTCGCCAGCTTGCAGAGGAACACAGAGGACATCAACCTCTAACACGCAAGTGGCATTTACCCCCACAGCCACCCCTGCCCCACTGAAGCAGGGACAGCTCGACCTGAAATCCCCCAAGAATCTGGGGTAATTGAAGCCTTTTGTCCTGTGGAAATGCCGCGTTTTCTTTGCAGCCTTACCATGCCCCAGTTCAGTCTGGGCGTAGCTTCCAATGAGCCGATACTCGGTGGCGAGAGGAATCCATTTGGTGATCTGTTTGTCGGAGCCCAGCACTGAAATGCTTCTCATGAAGACACGGTGAAGGAGAAAGGCGACATCTCCTGACAGTGCTCTGCAGAGAAGGCACAAGGGGTATTTTTATATGGATGAAATTCCAGGGATGTGATGAATGAGGCAGTGACACGGTGTCGATCACCAGACAGTACCACCTGCTGCCCTTTGATTTCTGCATTGTCATACCTTGCCCAACATCCAGCATCAACACGGTATTGCAGGAAAAGTGCTCTTCCAAGCTGCTTTTGTTCCTTCTTTTGTAGCAGTTTTCTGAAGTGTTGCTAGCTCATTATTTCACTTGCTTTTGGAGGAATTATCTGTTCTGAGTAACAGATGCTGAGCTCCTAAAAACACAGCCCAGCTCCAAAGCTCCTGTGGCTCTGATAGCTCGTGAGCCCTTTGTATCTTTATTTTACTTCACAGGATTCTTTCCCGATTACTTCAGTCACATTTTGAGGCTGAGCTAAAACCCCCCCACCTCCCTACCTTAAAAGATTATTAAAAATAATCTTTCGTAGGATGGGGACAAAGCTTTTAGCAGGGCCTGTTGCAATAGGACAAGGGGTAATGGTTTTAAATTAAAAGAGGGTAGACTTAGACTAGATATAAGGAGGAATTTTTTTACAATGAGGGTGGTGAAACACTGGAACAGGTTGCCCAGAGAGGAGGTGTCCTGGCTTCAGCTGGGATAAATTTCTTCTTAGTAGCTGGTGCAGGGCTGTGTTTTGGATTTGGTGTGAGAACAGTGTTGATAGGACACTGATGGTTTTGGTTGTTGCTGGGTAATGTTCATACTGAGTCAAGGGCTTTTCAGTTTCTCAGGCCCTGCCAGCGAGAGGGCTGGAGGGGCACAGGAAACTGGGAGGGGACACAGCCAGGACAGCTGACCTGAACTAGCCAGAGGGATATTCCATACCATAGGACATTATACTGAGCATATAAACTGGGGGGGAGAATTGGCCAGGGCCCGCTGATCACTGCTCGTGGACTAGCTGGGCACCGGTCAGCGGGGGTGAGCAGCTGTATTGTGCATCACTTATTTTTTTTTTTTTCTCCCTTCCCTTTGGATTTTATTTCTCTCCCCTTCTCCCTCCTTTTCATTATAATTGTTATTATTATTTTCCCCCCTCCTATTTTATTTTAATTATTAAATTGTTCTTATCTCAACCCTATAGTTCACATTCCTTTCTGATCCTCCTCCCCATCCCTCGGTGGGGGGCAGGAGGGGGAGTGAGCGAGCAGCTGCCTGGTACATCATTTCTGGCTGGGGTTAAACCACCACAGGTGGTAGATGCCCCATCCCTGGAAATGTTCAAGGTCAGGTTGAACAGGGCTTTGAGCAACACGGTCTAGTTGAAGATGTCCCTGCTCATTGCAGGGTGCTTGGACTATTATTACCTTTAAAGGTCCCTTCCAACCCGTACTGTGCTATGGTTCTATGATTCCAAGAAATATTCGGAAGTTACTTTGAGTGTCAGCAGTGATTTGTGCAGGTATTGCCCTTTTGAGTGACACTTTTGAACTTGCGCCTTCTTACTGGGTATGGAACCCCACCAAACGGCAACAGCAAGCCAGTAATTGATTTAGCAAAGGGGGAAAGAAGGAGGGGCAAGCAATTAAAATGTGGACCTCAACCCCATGCAAAGTGCTAAGAAATTTTTTTAAGGAAAGGATTGTGAGAAATACGTTATTCAATTTACCTACAAACTAGGGTGTTGGTTTGTTGTTTTTTGGTTTTTGTTTTTAATACAGTATGGGTTTTCTAGATAGAGAAAATGTCTTTAATTTAATGTGGAAGTCAGTAATGTAACTGAAACAGCATTACTTCCAATTCTGCTTATACATTTTAAAATGTCTGATGGGTGCTCTGAGAGCTGTAGCACAAGTAAGGAGCGTGCTGAAGTGGAAATATCACACTGGGGATGTGAACTGCTGTGATCTATCACGCTGTACCCATGTGCTGCTCTTTGAGAAGTTCCCTGCCATGTATCATCATTTTCCCTTTTCCCGAGTGTGCTGCTAAAGTAAAAACCTGCAGCACGTTTGTATCAAAACCTTATCTGTCAACTGTTGGCCTCTCCCAGCCTTTGCTAAAGCTGATTCTTCTTGAAATACACAACTTCTAACAAAAAAACAGTTGTACATTAAAAAGATTAATAAAAATCACCTGTAAATGTACTTAAATTCAGGTCCATTCTCAGTCCATCCCATCTCGTGCATCTTTTTCTGGAGATGAACAGCCTTTCTGACTGCTGCTTCGTACCTCTCATTCTGGGTCTGGAAATACTGGTTTTCTCTGCTAAATACGGGGTCAGATTCAATAGCTTCGACTGCAAAATAACACAGAAGAGTTGGTTCTCCTGGGCCTGGGGAGGTGCAGGCAGTGCCTCGAGCCCCACTGGGGAGGAGCGGCCAGGACTGGGGTTGTGAACAGTGATGCTGTGGCTTTTTAGGATGACTGCAGACAAGTTTTATTTTGCTGGTGCTGGCTCTGATGGCTGTCAGGCCGAAGTCGGAAAAGCGGCAAGTTTGGGGAAGGAGGAGGGGAAGGGAGCCAAGTGGGCCTGGGAGAGGGGTCTGTCGAGTGGAAATGGTGACCCTGCAGGGTAAGGCACCGTCCCTGGTCAGGCTGTTGGAGATGACTGCGTGCCTCAGGCAGAAAATGCCATAGATCCTTCTGTCTCTAATTGCTGTTTCAGTGCCCTGACAGCAGCAAGAGCTGAGGTTAGCTGGATTTTGTGCAGAGGGTGGCTAACAGCTGGAGCTGCTGGGTGTCCCGCTCGGGACTTTACCAGCCCTTTGCAGAACTGTGAAGCAACTCTTGGGCTTGCTCGTTTTGTCAGCCTGAACACTCCTGCTGCTCCCTTTCTGCCTTGAAACCTTGAGTCCAAGTCCAATTACTTAAAGTTATACTGAACTCCAGTTGCACCGTGAAGTGTGCAAAGCCCAGTGGCCTGTGCTGCTTTCATTTGATAAAGAGTATAATACGGATGTAGTTACAGAGACAAAAGAGGATATTCTTTTTCCCTCTGTTCCTTTGAGCACACAGTCCTAATTTGGGATACCCACTGTAAGTGAGAGCAGTTCAGCCTGGCTAAGCCAACCTATGCAAGGAATTCCCCACCTGAATGAGCCTGCCCAGGAGGGTCACTGGCTGCAGTTCACGCCTGGCATGCATTGCCGAGCAGCAGCGCTAGCCCCCATGTGCAGCCCCCTCCCACAGAGGTGCTCGCTTGCCTGTGCAACCCTCAGTCCTTGTATTCCAGTTTATCCAGACTTGCCAGAGATACTGGGCATGGGAGCAGGAAAGGGGAAAAGCTTCAGATAGCTGGGGGGGGTGGGGTGGCTGCAGAGGAGCTGTGTTGATTGACACTAACAGGGAACTCCATCTCCACACTCCCACTTTTTTAAAGAGATGGGTGATAAGCAAATACCCAGCAGCGCAAAGCGCACCATGCTGCAAAGGAGGAGCACAAGTAGCGGGACAGCCAGGGGCCTCATGAGGCTCACTCACCCACCGCCCTCCGAATCCGAGTGTGCTCCGCACCGCCGTCCAGCCAGACCGTGAGCTTTTCCACGCTGAAGGAGGCCGTTTGCCTCTCGCTGGCAAGGTCAGGATTCATGCTGCCGAGGACTGAGCCCAGTGAGGACTTGCTGGTCTCCAGCAGAGCCATCCTGGAAGCTGCGTGGCTCTAGCACGGGCCGGGGCTTGCTGGGCGCTGGGACCTTCCAGTGGGTGCTGGGCGAGGGTGCTGGGTGTGCCTCCGGCACTTGCAGCGGGTTGGCCAAGGTGTTGTACCTGTACAGGGGTTGTGTGAATATTTAGGTGCTGCCTTGTCCCCATTGCAATAATACAGACAATGAAAATTTAGGGCACGTTTAAGAGTTCAAAATGCGGGTTTTCTGATGTGTTTTAAAACATAACTATTGTCGTTTAACCAGTCTGTTCCTGATATTTTATGAAAAGTTACTGCTGGAGTATCCCACAGGTGTGTGTTAACGTGCCTGGCCCCTGCGCCCCAGGCCGGCCCCCACATCCCACGGGGTCCCCGTGAACCACGGGCTCGGCTGGCATCGGCTGCGACCCGGTAATTCCCACGTTAGCAGGATGTGGGCAGGATACTACTACTAAGAAAAACCCCGTGGTATCTGGAAAACAAAGCAGGCTCTTCCCTTGACGAGGCTGCCGGCCTTCCTGAACTACTTTTTAATACTCCAAGAGATTTCCACTCTGGAAGCTCCTGTCAGCAGTCAGCCGTTCCTCCCGCCCCGGTTCAGAGCCCGGGCCCCGGCTGCCCGCCGGCCCGGGGCAGGGCGGCCCCACGGCGGGACCCA
Organism: Falco rusticolus; assembly: GCF_015220075.1. Taxonomy (NCBI): domain Eukaryota; kingdom Metazoa; phylum Chordata; class Aves; order Falconiformes; family Falconidae; genus Falco; species Falco rusticolus. Next base: position 13,933,957 of record NC_051190.1, read on the forward strand.
CCGCCCCCGCGCTGCCCTTGAGCGGCCGCGGGCGCAGCCGCCGGGAGGCCCCGGGGCCCGGCCGCCGCGGGCGAGCGCAGCCCCCACGTACCTGGCTCCTCCGGGCGCCCTCCGGCTGGGCCCTGGCTCCGGGCGGCCGCGGCGGGACCTTGCCCGGCCCGTGGGTGTTCCCGGGGCGGGCGGGCGGGGCGCGGGGGCCCTCCCGGGGCCGGCGGGGCGCGGGCGGCAGGGCGGGCTGCGCGTCCAGCGCCCGCTGAGCGGCACCCTGCCCTTCGCCCCCATGTGTCATTTTTGTGGGGTTTTTTTTTTTGGTGTGTGTTTTTTTTGTTTGTTTGTTTGTTTGTTTTTTCAGCCGGCCCCGGGTTCGCCCGGCTGAAGGTTTTCCCAGCTGCCTTACGGCGCTGCTATGGCACTGCCTGCGGCCCTGCTGCGGCCTGCGCTGCCAGCCGGGACACAGGGGTGTGCTGTGCAGGCCGGGCCTGCCGTGGGTGAAGGGGGGCTGCCCCTGCCGCCCCTGCCCCTGCCGCCCCTGCCAGGTCTGGGCTGGTGCCCAGTGGGCACAGGCTGGCAGCTCAGGCCCCGCTGGCTACAGCGGTACGAGCCCACGGGAGGGGTCCCCCCGCTGCCCACCGGCCATCAACGAACCTGCGCCGCTGCTGCTGCAGATCTGCTGGTTTCTCACTGGAAACTGCTTTGTCAGGGAAGGAGGTGGAACAGGTGGGACTCACCGTGCCCTGGAGTTGCTTCAACATGAGAAACTAAACAGAGGATAAGAAATTGTATGTAGTTTTGCATAACTGTAATATTAAGGCTGAGCCTGAGTGAACCAAGCCCAGCAGCCGTGAGGAGCAGCAAGTCAGAACAGCTGACGGGTAAGGGAAGGTGCGTTAGGGATGAATCTGGAAGCTTAAAGATGCTGTGTGGCTCTCTCACCCTGCCACAGCAATAGGTACCTCAATAGGTGATTAGAGCAATAGGGTGTCCTATGGATGTGCTGCTTGGTATTCTGGTCCCTACTGCACAGCATCACATCCTATGGTGGCTCGGGGTTGCCAGTGTTTGGGAGGCAGTAGCATCTTTCTGACGTTATTTGTGGGCTTTCTTTGCTTACTCTGCTGTTTTCTTCTGCTGCAGTCAGAAGCTCTCAGCCTCATGCGTCTTGAGTGCTGTTTGCAATTCAGCTAGTGGATCCTGATCTGCTGAAGGAAAGGCAGGGGATGGCAAGTTGGAAGAAGCCTGGCCCTGAACCCGTTTGCACCCTGATGTTCATGCAGGCTGGTATTTGGGCAGGTGTGGGTGCTGCCCGGGTAGGTCATTGCCAGCCGGCGTTAGGGAATGCTGGCAGAGCTGCAGCGCCCCTGCACACCTTGGCTGCACGTGCCCATGGGGTGCCCGCAGATCTCATGGGCTGCGGTGGGAACCAACAAGATCCACGAGAGCACGCAGTCATGGTGTGTTGGAACACACCACCGTTATCGTTTGCTGATAATTTTGCATTTTTCCCCATTTCCATAAGCCTGCATATCCCTGGTGTCATGTCCGACTCACAGGTTTCACGCGATGCTTTTATCAACGCAAAAGCAGTCACTCTATGGCCGTTTTAGATCATTTTGGGAAATTATCTAAATATAGAGAAATACCTGGACAGGCAGAAGAGAATTCCTGAGAAGGGAATCACCCAGGGCCAGTGTGACGGTACCGCTAGCTTGAGGAAGAAAACAAGAATTTGCCATTTCTGAGACAGTAACAAGAAATAAATATGCAGGAAAATGGAAGGGTTCCCTGAGAGGAGGCTGCACTGCAGGAGGCTGCCTGGAGGGCACTTCAGGAGGGAGTGCACAGGAAAAGAGATCTCAGCATAACCTGGATAAATTGCAAAGCTGGTATTGAAAACTCTGGCAGTAAGAAAAAATCCAGGCAATGGAGCAGTTTGTGCATAGCTAAAAGGCAATGTGTCCTTAAAGAATGGAAATGATTGTTTCTTTCTCTCTCCCATAGAAGATGAACTGTCACGGTACGTGTGGCCACTGTCATGAACAGTGTGGCCAGCAGGGCCAGGGCAGTGACCATCCTACTGCAGTGGGCACTGGTGCGGCCGCACCTCGGACCCTGGGTTCAGGGTTGGGCCCCTCACTCCCAGACAGACACTGAGGGGCTGGAGCGTGTCCAGAGCCGGGCAGGGGCTGGGGAAGGGGCTGGGGCACAGGTCTGATGAGGAGCAGCTGAGGGAGCTTGGGGGTTCAGCCTGGAGAAGAGGAGGCTCAGGGGGGACGTATCGCTCTCTACAACTGCCTGAAAGGAGGCTGGGCTGGGCTGGGGTCGGTCTCTGCTCCCAGGTAACAAGCGGTAGGACAAGAGGAAACGGCCTCAAGTTGCCCCAGGGGAGGTTTAAATTGGATATTAGGAAAAATGTCTTCACTGAAAGGATGGTCAAGCACTGGAACAGGCTGCCCAGGGAGGTGGTGGAATCATCATCCCTAGAGGTGTTTAAAAAAACACATAGATGTGGCGCTTAGGGACATGGTTTAGTGGTGGGCTTGGCAGTGCGGGTTAGTGGTTGGCCTCGATGATCTCCAAGGTCTTTTCTAACCCAAGTGATTCTATGATATGAATGACTGCCTTTGGCATCTGCTTGTGAAAGGAGGTGTGTAATTAGTGTAAGCAGTCTTGGGGCACAGCCCACTGAAACCTCGCTGGCTGGGGCTGCGAGAGGTTGATCAAGCATTTTACCAAGTCCTGCCTGAGCCCCCCGGTCTCACACCTCACCAAAGGCCAGGCTCTCCAGTGAAGGTGTTTCCCTTTGTGTGGTTTGTGCCAGGAAATGAAGTCCGCAACCTGCTATGGCAGGATAGCAACTGAGCTGCTATTATAAGCGGTAACAAGGTAGGAAGATGTTTTGGGAACCTGACCTGAAGAACAGGTTTAGTCAAGGAGCCCTCATCCCTAATGATGAGCTGACTGCCCACACTGGTGCCGCAGGGTGCGGAGGGCCGGGAATGCTGTGTACCTCCCGGTGTGGCAATCCCAGCGGATACCTGGTGGCAGAGAAATGCATCCAAGCACCATCTCTGCCTTGTTCTGAGTGGGGAGCTGGCGTCTCTGCTGTTAAGGGTATTGCTAATGAGACAGAGAAGTCCTTTTCATTTGCTTTACTGCATTTAGTTTCAGTCCTGGCTCTCGGGGACCATGGTGTGTGACCTGGATGTGTGAAGCATCCTCTCTTTTTCTTATCTATTTAATCGGTGGTCTTTTGTTGCTGCTAAACCTCTTTAAAAATGTTTTAGAATAATGAGGTGAGCTGACTAGTGTGAGGATTACCTTTCAGTTCAAAATGGAGTTTTTGAATTAAATCCAAGGGCAATGTGTTTCCTTGGCTTTGTGGGTCTTATCCTGCCAGGCAGGTGGGCATTTTTGGCCAGTTAGAAATCAAACATATGGGAAGTTTCAGTGTACAAAGCCTGATTCCACAATTTTTGTGCCCTTAAACTTTCAGTAAATTGAGATGAAGTCTGGGAATAAGCAATAGAGGCAGCATTGGGTGCGGATGATGAAAACAGCTCGTTGATGAGTAAGTTAACACAGCACTAACAAAGGAGTTGCTGTCAGACTTCACTGATTTTTATGTTCATTCAGTTTATTTGGCTGTTGTCTGCTTGCATCCTTGGAGCTTTTTCAGTTCCTTGTAGAAAGAGCAAAATGTACAATCATCGTTTAGTTTATTTCTTCAGAAATGTCCACATTAAAAGGTATGAGTTAATTAAGTAGAGTTGCATGACATATATTTTTATATAAATGTATAAACACCAACACAGAATATAGACTATATACCACATAGGCAACATACACAGTGCAAAAAATTGTCCCCGTCAATACTCTGATAATCTGTGTCTTCTGGATACACCACGTTTATTCAGGAATGCGTTTTAAGGGCATAGGGAAGAATTCGTTTAAAAGAAAAAGAGACACAAAGATACCCCAAAATCTTCCTGTTGATGCCTACACTGATACTTTTTCGGGTGCCACCTCCATTGCTGCCACACCATGAAGCACAAGAGCATTGGTGAAGGTTGCCCAGGCTCTGGGTCTGAGCCCAGCCAGGGAGGCATTACCACTTCGCAGGGGTGTGAGGAGCTGTGTTGGAAGATGCTGTGATTTTTAAGCCAGCATTGAACAGTAAAAGCATCATTTCCCATGTGCCATCATGGAGGGCTGGAGCCTGCAGCTCTTGCCGTGGATGAAGCACCGTGTGTCCCGCTGTGTGCCATGTGGATGCTCCAGCCTGTCCTGGCCCCGCGGGAGCTGCCAGCACCGGCTGCTTGGGGTTTGGTGTGGGTGTGCAGCTGGGTGCCGGCTTTCAGCCCGCAGGGTCCTGGTGAGCTGCCAGGTCAGGGCTTTCTGCTGTCTCTCCACCGCTGGAAGGACTTCCTGTGACTGTTAGATCAGCCTGAGTTAGGACAGTGTGACCTGGCCCTCCCTTTCCCTTCTGGACACCTGCTGAGAATGAGCCAGATGCCCCTTAGCTATCATGGACTGCACTGGTGTGCAGCCCCACTGTGCTGGGTGGGCACTGCATCTAAGGGAAACACTCATTTTTTTTCACTCTGATAATATTTGCGTACTCAGGAAGACCGCAGCAAAATATTTGCAAGTTTTTCAGTGCTGATCTGAGCACTCAGCTTACCCAGACCTTACCGGATGGCTTCAACCCAAGGACTTGTATAAATGCCCCTGTCCCAGCCCGGGTGAGCTGATAACACTGGTGCATATGGAGTGACAGATTGCCTCTCCTGGAGTACATGTCCATCTGTGGCAAAATTACAAATTAATTTGCTGAATTTTTTTTGAGCTCTTTGATCAAGGTTACTTAATCTGTGCCAGAACCCCTCACAAAACCCCCAGCACAGTAATTCTGGCTTGTTGTTTAAACTGATGTTACCTATGGAGTATCATACAGCATTCTTTACAGCTGTGTACAAACATCCTTAGTAACACCTTTTTTTTCTTGGAGAAATTTGGCTATTTTTTCCCCCTGAAAAAATGGTCAGTGCTGCTTCTTCCTCATGGTTTTAATCATAACTTATATGAAAAGCTTCTCAGTTGGGAGGGGTGTAATAAATCCATTTAGATCTTGTTTGACCCTTAGTGACCATATGCACTGGATTTCTGAAATAAAAACTTTAAAATGAGCGTGATGAGCAAGGGGTTTAAAATTCACAGCAGAGACAGTGCTGTGGGGTGGGGCTCTCCAGGACTGAAATGGAGTGAAGGGCTTTTATGTCCAGTCTGTCGCAGAAGCCTCGTACCTGTCACTGCTCGTGATGTGGTGTGGCTCAGATGTTTTACTCAGGCTGCCAGGTCGAACAACAGCCCTCAAAATTAAGCACCCCACTGGACCAGGGAGACTAGGGAATGGATTAGTAACTTTTTAATAAATATGTGATAAATGCTTAGTTTCCCTTAATTTATATATGGATCCACTGCAGATGTGGATAGTAGGTATTGTTTATCCAGGTATTACCTTCCCAGCTGACTGGGTCCATTGAGGCTTGCCATTCAAGAGCTGGTGTCCAAGGCAGTTGGTGAGTTGTGCTGTTTAGGCTTTGTGTCAGGGCTGATGTGGGAAGCAAGAAGCTGAGATATTCCTGGAGGTGCAATTTCAGCTCTAGATGTGGACACCTCAGGGCATGGGTGCTCCGTACGTGTGGCAGGCTCTGTCCATGTGTGGCGCAAACACACGATCTATCTCAGCTTTGCTATACCAGCAGCAAGAAGATTTTTACTTTTTCAAGGTGGTGGCTGCAATGAGGGAGCTCTGACCTCTGGAAAAGGGGATGAAAAGCACTGACAAAGGGTTTTGCATCACCACATACATGCCCTGTAGCCCCTGGTGCCTACAGATGCCAGCTGTGTGCAGGGTGGCTACCAGGACACCAGTATGACATTACCACATTGACACTTCTCAGTCACATGTCTGGCTGCTGGGTAAGGGGCTGAAGCTCAGTCGTCCAGGGGCAAGAAGCAGTTTGCCTGTCTGCTGCATCTGCAGGGACCTGCTGCCTGGTCACTGCGCGCTTCCACACACAGCCATGCCGAAAACACCCAGCCTTTGCTTTCTGCACAGAGCGTTTGCCTCCCGCTTGGGGTGTTGATGGTGTGGTCCGATGGATTTTCTGCCTGAGCATGGAACTGCCTAAAGAGCTGTTTTCAAACAGGTTTGAAAAGCAGTTTAAAGATGCTTGTGAATAACAGTTGCACCTGCCTCTGCTGCATTGGTACGGGCACACAGAGGCTGATTTTTCTAATAGTACGGGTGTGCTGCTGGTACACACAGCCTCAGCCAGGCTTGACTCGCACACTGGGGCAATACCAGTGACCCTTGGGAAAGCCATTATGGTCGCCTGGGCTGTTCTCAGTAATACACAGATTGTCCCTTTTAGTTACCAGGCCAGGTTTCCAGGAACTTCTCCAGAGCTGCAGCCGCCCTCCTGTCACCCAGTGCCTGGTGAGCCTGCCTCCAGGAAGAAGCAGGGGTCCCCCAAACCATCCCTCCACAGACTTCCCTGGCTTAAACAGTCGCTGTGTTTCTAGGGTTAACCAAGAGTTAGCTGGAGGTTAGCATGCACCCACGATCTGGGGGGAAAAAAGAACATAATTTCGCTCTGCATCTCCCCGTGTGAGTACTTCTTCGGTGAATACTGCACCTTTTCCACAGTGGTACCTTACTGGGCTGGGGAAACCTTTTTTGTGCCTTTACTGGAGCAAGTGTTAATAACCATAAGCAGCCCCAACGGTGCAGGTGTGAATGTCCACCATGTACAGAGATGTCAGCGTGTGTGTGTTAGCGCCGGCCTTGGTAGGATCCCTGTTGAGTTTTGGCAGAAGCTACGCTGCTTTCTCATCCCCAGTCACCGTTGATGTTCTTCTCAGGTTTTCCTTGACCTTAATGAATTCTGGTGCATGGTCTTCCTGCTTCTCCTGCTCTTTCTCCAGCTGTAAGAAAGAAGAGTCACCATTAATCTGTGCATACTGAAGGACAAAAGTGCGTCAGCGACATTCAAACGGTGGGCTTCGTTATTGCTGGGTGTCCAGTTATTATTGCCCAAAGTTGAGTGTGTGCAGTGCACATGTCGGTGCTCTCTTTTTCCAAGTCATTATGCCAGAGCCATGTTCACCCTTAGTCTCTTTTTCTGGCCTCCTGAAAAATTAAATTATTTATTTTTATCCTCCAGGGAGGAGCATCTCCAGCAGAAAAGCAGGGGAGTGCTTCACTTCAGACCTGGCATGGAGAAGAGTGGAGGAGGTTTGAATCCTTCCCAGCAAAAAAGGCCTGTGAGCCTGGGGAAAGCTCTCAGCATTAGTTTATTGTCTAAGGGGGTGTAAGTCATCGTACTGCCTCACTTCTATATGCAAGGTCTTTATGGATCTGTCCCTGAATCACCTTGTTTCGTATTCCTGGTTCTTTGAGAGTGCTGGGCTTTGATTTTCAAGTGATCTCAGCTTGGCTGATAGGCTTGCAAGGGAGTTGTTGTGTCATTAATGAAATAAAAAAAAATCATCCATTTGCAGTGCAAATACTGGCAAGTAGGACAGGGAATGACAGTATTTTCAATGGCCACAAGCCTGCTTGCTGCTTGCACCGGTGTGGGTAAGAGGGCAGAGGCAGTGCACCTGGGGCACAGCTGTGCTGCTGACAAGTACCCGTGCTGAATATTGTTTTCCCCAGACATATTTTTGGCCAGGGTACATGCCAGGAACTGCTCCCAAAAGCAGCTTGGGTGCGATTGCAGCAGTGTTTGCATGTTCCAGCACTTGTGCAGCCTCTCACCCTGCACCCCAGGGTCCTAGGCACCCCCATGGTGGGTGCTGCAGCAACCCCCATGCTATTTGGGGTGCTCTGAACTGGAAAGCACACTCCAGGGACACCATGTGGTGTCAGTGGTGTGTGGTGGAGGTCCTGGGTGAGATGGTACAAACGGGGTGGATCCTGTGAGGATAAGGGTGCTGCAGCTGCATAGTGCAGCAGTGAGGGATGTACTGTGGCTCCTGTTTTATGCAGGGGTAGCAATGCTAGACCTTGGGTTGAGCCTCAGCTCACCCATCTCCCCTGTGGTCTGTGCCTTGTACAGGGTGGTTAGGATGAGCCAGGAATGGCTGAAAACTCAGTTCTACCTGATCCAGCCTCTGGTGCCTCTTTAATAGCTCTTTTTCAAAAGGAGACTGCAATTTCTTTGCCTCTTCCTCTTCCTTCTTCTGCCTGATGAGCTGGTTTCGCCGTCGGTGCTCGAGCACCCGCTGCAGCTCTGGCTTGCTCTCCATGCCCAAACCTCTGTGGATAAAAAGCAGATAAATCAGGGCCAGAGCACCTACCCGCTGGGGTGTAATCACTGGCAGCCCAGCAACCCCAAAACTCTTCTCGGTCCTAAATGGAAGCGTGGGAGACCTGGTCCACAAAGCAATCCTGGTCCACAAGTCCATCCACACAGTTTTGAGGGTGTTGTGCTGCTGGGAGGGTGCCTGGGGTGGGCACAGTGTCTGCTGCTCGTGTGTGGGGCTTGTGGTGCTGGGGGGTTTGCCCATCCCATTGCATTGAAGGGCTACAGCTTTCTGGGACGGGTGTGGAAGTGGGACCGTCCTTTGGCTCCTGCTGTCAGTTTGAATGATGTCGGTGATGGATTCAGCTGCGTTGAGGGCATTTTAAATCATGCCTATTTTTTTTCCACCAGCAGGGGTAGTCATTGATCTGCAGTAATTGTCCTGGCAGTTCCTCTCCTCCCAGTTGCATCCCAGCTTTGCTACACAGCTGAGGGCTAGCGGCCCCCCTGTTGACACGGAGGGTTTGGGTCAAGGGGCCAAAACGAAATGTCCTTTTCCCCTGGAAGCCGAGTGTTTGTGTTGTGGATGGCACAGGTGCCTGGCTCTCCGCCAGCCACCCGAAGCATCTCAGATGAAGCGGGACTGCTCCGAGCCCTGTTCTGTCAGGGAAAAGATCCATGTCTGATCACGGGAAAAGAGGCATGGCAAGGACAAGCAGCCAAGGCATAATTACGTGGTGTAAAGATGAAAGAAGTTCTCCAAACAAATTCCAGAAACCTAACACTTTGAATATTGACATGCCTGAATTTGGACACTAAGATTTACCTCCTGCAGGTGACCCCGGCCACCTTCCCACCAGCCTCTGCCCCGCTGGGAGCTTGGGAGTAGGTATGGATGAGTGGGGATATGGGTGAATGTGGAACACGTCCCGATGTGCTCCTGTGTGGTTGTGGGAGGCTTCCTGCCCTTCTAGGGTAGTGGTTTGACCAACTCATCTCTTCCGTGCCAAAAGGAATCTGCCTTCGTAAAATCCATCAGCTTCCTGGCTTAAATCACTAAAAGCAGTGACTCTGCCCCACCAAGCCCTAGCCAGAGAGGCAAAACCTGAAGCTGCTGGGTGACTTTCTTTTTTTGCTGAATTCAGGGAAAACTGTATTGCAACTACACAGAGCTTCGTGTCGCTGAAGAACAGGTAGTTAGGAAGTGGCCAAGACTGCATTTACGCAGGCTATCTTCTGCAAGAGCAGCTGGAGTGTAAGTAATCTTGCAAGAAAAGACAGGACTAGAAGTAGTTGACTGAAGCTGTATTTTTGAGGAGAAGGAGTTGAAGACCTCATAGCTGTCACACATGGGGAAGGAGTGGGGCCTCACCACTTTCATGGGCTGGGTTTAACAGTTGCTTAAATCAACATGCTCAGAGTATTTACAAGTCCTGTTGTAATGTGTGGGGTGTTTGGTGTTCCTGTGGGTGGAGGTCTGTTTTGAGACAAGGAGGGGACCTCCCCATGTCTGTGCTGAGGGCTTGCCCAGGGCACAGGGGGTCGGGGTGCACTATTAATGCAGAGCTCCTCAGCACCGGGAGGTTTCTGTTGACCAAACACTTGTTGGACTCTGCTAAGGCTGTTTGAAAGCAGAGACCTCAGACCCTATGGACTACAGAGCTTTCTTGGCAAAGTGGCAGGTGCTGAGGTGGTATCTCACATCATGGGAAACTGAACTGGCAGGCAGCGGGAGAGGAGAGGGAGAATGGGAGGGAGAGGGAGATGCTCTCCAGATGCAGCAAACATTTGCACTGTCACAACATGGCTTGGGGACCAGTGCTTGCATCCTTCCAGTGGCATGTTTAACAGTGTTTCTTATTGTAATTTCTTTTCTTGCTTTATGACAGGACAAAGTTCACGGCAACGTCAGTGAGGGTAGCTGTAGCCTTTGCCCCAGAGCTTTCATGATGGTTTTTCAAGGCAGGAAGAACTTGGATGCTGCAGAAATGCTTTTCCCAGTGCTTGAGAGAAGGCAAATCTGCCTTGGCTTGCTGGAGACACAGCCTGCAATGTTGCTGTGGATTATTTGTTACCACTCTTTGATTTAATCAGCCTGTGTTGTTAGTACCCGGAGGTGTTGACTAAGATAAGGGTTTTGTTGCACAAGCTGCTAATTTGAGTTGCTTCTCCTTGCTGCTTGGAAAAACCAACAGCAAAGCAGAAACAGGAGCAAGTCATAGATGCTTCTCACTCCCCTTCTCCCCTCTCTACCTCTACTGTAACGTGTAGCAGGAGGCAAAAGTGGTGGATTTGAGAGTGGCAAGAAACCAGCAACCATGGATTATTGTTTGCAGTAGGGTTTGTTTCATGTGTTTGCTGAAAAATATTGAGGAGGCTAGAGCCAAAGTAGGTTTACACTGCTGGGTGAGATGTACAGGACTATAAGGAGAGGCATCAGGAGATACAGGATGGCTGCAGCGAAGCTGCCTCCTGCCAGTATCTCACGGCACAGGTGGATATAACATGGTGGCAGGCACAGAACTGGAATACAAAGTGGTGACACTCTTTTTGTTCGCCAGTTTGAAGTTCAGCTCAGTCTGGTGCCGTGGGGTCTGTATCCCATCTGCTACCATCCATCTCTGCTACCTCTGTCGCAGGGATTTCTTGATTCTTGGTTTCATCATGGTGAGATTGGAATAAAGTCCTGTGAGATCAAAGCCGGTGCTGGTAGGTGAGCCTTTAAATTGAGCAGTATCAGTAGGCAGGATATGGTCACTCTCAAACCAGAGAGATTAAAAAAATCTGGCTGCTATAGTTACTTCTGCCTTGATGCTCGAAAACAGCCTGGATCTGATCCCTGTAATTCCTCGTGATTCTGCGAAAATCAAATCAAACCCAAGCCCAGCCAGTGCCAGTATTGATTAATGCTCCCTGCTGGCAGGCTTGATTGTTTGCCGAATTAATATGTGTCTGATTCTCTTGATGACTGTGGTCCTTTTGAACAGGGCTGTGCTCCTTTTAATTAGACAGCCAAAGTGCTATCGTGTCAGAATATTTCAGGGTGTTCAGAAAATGTCAGTGTAAAGCCATCAGATTTCTTGCTGTGCTTAAAAGCCTCTGAACTGAGTATGCTTTTATTGCACTCACGCTCAGACAAAGGAATGATGTGGTTATAGGTTCTCAGTCACTGGTGTCATTTTCCTGATGTTGTATCTGTACCCCCAAAGAGTTATATTGGGGTGATGGGGGAGGAAGTCAGGAATGTGAATTCTAGCCTGTCTTCACCTGCTTAATTCTTAGGGAGACGATGATTAGCCTTCTCCTTGTACAGATGGTGCTTTCCCAGCTTTCAATGGCTCCATCCAGCCTGCACCTCTTACTGCCTCTGGGTTGACCTTAAAGCACACAGGAATGCTGTACATTGCTGGGGACTTGGCAAATCAGTGATGGAGACAGAAAAACCAGGACCAGGGAGAAAACATGTGTAGGACATTATAAAGGGGCTGTAGGGATGCCTTGCATCTTTGGGCGCTTGTAGCTCGAGGTAAGTGGAAATGGCAAGCAGCTCCAAAAAGTGCTAGCCTGATGATGCTCCAGGGTGGCAGAGCAGGGGGCTTTTGGTTCTGCTTTGGTTTTAAAAGAAACTGTCACATCAGAGAAAAGAGGAAAGGGCCACAGCAAGGTTTATGCTGTGTTTGTTAGCAAGTGAAGGGGTTTATCGTGCCCTTCCAACTCACAGGCTATTGCTGGCATATGTGCCCTGGCTGCTGAGCTCAGCACCTCCCGGACTTCTGCAGCAGCAGGCTGCGACCTCCTCTTACCTTTTGTGGTTCATCAGCAGCTCTCTGTGCAGCTCTTGGTGGCTCTTTGAGGCTTTTACAGGATTTAGGAGCTTTTTGGGTTTGATGAGGTCTGGGTTTCCATCTATGTAGTCTGGGTGAGTCAGGATATTCCCACCATCTGGTCGCTCCCTCTGTATTTCAGTGTACATCGATGCTGCAAGGAAAGAGGGGTGTTTGCGTGAGAAGTCTCACCCTGCTGTGGTGTGGGAACTCGCTGGAGCTCTCCTCCCCTGGACAAGGCAGAGGAGAAGAGATGGTGCCTGCCCCAGCTGCTTGAGACCCGCGCTGCTGTCTCTGCACACATGCCTCCCTGTGCTGGTGGGGTTTTCAAAAATATCCCTTTGCATTGTTGATGAGACACATATTAATTAGATCATTTAAATTACTTGCCAGCTGCTCGTTTCAGTGGCTGCAGCATTTAGTGCCAAGGATTAATTAATGCAAGACAGGTCTAACTAAAACTGGAAACAGCTGTGGATGTGGACTGTGCTGAGTGGCTGCTTTGGCCGTCCTGGCTGAAGCCGTTGGTCCCTGAGCACGAGGGGATGCTGTGGGCTTTGAGGGGCTTCCAAAACACAGGCCTGGGGAAGGGATGCTGTATCTGAAACCTCTTGTCAAGGAAACGTTTTGCTGATATCCTGCTGGCCTAACAATTGGGATCGAGCCCAATGCCAAGAAAAGCATAATTCGCCCATGCAGTATGTGGTCGTGCTGTAATAATTTGTATGTTCTGGATGCAAGAACAAGAGCCCACTCTTTTGGAAGTGATGACAGCTTGGATTTCAGGCAAACCACAGGGCATGGTCGCTGTTGGTATTTTTCTAGTGCTCTACATTTCCCCTTTACAAAAAACCCTATACGAAGTGTGTGCAAAGCACAAGTTACAGACAAACAGCCCGCAGCGGGCTGTGTCTTTAAATGCGGAGCACAGTGGGGCTGCCTGCAATTATTCAGTGTACGGTCTAATCAGGGGCTCAGAAAGAGCAATTTATTCCTGACTATTCACTTGAACAATTTGGAAGTTTACCAGTAAGAACAAAAAGTCCCAGGAAAAGGGTGTAGGCAGCTCCGTGCCTCTAAGTATCTTGTTATTACAGTATTTTTGGGGGCCTAGTGTGAAGTTAGATGGGTTGGTGGAGCAGCAAGGAAAACAGTTGTTCAGTAATGTTGTCTCTCTCTCTTTTTGCAATCTTGTGTGTAAAAGGAATAAAACCCTTTTAAAAGAGAAATCAATAAAAAAAGGCAAGGGAAAGCAAGCTAGGTCATTCTTTCATAGTAAGTACTTATCAAATGTGGAGTGGATTGCAATCAAACAGAATTGTGTAAGGAATAATACTGCTGAAGAAATGATTCAATATCAAACAACTTCTCATTGAATGTTAATGTGGCCCGTGCTCTACTGCTTTGGGAACAAAGAAAAACAAATCAGCGCCCATTACATGAGTGTAATTGGGGTGAATAGTTTGGTACATATTTAAAGGGCACTTGGAAGCTGGAACCAGTGATTTCTTGTATCAAATTATTTTCCACTAGGATCATACATCACTGCTGGCAGAAGGGAAGGTGGTGTGGTTTGCTGTTTGGTGGCAAGTGCCAGGCTGATTCAAACCCCTCAGGGGCTGGACTCCGCAGGCTGAAGCTGGGGGCTCAGCGTTGCCTTCCAGAGAGATGCAGGGACTGAAGAACAGCCAAGGGTTAAGGCAGCACAATTTCATGGCTAATTTCTGTTAGATGACAGCCAGGTTTCGAACAGTGAGAAAACTTGCCAGGTTTTCAGTGGGGTAAAATTGCTTTGGTTTTTTTCTTCTTCTACTTCTTCCCTTTTTTGGTCTTTTTTTCACAGAGGAGGCAGACAAAAGACAAGGAAGGAAGGTAGATAAGCAAAGGTTTGTTTTGGCATGAATGAAATGGATGAGCTCCCATTTCAAAAGGCAAAGCAAAGTCTTCATTTTTCAAGCAAAAAAGTCTCTCCATGGAGTAACCTAAATAAAACGCTGGTGTTTTTAATGGAGACACCATTTTTGGATAGCTATACTAATACACTAGCCTCAGTGTCACTGTGTCGTCCTGTCACCCTTTCCCTGCTGTTCCTGTGCTGTCATGTAGACCAGAGCCGCTCCCAGTGACAGAGATGCCCACACCTGCTTGTGTGCTGGGCACAGCAGGAGAAGGGCTGGGGCATACTGATCTTGGATTTGTTCATCTTAAATCTACCTGTTGTGCTCTGCTAGGGGATAATGCAGTGAGCAGTGAGCATGGAAGGATTATGTGGCCAACCAAGCCTGAAGGACCAACCTGGATGCCAGAAATGGCCGTAACTCTAGTGACTTTCATGGTTTTTTTCTATATGAAGTAGCTCTCAGGCCTTGCTGCTAAGCTGAACTAGCTCTTGGGGTACTGGTGCAGCACTGTTACTTATAAAGTACTTTTTTTTTCCTCGTGATTCTGTGATGTATGGGTTTCCTTTTGCAGCTCTGGAATGGGAGTCTCTTCTTCCCTACCTCCAAGACCTAGATCCCGGGAGATTTTCTGGGGGCAGTCTGTCCCCATGTCCACATAGGGCTAACGCCCAGTAGCGTACAAGGCTATTGCACAGTGTCACCCAGCCCTTCAGTTTGGTCTTGTGGTGTTTCCACCCTACAGATGCCCAGGATGGTTGGGAAGGGCCCCCACCCCCCACCTTGGGGGACCCTCTGCTTATGCAGCATTTTGGGGGAGCACCGCAGCGAGCCTGGAGGTTTTGAATTGGCTGATATAGTTATTTCCAGACTGCAGCCATCAAACACTGCATAGCTGAGGCTTGCAAAGAAGCAGCGATTTAGTAACCTATTTACTGAAGGCAGATGGGGAACTTTTCCCTGAAACTAGTAGAAATGAAGAAAATACTGGGAAGGAAGGAGTGGGAGGAACTGAAAGTGACTGGAAGCTTTTCTGGCCAGGGGGCTATTAAATCAGCATGCAGAAGTCCTCATAACGAGTGCAATTTGACTGAACAACATTGCGGGGGCCAGGACACGGCAGGTAGATCTGAGCTTGGTTTTCGCTGCACTAGATGTGCCTAGTGGTGTGCAGACACTGACCCCGAGGGTTTGGCTTCCAGTGGGTGTCTGAACTGCTGCCCCAGGGACAAAATCAAAGCCCTGACCTTGTCCCTGACTGGGACTGGAAGGAGGCTTGAACCTCACTGCGTGAACAGCACTTTAAACCTTCAGAAGACCTTAGCCTGGAACAAGTCAAGGAATGCCTTCATTTGCATTGAGCAGAAAAAGAAAAATGAGAGCATAAAAATATTGGTGCACCTGAAACAGAGCTTGGGGTTATGCTGGGAGTAAGGACGGGGCATCCTTTCTCCTGCAGGTTGGCAGATAGGGACCCAGTGCAAAATGTTTCTCATGGAGTAGATTGATCGTCTTCAAGACCTGATGTAATTCATGCCCGTGTAAGGGGAGACTGACTGCTATCAGGCTGCTTTTTGCCATTATTTATAGTGCTGGAGGTATAAATCAAGCCAGGTCTCTGCAGCGGATTTACAGCAGGACGTCTGTTTTTGCATGATTCAGCCATAGATCAATGAACAAGGCTCTGCTCTGACACCTCCTTGGCCACCACCATAAATCAGCAAAAGGTGCTAGACATTTTTATATTGTTCTTGGCAAGATATAAACAAAAAAATACATGTTCATTTTAATACCCTCTGCTGTGCTCAGAAAGACAGTGTGACCTTTTAAATAGGTCTGCTTTGGAGCATTGCTCATAAAAAGCTAGCTGTATTTGCTTCAGCATGCTCAGTTTTTTGCTTGCTTTTAAATATTTTCCCTTTCCTCATTTCTAGAAGCCTGCGGCTTTCTAGGAAAGGTACATTTCCAAGTGACTTTTCTGTAAGTAAAAAGCAAGAGTGCCTGGGTGTGGAGGCCAGGGCCACTGGCAGATACCTGGACTTCACACATGGCGTTATCTCCTCTCCCAGCCGTAGCTGTGAAATGAACTCCCAGTTTTCTAGGAGACTCCACAGGCAATATTCAGCATCTTTGAGATGGCCCAGAGACCAGCCACCCTCCTGCCCCAGGGTGTGGGACTGACTGGAGGAGAAAAATGACATTTTAGTATCTTGGTCTGTTCTGACCTAAATCAAAGCCCAAATGCCTGCTCTTACTGCCTAGAAATGCTTATAAATCCCCCAGTTCCTGGGACATTTGCGATAAAATCACCAGTATGCAATCCTGGGGCAAACTGTTTCCAGTTCTGATTATGCTCAGTCCAAATCTTTTGGGAAACGGGGAATCAGGCAGTTTTGGTGCAACGTTTAACACCTTTGAAAACCTGAATGTTGCACAAAATAAATGAAATCCATCCTACTAGAAGTGTAAAATGCGGTGTGCTGCTTGGGGTGCTGAGTGGCTTTTGTGCAGCCCAGGGTGAGGAGAAAGGTTTTAGCCTGATCCTGGAGAGGAGGAGCAGGAGGACTGGCTCATGCCCAGGGACAGGCGTGGGACACAGGGGCTCGGCTCTGGCCAGAGCTGAGCTATTCTTCCTTTTGCCCTTCACAGAGCATTTATTTAGGATTAAGCGGCTTGTCTCTCAGTGGTGGGTTGCCCTGTGAGCCCCTCGGGACCGCGTGCCGTGTGTTGCTCCCTGCGCTGCCGCTGGCAGCCTGCTTCACCGTCCTGTCGGGATGGAAATAATCCCCAGGAATGTTAAGGGGATTAACGGCCCTGGAAAGGGCAGGTAACCCGAGGGGTGCAGCTCTGCTTGTGGCTGCCTGCATGGCTCCAGCCATTCTTCGCAAGGGGAAAACCAAGAGAAATTGAAAAGAAAATTATGTGTAGCTACTGGGTATAGAAAGCTGTAGGGTGGAGGTCTGGGCACCTCCCCAGCACCTCTCGATTTGCAACTGTATAGGAGAACGGAGGGTGCAGCAGGACACAGCTGCTTTTTGCAGGTTTTCACATGAAATGCCTCCTTCCCCTTGGCTTTTGTTTTGCCAAGCTCTCCTCGCCATCCTGCCCCTCTGCGACCTGCTCACCCTTCCCCTGTGCATCCCTCAGCCCTTTTCCGTGCCACCTGCAAACTGAGTTTCTCGTCCTTCAGTGCTGTCAGCAGCTCCGCTCTGCAACATGCCCTGCCCCCTGCAATGATGCCCTGTTGGTTCTCAGCATCCTGAACTCACCAAGCTGTCAATGCTCTCCTCTGCAACACAGCTCAGTGTTTAGCTTTAGCTGAAATCTATCGAGCAAATGTAGTTCGCAGTCTTTTATTTCTGCTGTCTGTGTCATTTGAGAGCTGATTTTCCAACTAGAGCGTCTCAGGAGAGTTTTGTCAATAGGGGCAGATGATGACCAAACTGCTTTTGTTAAAGATACTGTGTGGGCATCCCTTTCTGGGCAGAGAACGGGCCTCTGCGAAATGCCATCCACATAAAAACAGGCAGAAGGCATTATTCTGGGAATGGGATCCAAGCTCAGGGGATATTGCTATTTGTAATTCTGTGAAACGCTATTACTTGGTGGAAGGGATGAGACTGGGCAAAAACCTGAGGACTCCCAGGGTCAGAGCCCTGGATCTGGGTTTGTAAAAACTGCTGACCCAAGGGACCGTTTCCTGGGCAGAAATGATCACTTAAAACTGTGGCTACAGGGGAGAACAACTGGTTTTCTGGATGCCTGGGATCTGTTCATGGATGCAGCTTTTTGGAAGAACTGACAGATTAACGAAGGGCTGCTGAAAGAAGCTGGTCATACATATCCTGCGAGTAAGGTGACTGCACAATCAACACACCCAGGATGGTTCGGCAAGTAACCTGGCACCTGGGAAATGATGTGGGTTTCTGACGCATTTCACTGCAAACATGAGGGGAACCTTCCCTTTTCTGGGCTGTGGCCCCCGATGGCATCTGCTCCCCAGGATGAGGGTACCATCCCTCACACCCCTCTTGGGAAGACTGAGATGAGCGGGCATGTCCTCACCCCCTGCAATGGCGGGCAATGCAGGTGGAGGTGCACAGGCACTTGACACTAGCCTCAGTTCCTTTCAAGCACTGGTACACGTACAATTCTACCTATTAACCAGAAGTCCACATTATTTTTTTTTTTTTTCATTTTAGAGCATGAATGTTCAGTCAATGCACTTCCATTGTCTGAAGTGGAGCTGGAGTTTGGCCCTACAGATTTTCCTGTGAGTGTAACGGCAGAAAAGATCATGCTGTATCTTAAGTCCTACAAAGAATGAAGCTGAAAGTTTCTCTTTCATTTTGGATTCTTGAATTGATGGCATTTGCTAATTTGCATGGTTTTCCTAACATTAATTAATTGTATTTTAGAAACACAGTATAGCTGGGGCTCGTGGCATCATGGGGCAGGGACACAACTGTGTGTTGGTCTCTGTGTGCCCCAAAGCTTTGTGTGGTGAGAGCAGCTTTTGGGCGTGCAGATGAGTTGCCGAGGATCTGCTGCCGGTAGGACAAGCATGTTGACAAGCTGGGCACTTGCCTTTGGAAGCCACTTTCTGCATGGGCAGTGGGTTCAGGGCAGAGCGAGGCACCCAGATACCAGCTTTACTGAGCCAGGTGTGGGTGCTGCCTGATGGGGGGGTGCCCAGTGCCTGGAAGCCCTTTGGTGGGTGGGTCCCCACAGCTGAGCCCACAAAACGCACCTTAATGCCCCAAATAATCCATCTGTCGCTTACCCATCGTTAGGCAGCTGAGCCGGGAATGAGATACCTGTCATTCCTTCACATTAGCTTAATGATTGCTGTGGCTCACTGCCCTGGTGAGGGATGATGATGACGTTAATGATGACAATGATGATGATGATAATGATAATAGTAATAACAATAATAATAATGATAATAATAATTATAATGTTGATACGGTGAGTCCAAAGATTGGCAGATGCTAATCGTTACCGTTCGTGGATGAGGTGGTACCAGCTCCCATCCTCACTGTGATTTTCTTCCCCTCTGGTTCCTGCCGTGCCGGCAGCTTGGGAGCATCTCATACCGATGGAGCTGGCACGCTCCACCTTGCTTGTCACCAGGCGACCGTATCACCGATAAATGATACACGTGCTCCGGAAAGGAGGCAAAGAACCTTTGTCTGCTTTTAATCTATAGTTTTAAATAATTAAGCAAGGCTAATTCTGGTATTTATAATGCAATAGGGTGAATGTAACTCGATGTGGCCACCGTGGGAAGCAGCATGCAGCTATCGGGTGGCTGCCTCGGGGCAGCAGGCGCGTATGCCCTGGTCCCCTTGCCTTTGCTCAGCCCTGACGTTCAGGAATAAACCCCACGAGGCTGCAGGGCCAGAACGGGAAAGAAAACTAATAGAAGTGTGGAACAGGGCAGGGGGACACAGTCCTGCAGCTCCCAGCACATCTGCCACGTCACCACCATTTCTGAATCTGCCTCTCTGCTGAACACATTCTGGGGGTAGGGCTGCCCACCAGTACAACCAGTGCTCCCCACCAGTACAGCCAGTGTTCTCCCACCAGTATAGCTAGTCTCCCCAGTCCAGCCTGTGCCCCAGGTCCTGCCCACCCTTGCTGAGCATCGTGGCAGCACTACAGCCCACAGGTCCCGGGTCCCCCCTTTACACCAGCATCGCACCTGCCCAAGGGGGGAACAGAGTGGGCTCTGGGCTCAGCCCAGGCTGCTCTCGTGCCCCCACCTGTGATCACCCCAGGTGTAAAGGACCCCACAGGTCACCACGGTCACCTGCTGAGCTTTGCACTCATGCACATGTATTTAAAAGAGAGAAATCCCGGCAAGTTTGGGACTAGTTGAGCTGTCTGGGTGTGTAGAAGTTCCTGGTTCCCTGTTTTGTGTTTGCTAATGTCAGAAATGTTTGTACAGTCAGGCAGCAACAAGCTCCCCTCTGCCCGCAGGCAGGATTGGGTGTGCTGGTTAATAATTTCATTTAACTACCTTGGACTGTGATAAACACAGATAACAAGGCTGGGATCCCACTCTGTTAGCAATCACCAAGGGACGTCAGCCTGGTGCCTTTGCAAGCGGCATGTGGAGCGGCTTGTTTAGTTTTGTTAAGCAGTGACAGATGCTTAACAGTCTTTCTTGATAATCGCAAACTTACTTTTAATATCTCATCAAATATTTGCTCTGTGCGTTTGCCTGCCTATGATACCGATGCACATCAATCATTAATGAATGTTTTAAGGTAGCTCAAAGGTATTTTGTTGAATACAGAGAAAATCCTTCCACGCTGATTTGTGGGGATAGTATTAGCAAGTACCCCTTGTCCAGCCCCATGCCGCTCCAAGAAGGTTTGAATCACAGCATAGGTTTGCTCTGGGAATTTCTTGTGGGATACAGGTCTGTTTTGAAAGGCAGAAGCAGAAGGGCAGCTCCTCAACCAGCGACCAAAGTATTACAGCAAACATGATATCTCAAAATTGTAAACAGGGTCCGAAGTCACCTGTGCCTAAACACGTATGCAGTGCAGACGCATCCCGGGGGGCTCAGCAGCCCGTCCCGGCAGCGGGGAGCTGGCAGAGGAGCAGGGACCCCCCGGGGCAGCTCAAGGGGCCCTGGGCTTACCTGATTTCCTCAGCGTGGCCCTGGGGAGCCCAGGGGGCAGGTGTTGCCCCGTGTCCCACGACATGGGGCTGCAGGGGCTGAAGTTGCTGCTTCTGCCCGGCTGTGCTCGCGCCTGTGTGACTTTTGGCCGGGTCCGACGAAGCTGCCTGGCTCCTGCCAGGTCTCTTCGGTGGGAGCAGGGATGGAGGGTCACGTGGAGGTGGCTGCTGCACCGGCTCCCTCCCCGCTGCTCTCACCACCCCACAGGGACCCCACTGGGGGCTGCAGCTCAGCCGGCAGCAGCCGGTGGCCTTCGCTGCTCCTCAGTGCTGGTCCCAAAGGTCTCTCTGCCACCCTGAAAACTTGCTCCCTTTGCTCTTCATTGCCGGATGATGTTTTCCCAGGATGGATGAACAAGCTAATAGTTTTTTCCCCCCAAAGCAAACAGCTCCATGCATGCCCAGGCACCTGAGCAGCCTGCTCAGCACAGCTGCTGCTGCTGGCAGAGAGGTCGCATCCCTGCTCCACCGAGGACGATTTCTCTTAAGTGTGCCTTAACCACGCTCCCAGAGAAATCAGATCGCCCCAGAGGAAGCCGCACGCCCACTCTCTTTAGCAACCACTGCAACAGCCAAGCCCGGCACCAGGGCAACCGCTCGAGTTATCGTGATTATTCCCTGGCGTGTTGCAACACCCTGTCATCTACCAACTGCTGCATGGTCCAGGGGGAGCAGCTGCTGCACCCTGCGGGTGAGGGCTGCGGGAGGGAAAAGCAGCCCCTGCATGGGGGCCACAGGCATCCTGGTGGCGCTGGGGCTGTGTGGTGCCACTGCATTGCTGCCCCAGGCTCCTGCTGCCCCAAGTCATCCTGCTTAGATGCATCCCCTGCCTGGATTGGGTCCCTCATCCCCATCCTTGCTGTGGCTGGAAGTACCATGTTGGCTGTCCCTGAATTGCCATGGCCTGGGAAACCAGAGGCTGCAAAGCTGGGGGAGAAGAAGGAGTTAGACCACCCCAGCAGCTCCTCTTGGCTCTTAGATGGGTGCTGCCCTCCAGCTCTGGCCAGGTCACCCTGTGCCAGCCTGCAGATGCCCAGGTTCTGGTCCCAGGAGGTGGGCAGGAATGGGGAGAGACCGTTCCCACCCAGAGGAAGGGGATGAGGGAAGCCGGGGGGGCACTGCTGTGGTGCCCAGCCACATTCACACACTGCAGCACCCATGGGGGCACGCACATCACAGCCACCTCCTGGCCTGACACTCCTGACTCCGTGAAGGATGGGAGAAAGAAGGGAGGCTGCCATGGGCAAGGAGGTGCTTATTCACTTATCTTCACCTCTCCACATTTTGCTCCTCTCCACATCCCAGCATTCACCCCAGGTGTGTTTTCAAGCCAAGGGCTCAGCAGTGCTGGGTGTGACAGAAGCCCCAGCCCTTCCCAGCTCGCCTGGCGAAGCCCACCATGGGGCACTGGCACTCACCCGAGCTGCTGCCTCCCGGCTTCCTGCTTCCACTCGGATACTTGGGCTGCAGGGAATATTCTTTCTGGAAGAAAAGACAAGAAAGAAGTGGGAAAAGACTGTGCAGGTATTGCTCTGTTACAGGAGATGAAATGTAGGAGGAGTTGCCAGTCATTTGCTACTAGACACTTTAAAAAAATTTACTATTTTTTTTTTTAACCTCCTGACCAGGAGCTATTAAATTTAATTGATGTGGAGCATCAGATACAGGAGATGAGAGGCAGGCTGGTCCACATTCCCCTGTGTGTGGCGTGTGCCTACATGTGCTTGTGTGAGTGTGGTCAGCCCGAGCTGACCAGCCTTGGGTCAGACGTGGGCAGGGTTTTGAAGCTCCCACGCAGCTTTTGCCCCTGGACCAAGACTGTGGCGGAGGAGAGGGCTTTAAGTGGGGAGGCTGTGCAGTTTGTCTGCTCAAACTGCAATCTGCCTCACAGCCCACGTGTGCCCCCTGAGCTTTTTGTGGCTGTGCAGATTCCCCTCACGTCACCCATTGCCCTGCAGCCTGACTGCTTACTGCACACTTAAAAAGCCCCACATCTGGCTCAATTTTGAACTGAAAAAGAGATAGCTGTACATCTGTACTACTTTCCTTGAGGTGCCTTTGAATAGGTCTCTGAATTCACTGGTGATGCATCAAAAGGGGAAAACAGCATCAATTTAAACCCTGTTTGAGCTCCCAGGTGAGTGTGGTTATGGCTGGTAGATGCAGGAGTGGGAAGGGGCTGTGATCCATCAACACTTGCTTTTGACTGAGTAAAACAAAATTGGAAAAAGGCCAGTTAAAATTTCTGGACGTATTTCTGTCCAATACACCCTAGTGCCTGACCAGCTGCACATCTGGGCTCCTCTGTGCAGGGAAGGGGGTTTGAGGGGTGCTTGGGACCTCCTGTCTCGAACCAAAAGACTTTTCATGGCAAAGCTGTTTTTCTGGAAGCTCCTTGCACAACATTTCTCTTTGCTACCTAAATTAGTAAGCAATCTCAACCTTTGCTCATGAGTCTTTGGGATTAACAAAAAGCCTTTGTATTCCCCCGGTAGCTCCCTGAAGGTTACTGTGTGATGGCAGTTGATTGCTGGGTGATAATTTTATCTGGAATGGCTCCTGCTGACAAGGGGTTGCGTCATTCAGTTAAGTGCCCCTGTGTCTCTTACGAAGTGGCTTTGTGTCCCAGAAGGTGGCATGGAGAGCTCATTGCAGCATCACTCCTTGTGTCTCCTGTGCCCCGTGTTGTTGTGAATCTGGTGAGGGTCTTGTTTGGAGGTATCACCCCCAGACAAGACAGCCCAGGAGAGTCCCCATGCCAGCAGCTGGCAGAAGAGCCAGGTGGCTCCGGCATGGTTCTGGCATGGCTCCAGCGTGGTTCCAGCACAGCTCTCCAGCACATGTGGCCACAGAGGGTTCATTTCTTGGGACTTGGACTCTGCCCTGCTGAGGAAGCGATGTGGTTTTTTTTTTTATTCAACGTGCACGTGGAGAGAAAATAATACTGTGCCGAATGTGCACCCAGAGCGTCACTGATGGATGGCCGTATGGTTAATTCATAATGCTGGAAAGAGGAAGATGGCTCTGGGGCAGCCCACAGCTAGTCCTCATTGCTAGGGCTGTACATCAGATTGGCTCGTAGCCGCTGATTTACTTTGCTAGTGATGTTGGCTGCTGGCTGTCATTTTTCTAGGCAATTGCTGTGGCACCAGGAGCTTTCTTGTGTGGACATGTCTCCTGTGTATTAAAAAACTCCAGACATGTCAACTGAGTGCCCAACACAAATACTGGCTTTTCCATGGTTGTGTAATGCAGACAGCTGACATTGCAATGACAGTGAGATAACGCTGCTGCCAAGATGGGCTTGCTGGCCACAGCGCTGGGGAGCCTTGATGCTGTGAATTACGGAGCAGGCAGCTCTGCCTGGCCCTGCCTGCCTGTATCTTTATTAAATCTCCACTCTCAGCACAGGGTTGGGAGTGCAGCGTCACTGCCAGTCATGTCTGGGCTCCCGATCTACAGACAAAATTCTGTCCTTGCTGAAGTCACCCGGGGCTGGGACTTGAAAGCAGATAACATTTCATTTCCCACGGCAGGGCAGTGATGGAGGCTGGTTAAATATTTCTTCCACTGGGTTAATGCTAGATGTTGGCTGAGGTGCCGCTTGTGGTGGTGGGACCGGCTGGGCAGCTCAGCCCTCCCTCGAACTCTGTGCGCCCCGGCCCCCAGCACAAACTTCGTGCAATCCCATTACAACCTAAGAAGTCGTGCTGGCTGCACTGTGGCAGTGACCTTGGTGGTGGCAAAGCCAAGGGCAGGGGACCTGTAGGCTGGTCAGAGCTCTGCCTGGTCCCTGATACCCCATCACCTCTGTGGCACGGTGTGGCTGGAAACACTCCTGCTAATCTCTGCTTGAGCCGTTAGTGTGTTTGCAGAGCAGGATGGCTTCTTGCACCTCCTCGCTCACAGAGGGTAGTTAATGATTCCCAGATGATAAAGACTTTTGCCTGCTCCCCAGGGGACAAAGCCGACCCAGCTGGGCAGGGGGATGGGTACCACAGGAGTCAGAGGGCTTCATTTGTCACCTTGAGGGCTTGGATGGGGAGGGTGTATTGCAGTAAATGGACAGAAAATGCCTACTGTTTCCCCAAAATTTCTTTTTCCATGTGAAAATCCCTTCTGTGTGCCGTCCAACTGCATCTTGCCAGGGGTAAGAAGTAGTGATAAAATCTGGCATCGCATAGTAATACTATGTGCCTCTGCAGGTGAGCAGGACAGACGTGTGTGCCGGGTAGATGAAGGAGAAGCTGCCTCAAGCCCATCTGGTGCTTCCATCAATGGCAGCAGCAACCAGCCTGCAGTGGCCCCGGCCAGGGAATTTCTCCAGCAAGAGAGGGAGGATCCTGGAGACACTGCTGATGGGAGCAGGTACGACTTCCAATCTGCAGGCCAGCTCCTGCATGGGATCCCCAGCCCGCTTTGACCATGTCAGTGAGGACACCTACCACTTGAGCTGGAATTAGCCTGGCTATTAAGTGGGATTAAATGCAACAAAGGAACACAAAGTATAAATAGTAAGTAGTTTCATGCTGTACTTTTACTGTTCTATGTTACTCTCAAACATCCTGGGCATCATTATATCCCAGCAGGACCATTCCTGGCCCTGACTGATGCACAGCAAAGAGCTCCTGCAGCAAATGTCTGCAGGCAGTTTCACAGGTGTAGGCTGCTTTGAACCACCAGCTCTAAGCAGGCATCCTCCTCTATAGCTCCCTGCTCGGGGAGGACAATGCTCCTAGTGCAGCTTAAAGCCAGCCTCCCTGTATAAACCATTAATCAGTGTTGTCTACATGTGGGTGCTTTAATATTTACTTGCAGCAAAATTGATAGCTGGTAATTCTGGACCATGCTTTTGCTTTGATGAAAGTGATTAGGGAAATGAGCCGTCAGCATGGTCAGAGCCTGAGCTATGGAAAGGGTGACGAGGATGGCTTCAGGCAGGTTCAGATCAATACAGGTGCTATTAAGGTGCAGTATCATAGCGTCTGTATTGCACTGTAGCCGAAGTCTGAGCTAATAAATTAAGCAAGCAATTGCTGCAATCAGATCATGGTGATAAAGAGATATTAAAGTGGGCAAAATGCCACCCAGGCTGAGACCTGATATGAACCTCCTCCAGGCTTGGTTTTGTGAGGGAGGCACCCTTAGCAGGGTTGGAAGTTGCCTAACCTAGTTGGGAGTAGATGGGCTCAGAGAAAGGTACTTTGTCCGTAAGGTGCTGCAGCAGCTGCTGACATCGGTGTTCAATGAATGACCACATCCCTTGATTAAAATAGTCTTAATTGCTTAACCCAGAGGTTTTGAAAGAAGTTGCCATGACTTGGAACAAGGCATTGATGGTTGGCAGATTGAAACTGGCGTTTCTGTGTGTGATGAAGCCACAAAATATGCGATCTAGAGGTTAGCCAAACTGTACTCTACCACTGCCTTCAACTAGCCCCAAATACCTCTTGCTGCTCCTGCTGGTGCTCTGTATGGAAATATCTCTTATATGCTCCTGGATGCTGTGATACTGTCTAAGCTATTGCCCAAATCTCCTGTGTTATTGCCCATTCTGGTCTATCTGTGCTCATTTGCTGCAGCTGGAACTGATCCAGAGATCTCAATGAAATCATCCACTGGAAGAAACTTTTGAGGATTAGTAAGACTTTTTCCCCATCTGTGATGTCAATGCACAAAAATCTGTCAGCCTGATTGTTCTGCTGCAAAGTCTTGCCATGTGAGGCGTTGAGGCTTATTTGATTCAGCAAGCTGGCACACGTGTTTGCCGAGATGATACCATTTTCTTGTTAAGGAGAAACACAGATAAAATCAGCAGCGTGTCCCAGTGCCTAATACCCCTGCTAATTCCCCACTGGCCTTGATGGGAGGAAGTACTGGAGTTTGGATGAATTTCCCAAATTTCTTGAGGGCTAGGAGAGGCAGTGTACCACCTTGCTCCTCCCCGGAGCTGGCAGACTGGGCTCTGCCTTCCCGGTGATGGTCACAATGTAGCTGCTATCAAGGCTATTGTGAGAAACTGTGGGTTCCTCTCTCTTGCAAAAGCAGAGCAATGCTGGGTTCGGGAGGGTTATTGCCTGGCAGGGAGCTTGACCGTGCACATTCCTCTGCTCCCAGCTCATGATGGGACACTGTTATTTTGGCAGGTTTTGCAACTGGGACTGGCAGGCACCCAGGTGTCAGTGTCCAGGCACATTCCGGCACTCCTGAGCCAGCAGCTGTGGAATCTGCTCCCTTGTCGTGGGGAGGGGTCTCAGCAGGGTCTCTGAACCACCCCTGCACCCAGTGCTTGCTCCAGCCCAGTGCCCAGCCCCATCGCTCCCCGGCCCCAGCTGCCTGCCCTTGTCCAGCCCTCCATGTACACCTGCCTGGTGGTGAGCAGGTTTTTCAAGCGAAGCTGCAAGCTTGGATTACTCCTGGCACTCGGCCACAGCCATAGCTCGTTTCACTATCATATTGCAAAGGACTCTTAAGTAATATCAAGTTTTTGGTGTAACATTTCGTTACCGGTCTTTTGACCTCTGCAAGTCTGCAGCACGTCTTGGGCTAAAGCAGAGCTGAGGGCAGTTGCTTGTGGCCACTCTCACGAGGGCAACCAGCAGCCTCAGGGATTTTTTGGCTACAGCAATTTGTAAATTTAGGCTTGCAGAAGGGGTCCGGGCTCTCAGGCTGGATACGGGGCCAGGCTCACGTCACTGCAGCTCCCGCACCGCTCTTGGGGAGCACCAGCCAGGTGGCCACTTTGCTGCCTAGTCGAGTGGAAAATTGCAAATGCTTCAAATAGCGCTTGGTGTTATTTTATTCATAAAGAAAACACAATTTGACACAGATGAGTGCTGCGCTGACCTCTGCCTGCCTTTGTCACCAGTGCCACTCCCCTCTCAAAGCCTGGTGGCGGGGCTGGCCCCAGAAGGCAAGCACAGCCCTCCTGCAGCCACATAAGCTGGAAAATCGAGTCTGATTTCATAGACTGCCCAAGAAGAAGTGCAAAAAAAGCTAAAGCGTGGAAGCAGCAGCATGGGACGGGGAGCTTGCTGGGGCTGCCAGCCCCAGGGCAGGGAGCCCTGCTGAACTCCCCGCTGGGGCTGAGCAAATGCTCCCTGGCTGCACGGGGCGATGCACCGGAGCTCAGCCGAAAATTTCTTGGAGATTAATGAGAGCAATCAGTGACGGGGCTCAGCCCCACGGCAACAGGTGTGCAAGGCTCATTTGTCAGCATTCAAGCTGACTGCAAAGCCCGACATCCCTCTGTGAAGTGCTTGGGGAGACCCCCAGCAGCTCCCCAGCACAAACCAGGGCATCACATCCATCCATCGGCATGGTGCCAACGGACCTGCTATTCTCCCCTGGTCCTAAGGAAATCCTCGCCTGCCGTTCAGTGCTTTTTAATCTGGTCCCTTGCAATATGCAGAGCACATAATGCCACTGGATGCCAGGACAAAGTCAAATTCTCACCCTGCTATCTGTTGGCAATAGCTGCATCACCGACATCAATGTTGTTAGCAGCAGTTAAGCTGTTGCTATGGATAAACCATTTTTTACCTGTCTCAGGAGCTTATTTTTGCCCTGTGCTGGAGGTGTGGTACCACTGATGATGTGAAAGACTGCTCCACTATTTCTGTGGATACTGCTGACTGCATGGGAAGAGCATCAGTCACTGGCATGAAAGAGCTCCAGCAGTTTTGAAGTGTATTGCTGTCATGCTGCAGAGAGACCATTAAGATACTCTAAAGTGCCTTGAAGAATTGCATTTTGCAAAAAGTGAGGCTTATACCACATGATTAATAGGGACAGCATTTCTTTCTGGCACTGCACCACGCTGTCCTAGAGCCACCAGGCTCCAGTGGCATCATCAGTGCATTTCACAACTAGGGACTATATGTTAGGGGCCAAGGATAGTGCTGCCATCAGATATTGCTCTTCCAACACCACCTTGTTGTGCTCTTTACCTGTCCAGGGTCACTAGAATTGGTCCCTAGCTTGGAAAAATGGGCTTTGTGAAAAATAAGGGCAGAAATGTCCCGGCAGCCCCAGGCACTGCTCATAGGGGTGGCCTGTCCCCTGCAGGCAGCATGAGTCGGTGGCTGCTGGCTGGGTCCTGTGTGAGTGGGACCCCAAAAGAAAGGGGCCAAAAGGAAGGAGGTTTTGTTGTTATCCGGGATGAGATGCCACCCACCAGGCTGCCCACCACCACAGGCTGCAAATGGAGGAGGCAGTATCCCCGTTATCGCAGGGTTCATGAGGAGGCAGCAGATGCCACTTGAACAAGCTCCCCAGGAGCAGAGCAAAGCAGTGAAGCCTTTAATTGCTTTAATCCATTTTTATTTGAGGAGTGCTGAGCCATCCCAGCCCTGGCAGCTGCTGCATCTTCCATGCAGCGATCTTCCTGCTCTCCCCACAAGTGCGTCAGGGACCTCTCTTCAGTCTGAGCCCTCTTCCATGGTCCCCTTGCAGCCCCAGATGCTGCAGGCAGCATTGGCCGGTGCTGGCCAGCCTCTGCCCTTCCTCTGGAGGGGCTGGCTGCATGCTCCTCTGCATTCTGCCCAGCACCCTCAACCACAGATCAACCCCCTGTATCACATCTTCTCATGTACCGACTGGTAAGATGTGCTCAGTTGCCCTGCTGGCACGGGGGCTGCATGTCCTGCTTGTGTGCGCACCCCTGTGCTGCTTCAGGGCACACTCAGCTGTCTGGAGAGTCCATATGGGTATCATGGCAGCTGTTCTGCACCGCGATGAAGGGTGCAAGCACACAGGCTGCTGATCCAGTGCAGCTGCAGAAGCAGCAGTGCAGACTGGGGAAGGCAGAGCCTTAAACTGGGGCAGCTGTGCCCAAATTAGTTCCCTGCCTGCACTGAGCCTATCTAAGCTCTCTCAAGACCAAGATATCAGTATCTCTGGAGGGAGGGGGTTGTGTTAGGTGTTGGGGCTGGTTTGTCTGTGCTGTCTGGATACTCGGGATGGGGAGGTTAGCAATAAAGCTGTGATCTCTTTCCAGGAGCCAGAGCAGCCTACTGTAACAAGTTTAGCTTATGAGAACTGGGGTGCTACAGCATTTTCTTTTACTTTGTTTGAAAGCTACAAAAGTCTGGAGTGGTAAAGTCACCACCTGTGGGACTTTAAAGGGCTGAAGAGGAGGAAGGCAAGAAGAGGCAGGATAAGGTCACCTTAGAGGGCTTCTGTTTTGGTTTTGGGACTTGCTGTGGCCCAGCTCTCCCCCTCTGGGCTCTGCTGTGTCAGACAGGTGAGAGGACATACTGGTGTTTGCTGTCTTGTGTGCTTGACCTGTTATTTTCTGGGCATATAATATTTTTGTCCAGAAATGGGCTTTCCATTGATGATCTCCCCAATCTTGTGAGGCACCTGGGGACTTCCCTTGTGTGCAAAGTCATCAGCTCTCGTTCCTGCTGCTCTAAACCGGGGCTTGTTGCAGGCAGCACGCAGCAAACCCTTCCCCAAGCAGTGCAGTGCTCCAGGACACTGAAACTTTGTGGTACCCAGTTGCCATATTATTTTTGGGTTTGCTCCCAGGGCCAGTGGCAGCAAACAACTGGTGACGTTTGTGACTGTCAGTGGGACTTGTTATGCTTGTGGGTCTTGGCACCTGTAGCCCCTCTTGCTGAAAGCAGAGCGGCAGCCCTGGCTGGTGAGGTGGGATGGCAGATACTCCAGCAGCAGAGCAGACAGGGTCCCTCAGAGGGCTCTTGTGCCTCCTGGGCACAGCGATGCTTTGAAAGAGCTGGCAGGGACACTGGCTACCGGCTTTCTGAAATAGCTGTCAGAGAGCCAGGAAAATCCCGCTGTGCCTGCCGGTCTGCAGAGCACGATGGGGCAGCGATGTCCCAGCCTGCTGCCTTGGGGGCTGCAGCCCTGTAACGTCCCCTCTCATGTAGAGGGGCTGCTGGACCATGGGGCCTCTTCTGGGTGTCACAAACTGCTGCATTTCATACCTCTTTGTCTTTCTGTGATTGAGCTCTTCCATCGCTTCTGGGAGCAATCTGGGCCTTATTCCTCATCTCATTTTTTAAGTGGTTTCAATTCCAGCTGCTGCTCATGCTGGTAGCTGAATGGAAGATGCTGGTGATGACAGGTCCTGGGGCTGCCTCCTTTGGCATTGTGTGATCCCTGTACAAGGACAGCCACCATCCTGGTCCCTTCATGGCAGTTTCTTCCCTGTGCTCTGCTGCACTGGCATGAAACAGCCCTTTTCTTTCTCACTATAAACCTCTCCTCTGCCAGCCAAAGACACAGCTCCTCTTGTTTGCCTTGCTCCTGTGCTTTCCAAAACAAGGGCCCAGGATTTCTGTAGTCGGGATAAGAGTTTATAAGTTCTTGAATGATGAGAACCAGCTTTTTGGTCAATCTGGATCTTTCATTTAATAATATAGACCGTTTTAAGTGTCCCTATAAATGTTGCCTTGGTGTTTTAGCACTCTGTTCCCTGTTGGACCGTGGTTTATGCAGCTGGTGCTGGTCAAGAAAAGTGATGATGCTGAACGTGGTGGATGCTGCTGTAGCTGGAGTTACCCTGCATGCATGGACCTGGTGCTGGGCTGAGGCCAAGCAGGATGCATGTGTGTGGAGCTAAACTGTTAATGGTTAGTCCCATGGGAGGGATGTCTGCTTTTGGGTGTTCACCTGTGCGTGGGGTCTGGGGAAGGGAGTCCCTTGCTCAGCATTAAGTGGTGCTGGGAAAATGCAACTGCTGCTTTCTGCCTCCTTCAGGACGGGTGGAAAACCTTGAAAATCACAACTTTTATCTTATTTTCTCCCTGCCCTGTGACACCAGCAGATGAATGCCTTTTTGAGACTGAGACCATTCTCCTAATAGACAAGATGACCGACTTCTACGCAGATGCTCAGTAGGAACGTGACCCCGCTATTACCTGCAGCAGAGCTGTTGGAAGTGCAGTGGCACTTATTTACCTGTTTGAGAGCCTCCTCCTCCCACCCGTTAGCAGAGGAATTTTTTTTAGGACTTGCTTTTCATTCTGGAGCTGAAGTGTTGATTTTTGTAGCCTTCACCTCCTTCATTGTGTGAATAATGTGTGTGGTTGCTGGTGAGAAAACTTCACGAAGTGCAGTTAAGTGTGTTGGTGAAACAGCTTGGCCGCAGCCAGAGTTGGTCTGAAATAGGGCTCTGCTCTGGGCCAGCTGTGTTGGGGTGGCTGAGGGACACTGTGTGTCCTGGGCCACCTCCCTTGTGCCCCGAAGAGGAGAGTGGATGCAAGACCAGAGAGTATGTCCTGTGTGAGCTGGGACACAGGCAATAGCAGTTCTCTGGCCAGGCCGAGGGGATACCCTCGCCAGTGGGCTGGGTTTGGTTTGTGGGGAAATCCTAGCAGCATCTCCCAGAAGCGCTGGTCCTCTCCTGCAGTGCTCAGACAGAAGAGTTTTAAAGGATGCTCTCAAAGCCCCGGTTTTCAGCATGGGCAGCCAGGTACTGTCGTTTGCCTGAACAAGCAGAGCCTCTTGTGCTGGCGTGCTGCCTCTTGTTGTTTTAAACCATCCACAGAGCAAAGCTCCCTGCTCAGCAGCAAGGCTAATCTCAGCTCATCTGACATTAGTGTAAACTGACACTCTTGGGAATTTGGGGACAGAAAACTTTCCCTGGGGAGACTGCCGCTATGCAAACCCTGCCTTGAGAAAATGGGGAGAAAAGCAGTGGAGAGTTGTAGCCACCTGGAAACAACCCCCTTCGCTGCCTGGGGGTCTGGGAGCATCTGCCTGGGCAGCCTGGGGAGCTGCTGCCTGGGAGGCTGTGCTTGCAGGATTATTTGGAAGTGGTTTGCTGCGGATTTGGAGGGATGTTAGCTGCATTCCTGAGCCCAGTGGGGCTGGTGCTCTGCAGAGCAGAGGGCTCGGCAGGGAATTGGCTCTGGCTCTGCAGTACCCCTGAACCAGCCCCGTCAAAGTCCTTGCCTTGAAGCGAAGGGTACTGCAGCAGGGGACTGTCTTGCTGGAGCCCTGCCGTTGGCTTGGACCCACGAGACGGCGGTGATACCAGAACAGGTTTTTTGGGAGCAACTGCAGCCTTTGAGAGTGGAAGTGTCCATGGAGTCATGCTGGCAGCCTTTCCGGTCCCTTTTGTTGTGGAGCTGGGGGTTGCCTTGCACTCCACAATCCACTACTGTAATCCCCTTGGAGTGCTGCTCTGGTCTAAACTTAAAAGGGGTGCAGCTGAGACTGCTAATGCAGGCAGCACTGGCAAGGTGCTGAGCCTTCCTCCCACCCTGTGCTCCTGTGCAGGACCTCTCTGGGCTATAGGTGGAGGATGGAGTCATGCCTGGCAGACCCTCCTGGGCTGGTTCTGCAAGGGCTGGGGGAAGGAGAACTTTCCTGCCTGCCACCTGGATGCCTGCCACCTGGACCCAGCCTGCTCCCTGGGGAGGGCTGGAGCCTGCTGGTCATGCCGGCGCTGGAAATGCGGCAGCAGGAGCTGTCTTGTTCCCCCCCCTCCCCCCCCCCATCAGCTTCAGCCTAAGGATAAAGCACCGACCCAGGAGCTGCCAGTCAGATGTCCCTGCTCGGTGCCAGCCGGGCGGTGGCACAGGCTTTTGTCAACCCAGGCAGCATTTGGGAGGCTGAAATGGGAGTGAAGTATCTGACCTTTTGGTGCCCATGGAAGTAAAACTGTCTCGGAGCTTTTTGGGGCTGCCAGCAAGCTGGTGTGACGGGAGAGCCTGAGCTCCCGGGAGCGTTTCAAAGCCAGATCATTCAGTGCCGGGCTGCGGTGGGGCGGTGCTGTTTTGGAAAGAGGGAGCAATGGGGAAAGCTGTCCAAAAGCGGTCCGGTGTTGGGAGGCCGGCATAGATTGCTTTGTACGCAGCAGGGCTGAACTGGGTGGCTCTGAGCCGAGCCTGAACTAACCAGCTTATTTCTCTGCTTTGAGTAATGCCCCTACAAATGTGCCAAGGCCTGAAGGTCACGGCCACGTGAGTAAAGGTCTGGGGTTTAGCTGTGGGCAGAGCATGGCTCCTCCCGAGTGGGCTGTCGTAGCCCTGAGCCCACTGCGGGCTGGAGCCAGCGTGGCATTGGCCCCTCGGGTGGGTGTCAGAGAAGCAGGGGGCTGGCTGGGAGCAGCACCTCCTGTACCGGGCACTTCTCTGAGGTCTAGGAAAAGAGATTAATGCTTACTAGTCCCACATCGGCCCAGATTTTCCTTCTGGGTGTTGGTAATACTGGCTAGTGCAACAGTGTCTACCTCTGGTTTTGCAAGAAAGCCCAGCAGATTTCCGAACATCTGAAAGGCACCTGGTTTGGGTGTGCCTGCCCCTCTGAAGGCCACAGACCATGCTCAGCTGAGCATGCGGGGTCCCTCCTGGGGCAAAGAGTCACTGCTGTCCCCATTGCAATAGACATTACTGACCTAGTGTGGTGCGCGAGTGCATTTCTCTTAGAGCCGGGAGGCAAGGTACAGAAGCCTAATACCGGATCAGGGCATCACAACTGGATAGTGATGATGCATCTCTAGGCGCTGATGTCATCAGCCATAAAAGCAAAATGACATCTAACACACAGCACAACCATCTTTAGCTGTCTCTGCACGAGTCTGACTCCGTAAAGCCCTGTTTCCTTTTGGAGCTGTTTGACCACTCTCCCGGGGGGATTTGGAGGAGAGGGAGATGCACGAGGACGCCATGGGACCTGACCCAGCTCCTCCCCGTGCTGGGAGGGAGGTGGCAGTAATTCACAGGCCAAGAAACACTTGGGGCTCACTCTGTACCGTGTCTGTGGGAGACAGCCCACGGGCTGCTGGATATGCTCGGAGCAAGCCTGATGTTTTTCCTCAGAAAGCCAAACTTTGCCTGTCCTCATGCAATGCTCTGATCCCCTCCTTGCTGTCTGGAAAGCCCCGGCAGGCCTTGATGCTGAGCCCATCAGGTGGAATTACTTAATTCAGCCCTGAGGAGTGACACCCACACCCAAGAGTGGGTCCCTTCCCTCTAATCTCTTGCTGCCATCAGCTGCCTGAGCCTGCATGGGGCAAAACAAGCACCGTGTAAGCAGATGGTGCCTTCTCCATCATCCCACCACCGCTTCAGTAGCCCTGAATAAAACTGCCCCGTTACCTTTTTCCCGTGAGCTGCCCCCATGGTCCGACGTATCAGCTATGCTCTGCTCACCCGGGGTGTGGGACCAGCTGGCTCTCCGTGGTCGCTGGCCCCCTTACTCCCAGGCAGATGTGTGGCTGTGCAGCTCCTGGCCCCTCGGTAGCTGCTGTGGGGAGACGAGGGTGAAATCCAGCCTGTCTGCAGCGGGGTCGGGCGGGAAAGCTTGCTTTTCCTCCCTTCTCCCAGCACGTGGAGAACTCATTTTCTTCATGCACCTAACGGCTGGCTCACGCCCAGGCTCTGCCCGGGCACAAAGGCAGCTTTCATGCTGCGGATGCCCAGTTTCTAAGCCGGGATCCGTATTTTGAGAGGCTGTGGAAGATTACAGTAATTGCACTTGACAGGGCAAGATGTCACAGGACGCGGATTCGCCCAGCTGCGGGGCCCCGGCACCCGTTGGTCCTTGCCTGTGGCATCCTTCCTAGCTGCTCCTTTGGTGCTTTGCCGAAATAAACCCATACCCCCAAATAAAAGAGGATTATCCCTCTGCTACCCGTCTGCATTGTGGCTCTTGGCTCCTGTTACAGCACTGGATTTTGCAAACTTTGCTCCTGCAAACACCCCAGCCTGCCTGTTTGCTGCTGCAGTGCTGGAGCCCACCATGGCCCCCGGGTGAGCCCAGGTTACCCGGAGCTAGGTCCTGGGAGGCCGGGCACGTCAGGGCTTGCTTGTGGTTGCTGAAGTCTCTGGGAGATGCCGCATGGTGAAAACCAGCCAGGTAGGTGCCTATCTCTGCAGTAATACAGCTTTCCGAATGCTAAGGCACTAAAAAATCTCATCTGGGGACTACTGTGCCTGCACCCACCACCCTCTTCACAACTTTTTAAAAACCAAGCAAGTTAAATTTGACTCCTGATGCCATATTTATACCCCTGCCTCCCAGATGCTGGACTTTTGAAATGCTCCAATTGATTTATCAGGACACGGTGGCTTTGGCAGGAATGGCTCTTCAAAACGCTGGCTGCTGATTAAGGTCCCTGCACAGGAGTTACACTTTTAGCTCTTCCTATTTATTGAAAATTGTGATGTACCTTTAGTAGGTGCTTTGTGATGGATTCATAGTTAATTTTAACTGTCTGTAGTGTGCTGAAACATAAATTTCCTTGATTTTGGCTTTAAACCAAATTTCTCATGTGGATTGCAAAGGGCTATGAAGAGTTTCCTGCGGCTAAAAGGGGCCGGTTGTTTTCTGGGCTGTAGCTGATGCTGTGTGCTGGTTTAGCCCATGCAGCCGCCTTTACAGCTCTTAGGCTGTTTTCAGTTTGGCTTACGAGCGAATCTAGATCCTTTGAGGGGGCTTAAAATAGTTGGCATATTTATACTGGCAGTGCGGCAGGACTGTGTGATGTGAGGGCTGTTGTGTCTGGTGCGTTGTGTTATTTCTCGCTGCTGCCACGGGTAGGGATGATTCAGCGCTTGGGATTAACCGCTGCTGTTGCAGCAGATTTAGGGATCGATTTATGGTGGAGGCTTCCCTTGGTGGGATCAGGTGCACGTTAAGAGCGCAGGAGGATAAGCTGGGATAAAATACTAGAGCTATTGGGGGTTTCCTCTGTGATGGCTGTGTTTGGGTTTTATTCCAGTTTTGCCTTTGGGAGTTGTTATAGGTGTTACACAATTGATTTCAGGATTTTTCCTTGTTTAGGGAAAACCAGTTGCCTTGCTGGTTTTGGATAGTGGTGCTGGGTTTGGGATCCGGGGTTTCATCCCTAAGGTGGCTGGTGCAGGACAGGCTGTGTCTCTTCCTGGCCTTATCCTGCCAATGCTCCTCACTTCTGCTCCCCTGGGGTGCCTCGGGGGCTCAGATAACCCATGTGAACTGCCTGTTTAAAGTGTTGTGTTGTACTGGGGCAAACCCTGCTGTTAGAGGCAGAAAAGGCTGTGCAGGGCAGCCTCTTACCCTGCACAGCTCCAACAGAAATGCTCCACCCTCACGTTCTGCAAAACTGCTGGTCTGCTTTAAAGAATGGGGAAAAACCAGATACAGTCGTCGGAAATTGAAGTCTGTATATGATGCAAATTTGTCCCTGTCCATAATGAGAGATAAGCCTGGGCCATCACCCACGCAGTCTGATCTCAGCAGCGCTGGTGCTCGGGGAGGTTTTGGGTACAGATGGGGCTGGGGTGAGTGCAGCTGGACACAAGTGGGGGGCAGATGCTCCCCCAGGACCTCCTTGGCGTTGGGTATGAGCATGGGAACCACCCTGGAAGGAGGTCTGTGGGGCTTTGCCAGCCTGCGTTTGGGCAGGGATCCCTCCTTTCCTGGAGGTGCTGGCTGGCCCCAGGTTGGGGTGCTGCTCCTGGAGCAAAGCGGGTGTGCGGGTGCCTGCGGTGGGTGCAGCCTGGGCTGTTGTATGCTCCAGATGGATGCTGACTCCAGCTCTCCCGGTAAAAGGCTCCCACCTATTGGTTATGCTGCACAACTTCAGCCACCTGGACATCAACATGCACATCCATCCCTCCCTCTTTGAGGGCAAAGTCAGGTTGGCACATCCCCGGCCTTATCCTGACCTTTGATGGGGGCGTGCCACAGAAGATTTAGCTTGGATTTAACCCAGGAGAGATGCAACCAGGTGAGGGAAATGCTTTGGTCTGCAAACATTAACCTACATTGCTGCAAGCCGTCCCTGTGGCCTTCTGGCCTTATTGTGGCTGTAGGACAGGGTGGAGGCAGGAGCTCCAGGGGGAAACCACCAAGGTCTGAGCATCCCCAGGGATAACTCTGCCCTGTGCCATGTGGGGAGGGGGAGCACCCGTGTGCAGTGCCATGGGATGGGTGATGGTGACACCTGGCTGGTGGCAGAGAACATGGTGTGCTGCATCTGCAGGGAAAAGCATGGATTATGCTTGAAAATGGAAGTGAGAAGGTAGTTGTGTTATAATTAGGTCTTATTTAAGAACTCTGAAAAAACTTCTACAACGTTTTTAGTTCAAAGACAGAAAAATAAAATACTCTATATTGACCCATAGATGAGGACAGCTCAGCTGAACCCTGGCCAGGTGTTCGCTCAGGCCCTGCAGGCACTGGTACAGCTCTTCCCCAGTCCCTGCACAGCCCCTGCTGGGAAACTCCGGTTCCTGGGAACGCACCCACTGCTGGGCTGTGGGACCAGGCGGTGGGGGGGCTGGGGCTGGTGTGGTGGGGCTGTGCTCCCCGCCATGGGGCTGGCATCTCTGTGAGACTGGTGGTGTCTGCCCTCTGTGGCAGGCTGGGGGCTTGGAGCTAATCCATCTTCCTGGGGGCGCAGCCCTCCATCTCTAGCAGCTCAGGCCAGCCGTCATATTTATTTGTGTCCTTATCATTTTTGATGTGCTGCAGGAAAAGAAAAAAAAGGCGAATGAATGAGGAGGTTGGTGGCACAGTGCAAATTTGAAACGTGGCAAAACTTCCAGCTTGGCTCGACGTGGGGGATAACGTCACTGGCCCATGTCTTCTGCAGACAGGTGGGATGTAGCTCGAGAGGTGCTACGAAGAGGATGGGAGTCCCCAGAGCTGGTGGCAGGGGAGGGACATGTACCTGTTCAAAGGGGCTCTTTTTCTTCAGCCCTTTCGCTCCCAAGAAGACCCAGTTGTCCCGGAATCCCAGATTGCTGGCGTGGCTGCTGCCCAGCTCCGTGAAGTATGCACGGACTTTGTCGTTCATTCTGAAGGAGGGTGAGAGGGTGTTAGTGTGGTGCCAGGCAGGTGACCCTTCCCTCCTGTCCCCTCTCTGCTGCTGGCAGCAGCACCTCAGCTCCCCCCCAGGTGTGGGTTTTTGGGGAGCCACGTGTTGCTCCCGGGGCCAAACTCACTTTGTGGCAGCGTCATCATAGCTGGCCATCAGCACAATGGTGCCGTGCTTGATCTCTTGGAGGAAGGTATACAGTTTGTTGATGTCTGGGAGAGAAAAGCATCAGGGAAAGAAAAAGGGATTTAGCAGGGAGTGCTGCATGGCAGCTGGCGGGTATGTTCCCCTCTGGGTCAGTGGGAAATATCCTGATTGTGCTGGTGGTAGCCAGGATTTGGAGTCATGGGTTTGGGGAAGGACGGGCTCCCAGATGCTGCATTCCCCACCTTGTGTTCCCGCCTGGGCTCTCCCGCAGCACCCAGGGCTGGTGCTTTCCTCCTGCCGGTACAACCGCAGGGGGGAATTTGCTTCTAAACCTTGCTGGCTGACTGTGAAATCTAGTTATGTGAATTTACCTCCCGACACAAGAAATGAACCCGTTCAGCCGCAGAGCTGATCATGCCTTCAGCTACATTGCGGGAATTATTCCTCATCCTGCATCCCTGGGATGCTCGAGTCCAACGCCCCATCTAGTGGCACAGGAGCCAACTGTCGCCTTCCCAGTGCCCCCGCCACCGCGCGTCTCACTCGCAGGCTCGGCTGGAAACCTCATGGGACTGGTGTTTCTCCTTAAAACTCCAGAGTTACCAAGGACAGGTTGCAAACCCAAAAAGCAGAGAGGGTGATTGATCCCTGGAGAAGGCTCAGACAGAAAAGGGTAAATCAAAAGCACTATAGGAGCGGTTTTAGCGTGTGATTTTGAGGAGTCCTGCCAAAACTCTGGAGAGGTTTGGGTACAGCTTTGCAGCACCAGTGGGACATGCAGCACCCTGCAGGTTAGTGCCAGCCAGGCTGTGAGCGGGTGCTGCCCTGGCTCAGGGCATCTTTTTGCGGTTAGGAAGATTGTTTGAAGCCAGCAAGCGCAGGGACGTGGTCTTTCCTGCCACCAGGCTCTGCTTCATGTGCCCAGCCTCTCTGGGGCTGGGAGCCGCATCTCCTGCCATGCTCTGAGTGCCTCATTTATCCTCCTGCAAAAGGCAGGGAAACGAGCTGCTGCTCAGCCACCACCAGCATTCAAAAACTGAGCTGAAAGCTGCAGAATCTAAGGATTAGTGTAACTACCTGATCTCAGAAAGTAGCTTCTCTCAGGTCTCAAGTGTCCCGGTTTATTCAGTTTATGGAATTATGTTTTTCAGGCAATTATGCACATGTAAAAGGATTCAAGAGCCAGTCTTGGATGTACATGCGTCATGAGGACTCCAGGCTCAGTGGCCTCAGGGAAAGCTGAGCTTTTACTTCTGGAGCTGGCAATCCTGATCAAAGTCCGCTCAACTTTATTGTTAAATACATGACAGAGGAGCAGCCTGAATAGCCAGCAGTGCCAGTGGGAACCCTGGCTGGGAAGCACCAAGCAGCGAAGCGACTGAGCTTACCTCCAGAGTACGTATCGAATGTGTCAGCTTTCAGGAACTGCCCACTTGTTCCTGAAAGGTTAAAATTCAAAACAGAGGGCAGTGAGTTTGACTGGGGTGGCTCTAGACTTCGCCTGGCCACCAGCTTGGAGTTCCTGCTGCAAAACGCTTTGCCCTTCCCTCAGTGTGTTGTATTTTCTGCAATGGTGAATATGTTGCTTGGTGGAGTTCATGGAGCCATCGTGCATGACCCAGGTGGGTTTGTTCCCATCTCCCTGGCAGTGCTTGCAACCATAATTGTGGCTGTGCACCCCATGCAGTGCTGGACTGGTGTGCTTTTGGCTCAGCCATGGTGCTGGGGTCGGGGTCCCCAGTGGCCTCTTCCCTCCTGGGGGAGGAAGGGACCCTGGCTGTGGGGAGAGGGGGGCTAGTGCTCGCCTGACTCACCATTCACCAGCGCGATGTTCAGGCCTCTGCCAACATTGTTTTTCACGCTGCTCATGAGGCTGGAAAAGAAAGCAGAGAGCACCAGTAAGTGCAGGGATGCCCTGGAGATGCTGGTGCCAGTGAAACTGTGATGGGGTGAAGTGGCTGCAGACAGCAAAATGTCCCCAGAAGCAGTAGCAAAGAAAACTGTTTCCAATTTTTTTTTAACCACAGATGCACTGTGATGGCCATCGACATGCTCGGTAGAGGCCCAACTCACTCTACGCAAGCCCAGGCCAGCCACGGCTGCCCCGTCCCCACTGTGTGCTGCTTACACCATGTCATCAAAGCAGATGGAGGGTCCCACCACGTTTGCAGCACCACTGATGATCTTGAAGGCAAAATGGTTCTCGGGGCAGCTCTGCTGGTTCCTGCACTTGTGCCGGGGCAGCTGCTCACCTGCAAGGGAGGAGCGGAGCTGCGAGCCATGGCGTTGGCCCCATGGCGGGACTCTGGCCGTGTCCATGAGGGGCTGACCAGGGCTGGCATTGAGGCATGGTGGCCCAGTGAGAGGAAAGCACCTGGACCAGTTTCTTGCATGAAGGACTCTTCCTGGGACTGGGACCAGCTGCTTCTTTGAGGTTTATGGTCCTGAGGCTCGGGGAGGCGGGGGTGGGTGGGACGAGCTGGCCAGGGTGCCAGGTGCCACTCAGGGTGTGAGCAGCGGCATGGCAAGCTGGTGCCATGGGGACTGCAGAGGGGTGTGTGCCAGGGAACGTTTGGAGCTGGCACTCGCTCAGAGCCAACCCCTCGAGGCTTTTCTGCCCGGAGCTTCCCCATTCTTGGCTGGGGCAGGGACCTGTGCCACACTGCCGGGCATGGCATGTGACCTGTTCCGTGCTGTAGCCCAGGGGTGTTTTTGCTGGGGCAGGGATATCGCATGAAGGTCGTGTGCTTGCAGAGCCTGCCAAAGGCACTCTTGCTGTGTGCAATAATGAAATGCCCCTGTGTTTGGCAGAGTGTGGTTTTTGCCTCAGGAAAGGGGCTCTTGAGAGCAGCTATCACGTTTCCACCATCACTCGCAGCCCTGGAGCAGGGTTGTGTTGTGTGATGGAGATGAAGTCGAGAGCGGTACTCACTGCTGGACTTGTCGGTGCCACCTGTGGGTATCAAGCAGGAGGGTTAGACACCCCAGAGAGCTGCTGGCTCTTCCCTGATCCAGGAGCAGCTGTTCAGGCACCAGCTCTCCGAAACTGCTCTCTATGGCTGCAAGCACCCCCAGAGCCACCCACCCCTGTGCAGCTTCCCACCACGCTGTCCCCTCCCTGCCCTGATGGCCAGAGCTGGTGGCTATAGCTTTGGCCAAGGACTGCAAGTGCAAATGTGTATGGCAGCTATGTGCCGCTCTGGGGTCTGGCTTGTGACGGGGCTGCCCCCACTCTCCCTCTGGACCCAGCTGGACCCCCGCTGGTGCCTCACCGAGCCAGCTCCGCACGCTGATGGCTTTCCAGCTCCGTTCGAAGTATGTCTGCACAATGAACCATGTGCCCAGCAGTGTGATGAACAGTGCCACGTACCGGATCACGCCTGCGAGGGATGGGAGAGAAGCCAGGTGAGCAGCAGCATGGGTTGGGGACTGGAGCATCCCTCTGGCTTCTTGGGGGCTTGGTCCATGTGTCCCCAGGTTAGCAGGCACAGGGTGACAGCCAGTGCTTGTGTGGTGTGGAAAGGCAGCTAACACTCCTTCCTCCATCCTCTGAAAGGACTCTGATCTCTTAATTAATGTCTCTAGAGCGTGTGGCGATGCTCAGATAGGCATTACCCTTCTACTGGGAGGCACTATTCATATTTCTCTCTGCATTAAAGTAAATCTGATAATTAGTCAGAAAGCTATGTAAATCCAAGTATTTCTTATGTTCCCAGTGCTGGGAAGGCTGCTATCCCCCAATTAGTCACTAGCTACAGCCGA
Source organism: Falco rusticolus (assembly GCF_015220075.1). NCBI lineage: Eukaryota > Metazoa > Chordata > Aves > Falconiformes > Falconidae > Falco > Falco rusticolus. Next base: position 13,976,369 of record NC_051190.1, read on the forward strand.
GCAGCTGCTAATAGAAATGTGATTGGCATTTGGCTTTAAAGCAGCGCTCATCGGAGCAAAACGTTCCAGTCCTGCATGGAAAGAGAGTAGAAAAATGTACTTCTATTGCAGCTGAATGGCTCTTATGGAGCCATGAATGTCTCAATAGCCCTCTCTTCCCAGCCGCAGAGGGTTTCACTGGGAAAAATACAACAGGCTGAAATCTACACAGATCTTTTAAAAACCTGATGCTTATACAAAGGCCCTTTCCCATACCCCTGGCAGGGGCAAAGGTCAGGGTAGCTGGGTTTGGAAGAGGTCGTGTAAATGAAAAGGAGGTGGAAAAAACTGCAGAAGAATGGACAGAGAAAAGTCAGTCTCTTTCTCCCTCCTTACTTGTCATCCGCATGGTGGTGGGGAGAGAGAGCACGACCGAGGGGGTGGCCGACAGTCACAGGTCACCCTGAGGAAAAAGAAGGCAATACATAAAGCATACCTGTAACCCACCAAAGCCAGGCAGGTATTAGATGAAAAAATAACTGCGATGTTTAGGAAAATTTGCAATAAAGGGTCTCCAAAGAGGTATAAATTCCTATTGGGCACGTGTGTTCAGTCCCACCCTGGTATTGAAATCCTGGCTCTTGTATGACGGAGCATGCTGCACTAATTGAGCTTTCTTCATTTTTAAGCCTCTGAACTCTTCACTGTGACCGGCTGCTGCCCCGTGTCCTTCTGTTTCATGTCCTTTTCTCAGCACTGGATCACGCTTTTCTATCTGCTGATAATGATGAGCTCAAGGAGCATATTTTTGATCATGGCTCTGCTGCATTTCCCTCTGGGATAACGTACAGCAGGTTTCAAATATTAGGGGCTGCAAAATGCCATCTGAGGACAATCTGTGATTTGGCCTTGCCCGAGCAAGGGGCTCTGTGGGAACAAGCTTGTCTTCCTTAAAACCAGAAAGGGAAGGGTAAAAGAGCAGGGCCGCTGAGCTGGGCAGAGTAGCCAGGTTGGGGGACGCCTGACTTAAGAACAGAAGTATTTCCACTTGCCCAAACCCTGCAGCATCTTCACCCACACAAATGGGGAGTAGCTGTAATTTGGAGAATGAGCTGTTTCCTACCCAAGCGAGTCTGTCTGTCCCCTTCTCTCCTGCTGCCACCCCACTACACCGGGCTTCCAGGGGCTGGGGACCCACTCCTACCTTCAAAATTCGGGGCTGCAGTCTGGTGAATGTCCGTCCTGGTAAACCACCCTGGAGTCCTAAGTCAAGTTGTCACCTACAAGATGTGTGCTCAGAGCTAAAGAGCCTAATGTTAACGAAAGCAGCCCTTTCTTGAGGCTTGGCATAGAAAATTTGTAGAAGAGCTGTGCTGGAGGTTGCTTTTCCTGTTTGAAGGGTAAATAAGGAGCAGCGGGTTGTAGCAGGGCTGGGCTGCAAGTTGATTTCAGGCTGCTGCGTCATGAGGAAGGAAAGAAGAGCTTTGTCTCCTGCCCAGCCCTGCTCTGGGTCCCCTCCCAGGACTTGAGTTCAGCAAAACTGCCTGTGGCAGTGTGATTGACCGTGGCCTTGGTGCAGCGTTCTCCCTTGGCCCCCTGGGTGAGATGCACCCAGCACCCCACATCACCACTCTGGCTTCCCCTGCACCCTGGGGTAGGTTGCAGCATCACCATATGGGGCCTTTAGGCAGCCTCAAAAGCAAGAAGAGAAATGATCTGCATTGCAGGAGGAAAGCTGTTGTGTTCCTGCTTGGCCCGAGACCCCAGTGGGCGGTTTGCAGTAGGCCAGGGTGGCCAGTGCCCGACCAGAGTGGCAGCCCCACAGTGATGTTTCAGCTGTCCAAAGCCTGGCACTGGTCCCCACGAGACCCCTCCATGTTGCCCACATTTGCCATAAGGCTGTGGCAAGGAGGAGCTGCTGAAGCTGCTTGGGCAGGAAGCTAGTGGTTTCCCATGGGAGACTGGCCTCATGGCTTATCTGCATTTCAGAGGAAGCCTTGGAAGGTATGTGTGTACCCTCACATATCATGGCAGTGTGGTTTTGATAGTGTATCAGCTAAGCACACTGGCTTCCCAGCAGCATCTCACTCCTCTCTGGAGCTATTCCTCCCAGAGGAAGGTGGCCGTGAGCAGGAATCTGCCTCTGCCACCACTAAGGTGGCACAGGGGTCTGCGATGCCCACAGACCTTCCCCCCCACACCTTGTCCTGGTCCATCCCCACCCCATGGCACAGCATCCCTGAAATGGATTTTAAACTTGTGTCGGAGCTGGCATGAACAAGCCCATTTCAATGAGCTGGTGGAAGAGCCACAAACCTGAAAACAGACAGTTTAAACATTTTGGAGGAGAAATGCTGCCTGTGGCTGGATCTGCAGCGACAGCACTGGGCTCTTGCCTTTTGCTCCTTTCAGCATGAAGTTTTGCTTTTGAAATGCAGAGACCCTCTCCTCATGCTGGGCTTCCCAGCCCAATGCCTGCTCAGTGATGGGGGCAGAAAAGCAGTCCTTAAAATCCCCCTTGGCAAGTTACAAGTTCTTCAGAATTGGTATTGGTTTGCTTTTGGAGCTTGATGAGCTCCCCCTCCGAATGCCATGAGCGGAGCCTGCAGCTGGTGCGGATTTGGAACTGGGCTGTGATTTGGACACAGTGAATGGAGCAAAACTCCACTGGATTTGCAGAACCATCCCCATTTGGTCCCTGCTGCTGCAGGGGACACCAGCCAGCCTCAGCAGGGCCCATTGCACAGTGCTCTCCTTCACCAAATTTGTATTTTTTTCTATGCACATATTGATTTCATTGCAGAGGAAGAGAAATGGAAAAACAAACCAATAAAAGCTAGTGCTGTAGGGAAGTCGTGTATTTATTTGGGCTATTTATCTTCACCTTAATCCCAGGTAAAATTTATTGGGCAAAGTCTCTAGGTGGTGAAATTACTGGAAACTGATTCCGTTACAAGAGGGTAGCCCTGTCCTGGGATTTCTATTATATTCTCTTTTGTTTAGATTAATTTTTTTTCTTTCTTTCTTTCTAAACGTGTGCTGGGTAGAAAGACCGTTGTGCTCTGGCATCTGCCAGAAAGAACTTGCAGGAGAGGGAGAAAGGAAGTTATTTTGTCTAATAAACCTGAAGCTTATTTGCTTAAAAATGTTGCGGGAACAAAAAGGTTCTCAGACAAATATTGCTAAAGATGCCTGTGGCATTGTAAGACAAAGATTCCACCCCGAGCTGGCTCAGGTCTGAAGTGCCGCTTGGCAGCACTCCATGCCTGCTGCCAAGAAGAAACCCAGGCAGATCCCTGCCCTTGCAGGAAGGTGTTCCAGGATGCAGCGGGTGAATGTTCCTGTTTCCTCCCAGTGCTATGGGAAAACTTTGCTTCTCCAGAAATTCCTGCCTTTGTGTTTTTTTTGGACCCCTGTCTCCCGGGCTTTAGAGCCCCACAGGTCCTTCTTTCTCCCAGCAGGTCCCTGACCGTAAATGAGACATCATTTTATTGCGGGGTGGGGATGTGGCTCCAAAGAGGGTGGCTGCCAGATGTCACCCATGCCCATGTGCAGCCAGGCACCCTCCAGAAGTCAGGGTTCTCCTGCAAAACTGAACGCAGGGGCACAGAAATCTTTTTAGTCTCAAATGGAGTCGATCCAACTGAGCTTTACCAAGTTACTGAACGGGAGAGCACTGCCTGCAGGTGGGCTTATGAATTCCTCAGCTCGTAAAAATGCTTGGCCAGCTGCTGCATCCACCAGATGGCTGGAGAGGGCATCTTACAGTGAAGCTGCCCCCAGCACAAGTCAATAGTTAACTGGGGTGAGGCCCTGATCCTGAAGCAGAAGCCAAACAGGATGCACGGCAGTGGCGGGCAGGGCTGTGGGTCGGGAGCAGGACGGCAGCCAAGGTTCGACAGGACACCCGGAGGTGCTGCTGGGGGAGCCGGGCTTGGGGCCGGTGAAAGGGAACAGCCTGGTTTCGGTGCCCGCTGCGTGCTGCACCCCTGCCCGCTGCACCCCTGCCCGCTGCACCCCTGCCCGCTGCACCCCTGCCCGCTGCGTGCTGCACCCCTGCCCGCTGCACCCCTGCGTGCTGCACCCCTGCCTGCTGCGTGCTGCACCCCTGCCTGCTGCGTGCTGCACCCCTGCCCGCTGCGTGCTGCACCCCTGCCTGCTGCGTGCTGCGGGGCAGGCATGGCCCCATCCTGCATTCCGCTGCCTGTGGCTGCCAGAGGAGCACTGCCCATCCACAGCTGCCACTGATTCTGTCTCTTGCTCTTTTATTTGTCACTGGTGGCCACTTGTCCAGCTCTCAGTACATCTCATGAAGCCCAAAGCTAAATCACTGTGAGCTCGCCTCTCCAGTGAGGTTTACCCAAGCAATGAATCAAGAGCTGCAGCAGCCGTGAGAGATGGAGGGGAGCAATCAAATCCTCTCTGGCACAGGAACAGTGGCTGGCAGCTGGGCGGATTGCAGATTTTACCGAAGAGGGTTATGCCTAAACCTCAAGGCAAAAGGAGGGGCACAAGTGCTGGTGCTCAGGGCTGGCAGCGGGCTGTCTGCTGGGGAGAGGTGCTGCTTGGGGCTGAAAGCACAGGGAAAGCATGGGCCATGCACTGGTCCCTCCACTGGGCTGTGGGGATGGGCTCTGGTTTTGCATGATTACATGTGTGGGAGGACCCAAAATGAATTTTCGTCAGCTAGCAAAGCCCTGGCTGCCAGCACCCCGAGGGCTCCCGGTCAGTGCCTCGGAGGTGTCCTGGCAGTTGGGCTGGAGCACTGCTTAGGTCTCCCGCTTACTCGTCTGATTTTCCTGTGCGCAGCCGAGCCCTGGCTGCTCTGAGTACACAGAGGTTGTTCTTGGGAGATGGGGGTGCTTTTCTTACCATGTCAGAGAAGGTTTTCAGCTGACCAGTGTTTGCTGCTTTGTATCAGAAAGCAGTTGGTACCTCATGTCCTTCTACCCTTCCATCTACTCTGGGTTCTCAGATGTCCAGCTGATGCCGTCGGCTTTTTAAAGAAGATAATGCCCTCCCGACAGGTGCTGTGTGGGCAGCAAGGCCTGTTCCCTACACAAGCTCTTTCAGCAGTGCAAAAGAAAACAGATGGTATCCTGAACAGCAGCTTGGCCTCTGACAAGCCGCACTCTGCATAGCAAAAGCCCCACAAATTCATCCACAGCCACGATGGGTAAAGGCCTTTAACCTGAACCACACATCACACAGTTGCTTCCACCATATATCCCGTAATGAGGGGAAATGTGGATTTAACCCTTGCCATTAACACAGGTAGTTCATTAATTCTGTCTAGGAAACCAGCACAGCTGCACCTCACAGAAAGAATGCCAGCGCATGGGGCTTCCCCTTCACCTCTGTGCTACGAGAAGGAGGAACAATTAAAACCTTCCCTGTGCGACCCTCTAACCTGCCAGCCAAGTCAGAAGAAAAGTGCTGCAGAAAGGCATTATTTCAGCCATGCTCTAGAAACACCATTTCCTCACTAAGCCTACATACCGCTCAGTGGCTGGGGCACGCTGTCCCTCTCCGCAGGCTGCGTGGGTGCCGGGGCATCTGGGGAGCTGGGGCACCATGTGCTTGGCAGCGCAGCAGTGCGGCTGCCCAGCCCAGCCTGGCCCTCTGTGACTCATGGCACCTCCCTGAGCCTTATGTCACTGCCCTGCACAGGGCTGGGTGCTCCGGTGTGCCGTCCTGGTGTGCCATCCCATGGGGCACAGTAGCCAGCAGCGGTTGGGAGCAGCTGTCTTGTGGGAGGGGAAAAAAAAAAAAAGTCATTCCTGCAGCTGTGAGCTCGTGTTTCCTTTGGAGGTTTTCTCCGCTCTGGCACTCACTTTTTTGCCACATCAGAAGAGGAAAACCTCCCCCGGGTGGGCACCAGCCTGAGCCTCTGCACTGGCCCAGAACCAGCACAGCGGGCAGCCTGGCTGGGGCAGGGTGCTGTACCGCGGGGGCGGGTGGGCACGGAGCCAGGACTGGTGTCCTCCCACGTGGAGTAAATCCAGAATAACCGGGTCTGGTGGGTTTTCCCCCTGGCTGTGCTGCACGCGTGTGGGCTGGCCCCCAGCGCCGCTTTGCTGCTTATCGTTTGCAGGAGGCTGGAGGTTCCTTTTTCAAATAAGCATTTATTTATCCAGCAACAGTCCTGAACTCCAAAGGAGTCCTGAGTTAACTGTAGATATAGATTTAGGTCATTTTCTTTTAAATCATTTATTGTTATTATGTTTCTGAAGGAAGAAATCACTCCTTGGAGACTCCAGCCCTGCAGTTAGCATGAGAGGCCCTATACATTTTCCAAAGCTGAACCTCATTTACCTGGCAGCCAAGAACAAAACAGTTCCCATTCCTTTTTCCTTTTTCTTTTCCATTCCCATCACTTAGAAGAACTAGACAGCTTCTCTTGGAGCTTTTAAAACAATTTTTGCCTGAGAGTCCACGAAGGAGATGCAGGGCCGGCAGTGACAGCCCTGCCTTTGGGACTGCAGCTTGCAGAGGGCTGGAGCAGAGCTCTTGCGGGACTGATGCTGCTCCCTGGTAACTAAGTTGACAGCTGAGGGTGCTCTCTGCATAAAAATATGTACTGAGCTTCCCTTCACTTGCCCCCCGGCTCAGGTCCCCAGTGCTGGGCAAGGGGTGCAGGATGCAGCCTGGGTGCAGGGGGTGCTGGACTGTACCCAAAAGGAAATCGCAGTCTGTATATTAAAACCTTCCAGACAGGGAGCAGAAAAGCAAACACAGGCCTGGGCTTTGCATTGGGATAATTATTGCCCTCGGAAGGAAATTTTAGCTGTGGCGAGAGTCTGAGCTTAAACAGCGCAGTCTAAATCAGAAACCTCCTCCTTCTCCAGGGAAATATCCTTCCTATTAGTTTGTTTAGCTGCTGGCAATAACTGGCTCGGCTCAATAACAAAGCGCCCCAGGCCCCGGTGTGCTGCAGCATGTCTCTGCTCCATTTCCCTACTTCCCACCTGCGCAGGAGCTGGCCCATGGCACGGGGCTTGTAGTGCCCTGGGGGAGGCCTGCTTTGTGATGAATTTCTCCTCCTGCTTCAAGGGACCTGAGCACCCCCCGCAACCCCCACCGCCACCAGGTCCTCTATGGAGATAGAGACATTGCTCTGCTTGCAGAGGAAATGAGCAAAAAACATCAGTGGGGCCAGGGGCCTTGTCATCCCAATGAAGAAACCTTGCACGGAATGCCTCTGCTCTCTGGAACTACACGTTTCAGCCAGGATCTTTCCCTGAAACCACAGGGAAAAATGGAGAGCTGTACGCTTTTATGGTGGTTCGTGGCTGCGGCACAGCCCAAGCACTGGTGCTGGTGTGGAGAGTCCTCCTGTCCTGTCCCTGCATCCTGTGGGAGCCCAGGTTTTGCCCAGCCACTGTGGCACACAGCAGAAAGGTGCTTTTAAATCACACATAACATTGGTGAACACATCAAGTGCTGGGAACAGGGCATCAGCTTGGTCTCGACTCAGCAAATAATTAACTGGTGCAGTGCAACAGAATTACATCAGTCTCATCTGCAGGCTTTCCCCGGGAGGTTTCTGCATGATAGAGAAAAAGAAATTAAGAAAAAAATAATAGATGTGGTATCAAAAAGCTGATAGGCTGGGGAGTGAATAATCTGTGGTGCAAAGTCACTGCTTTGCAATGAGCGCCATGGTAGGATCAGCAGGAGCGAGCTGGCGGGTGAGGAGCTGCTCTCCTCCTCCTCCTCCTCCTCTGTGCCAGTGCTGGGTGCATGGGCTCCGTGTGAGACCTCGGTGGGTGGTGGGGAGCATTGGGGCGCTGGTGGCTCCTGCCAAAAAGCCCCAGTGGCTGCAGTACTGTCCCTCCCAGGAGCTGTTTCCTATGAAGCTCAGCACCCGGAGGCTCCCCGCTGCAGATCCCTTGTCTGCGGGGCTCTGCAGTGCCTGCTGGGACACGCTGCTTTGCAGGGAGGTGCTCGGTGGGATAAATTAATGAGAAATACTCTTAGGAAAGGTTTGGCCACTGCTACTTTGCAAACTTTGTCCTGAAAAGTGCGGTGGCTGTAGCGTTTCAGATTGTTCATGCCAGGCTAAGTCAGGTACTGGAGGTGTTAAACGGAGCACCTTTAAAAGGGAACAGTCCGTTACTTCTCTGTTGATCTGGTGTCAAACACCATCTGCATTTCCTGCACACCACCTGCCGGAGGTGGGTGAGGGCGAGGGTTGTCCCCGCAGTCTGCACCTTCCCGCGTGTGCTGCCAAGGGGGATTATCCACCCATCAATAAACCATCCTGCTCACCTCTCCTCTCCTGCTTTTGCATAGGTTAATAACCAGCAGTATTTCATTCACCGAAGGGTGAATCGTGCCAGCAAACTGATGACACATCCCATAGGTTTCACTGGCATCCTGTGACCGAGCACAGCCTGAGCATCCGAGTGAAACGCCGCTGGAGTTACCTTGTGTCAGATGGGCTGGAAGAAGAAATGTGTGAGGGCAAAGTTTGGTAGGAGGAATGATATAACAGTATTGGACAAAAAGGTGAAAAAGCGGTTTCGCAAGAGCTGCAGGGTGGTGCTGGCCGGCCAGGGGCTTGGTGTGCCTGCGGTCTCGCCCGGCAGCACGGCGGTGCCGGCTTTTGGGGGTGCTGTTGTGTAGCGCATCTGCTGCGCCCGCTGCATCCCGGCAGCGCAGCTCACTGACGGGGCTTTGCTGCTAGGAGACAAAAATAAATAAGGGAAATCGTAAGTGCTTTTACCATTAAAAGAGAAATTAGCTTGTGTAGTGCTAAGCCCCCAGTCTGCGGGTCCAGAGCAGCCAATCTGTTTTTATTGTTTTGCAGGACTCCTCTGCAACTGAATGATGACAAATACCGGGAATTAGCAGAGTGTAATTACTCCGTATTAGCTGAATTCACAGTACAGACACAGATCATAAACAGCCATTGATTATTCCTAATTTCACATTTTTAGCATTCTGAATTGTAGCAATTATGCCTGTCCGAGAGAGTTATCTTCTCTTTCAACCCCTCAGGTCCCCAGTCACTGCCCTTCCTTTAAGGTACTTCTTCACTGCTGCAGAAGAAGACATTTAACACAAATCCCTCCCTACTTCTACCACAAAATGCCTGCCCACCCCAGTCCCCAATTCCCTCTGGCTTGCAGTCCAAAGGTTGCTCCTTTTGCTGCAGGCTGCTTCAAAACACCGCTAGGTGCCTGGTGTGACCCGTAACCCCTGGGCCACAGCTCATTTCACCCGGGTTTATTGCAGAGGCAATTAGCAGCCCTGGGTCTCAGCGCGGGTGTTGCAGGGATGCCCGTGGGAAGGGGCCTGGGCAGCACCAAAGCTCACCATCCATCTCCTGTTGCCAGTTGATGCCATGCAAGTAGTGCTCATGTTTTAAGCATCATCTTTTTTCTGAAACAGGGTTGCAGGCCAGGACATGATTTCCAAATGCTAAATTGCGCCTTCAGTGAAATCGTGCTGGGGGCTTCTGTCTCCAGCCCGGTAATGACTGCGCTCTCCCTGGACAAGATCTGTGAGATGGGTTGGTAGACCTCAGTATTTTCTTGTTACAGGCTACAAGTAATATTAAAAAAATAAGTATAGTTATAAATCATTAATATTTGCATGGGAAATTTCTAACCCTATTAGTATCATATCATTAAATTTGTTTCTTATGCACAGGCAGTGATTTCATTACAAAGCGTAGCGGAGCATAATGCCAGCTCTGCAACACTGATTCAGTCAATTAATGACGAGAGGGGGAAAGATCCTGTCATTTACTGATGGCAGAGCCGTTATAACTTTTTCATTTGCTTTGCCACTAGTAAATGCCGAGGGATGGTGGGCAACTGCCACCAGCCACGCACTGCGCTCACAGATGTGCTGGGGTGTTAGGCTGTGCGCCCATGGCTGTGGGAGAGGAGGAGGAGGAGGAGGAGGAGGAGGAGGAGGAGGAGGAGGAGGAGGAGGAGGAGGAGGAGTGGAGGGGCTTGCTGGCTCCCTGCCACCAGCCACGGGCTCCTGAGCCACTGCAGACACTTTGGTCTGACTCTTACAGCAATTCTGGCATTTTAATCTATTTTGATGTAATTTGCCCACCCTGGCCTGTGACAGTGTAACAAACAGGAGGAGCTGGAAGCCCCTGAGCAACAGGAAAACTATGACATATTTGCCATCATGGAAATGTGGTGGGATGACTCACACCGCTGGAGTGCTGCTAAAACCTTCTGAAGGGTTAGGCAAGGAAAGCGAGGCGGTGGGGTAGCACTGTATGTTAGGGAGTGTTGGGATTGTCTGGAGCTCAATGATGGTGACGATAGGGTTGAATATTCATGTGTAAGAATCAGGGGGAAGGCCAACAATGCAGATATCATGGTGGGAGTCTGTTATAGACTTCCCAACCAGAATGAAGAGGCAGATGAAACATTCTACAAGCAGCTGGGAGAAGTCTCACCATCACTAGCCCTTGTTCTCATGGGGGACTTCACCTTACCCGATGTCCGCTGGCGATACAGTGCAGCAGGGAGGGAACAGCCCAGGAGGTCCCTGGGGTGTGTGGGAGACCGTCCTGACAGCTGGTGAGGGAGCCAGCTCGGGAAGGTGCCCGTGGGACCTGTTTGTGAGCAGGGGAGGGCTGGTGGGTGGTGTGACGGTTGGAGGCCATCAGTGGTCACGAGGAGTTTTTGATTCTTGGAGAAGTAAGGAGAGTGGTCAGCAGAACTGCTGCCTTAGACTTTGGCTTGTTGGGGGGTCTGGTTGACAGAGTCCCTTGGGAGGCAGCCCTGAAGGGCCAAGGAGCCCAGGCAGGCTGGACGTTCCTCAGGAAGGAAATCTTAAAGGCTCAGGGGGCAGGTGTCCCGTGTGCCGACAGATGAGCCGTTGGGGAAGACAAACAGAGAGCTTGGGCTGGAGCTCAGGGAACAACAGGAAAGTTTACAGCCTTTGGAAGAGGGGGCAGGCAACTCAGAATGGCTATAAGAATGTTGTGAGGTTATGCTGGGGGAAAACTAGAAGGGCCAAAACCCAACTAGAACTTAATGTGGTTAATGCTGTAAAAGACAATTAATAAATGCTTCTACAAATACATTAGCAACAAAAGGAGAGCCAAGGAGCATCTCCATCTGTAGAGGAATGAAGCTGGGTTAATTAACATTGATTAATATACAACTGTGGGCTGGCTTCAGGGGCGGTGGGTTGGCCAATGTAGATAAGGTGCAGCTGTGGCTGGTTAAGTGGTTGAGAGCCAATGAAGAGAGAGCAGCCAAGGAAGAAGCAAAAGAAGAAGGAGCAGCAAGAAAAGAGGGAGTGGGCCCTGGATGAGGCAGGATGAGGAGAAGGCAGCAGAGGGACTGGCATGAAGAGTGTACTGGTATGAGATGGTAAAAGACCTTGTTGCAGTTTGATAGTTTGGAGAGTGCTGTGACATCCATCCTTTAATGGATGCAGGGGAAACATTACTACAAAGGATGAGGAAAAGGCTGAGGTACTTGGTGCCTTCTTTGTATCAGCCTTTAACAGTAAGAGGCCAGTCTTTCTCTGGGTACCCAGCCTCCTGAGCTGCGAGACAGGGACGGTGAGCAGAATGAAGCCCCCATAATCCAAGGGGAAACGGTCAGCGACCTGCTGCTCCACTTAGATATGCACAAGTCTATGGGACCAGATGGGATCCACCTGAGGGTGCTGAAGGAACTGGTGGAAGAGCTGGAGAATCTGGCTGCTCGTGGTTTGGATGGGTGTGCTCTGCACTGGGTAAACACTGGCTGGATGGCTGAGCCCAAGGAGTGGTGGTGAATTGGCGTTACATCCAGCTGGTGGGTCGTTTGCAAGTGGTGTTTCCCCAGGGCTCAGTGCTGGGGACAGTCCTGTTTTAATGTCCTTGTTGCTGGATCTGGGCGAGGGGATTAAGTGCACCCTCAGCAAGACTGAAGACAATGCCAAGTTGGGTGGGAGTGTTGTTCTGCCTGAGGGCAGGAGGCTCTGCAGAGGGGTCTGGGCAGGCTGGACTGATGGGCTGCGGCCAATTGTGTGAGGCTCAGCAAGGCTGAGTGCCGGGTCCTGCCCTTGGGTCACACCAGCCCCACGCAGCGCTGCAGGCTTGGGGAAGAGGCTGGGCAGGTGCCTGGTGGGAAAGTTCCTGGGGGTGCTGGTCGACAGCAGCTGACCTTGAGCCAGTAGTGTGCTCAGGTGGCCAAGAAGGCCAACAGCATCCTGGCTTGTACCTGAAACAGTGTGGCCAGCAGGGCCAGGGCAGTGACCGTCCCCCTGTGCTCAGCACTGGTGTGGCCGCACCTCGGACCCTGGGTTCGGGTTTGGGCCCCTCACTCCCAGACAGACACTGAGGGGCTGGAGCGTGTCCAGAGCCGGGCAGGGGCTGGGGAAGGGGCTGGGGCACAGGTCTGATGAGGAGCAGCTGAGGGAGCTTGGGGGTTCAGCCTGGAGAAGAGGAGACTCAGGGGGGACGTATCGCTCTCTACAACTGCCTGAAAGGAGGCTGGGCTGGGCTGGGGTCGGTCTCTGCTCCCAGGTAACAAGCGGTAGGACAAGAGGAAGAGGAAAAGGCCTCAAGTTGCGCCAGGGGAGGTTTAGGTTGGATGTCAGGACAAGTTTCTTCACCAAAAGGGCTGTCGAGCACTGGAACAGGCTGCCCAGGGAGGTGGTGGAGTCACCATGCTTGGAGGTATTTAAAAGACATGTAGGTGTGGCACTTAGGGTCATGGTTTAGCGGTGGGCTTGTCAGTACTAAGTTAACAGTTGAACCTGATGACCTTAAAGGTCTTTGCCAACCTAAGCGATTCTATAGAAGGATGAGGGTCTGAAAAGCCTCTGGTCTGAAGCGCTTCCCACTGCCAGCACTGGGCAGGGAGTTATTTATTCCAGGCAGGGGCTGCGGCCACTGAGCAGCAGCAGCAGTTTTTTATTGCACCCATTCCTAGGACACTGAAGAAGGATTAGGCATGCTTCCACCATGCCAGCTTTTTATTGGATTGCAGGCAGGGGTTAAACTGATCCTTGTCAGCATAAATATAATGCCCAGGGTGATGGGAGCAGCATAAATTGAGGACAAGAGGTGGCTGCTTTTACCGCTGCTCTCAAGAATACTCTGCTGTTTTACTACGTCGTTCCCTTTTTAATTGAGACATTTCCTTCTGGCCAGGGGATGTCTTTCCTCTTTTGCCAATGAGGTGCAATAAATAAATGGGCTAAGACACAGACTCCGAGGGGAGGTGAAGTGCAGAAGGCAGGTCAGTGGTTGCACCAAAGCCCTTTGAATCTCCCCAGTTCACCCCAATGGCACCAGTTTTGGTACAGCTTCCCCACGCTGGGGACACGGGGGCTGTCCCACGGTGGCGGGGTGTCTGCAGTAGTACAAATTACAGAGGTGTTTCATCTATGTGTCACCTCCATTTTTTTCCAGAGTACTCGCATGTTAGCAGGAGGTGAGAGTCCTTGGTGCTGTGTCAGTGGGGTGAGTTTATTTGTGGCCACTTCTGATACGTCTGTGTCATTGAAAAGCAATATTCAAAGGAGCATACGGTAATTCTGCACGCCGGGCTGGCCAGATTTGCTTATCAGCTATGGCAGAGCAGGACTACGGGGATACATCATCTGAATGAATGCTCCAAAACTGCCTGCTATTTGCTGTAATTAGGCAGAGCGAGCCATTATGGGCTGCCTCATGCAGGGATTAGCAGTAGGAAACATGGTGATGTCCAGCATGCGAGCCCACAGGTGGGGTTGCGGTGGTAGGGGGCCAGACACTGTCTGGGCCCTTGGCTGCTTTCTCAGCCCCACGGGATCCCTTGCTTGGGTGATGTGGAATGCCCCAGCATGCTTACTCGCTGCTGGGGGGCACTTTGGGGGGTTCATCTGCTCCTTTATGCTTCCTCCAGGAAAAGCTCATCCATGCCAGGTCTGATGTATGTGACAGGGTTGTGTAGGGGCTGCTGGCACCTCGTGCTGGCAGTGGTGGCAGCAAATTTCCATAAAATATATTGTAGTTATTGACAGATGTATCTTTCCAGATTTGCTGGGGTGAAGAGTGAAGCCCTTGGAACTGACCCATGGTCCTCACAGGGACTCCTCTTTGTGGGAAAGCACTGCATCCTCATGAGTTTTGTGTAGGCAGCCCATGCTGCGTTGAACACCATCCATTGCTACAAAGATTAGGTGGGGGATACAGTTTCCAGATACAACATTAATTAAATTACATAAAATTACAACATAAATTAAATTATAAAGACAGTATGTATGTGTATCTTGCAGAAAACCAGAAAAGCCTTCTAATTGCAGCTTCCAAGTAGAGGTATAGCCCTTCAGGACTGCAGGGAATTGCCACCTTGCTCGGATGAGTAAAGAAGTGTGGGTAAGCAGGTCAACCCACCGTCCATAGGTGGTAGGTAGCTTGGAGCACTACAAGAGCCCTTTTGCCTTCGGGAGCTGTTGCACAGGCTTTGGATTTGCAGCCGGAGCCAAAGTGCGTTGACCGTGGTCTCCCTGAATCTGGTTAGTGCTAAAGCACAGCCTTCCAGCCCCTGGCTGCCCGTCTAGGTCATGTGCAGCCCCAAAGGCCCTGCGTGCTGCGGGGGTCTGGCACACAGCCACCCCAGCTTGGGACCACAAGGCAGCTGGGGGGTAAATAAGCTGCTCATTCAGCTGTCCTGTTATTTTTATTTGCCTACGGTAGTAGCTGATGAATTGGATAACTTCCACCCCTACTCCTGCAGCCTCCCTGTGCTTGCAGCAGAGGAAATCCTTCCTGCCTTTGTGCTGCTGATGGACCTCGCTGAGCCAGTAAACCACTACAGTGCAGACAAAATGGCTCTTTAAAAAGTGCAGTAAAAATTAAAACTTTCTGCCAAGAGCAAAGCCAGTGGGGCTTTTTGCATCTACTGTTTTTATTGTATTCTGTAACACTTGTAAAGTAGATCACTTACTATCGAGAGAGTCTATCTTCTCTCCCAAGCTGTAATTCCTAGACTTCTTGAAGATGATTTTGGCTCACAAAGGAACTAGAAGATAGAAATATGATGCGCTCTGACATTTGAACATGCTACTGAGAATCTGAATTAAAAGGAACAAACTCGGAAAGTATCATTTACACAGCAATCAACTTTAAAAAGTCACCATCTGCTAAGTGTTACCACCCGGTGTAACTGTGTCTTTATTGCTAGATGGAGAATAGGAAATAACCCAGGGAACTCTCCTGCACCTGCTGGGTTTTTCTTGGTGCCGCAGAGACACTGAACTGCGGTGGCCGGTGTGCCGCGGGGTGCCTATTGCAGCTCTCCTTTTACTCCAACTCACTACAGAATATAAATCTGAATACAGGTGCCATTAGGAGGAATGATTTGGGGTTGTTAAAGTTATAGCATAGTGTCAGCTTTTTGAAAAGTTTAAAGGGCAAAAGAAATGACCAGAGCTGGAATGAGGACCTGGCTTGAGTTTATACATAGAAATCTCATTTTTTTTTTCTTGCTTACTGCTCATCTCCTTCTTGCCCCTCACCCCACTGACATTTCCTGTCCTTTCAGAGTTCTTTCTAGCTTTGTCTTCCTATTTCATCATAATTGATGATAGTATTATCAAATTTTTTGCCCTGTGCAACTTGACTAGTGCTCGCTTTACTTTTTTTTTTTTTTTTTTTTTTTTTGGCCTCACTTTGGTCTTCCATTGCTCACAGTCTCCTAGAAAGGTTGTGCACCTTTCGATAAAAAAAATTTCCATCAAATTTTATGTCTTCCACCAAGCTCGCTCTGAGTTCAGGTGATGCTTAGCATAATCGAATCCCCTCTGCTGCTGCTGTCCAGTGTTGCTCGCTCTGCCTTGGTATCCCTCCTAACTCTTCATGCACAAGAATCAACTATGGCAATACAGTTGCATGCACCATTTCAAGCCTTTGGTTTCTTGGAGTGAACTGGGAACTGAGCTGTGTTAATGAGATGTACCAGCTGAAGAAGCACAGCAACACTTGTGCAAGTTATTTCTGCATTGTCTGCCTTGAGTTTTATACAACAGGACCAGACACTGGGAAGCTGCAATGGCTTTCCCCCACCATGTTTTCCATCACACTGCAACCGTTATTGTAGAGTCTGCTTGGGTCAGAAACAAGGAAGCAAGGCCGGACAAGAGGTACAAATAACAAACATGGTAGGAGAAGCAAACTGATGCCCAGTGGCTTGAAATGAATAAAGGAAAAAACCTGGGTACTTGCAAGTTTCCCTTGTGCCGGCCCTATCACTGAGCCCTATTGCTGTCAGTGCTGCTGGGGTGGTGGTGGTTGTGACGGTGTTTTGATCTGATGCACCACCACAGACCGTGGCTGGCAACTGTATTCCTCTCCCCTTTTAGGCCTTGTAAGCCTCTCCTCCCCATCCCTCAGGAGGCCACTGTGTCCTGTCTCCTTCCCAAGGTCTTGTCCTGTTGCAGAGGCTGAGTCAGGGATGGTGGAAAGCCTTTGGTGCCGTGTTGCTTTGTGCCTGGTGGGGAAAAATGTCTTTGCCATCGCCCTCAGTTACCCATCCCTGTGCCTGTCTGCAGCATTGTGCTGTGCCTTGGAAATGCGAGCGCCTGCAGTCCTTGTTGACTTGCTTTAAGCGTTTTAATTGCATTTAATCACAATGGTCTAATTAAAGTTTGGAGGCTTTTTTTGAGGGCAGTTAATAGATAAATTAGTTAAATTAATTGTGGTTTGTTGTGTACAGACATACCCTTGGTTTGGCAGAAGGGCAGCCAACACATGCTCTGATGACAACTGTTTCCAGCCTGACCTGTGGGTCTGGAGTGCCTGAACCCCGGGGGCTTGATGTTGCAAGATGTGGACTTGTGAGTGTCTTTTGCTGGCCTTCTATCATCATCATTATCGTCATCACCCACATAACCTCATTTACTGTGAAATGAAATAACTCTTTAAAAGCTGAATGGGAATCTGGTGTGAAGCACATAACCAGCTTGCACAGGGGCAATTGCCAAGCACTGAAATGGTCTGTTCAAGGTAAGTTTTACATTTTTAAGCTTCTTAAGTAAAGGATAAACCTCAGGAACTTTCAGAAAGCAGGGTGACACTGCCTTGAAGGATACCAAATAACATCTCTATTTTCCCCTGTAAATCAGCTGCCTTGGGAACCCACATTAGCATTTCATTGGTGACCTGCTTTGGATTTATCACCAGGAAAAATCGACATGCACTGAATTGTCTATAATCCTTCCTCAGATGGAGGGGGTTGAATGAGCTGGGATTTTGTTTCTTTGTTGAGATGAAATGTAATTACTTTAAGGGGTTTGCATGGTGTGTTAAATTCTGCCAGTATTAAAGCATGATACAAGTAACAGAACTGTGCCGGTTGCTGGAGATTTATGGAATAAAAGGTATAATTTCACACTTCACTGCATTTTATTTTGAAGTTGGAAGTTGATGTGCTTTTCAGTTGTTTAGATGTGTTTACTTAGCCTTTACTCTTGTTTAAGACATGTACACTGAGGGATTTGATGAGCGAGAGGCTGGAGCTGCCTTCCTCACTTTCCAAAGGAGGTGCCTGAGAGCACGAAGCCTTGTGCTGCAGCCCCAGGGTCCCTTACAGTGAAATGCACCAACAGTTCAAGCGTTATGGGTTTAGAGGGTGAAGTCTTTCTTCTGCCTGCTATATTTCAACAGTTTATGTTTCCCTAATAGGTTTGCTTTACACAAGAGGATGTTCATCAGCGAAGCAGCTGAAAGCCATCACAGCAGCAGTTTGGTCCTGGAGGGAGTGGCCGGTACTACTAAAGGAAGTGATAAAAATTTGCAAAGGTGCAAATTCCTCTAGAGTTTTTCTAGCCAGACTGGCCAAACATGAGGGGCACCTGTGTAACACACGTTAAAAAAATTCCCTCATGACTGGGGTGGCGCAAGATGCTGTTCTCCCATCAATAAATGGCACTCCTAGAGCATCCAAAAGCTCACTGCTGGGTTCTCCTTACAGCTGGTCTCCTGTGTTTGACTCTGGAGAACTGGTGCCAAAGCTCATGGCTCTCCTTAATGAGTGAACACACACACACGATGTATAGCTGTGCCAAGCAAGTTGCAAACTGCCTGCACTTCTCTCTGCATTTCTTTGAAAACTGCGTGGCTTTAATATCGATTGACTTCCATGTAGGGCAGCACTGCGACCAGTTCATTTTTAGGAATGATTCCACATGCCATCTGGTACCGCTGGCTAATGGCCTGAAAAACCCTATGAAGAATTTTTTTCATGCAGCTCCGCAAGAGAAAATCAGCTTTTTCTTTTTTTCCCCTTTCCTTCCCACCTCCAACAGTCACTCAGTATCCACCCAGGAGCTGCATGGAGAAGAGGTGCAGCTCCTGAGGGAAGGTGTCCCTGCTGGGTGAGAGCCAACGGGTCCCTCTCCACAGCTCTGTCATCCAGACTAAAGACACTCATTTTTCTTCAGCTCATGAACCCCAGCCCCTTACGCTGCGTGCACTGTGGTGAGCTGCTCTTTTTAACACCTCAACAATTCTTTCTCAAAGAACGTCACTTTTAAGACACTGTCAAACTGCTGGCGAGTAACTGGTGCCCCAGCACATTGATGTTGTGTGCTGGGGAGCAGTGCTGCTCACACGCGCACTGCTGCTGTGGCTGCTGCACCAACACACAGTGCGCCGGGTCCAGAGCAAACCATCTCCCCAGGGCTCGGCGGCATCTTTCTCCTTCAAGTGACTCATCCAGATCTGGCTTTAAACCACTCTTCCAGGAAGAACACCTACTATTTCAAGAGCCTTTGCTTTTGGACAGGGTTGACTAAATAAAGCCCACATCCAAGCAGTCGTTGGTGAGCTTCCAGCACGCTTCAGCCGTAAAGCTTGAGCACGAGGAGAGCGTTCCTGGAAGAGCCGTCTCATAATGCAGCGCCGGAGGAGAGTTACAGGAAAGGGTCACCCCGTTCCTGGCTCTGTGTCCACAGAGGGACAGCAGGTTTAGGCGACAGCGAGCAGCTCCCTGGCCCTGCGAGAGCCTTCAATACACCTTTGTAGGGTGTTGTGGGGCTGTCAGTGCCGCCACCTGGCCACCAGCACCTCTTCTCCAGTGCCAAACGTGTGGCCCAGCAGTTCTCCCAGAGCATCCCGGGGCTCTCCTGCCTGGCCCACTGACACTCACACACACCTAGCTGTACACTTATCTATATAGACACAATCCTACAGACACCTTTGCCTGGCAGTAATTGCTGGGTCTGCCTCAGAACAGAAGTCCCTGAGCAAATCCAGCGCTGAGTGAAGCTGAGCTGAAGCTGGTTTAAAACAAGGGGGAGGGTTTCTGTGAAACAGGCACTGCGACCATGCGTGAGCACTGAGCCTCTGTACTCCCTCATTAGGGTGTCTGGTGCCTCGTTACAGGTAATAAACAACTATTATTAATATAATTTTCATTGTTTCCCCACTAATGCCCTGAACTCATTAGCCTTTTTGGGTAATAAGATTCCTCCCTTGTGCCCTGTTTCACCTGATTTAACTTTACTTCATGGGGTTTGTTATCTCCTAGAAGACCTTATACTAGGAAGGCATTGCAATGCACCAGAAAAACGTGGGATAGAGCTCTATGGCACATGTACACACACAGCCCACTGGCATGTTTCTGCCACAGAGATCCCTCCAGTCAACCCACGCATGATGTGCTGATGCTGTGCTTCACAGCAGCATCGTGATTGTAACTATTTAATAAAGGCTTACAACTGGTTTTTTTAGAGAGCCTGTGTCTATAATTATTTTCTCCATGAAGTAATTTTGGTTTCACAGGTAAACACCGATCTCAGCAATTTTCACTTTTAATATACAATTTGATTTAGGACTAAACATCCTCTGCCTGCTAAATAGGTATTTATAACAAACAAGCCTGCCTGACACCATTCCTCACCACACAGTTTTTTCCCCCCTGTGTAATAATCATTGTTCGGGAGGGAAAAATGTAGCACCACACGCCTGAGAGGGGGCTGAGCACTTCAACAAGGTTTAATTACAACATTAGCAATGTGGGTGAGGCATCCGGGTAAACAAGCCATAAATCAGCCCCTAAAATGAGCAAAACAAACCCCTTCCACCCACACTGACTGCAGATTGTGCCAACAAATGGTTTCCTGGGTGTTGCTGTACGCTGATTTGGGACACCGGGAGATTTGCAGACATGGGTGCCATCAGGCTGGTTACAGCCACAACTGTCCCCGAGTGCTGGGTGTCACCTCCTGCCTCACCGGGACCTGACCCTCCTGCCTGTGGGGACAGGCTGGTCCCGCTCCCTCGTCCCACACAAGCCTGAGGCTTTTCCCACGAGCCTGTGGGGTGCCAGTAGGACTAAGGGGCTTCTATCTGCTTGGCTGCCGGCTATTCCGTTCATCAACTCACTGCAAATGGTGCGACTTCTCCAGCTTGGTTTTCCTATGGAAGTCGTGACAGTCTGCAACACACAGAACTTTGGGAATTTCCATGGCGACGTGGTAGCAGGTGGCACGCTGCCCACAGGAGGGAATTGGCATCAGATGCTCATCCAGAACCACTGTGGTCAATAAACCGTAAATTTAGAAGGATTTACATGATAGTCTGTGAGAGCTGCTTAAGAGTTGTTAGAGTATGCTCAATAATCCAGTTACAAAAGTATGCCAATAATACATGCTTGATAAAGGACTGTAACTAACTGCTTTAAAATACAGTTACGGGCTATTGCACAAAGGAGAAACAGTAACTTAACTATTCACAGGCATTGAATGTGTTTGACTTTATCATGTGTTACAGTGATTTATACAAGACATAAAAAACAATTGTCAAAAATGTGGAAGAAAAATTCAAAGCCAAAAGCACAGCCATTCATTCTGAATGGTAACGTGTTAATGCAGGGAAAGAGAAACGTTAGAGCTGCAAATGGAAAGGGACTGTTCAGCAAACTAAACTCTTCATTGGAAAAAAAAAATTCCACAGCGTAATAATTATCCATTAGCTTTAAAATAACCTCCAAATTAATAGCTGTTTTTATTAGCATCACAATGTCGCACATTTTTCCAGTGAAAACAAATCTATCACTAAGGGCATTTGTATCTCTTACGCTTTTAATATTCATGATTGGGTCAAAATAAAACCTTGTTGGAGATAGAAAAAAAGATGTCTTAAAAGAATAAAAGGTCATAATTCAGTCAAGGTTTCATAATGGCACTGCATACGCACTGCAATGGAAAGAGAGCCCCGAGATTGACTTAGTACCTGAAGATTTTGTGCAAAATCCTTCACTGTTAAGGGCCCCTGCCAGTTCGTATTTATGTGGTTTACAAGGTGTCACATAGTTGTACGTTTTCATCTCATGGCACTGAGTTTACAGCTGAGATGACTGCAGAGCTGCAGGTATCAGAGGACCAACAAGGGAAAGCAAATCCATGAATTAGCACCGTTATCCTTATTTCGCTGGGTGGCTCCGGATGCACTGGAGCTGTTTGTGTGGGAACCTGCAAACCCCCGTGGCCAAGGATCTCTGGGCTGTGGGTGCTCTGGGGGACACATGGATAGGGCCCAGGCCAGCAGAGCCTGAGGAGGGCACAGCGTGTCCCACGGAGCGGGGCCGGGGCAGCAGCTCCCTTGGGCCATCAGCCTTGCCGGGGCTGAGCCTGGCTTTTCTGCCATGAGCAATGGCACTTCTGCCATGGCTCGGCACTGCCAGGGCTGCGCCTGGGGTTCAGTGTTACAACTCCAGTTATAAATTTGACTATAAACATCTCTTTCCCATTTCAACAATGCATCATTAACTTGTAACAGTGGCAAAGTGTTCCCACGATTACATTTAGTGTGATCAGTGCACAAAGTAATATCAGGTCCCATGTTTCACTTGGAGGAAGGTATAAATACCTTCTGTCTGCGTGCGCATCGCTTGCAGGTGGCTCCAGAGGGGAAGACAGCAGGAGACAAGCGTGATGGATCGATGCGAGCCGACATGCTCCTCTCGGGTGTCTCAGCAGCTGGTGTGTGTTGGCTTTGCTCATGAGCTGGAAGTTAACAGAAGACGTCAGTGAAAGATGTGTCCTTTGAGCACTTTAAAGACTGACCAGACATTTCCTTCTATTGGCACGTGAGGATTTATAGAGCATATTAAATAAGGTGTAATGCTCTGCAAGGGATCAGGGCACTGCAGAGTAATGTATCAATAGCACAATAGCTGCCAGGCCCTCACCTCCAGCTCGGCTGCTGCTGCGGCAGGCACCCACGGGCGGGACGGAGCTGTTTCAGGGCAGAGATGGAGGATTCTCAATGTTTTGCATGGGGCCAAGTGTAAAGAGACCCAGCCTTGCTGTAAGTGTGCACAGAGCAGGGAAGAGTCTGTTGCTGTAAGAGACTGTCTTATGAAACATGTCCCTCTGAATAACATCTGCCATCGCTGCCCAGGACACGGTGCCCTGGGCTTGTGTCTGGGAGCCTCACAGCCAGGCAAATGCTTAGCCCTGGCCCCTTCGGTATCACCCCAGAGAAGGCAGCTCTGGGGCTGGGTACCCTGCGCACTGCAGGGGACCAGCAGCTTGCTGGGAATAGTGGGAACCCTTCATGGGTGTCCAGGCTCTCCCACACATCCCTGTTTTCCTCTGCCTCGTCCCAGCAGCGTGGTCTGCCGGGGATGGACAGCAGGGACGTGTGCATTACACGTGTGCATAGAGACGGCATGCCTGTATTTTACCACACTAACACTTCAGAGCAGGAACCTGCCCTCTCAGTTCACCATCCGTCATTCACCACACAGTATTGCAAATTAATTGCAAAAGCGTAAGCAGCAGTAGCAGTTTGGCCCTGATGTCATTAAGCACCATCAGACCCTTGACAGTGTAGGGTGGAGAGGCTCTGGGGTGCAGGGTGGGGGCCAGGCACAGGGCAGCGCTCCTGCTCCCAGGGATTTACAGTTGCAAGTGGGAGAACAGAGCTGAAACCCCTGAGCTGGGATGGGGCGAATGGCTGGATTGTGCCTGGACAAGTAGCGCTGTATTTCTGAGTGGGCAAAGCGGTGCCAAACCTCTCGCGCAGCTATGCCATGATCTGCATGTCTCTGAACAAAGGACACTTACCTCAGCATTGAGGGTGATTTTTGTCATTGGTCTGACCCTGGCTTGGTCCCAGAAGACATGGGGATATGTTTGGGCGAAGGCGCTCGGGCCACAAAGGGGCTGCAGTGGTGCCCAGGCTGTGTGCCGCTCTGGGGCTGTGGATGGGCATGTGCCGTGGAGCCTCTCCGGTTCCTAGAAAGAACAAGGGAACCCAAAATCTGAATCAACTGCCGGTCTTCTGAATGTCACGCAGCTTGCCTGGGCATTAATGCTACTTTGGAACTGTCTGCTTCTGAAAAGCTACTTGTTTTTCTTTTCTTGGAAAAACAGCAGCTCTTTTAATTTGGATTTCACGTGGATACATGGGAAATGCCATACAGGTGTCTGCCAGACCCTCCAGCCAGAATCCGCCTTACCGAGGCTGGAATGACAAAATGCAGTGCCACCCAGCCACATGCCCAGCACACCAAACCTACCGCCACGATGGGATTGCTCCTCAAGGGCCCTCCCAAGCCCCAGTGAGAAAACAGCAGTCTAATGTAAAGGAAACTCTCACACGGGACATTTCCTGAGCTTTATGAATTCATTAGAAAATTACTCAGCACAATAATAAATGCATCCAGAGCTTTGATATTTTGCACATCAGGTGGTAAAACAGTAGCTGTGAATAGATTGCCTGTACCAAGATTTTTGCCTTGAGCGCTGCAGTAGCAGATGGCCTAATAAATATGCAGCGCTCTAAATCGACGTTTGTAATTTCTGTGACCTAAGGTTTTTTGGTCTCCCACGCAGATAAAATGCACAATCATCCAATAATAAAGTTTTTAATAGATAAAAACCCTAAGCAGTGTAATGTAAACATGAAGTGCACTAGCACTACTGGTGTAGTAACGGTTGCACCAGCAGCCTAGCTGATTTTCTTTATGAGAAGTATTTCACTGTGGCTGTACCTGGTCAGTGCAGAGGTCCCGCTGCCCTGTCTCTTCTCTGGCAGCGACCAGGTATGGTATCTGTGAGGAGTGGGATGAGGACACACTGTCAATCCCCAGGAGCATGCCAGCCACACTGCAAAAGTAAAATTGCCTTTTTTATTTTTTACTGGCTCTTGATAGCATTTTTCCTGTGTTGCTTTGCAGCCACATTATCTTTCAAACCTGTCTGGTCTTCTAAACTCCTGTCAAAAGATCATGGTAACAAAAAAAGCCCCTGTGAGGTGTGCTGAAGGGGCCCCAGCGGCAGAGACGGATCACCGATGCTCTGGCTTCAGCAGCATGCCCAGCCCCTCATACCCGCCGGCCGGGAGCGAACACCAGCTGCTCAGGTGTCGCTGTCTCCTCTTCCAGTGATGAGAGGTTTAGGGACACAAGCAAAGCGGCTGCGTGAGCAGAGCGACGTATCTGGGCCACATTTTGACAGAATTAGAAAAACAACCTTTATCACAAGCACCGTTTTGGTGCCCTCAGAGCAAAGAGGAGGAACTGCTGGGGAGCCATGCTCAGCTGGGGCACCTGCTGTCTGGACTGGCCTTGAAGTCACCTCCAAAAATATCTCTTGGCCCTCCAGCATCCCTAGCCCCAGTCCACTCTTCCCTGCCACACAGACTAGATGACACACACTTGGAAGGGGATTAAAAGCATCACAAGGCTGTTGATTCACCACTGATTTACCACAGGAACCTTCATAATAATTCTTACCGTGTAGTTTAATGTCCACGGATTATTTTTCCTCTTGAAAACTGTCAAGCTTGGAGACAGAACTGCTTTTAGAGTGGCATGATAAGAGCAAAATCCTGCTCAGGTCTTCACATTGTGGGCTGCTGTGTGTCACCCCTCGGGAGCTGACGGCTGTTTCTGGGGTTTCATCCAGGGCGTTTGCATTTGCGCTGGTTATAACGCCTGCAGCAAGATTCCAAAACATCACAGTTAGAACTGCCTGTACAGCTGCTAACAAGCAAGTTAAACACTGAATAAGAAAAAATGACAAGTATTGTTGTTACACTTACATATTCCCATGGGTATCATGAAGCCAAGCTTTCAGTTTTATCAGGGAACTGAATTTAAATAGTTTTTTTCAAGGTGCCAAAAAAGGTGGCAGATAAGGATGCCAAGTTACTATAGTAACCATGAGAAAAGTGGTGATTATCAGCAATACTACATAGAAAAGACAGACTGGATTGTCTTTTCATTTTACATGTAGCCCATTGCTTAAAAAAATAAGCCCTTTTCTAAAATAAATACCATGGAAAAAATAACTTGAATATGAAGTGCATTATGCAAAATAATTTTCAAAGATTTTTCAGCCTCTGCAACCTCGCCATTTGACCAGGAGTTTAGAGGATGTGCTGCTAACCAGAATGCTTTATGGCTGAAGGATATGTGAATAATAAAGCATGACTTTTCATGTTTTCTCACCTAGTAACCACGGCAGCAGAGGGGAAAAATCAATATTGATGTCCTACTGTAAGCTCCTTAGGACAGAGTGTGTTCTTTGTTTGGCATAATGAGGCTCAGACGTACAGATGACACTTGGGTACAAGTGACAGTACTGAAAGATGGAAGATTACAGAGTCCTAGCAGCTGGAGGAGTCCATGCTGGTGCTCACGTGTACGAGGTTGTCTGTGACCTGCAACTCAACGCTGCTGCCATCCATGGAGAGCTAAAAACTGAAACCTTGGTATTTGGTTGGGCTTCGGAGAAAACCTTGGTAGACAGACCCAAGGCAAAAAGGAGAAATGAGGAGAACCATCCCAGTGACATAGACTGCTCTGAGTTGTGGCTAAAGTGTTTTAAAGGTTTCTTCTTCCTCCTGAACTACCTGGAAGCTGTCCGTCTGTGTTTTTTAGCAACTGGAAACAGAGATGTCTTGGCACACCTTCTGTGTGTAAGGAACATAGAGAGAACCCCTGAGAGACCAACTGATTTGTGATCTGCTGACTCCAGCAGCTCTACCAAGCAAACATCAATTCCCCTATTTTCAACGCACAGCCAAGAAACATTAATGAAGCCTTACTAAAACTTACTGCATTTCAAAATTTCTGTTCCCCAAAATTGTAACTGATGATGGGTCTGCAGAAATAAAACCCTGCAGTTTCATTAATCTGAAACTTTATGCCCAGACACAAGTCTTTTTAGCTGTTGCAAAACACGCTCTGGTGAGAACTATGTGATTCTCGTGGACTAAACCACTGTGCAATGACTTCTAGGAGAAAATCTCTGTATTCTTCATCACTTGCCATAAATGTTGGCTTTGACAAATTGGCTAAACAAAAAGCATGGGACAAATTGGCTAAACAAAAAGCATGGTGTGTGCCAGCAGTGCTTTAGTTGTAGGTTCACAGGATGATGATTAAGAAAAACATTGTGAGCAAGACTCAAGAGTCCTTGTAGCTAAGCCTTTTGTGCTGGTCAGCTCAGTGGTGGTGTTCACAGCATCATGGTAATCAATCCCCATGGATGTTGAGGACATAAAGCTGCTAACTAGAATGCAAAGGGCAAGGATCCCAAACTGCTGATTTTGAAAAGCAGGACTTACCTATAAAATACTACCGTGGTAATGACAGGAAAACAGAGTGTATCTGGCCTGGAACAACAGCCTCACCCTGAACCTGGTGTCACTACCCGCCTGCCTCCTTATCTCATTAAAGGTGGGGATAAGAGCACGGACTCTCCAAGGACTCCCTTTTGTCCAACCTTTGGATGTCCACTAGTCGGCTCTGCTATGTGACACAGTGATTGCCGGCTGTGAGCCCAGGACAAGCGCCTCCACCCAGACAGGCACTGGCAGATAATCCATGGACCCTGTAACCAGCAGACAGCAGTTTGCAGCCAGTATTTAGTTGATCTTTTTTTAGGTTGGGTTTTGGTTTTTTTTTCCCCCAAAGTGAGCAGTTATCTCAGTAGCATCAGTGACCCAGTTTGGATTCACAGTGGTGCCCTAGGACATCCAGCCACTCCTGTGGGACCTGCAGCTAGGAAAGGAAAATTAACACATTTCAAACAGCCGTTACCAGAGATACCCAGAGCATGGTCCTGATCATTAAAGGATGCTAAGGAGAAAGCCATTAGATATGCACAAGCTAGCACCTGATTTTTGAAGGTCAAAATTATGATTTCATTGAACTTTTAAACTGATTATGGCATTAGCAAGAACAGGTACAAATCTTTCTGGGAGAAACAGGCTAAGGCAGGGTAAGTAAATTATCTCAGCACAGTATCTGTCTTCCTGTGGATTTCAGTGCTACTCTTACTTGAAGCAATTTGTGATGATATGTTTGTACCTGCCACAGAAGCCAAATACACAATCTGATCGTATGCCAAGTCACTATTAACAACTGCATTTTCAATTGATTCTAGGATATTCATTAACTGGGATCCATAATTACATATAATTTACAGACATAGAATTTTAAATCACTTGCCAGTGAGCTTACTAAGCTCACTTTATGACATTCAAATACATTATTCTTAAAAATTCACTGAGTAATCAGCTTGCAAATAATTACAGTGGAATAGCACTGGCTATAATCACGTAGAAACTTAGAACAAGAATCACCAGAAATGCCTGTAGATCACACTTGCCAAGTGATTTTGACATTCCCTTCAACTGTCCCCAGAAAACTGTTACACATTGAACTGGTGGACTCCAAAGCCCTTCTGCTAACCGAACTCCATTACAACCCAGCTCTGTTACAACACAGCTCCATGGACTTGTTTCATGGGCAACCCCTGCCTGACACCTTTTCTTCAATACCAGGCAGCTGATTTTTTTCATGATTTATTTACCTCTTGAGCAAGTCCTGTGGGTTGGGGAGGACACTAGTGGCAAGCAGCACTGCACAGCACTACAGAATCCCCCTTGCTCTGGGGCTGGCAATGTTGGACACTGCTTGGAGCCAAGTAGCAGCCACGGCAATGCAGAAACATCAGGACCAGGTTAACTGGTTTTTAGAGCAGACAAAGCTTGACATGTCTGCATGCCCAATATTTTGTTCATTTCACACAATGATTTCATTTTCAAAGGGTATGTATGGTCTACTTTATTTCTATAGTCTTTCTCCATGGACAACAGGGATATTTTGTGTACCATAGGAAAAAAAAATTGCACAGTGATGCAAGCAATTTAAAACTCTAAGTTAGAACTTTAGGACCTTCACTGAAAACTGCACTGAAACCCGATACTGATGGGTTAAATAAATTACATTATTTTATTGCTAAGTGTAATGGAAAAACAAACGCAAGGCCTGTACTCAGAAGACAGCTTCCCATGTGAATCACACGCACCCCTTTTGCCTTACCTGAAATAAGGCTCCAGTTTGAGTGTTGAAGCAGCAGCTCTTCCCGCTGTTCAGTCCTATGTCAAATTACATCAGTAAAGCAGACAGCAGCTGGCAGTCCTGGAGCCTGCCATATTTATCCTGTTACGGTCTAGATTTATAAACTGCCCATGCACACACCTTGAAGTGCACCGTGCATGTACTGTGCCACCCTGCAGTTTTGAACATCGTCACGTTACTGTAATATGCAGCACTAGAGAATTTCTTGAAGATGAGGAAAATACTGCTTTCTCTGATGACTAAAGGGAGGGAGTAAGCTTATGAAATGGAGGCCTTTGAACAACACATTGTATATCTTGCAGTACAAAGAATAAGATAGCTCAGATCCAATTAAAATACACAGTAAGCAAGTAATGACATTTTTTTATTTGAGAAAAACCATAATTTACAGATAAACACAACAAACCTTCTTGATTTAACTTCATTTGTTTCCATACAGAACCTTTGAAATTGGAAATAAATTGCACTAACAAATAAATGTCACAAGGAACTTTTATGTGATTTTCCACTGCATTAAAACTTAACACAAAACCCATAAAAATAAGACACTATTTACAAAATATAGTCATTTTTTTTGCAAAACTATTGGTTAATTCAAGTTTTAAGTTGCATGATAAATTACACAGCTCAGTCACTTTACAAAGGGTTAAAAGACAAACCTACTCTGAATACAAACCAACATCCTCTCATGATCTGACTATGCCAATTCATAGTACTTCCCAGAATCTGGATCAAAGTAACAGTTCAGACACGGATCATACAGGAGAGTCAAAACTTCCTCCTCTTCTTCAGCATTGAGGTCATCTTCACCTGTGTCAAGTGGGGAAAGTAAGAATAAATCACTTTTATTCACTTAGCCAGCAACATGGAAATACCTTTCTGTCAGATGTGACAGACTTTAGTGTATAATCTTTCGATTTCTGAATTGTTACCTTCAAGATAACAGCAATTCACATTTTTATATTTCTGAAGACTTGTATTTACATGAGGTGAAATGATGTCAGTCAGATTTTGCTTAACAACCAGACTTTACAAAGTCCAATGGAGCAGTTCACCGGCAGTACCTTTACTGATAGAGGATCAAAGTATTCCTAAGTGATATTTTTCTCAATGAACTTCCTAAACAATAATGTTTTAGCATGAACAAAGACTGTTGGTGTGTACTTCAGGCCTGTAAAAATGTAGGAATTTGAATGTCTGGTATCCAGTATGCCACCTAAATGTTCAGTATAGGTAAACATGTACGAAAGAGCTTTTGTTATCAGAAGGGAAATAAGATTCTTTCAGACAATAAAAAATTTAAATCTAGGTTATCTAGAGTTATTTAAAATGCAAGACTGTTTTCAGGTAACAGAAATGAATCCTTAGCCTAAAATACACTGATAAAGCCATACAGACTTTTATTACAGACACTTTATATATTGTAGCTCCTTTTCTAAACCTGTCTGTCTTTCATATAAACTAAATCTAAGTTATATGACCCATAGCTTTTTGATAGGAAATAATTCACAGCTGAACGCAATCTGTATCTCGAATTTCATCATAAATGTTCATCTCGTTCTCAGACTGCTAATACAAACGGAATGCTTTGTATGCCCTAACACTTCATAATAAGTAATGGCCTGTTATGCTAACAGCAGCAGTTTCACAATGCTCAGAATCTATTTACAGCCAGGATCACACAACGATATATAGGTTACATTATCTAGAGACCAGAAAGTAGGTTGGTGCATTTAATGCATACAAAAGAAGTGTGCACTTTATTGTTTCGGAGGAGATTTCATTTTTGTTTCCTCAGTGACCTTAACAAATGCCATCAGAAAGAAACTGTCTTTTACTGTAACCAAAGGTAAAAAATGTAAAGCTAAATTGTTGCCCTCCCTGTTGTGGGTACTTCGTCAGGCCTGGTAAGCTAAATGAGGTTAACTGAGATATTTTGTTTGGATAGCTCTTGGGAAAAATTATGCAGTGCAGAAAGAAGGCATAGAACTGAATGTCTTTTTCTACACTTCAGATCATAGTACACAAATAAATGGTATTCATGCCCCATTCCCTCCCACAGCCTTACATTTTCACCTGAAACCATGCTGTTATTTCCACCAAATTCTTCCTTTTATTATTTTGCTTTTCCCTGCTTATGTTTCTCTTCAAAATTATTTTCTTTTCTTTCCTAAGCTTAACCTCCTTCCCTCTTTACCTTGGAACTGGCCTCTCATTATACTCCCTGGCTTGATTTAGGAGTAAGAAATTCTTCAGACTCATCAGGGGTATACTTCTTTCCCTGTATGCCTTGAATTCACACCAAATCAGAATACAATTGCATCCAGGACTAGCTGAATGTATACCTTTATAGCAACAATTCTCTGCATGTGTTTTTATGTGAACAAGAAGAGATATATATGGTTTTCTAGATATATCTTGTTTTTAAAGTCAGGCTTCTTTCGTTTAGCATCTCACAATATCCCCAAATGCATTTTAAGGCATTTCTAGATGTTGCAACATGTTTGCAATGGCCGTATGGAGTATCCAGGTTTGACCAGATTAAAAAAAAAACATATGAAAACCTCACCTCTGTTCTACTTCTTAAAAAGACGTACTCATTACCGTAAGTGACGCTCTTCTACAAGACTCAACTAACATGTAATGGTTGTGTTAGAAGGCATCCTTCTACTTTCAAATGGTGTTTGTGTACAACCTGACCACATGTAAGAATGACGTGTCCATGGCCAAATTAGCTGATAAACAAGTCACTTTCAAAGAAAATTTCCATAGGTGTTTATGCTGCCACCATCCACACTTTTGGGGTTGGAGCTGCTCAGGATTGCATGAATAAAACTCTTGGCAGTTTAATTTGAATAGCATGGTGAAAGCAAAATCAAAGCTTTTGTTCTTAAATCACTATAAAATTAAACAGTATTTCAGGCTAGAAAGTAACTTGATATTAAATGCAAACTGAAGTCTGTGATGAACGTTATAGAGGGACGAGTATTTTTTAGTTCTGAGCTGCAAGAAGACTGAAGGTAGTTAGTACCTCTGAATATCTGTCAGATTAAATGAGATACTGCCCCACTGAACTCAGGGGAGCTATTGCTTTCATGGAGAAAGGCTTTTGCACAAGATGTCTGAATCCGGATAACAACGAATGGAGGAGGCATGTAGCAGCTTTTTCTAAACAATGAAATAAATATACAAGTAACTGTACTTGGATTTTGTTAACTGTTTATACATAGTCACCATGGTCTGGAAAACCAAAATAGTTTTCCTTTTCAAATAAATATATTTCCACTGTATTCTAGGTTTTAATATTAGAAAATGGCTTGTAGAAAAGTTTCTGTGTGGAGTTATCAAAATTACAAGTATCATACCTGTACATGAATCATAATTTAATCTGAGCGAATAAAGGCACAAAAATAAAAAGGAAAAAACCCCCAAGCTATGGTATATAGAGATTTTCTGTTCTCCAAACATGCAATCATGAACACATGATGTAAAATATTTCAGCATAAAGGAAAATGAGCTTAGAAACAACTCACAAAACAGTTTGGAAATCCTAGTGTGAATAACACAAGAAATCCATCAAATTTTTAAAAGATAATAATACAATTTTTAAATTTTACAGAAGTTCTATCTTAACTGAAGCAAGCCTTGGATTTCATAACACTAACATAGAAAAATTCTCAGGGATCTATCATAGATTTATATCCAACATGACTTTAACTCAAGGATTACTGTCCAGCTCTCTTTGGCTTACTTAGGACTCTTAAGAAAACATATTATTTGATTCTTCAAAGCAAGGTCCATTCCTGACAGCAAAATTCTATTTTGCTGTCAGAAATGATTACAAATATACATGTATGAAAACGTTCCCAATTTGAGTGGCATAATTTATTTTAGACAGAAAATCACTGAGACATCTTAATCCCTCGGGCAGTCAAAATACACGTCAGATTTATGAGAGTTCACACAGAATTCCCCAGACTAGAGGAAAAATTTAGATATCTACCCTGTTTCCTAAGACAACTGATAAGAAAAAAGAGCATTTGAAGAAAAATAGGTATTTGTTTCATTCTATCGTTGTTGACTTTCCAGTTTCAGCTAAGTTCTTTGCCATTCTTTAAGCAAACCCTATTAATAAACAAAAACCTGTAACACTTTAGGTGGTTGGTGACAACAGTCTTTACTCAGGAAATCATGCTGAGATTTCATTTAAGGCTGAATCTGAAATTTTTCTTCATAAGAGAAGTATCACTTACGTAAGTGCAATTATGCTTCCGAATGTTCAGTCTTTGTGTTCTTTCTTTCGTAGGTTTTCAATCCCCACTAGCATAAATTCCTTATTTTAAACAAATAAGATGCATTTTTTTTGAGTTAACCTCTATCGAGCCAGAATATTAGGAAACTGCAACTAAGTTATTCTTTGATCAGAGGCAAATAATACTGCATGGAAAACTCTGCTAGCTTGAGCTGAGAATAATAAGTAAGAGAACTTGGAACCAAAATGTAGCAGTATAGAAAACTACAAAAAGGCAGCACCAGCAGTACAGAAACAGCATTTTGAAATGTCTTTCTACCCAGATCCTTTTCATTGTCTTCATGAATTCCTACCTGGAATACTCTGATTTGTTGAAGATTTAGTGTGCTCTTCCAGTTGTTGGCTTCCAGGAATGATGGGGGGACTGAACGCGTTCAACCAGTCCCTGAAAAACACAAATCAAAATGTCATTCATAAAAGCACAGTTTGCATTCCTATTCGTTCTAATTCTTTTGATTATTAAAAAAAAATTCAAAGGAAATTGCAGGTTGTCAAGCATGATGAAACAAAATCAAGCTAGATTTTATTATTATAAAAATAAACCTAGTAGTGAATACAGTTCTTAAATGTTAAGGCTTCCTCCTTCCTTAGCCTTTTCACTTGCTCTGTTCACACTGAAATCTGTGTTTTAAGACAGGTTTGCTTTGCAGATTTTAGCTGGTATTGCTCTCTCAGCAAAAGGCATACATGAGGTGTGACCCATAACCCACAGAGCTACACGCTGAAAGCCTACAGGACTCATGAGTATCTTTTTCGGAGGAGTAAAGACTTGGGATGAACAAGCTGTGTTTGATGCGAGACTGTGGGGGTCAATTTGATTAAAAATCCTGACCCTCTTCTAAGGAAAAAGGCTTAAGATTATATACAAGAGATGTATTCAGTTACCACCAGCTTGGCACTGCTTGGAGTTCCCCGTAACAGGGTGATTTAGCAAGTGGTCCGTCACCCACAGTGTGGATGGTTGGTGAGTTAGAGCTGAGCACTCTAAATGGTGCTGAGCACATGAAGTGGGTGCATTAACAGTGTGATACCAACTCATGGTCATGAACTGTGGGACAGCTCATTTTTTTAATTTAAATTTAAATAATTTAAAAATTTTCAATAAAGGGATGCAATTAGTGATCAGAGCTAAGAATAATTATACTAACTGTTTTCTAGTGTTGTTAAGAAGGAAAGATTGGATGAGTCAGGCTGTTATTGTTGATAGTATCGTTGATACAGGAAAAAAGCTTTGTTGGGTAAATACATTATAAACATATATTATAAATACAAAAAAAGTTATTCAGTGTAACATGATTTTAGCTACTGCAAGACACCTTAACACGGCTGCCACATACCTATTTTGCTTCTGTAAAAAAAATATTGGATGGGATCTTTATCATAGAGGAAGGAGTACAGACCTTCTTCACCTATTCAATTTAAGAGGCAATTTATATCTCTCCTGAACACTACTTTGTGATAGCTTTTAAAAATCATTTTCACGTTATCATACATTCATGCAAAGTTCAATGTTCATTTCACAAACCCCACTTTACGACACACTGTCTTTGATTGTTATAGCTCAAGGAAAGGGAAACAGAACAGTTGTTTTTATTGTCATTGTTACTGCTTTCTATCGCAAACTGAACTGCAGATTTTTCCGCTGAAAAAGTTACTCATATTATACTATCAATCAGAGAAAGATAGCCCTGGAAGGACACATCTAAGTCACAAAGTCAAGACATCCCTTGTGCAGGTGATCACGTCTTGTAGTTCTTTTAATACATGAAACTAATCCCTGCCCACTGTCTGCATCTAGTGTTTCCGTAAGTTCCCATCTCTCCAACAGTAACAGCTGTAACACGTTAAAGCTTCCACATAACCATTAACTAGACCAAATAATTGGAAGTTAACACTTGAACACAGAATTCGAGGGAGGCCAGTAAATCATCTAATTTTGACAGAACCAGATCCATCCTTTTTGACCAACGTATTTCACTGCAAGGCAAGAGGTATGGAAGGGGAAAAGGGTCTTCAAACTCCCTTATGTTTGCTTCATGCTCATGGGAACAGTGCAGCTCTACAAGGTAAATTACACTTGGTTTGGGGTTGATTCAACTTATGCCTGGCCATGCCTGTTCCAACATCTCACAAAAACATCACACATGCAAACCTGTGCTAGAGGCCAGGGAGATTAGCCTGAGCTGTAGAGGTAACTTCAACATCCATGGCTTTGTCCGGAAGGGATGATTTTTTTTCCCAAGCTTGACAGATTACATTGCCAGACTGTAATTGTCTCAACTCAATTGTCCAACACCCAGTAAACAGTAATGGACTTCTACCTTCTGAAAAGCCTTGATGATTTTATGTACGATTTGCTTCTGACAGAGAAATCTGGCAACACTCAGTCATGTGTTAGGATTGCTAAAACAGGCCATCTGATTTTTTTTTTTTGGTTAGTTTTTCTGATACTTCTGGACTTGTTATTGATTCCACATCATCTCCTGTTGGCATGTACGCATGATCTGGGGTGAATCAGGGGACAACCACCTATCTGTTTGCAGTCAAAATGGAAAAAACTAATTTTCTGCCTCAGGAAACAGAACTGCTGGTGTAGAAATCCAGCAAGTGGTATAGCAGATTTAAAGGAAGAGATGCTGAATTTTCCATTATTTCAATATGTAAAAATATACTTCAAAATTTTTTTACACCATCATTATTTTCACACATATGGCAAACTTCACAACCAATCCTTCTCCTCTTCTGCTGCTCAGCTCAGTTCCAGTGAGAACTGGTACAACTAATCCACCCAGCAATATGCTTGCCTAGACATCTCATTGTTAGTGCTCTCTGTCATTGCTCACCATACTCGCATTCCCTGGATACAGCCAAAGACCATTTATTTACACCGAAGCTTCAAACGTTTTTAGGAATAACAGTTAAATGCATGCTGTGCTATCCAGTGGCATGGTAGAATATATTCTCCATTTCTGCCACTTGCGTGTGTGGTTTGTGCTGCCTCAGAATCAGCCCACATAAGCCTAATGTGAGAATCTGACCATTGCTCACAGAATGCGGTCTGGGAACACGAAGCATTATCACGTACCTGATTCTCTACAATTGCACTGAAACACAACTTCAGCAAAGGCAATCTCTTGGAGAAACTGCGGCAATTTTAGAGAAGGTAAGGAAGAACTATTAGAGCTAATCTACCTCTCTGTTTCCCAAGCTACCCTTTCTTGCAAATTCACTGCTACTTTTTTAAAAGACAGTGATGTTTGAGATCCAGACAACTAGAATAGTGCTGATTGCTGAAGCAAAAAGTGGTGCAAGGACAGAGGAAAGACAGTGCTTGCTTCTAAAGAGAATTATCTCAGTCAGACCAACAAATATAGTTAGAAAAGTCAAGAAGCTTCAGAGTATATGCAGTTCTACAGGTCTGGCACAAAACAGAAGAGTTTAAAGATACGTGTTTTTCATACAAAATATATATCAGAGAATTTCTAAAGAAAACAGTTGGCACCTGGAAAGCAGAGAGGATGTTAGTAGAAGGAAAGAAAGATAATAAGGCAATTACCTCCGGTGGAAAAGAGACAATTCCTTTAAAGAACACTACGGGAGCAAGGTAATCATGTGTCATTAAACCAGTATTGCTGTTAAAGTAATAGTTCTTATTACTCAGTAATCAATACACTACAGTATCAGGGATTCATTGTTGACTTAATATTACTTTGAAGGTTGAAACATTTTACACAATATACGAAAACCTGGTTTATTACTTCCACAGGTTAGCAATGTCTAGATTAACTTTTTGTAAAATCTTGAAAAAAAATTGTTAAAGAATCTCTTGTGTGCTGAAATCTTCTTGGCCAAACGGCAGTAGAGAGTAAATACCAGCAGTTGATTGATAAACTTCTGAAAAGTGGGTTTACAGTGGTAATTCTGATAGATGCTGTAGCCTCGCAGTCAAGACAGACTTTTCCACAATGAAATCTGCAGTTGCTTTTAGGAAGCAACTAAAGCGTGTATGTGTGTGAGACAGTGTGTGAGCTAATTTTAAACAAAACAAAACAAATCAAAAATCCTGAAAAATCTGTAGGTAGACCTTGCCTAAAAGTGGAGCTCAGCATGGAGAAACCCAGGAATATTCTGAGAAATGCAGACTGTGGACTATGTTCCCATTTATCGTGGTTTTATTCTGATTGAATAAAGAATATTTTTTTGGAGAACTTCTTGAAGATGCTACTTTATCTCCTTAAAACAGAAAAGCTAATCACACATTCTGACTAATTAAAGGCACTCTATTTATGCTATCAATGCCTCCAGCTGTAATCAATATAATCAACATGCAATAAACTACCCAGAGCTTTCCTGATAACAATGTGGAATGCTAAGTACTGTTTTTTGACATTGCGAATCGCATTGTATTAAGGCTCAGAATAGCTTCCACACACATTCAAAGTATCATGCACCTTTAATGCTCACACTGAAACTCTTCATTATTCTGAAAGCTATTCTCCATACCATAATATAATTAAAAATGTTACATAAACTTGTTACCTTATGGTCTTTTCTTAAAAAAAAATCTTCTGGAAAATAATTGTCATATATTAAAATATCACATGATAGTTGAACTGTGATGGCAAGCAAAAGAATCTTTTGGACTTGTGAACATTGTTTTCTGTTTTTTGACAGTATGTTAAGTTTTGCAGAAGATGGCAAAAAGATCCATCAGTAAAATCTGTTAAGAATATTAGCGATGCTTCATTAAGTAGCACTTACCAATGACAATGTATCAAAATTATTACTATCAACAGAAATCCGAAGAATCAGAGGGTTTTATTTTAAATCTTAATGAACACCTTTGATACTTTGATTTTTTACAGATATTTTTGCCTTTTAGTCTATCCTACTAGCTGGACTGAGAAAATGGCAAATCACTTAGTATAAAGATTTTTAACATTGCTGTGAATTGAGATAGCATGCTTTATTACATTTCTTTTGGATGAGATTTAATCTGTATTACTGAAATCAATTGGATCATTTAATCCACATTATTAACAAAATTAACATGCTTCAAAGTTTTAGTATGGTTTTGTCCAACACTCTATACAGGAATTAAAAGGAATATTCAAACTATTCAGCCAGTCTGGTAGTATACTTTAAAAATGCAAGGGAAAGGCTACATTATATCAAATCAGGGAATTAAAAAACATTTGTTTTTGCATTAAGAACACATCACATTGACAGACTATTACGCATCTGAAGTCTACAATCAATAAGGAACACAAAAGATGGCATTTAACTGCATAAACTACTTAGTAAATCTTACGAATGTGAGAGAAGAACTGGCTTGTGCCTGAGGGTTAATAAGAGGAGCACATTTGCTGAATTATCTTTTACAATGGATAATTTGACTAACTCCGTGGAGGGCCAGAGAATGCCAATGTATGAATCAAGAGTATGAAAATATTTTAGAGGAAAAAAAGACCAATTCTTGACATCTTGTGCAATTATCAGCTAAAATCTCAGCACATACTTCCGTTGTATTAGTAATATTTAGTACCACATAAAGCAAATTCCCTAATCATCAAAGTGAGTATGTAATACCTTACTATGATCCACTGAATGCAAAGTGCCAGCTCATATCAAAAGTATGGTTCAGTATAGCTTAAATATTCAGTTCAGCTAAGACGAAGACCTATTTTTCTCACTTGTTTGGATTTTTAATTATATCTATTTAAGAAAGGTTATTAGACACTAACTCAGTTCTTGGATAAATCAATAAAAAGTAACCTAGCTTTGTAAAAGCCCTCACCTATTCCCTGCTACATCTTTTTTGGAGCATGCATTACTTGTTAGGCTCCTCTAGATTAGCAGATCTAAATTTTCAATTATTTACGTATCTGCTGAACTTCATTCATACATGTAACTTAATTTAAATCAGATTACTTAGACACACCTATTCGGGCTCTGCTTTGTAATATATTAATGAAGTATGTATAATGGGAGTTTGTTTTTTTTTATAGAACTATTTACATAGAAATAAACCCTTCAATAATAGTTTCAGTAGTGAAGCAAGGACTTATGTAGGCTATTAATAATATCTGTTTGTGTTATGTACAAAATGCAATCATATTATCTGAAAAAATGTTGAAATAAAATTTCAGGTCCTACAGACATACGTCTGTAACAACAGTGAAGTCATATGAGTCTTGAATTGTCCATTATTGCATCTATAATGGTT
Source organism: Falco rusticolus (assembly GCF_015220075.1). Taxonomy (NCBI): domain Eukaryota; kingdom Metazoa; phylum Chordata; class Aves; order Falconiformes; family Falconidae; genus Falco; species Falco rusticolus. Next base: position 14,015,232 of record NC_051190.1, read on the forward strand.
TAAACAACTTCAATTCTTGAACATTCTTAAAGTTTTTACATAAATATGCCATAAACCAAGAAACATTCAGTGTTGATTTATACATCAATAACTGTTCAGTGCTACTCAGCTCCAGGTGGGAAAAACAGTATCTTTAAAATGGAAAACTGAGTGAGTATACAGAAGAAGATATACTACCAAAAGAATATAGAGTATATTTATACATACAAATCAAGGATTTTTGAATGCACATTTTAACACAAATCTTGAAAAATAACAAAAATATACATTCCCATATGACTTTGCAGAAATCGAAAGCTCTATTTAAAGAAGTATTTAAGGCCAATCTGGCAATACATTGGTGATTAAAAAATGCAAGGCATGAGCTACATTGTATTATTCTGCTGGAGTGTTATTGTAGTTTCAAAATATCATTAAATCAGCACAAACCAACACTTATCATTTCCTGCACATTTTTCACAGTGAGCTGCATTCTGACTATGAGTAATCTGTTAATCTGTTCTTTGCCTCACAATCCGTCAAAGTGACAGATTCATTCCAACCCTAATACATAATATCTTCATTTACTGTATGCCTTACTGGAACTTTCTTTTTTTGCTAGCACTAAGATTTACAAAATCACAAGCATATTTAGAGAATGCCTTTTTCCTTCCTCCAAACCACTTCAGCAAGTCCAGCCTGCCAAATACCACACTTCTAACGGAGGCAGCGAGACCTCCTTAAAAACTAAATTCTTTAATTTTCAATGAATTAGTAACTAAAAAAGAGATCAGATCATAAAAAGTACATGTGCAACTGTGCATGGAAGACTTGAAACTGCTCTTAAAAGTCTTAAATCTGCAAATGAACTGGTTTACGGGTGCTAGATTAGATTCAAGGATAACAAAGGAGATGTGAATTCTACTTATTAAACAAGATATTTCATAGTGTAAGGTGCTGTGACAAGTGTGTACAGTATAATCACGCTGACTGGTATTAGCTGAAAGTTTGACTTGTTAATGGCACCTTGTTTTTCTTTCATTATCATAGTTGAAATGATATTTTTTTTCAGGTTATTAAAAACATACAGTCATCTACATCAGTCTAAAACCACGAATGACCTGAATTTGGAGATTTAACAGCTCTACTAATTAATATATTGTGCTATTTGGTCAATGCTTTGTAATTAAATACATGAAACTTCTATTATAGCTTCTGTTCAATGACAGTAACATTGGAATTTACTTAAAGACTAAACCCATAGTTCATCACTATGTTAGCTTGGTGGCTAGATTATAGTTTCAATATTCACTAGCAATATAAATGACAGTAGTAGAAAAAAACAGTGTTTCATCACCTAATTTAAGTCAAATACTAGCCCTTTCTTCTTTGCTAGTTTTGATTCGTTTATCAGAAAATCAGCTGTATAAATTGAAAGTAATGAATTTGCAAAGGTGTGTTAAAATTCTTTCATCTTAATCTAATCTTAAGCAAGTAAATTCTAATAACTACAGCAGATACTCACTGATCAGTGAATCAAATGGATTTCCACATTTAATGAAGTGGCCATTATGTAGGGTGTGCTTCCTTTTTTACATATTTTAAATAATTAAATAAAACATTAAAAAAATATATATTTTAATATTCCATTGGTTCAGGTAGCACTGGAATCTAGTACCTAGTACCTAATAAGTCTTGTTGCAATTGAAGTCATACTTTTTCTCCACAGTCAGTAACCAAAAGCATCTCACTGTTCTCTGCATCCTGGGCATAGACTGGATCCCATTTAACTCTTAATGGATGACATGGAGCCAGAGGGTTTTTAAAAATCAATGGAGAGATATGACTCAACACAGCACTAACTTTAATATTATCAGACTTGTTAAAGGTGCTGCTGCTGAATGTTCCTTGTCTGTGCGAACTACTTTCTTTTTCAGAAAAGTAAAAACCCAAATGTATGCATGAAAACTCTGACCTTTTAATCTATTAATGGAATGAATGGTACAGCATGGAGCTGGAAACTTAATTGTCACCACAAAGTGAGAAGTATGCTACCTCAGTTCAATTCTTTAAAAACATCAAGCTTTGTCAACATCAAACGTAAATTAACATAAAGGAATAAAACCAAGGTTCTTGCACAAATGATATTGGAATAGCAGGGAAGGGAGGCGTGGGCAGTTGTGCCCTTGGAAACTCAGACAGTTTGGCTCTATAAGAAAATGTTATATGCATATGGGATGTCAGCCAAGGAGCCCGATTTGTCTGTAATTAAATCAGCTTCCAGTTCAGGAGGAGGATGGAGGAATAAATACATATTTCCATGATGGGGGGTGGGTTACTGGTAGTAAGCTTTTTCTCTCCAGAAAAGGGAACAATACAACTGGTACAAACGTACTCAGAAGCTTGCCTGCCCTGTGAACTACCCTGAAAGGCTCTGAGTCATCAGAAGCTGGACTCAGATACCAGCTTATGGCTGGACCAAAGTGTCTTGTCATCTGCAAACAGGGGAGATCCCCAAGAAGAAGACATGCTGGTGAAGGTGTACTCAGCTGCATACTGAAGGAGACATCGCAAGACTGTGAAGAGGTAATCCTGGACTTGTTACCAGGTAACACCTACCTCTTCCTTTTGATTTGCAAGACCTTTGAGGCGTGTAAAATATCTTACTGCCTGTTCTCCATTCCTACACACAAGCACAGCCAAGACAACTGTTTGAATGGCCCAGGAATATTCAGAAAAAGGGTGAAACCAATAAAAATTATTCAAAGTCCTGAGGCTACAAGAAAGATACAAACTTCCTTATATTAACATAGACGCAACTGCATGTTTGAAAGCATTTACCATGTTTTATATTCAACCTCTTAGTGTATATGCTGCTAGGTTTTCATGTTCTCAGATTCCCATGCAAGGGAAAGCCATTTTTGGATTATTTTAACAAGCTCTTACTTGTTAGCCACTTGGTTCTCAACAACCTTCCTGCAGCTAAGCTTTTTAACATCATGATTAAAAAAATTAACCTTTTCAATTAGATGTTTCCTGTGCCATTTTCTCCTTTTGTCATGTTCTTTTTCATGCATATTATAGCCCGACAAATGCAGCAGAACTTTGCTAATTCAGATTAACGACTAGGAGATCTATTGCAAATTACTCTATTTGGTGGATGAATAAAGTTACTGAACAAGTACAATAAAAAACCAAAGTACATTTTGTGATACATTGTTCTTGTTCACTTATTTTGACAACTGTTGTGTAATTTTATAATACTTCATAATGTAATATTGTCTGTTTTGCAGAAGTAATGGAGTTCTATGGCTTTGATCTTGTAATGAATCATAAAAATAAATATGCTTCTTTGTTTGCAAAACTCAATCTTTAAATGTGCTTCTTTAAGTTTAAGCTTCTGCTGTTTAAGCGTTTGCTTGGAGATACAGGACACAAAGACCTTTTGTGTCTGACTTTCACAGCATGCATGTTGGAGAAGTTCTGGTGTCGTGCAAATGTATGTTATATAAATAGCTACAATTCTTTTACTGTACATTTCTCAATGGTATAATAACACATGCATCAGCTATTAGAACACTTAAGTTTTCAAAGCTGAACATGCTTCTAATACTTGTGAGTTTGCAGTGGATGTATTTCTGTGCTGGGATCACTGACATATTATTGAAATTTCAGGTGCCATGATAATGGCAGTTATGGCAACAATAGGCTCTAAAAAAATACTTCTCCAGCAGAAACTTTTAAAGAAAACGAAAAAAATAATTTACTTCCTAAAATCAATAGAGTGGCTCAGAGTTACTCATAGGAACATGTGTTCATAATATTTAGCTAATATACCAGATTTTTACTGATAATCAAGTTTGCAAATAAGTTAAAAATGCATTTAGCTAAAGGAACATGTTCATCCATTTCATGATTCATCATCAAAACTACTGTGCATGCATATCATTAGAAAAATAAGAAAATCACATTGTTCGATAAAGTAGTAATTAAGAATATGGGTTCTGCTTTTTTTTTCTTAAGGTAAAACCTATAATGTTTCCAAAAAGTTATAGTTATTGTCTTCCTCAAACATGTTAATCTCCACATCAATGTGTGATGATAAATCTCAAATCTATAATATTTCCCATAACTGGAGAGATATCTTTACCATAAAACGGAAGAAAATGTTACTAGCTTCTTTTAGGTTGTGGTTTCTTTTTTTTTTTTTTCTCCTTTTTGTGGGTTTGGTGGGCTTTTTTTGATTGTAGAGGAAAGAATGATAACACCTGATCAGTCTAATGTAACACATGTAGGTACAATGACAGGACAGCTTGCTTTAGTCAGCCTGTACCAAGCCCACGTGAAGTGAGGTCAGCGACTATTAACCATTTGTCAAAGACTGCGGGCCCTTATCAGCCAATTACAGATACAAGGAACTTTGTATTACATCCACAAGCGGCAAAGCTACAAAGGACTTAAACCACACTACAGTGGTGACACTTTTTATAGATAAATACAAATCTAGACAAAATGCTGGCCTGAAATGCATCATATTTCCATTTAGCAATTCTAGTAAATATTTAATACTGGTTTTCCTTAAAATTTTAGGGACCTTGTATGCTCCTTAGTCCTAAAAGGTTTCTTTTTTATTCACAGCAAACCCACTAATGGAATCTAATTTAAACACAAAAAATCACACTGAAGAAGCTACAGACTTGCACACGCAGAGCAGAAAAATCTAGCTTGTTTTACAAGTCAGCTACTGGACTGGCTCGAGGATGGTCCTTAACCCTAACACATCAGAGGAACTGTAACACTCACTTTTCATAGCAAAACCTATGGAGATATCTCCATGGATGCAGGTCAGAGGATCATGGAGAAGAACAAGACACTGGAAAGGGCAGATGGGAGCCTGATAAAATGACATCTCATTGCTTCTTTATGTTCTTGCTGGAATTTTGGGGCTGATAACCTACATCAGCTACAGATGGACTCTCAGTATCAGCCAAGGAGGCTTAAGACTCCCCTCCTGTCCCCATGCTGGGTCATAACCATCCATCAGGCAGGGTGAATTCCAACACATAGGGCTGAATGGTAGAGTACACTATATACTGATGCACATGCACTTTCACATACCAGCCGGGCAAGCACCAGCTTCTAGCAGCACAGAGGAGACAGAGGTGGAGCTAACAAGGGAGTAAAACTCTGGTTATTCCTGGTAATTCTGTGCCGGTAACCCTGACCAAGCCCACAGCAGAGGCACTGACAATACTTCAAAAGGTCATTTTCATTGACTGATATACCAATTAACTTCTGTAGGTTCCAAGCACCTTTGGAAAGCTGTCAGCACCACATATATAGTTTGGGAAGGCTGCTGATTTTAGAGCTGTTAACATACCAAACCTGCCAGCGACTAACAGGGACAACAAATTAAACCTCAGTTTAACCACTATTTTCATTTGTGAATGAAAAACAGCTTGATCACTCATTCTTTAGTTTGAGACCACTGATCAATAGACTTTCTCATAAAATGATGTCTCTGTTTTATGTGTAGATCTTATATTCTTGGCTATAGTCCAAATCAGGCAGATGTTTACTTTCATTAAATCTTTGTGCCCACAATTCGCTATGGGAATACTTTTTTTTTTTTTTTTTTTTTTTTAACATGTAAAATTAAATGTCTGGCTAAAACCTAACTGAAAATTTGGCTGTGTACATTTTGTATAAAATTACTTCAGTAAAACACACTTCTTGTGAGAAGATACCCAATGAAATGCTGAAATATCTGTGTCCCACTTTAGTGTGGTTTTTGGGGAACAGCTGTTTGAACTTCAGAGGAACAAATTTTATTTGGTAGCCTGGGAAGAGTTGAGTAGGATGCCAAGACAGGATCTAATGAGGCAATGTTTATAAAAATAGGTTTCGGCTTATAAAAAGCCCCTCTCTCAAAGACAGAAAAATCAGCTTTTATCAGAAATTTTCTGAAGAGCATCTGTAGAAGTTCAGAAAATCTATTCATAAAATTAGGCTCAAGTGATCTTTTTCAGAAAGCAGCCCTACATTTTGCAGTTCAGCATGGCTGAAATTCCTCTAGAATATTTACTTTCTTTCAGCATTTCCTTAATGAAACTGCCAAGCCTTGTGGCACTCAAATGTTTTGGAGGACAAATGCTTACTAAGTAGATGCACGGTACACAGCAATTTCCAGTCCCTGCACTGGAGGAAGAAGTAACATAGACAGTTACAGCTTCATATTTGAAGAGAAAGGAGCAATTCTGAAGTTCAGCTTGGACCATACAGCACATCAGTCAGTGGGAAGTGCAGAGCTAAGGCTTGAAACACTGAACATCATCTTGCTCATCTGGCTCTGCAGCCTCTGCAGTCAGCCTGTCTCCTTTCATTAACCGGTTCTACGCCTTGCAAAGCAGCGTGATGTGGAGGTGATTTGTACTGCAGTACCAATATTCTCGGCAGACTTATGACCTTTACCCAGTGGAACCAATGGAAAATGAGTCTAGCTGGGTCTTTTTATTGACTGCATTTCCATTATCTTCACAGGTGCTTTCTTTGCTGGCTTGTTCTTTTATCTTATTATGGACAGAAGCTACATTTACTGGACAATAGCTTCCACATTGCTCTCTTTTCATTTCCCAGAAAATACCACTGCTACACTTTTTCAAGTTACTTGAGACCTGTCAAATTCTTTATCAGTCTTTACAACAAACTATTTGTTGTTTCAGTAAGTGCATCACGTTACTGTCTTCATGCTGCGGTATTTGTACCCAGTCATCTACATAGGATGTATCAATTTTTCAAATATTCTGTGTGTTCCCCTATACAGCTATGGTAGGCTTACAAAGATTTAGACATTTTCCAGTTGCTCGTATGTTACTTGTTAAAATCGGCTTTAAAAACAGTTTAGGAACTAAGTTATAGAATTAGCATTAATTTCATCTCCCCCTCATTTAGGTACACACCTAGTGTGAAAAACACTACATGGCTTTCCATTATAAATGACAGGCGATAATATGAATAATGGTATTCAAGTCACATAACCTCCAGTTTTTATATCATGATGCAAACTGACCTCATAATTTTTTCATCTTCTGTATTTACAACCCAATAATGCTTTTCTGGCAGTTCACAAGGGCTACTGTATTTATGAGGCACTTGCAAGTCAGGTATTTTACGAATACTTTGCCTCCATTTCTCGAAAATGATTTCTAGAGAAATTTAAGTCTAGTATGTGTACTGGATTAAAATAGCATTAGAACTAAGTTGTAATTTATATTATTTTGTTTTAAATTTTATTATATGGAAATACAAGTTTTCATTGTTGATCATATTAGCTTGATATGATGAAATGCTTTATTTTTCAGGGATAATGGTGTTTATTCTGTTTTTCAGTACATATAATATACTGAGTACCAAATTGCTTTAGCACATGCATACAAATAACTTAATAAAAACTGACTCAACCAATGTATGGGCAAAAAGAAGACAAACAGTGTAGCTTGCACTAAAATATAGGCAATTCAAATGCCACCAGAATTATGAAACTGATTCTGGAGTACAGAGTCCAAAGTGTCAGTCTCAAGGTACCTGATATCTTACTCTGTGGACTATAGTCAAGTGTCTCTGTCCACTTCATCCATTGTAACAATTCCTAAGGACAGAGGTGGTTCCTTTGATAACTAACACCCACATAAGCACTTTGATTTACATGTGAAAGGGAACAGGAATCCAGAATTATACTTTAACTCCAGTAATATATTGTGTGCACTAGGAAACATATGGCTGCATGTTGCAATAACTGATGCATTTGGATGAACTTGCACAGCAAGTTTCATAGTGTTCACTTCATAAAATCTAACAAGAAGATTCTAAATCTATAAAAATGTGGATGGCAAATGAGACAAGTGACTGAAACCATCTGTGTGAGGAGAAATGCATATTAACCTGCACAACTGACTGGCAGTGTGGTATCATAAAACACTTCAGACTGTTGATAAAAGATAAAGAAGTTGTATCTGTAACGCTCTCTCTTCCCCTCCCTCCCAACCCACACACACATTGTCCACTTAGAACTTGGACAAGCAAAATCCCCATTAACGACACCAAGTGGAAGTGAAATAGGATCACTTTTTAAAGTAAGTACACCTCTTGTTCAGGCTGTTCCAAAATTGTCAAAGTGAAGGAGTTTCACAGGTACAAGGAAGTTCTGAAATGGGAAAATGAATTTTGGTTGTTTCCATTTGATTATTTCTCCCTAGCCACACTCTCCCCTTGTCTTTACCTCATCTTATAATACAGGCACAGGAATTTTGTTGCTGATTCCAAGCTAAACAGATCAAGCTAAAAACCTGACAGCCAAAATATGCTGTAGACAGGATCCCTTTGAACCATCCCACAGTGTTGTAACACCCTCTCCTGACTGGGCTATCTACTGAAAAACCCCATTTAAATAAGTAACATTAAAATCTTTTGAAACAAATGGATTCCCTGACACCTACAGTCACATACAGAATTCTAGTTCTAAGCCTTCAAAGCAGAGAGGGAGAAAGAAACAGATGAGAGTGTGTGTATGTCAGATGAGGAAGATTTGCTGAATCACGCATCAAAGCAGATGTAGGAGCAAGGCCTGTGTCAGTTACTTTAAATATGCAGCAGTACACCCAAAACATGCAGAATTCTGTTCCGTGTTCCAGGACAAGGCAGACATTCTGCAGACAATGACTAAAACGAGTAATAGTAAAGACCTCTGAGAGGAGGTTGCAATTGAAAAGAGATTTAAGATTAAATCAAAGAATGTCACATTTAATATTCAGAACACTCTAACTGAATCCTTACTGCCTGGGCTATAAATGGAATCTTACCGTGGGTTGGAATGAGAAAGCGGGCTCATTTCTTTCTGGTAGTGATGCTCCTGACTGACGGGCTATGGAAAATAAAAAATAATAGTGAGAAAATAACTTTGCAAATACTCTTTCAGAATGTTTAGAAGTATGTATGAGATCTTTCATGAGCATACACATTTGCAGCTTCTGATATTAGAACTTTACGGTCTTTTTTCTTATCTGTGAAATTAAAAAGGGATATTCAGATCCTAACGGTGCAAAAGTACAACTTAATAGATAATTCTTGTCTGGATGGAAATATGTATGAATTAAGGAGTCAACCACCTGGTCGTTTCTTTGCTGCCTGTGACAGTGTTGGGACAGAGTCAGGAAACTTCAGAGAGGGAAGAGTGGCAAAGTCTTGTCTGATAGAGAAGTCTGGACTGCACAGGAATAGGGAGCGTGGTGCAGGAACTCAGCAGGATCTGTGCAGAACCAGCTGGTCTTAAGACTCGACAACACTGAGCCAGAGATACTGGGCTGGCAGGCAGGGTTCCTCTCTCCTCAGAAGCACCATGATCTTAGCAGTCCTGAATGAAGTTTGCAGAAGCATGTATAATTCTCTATGGCACTGCCAATTTGAAACCTGGATTAAGCTGTTCATGGGTAGCTAATGGTGGACTGCATGAATATTCAGACAAAAGAGTTTCCCCTGTCTTCAAAGCGTGCCTCGAAGATTTAAAAATACATTTGGTTTATGGCATTAAACCCAGTTATTTGCAAGATAGATCAATATTCATAAACTGGTATAAAAATTCAAGAATTCTAAAATTCAGAAATAAATTTGCTCTCAGTATGTATGTAGTGCTTCCAGAAAAGACCCTTTTCACACACCCCAAAACCAGTTCTAAAGAAATCACTGAAGCAAATGCAAAAGAAGTGAAAATAAAAGTTTACATTAACAATACTTCTGCAATTTATTACATGAAAGGCTAAAAATAAATATTAAGCATTATGAAAGCAGGTTTTTTATGGAAATCAATATAAAAATGACTATGTTCTCATGGTTTCAGGAAGTGGGGAGGCATGTTGTAAAATATATGTTGAGGATGAATGACATCCTAATTACTGCCAAATATGAATCACTGCCTGGTGGTGGATAGTGCAATTCCCAGATGACGGCTAGTGGAAGACTGAGGATGAGACAGAAAGTGAATTAGTCAGTCTATGAACCAGAATATCTGTCTAAATAATTTTAAGTCTCATTTCATAGTAAAGAATAGTCTGCCTCAGTTTTGCAATTTGACTTGATGTGAACAGATCCCTCCAGGGGTTGTCAAACTGAGCTCTCAGTTGGAATAATTCTGGGTTTAAATATCACTCCTCTTGTCTGTCAGACTTCAGTTCTGCCAGACCATTTTTGTGTTAAGTGGCTTTCTTTTCTGAAACATCACAAAGGAGGCCAGAAGACCTTCCACAAATTGGGTATGAACCTGGAAGTACTCTTCCAAATATTTTGCAGATCAAGTCTTATGTGACTGAATTTATATTTAGAAAGTTGATTGGGGAACAAGAAGTCTTTCTTCTCTGTGAGTACTCCTTACTTGAAAGTTAGTGCTTAGTGGTGAGCATATTTTGGATTCTGCTAATGAAGCATTATACCCGTACAAGCTTCTATGATATATCAACCAGCAGTCCAGAGGAACCTTCCTTCTCCTTTGCATTTCTGACTAAGAATCAGGGACCATATGCTGAATTCTCTTACATATGACCTTTCTCCAAAATTTTTGTGTTATATCTAAAGTGGTGTCTGAACTGTAGAAACAGCTGAAGCTGAACAGGCCACTTCCCTGACAGGGCAGGAAGGTCTTAACTGGATCTCTAGAATAAAGCAAGGCATTGAAGCAAGAATATTTTGCAAACTTTGCAGATTTTCTTGGATAATGTGTATATGTGTGGGTATACACTTCACATTATACCCCGCAATCCACAGAACTGTCTCTTTCATATTGTTGCAAAGCTAACATGGAATTTCATAGACCTTAAGATAGAAGAAAACATTCAAGTAAGATGGTCAAATAAAGTATTTTAAAATACTTAGTTCTACATACCCATATTATTGATTTGGAACTGTGCCCCATGCACATTTTACAAGGGTTTACAATTCTCCTTTGAAATAAATTAATTTTAAAGTAGAAGTTTTTCATATTTATAACGGATAGCTATGCTGGGTAATGTATAATATTCAAAGCTATTTTATTCCTTTTTGGCTGTCATAGTTTACAGCAGCTGCTAAACAACTTACATGTCAATGATTTCTCCTGACAGCATATATTCAGTTCTTGGTAAACTATCATAGGATATAAAAATACAGCTTTAGTATTTTATATGTTTTTTGTATTTTATGGTTGTTTAAGGACATCTGTTCCAACCACAGCTTAGCAATATGATTGATCTATGTGCCTTTATATTCAGAAGGGTTTCTTAGATTCATTAGTAACATGAGATTTTCAATGAATCTGGAAATCAGACTAACAAAGGCAAGTGATGAAAAAAACCCCAAACCTCACAAAAAATGTGTTTTATATATAAAATATTACTTTGATACATAAGTTCACTATCTAGCATGATTATATCCTGCCCTGCCTTGCAAAACATCATAGGTATTTCAAAATGAAAGACACACAAAAAGCTGCCTTCTGGTGGTGCTGTTGCCATAGATTCCACTAAGGGAAAAAAAATGTACAAAATGAACGAAAATTTGCAATAAAAATACTCCTTACTTATCTTTGAAGAACATAAGAGAAGGCAATAGATACTACTGATGTAAATAATCAGAAAGATACAACCTGGAAACACATGTAAGGATGAAAGTTTAATAATGACAAGAATTTCAAGCTGTCTTTCATTTCTGAAACTACAATATGAGGATTACTTTTGTTTCTTTTCTATAGACTGCACTGCTAAAATCATTTGCCTGCACAACTGCAAGACTGCTATAGATATATATGTATATGAACTCTTCCACAGTTTGTACATCTGATTTTGGGAAGATTGATCATTTGCATGCAAATACTCTTGACTCAAATGACGGTGGTACTAAAGATCAGAGACATAAACCCAAATTTGATTTTATTTTACACGTTTTTTACATAATACATATAAGGAATAAATATACATGTAAAGAACACTTCTTGGTAAAAACTGGAAGCTGAAGAAACAATGACTTTCTCAGGCTGGGGGATGAAAGGATTGACAGCAGCCCTGCAGAGGACTTGGTGGTACTGGCGGATGAAAAGCTGGACATGACCCAGCAATGTGTACTCGCAGCCTACAAAGCTAACCGTATCCTGGGCTGCATCAAAAGAAGCATGGCCAGCAGGTTGAGGGAGGTGATTCTGCCCCTCCACCCTGCTCTGATGAGACCCCACCTGGAGAACTGTGTCCAGCTCTGGGGTCCTCAGCAGAGGAAAGACACGGACTGTTGGAGCAGGCCCAGAGGAGGCCATAAAAATGATCAGAGGGCTGGAGCACCTCTCCTATGAAGACAGGCTGAGAGAGTTGGGGTTGTTCAGGTTGGAGAAGAGAGAAGGCTCCAGGAAGACCTTTCCTGCCTTTCAGCACCTAAATGGGGCCCACAAGAAAGATGAAGACAAACCTTTTAACGGAGCCTGTTGCAATAGGACAAGGGGTAATGGTTTTAGACTAAAAGAGGGTAGATTTAAACTAGATATGAGGAAGAAATTTTTCTACAGTGAAGGTGGTGAAATGCTGGAACAGGTTGCCCAGAGAGGTGGTAGATGCTCCGTCTCTGGAAACATTCAAGGTCAGGTTGGACATGGCTCTGAGGACGTTAAAGACGTCCCTGCTCGCTGCAGGGGGGTTGGACTAGGTGACTTTTAAAGTTCCCTTCCAACCCAAACTATTTTATGATACTGCAATTTTAGGTCTTACAGCAAGACCACGCATGGCAGAAGACTACAATCCAGCAGGAGCAACCTTTGCATGTGCTGTATTCTGAACATTCAGTTATGACTGCCTGTGCATACAGCAACACATTCACTGCACATGTGTATTCTATGCGTGGGGAATCATTGAAAACAGCTATACGAAATTATCTGCCAGATCCATAGATTTGAAAGCCAGAGGGAAGAATGAGATCAATTCATGATCATATGCATATCACAGGCTACTTAATTACATCACCAATAGAAACCACTGAACAACATCAGATCTAGAACTGAATGAACCATGAAGTCCATCCCTCTGACTGCTTTTGATACTTGTCAGCTGACCAGTTCTAAATTCTTTCAAGGTGTGCTTTATTAGTATGGAACCTTGCTCCTTTTTAAACAAGTATGTACAATGGTCTTAGCATGTTACATCCGAGCAGTTCCCTTATAAATTGTAACTTTATCAATAAAATTAGATTTTTTGAACAGAACGTATTTTCTATAAAATGATCTTGACTATCATTAACCATATCACCACCCTGTAAATCTCTGTTAACTGAATCCCACACCAGACTTTTCACTGATTTGACAATGATCACAAACTGGTCTACATTCACTATTTCATTTCAGCAACTCGTTTGAGTACTGGCACAGCATCACTACTCTCAAAGTCTTCTGAAATGTTGCAAACATATCAAAATAAACTAAAAGTTAACACCACCATTCCAAGAATGCCCCAAACTACTCTCTTAAGAGCTTCTGTGTTAAAACAACTCAGGGTGATTAAATAATCACCTTCACTAATAAATGTTGTTTATAGCCTTGTTAGATACTAAAGGTCTAAAAAATGAATTACCACCCTCACATGAATACTCTGCATTTTTCCAAATACTGGAACAGAGTGACATCAAGCGGTGTTAAACACAGAAGTCCATACTCCAAAAACTCATACCATGAATAGCTGGTGCTGGGGCAGCTATCTCAGGAAGGAAAATAAAAAGTGAATCGATAGATACTGCGGACTAACCAACACTGCACTGGTACAGAGTCCCTTTGTGTAAAGGCAAAGGTACACGGGTAGGAAAGTGTGTGGAAGCTGAATCTCAGCAGTCTTTGTTGTAGTGAGGGCCTAAGTTGCTAGTTCTTATCTGAGAAAGATTAGGTTTGCTTTCTGAATTATCTCTTCCTGGAAATGAGGCTCTTGACATTAAGTATTAAAACCTCAGTGCTCACCTTGCAAAATGCAGAGGAGAAACCTGACAATGCCATATGTGTAAAAAACACCAACATTCAGTCAACTGAATGAACTCTGAAAAATTTCTCTGTCAAAGACCTGTTGCCTTTTATACTTGATCTATGTAGAGGAAGATGGTGACAAAGGACTGTTATGGAAAACTACAGCTATATTAAATTAAAATTTAAATGACTAACCTATTATATCTAAATAATTTTTTAGACTGATGCTATTAGTCTGAAACTTCAGAAGCTGATCAAGGCAGTAAGATCAAAGAATTGTCTTTGCAATCACATTGCGCTTCACTGAATACTGGAGCAGCACATTTTACTTTAAAAGTTCATTTTGTTTTACTCATGTAATTTGTATTAACCAAACAAGACGTGTCTAAATATTCTTATAAATTTCCTTATAATTAAACTACTAAAAAATTAATGAGACTGCTATTCTTTTTATTTAATTGAGTTCCGTTTGTCCAGTCTTGCAGTTACACCATGTTTGAGTCTGTCTAGTGAGTACTGAGAAAATGTATTGGAAATAAGATAAATCAACTAAATGTGTAATGTTGATGTATCTCAAATAGTTAAATCCAACTAATGTTTCTCTGATATCCTGCAAAATATTGCTCTTTGAACCAAGTTCTTATGTCTATGATTATCTACACACTGATCGATCTCTTCTCATTTGAAATCTCCGTTTATCAGCGTACCACGAAGTTCCAACGCTGTGCTGGTCATTCACTACAGAAGATTGCAACTACAAGTCTCTACTTGGGCCCTATAGATCCCTACAGACAACTTGCACCTAACATTCTAGAGCATTTACAATACTTTATATTGGGGCAACACAGCAGTGTTTACTTTTCAAACAATGGATCTGCTTCTAAGAGTTGTGTTGTGTGCTTTACTTAAGCCATACTGATTGTTTATTATTTTTTCACCTATAATAAAGTAAGGACTATGTTGTTGAGATACAGAGTATAAGGTTACCTAGTTTTACAGCAGCTCCTGCAAGTACCTTTACATAGTTGCTGAAACGTTATTCTGTGATTTCATACAGTCAATACTCTTTGGTAGACTGTAACAAATACTCCTTTGCTTCTTGTAACAATAGCACATAGCACAGCTGTGCATGATACTGTACTGCTTTGTACCAGGAAAAATAATGATACAAGGTGTAAAATATAGAAGGATCACTGGCTAAGTGCTCAGAACTACTGCAGCTTTTTGCCACTGTTCCCCTGCTTCAGTCTTTTAAACAGCTTTCCAGTAATGAGACTTTATCATTGTAAGAAGCAATTATTCCCCATTACCAACACTGCAATGCAGTTGCTGACTGGTATATCTGGGTTTCATTCATTTCAGAACTATTTTTAAGTACTATATCACATACCTGCAGGCTGTCAGCCACTATTGTGACAAGCTGTACAGCCTACATGATTATTCAGGATTCTAAGAAGGAATATAAATAACAGATTTATTCTTTATCCACAGTGGTACTACCAAACCTGCTGGAAGTGCATGTGTTTTGGTTGCGTGTTTTACTTGGTAAGTTCTAAAAAACATTTGGTAACAATATCTTAAATGTCAAAGCTACTCAAAGAGATTTTAATATGCAAGACCCCTGAGTCTCAGAATCGATAGGAACCATATAGAGAAAATACTGTGGGTTTAGACTTACTGGTGGGAAAGCAGAGTTCCAGGTTGCTGTGTCATCACTGCTTGTACTTATGCTAACATTGCAGTTACCTATCTGTGATGCGCTCAGCCCATGTGAGATCCCAGTACCCTGTAGTTCTTCATTTTGTTGTCTCTTCATGCTAGCCAGCATCTGTAGTTCAGATGAACTCAGCCTACTTGACTGGTAGTTTTTCCAGTCATACTCCTGTGAAATAAAATGGAAAAGTCAACAGTTTAGACAGGATCATGGAACAGAATCTATGAATGAAACAAACACCTTGGAGAATCTCTTGGGGAATCTACAAGAAGCTACAAAACTAAAAGAGAAACAAAATGTTTACTAGAAAATATTAGTTATCAGACTTCTCTTCAGCTATGAAGATGAAGCATATCCACACATAATTACAGGAAGGAAGAACAACACAAACACAGTTACGGACACAGTTTGGATCCAGGGTGTTTAGTGAATTTGCTGTTCCAATGCAATTAAAAACAGAAGACAAAAGCAAGCTTTCAGAAGTTCAGAAATCCAGCAGCTAAAATTGCTTAAGCATTAAATGCAAATCTTGAAATAAACCCAATCACACAGTTATCACAGTATCATAAACACCATCAACATAACATTCAGTTATTTGTGAAGCACAGCATAAAATTTCTCTGGAAAGTTACATGTCAGCACTAAATCTTAAGTTATTTTGGTAACTTGCTTGTGAATAGATTTTTAAATAAACATCACTGTATTTTCATTTGTCTTTGTACTCATTGATTGACTTGTTAATGTAACTCTAATTGTATCAAACTTGATCCACAGGCCAAAAGCTAAAAAAATACATGAAGTGTTTTGGAGTTTGTACTCACAGCTCACACAAAACCTCATGATAAGATTGTTTAAGTTCACCCAACCTGCTGTGGCAACATCTTTGTACAAAGAACTCCTTCTTTAAGAAGATCTTTCCCTTCTTTAAAGGGCCTACATAGATTGCTGTTTCACAAAGAAACAGGTCTAATACTCAGGGCCTCTAGTTTTGGTTCTGAATGGAACTGCAAAGTATTTCTGCTTGAAAAGTGAATCCAAGTAGGGACCAGGACTTCAGAGGCTTTAGATGACGGGAGTACGGCCAGTGGGCTGCAAGATGCTATGTAAGAGTATCCCAAAAAGGGACAGTGCTTTGATTCTAGTGAAGAGAACAGTGCTTTTAGACTAGGAGTTTATCATATTCCTGGTAGAAGGGGCAATCTCACAGTCTGTTTTGCTGTGGGGAGGTACAGGGTAACTGAAGACATCAGGAACACACACACGTCAGCCCTGCTAGTGATACGAACATCGCTAGCTTTTCCTGCCATGAAATCCAGCGTGTAACAATTCAGTGTCTTTAGGGGGTACAAAAGTCACCTTACCATCAGAAGACACATTGAAATATCACACGCTAGAATTATTACTACAACTTCCTCTGCTTCCTCCCTATGTATACAAGACACATGTCTCAGTCTTCTGTGTGGCTTGTAATCATGAACTGGTCACACCTGAGACGCAGGAAAACCTGAACTGCAGCTTTATCTTAGGAAGAGAAACAGAACAGCAACTTTCAATACCTTCAGGTTATGACGCCACACAAAACCTGCACTTTTAAAAACACTCAGGAATATATGCAAGTGTTTAATAAAAAATTATATAGGTTCTATTATTCAGCTCCACAAAGGTATGATGTATACAGCCCACAAAAGATGTTACATATTGGACATAGACGTGTTTATTTTAAGGAAATCATGCAGAAAGATATGTATATATCCTAGATTTTCACACGTATTGCTTAGTATTTCACATGCAAAGTGCTCGTGTTCACTAGAAAGGTTGTATGACACAGCTGAAAAAGGAGGTTATATTCAGTGACACACAATACTTTATTCTGTTTTAGGGAGTTCCATGTACCTTAATAAAAACTGTATATTCTGGGAATCAGAAAAGCATTGTTGTCCATCTGACCCCCTTGCCTGCCAGCTTTTTTTGTCCCTGGGATCGGAGCAAAGCCAGACAATGAAGGATAATATATTACTTATTTCCCTTCCAGAAGTTTAACTGGGGATATGCTCATAGATTCATTCACAGCGCTGAACTCCAAGTACAGGGTGTGCAATATGATGTACACTGGAAGGGAATTTTGGATCAAGGACAAATGGAGAAACCCTTCCCTTTTAATAATACACATAATGGCACCATGCAATGAACAGAACCTTGATTTCACCTCAAGATCTAGAATACTTTACCGTGTATTTGCAAAAATAGTTTTAGAATAAAAAAATGTAGAATATTTTTATTTCCTCATGGGTGCCATGAAAGCAATCAACAGCTACTGTCGCAATAGTATGTAGAATAACATTTCCTTTTTTCATTCTAGTTAAGAAATTAAGTACCACTCAGTAAAGACTGCTGCTCAACATTAAGTTTTTGGGAGTAGCAACTCCATCATAGATTTCTGATGTTTCATTCTGACTACCATGATATTAGATTTCGCTTAAAGCCAGCTATTGCAAACAACCAGTCAAAATTAGCACTGAAATAACAAAGTAAACCACCTTTGATGGGAAGTGTGCCTACAAGCTGACAATCAGCAGGTAAATCTATCACATAAAAAAGGATTTATGACTGAAGGGCACTCACATAGAAACAGCTGCATGTGAAAATACGCAAATCTTTGTGAAAAAGACAATAAATTCTTCAGCCTACTACAAACATTTTTGATTTTTTACTATGTATCTCAAATTCTTAAGTCAAATGTCTTTGCAACCATTTTTCCTATGGAATCACCTCAAGTACTCCGAGGCTACTTTTTTGGCCCAGATAAATGGAGTCTGCCACTTTGTACATGGATAGGAAGATGACAGAAGCTGTTAGCACAGCTGTCACCCCTTTTTTACCTCTGGCTTTTGAGGCCCAAGTTTCATTCCCGAATAGTGAGATTATTATTACCATTTTTAATCCTGAATTAATACATGACGTTTTCTCTAGATCCTTTACTGAACATATGTTATTAGCTCAGTTACTATTCGTTATTTGTTCACTTCATATGAAACTTGCTATTTTATATCTGGAAAGTCTGCTTTGCTCCAATATATTAGCACTCTACCAGATCTACAGCTACTATAACTGTTACTGATCTTACTGAAGATGCTGATTTCCTGTTGATTTTGCTATAGAGAAATCTTCTGCATTTATTTGATTATTATAAGAGAAGCTTTTGGCTTATCTTTCTTGCTTCATATAAGAAGCATTTGGCATGCAGTCATTAAACCGACAGCATGAACTAGGGCTGTGCAGAATAAAAGCACTAAGGATAGAAAGAACATTTTTCTTATTCTGTTTTTGATACAGCCAAAACATTGCCCAAACCTGCTGTCTTTTCCTTTATGTCTATGAAGAAAGATGCACAGATTTTTGGAATTTTTACAAAACAATTCAAAACATTTGCTGTTTTTTCCCCCTCCAGCTTATTTCAGATTGTCAATCTCTCTTTCTTTTTTTTTTCCTCTCTTGTAATGGTCTCACTCCAGAAATACCATACTCAGAAAGGAGAATAGATGTCATGACAATTTTCTGTGCTAACCATCCTGTACAATAAACTCCTTGTAATAATGGAGAAATAGTTTGGACTACTTGTTCTGTAGCTTCAGATGACTATTACAAAAAAGCCTCTTCACAAATTTTATATTGTCTTAGCCACTTCCCAAAGAGAGAATTTGGTAGCTAAATTTGAAATTAAGTTCACTTTGTAATTGAGGAGAAACTTCTGATGTAAGAAGTAATTTTGCAATACTCAAATTTGTCTAAAATTAGTATTTCATTTAGTAATTAAAAGCTTATCTAGCTTTTTGTATATCCTTCCTTATCATAAAGTATTTTTATTAAGCGCTTAAAACTTTTGCTAGATTGACAAAACCTGTTGTTTAAGAGATTTTTTTTATATATATATATAATGACATTTGCATTCTTCTAGGTTCAAATGATTTATTCAGAATTGTTTGAATGTAGTTATACGTGCGGAAAACTTTAATTACCAGCTATCTACATGCTTGCAATATTACCCAGAGGGCTGTACTTCTTTCTTAATTAAAAATATTTGAACTTAATAATAGAGAACTCTATTAAAACATGAATAAAACATTGCAAGCAACCAGGTCCTTAAAGTGTATTAAGTAGTTAGCAAATTGATTGCAGGAAGAGTTGGTTAAGCATTTTTTTTCTTTACCAGTCCTCCGTATGAGCAGATTAGAAGAGACTACTTCTCTGTAAACTCTAATACCCTTTCATGCAAAGCTATTCTTTTCATACGTAAGTCTTAAAACAATGAATGGTGTTTCAAAACAGAAATAAAATAATTACATGCCCACAGCCAACAAAAAAAATCTAGTATTGTCTCGCTGTAGTTAACAATATTATGTATCAGCACTTCTTTTCTTGAAACTTGTGGGGACTTACAATACAAGTTTCTTCCTGCAGAACTGCTCCATAAGATACAAAAAAGCTTTATGTATATGTCAGAGGTCAGAAAAAAGCCATATTCAAATAGCTTATTATATTAATTTCAAAATAATTGGAAACATTCTTAAAAAAAACTAATAAAAATAGGTATTTGACTTTATTCTGATATGTGCTACTTATAATACAAAAATCCGTAATATAAAGTAAGTGCTCACCTAACATACTTTCTAATATAAACAACCACTATTTGAAAGACAGTCAGTGGCACTCAAATTTGGCTTAAAATTTTAAGTGTGGTCTAGAACAAAAAGAAGTATCAAAGAATTCCAAGGAAAGGGTTATGGATGGGAAAACTTTATTACTTGGTCAAATCAAGTATAAAAGCTAAATCTGCCAGATACTTTCATTTATATTTTGTAACAATAAAACAAAGTCTGCAACTCTTGAGTTTCTACACATTGATAATAGGCTTTGTCCTTGCAAAAAATACAAGCAGCAAATTACATGTGCAGTACATTTACAGCTACAAGTGCTGTATGGTAATAACCCTACTGTCTAATTTAGTAATCAACTATTTATCAAGCAGAGGAAACATGATAGCTCTTTTCCTTCATCTTTTAAAATAAAATACCACAAAGTTGTTGTAAAATATATTGAACACTTAAAAAATTTAATCGTAAACCAGCTAGGTAGTCTACATTTAGCTATGTTCTACAGGATAAAGTTGATCACTGCATTAAACACTGATTTTTTTCAGAAAACATCGGTCTGTGGACTAAATACCATAAACCTCCTTGGCCTGTAGAAAAGACAATTGTGGGGGAATACAATACATAGCCTTCAAATAGTGGCATAGGTGAGAACGATAATTAAGAAAAAAAAATTATGTATTGTTTCTTACAACAAACAAAAGAATGAGAAAGCACCAGGAATGAGACAGTGCACTGAATAAAAGGAGATAATGTATTATTTTCCCCCGAAGAATAGTTAATCTCTGAAATTCACCATCACAAGGCAAAAGCCATATAGATACAAGAAGCAACTACACACATCTGTAGAAAAGAATTCCACCACCAGTTATTCACCACAAAGACAACACCTTTCAGGGATGACATTGCTAAGCTACGACCACTGGCAGGAAGCCTGCAGGGCATGCTGGTGAGGTATCACTGGATGCTTCCTCTGTCCTTGCACTGTTTTTTCCCCAGCCACCTACAACTGATGGCTGCTGGACAGAACATTATGGCTATGTAAGTCTTTGATCATAAGATCATAGTAAGATAATAAGATCATAAGATCATGGCTATGTATCTATGATGTTTGAAAAATAGATCTCTGAAGCCTGAGGAAGATGTTTAGCCTGTTCCACTCTCAGATGCTCAGGAATAAATCTAATCTACTCATAACACATTTAGAGAAGAGGTCACATGTTAAAAGATATGGATCTGCAGTAATTGTAAGTCCAAAAAAATTCTATCCAAAACCATGGAACGGTAACATACTGTCTCATTTGTGATTTACAGAATACAGCTGATTCTTAAGCTCCAATTCCTGATTCAAAGTACAATTCAAAGCACATCATTATAAATGGAAAAGACAGGAATTAGCTATTAGGAAATATTTAAGAACATAATTAGCTTCAGACAAACTTCTTTGAATTACTGCATGTTTTCATATGGAGAACACAGGAAGAAAAAAGTAGGAATCAAATACCACTGTGGTGAATATAACAATTCCTTTAGTAGCCTGGCAATTTAGCCTCTGACACAGCCTTACTGCTGGCCCTCAATCACATAGTTTATTATTTTTCAGGGCTGTCGCAGAGAGATTATGAAGTACCTAGATTAAAGCTCTTTACAAGGTCACTCATTAATATATCAGTTGAAAGTATCTCTATTTTCCTTTATAATATTTCAGCCCAAAACTATTTTATAACTCATATTTCCAAAGTCTGAGTTGCTCAATGACACCTCTTTTCATCTATAAACCTCTGCGATTTCTGTTTTATTTGGAGTACTATTTTGTGTGTCACAAAAAACTACAAAATCAACTTTCAACAGATGGAGCTCAGTAAATACTGTCCTGATGAAACCAGAATATATTTGCATGAAAAACGTTATTATTTCTTACTTCATACGGATATATCTAATATAGCTTCTCTATACAATCTAATAGTTTTATTTCAAAGTAAAAATCACTTACAGAAGTCTGTGTTGTCAGACATGAGCTTTCTCTTGAGATTTTCTTGAAAGACTTTTTACTGATGGATCTTTTTAATTGACCAGAAGCTCCTTCATATCTTTCAGTTTTTTCAGATTGATTTGGAATTACTTTAAAGAATTCAGATTTACTTCCAGTTGGAGAAAGAGAAAGGGTAGGCTTTAAGCTTCTCTGAGAGCTAATAGAATCTGTTTTTCTCACAGTGGAACTCTTTGGTTTTGGTAAGATGGTGTCTTCAAGGTTTTGTTTGCCGTGTCCCTTATTCTTCCAGTATTCGTTTCTCCATGACATGCTCTGTAATGGGATCTCTTTAAGAACTGCTGAATCAGATGTTCCTTGCCTGCTGTGGCTGATCTCAAGGTTTTCAGTACCCTGGATTAATTCATTGCTGTCATCCTAAATTTAGGAAATAAAGCAAAAGTGATTCCCTCTGAGCATCACACAATACAGTTCTACATAACCTTAAAATTTCAAAATGGTTCTTTAATCTCTGCTGCCTAACTCTAAACTTGCAAGGTTTCTGAAAACCTGTTGCCCTTCCTGGCAACTTCATTGAGTATACCATAAACATATTCTTAAATCTCAAATAAAAAAAGCAAGCAAAAAGTCCGTGACAGCGATGTCTTCCCATTGAATTATTAATATCCCATACTTTCACATCACATCTCCAACTTAAGCATAGAGGAACAAGTCCTGCCAGATCACTTCTCTCACCTCTGGTAATATCATTCAATATCATACTCAGTACTATCTGAATATAATTTAAGAATTTTGGAGGTTCATTTGTTAACTTTATGTTCATATTTCTAACAATGTCTCTGCAAAATACCCCATGATTCAAGCGTTCATTCAGCCCATCTCAACAACAAACAGCAAATCTGAACACATGGAAGAAATAATAATGGGGAAGCACATCTCGTGTTTGCCTCAACATTCTTATTGTCAAAGAAGAAAGGATGAGAGAGGCCTCATCTTCATCTCATCATGCTGGTCCTCTGCCGTATGTGACCACATTGGACCTAAGGCAGGATCTATTGTAAGATTCGGTAAGACACTGAGTTACCATCTTCATCATGCCTCTCACAGAGCGGTCCTCAAGGTGCAGTCCTACTGCAAATGAAAGCGATCCGAGTTTGTTACTGACTGCACTGAGTCCAGGACTGGATTACACAGAATGAAATGCACATTCCAGAAATAATACTTCAATTTTATTCATGATACACATTTTAGAAATTTATAGTTCTAGTCCCACACTTAGTAATTTCCTTGAAACACAAATCTGTATTTCCCTTTTTTTAATGGATTATTATTTGCCGTAAGTGATCTTAAAATCTGTGCTGGAAACCCATATTAAGTTAGGTTAAACTAAGATGAAAGATTGCTAAAGAAAACACTGTATTCCCCCCCCCCCCCCCCCCAGCCATTAGAGATGAAAGAGTAACTGATTTATCTGAAGCTTACAATTTATCTGAAGCTTACATTCCTCCCACCCTTCCATCTCTGTTCAGCCGTACAGATTTAGGTTCTAGAATAATTTGTTAAATACCAAATCGTGAAATGGTGCCGCGAACATCAATAAAGTTTGCTTGATTAACTGTAGTGCAGCATATGTAAACCGAAGATGAGAATGATTTTTCTGAAGAATGAGCACTTCCACTGACGTATTGTATTCCTTGAAAGAACATGCAGATGGGCAGTTCTGGATACATAAAGCTGATTGCTCTTACTGGGTTGTAATTTTAAGACCATCACTGTAAATAACTTTAGAGGGCCACCTACTAGGAGCAGATGGGACATAGTCCCTTTGTACACCGAGCTTTAATGCTATCAGACATATCAGAGTGAAATTACCTATCATGTAAGGGTACATTACCTTATTTAATTTTATTCCTTTATTCTTTGAATTGCATAAAGACAGAAAGATTCTCAATTCCTTTATTGAAGGCTTCAGCGATGAACTTGATTGTTACATTTAAATCAGCATTTTCGACAGCACTATGTGGTCATACCTGCCACAGGCACAACACTTGCCATCAGCAGGAGTTCTTGGTTTTGCTCTGGGTTTGACAGAATCCATAAATGCTGCCATGAGAAGTTTAATTATACAAAGTCTCTAAAAGAAATCTGAGCTGAAAGCGTGGACGTTGATATAATTACAAAACAAGTCACTTCATGGAGAATAGTTCCAAAAGACGCAACTATTTTAATCCTTTACTTATTATTTGACTCTGATAATTGAATAACAGCACCGAATTACTTCAGTGACTAATTAGTAACCACTAAAAGGAATTTATAAATACTTGCTGTTTTCAGTTTGCAAGCTGAAATATTTCCTCCCCAAAAGCCAAAAGTTAAGCAAACCATAAAATTCTAGCACAGTTAATGTGCATATCTTATGGCTCTCAGTATATGCAACATAGAGTCAATGTTCACTTATTTGAATTTATTCTGATGCAGAACCTGTCTCTCGTATTTTACAATCGAGTAAATATTTTTGGTGGCTACTACTGATTTTCCATGGATTTAGTAAAAAGGTACACAATTCTCCTTTGCAGCTCCACTGACTTCAAATGTAGACTAGGATGAAACTGGGATTTAGCCCCTTAAACTGTGATCTTTAATTCATGATGCAGTGACATAAAAAATCCCAAAGAAAACTTTTGGAAATTTTGGACTTTTTACCAGTCCGAGACATTTAAACTACAAAGATATATATATATTTTTTTTAATTAAAACTACGTCTTACTTGTATTTTCCAGGAGAAAGGCAATTATGTTCACATGCGATTACTTAAACTGTAGGTTGAGACACCCATCTTATTTGATACAGCTCAAGAGCATGTACACATCCATGTGTTATACACAAAAATAATCTATTTGAATTTCAGTGAAAGCTGTAATACAACGATCATGAGAAACAATAATAGTGTGAAACCCTGTAACAATGTAGTTATTTCAGCATGTAAGATTAACATGTAATTTTAAAAAGTACTGCAAGATTCAGCATAACTTAGTCAAATAAATATTTTGTCAAATATGTGAAGTGGAAAACATGTTATGGCTGGGCTAAAGAATTTTGGTAATTTTGCAAAGATACCTTAAACTGTGCTACAGTGGATACTATTAAGTTAGCAGTCTTATGTTCAGCTATCACAGCTTTTCCAGGATCCTCTTTTCTGTATTTTCAGTACGTGAAATAAAACTGTTTTCTAGTTTACTTCAATAATGCAAAGTAGAGCAATCTGAATATTAAATGTGTATCCAGACTATCAGTATAAAGCTGACTTCAAGAAGCAATACAGAATGTACCTGTAGAAGGAAGAGGATGAATACGGGCAAAATGTGACTGCTAAGTAATTTGTTGGTTCAGTGACTTCTTTCACATTGAAAGAAAGGCTTAACTATGAATTACTAAGGTAGTAGATGGAGAAAAAAACTTCCTGATAATTTGTTAGCATGCTGTAAATTTGTTTATTATATCTTCTAGCTTTGTAAGTCCAATGCATCTCCAGCTGCAGTGCTGATACTATTTAGTGCAGTTTGCATCCAAAGATAATGAATGGAACAAAGGCTGTTCCCTAGCACACTCTGGGTTGAAGAAATGTTTATAGTTTATATAATACCTTAAATCTTTTTAAAGAAGATGGGCATCCTCTATCAAGTCACTCTTGCACCTCTAGAATGGCCGTTAATGTTGTGCCTCAATGTTCTGCTGCTGCAAAAGCAGGAGTACTTGGCTACTGGTTTCTTTCTCTTTCTGTACTTGACACTGGATCCCTGTGGGATCCATGTAGGATGATGGCACAGAAGGTTAGTTATTTTCCTCAATAAAAGCTTAAGTACCAGCAAAATTTAATGATTAATTTCACTTTTGATTAATTTATATAAATTTGTCTTGCTTTATAGTTCATCAGCTAAGTATGCACTGTGTTTTGAAAGAGACTTTTATTTTTACTCACTTAGCACAGCACAGCCTTTACCATTTGTTCAGAACTTTTCGTTTGGCATTTTTACACTGCTTTGGAGACGTATCTTTCACAAATATCCCTCTCCCTGCCACCTCTGCTTCCGCTCTGCCCCCCCCCCGCCCAAAAAAAAAAAAAAAAAAAAGGCAATCAAATTGGAAACTTCTGAAATTGACTAAATGACAGTGCTAGAAAGTTTCCATAATTCTTATGTTATGGAAATATTTCCTTAATTTCTACAGTAACCTCTCTGGCTTTTCATGAGCATAACAGACAAAGAAATTCTTTGTAATCCCAACAATTTTACATCTTCAGAGGTGCATCCCATATAGCACTGCTCATGAACTATTAGCCTGACAAAACCTGATTTAATTCTGAAATTCTGGAACTTTGTATGAAATAACAAAGTCTTAAGGTTTTAAGTTAATAAATAATAGGACTCCCCCCACAATTACAGAAAAAAAAGTGAGAAAATCTTTATTTCTTATAATTAGCATTGGCAATTTGGTTTCTCAGAAATAGAGAATATAGAGCAGTATCTGATATTTTGCTGTTATGTAACTTGGTTGCATTTTCTCATCTATGAGCAACAGATTAGAATGCTAAGAAACATATAATTAAAAATGAAATACTCTAGAATGCTCATAAAGGTAGTGACTTTCAGCAGTTACTGTAATGACACAATGCAAGTATTCATTGCATTGACAATTTGTTGAATTTCTATATAGTATCAGCTGAAACATTTGTTAAAAAAAATGTATTTCTTTTCTTTCATTAATTTTATTGCTGAAAGATTTCCACACTGCAAAAGAATTAAAGTTGGTGATGCTGACACAGCTCAGACAGGATATAAAGCAGAAATACCAATCATCAAGTGATGTTAAAAAGCCAAGATTTCTTAATTCATTTCTGACAATGTTGGTGAGCAAATCAGTCCCTGCTCACAGTCTTAAAAGGCACAATGAAGCCTTATTTACTGCACTCTTGCTCCACCATAAAAGACTTACATCTCACTCAAATATATGATGAAGGCTTTCCTAAAATCTTTTTTGTTGTAATGATGCACAATACTCACATCTCTGTTAGCACAGGGGCTGACAGAGAGGTTTCTTTTGTCCGCTTGTTTCAGAGGGTACACCTGCACTTTCACTCCTATATCCAGTTATACACAGCAACCTGACAAAGACAAATCTACCTGTAGGTACATGGGGAAAAGATGATTTATCCCCTCTGTCTAGCTTGAAGACAGAATCTCATCCTAGGAGTTTTAGGATGAAGACTACTTTATCAAGAATTACATGTACAAAGTAGCTTACCTCTTCACTACTGTCAGTTCCTTGAAAGTTTTCTTCAATCTGGGTTCTCCCATGTACTCCGTTACTGTCTTGCTTCAAATCCAAAGGGAAAATGCAACATTCTGGTGACACATTTGGAGACTTCCCATGAGGAGCTGATCGAGGTCTTGATGAAAATGTGAAAATCTCTTTATTATCCACTTGGTGATCACCTGTTTCACTGCTGTGATGTTCAACAGAAGCGTTCTGTGGTGAGGCTGAATTACAGCAGGCTGATGCCTCAGTAGCTACGAACTGCTCACTCCCATCCAACTGAACCCTCTCAGCGAAACTTTCTGGAAACACCCATTCATCTGAAATGTACAATGTTTATTTTAATGCCAAATACGCCAATTCTATGTTACCCTGCTCACCCTCGTTTCCTCTGGGAGTTGTACAGCAAAACAAGTTTTTCTACCACAGAAACATTCTGTTTACCAGATTTATACAGTTGGAAGAGTGACAAGGATGCAAAGAAAAATATCAGGCTGCTTTCTAAGTGAGGCAAGGTTAATCAAAACATTTCCAGATAAAAGCTCAAAAAATCTGCAGGCTATGATATATGACATACAAGCCTGCAATCTGCCAATTTGAAACTATCTAGCTGTTAAGATTTGAAACTATTCAACTGAAATTAATTCTAGGAAAACGTAATTTTATTACATTTGGCTATTGATCCTTTTCTATAGGCATTTTTGGTGGCTGACATTTAAAAGAAATAATCACACATAGTTGGTGGAAAGTTCGTAATATTACAATCTGCTGCTTCTTTATTGCTGAAATTCTACAGTTCTTTTATGTCCAGAACTTGTGGTTTAAATCTCAATTTCAAACTACAGCTCTGATGAAAAATAGTGTGACATGAAAAATGTATGAAGATATCTGTTTCTCCAAGTTTCCCTGAATACAGGCAGTACTAATCTGCCAATTTTAAAACAAACAATAAACTACAGAAATGGATTTAAAGATTGAGTGCGCCAGATAAACATGAAAAGGCCATTTTTATACTCTTATTGTTAACTTATATTTTACTGTTTGGAATGATGGTATAGAAAAAAATGTCAATTTGATTGATTAAAACCAATCTCAAATAGCATCTGAAAAAAGGAGAACTGCTCAAGTATGCAATACTCCCTTATCTTCATTAAAGGTAGTGTGGTGTGGATTATTCACTAGATCTTGAAACTTTCTGGCTTATAAAACAAAGTTACCACCAACCACACTAAAAAAGCCTCAATAAAAAACGTAATAATAAAGTAGCACTGCAATAATAAAATGCTTGCCATCACAGAAGACAGTAAGTTTACTATGGTATTCTGCTCTTTTTAGTTTTGTTAGAAATTATCATCACTGCAGGCAGATTCAGCAGCTTTGGGGGAAAAAAAAACCCAAAGCCTGAACCACCACAAATGAAGGCATAGGAAAGAAGAATGAGACACCAGGAGAAACAACTACCTTCTTACTCAGTTGCTGTGATTTTTCCAGCTTACTGAAGATAGCTAGTAAAGCTACTGAACTCCAATTAATATCCTGAACAGTAGTTTGTACTAGGAACCAGTGAAAAGTAGGGACTTAACACAGCCTGTATATTCATGGCTTACACCCATTTCAAGTAAACTCTTTTTATATTAGATAATCATGCTGGTTTAAAACAATCTAGTAGATCATTGTCTATTGTACATAAAAACCTCTCTTTTGTACGTTCATAGAAATCTCACCTTGCTTTTAATTAGTAGGACTTGAAAGATGAGCAGGTAATGCATTTATTTTACAAATATTCTGGACTAGTTTTTTCAAAAGCCTCAAGGAATGAGTGAGACTAGTCAAAATTTTAAGAACCAGCTTTCATTTGTGTAAAACCAATGACCTTTTATCCCGATCAATAACTACAAGCTTTTCAAAGGAGGATACTAGAGCAGAATTCTGTCTTTGATCACTCAAGATTGTGTCACACTCTTCTGATAACATTTTTCTTAGTAAGGCAACTGGAATTATATGTGAAAGGCTGTATGTGAATAAAACAACTGAAATCATGACAAACCAGTATTAATCATGAACTCACATTTCACAGTTTTTATGCTTTTACTGTATTTTACTATCTATATCAGCCACATTTTTAAAGTAATCATTTCCCCTATAAAAATAAAATGGAAGAGGGATCTTCTCATTAACTTTTCACATGAAACTGAACACAGTATTAGGATGCTTGAGAACAAAGACTTAGGAACTTTTTTCTTCAACCTGATTCTGTCACCTAACATTATTTAAAAACTCTCTTGCACTAAATCAGTATTTTAAAATACTCAATCATTTGTCCAAAAGTAATCTGGCCCACTAAACCTGAAATTGTTTTGAATATGTTTGGCCCTGGAGATGCTGCCACATCTGGAACTCCAGAAAGTACTGTGCAGAAATGCCACAAAAATGTTGCTTATCCCCAAACTTCAACTGGCTGGACAACTCTCCTGTATGTAAAGACATCTTTTCTGCACCTATTTGGATGCTAAGTCAATTGTTAAGGCAATGATATTAAAATTTTCAACTTGCTGCATATTTTGAAACAAAAACTGTCTTCAAAAGTTACCTAGCTAAGAAATTTTTTTGATTTTCGGCAGCTTTTCCTGTCAGCACTCTGCAGTCTTCTGACCAGCCTGGCACCCACACTTCCACAGTTTAAGCTAGACATAATTTACTAGGTTTCAATGGCAGTGGCTTGACTAAGACCAAGATGTATAACATATACTTCTTTAGTATTCAGAAGGCCTTTTCCCATCATGAAATTACATTTGACATGTATCATGCTGTCTTTGCAGGTTTCAAATATGCACTAATAGCCCAGATCACTGCAATGAGCCCTCTATGGTATGGTTGTACATTTAGTGTAGAAATCGCTTAATGGGAATCTGCTAATTTTTATGTACAAAGAACTGCGAATGAGAGGAGTGGCTTGATTTTTATTCTGGCCTACTGTCTTAATAATAGCCAGCTTCCCTAACTGCAGTCTCACCAGTTCTACCCTCATTCTGGAATGACTTCTAAAGCAGTTGTTGGTTTCATTTGCAGAGGTCATTACAGATAAAATTTTATAATGAATTCTGAAGCAAAAAAAGGTGTTAAAACACTTATGTTTTGAGATTTTAAGTTGATTTTGAATGAACTAAAAAAATATGAAAGAGAAATCATAAGTAACAGTTTTTGCCAAGTGTTTATGAAGGCAAGTAGAAGCTTAAACTCCTGACTTATACTCCTGCCTCTGCCACAGACATCCAAAACCATCTTATGCATCACGTTAGTCACCATTGTAATGTCTTTACCCAGATCAAAAGTACTTCAGAAATATATAGATTTAGTGTCTGTATAATATTTAGCCTGAATATTCTGCTTTTTTAGTCTAAACTTCTCTGTAAAGAACAGCATTAGTTTCCAGAGATGTTGAAGAAATATACTTGGGTTAATAATAAGTTAAACACAAATATTAGTTTGAATACCACAGTATTTATTCTTAATGAAATATGCAGGAGGGAGACAGAAAAGTCTGTAAGGCTTTAAGATGATATTTTATGCTGGCTACAGAGTTCAGCAGCTTCTGTAACCTGTGTATGCATGTTGTTAATAGTCTACAAGTAGAAAGATACAGGGAGTTTTGGACCAAACTAAATCCCATTATCTCTCCACCACAAACTATACTGGATTTTCCTTTTAACTCAGCATTCCCATATCAACTGTAACGAACAACCTGGAGTATTATCTTAGCAAAATATGCAAACTAGTATGTAATCACAACATTGCACAAACAAGGAAATGCAACAATGATCACCTAAACATCTAACTAGTTTTTCTACGCAGTCAAACTTACGCTAAAGCTTCTAATTGCAGCCTAACATTTTAATGAAGGTTTCATAAATAAGATTGATAAACTATAAAGAGTACTCATTTTATTTCCTCCCTTGCTTAAAAACAATTTACCTTGGTAAATACTGCACACCTGCTACAGACAACATGCTGATTTGAGGGTTATAATAAATCTAAAAGATATTATAAATAGCAGTCACTAATGTGTAAGGTAATAATGACAGCCACTTATGAAAGCTCCCCTCCCCTATAAAATTCAAATTAATATTTACTCAAGCTAATGGCCAAACTAGTGCAGTACTGCTCCAAGATCACCACAGGATATGGTTGCACAGGGCGCAAGAGCACTAAATGCCTAACAAGGAGCCAGAAGCCACGTAAGTGTGCACTTACTTGGTGAATGTGGTTTTGTATGTACTATACATCCTATGTATGTCAGGACTATGCTTTCAGCTGAACCAAGCCTGCGGTTGTTCACTATGGGGCAAGATCAGTTGCTGCGCCTTTCCTGACTAGAACATCAGTCCTGAGGTTTATGGGGTTATGATCCCAACAGTGTGCATGAACTGCAGCTACAACACAAGTTATCACAGAAATAATTCTTTTGCTTTTATTAGAACAGTATTTGTGTCTAAAATGTGAATGCAAATGTGAAACAGTTTGGGAAGAAATGGGTAGAAGCATTTTTGTTCTCTCATCTGATAATGTCAGTGTATGTACAGATAATGTACACTTCACTTTCCTTTGTAAATGATTTGTACAGTATTTCATGCAGATGTGTATGTTGAATGGTGTAATTTTATTTAAAGTTATTATGTTCCCAATTTTTTGTTAGCTGTTCCTGCTTTCAAATTTCTCCCCCTTCTCTGCGAACCTTTCCTCAAAGAGTGCCTATCATTCTCTGAGGTCAAATTTATCCAACTTTGGAGAAGTTTGGAACACAGAATAGAAGAGGACTTCCCTTGATGAAGAGGCTGCCTACAGGAAGCTCTTCAACACAGATGAATCCAATACCAAAACCATTAAGTCATCTACGTATAGTTAGACATCTTCATGCACTGAAAAGAAACTGGAATCTGCAAACTGAACTACCGGTGCCAAGCAATCAAAATATGGAAAAAAAATATTTTGGTATTCTAGCTGAAGAACAAGTAAGACAGGGATTCCTGCCTCAGAATCTTCAAAATGCGGGTAAATAGGAAGTAATTTAAAAATTCTCCAGAAGGCTCCACCTGCCTTAGTACCCTGCATCTTTTCCAGTCAAATTATGAAACCCATAATAGCAATTATAGATTACTGACATTGTCATAGTATGTGATTGCTTCTAAACATCCCAAAGATTAAACAAAACGGAAATAACTCACAATGTGAAGAAAAAAATATATGGTCAATCTTGAGCAGATTTGAGTAGTCTGCACACTTTACAAGTTAGTGGCTATGCCTTTTAATAGAAAGTAACACTGCTTTTTCATACACACAAGGGCTATTTTCACCATAATAACGTATTTTCCAGACACAGGCAAAGTTGATTGACACTGTACGACAAAAAATATCCACACCTTTTGGCAGATAGCTGTGAAAGGGAAAAAACCCATAAACTAAGGTGTCTTTCTGTAAATAAGAAAGAAAATTCACCACTGAACTTCAAAAACAAACCCAAAAAATGCTGATATTACATGGGTATTGTAACTAACACCCTAAACTCTTACATGGGACAAGTAAAATTTCTCATATATTTGATTTTTGGAGTCTTTAGCGTTAAATTTAATAGTCTGTTAAAGAATTATTTTTAGTTCTTTCCCTTTAATCATGAGAGCATGGAATTTTTCTTTTTTTTATTCATTCACTGCTCTGGTACTCTGCTTAATCCTGCAAATCTTTATCAATGCTCAAAAGCAATTCTGTTGCAGGGTGTTTGATTTCCATAATCCCCCACAACACAGACATTTATATTTTATGTGAACTGCTTCTGGGTCCTTTGAAATTTACAACAGATAGTCCCTCACACTACTGAGATGCAAAATAACATAAAATGAGCACCATACCACTGGTTATCTCCCATGTGTATTTGGCTGCATTTTTTAGAGATAATCTTCTATGACTGTTCTTGTCTGATGACGGTCCTTGTGAGGCGAGTTGAAAATCTGCTCTTCCATTCTCAGAGGTTTTCTGAGTCTGAACTGCACGGTCTGAAATACAACCCAAAAGCTTATGAAATGCTTGTGAAAACTCATATTGTGTGCTTTCCTTACTTGAGGCATGGAAAAACTGCATATGGAGCATTGTCCTTGGATACAAACATCTTCCAAACAGCACAGGAATCTTGTAGGGCAGCAGGAATATGATAGTTAAAAGAAAATAAAAAATTAACACTAGGTATTGAAGAAGGGCAAACCACAGAAGTTATAAAAAACAGGCTTGCAAAAGTCTGAAAAATAATAAAAAAACACTACAGTAGTCCAGTTATATATACAGCATGAGGGAAAGAGGAATATGTGTATAACCTGTGGCTACTGCCAGCAGGTGGTGATCCCTGGCTCAAACACACACATTACAAATACCTGTGGAGAGAATGAGCATTTATTCAAGGTCATGCAGGAGAACAAGCCATGATTTAATATAAATGTCTTCCATAATTAAAAGGTAAATAAAGGGCTAGAAAAAGAGAGAATGAAGTCTTATATTCTGAAGTCAGAATGATGCAAAAATTTTGACAGTTTGTGAACTCTACATATTCTTGTTTGCTTTATGCTCTTACCATTTTGACATACATCTTTAGTTACTTGGTGAGTATTTCTTTTGCATCCTTGATCTAAAGAATCGTTGCATGGTGTGAATGATAGCTCCAATCTCTCAATGTCTTCTTGACATTCAGCTCCCTTTCCTGAACTTTGAAGTTGGCATGATCTACTACTTTTGCTACCCCAGGTCTTCGTTACCTTGAAAGACATTATTTCCTTAACGAAAAACAAAACCAACAATAACAGCTTTCAAAATACCCAAAGGTAAAGACACATTTTGATTTAAGCTTATTTTTCAAATACATGTTTTCAAATTTTTTTTTTCTTTTTCTTAAAAATCCTTTAATTTAATTTAAAAATCTTTTCAGGAAACTTTACAGTTCACAGGTACAGTTCTGGGTAGTATCTTCAATATTTAGTGTCTAGTAACAGGCAGGATTTTTTCACTGAGTGAAAGGATAACAAAGCAAAGAAAAAGGCAAAAAAAAATAAATTTCATGATCTGGATAAAAAGACAGTGAAACCTGTGGCTATTCTAGACCTCAGAAGGAGTCCTTTCCTCTTCGGAGAAAGGAATCTCATTCTATGTCTAGCTTTCAACTGACTTTCTACAGAAGAGTCTACTTCCTTAGGCTGAATCCTTTATTCATGGTGTTTGTAGTCCCGACCAGATTCCTAAAGCCTGCATATTGTGTGCTGGCTGTTTGCCCTGGCACTGCGATTGACTGACAGCAGCACATGAGTTACTGTATGGCTGACCATCGTCCTCCTGGAGCATAGGGTGGTGCAGTTTCTGCTCTGCATCATAGCTCTCACCATAAGGAAAAATATTTACACACACACACAATTTCAGCAGTCTAGAAGAAGAAATTCAGAAAAAAAAGAATGGTAAGAAATCATGGATTAATTTCAGTAGTAAGAGACGTCTGTAAGCCTAATGCTGAAATTAGATCAGCCTGCTCCAGCCAAGTTGTTACCTTTGAAGTATTGAAATTCCACAATCTCCCTGTAACCTTGTTCTAGTACTGAATGACTTGACTTCATCGTTACACCCAGCCAGAGCTTCCTTGCAACTCGGGCCTGCTGCCTCTTGTCCTTTCACTGCACCTCTTAGAAGACTGGGCCTGTCTTCTCTACAGCCCTGCACTACTTGAAAAGAGCAACTAGATTCTCCCTCAGCCTTCTCTTCTGCAGGCTGAACAAACCCTGCCACGCTGCAGCCACCCAACCATTCTCCTTGCCGTCCACTGGGCATCCACAACCACGCACAGCAGTCCGGACACAGCCTCACATCAGTTCTGGAAAAAAGCTTAAGTGTGACTCTGCTTGTCAGCCTCCTCCTCTGCGGCAGTGCTGGCAGTTTTGTTGTAATTTAAGCCTTCTTACCTCGCCAGGTGCCCTTGTACCTACTCTTCTGTTTGAAGACGGAGGTGGCCCAAGGATCTTCGAACCAAACGCAATATGTGATACATCCTGAGTTTTATTGCTGCATGTATTGCCTTGCCCTCTATTAACCAAGTTACCTGTAAATAAAAATAATAGTTTAAAAAACATATTACAGTACATACAAAGAATAAAGATTAGTAATTTTTTCATATCGACAGAAATGAACAGTGAATACTAAACATACACAAAAATTATGTTCCTTTATAGCACAGTCCCAAGAAACATGCAGGAATAGCAAATGCACATTTTATAAAAGTGTGTCAACATACAAGCAAGAAACTTTTGGTCTATTATATAGACATATTCTAATCTCCTTGGTTTAAAGATTTATTTAAAAAGGGGCTCTTTATAAACAGAAAAAAAGAATGGTCTGAATGATTTCTTTAGAACTTCAATGAAAATTTAACTTCTGACAGGAAGAAATCCCCCCTCTAATTAATAAGTAACAGTATAAATAAATAAAAGCACAAGAAAACTGATACAAGACTGTCAAGGTGTAACTCACAGCTCAGAGAAGAACTATTTACATTTAGTTTGCTTCTTGAAATTACCGAATCTACTGTGTTATAGCAGGGCTGAGCTCTAATATTGCAAACATACTCTATTCCTGTTAAAATATTCTACCCCTTTCATTATGATTTTTTTAATTGCTTAAAATGTAGATATGTTTTTGTAATTCTTTTCAAGCACAGAAAATGCCAAGCAGTCTGCAAGACAAACAAAAAGTATACATCAAATGCAGATGAATATTCTGAAAAAAATTTTAAAAGGGAAGAACAGTAAAATGGTTATGTCTTAATTTTATCACCAGAGTTGAAGCACTGCATGTGGTATCTATTTTCCTCTTTTTTAATTCTCCAAGAGAGATTTAATTCTCCTTTCAGAGATGATAAACCAGGGTATATTCACATTAATTTATAGTTAAAATTTACAATGTTCAAAGATTTTTTCTTGCTGCAACTTCAGTGTTAAATCACTATCTCACTTCAGAGATCTGACACCTTCATAAAGCAATAAAGTAGAAAAAAAACATTTTCTCAATTCTTCTAAGCATTTTTCATAGAATCATTTAATCTTATTTCAAGATCAGCTTTATTTCCACTGTCATCAAGGAAATGAAAAAAAGACCATGCATCAAATATCACAATGTACTGTACTAATAAGCACAAAAGAAGCCACTTTCTGCATTACCTTCTTCCCCTTTTCCTGATGTGACATTTGGTTGCTTACTAACAGCTGCCATTTCACAAGATTAGATGACCTGTCTTGGTTTAATATCAATTTCTTTAATTTGCTGACTACCTTGGGATGTTGTTAGCTCCAATTGTAAAAGCAGATTTGCATGAAACTCTTTACTAACACATTAATTGACTGCAATTAATTACCTACATCTACACATAACAGTGTGTGATGGCATAATGAAATAATATGTGTAATTAAAATTGGATGATACTTAATATAATTTGGGCTTTTGATTATCAAATAAACAAAAAGTTTAGTGGATAAAAATAACGTTTTCTTATTAAAATGTAGTTAAACATACCAAAGTTTCCATTTTCAAGAAGACCAGCTTCTGAAATGTGAAAAGTATGTCTGGAAGAACACATGCCATGTTCATAAGATGTGATTAAAAATAAAGATCAAACTTTAAACTGAAGTAATTTAATTTTAATGCAGGTCAGGGGCATTATCATTAATTATTTTACTATATATACCTAAGGGCTATATATCTTTGTAGTCCAGACAGTAAAACCCGAGTCATGCTTTAAATGAACATTCATCTTTCTGTTTAGATATATCATACACATTATTTTACTTTTTTAAGTTTTACAGTCCCTCGTATTTTGACAATCCAGCCAAGATACATTGGTTTTTGAAAACAGTCACACAGAAACTGAATTCCAGAGTTTCCTCTGCTATTTCAAAAAGAAATTTATAATCAAACTTCAAAACAGAACTTTGGCTCGACTACTTGTAGGGTAATAATACTCTAAAATACTATTTTCCTTTTAATACCACAAAAAACAATACTTGCATGTGGAAAAGGCTGAATGTAATTTAGATAAATAAATGTATGAAGGGTCTTACTCTAAGGAAAAAATTTACCCCCTCCATTTCAGCTGCTGTAGGAAAAAAGCTGCCTTTACTAATGAGGTATATCAAGAGACAACAAAAGTTAACAACTTGGAAAAAGCGTCAGCATGGTAGCTTTAGTGTGGATGATAAAATCTTTATGAGTTGTTTTTCTCATATTCTTGTAAAAGCAGAAGAAAATAAGTTTATAAAGTATTTTCTTAAACCTTTCAAATTATCAAGGTTGTTCTCAAAGAAATACTTATTTCAAAGTTTATTTTTCTTTAGTTTCATGAGATGCTACACCTTAAATACTATTGTTGAATGTCATAGTCGTGTCTTGCATAGTACTGAACTTCACCAGTAGTTATCATTCCCTGTAATTTATCTTACTCTTTTGGTCAATACTTTGCACATGTATTTCCAGAGCATTTTATTAGAAATGGTGGAAATGAGTATTCACTGAACTCAAACACTAAAGATGAGAATCCTCAAGACTGAGAAAGTACTAAAACCAGTGGAATAAAAATGTATCTTCCTTACCTACAGCACCACTTCTAACATTGCCTACACTGATGAAGATGCATTGGAAATGGATTCTTTTATGTAATTTGCTTGTTCAGATGCACTTCTAAGCTACTTCAGACCTACTTCCTTCTCAAAAAACGTTCTACTGCCCTGTTTTAGTATAATGTATCAATGACTCATAAAAGGTGATACAGAGTAGGGGGAAAATGAAAAACTTCAGTAAGACACTGTGATTATTATATGGGCCAAATGAAAGGTTTAGTCTTGTGTCTTGTACAGAAGCCAATAATACCATAACAAAAGAGCGAAGAGGATGCCTGTAGAGAGAGATTTCACCTGTGTATTTTTCTAAGCTTTAGCAGCAAGAAGTTTATGTACTTCTCAAGTTTAAGCTGAAAATAACAATCAACTCAACGTTTTAAAAGGGGCAAAATTATCACTTCTCCATGAAAGACATAAACCAGAGCCTACAAAATATTCTCATTTTAAAAGCCATTATCACCCTCTTTTTTAAGAAGTGCTTGCACATATTCCAGGATGTTTACTGTCGCAAATGGATTTACTGAATAACTCTACTAAAAAAAAAAAAAAAAAAAAGAGTACAGATTAGTTATGTGCAACTGGATTTACAAAAACAGTAATAACCTGGGAATGAGGAAATTCTATTTTTAATATGTTTAGAATTCTAACCAATGAAATGCACTACTAGTGAAAAATACGGGGGTTTTCTGCACTGATTTATTTCCTCATTGGAAATGTAGCTGACATCTTCAAAACCCCAAAACTGATCCAAAACTCCCTGATTTTGTTCACCCACAAATCCCCCCTGTCAACAGCTGAAAAATTTATTTCATTCTTTACATAGTTACCTTAAGACCACTACTGTTTATGAATAATTTTACAACTACAGAGTTCCATTAATGAACACAATACATGTCTCTTACTCTATTACTGTTATTTAATGATGATCTATTTCATTACAAAGAGATATTCATTATTTTGAATCAAAACATTAAGGACTGTAAAGACATTTGCCTTAGTGAAATTTTGCTACTGACTTTACTGTAGGCAGGAAACAATACACAGTTTTAAAGCAAACCAGCATCTTTAGTAAAAAGCAGTTAATTGTCTAACCCAAGTCTATTTCAGCAATTTCACATTCAAATCTTAGCATTTGCTTCTACAGTTCAGTTTCTACTGATTCTTGGCTTACAAATCTTATGCAGACTGACATGCCAATTTAAATATCAAAACACATGAAGTGCTATTTAGAACAGGCCAATAATCTGTTCAACATCCAGTTTCAAACAATGGCCAAATACAAATGCTTCAGAAATGGCACAAGGTAATTTCAGTAGGGATTTAGGAAACAATCTGCCTTCAATGCAGTTCTTAGAGTAAGGCTGGAAAAACCTAGAAGTGCAAGACTAAAATTTTCCCTTCACATTTTTACAGGTGCTAAGTATGACGACATGTATATTACTCTTACCCTTATAAATTGCCAACCGATTTTGGAATCGTACAAATTTCTTTACTTCACCAGCTTATTGTAACAGTATATTCCACATTTTAATCATAATCACATTTTAAACATG
Source organism: Falco rusticolus (assembly GCF_015220075.1). Taxonomy (NCBI): domain Eukaryota; kingdom Metazoa; phylum Chordata; class Aves; order Falconiformes; family Falconidae; genus Falco; species Falco rusticolus. Next base: position 14,055,126 of record NC_051190.1, read on the forward strand.
GTATTTTCTTTTATCAGTTTTTAATTTTTAACTGCATCATCACATCACATGATGTCTTGGTTTTGTACCATGAGATAGGAAAAGTAGCTTTTATTGAAATTTCTTTGTATTGTTTTTACTTTATAAAATCCTTTTAGACAATTTTAATGTTTTCAGCATATCTTCATGTGAGAGTGTTTCATTCATGCTGCTTCTCTCTGAATCACTTCTCTGCGTGTAAAATCTGAGATAGTTTAACTGATAATGTATAAAGTATTTTTATAATAATGCAAAACTGATTTAAAGGTTTGATACCTTTTCCATTTCATATGAGTTTAAAATTCCTGCTACCCAGTATCTTAGGTTTTTTTAAATGTAGCTACATATTAATCTGAGAATTCCACTGAGCTATAGCTATGGTGATGATAACTTTCCTTCCTTAAGTCATTTAATTTTGACCCTTTAAAGCTTAACATTCTCCCCCAAGTACAATCCTTTGCATTTTCCAATGCTAGATTTTACACAGTATCACATCACACATTTACCTAGTACAGTGGTCCCTAGCTCATAATTTTTCAACACAGTGGCCACAAGAAATAAAAAGAGTAAACTGAAAGTTTGTTTAGCAAAATGTTTCCTGCGTGTTACCTGCTCCGTAGTTTTTCATTTAAAAGTACATAGGGGATTGCCCACTTTACAAGTTTAAAACTCTCTGAAGTCCCACTCTACCAGCCTAGTATCCGTATCATTTTGCTCCCACATTAACTTTTGAGATTATTCATAACTATAATAAACAATACAGAGCCTAGAACAAAAAACTTTTGAGGTCTCCTGCTGTTAGTCCTCAGCTACAACAAAAAATTAAAATGTGATCCTATGTTTGCTTTCTGCCTCTTATTTTTTATCCAAGTCAATAGTTTGTACCTTGGCACATGACTGCTTAGTTTATTTAATAAATCTCTTCTATGCAATGCTGTGAAAGCCTAAATCATATTTTATTATCTTATATCTTACAGAAACATTCAAGTAACTCCAAGACACCAACAAGACAAGATGTCCTTTTTCAAAATATAAGCTGAGGAGACTATACATGGTCATATTGTTAGAAGAGTTACATTAATGTAAACATACTTTAAAAAGAAGTGTAGCAACCAAACAGCCACACTTCAATGTACATTCAGAAGACATACCTCATATATTGTTATTACGAATTCCATGCCTGAATTAGAATTGTTCAGGCTGCACATAGATCTCTGAAACTATAGAACTGACGTATTTATGTGCTCATGACACAACAGCTATGTAAAAGTTGTCATGTTTTAAGACACTGGAACTCTTAACATGCACTTTTTAAAAAAATCATTATTTGAACGTATACTGTAGAGATCATATTCACAGTATTTTGATACAATAGAATACCTGTTTCCTGCACTGTTACCGGGCATCTCCTGCATTTTATTTCTGGCTTGTGAATTTTAGTCAGGTTCAGCAACTGTGTAACTTGTGGCACATCTGCATTCAGCTGGCAGGTTCGAGGAATAACATCTGTGGGCTCATTTGGCATAAATGGAAAACACATACCTAGAATCAAAAAACATGGGCTTTACTTCACTGAAATGACACAATGAAATTAAATTCCACTTACACTATTTGTTAGATTACAGATACTTTAGTTCATGTGGTTATAACAATTCAATAGATTACAGTAATTTGAAAAAAAATGCGCTGCAATTATTCACTTCTAAGACTATAAGCATGACAACTTTAAAATGATATTGTGTATTTTTTAGGGCAAAAAAATTAATTACATTTAAACTAAGAAATATGCACCAGTGTTTGGAATTGCCATAGTAAATCAACTTCTTTGATTTGGCAAGTGAAAAAGCAAAACAGAATCACAAAATATATGTTGTTAATTTTTATTACAACTCAGCTTTAATTCTAATACTGATATATTGATTTTCAGACAAAATGAACATCTGAAAATGGTACTGATGTCAGTGGGACTGAAGTGGCAAATAGAGAAGTCCTGTATGTGCAAATAAAGAATTTGACATGCTTTAATTCCAAACTTTGGACAGCATCACACTTTCATGATGAACTTAAACACTGTCAATCTATCTATTCTTGTGACACCAGGCACTAGTAGGATGTGATCTGATTGTCTCTGCTTTCTCTTTGATAAACAATATAGACTGAGTTTATGAAAGTATCCAGAGTAAGACATTCCTGATGTTCTGATGTAAATTAATTCCAAATTTCAATAGACTTGAACATAGCAAGCTAATGGATATTACCCTCTTTTCCAAGGATAAAAAGAGGAAAATATAGCCCTAAAATGAAACACAAATAATGGATTAAGAGCTCCTAACAGACAAGTTCAAGTATCCCATGTTATATTTCAGTAGTGGACATATCTTTTCAACCATTTTTTCCACCAAGCTGATACATTATTTACTGCTGTAAGACAATACTTAGTGACTTAGAACCCCATATGTAACCTCAGGATTACTATGGAAACCAGAAACTAGGTATATATCAAGCTTGCATGCCTCAATATCATGGGGCAGAGAAGATTAATTCATTCCACTTCTATCTCAATGATCTCATACAGAAATAATTTCTCGGTATATGTGGTTTCTCCTTTGCACTTGCTATCATTTTAAGAATGCAAAACATATTGTATATAAGCAACTAAGAAAGAATAACACACATACAGCACCTTGAAATCACTACTTTCATCACCAAGGAGATCTAAGCAAAGAACTCAACCCTTGTCCTGGTTTCAGCTGGGATAGAGTTAATTTGCTTCCTAGTAGCTGGTACAGTGCTGTGTTTTGGATTTTGTATGAAATACTGTTGATAACACATTGATGTTTTAGTTGTTGCTGAGCACTGCTTACACTAAGTCAAAGACTTTTAGCTTCTCACTCCACCCTGCCAGCGAGGAGGCTGGGGGTGCAAAAGATGTTGGGAGGGGACACAACTGGGACAGCTGACCCAAACTGGCTGAAGGGATATTCCATACCATATGATGCCATGCTCAGTATTTAAACTAGGGGGAAAGCTGGCCAGGGGGCCACTGCTTGGGAAACAGATTAGGCATTGGCTGGTCAGTGGTGACCAATTGCTTTTAATTCACAGCAATTGTTTTTCTTGGGTTTTATTTCTCTTTTTATTATTTTCCCTTTCATTACAATTTATTATCATTATATTTCAATTATTAAACTGTTATTATCTCAAGCCATGAGTGTTCTTACTCCCAATTCTCTCCCCCATCCCACTGGAGGGGGTGAAATGAGTGAGTAGCCGTGTGGTGCTTAGTTGCTGGCTGGGCTTAAACCACGACAACCCTCGTTATGAGTTGCAATGTCATTGCATTCAGTGGAGATTGACTAACTGGTCCAATCATCTGAGAGGAAAAAAAGCTTTATCAAATCATGATTGTTAACTGAAAGTTAATTAATAATAACAAAAAACTACTATTGTTTTTCTGTAATTGCGTATGAAGTGTAGAGGTATTTTTATACACCCAAACCTTGAGCTGGAACATAATTTTAAGACTTGCCTAGATAAGGAAACTCATAAGCATACAGAAGATACTAATGCTCATCAGCTGTGTAATAATCATAGAATTGATAATCCAGTAATTAAAAGTGCAATATTTTACCATGCATACAGTTTATTAAAGCTGTCTACTCATTATGTTAACTTCATTTTGGAATTCTGGAACTCATTTAGAACATTTACACACATTTCAAATTGTTTAGAATGGAAGAGAGAAAACAATGTACCAATGGAATTAAATTAAAGCCAGTGAGGCTTCTAACTGCAGTTTCTGCAGAGAATTTAGCAGATTCTCTCTGTAGACATTTTTTGAATTAATTTTTTTTCCAACTTCATCAACAAAAAGAAGCATAAGCATAATGATCACATATTTCCCCCTATTTGTTTAGGTTTTCCAAATAGAAGCTACGTTTTGTTACAGTTATAATACTGCTAACTATCCGTCCTTCAGAAACCAGAACAGTTTTTTCAGGTGTGTTCTTTAAAATTCACAAAATGAATATTTGAATGAAATTGAAGCTGAATTACACCAAAGGTTCCTCTAAAATACAAAAGTGCCACCTCTGCTTTTTCAATTCCTCTCTATTACTGCAAATTTCAGCAAGGAATAAAGTTCTCTCCCTTGGAAAATAATGATTCGGGATTATGATTCTAGTTTGGAGACTGGTAAACCTTTGACCAATGCTCTATTAGTAATACAATCATTTTTCAGCTCACCACCAATATTACTTTCCCAATGAACAAGGACACATTAGGATAAATGGACTAGAGATCACCGAGAGGTGTTTATGATAGTTGCAGAGCTCCGAGTCATCTAATATTGTTTTGTTACAGTTTCATCTTGGATTATTTACAGAAAAAATCTTCATCAGCTGCTAAAGCCCAAAATCAGGAACACAAACAGCCAATGCTGCTAAGTGTAAGTACTTATCTTTCCTCTTCAGACAGTCAGGTTGGCCAAACCCTGATTTCTATCAGCATGAGAGACTCTCATTACAACAAGCTCTCTACTTGATAAAACTTGCCAGAATACCTTTAAGGAAGTCAATGTTTAAAACAAGAGGAGTATACATATATTTCATTAGTTGCCTAAAGTCCAACGCTAACAGAATTAATATGCTGTACTACCACTTTAATTTTGATGAAATCATATGATCTTTCAGATTGCCAATCTGATGACTAAGAAGCTTTTGATTTTATAATATGAACAGATTATGATTAAGTCTACATAGTAATTGTAACACACCACCTTCCTCAGCTGTATCTTGAGGCTTGGATTTTAAAGTGAAGATCTTTCTCAGTTTACAGTTAGCTGAAATAATAATTCCATCCAACGACCGGAAGCCAGCTCCTCTGAATATTTCACTGGTGAATGCTACCAAGTCAATACACATATTGCACCACTAGAAAAGAGAAACAGTCCTCTTTAATAAAATGCGAACACTAATCATTGCAGAAGAGTATTAGTGTATCGTTCTCTATCAATGAAGTCTCTGTGGAGTATTCGATTCTCACAGGCTGTGATTCACAATGCATAACATTTTGATATTAAAAAAGATATTGCTGTATTTGCACTTAAAACAATTATTTATACAAGCAAATCAGTACATATGACCCAGTGACTGCCAGCCCAAGTGAGCTCCATTACTTAGCATATCCCAATATATTTCACAGCTAACTTGTGAGAAAATGTATTTATTGAAGGTTTCTAGGGAAAAAAGTTTCGGCAGCTTAAGTGCTCCAAAGGCTATAGTTGGAGATTCTTTGATTATTTCTTTCTGAGATTCATAAAAAGCAGAACGTCTCCAAAGCTTGCATCCCTTCCACACTGAAAACTATCAGGCAAATTTCTGGTATGGTCAAGACCCCGGTGTATCATAAAATCTTAAAACTACTTTTTGTTTACAATAAATTTTATCCACCCCTGATAAGACATTTCCAAAAGACAAATCAGATAATGAGAACTGCCTAGGTTGTGAAAGATACTACTTAAATACATGTTTTAATTCTCATTAAATGATTATTCCATTTGTTTCAGGAAATGCTGTTAAAACACTAACATCAATGTGCTACACTCTCCTGCACTATTCCAGTAGCTCTAAATTCTCTCAGTTTCATTTTTTTCCAATTAATTCAACACTTGTGTATTTCTGTTTTTAATACAGAAATGAACACTTACAGGTATCTACTTTGCATGGGAATCGTATTACAATTCCATTAGCCTCTAGAAAAACAGGTTTCATAGAAAAGTAGTTTCATATAAAACAATACCACAAGCAGAAGAACTAACAAAATATGTTTTCTCGTGGCTTTATCTTTTCCATTTTGAGTCTCTGGTGTTTAAAAACACATGTGCTCATAGCTCTAGTATTCCTAACAATTATTCTCCTCATAGATTCTGAACATCTAGTGAGGGATGAGCTGATGCTAACACATCTTCTGTAACCAGGAAATAAACAGAGATGGCCTTGATGAGAAATGCAACCATTTTCATTAAGTTTGCAGAACTGCAATATATCTGATATGATTACTCACGTGTAAATGTAGTTGACCAATGGGTTTGAGTTTTATTTACTAAGACATAATGATTGCACATACCTCATTTCCTTGTAAAGTCAAGTAAAAGTAGTAGTTTCTAAATGCCAAATAGTAAATATTTTTTGAGAAAAAATTTAAGTGCCTACCTTACTATTCAGCCTCTGTCTGAAATTTTGGAAGGAAAGGGATACTTGTTTTGAAAACACCAAGCAATGGAATGCAAAATGCAGTATTTATAATTATAACTGATATTTCTATTACTGAAGTTGAAAAATAGCATCATTTGTAAGAACAGAATACAGGAAGCTAGCATATGAAAATGTGAAGTATGTTCTACTGATAGAACAAACAACATATAAAATCCTTATTCACAACCAATCATGAGGATAAATAACAATCAGCTTGTGTATACCCTAAGTTAAACTATCAGAGTCAGGCAAAAGATCTATCTCATCACTGAAAGCAGTATACTTCCTCCTTTAAGTAAAAGCAACAATAAAAAGGCAGGTAACCATTTAGAAGATGACAAATACATATTCAGATATACTAAGAAATACAGACCTACTCTTTAAGGTTGGTCAAGCATTAAGGTTATTAAAATGTTTTGTCATTATAACTGATCAGAGCATTTAGACAGATCTCTGATTAATATTTTATTATTTAAATTAAGATACATAACTGAAGTTTATATTCTGCTTGAATTTAACGTGGTGTACATTAATGCATACTTTAATCCTGAAACATTTGTGCTAGCCTGACACCAAGACCAACTAACTAAAATTATACTCAAAAAATAATTTCATTTCAGTGGATCTTGAATTAACAGCAACTTCAGTGGTATGATCTGACGCATATATTATTTGAATAAAATCCAACCACTTCTTCCCACAATACAACCCCCCCAGAAATCTAGAATTATCACTGCTGCCTTCACCTTAACTATCTTAAAAGAAGTCATAACTTCAGACGTTTTTGTGAAATATTCTCTCATGTCTAGCCTTAAATCCACAGCTGCTTACTACACTAAGTGTTATCTAGTTCTCTTAGTACATAGTTATATTTTAAAATATTTGAAATCTAAGTAATCTCATCTCCAAATGATACTCAAAAGCAGTATTTGAGATGTGAGTCTTTACAGGGTTATATGGTAACCATTAGGTTTTGTATCCTGAGAGCTATTAGCATTATGTTGTAGCTGGGTGTGGGAGAGGGGAATGGAGAGATGATGCCTATTGTTTTATTTGCATCAGTTTGACGTGTGCCTTGTTTTATATATACATATACATGTTATATATACACCAGAATCTGGAAGAACCTGAAGCACATGAAAGTAGCCATCAGCCACAGCCTACCTGCAGCTTCAGTGAACACAGTAAAAGGCCACTACAGGAAAAGGTACACATGAACAGGAGCACTACAATGAAGAATTATCTGGGACACAGAACTTTGGAGGGGCTGAATAGACAGAAGTAAGAGATAAACACATCACAAACAGCATAATCTTGGAAAAAGGGAATGAACTCCTACTGTTAAAAGAAGGGTAGAAGAGTAGTAGTATTAGGCAGTTCTGATACCGTTCAGCGGAAAGGACACACATGGTAATTTCAACACATCTATAAACTTGCATAAAACATTTCTGATAAAAAAGCATGCTCAACCACAGTTCAGGCAATATTCCCAAAGTACCTACTATTTTGCGCTTGATCGTAAACAGAGGAATTTTTGCATGCAGAGGGGTTACAGACAACTCCTTGTGGACCGTTGATAAATACAATCTTCTTTTAATATTTCCTAAATCAGTTACCCTATAAAAGAAAAAGCAGGAGACGATGGAACAGATCTTTGTCAATTCAATAATCCAGTATCTTTGGGCAATCACAAAAAACCTATTCATATGCAGAACCTTTGTCAGTGATAACAAATATGGAATTCAAGAATTACTTCTTTTACATGATAAGTAATGAGATTTCCTTCTCAAATTCAAACTTGGTGGCTATATTCCTGCATATATAAAATCACTTTACATGCTAATTTTATTTCAACAGTCTACATTCTTTGCTAGATTTCCATAGCCCTTCAGACTATGAAAGAATTCAATTTGTACGAACTGAGAAGCCAGTGGCCTTTAATAATCACACTTGCTTCTGCCCCTTAAGCTTGTGTTACCTTGGGACACACTGTCACCTGCTAACTAGAAAAACATTATTTGCTTTCTTTTCCTAAAAATGCCTCTGTCATTTTATATAGACTCTTTGTCAGCTTGAAGATAGACACAAGACATTTTCTGTCTGTTTTACTTCCTGAGCACATCTCTTCAAATGTGAATTGTAATACAGCAGTTTATTGCTCACTATTCAGGTCATCACACAATGACACCAAGGACACCGGATTTAAACATTTCTAATAGATTCAGACCACAGCCACGATAACAAAGATTAGGTTTCCTTTAAACTGATAAAGGGGCTCATTTTTATGCTCTGTTTCCTTCAAATCTATATTGGTTTTGGCTGGGCTAGAGTTAAATTTCTTCAGAGTAGCTCGCATGCTGCTATGTTTCACATCTGTGATGAAAACCGTGCTGATACCATAGGGCTGCTCCAGTGGCTGCTGAGCCGTGCCTACAGTCAGCGCCTTTCTGGTTCTCACACTGTCCCGCTAGAGAGCAGGCGGGGGGCAGACGGCGGGGACAGCTGCCCCCCACCAACCCAGGGGACAACCTATATCACAGGATGCCACGCTCAGCAATAAAAGCTGTGCGGAAGGAAGAGGAAGGGGAGAAGTTCAGAGTGATGGTGTTTGTCTTCCCAAGTAACTTAGGCGTGATGAAGCCCTGCCGACGGGAAGCAGCAGATGCCTCATTTAGCTTTGGTTGCACATGCAGCTCTTGTTTTACCCGTTCAACTGTCTTGATCTCAACCAGGTATCAAGAGGTTTTGCACTTTCACCGCCCCTTAGTGCAGGGGGAGCGAGAGTGGCCATGTGCAGCTTTGCTGCCTACTGGGGTTAAACCGCAGCAGCAGCACAACTGCGATATTCCCCAGCAGCCCCACCTTATTATACTGGAAAACACACGTTACTTTAAAGGCTACAATCTGTATGGGGAAATAATGGTTAATTTGCCTATTATTTTTGAACGAGCCTATTTCTAACAGATGGGTATTACTCTGTAATCAGCAGCCCCTCCAAGAAGATGACAAATAATTACAAGAAACAACTTCCTGTCACTACTTAGTGTTCTTGAAAATAATTATTTATAATCATATTTAAATGCTGGGTTTTACTTTAAAATTGTGAGACTGCCCCATAGATTTATTTATTTATTTTTAAATTACTGAAAAATCTTTTTCATGAGTAAGGACTACCTGTAGCTTAAGTAACGCAATGTTGTCACCCAAAATTTACAGATTAAATACCCTGAAATGTTCTTAGGTTTCCTTAGGCCAGCTTAGGAGGGCATTAAATGGAGCAACTTACAGACTTTGGCTATTTTTGGCAGTTTGAGAGTTCAACCAAGGACAGTACAAACCACACTGCAAGTATGTAAACATCAAAAGATTCTACTAGTACGGGCTATAAAAACACAGAAGCACCTGCTAGTTTCTTGGTAATCATTAAGACCACCACGCAAAGCAAACAAAGCCCGTCAGCTTTGCAAAACTTGGTGATTCTTTCCTCTCCCTTACAGACAATTTATCTTTAATCTATTCACCCTCATAACATGGGTGGGCAAATCAAAAGAAAGTGGAAGAGTCTACTAGCTGTTTCATTTTGAAAGACTACCAGTTCTTCTCAATAAATCACATGCACTTTCAAAGGCAGCAAATTCACTACTGTGCCAGGGGAAGAACATTATATCCTCACCACTGCTATCGTTTGACATAGCAGATTTCACTATCAGCTGCATATATATTTATGGATGGATGAGTAATACCATCAAGTCCTTGGAAAGCAATTTAATCAGAAGATCTCAGTGTCTTACAATGCTAGCGTCCTGGGCTTGGTCTTACTTTTGAAGAAATATAGGCAAGATATAATTTGCCCAAGATAATCAGCAAATTAGCCACACAGCTAAGCCTGTGCCCCAGATCAAGGCTTAGTTTCATCCATCATTTTGCTTCTCATACACACTTTGATGAAAAAAATCTATAGATGTAGTTTTCAGAAACTCTCCACTCTATTCTAAATCTTGATGTTTAGAAGTGCTAAGAAATTGAGGCACCAAAGAACTCCAAAGGATTGGAGCAGTGGTTTCTTGAAACGCCCCTAGATCTCCTGGTTATGTGCAGAGCTAAGCAACCAGGTAGTTGCAGTAATCTAAGTGCTGAAACATAAAAATACTGTTCCTGCTGAAACTCAAACTGTGCAATTCTCAATGGAGAATGTTGCTTTAAATGATGCTATGACAGAGCAGTAGAAACCTAGACTTAAGTCACGCATATATCCAAATAACTGGCAATAAAAACTTAAGTTCACTTTAAAGTATTAGTTCAATACGTTTAAGTTTTATTATTTATTTTTATATGAATAGTTTTATCTTTCTCCCTCCTGAAAAAAATTAGGTACCTTAGCAATAAAAAGGCCATTAGTAAATGTACAGCTCAGTTATACTCTGAAGTGCAATACTAAATGCATTCGTTTAGATAAAAATAGACACATTAATGTTAGACTGTCATATAAGTTTAAAGTAAGATGCTTTTTGTGATGCTATGCATGCTGTAAAGAAGCAGTAAACTTTAGATAATAATCACACTGAAAGAAGTTTACAATTTACTTCAGTAAATAAATTTTAAACAATAAAAATATTTATAACCTACAGGCAAAAGTAGGTGAAACATTCGAAGAACAGGCAAAATTGGAGAAAGAAGATGGGCTTAAAATTCTGTAAAATAATTTTTTTACTGGGAGAAGATAAATTATTTGGGAGTTGGTATAACTTTCAGACTTTTCAGTTACATTGCTTCTTATAAAATAAAAATAAAACAAGGGTCTGATGAAACTTTTCTAAAATAATTCAGACAGCAGGAGTTAGAACATTAGAAGACATAAAATGACTCACGTACTTGTGAAACTCACCCTTCTTTTTTTCTGTTATCAAAAAGCATGACCTATGTTAAACCTACAAAGAAACATCTGCAGCACACATCTTTATTTTCAAAAATGCATTTAAAAATCTATATAGGAGTTAATGTATTTTTATTATGTCTGTGCTTGAGTATTTATATCTAAGGGTCAGACATGTGATAGAAAAGTAATGAGACCACGTTGAGAAAAATGAGGCAGTCAACAAGAAAATCAACCTCATTTATAATAATATTCCTGTGATCAGCAGGTGCATAACTCTCCCAGCTATGGTCATTAAGTGCATTCATTTCACATTTAACATCTACATTTGCAAACCATTTGAAAGTAAAATTACCTTCCAATTCAATTTTCAATTTTATTTTATATCTTCAGCTTTGATTGACTATTCTCCTCACAATGGTAATTATAGTGAGATTGCAAGTAAATGGTAGCAACTACCCAAGAGCACAGATAAACTCATCTTCCCAGATTACTTATTCACTTTGCTTCTGTACGTATAATAATTTATAACCATTTGTTAATGTTCAATTCAAGGATTAACATGAACTTAAGAAAAATGATGCTGGACTGTTGAAGGGATGCTTCATTTATCAGGCTCACTTGTTCTTAAAATGAAAGTGTTTTTCTCATTTATAAAATGACTTAAACTGGAAATTCACTAAACATGAAAGCAGGTATTTCACTGATGTTGCTAAGCAAAGAGCAACTCCCATACAATTTATTATTAATGAAAATCTCTTTGTATCCTGGTCAAAATCCAGACATAATCTTCTGCGAAAGCTTAACTATTAGTATGTTAGTATATTAGTACTTAGCAACTGTAGTGCCATTTTCTCCATAAAATGTACATGCTTCAGAAACATTAGATAGTATCATCATCTCCATTTTAAAGACAGAAAACCAAAGAAATACCAATGGTCAGTTTATTTGATATGCTCACAAATTCTTAAGTTTCCTTATTCAGGAGCAGTCTGTACTTCATGTACGTTTTACTTTATTCGCTGCTTATAAATTGGTCTCATAGGAGATACTATGGTATTGAACTGGCTGCCTGATCATCTAAGTCCAGAGCACTGTATTCTGCTCTCATAAAAACAGACTCAGTTATGTTGAAGATCAATCAAATCTCGACAAAATAAGAAATACGGAAAACTGATGTGTCAGCCAGACCTAGAGAACAAGTTGTGAAGAATCAGATTTTTATATACCTGAATTTTCTGTTCATAATGTTTTTTTGGAGATAATTAAGGAAGAAACACAAAGTCCCCTTAAACAGTATCCATTAAAAGGCAGAAATACAGGTGGCAGGTGCAAAAAAGAATCATCAAATCTGGTTGCCAGAATAGAAAAACTTTCCAAATATGAGAAGTAACAAAGATATGGTGAATCCTGAGCTCTCCCTACAAGACAGACATACTTGCAATCAATTCTCCAGCTGAAAGAATGACCTGGTATTTTCACTGGTCAAGAATAATTTGTTCTGAAAATTTCATTGCTCTTTGAACTTCACATTTCAAAAATGATTCTGGAAGTGGTCATTAATATTCATAACACTGTAGAAACTTTTCTCAGTATTTTAACATCCTTTGTTTTGAAATGAGCTCATCTTTCTTTTATTTTCAGGTATTTAGTAAATTCTATTTTGAGGCATGGTTGTACGTTCCTCTGAAGCATGGCTAACTGTGCCAAATTGTTTAGAAAACCGTAATTCTAGAAAATAGTTTTTAATTTGTTCATTACGAAGTACTCTAATGAGTATTAATATGTGGAAAGTTTAGTGCCTACATTTCAAGAATCTAAACAAATTACCCTTATAATGCAGTTATTTATGCCTGCAACTAATTCTGTTGGCTCTTTTCTTTAGTTTATTGGCTGCTATTCTTTCCACTTCATTTTTCTTTCCATGAATTATCTATTCTAAAGGGACAATCTGTCCTTTTACATTTACAAAGACACAGGAAAAGGTTATGTTTGCACCTGCTCTGTGCAACAGTTCTCTTAAGTACAGCCATATTTCTCACATTTAAACCATTTATTCTAATTACTAAGAATTGCTAAGAAGTCTGCCCTTTAGAAAGACAAAAGTAAGTTTTCTTGCTAATACTGGATTATACATTTACTTTGGCATATGAAAATCCTAACAAACCCTAACAACCAGCCAAACAGGATTGTCTACTCCATGTTACTTAAATTGATCCACCAACCAAATACCCACCAACCATAATTAGTACTTTTCTTCTCTCTGAAGTCCTAGAAGACAGTAATTTATTCTGTAGTATCAGTTACCTAGCCCAGAATCTGACTCAAACCATCTCCTTTCTAGTTTGAAATGAAGTATGTTACTTGGATTATCATAGTCTGTGACTGAGTATACCTTCTTAGATCTAAATTTACTTGTCACTAAATATTCAGAAGAATGTAATAGTTTTATTTAAAATTAGAATTTTAGTTTATCTTTACAGTGAAAAAGCTGGGTTTTTTTACCCCAATAACCTTCAATTTCTAGGATGTAACAAAATCATTTTCATCAAGGTCTATGACATTAGAATCCCATGGCACTCTCCCTTTAAGAAACAGATTGATACAGTATTCCACTAAGTTAATTTTACCTCTGTTTTTGCTCTGATCTCTTTTTGAACTTAGTAAGAGAATGAAAGCATCTCAGGGTCAGAAGAGCAAGTGAAATGGTTTTGCCTAGCAATTTAAAATAGAACAAAAAATTCTCAATGTTAGTGGCAAGGTTTATGGAAAGATCATCAGCCGTACAGAGCTCACGGTGAAAGCCCGCCAATAAAGAGCTGACAAAACAATACAAAGAATCCTCATTCTGACCAACTATAGGGGATTTTTTTCCTCCTTAAAAGGATCATACACAGTTAAGGTAAGAATCAAGGCATGGAAAAAAGTTCCCATCTTTCCAATTTAAATTTGAAGTTTTTGCAGAATCTGCCTCTTTATTTGTATTATGGAGCATTTACTGCTACATGCAATCACCTGCCTGCTTAACTACCTTGCTTTACTCCACCACATCTGTAACAGTGCCATGCCCCACTCTTTGGCAGCTATGAACACAGGACAGCTTTCAGGGATCCAGACAGATCATGTCCTTTTCTTCAATGTCTTCACACCCTGTATGCAGTCTCTCCAGAAAGGCAAGCTGAAATGTAAGTATCCACACCTCCTATCAAGAATAAATCTCAAACCAGATGAAACTTTGAGGCATTATCCCTGAATTATTATTTTTTTCCCATAAACTGAAGTCTTAATGTTATCCTTAAAATGGTAATTGCAAATATAAGAAAAAACCTATACGGAGACAGCTGCTGCATGAGGCTGGAAACCCTCAAGTCACTGTGAACCCCACTAACTCTGTTCTTGTACGCGATCACTACTGCTGCGTGCCAGATCACACCCATGCCCGCAGCATTCTTCATACAAACAACCCTTATTCCTTATCACTTTGAACTGAAAAAGAGAAGGAGTGGCTCCACCAATACTTCCCTTCCTTTCCTTAGAGGGGTGAAGATAAATACCTCGCTATGCAAATGCAACTATCTATAATTAAGGTGAGCAAATTAAAAAATGAGGTCTATTTAGACATGAACAGTCACATTAAGACAAACAGTAACAGTTTCCAATCGATCAAAAGGGTACTCTGAAGGGTTGACTCAAGTACATTTTCACACCACATTTGACAGTCTCCTTAAACCCTCAGTGTAATTGCAACTACAGGATATTCTAATTAACATACTTATTTTTTACTGTATCTTATTGAAGCATTAACTTGGCAGAAAGCTCATGGTTTGCTTTGCCACTGGAGTCTGAAAAGACCGGCCTCACAGTAACATTCAGAGAAGTGTAATCTCTTCTCTACCTACGTTGTTGACTAATCAAAACTTCTCTTGTCCTCCTTCAAGCAGCTCACAACCCTTATAGGCTATTCAGAATCTAAGATTTTATGTATTGGGCAGAATTAGATATCATGCTAGTCTTTTCTGTTTTAACTCTAGCAGGATGTGATTTATTTTTTTTTAACTTAAAACTTTCCCACAAGATAATACAAAACAGATTATCATCAAAATAACTGAAGATGACAACATTCAACTGTTTAGCCACCTGGATCTCCAGATGTGAGCAATTTTCTCAGTGTTTCAGTACCCTTATTCAGCCCCACCATCATCATTTCTTTCTCACCTTGGTAAATGTGTTCATTGACAAATTTCAAGCCCATAGTTTTTAAGAGAAGTTTTTTTCTTATAAAAATATGAGAAAGTTATTCTGATGTCTCCTGGTCTCCTGTTCCATAACTGAAGAAAAAGGAAACCACCCTCTTGAGAATGTTCTTGTTTCACAGCTACAAAATACCTGAGGAAGTTTTTTTCTATGCCTGATGTTTTATACTGATTAATTGAACAAGCAATGAAGTCATTGATACAAGACGACTTTGAACAGTTTTAGAGCTGCAGAAGCAATGAAAGTCAAATGCAAACAGAAGTACTTGCAGAACAAGGGTAATACATTTATCCTGAGTAGGGGGAAAGATAATACCTATCTTCTTTCAGACCAAGTGGCTAATCTAACTGGCAACATAATTTTAAACTAGGACTGTGTATTTTGTTATCAGTTCTATAATAAATGCATGAATCCTTTTTCACATCTGGAAGCAGGACACCCTGTTCATGAGTACCTTTTTTTTGGTTATCTGTTTCCTAAATTACCACCCATGCTGTGTTGGTACTCTAGTGAGAGTGATGACTGGAAGAGTTATTAAAAAGTGGTTACTTTCAAATACAAGTTAATCTCCTTCCAGAGTTACGGAATTTAACATACCCTAATAATTAAGAATGTTTCTTTATTTCACTCCTGCTTCACAAAAAATTCAAGGAGCAAGCCTCATGCTATTAATCATCAGAATTTTAAAAATTGTCTCCAGCTAGATCTGTTCAATGAAGTTTACCTTCAGTCTCTATCAGAAATCTTCAAATACTGTCACAGAAGTACATGACAGAATTAGCATCTATGTCCTGCTTCTAATTTTAAAAGGTTGGTTGAAGTTTTGCAAGATTAACCAAGATTCATATTTTTATTGTTCTGTATCTGAAAACATGCTGCATCTTTAGATTAACATGAATAATTTATCATATCTGTCAAAGCTAAAATGATGACTAATTATGATAGCCTGTGATTCACAAATTCAAACTATTACGGTGTCAATGAATAAATTAGCTATGCATGTAAAATCTACTATGTTCTGCTTATTAAAAATTGGAAAGTAATAAGCCTGTATTTACAGAAACAACTGTTTGAAAAAGGAAATATGGTACAACAATCTATATTCTCTGCTGTTCGCAAGCCTTGCAATAAAATTTCTTATCAACAAGTACAACTACTTTAGGAGCGTGGACATTTTAAGCCCTCTCCTCCTGCAGATTCCTCTATACATAACTAGTTAAAATTTGACAGAAAACTTCTTAAACCTTATCAGGTATGTTCCAGAGTGTGAAACTCCACAGAGTTCCCATTTATTCAATAAATCAAGAGCATCTCTTTGTGTTATAAACCCACTAAGCTTCCATGTATGATCAAACACATCACTCCTCACAGAGTAAAAATAAGCCACAACTGTGGTTTCAGGCCATGCTAATTCTGAGATGTCTTTCCAAAGAGAGTTAGGAAAAAGCTAAACTTTCAAAAGCTAATACCTGCGAACTGTGTTTGATTATTGCCAAGCTTTCTGAAATTCCTCTCCCTAGCAAAAAAACCCACAGGTGAACAAAAAGCAAGCATCTGCCTTAACTCTGATGAATTTCAACAAGTAAAAAAACCCAAACCTAAACTAGATTTAAAATACAAAGTCCTAATTTTAAAATACAAAGTCCTGACACAGGCAGGACTAGTCCCATGCATCAGTGCAGTCTGAGGGCTGACTGGCTGGAAAGCAGCTTTGTACCAAATGACCCAAGTATCCTGGAGGAAGACAAGTTGACCATGAGCCAGCTAAACTTCTTTGCAGCAACGGTAGCTGAGAGCATCCTGGGCTGCATTACAAAGAGCATTGCCAGCAGGTCCGGGGAGGTGGTCCTTCCTCTCTACTCAGCCCTGGTAAGACCACAGCCGGAGTGCTGCATCCAGCGCTCAGCTCTGAGATATGAGACATGGACACACCGGTCCAAGTCCAGTGTAGGATAATGAAGGTTATCAAGAGATTAGAGAACCTAACTTAGGAAGAGCAGCTGCGATTCTTTAGCCTTGAGAAGGTTCAAGGGAGAATCTCGCCAATGTGTATAACTACCTCATCAGAGGGAATGAAGATGACTGAGCCAGACTTCCCCCAGCAGTATCTAAGAATAGATAAGAGGCAATGTGCACAAATTGAAATACCTTAAATACAAGAGATTTTGCTTAAACATATGATTTTTTTTTCCTGTGTGATTGAACACTGAACAGGTTGCCCAGACAGACTGTACAGTATCCATCCTTGCAGAGATCTAAACCCAACAGGACAGAGCCCTGGGTAAGCTGCTCTAGCTGAGTCTGCTTTGAGCAGGTGGGTTGGACTAGACCATCTCTGTAGGTCCTTCCCAACCTCAGCTATGATCTGATTCTGTGAATGGTTGCAGTTTGTCCTTACATTTCTCCTGCCAGCACATGGTTGCAAGAAAAATGGAAGAGAGAAAACCCTTAGTATTTTCATGAAGCTACTAATAATGGGATAAAACTGTGGGAATAACTCCACTGACTAATGAAAGCACGTTAGATATGAAGCCAAATAATTGTAATTTGATTAAAACAAATTTATTTTACAGGACTATTTATTCCAATAGTCCTAAAGAGGAATAAGTATCAGAAGCCATCAGGTGAGTTTATCTTCCCTGCCAAAGTGGGATAAATTTTTTACAGCTACTTACCAGCTGGACAGTTTTTATTCTTTGGTACTGTTGGCAAATTTCACTTATACATTCTTCCAATTTGCCACTCAGAATGAAGCACTACTATAATGGGAATTGATCTCTACCCCGTATATTTTTATTAGCATCTGGACAAGATCTCTTTCCTTTCATTGTAAGACCGTTCTGCATCCAAACTATTTATACCAAAGATCACACTTGTAACAAGCACTGAGTAATATTACATTTTGGGTTTAAAAAAGTTTTTTCTTGGAACTTGAAATACAGTAATATTTTATTTCTACCCAACAGTAAGCCAGAAAATTAAAGATAAGACTCAACTGATAGATTTGCAAAGAATGCAGACAGATAACCTCTTTATGACAGAAAGGAAGATCTAAGAGTTTTGGATGGTGTTTGTAATCACTCCTAATTCCATTTCTTCGCAAATAACAGGAGCAGAAATAAATGACAAAATCCTGCGAAGTGACAATAGAACAGAAAAAACATCTGGCTATCTACTGAACTAACTCTGCAGATGCAGCCATCTAAAAGACCCGATTCATAATTGCATATACGAAAACAAAAACATTCTCTGTCCATGTTTCAAGTGAAATGGCGATTATGTATAAGGAAAGATGAACAAATACTGAAATAACATGGCTCAAGTGAATTATCTGCCACAAGATGTGACAAATAACTTACTGAAAAAAGCTGAGTATTTATAGTTCATACTATAGGACATAACTTTTAATTAATCATCTCATATTTTAAAGTGAAAACCATACTACTACATGTTTTTTTGAGGGCAGGCAACAGTTTTTTACCCTCACTTTCCTGTGATGATGACTTCATTGAAACAAGTAAGGTTACAAAGTAGTCCATCTCTGACAAAATAATTGACTACAGCACATATTTTAAGATTAGTCTCTACCAGAAAAATGATTCCTTATTAATATTTCTAAAATGTTGTGTGCTCCCCTCAGAGTATAACAAGCGCTGATGCCTTCTGGAGCTGGTGAAGCCTAGTGGCAAGTCAAGCTAATCCGACTATGAACAGTGGGATACTTACTGAGCAAATTGTTAAGTTCTTTGCCAGCTGAGCTTTAAAAAAAGGTTGAAACATCATGAAAAATAAGAGAGACATACTTAACATTTAAGGGAATGAGCAACCATGCTGTGATCCTCAGCACATTCATGCTAGGAAGACACTTTGTAAGGCAAAGTAATTCTAGGAAGTGGCAACAAAGTAGAGTCCCATGGCACGTTAAAATCCGGCATCAAATTCTGGGCTATGGAAGGAGGACACTCTGTGACTGAGAAGCAGCTATCACTGACAGTATGTTTGCTGTACAGGTTTTCATGTCACAAAGGTGAGGACATCTCATATGATATCTCAAACCTTCAACATTACCAAGTATGCCACGTGATTTATAGCTGTTCACCATCCAAAGATTTAAACAAGTAGTTTGAAGCACCATGAGTCCAGTGATCACTGAGACAGCATGACTTAAGAGCTGCACCAAGGGATCAGGAAGTACCATATCTGGTTCTGCCACTAACCTTGTTGGATCACTTCACATATTAGTTTGAACACATTTTGTTGTTACTATCCCGTCTTGTCTGGATGCCCAAATACAAAACTGGGAAACTTCTTTCACCAAAAGCACTACCTCCCTAAATTGGCCTCTATTCAGCAATAGGATAAACCATCAAATATTAAATCTGTACTGCCAGCACACGCTAGCCTACATTATCAGTGAAAGCCTACTTGATCAACCACCAGATTTTAAGATTTACTGTAACTTCTATTTTTATCACTTCATTTATTTAAAAGTATCATATGAGTTCGTTAACTCTTTATAATAATATTTATAAATATATTTATAAAATATTTTCGAAGTAAACTGATAAATTACTCCCATAACTTATATGACAGAACTGGGGAGAAAAGGCTGAGCAACCTACAGGGACTCATACAAGACCACAAAATATTTCAGTGCATAACCAGAAGTAAAGCTTCTGTTCCTTGTTTGTGCCTCAGACCACTACTTTATTTTTCTGGAGGCTATGGTACAACGTGAAGGTCTATTTTCTCACATCAACAGCTCTACTTATTTGCCATAAAACTCATCATAATGTGATGTACTAATTTCAAGTGACAGGTACCTAACACTGAAAATAAACATACCAGAAATAAAAGTATGACAATGACTGGCATTATAGTAATTTATGAATGAACGTTCACGTGCTTGCCAAAATGCCAAGCAGAAGTGCTAGCACTTGCACATGTCCATATGTTGGGAATTAAACCAAGAATGCCAACACAAGCCAGTTGCTGTTTTCTTTTACACACCAATACTTTTTCAAAGACTGAGCTACTTTTGCTTTCTCAGAAAGGGAGCAAAATCAGTAATACTGAAGATTTAACAACTGGCTACTACATTTACAACAGACAGCTATATTCAGCAGTACTAATAGCTTTGCTATTTGCTGCAGAAAGTTTGCATAAATTACATGCTCTTTACCTTAGTCATGATTTTATTATGCTTCACCAAGTTTTTCATCCAACATCTATTTTACAGGTTTTTAGGCAGATCAATAAATTGTTTGTTAATGGGGCAATACTCATCTAGTCATGCCACCTAACAAAGTATCCAAAAATTCTACTTAAATTTCTTCCAAAGAAAAGGCAAACCAGCCAATTTAAACAGGTTGCACATTAGGTATTTATGACAGAATCCCACATGACTGTTTGATAGCAAGTTATCAGAAGGTTTAGCTCAGCTGATGCCAGCAATGATGAATGGCCTTGAAGAAATTATTTTTTGCTGATCAGATCAATCACTGAACAGAATGCTAAATAAAGGATTAGGCTCAAACTAAATTCATATTTCCATCTCTAAGCAGAATAGCAGAAGAAGAAATGTAACAAAACATCATGTGCAGCTACTCTAAAACTTGCCATGGTTTTTTACATAAAGTAAATTTGATGGCTTGGTATGCTATCAATTTGCACCTGAAGCTACTCAATGATTCAGTAGTAAGTAGTCAGATTATGTAAGAAACTTCTTCGAACATTCAACTCCAGGAAGCAACAGCACAATCAATATTCTGTCCACAAACAAGCAAGAGATTGTTTTCAAAATGTCTGAAATGAAAAGAACTGAATGGGAAACACATGAAACAAGGACTTGTCTCCATTATTTAATGGATTATCATGAGTCTGCTAGGATAAAATACACTGTCTATTCTGCAAGTCTTGAAGAAGTTTATTAGCACATCAACAAATTACAGTTGATTTCTAATACAGAACTTAGTACTAAGTTTATTTTTAAAGTTTTATTAACTTCTGCATACAGTTGCACTAAGCGGGGAATAAATGAGATTGCACTTTTTAGTCTTTAAGTAGCTCCAGTTACTTTGTATGCACTGATGAACTTACATAATTATCAGAATAAGCATGACGTGATTATAATAAGTAATTAAGTAACGAAACATTTACACTGAATTAAACTTTTCTTCTTTTGTAAAAAGTATACAGAAATGTTTTGAGTGAGATTACTTCACCCACATAGAAACTGAAATCACCGCACATGAGAGAAGGAGAGATAATTAGGATTTGTATCAGACTCTCTGATAATACAAATTTAGAATCACGAAAGCTGGCAAAAAAGAGAAAAATTAGGAAGTGAAAAATAAATGTCATAACTATTTAAATATAGCAAATTTATATAGTAAATGTTTACATAAATTATATATAGCAAATACAAAATACATGTATTTAAATTTACAGAAGTACATAAGAATATTATAGAAGTAAACATATTGTTATAAGGACATAGTAATGGTGGAAAGGGGAAGTAGTGAGAAAAGATCAAGAAAACAAAGTCTAGATACAAGCTGGAAAGGGCAAAGAAAGGGGGGAAAGCAGGTAGAAAATTAGCACTCTCGGTTATCAAAAAAGCAATGAAAAAATAAATTCAGTTGAAGTGGAGAAGAGGTTTTTGTTAAGAGGTATAGATGAGTGGCAAGTACCACAAAGAATCATAATCAGTATGATGCTACAGAAAATCTGAATTCCTGCTCATCTCACGTAAGCATCTGCCATCTGTCCACAGATGAGAAGCAAACCTACGTACTTTGTTTCTGTTTACTGGATGACACACCCTGTTTGTTTTGGCCCTTTTTGTTACACCGCTTTAGAAGTAATGCATCAATTAATACCATAGGAGCAGAATGCGTTACCAGAACTACACTCAGAAAATTCAAAGAACAGGAGAGTCAGTGTGATTTGACACACAAAGCAGCTCTTTGTGTTGCAGGAAAAAAATAATGGGTAGCTTTAAAGTTGGGTACGCTTATGTCAGAGATATCTTAAGAAAAAAATATTCAAAATGCAGTAAGAAATACGAACTACCTTGAAAGGAAAAAAACCTGAAAAGGTATAAAGGCTGTGGTAGGAAGAAAAATTACAGAGAAAGGGAAGCTGCTTGAAAACCTGCAGTTTTCTGGTCTATTAAACAATTACCAGCTTTCCTGCCAACAGTTTCTCACTTTAAATTAGTGAAATGTTACTATTTTCTGCACCAAGATCTTAATGCATTGATCAAAGCTGTCTTTAAAACAAGTACTTTGAGCCCGCTGTTCTCTAATTTCCATGCTCTATGGAGAAACAAAAATATTCTCTAGGGAAGATCTCTGCTAAGTTAATTTATCCTTTGAAGATTTTCTCAATATTCAGATTCTAAAATTATGTTAGAAATTAAGCATGCCACAGAGGAAAGTATATTACCAACATGACATAGCTTATAAAAGCCCGCTAACTCAAACCACAGACTAAAATACCTGCATGGATTGTTATAAATCCACTGAGGAATTTTAATACATATGACTCAATTCACACTAGCACATCCTTTGTTAAAATAACAAAATATTCCAAGATGACTACTTACGTGAAGGCACAGAAGATAACAGAATTTCCCAGCAACATAAAATAGCACACCATCCTAATTGCATGAAATAGATTCTTTGCATTATAATGAACACTGTTTTCTCTACTACAGTATAGCTGGAATGGTATTTTCTCAGCATCTCATTTTGTCCTCTTTGACTTAAACCTATCAGAGCTGCCTCCCCTTACCCCAGACACAAGGGACTTCAATCAAAAAACCTCTGACACCTATGGGTACAGATGAATGCAAAGTTACAGAAAAACAAACAAAAACAAAATTCTGCATTGACTTGACTCAGCTGAATTGTGTATCATTCAACCCATCTTTTCTTGCAGGGTTTCTAATGGCATAACAGTTCTTTTGTTAGCCCAAATCTTAGGTGTTCTACTGGCTACAAAGCTCAGCAAATTGCGCTGGTTATAAACAGTTGGTGCAACTTGAGAGGAAACGTTGTCCAAAGACTGACAATTGCCAGAGTTTAAAACTCTATTAAATCATTCCACACAGAACCACTGAAAAAAGTCTGTTTCAGCTATACCTCTCTTCCCTTACAGTATGGCCATAATTATACCAACTGAGAACTCCAGTTCTAGTTTTAACCGTTTTTTTCCTCCCCCAGTTATTAGAAGACACATTTCTTTTTGCCCTTAATCAAAGGGCTCTGCAATAGTTATTTATAAATATCTTACGAATTTTCAGGAAACCCCCATGAGCCAGTATCTTCATACGTTTGATAAATTCTGTCTCATTTCTTCAGATTTTTCCTCTATCTTCACTCATGATTTTGAGTCTGTTCTGTCTTTAAAGGAATGTCAGTATTTAAAACATCCAAGAAATAATGATTGTATTAGCTTAATTACTTCTTATTGACTTGATAAGTCACTGTGCTGTAATGCAAAATCTGCCACCACAATTAATGGCTGCAATCGGGCATTCATTTTACATTAAGTATTCAAGGAAGTTTTATGCATCTTACAGTAACTCAGTGGAGAAGTCTCGTCCCAACGGCACAAAAATCTGAAGTGTCAGAAATTGCTGGATCAATCCCACTAGAAAACAGGAAAAAAAATAAACACGTGTGCTCTGCGTGTGCCAATGTACATTTCACCATCAAGTACTTAAATTTTGTACCATACAGCTATGCTCCTGCAACGTTATTTTCCACGGTTTGCAGAACATACGAACACAAGAAAACCCTGAAGAAAACCAATTCAAACTGCAATAAAAGTCCCATCTGTGGCTTCGGTGGAATTTTCATAAAAATAAAAGGACCTTTTTTTAACTTACAATTCTTGCATTCCAAGAGCACGTAAACATCAAATATCCCATACAAATTACAAAGTAATAATTTCCTATCAAGATTATCTTAGTCATATGAAACTTGTGCTCGTGTTTGTGACAATGTACACCTTATTAAATAGCTTCAAAACCCCCCTGGGTAAAAATGCAATTCAGATCATGACAATAATGCTCAGTGGAGGCTTCTGATTTTTAGAACAATAGCAGAGGAGCTTAACTGAGGGAACAAATACAACAAATCTTTTAGGATTCAAGTAGCTCCCTATCAAGGGAAAACAGATAGCACAAAGCTGTCTGAATTGAACCGCACGTTGTTTTCTTAGTTATTCCATCAGGTAGGGTACAGGTTGCTCTTCTTTGACTTAACAAGTCTCAACAGCAACATTAACTCCTCTTCTAAAGAACACCAGTTCAGAACTTTCTTCTTTTGTGGGTTAAATGACACTTAAAAAAATTCAAATTATATTTGTATATATAACATCTTCTATTTTGGAAGATAATTCAAAGATTACAATACAAAATTGTATAACTGACGTAAGTGAAATACTTGAGGTACATACACCTCAAGAGAGGAAGAACCAGAGGGAAACAGAATGGTAACAGATGGAAATTTGACTGTAATAGTGCAGCAGTAGCTAAAGTAAATTTAAAACCAAAATATTCTTAGCAGTGATAATCTACAACAGTAATTCTCAATCCTCATTTTAGGCTATAATTGTTTATTGTAACATTGGCAGTAAACAATAATGGATTTCTCAGAAAGATACATTAGACTAATATTTATTATAATGAAGGTAACAGTAAGTTTCTTTTATAAAAATCAGATTATGCTTCAAGGCCCTATTGCATGACCAGACTGTGCAATCTCTTGTTTTGTGTTTGTTTGGAAAAACTGATTTGGAATTATATACCCTGCATGAAAACTATACCAGAAGATTCCTGTTTCATTTGACTAAAATCATCATCTCAATTTTTCTCCAAAAGCAAGCAGTTAATTCTAAACCAGCTCAATTCATTACTACAAGCCTTATAAGGTACAATACCCTACAGTGGAGTCGAAGGCATAAATTATGATCGCTGTAAATTCTGAGAAACAGACTGCTGTGGTATATTCTGGTGCAGGTAATAAGACAACCTAAGGAAACATGCCATTCTACCCAATTTTTACATTAATTACATTAATGTAGCTGAAATTTGAGTATAGCTTTCTTGTGCTGCTAGTGCTTGTTTGACACATAAAAGCAAAAATACTTTATAAAATGTAAAATGAGAAAGGGGACAGGAACTTATTTCATATTCTGTGATGCCAACAGAATTACTGGCTTTAGTAAGTGCCAAATAGGGTCAGAAGTTAATTTGCCACACATCAGCCTGTAGCAGGATCAGGTACAAAAGTGAACCTAGCAGCACTAGGACAATACGTACCAACAAGGATCTTCCCTTAAGCATTAAGTTTAATATGGCATTTCTACACCTTTTACTTATTTATAACTGACCTGCTAAAAAGTTTATGAAAAATCACTTCACTAATGCTGAATTACACCCAAAATAAGGGAGAATGATAGTATGAAACTGATCCAATAATCAGAACATCATAGACACTTAAGCCTGACACTTACAAGTTTGTCTAGTTTCCTTTGGTAGCTGCATTTTGTTGATTTGACTGCTTCCTTCAAGTATAAAAACAAAGCCTTTCACTTCTTTATCATATTCCTACAAAAAGCAAGAATAAACAAACATAAGCATCCTCATAGAATTTCCTTCCTCTCAACCAACCATGCTACTAACATGCAAAGCTACTTAAAAAAATTATGAATGACAGATGGCACTGTAAGTATGACAGTAGTTCAAATACAAATATAATAATATAATCCTTAGAAATGTCCTTTACTTGCATGTTTTATGAACAAATAATGCTGACAAACAGGAGTCATGATCCAGTGGGCCCAACTCAATCCATTAGTTATCAGAATAGAAAAATTACTTTCTAAATATTTAAACTATAAAATTACACTGTGACCAACCTAGTCTGCAAGCAGGCATAAAGAACTAATTTAACTAGTCATTTAGTTTGTCATAATGACAGAACTGCAAGTGACAGCTCCACTGTCAGGTCAAAGCCCTCATTACCTTCCAATTTTAAGCTTCATTCACACTTTTCTGTGTTACGCTCTAGGTTTTAGAAGTTTCTTTAAAAACTTACTTTCCATATAGCTGATGGTTTGCCCAAGAATTTCCATTTTGCTCCTGGGTTCTTGCCTTGAGCACTGAATATTTCAACAAATGGACCACCCTGTGACGAAATGGTTTAAGGATACGTCATCCAACCAAACGCTCAGCAATGAATCGTCAATGGTCAAGATGAATACATAACAACAATCCCTCCCTACATCACACTGTTACCACAGTCAGTATTACTAATCAGTTAGCAGAATATTAAAACCAGCTTCTAGACTGCTAGAATATAGCAATCCATAGTCAGTATCTGGCTTTACTAGAGGATCAGAACATAACTGAAGGAATATAATGGAATATTTTAAATTGTTTTATTTATAATGTAATTCTCTAAAAAGCAAGATTATTGCAAAAATTCTAAAAACATGCAGGAAATTAGTAAATTATATTTGGATATGGTTTATTTCTACAGCTCACCAAATGAAGTGTTTTAAAACATACTGCTAAAAAAATAAAAGCTGTCACAGATTAGCTGTTTTGTCTGATTTCCTATGGAAATGAAGATTACACAGTCTGTCTATATATGTGAATATGTTCGGCTTTGTCTACATATGCAAGCATGTCAAAGACATTTCCCAGTAATTCTTCTACTAGTTACCAAATTCCAGCCTGATTTGACCAAACAGTCTGAGAAACTAATAAAAAATTACTATCTTTTCTGGAGCGAATTAAGCAGCCTTACAGTAGAACTGATCCTACTAGTATCACCATAAAAAGGTAAGGGTTTCACTCATGCTGCAGCCTTCATGAGGCATCAGAGAATACTGGAAAAAGATTATAAATGCCCCTGCCAGGTGAAAACTCCTTACACAGAGCATGTGTCCTATTAGACATGCAAGAATCTAACCATAGGTTCTTGGGCAGGTAGGCTTTATCACCTCTGCTTAGGGAATGACTTCAATATTTTTCCCGTTTGATGTCACCAAAACCATGACATCTAATGTACTCAGTCTATAGTTTGATATGCATTTTTTCAGCAGCATGGTTGACCTAATCAATTATTACAACTCTGCTGCTCCCTTCTTATTCCTAGTTGCCTGCACTCCCCAATTTTCTTTATGTTCAGCTGCCCAAACAATTGTACAGAAGTCAGAATGAGCATGAGGGGAAAGCAAGTCTTGCCAGCAAAATAAATGCTGTTCAAATTATGCTTTCAGAGAACTCTGCCTACCCACATCTGGCAGCTTCCAGTCACATGGCTAACCCCAGCAACTGGATTTACTAAGTTCTAAGGAGATTCAAAATGGCATTCCATAAACCACACAAAATAGTTTTTAAATTTATAATGGATCAAGAAATTCAAAATATGGCATACTATAAATTTTAAAGTTATCTGACCTATTTAAGGATGACAGGATCAAGCTCTCAAAAAGTTAAAAAATATTAACTGACAAGTTGTATGTGCTTATAGAAAATTTAGCAAATAAGTGGCTTTTCCTCCCATATTTACAAACACATTTTGTTGATACTGCAGCCCTTAATCAGGCCATGATTTGAGTTTAAAACTAACTGAACAGGATACAGAAAACTACCGTGCTGATGATGACATGATAAAGCGCTGAACACCAACATGAGAAGCTGACACAAGTTACTCAGTGCTGTGGAGGATGATGCATCTCATGGGTGGCGAAGGGGGAGTGTTAAGCAAGAAACTGTCAAACTCCACAATCAGTTGGAGGAGAGCATGGGGCATCTTTTGGGGAGCACAACCCTGCAAAGCCAACAGCAGCTGGGCAACGGTATCAGAAATGCCATATAAAGCTGAGATAGCCTAGGTAACAGCATCAGAAATACCAATTTTGGGTACACATCTGGGACCAGTAAGTAATTAGGGGTGGGCTGCTCTCTCAGGACGGGACTGGCACAGAGAAAGTAAGGCAGTATGGTGGAAAGGAAGACCAGGAAACAGTAACAGGGAGAATAAGGTTTGCAAATGATGTGACTAGTGTTGTCACAAAAGGAAAAAAAACAATCTCCTTTTTCTGACAATACTGTAAGAGTTGGGCCTGCTTACATGACCAGGTGGGAGCAGATGGTGTGCCTTCCCTGGTCTGCAAGGGTAGAGACAGACAAAAAGTCACTGGTAACACCACAGTGGTGTCTGTTCTAGACCTGACAGCATCAGCAGCTACCCACTGTTTCATAACATTTCTATAAAATACTGAATATGAAACATCCCAAAACATTTCTGTATCTGGACTTTTTGCCCCCCAGAATAAGCCATTTTAATTGAGTTCTCTCAGATGTGAAATGAAAGAGGGTAAAAAACAATAGAACTATTTCTGTTTTACCTGATACTGATTTTTGAACATTTTCCAGCTTTCACAGGCAAAAAATAATTTCAGCTTCTCAATCAGTAAAGACACAAACTACACTGAAAAAAACCAACAAAAAATTGTAGGATTTAGCATGAAAAAAATCTTACAATGAAACTCCAACCATTTTTTAAAAGATAGAATAGTATTATGAAATACTTTTCACAAGTACAGAATGTATATCAACTACATCAGGGTGCTACCAGAAAGGAATTAAGATCAAAAAATATTAATATTGACACTGTCTTGGAAAACGTTCTCTTCATGCATCAAGTACCCAGGACTGCCTTTCCTTACATTACAAGTAAAACTAGTAATTTTATGTCAGCCCTTATTTCTAAGAATGACTGCTTTCTCATGCTTTAAAAACCCTTGGAAACCATTTTAAATACACTTAAAAAATATTCTTTGTTATCAAGCGCCCACTGGAAAACATTAGACTCCATTAAAGAGAAGCTTAACATTTAATACAGAAAGAAACATATGGGACAGCTGCAATAGAAACCACTCCATCTAGAGACATTTGGCAGAGACATCTGAGAGATATCTTCTTTCACATTCAGCATTCTTCTTTGAGAAGAATTAGTAAGAGTCAAACCAAGCCTTCAGTTGTTTGAGGGCTGGTAAAGTCAATGTGAATTAAGAGATGTCTGCAGTTGGAGAATCTGTAACAGTACAAAGTGAAAGGACTGATACTGTAAGCCTCCCACATCCCTCTTTGATCATGCTGAGTGTCTGCGGTTTCACCTGGAGTCAACAGAAAGTGAAGGGACCCTGAACATAAAAGGCAGGTGTCAATCACCAAAGACAGATAGAACCAGTCACAAGAGACAACACACACCTTCACTGTGAAAACTGAAAGTGCTTGTAAACACAGAAAAATCCTTTCACAAGACTGTCTCATTTGATATACTTTGTTTACATTCACTGCTTCAGTTCAGGCACAGATCACTTAAAGAATTAAATTATTTTTAATTACTGGGTTTTTTTTTTGAGCCTGAAACCATTTTCTTAACAGATAAAACCCAATTTGCTCACCAGAATATAAGTACAGCTTTTCATAAAGAACAGTTTAGCTCTCAGTCAGGTGACAAAAGTTCAAAATTCTTTTTATAAAAAGATATATAACTGCAAATGAACTAGAAATTCAGTGACAATATGCATGAGTTCATAAAGAATGTATGCATTTAAAGGATTAGAGCAGCATTTTATTTTAAAAGGCATGTAACAATTCATTTCAGATGAAGTCTGTTGATGTCTAACCAATCGTTTTGATCAGCAACAAATTTTAACTCTTGAAGTTGCCTGTAAATAAAATAAAAACGGCCAAAAAAAATCAGATATTACATATTTATCCCATGCTGTTGCCAGAAACATTAGTTCATTTTAAACTTTGATTATAAGGAAAACGACATTTAGAAACCATAGCATTTTTAACGAGCCTATCAAAACCTGTAATTAGTTTTTGATCATATTACTTTAATACTGCCACTGCATACCTAACACCAGTTGCATTATTCTGCATTTTAGACAAATTTCCCACTTGTTCACGTTCACTCTTTTTTTTAAGAATGACTACATTAATTGCTATATTGAACTATTCTGAATTACAAATTAGACATTTTAGAAATGCCTTTTAAAGAATGCACTCCTAAAGCAAGTGTGTAACTTCCTTCTGTGTATATTCACTTTACATATACAGCAATAATTTTGGAAATCCCTGTTCACTCACTTTGTCTGCAGCCCTATCTTTGCTATTATCTACAGCCTTTAAACAAGCCAGAACTACTCAAAATTGCATGATCCATGTCTCAGTGCGAAATAGTAGCACCATGGAACTAATCTCAGAGTGACCTACTGATCTGACCGCCTTTGCCAGAGCTAAATGTGAAGGACAGGCAGTGAGAGGCAGAAGTCATGCCCTGCTACAGTACATATTTACAATGAGTGTACTACCGTAACTCACAGGGTGATACACTTGTCCTTCTGGGACTAAGGATTT
Source organism: Falco rusticolus (assembly GCF_015220075.1). Lineage (NCBI taxonomy): Eukaryota > Metazoa > Chordata > Aves > Falconiformes > Falconidae > Falco > Falco rusticolus. The sequence continues at coordinate 14,085,985 of NC_051190.1, forward strand.
CAGTATCCCCCAGTTTTACTTTATTATTAATTTTCAGTGAAGGAGGTGCAAAGGAAGACACTGCTTTTGCCTTGGTGCAAAGCCCTTTCACTTTTACTTATAAATCAGTTCTTCATCTGCCAAGCATCAGGCACCTAACACAACCCTCACATACCTTGCAGTTCTGTTATGCCTTATTACATCTCAGGGAAAAATATTAAGACTAAATAAATGTCATGGATCCTGACGAGTCACTGCGTAAAAAGTATGAAGTTCTGACATTGAAAAAAAAATAATTAATGTCCTTCAGAAACTACTACTAGTACTCTGGTCAGAAGACTTCTGCTGACTATAATCATACTATATGTTTTGGGACAAACATTTAGTGTGTAGTATGTAGAAGCCAAGTCTCATCTTCATCACCATATCATCCTTCCAGTTGGAAAGGCTAACAGCTACTTAGCAAGCTGGACAGCTACAGTATTTGCACACATAAGACATTGAAAGTAATAATTTGTTTTCTTCACTGTTTTCTCATAAAGTATACCTGGCTTTCATAAGAGCCAGTCCACTAATGGCAAATCACACAGGGTTTTGAAGGAAGATGCAAACAGCTGCATACAGCGTGAGTAGAAGCCATCTTGATATATTAACTTGGGTTCAATACTATGCTAATACACTTTGCTTCTCAGCAGTGATTATTAGCTTTGGCTTGACATCACTAATCCATCTCCATGCTGTGTTGTATGGAAATAGTTACCAGTTGGCTCCAAACACAGAAAGAACCCATATGCTCTGGTAAACCACCACAAAGACACATCTATATCACACAAAAACCTTCTCTTACTATTTAAGTCAAATTTAAGTGGAGGAAGCATGTGTCTGAACTGAAAAGTTCTCATTCAGATGCTATGCTTAAGATAGAAGAGATGATCACATAATTACTTTCATAATGGATCACAGGAAGGGTAGATATGAAGATATAACATCTGGGAAATATGTGGTATTACACAAATACAAAAACTGGAATGATGAACACTTACTGAAGGACTGGAGCTTTTGTAACATCACTAGAAATCTTCAAATTATCAAACAAAGTTCACTCTTACAATATGGCTTACAATTTGTCAGTAATGCAGTTTTTTTATAGTAACATACACATGGGCAAGCTAGGTTATTTACTAATTCACAGAACATAATTTTATACAGACTCAGAGAACTGATGACCCTTATTAACTATCAAATTCATAACAAGATGGTTCTTCCTAACATCAATGAAAGGTAAGCTAGACCCAAAGTTTGTAAGCATTTGTGTCAGGACAACTCATTCATACTAGAGAGTTGATTACTGTAAACACATCAGCGAAATAGTTTGTTTTTCATAAAGACAAAAAATACTCCAAGTATACTATAATACATTTTTGCTCACGTTGCTTACATGTAACTTCTCAATTTCCATTAAGTTACTACAAATGAAGACTAGAAATTACCTTTGCTATTAAGATTGATAGCTACCAAAACCATTACATGAATGACATGTTTTTCATGTAATTCCTGAGATATATCATTATGTATCAGGTATTACTGTCTCTAGTTATAGTAACCTGTGCTTAAAAACAAGAGAATGGTCTGGAAAATTGATAGTTGCGTTGAATTTTAGATAGGTACTTTTCCCCTTTTCATCCATCTCCCTCCTAGCCTCTCCAGAAATCCTAAAAATCAACAGTGCTTAAAATCCAGAGGGTCTGTTTTAGAAGAATCAACAGCACTTTGAAATATAAGTCCTCATTTTTTTTGCATATTTTTCAAACAAATAGATATCTTACGACATTTTTATAGAATGCCATAAAGTAGCACTTCTCTCATTTTTCAGTCACAGATCAAACTTATTTTTTTATTGCCCTGAACTGTGTACTTTAGTACATCTGTCCAACTGGAAATACAGGTTTAAAGTGTCAGCCAATGACAAAGCATCAAGAATGTAGTTTATAAAATTAAGCAACAATGAAAGATATTTATCTTTGGAAGAACAGATTCCTATCAGGATTTACCTTGTGAGGTCTTGATTTGTGCACTGACTTTGAGTGTTAGTTTCACAGTGTTTCCTACACCAAAAATAAAACAGCAGCAGTCCAAAGGGCTCTCTAATCCTTCCATTCACACAAACCACCGAGTACTCTCCAAAAATATTTCCATACTATGACATCTTATGTTTATTTTTTCTTCAAACTAGAATGTTGCACATTCAAGTATGTCAATAACATTTTGCATTTATGTAGCCCCATGTTGGAAACAATTGGCCCCTTGTAAGTTACAAGGGAAAGAGTATTTCACAAACAGACCTTCACGCATCTTTTAAATTACTCAGTATTAAGCCTTGTTCTAACTCCAAGGGAGACAGGGATGGACAGACTCTGAGTCCTGAAAACCTTTGTATTCATGGTTAGCCCCCAGACTTAGAAATGCATTTATGCAAGTATACAAAGACATTTTTCTGATCAACACCCCAGTGTTGAAAAAGCTGTGTTTATTTAAGATTTTCTATTCCAGAGTTGAAAGTGTGAAGCAAAGTAAGTGAATTTGCACCTACAGCTAATCTGTATTGAAAAATTACACAAATACGCTGGTTTTGGCAGGGAACATAGGATTAGACCCAAGACTGTGAATCCATATAACTCACCATCACAGGCCCAAAGCCAGTGCTGATTTATGGCAGGCTGGGGCATACCAGAGAAAGCAGTTAATCACTGATGAAGGGTTTTAGTATCTTCCAGACAAATGAATTCCACATATTGAATATTTAAAGCTGGGTTTGTAACACTGCTATATATTTTCTCAAAATACAAGTTAACATAATAAATGGGTAGAGAGACCATTAATAAACTACACTACCAAGGCTACCGGTGTTCCTATGTGAAAAGCAGCAGAGCCTGCCTTTACACACAAGACAATTTAAAAAAAAAAAAGTTTTTCACTTTTATAAAAGTTCGACAGTGAAACGCTTTGACAGAAGCCCCACGATGCAAGCACCGGCATGCCGCAGGCTCGCTCCCCCGCACCACCACAGCAGCAACGCCGCGTCCCCTTGCGCCGCACCGGCCACCCCGCCCCTCCGAGGCCGGCCGGGCCGCCGGGGCTCGCCCGCTCCGCCACGGCCCCTCCGCTCGCCACAGATGAGGGCGGCTCAGCCCGGGGAGCTTGGGCCCCCGCCGCGTCTCACCTGGGCGAGGGTGGCTGGGGACCAGGCCGCACCTACGCAGAGGGCGGGCCCAGGCTCCCCTAGAGGCGAGAGAGAGATGGAGGCGGGAACCGGTTAAAATGGCGGCGGGCGGGGCGTGGCTGGATCGATCCATCGCGGGGGGGGGGGGAGGGGGGGGAGGGGGCGTGTAGCTGCGCCCTCCTCCGTCACTTTGGGTTTCATGGTCCGCGACTGTTCAGGGGGTGAGGGGAGCGGTGGCCTGCTGGCGGTGGCTGGTTGCCCGCGGGCCTCCCCGGCCCGCACTATGTGACTGAAACCTGGCTAAGGCGGTTATGCTGGCCCCCTCACAGGTTGTGCTGGCCCTCTCAGGCTGGTCCCCACACAGGCTGTGCTGGCCCCCTCAGGCTGGCCCTTGGGGCACACACACAGTTCGTGGCCCTGTGAAATGGCGCTGCGTCACCCAGGGCCTGTGGAGGTGTCTCAAGTGCAAATGTTGCTGAGAACTCAACTCCTGAACCACGTTTGTCATTTCCTCCTTAAGGCATCCATTGTGTAAAGCGTTACGGTTTTCTTTTTTCAGAAGGATGTAGGAAGCTATGAGCCAGAGCAGCCATGTCAAAATACTCATTTTTTAAGGAATTAGAGTGGACTTGTACGTCTGGCTTTTTTCTGTGAGGGAAGGAAATGAGAAGGACAGCTCCATTAGTTTAATATCACTGTCAAGAACAACCAAACCCCTCCTGATGGCTTCAAAAACCTCTGGGAATAAGGTCATACAGAACCAGTTTGATCCTGGTTTTTATAACAAGATACCAGCCGAAAAAGATCTTTCCTTGAGGTGACTGTTTTTTTGAACACACAATTTCTTTGTGAAACTTCGTAGCCTTTTCACAAAAAAGTAATAGAATACGGTTTTCTTCCTTAAAGTAACTCTACATGTTTATACAAAGAACAATTATTGAGAACCCTGTAACCCATTACAACATAATAAAATACTTGAAGTGACAGTGCTGGGCCATTGATGGGGCTTCCATGTCTTGGCCCACCATTACTCTGTTCATCTTCCTTGCTTTCGCTCCTGAAAGGTACTGTTTGCCAAGGAAAGGAATGAGTTAAATCAATTATAAGATGTATTTAGCTTTCTGATTTTACCTTGGGATTTTCAAAGAAATCACATCCGGTGTACTTTTATCATACACTGGATTACACTGATTAGAGTTCTTGGGTGCTGGAGATAAGGAAAACAATAATACTAAAACTGAGCTACAGGTTATTAAATAAAAACAGTTAAAAGGACAAGGACAAAAAAGAGATGATGATAGCCAAAGAAAGGTTAAAAAGCTGTTGTGGAGTTCTGTAGCCAACAGAAACTACATAGTTCATTATATATAGTTTAACCTGAAGTCATTTTGAAATTCGTTACACGTAACTGTATCTAAAAAGCCCAAATCCTTTGTGACAGGAGTTATGCTGAGGCCTGAGGAGTTAAGAAATTCCAGTTAAAAACTGAGACTCAGACTGAAGAGCCTACAGTTATAAAGGTATATAAAGCAGCCAGCTGTGAGTGTAATGTGTGGAAGCAGCTACCTGCCTGCTCAGGGCAAACTGGGCCGCACGAGTCCCCTTTGCCAGCTGCTGGAGGAAACTGGTTTTAGATACACTGCAAGGGGAATTTTTTCATCTTCTAGTTTTACAGGAAAAAAACCCATGTCATTTGTTGTGGACGCTATGATTCAAACATGGCAGGTAATGCAAAACTAGCAAGGAACCCTGCGTCATTAAATTTAGCCCATCTGTGGCCTGACCCTACCGTACTTCCAAGGTCTGGTTTGGAATTATGGTAATATGGCAAACACTGTAAAAGTGATGATCAGACAATCGAGATGTTTCTTGTAGTGACTTCTTTAAGGCTGTATCTGTAGATCAGCTGCTCTTGGTACCTGAGCTGCTGGGTTATGTATTTTTCTTTGACTAAACATTTCAGGCCATCTACTAAAAAGTCCTGGAAAGGTATGATGAGTGTCCAGCAAGTGCTTGGTAATAATTTTGGGGAAATTGTGAGAACTCATATATGTTTATGTTCTGATACAACCCTTCTATATTGTGAACTTAACCCCTTACATGTTACAACATATTTCAGTGAAGAGATTTTTACTGTGTTTGGAGTAGGAAATGGGAACATATGAACATCCCTTCTTGGAAATGCCCTAAGCACAAGGTGTGGTTCGATCTCCTGTCTTAAATGAAAACACCAAGATGTGAGTAGCATCATGCTGGGAACTGAATTGGTTTTATTTAGGAGAGTATTCAATGTGCACTAGATATTTGATGTGTGATATTAAACCCAGCCATTTTAAAAAGACCCCCACTGACATAGCCTCGTTTATATCTGTAGGAATAGTACCGTAATTTCCTTCATCCATCCTGACTTTGCCTTATTGCATACCTTTGCTCACACTTGGAGCAGCCTACTAGTTGATATATGGCAAGTGGCCTCCCTTTCCTCCTGTGTAAAGCTCCATTTCAGCTTTAATGACCATTTGCCGGTCTGTTCTGTATTGTGTTGTTCTGAACTGGTTGGGTTTATGCCTTTTTAGGCTGTCAGTTCATGTAGCTTGGAAATCTCTTGTCTCTAGTTCATACTGTATTTTTTAAAATACCATGTTGTATTTTAAGAGCTATATAACTTACAAATACTAGTTAAGCTAAGAAAGATGACACTCAGACATCCTATTTTCTGTAGATCCTTCTTGCCATTCTTGACTTACAGGGAAGGGAGACATGGTATGCCTTGCTGCCTGCTTAGCCTTCACTTGGTAACAGCTGCTATGGAGCTGAGGCACATTTGCCCCAGTATCAGGCTGATCTTAATTTCCTTTGAGCATTCCTCCTCAGCCAGTGACCTTCCTATGAGTGTGCTCCTATGAGTGTGCAAGATTACATCACACAGGGTAATTTAACTGTGTGGTCACCATTGCATCCACTGATCTTTGTGGATCTCTGTGAATTTTCCAGCAGAATTCTTCCTTCTTCAGTCATGTAGCTGCCCTCTGAATTTAGTTTCATTTAAATTTGTACTGTGGTTTTCTGATACAAATACTGTTCAAATAAATAAAATAGTGGAATTCATTTGTTATCCTGGATGTCTGTATTTGATTGTGTAGAATAGAATAATTTTGCTGAGAGATGCATACAATCTCTCCATCAGCTTAAGGCTTTTCTTTCAGAAGGATGGTGTAACACCTTTGATTCAGAAAAAATAGCAATTTGGAGAAGACGGTTCTTGGGTAGATTTTTTAAACTGAGAATCAGGTCACAACCTATTTCCTAAGCCCCCCAAATACTTCATCAATAGATAATCTGTAAGAATCCTTATTTGAGGATTGTGGATAATTATGTAAAAACATAGTTGGGCCAATTTCTGTGGCGTGTCCTTCCAAGATTAAACTTTCATCAGGTTTCCTCTCATTGCTATGCAGTCTTGTTGCTCAGACTGGGAAGGGAACTCCAGGGAGGGCCATGGTCAAAGGGACTGTTGAGGGGCTGGGTGCAGCTGCAGTAGGAATGGGAAAGCTGTGCACGCATGTCTTCTGCATCTGTCTCTTCTTTACACCACACTGGACAGTGCTGAGATGAGAGCAAAAGCGTTAGTATCCCATTATCACCAGACTAATTCTGGTCATGAAGTGTGCAAAAAGTCATATTCGTTCTGTGAAGTAAATGTGCTGTACCACTCCAGAAAGCAATGAGTGCTCAGACAGTAATACTTGAAACTGGAAAATTGGCTACTTATGTCTTACCAGGCTTTATGGGAATTCAACCATGTGATCAGTTGGCCAAATTTCAGTTCAGAGCAGGCATATAAATCCTCAAAATCATGAAGATTTATCTAATTAGAATGTCTAACTAGTTAAGCAGTATTCTTGGAGGTAGAAAGACAACCAGGACAGAGCTAAAAAAAGTATTAATTTGTTCCTTTTTTTTTGCTTTGTTTGGTTTAATACAGGGCAACTGGTATCTGTTTACAGATAAAATAAATGCAGCAACAGCTGAAAAAAGGCAGCAAATTTCTTCAACTGAAAGATCCATCAGCTTTATGTAGTATATGTGCTAATGCCCTTCATTCCTTTGAGTAGTTCATTAAAGTTATGTAATAACAGTGAAAGTGTACAGGAAAAGTGAAAACCTGCCATGGTTTGCTACAGGTTAAAGAAATCTGTGCTTAAGTTTGGCTAGTTAAAGTGAAAAAATTTCTCTGCACCTGCTATTGTGCTTTATAGTATAGTCTTCAAACACCCCAAACTATACCAATCTATTGATTGTTTTGTTTCAGCTTTACATTGTAGAAAGAGATTTTGTCTAATGGCTTTTATAGTTTGTTCATGCTTCTTTGATTCAGAGAATTTTTGAAAAGGTTGAAAGAAAAACAGCCTCAGGATGACTGGTGGGAACTTTAAATAGCATAGCCACTCTCCTCTGTCCAGTAAAGCCATTAAATGATAAACTATTGATTTTTATAATACAATTAGAGTTGCCAATGATTTCTTAAATCATCTTACATTTTCTGTATTATACACTCAGCACATAATCTGTTGTAAATCGGATGATAGTGTTCTCAGTTTGGAATGAAAACATCTTCATGCTATTCTTAGAATGAAACCATGTCCACACTAGTCTCAGTACTGCAGAGGATTTTGCCTCTGAAATGAGCCAATGACCTTTATCAGTTTGATTGTGATAGATATATGCAACACAATTTTAACCACTGTAATCAGCTATTATTGGGACATTCTGAAGTTAGATGGTTTATCATGCCCAAAAAGTTTTACTAACTTTCAGAGACAAGAATAAAAATTGCAATTTCACAAGCAGCCTCATGATTCAGGGTTAAAATGGACGATTATCTGGACTCTTTGAGGAATTTCTTCATCTCTCCATCACACAGTTGTACAATGAAGGAGAATGCCATAGAGTATTTCCTCTGAAGCGGCATGAGGTATTAGAAGGCAAGATATTAGTTGCGATGGGTCAAAATGGTTTCTTCTATTCTGACATTTCCTGTGTTCTTTTGTGCTGAGACAGGATAAACAGAGCCTTTATTTGTTCTGATTACTGTGGGGGTTTTTTGCTTGCTTTCCACTTTTTGTTTTATTTTTACTGACAAGATAGAAAAAGAAGTCGATATATAGTTTGACATTGCTCATCCAACTTGTCAGATTCTTGTTTAGTGTTTTGATACTTTTTTCGTTTGTTTATTGTTCATGTTGTTAAGGTATAAGATTTCTCACAGTATGAACTGCGTATAAATGCCTCTGTTGTGATATCTCTTAAATGAATCTTTTCTAATTAATGTTGGTTTTGCAGAAATACAAGGACTTTCAAATAAAACTCTTTGCACATTTGGAATACAGATAAACCTAGAAATCCAAATCCAAGATTTCAAGAAACACTGAGCATCTGCAGTTTTCAATGATTCCCTTTGGGCTGAGGCAATGGATTCCATACAGCATTCTCCATTTTGGCTTTATTAAATTGTTCTTCACAAAGAAAAATTTAATGCAGATTTGTGCCCTAAGTTTCTCTAGTCTAACAACCTCAACTTCCTCCGTCTATTGTGACTCCCTTAAAACAAGAACCCCACTTGTCTTTCTTTTTTCTTCTATATTTTCGCATTCCTACTTCTCTTGTCATTTGTCCTGTATCTTGGCCCGTTTCTGTTTTCCTAAAACTCTTTTCCCACCAGTGCAGAGCTCCCAGATGTCCAAATCCTCTATGCGCTTTTTCTGCTCAGCAGGCAGAAAAGAAAGTATGTGCTGTGGTTTGTCCAATGCAGTAGATGTGCTGAGTGGACAGCCAGTAACTGTATATTAGCCTAGCTGCTGCCAAAGAAAATGAATAGTGGCTTAATTTCTTCCCACCTTTCACTAATGGCAGCATTAATAACATCTGTTCTCCACCCTGCTGTTGATTTTCATAAAACTTGCAGGAACTTAGTATCTTAGGATATTCCATGTAAAGTAAGACTAAAAAAGGTCACAGGTTTTGAGAGGAAGATTTTGAGTACTTGTGGGGAGTTGTTGACCTAATGTCTTACATTTCTACATAATACAGTATATTCTGGAAGCTGACTATGGTCTTTTGTTCATATCTTTGACCTGAAATATGTATCAATATTTACTGTGTCATGACTGAGTAGTTGGTTATCCAAACCCCCAACATGGGTAAGATTAAAGCTGTGTTCCTCTTTCAGATACAGTCAGCTCTATTTTCTGTTGTAAGCAGAGTGGAAAGGACAGGGGCCATGTCTTAGGTAATTTCTTACTAGATTTGTTTTAAACAAGTTTAAACAGATGTTTCTATACATTTCTAAGAGGGAGCTGACACATTCTTTTGTCATGAGGGAGCATAAACAAACCCAAACCTACCAAAATGAATGTGACATGCCTTTTTATAAGTTCATATACTCGCTTGCAGAGACTTTGTAGTAGGCAATGTAACATAAATACATTGCTCCCGTCCAAAGCGTGAATTCTGTATGATTTTAAATGATTCCTCTTAAAGAAAACAAACAGCATAACTTGAATTACTTTAACTTTCATTTTAAATTAATGAACTAAGTGCTGTGGATTACCTGTGGAGGAGCAGACACCCTCATAGAGGATAGTTTGTGGAGAGGTACATTTGTTTACCTTTTACCAGTATGCATTGCTAAGGTAAAAGCACATAATACTTTTGTGTGCACTGGTGATTTGAGCTTTCATAGGGTTTTAGCAGAACTCTGCTAATACAGTTTGTATGCTTTCATCATTAGGCGTTACAAATAAAGCCAAACACGTGGTAACTGTAGACAAATAGGCTTTAGGGAATTGCTGAAATAGGAAAAGTTTTTCAATTTCTTCAACTTTTGCTGTGTTACCCCTGGCTTGTATAGAAATCTGGGGTACAGATCAGAGTGATTTTAGAGATGGAGCATCTTCTCAACTCAGGAGGCTGTGCCACAGGTCAGCAGAATTTGAGATGCCAGTCACTGTGTATGGTAACACTACATTTCATCATCACTTCATTCCTCTATATTTCTAAATTCTTCCCAAGAAGATATATCACAAAGAAACAACTGTACCTAGTACAAATCAAATGGGCATTGTTCAGGAGATAACTGTTCACAGGAGTCCTGCACACCAGCAACATTGCGATGATGTGAAACTCTATTGGCTCAGTTCTTCATGAATGTCATTATGAACCCGGGAAAAGAGATCATGTTTTTACACTGTACCTTTCCTGACTGAACTTTTTTTTCTTTTTGGAGCCTGCTGGTAAAGACTGAATTTTCTGACTGCTATGGAATATGCTGCTCCTTGATACAATGTGAATCTAAAGACAGGGAAGATGTGGAGGTTCTCTGGCCCTGGTTTAGCTGCTGAGATAAATAGGGTTACTCTGGTCCAAGTGATGATGGAATTTGGTTCAGCTTGGCACAGGCAAACATTGGCACTGATGTCGCATTTGCCACTAATAGACATTTGGATATAATCCAATGAAGGTGAACTGGGCTGGATAAAAAAATACAACACCTGGCATTTTCGCAAACAATCTTTCAGCAACTTGTCTTTTTGGCCACTGCTCAGCACTGATTTGATGGAATACATTGAGGATAAATCCATGGGGACATCTTTGATAAGATAACTCATTTTCTATATGACAAAATGCAATTGGACTTCTCTAGCTGGACTGTAGTTGTGTATGTGATTTGGCATCTCTTAAGGAAATTAGAGATAATGCTCATCAGAAAGAAAGTTGCAAAGCAAGTAAGAACTACATAAAGGTCTGAGAACTACAGGAAACACTGGGAAGTTTTAGTTGAAGGTGTAGGTTACAGTACAGTTTTTGAGGACTGGTCTTCTGACTAATCTTTTTTGGTATTTTTCTTAATACCATTGTCCCAAAAAGGACATGTGTACTCGTAAAATACACAGATGACAGAACTCTGAATAGGAGCAGCCTGTCAGATAGGAAGAATTGGATGAACTTAGAGCTTGGAGTAGTCAAAATCAGATGAAATTCACTGCTGTGTGCTGCAAGGTCATGCATTTGGAGACTAGCAAGTTGCAAGCTGAAGTATGGGAAATGACTGAGGAAGCAAAAGAAGTGCTGAAGCTAAAGAGCAATGTTGGCAAAAGGACAAATGAGTATAAAGCAATCATGAATACAATTAAATTGGAAACTAGAGGGACATTTTTAGTTGTCAATGAAGTAAAATTCTGGAACACCTCTCCCATGAGAGATGTGGGGGCAAAAATAATTCTAATGCCTTTGAAGACAAAACTATGTACAAGGGCTATTATGACATGGTAGCTTGAATAAGGAGCAAACTAGACTCCAAGGGGTTCTGTCTTTTTTCTTAAGGAAAGTATACCAATTCAATTTCTTGCATATTTGTCTCTTAATTTCTTGGGATTAAGAGCCCAAGACCTGATCAGCACCTGATCTTGGATAGATGTAAAAAGATGGGAAAGTGTTAAACCATACATGAATCTTTCTATTAAAGATATAAAAGATGCCTGGTAAATTATTTTTACCTAAAGATACCAAGTTCTGTGTATTTCTCCAACCTTACATCTCACTTCTACTGCTAATTCTTTACTTAATATAAATAAAAGCAACTAAGCAACTTTCTTTGCAAAGACATCCTGCCACATGCAGTGACAAGTTTGTGGGACATCTGTTTGCTCTGAGTAGGAGCTGAATATTTGAGAGTAATTGATTAATACATTTGTGGTGTTTCTTGTAGTGTGTACCATCACTGCAAAATGAGAGAGAAGGAACAAAAAATGCTGTGCATGTGTCAAGGGAAGTGTACCAATGTGCGGAGATCGCAGCAGGGAGAACACAACAAGCCAGTACAAAATGTGTCTTTGCTTTTGTATCCTTTTAAAACATTTTTTTTTATGTTTCAGTCCCATGTAAAGAGCCAGAACCTCATTTGTGGATACATGTGAAGGTGGCATAAAAGTTGTCTTTTATGCCACATTGTCTTTTATGCCACAAGTACCCTGAAGCCATCCAACTTTTGCTGCAATTCCTAGTGAAGGCTCACCTCCCATCTTGTCTGCCAGTGTCTGTAGAGGCTATGTGACAGCTTGGGACTGCAGCACATTCAGGGTGCACTGGAAACGTCCCATTTCCTGGGGTAATGTAAAATCTGAAAGGCAGGTTGCTTGCCAGTGACTGGCTAACAGGCTTTAGGGCTGCTTGAAGCCATTAGGACAGTGAACGGCAGCTGGCATGCAAGGCAGCATCAGGCTCAATGGGCATGAGAAGGGTTTTCTTGATACAGCCTTAGGTGATCGAGAGGAGAATGAGACCTCTGTCTCCTGTGGCTTCTGTGTGAGATGCTGCAAATCGTGCCAGCGTTTTCGCCTCAGGATGAGTAAGAATGCTTTGGGGGAATACTCTGAGGGTCAGTCAACAAAGTCTATTGCCTTTCAGACCATATTTTGAATGGCTATGTGGGACCATTGGCACTGAGCTGAAATGCGAAAGAGATCTCTGTAAAGAGCTACAAAAACAAGAGGCATTTTGCACTGGCTTGTCCTGCTTTTCCTGCTGTGATCTCTACATGTTGTCACTCCAGCCATGCCAGATGCAAGGCATTTTTGTTCCCTCATTTTCAGTCTATGGCTGTGATATCTGCTACATCAGACACTGAATACCTATTACACACTCTCTCTAAATCCACTCAGTTCCTTCTCCAAATAAATATGCTGTACAGTTTCTGGCTTGTTTTGGATATTTTTTTTTTTTCTTTATAAAATTATATTCAGGATAACTAGCTTTGCATTTTTTAAATTACTGACAATTAAGCTAACCCACAAATTTATATGCTCTTTTTTTGCTTCTGTGGTTCATGATGCATGTTCCATGGGTTCAGTCATCCTCACATCGAGATTGTGCATCTGCCCAGAAGAAAGCAGTCTTTCAGAGTGCATTTTAAACTACAGTGTTGCAGGTTGTGGCTGTGTCACTCTGAGTCTGATTTTTTTCTGGGTAGAGGTAGAGCTTTTCCAGATTCAGCCCTGGAGAGGTTATCACTGAGGACCTGAGGGTGTCACTGGGAAGCTAACAGGGCCTGCAGGACAAGCCATTCTCCTTTGGGGTTGGTCCCAAAGCCCAGCTCCATTTCTCCTTCCAGCTTCCCAGCTCCTAGAGTTGTGGACGCTGATCATTCAGTCTCATTGTCAGAGAGAAGCACTTACCATGAATTACAAGATCTTGAGGAGACCTTAACAGTAGTCTGAGAATTAGGAGAGTTATACAAGTCTAAATAAATCATTAGAAAATCTTGGAGGGGATGGGGGCAGATGACTTAAATATATGAGAATCAAATATTCTACCAGAAGAAATATTTGAATATCTGCGATGAAGTTCTGTAAAGCCTGAGAAGGAAAGGTTGTAATACTGAGTAATCTTAACCAACAAGTGGAATTCAGCAAGGAACTTACTCTTTGGAAACTTTGTCTAAAAGAGTAGCATTCCTTAGCATCAGCAGCATCTAGGATATATAATCAAGGTTCTTTTCTGTTTAAAATGTCTTTTTTTAAAAAAAAACAACACCATAAACCCACTTATAATTCTTCACATTGCATAATTAAGTATTCCTGATACAGAACAATAATTAAAATAATGGATAATTAGATGAAAATTCATACAATGATGTATTGTAAATGCTGAATCAAATAAATGTGTTTGGCATGTGGCAGTGATATTACTGAAATTTCTATATATAAGGTGCCCCCAAACCAGTAATCCTCATCCTATGTGATGCTAAAGAAAGCATATTTCAGCAGTTTTAGGACAGAAATTAAGGATATAAGCTAGTGAAGCAATAATGTGAAGTGCTCCCCCATTCTACCCTTGAAATTGTCAATGTAGGTGAAGTCTGAAAAACTTGAGGAGTGTAATGCTGATATTGCTGCTCCTGCTGCTGCTTTGTATCTGTCCAACAGATCACTCTTCTACCACCCCTGCAATCTGCCCTTGGTGACCCTATCTGTGATTCAGAACACCCCTAATGTGCAGAGGGAGGATGCTTTGGCCTTCGCATTCTGATCCAAAACAAAAAGGACTCAAAGTAAATGTGAGTTTTGAGGGTCTGCCTATGCTGGGTTTCACTAGCTCCTGACTTGCTCACTGTAGATTTCCCAAATTCTGCTTTCAGCAACACTTACAATCTACATCACTGTTTCAATATGTGCCCCTATGATATGATTCTCCAAGAAATAGCACAATAATTAGATTCATGATATATAGCTGTTGATTTTCTAGTCTGTAACAACTCATTTGCTTCCTGTTTATACATGGTAATGATTTTGTTGGCTATTCTCAGAAAAAAATTGCATATTATTTTCTAAGTATTATCTCTATTTTTAAATCTTACATTGCAAAGGTAGATGCAGTGCAAATTTTTTATATTTAAAAAGAGCATATTCTACCTTTATCATATTGGTGACATCACTTGTTTTCCTGGTGTATGCTGATGATTTGCAGATGCCTCAGTTTTCATGGCTGCTACATCTGACTGGGTATCGGTTAATGAATTATACATTTCATGTAGTCATGATGTATTAATTTCACACTAGAATCTGTAAAGATATTATATTTACAGGTAAAGCATAATTTCTCACACTTCCAGCAATGAACATTAATTCTTTTCACCTCAGAAGGAATCTGAAAGGACTTGTATTTTGTAAGAGGAAATATAAATCTGGCACCTATTTGAAGATGAAGACCATTAACATACCAGTAAAGTTTTACATTTTTTTTTTATGATTTTATATTAATATAGAACTCTGAAGTGTAAGGTAATTTTCTACAGAATATGGGCCATATTTACTTAAAGAAACCCTGTCCCAGAGCCCTCCACAACTTCACACCATCCCTTTAGATTGGCTTCTTACAGGTGAAAATAATTGCATAGCTGTAATATATTCTGATATTTTTATCATTTGTCTCAAGTTTAGAATGAACTGTTATTCATCTTGTTTGATGAGAAGTTTCATGAGAAGGATGCTTACATACATAAATATACCATTGCCATTTTACTACTTCATGCTAGGTTTTTTTTCCTTTTCTTAGACAATGAGCTCTGAGTTAAAAAAGGCGATACACATATTAAATAGCATACCATGGTAACACTAGTCATATAACCTAAGTGTATGAATGAGCGCTGGTCAAACAACTTTGCCAATGTTCTGCATCTTTAAATCCTAGCGATTTTGATTTCCACTTTTAGGCAGCTCAGCTCTCTACTGTAATAGGTAGCACTGTGTTACAACTGTTTAGCTGATATGGCTAGTCAACTAATTGAAAAGAGTGATCTGAAGTTATTTTGGTAAGCAGACGCTTTGAGTTTGATTTATATTAATTTTGGGGACATAATATTCCCATGTGTGCACACTGAACAGCTCCCAGAAGTCTGCAAATACCCACCGTAATTGCAAATCTTAAAATATAATTAGTTTCAGTACAAATTTAAAGTATCCAAATGTTCAGAATGGACATGTTTGTTTGCTATTTATCACTTTCTAGTTTCAATAATCCAGTTAGGGATCAAAGCAGTATCAATACCTTGTGATTTAAGTCACTGGTGGCCCTCTGTGAATATCAAGTACAGGATTCATGAAGTGGACAAGTTGCAATGATCCAGACAAAAGACTGACTTTTTTTTCTAAACTGGTGACTATGGTAATCAGGATTGGCTTGTCAAAGAGAAGAGTTCATTCATGTTCATGGCCAAAATGATTTGTAAAAATATCTCACTTGCAAACAGGTAAATTAATCGCTGTCCTTGCTAGTTCTGATACTCCATTGTAGAAAGCATCCATCATATCTTTGCTACCACTGGAGATATGTGCTTTTTTGAATGGTAGACTAAGCCCATTAGTCCTTTATAATTTTTCTTTGTCTAATTTAACCAGCAAATTTCATTCTCAAATATACATTGCAGTAATACCTCTTAGAAACCCTTACCTCCCTGTCTCTTGTTGACACATTTATAAGTACATAAAGAGCTTTCAGTAAGTCTGAATCTTTTCAGGGAAATGGAATTTACTTAATGTGACCATTATAGAAGCATAGAGAGCTCCATGTATTAATCAGTTCATTGCTGCTGTTGCTTCAAAAATAATTAATCTGTGAGATGAATCTTTTCTGCTCATGTAATCAAATGGTACCTTTTTTGTTGAGACATATCTGTCCCTAATATAAACACCGCTATTTTGTACAGTACTTGACAAGGAAGGACTCTTCCTTATCACTTACTTGTGGTATATCAGTTATTTGATATTTGTACTTGCCTTTTGGTTTAAAGAAATCATACTTCTTAATCGTCCTTTCTCTCGACAAAAGCTTTAAGATGAAGGGCTGTTCTAGTTCCACCTCTTACAAAGATGCTGCAGTTTACGCAGAAAGCTATTTTAAGTACCTAACAATTTTCTTGGCCATGTTAATTTTTGTGTAATAGTGTGTGGTTTTCCACACGAGTAAAGCTGTCGATACAGATTTCCAAAAGCACTAGTGGTGATTTTATAGTTAGGGTCTGCACTTGAGGTTAAATGAAGAATTGAGCCTTTACCTTATACAGAAAATGCAGTAAGTCTTCAAGTGTGATAATTACTCTGGAGTCCCATTAAAATAAAGCTATTCTTATTTTAGGAATTAACATGAAATAAAAATGGATTTTGAGTAAAATGTAGTGCCTTGTTTTAGACTTTTTGCCAGAGAGAATGGACTAATACTTTGAACTTCCCAAGGTGCATAAACTTAGTGAATTCGTACTTGGGTAAATCTGAATTTTTGTTTAAAATAAATTATGATTTTCCACATTGTTCCTTGTGCTTGTTGAAGTTGAAAGTGGTTGAAGGTATTATTCTGTGCTATAAAGAAGCTGCACCCTTCCTCATGGCTGCTGACTTACTCCTTTTGCTGGCATTGAAGTGGGAGGTGGCCCTCAGATCATCTTTTAGAGAAGGAAAGGTCTATATGATGAGTGGTAATTGGACGGACAAGTGAAGAAGGCATGGTTGTCCCTTAAAAATGAGGAAAAAAAAATCCACATAAATATAGTTTGTCTTTTTGTAGACGTGTGGTCTGGAGGCACTGGAAAAATGGCATCTAGCTTTTCCAGGGAAGATGGGTACATAGAATCACAGAATCATAGGATGGTTTAGGTTGGAAGGTACATTAAACAGCGACTAGTTCCAGCCCCCCTGCCGTGAGCAGGGACACCTTCCACTAGACCAAGTTACTCAAAGCCCCATCCAGCTCAGCCCTGAACACTTCCAGGGATGGGACATCCACAGGTTCTCTGGGAAACCTGTTCCAGTGTCTCACCACTCTCACAATAAAGAATTTCTTCCCAATATCTAATACAAATCTATCCTCTTTCAGCTGAAAAAGAACTTGACAATCTGTTAATTAAGTAGGTACTAAATACAGGACAAAACAGATAGTTTTTATCATGTGTCTGGTAATACAGACATACAGTGATCTGCTGGAGGTCTCTGTCAGAGTAGTAACAACATACACTAGTTTATCAGAAAAAGTAGTGGCTGAGTGGAGACATGCAGGTATATAGGTAGGTTAAGGAAATGAAACATCTGTTATTAAGGATTTTCATTTTCACTTGTGGGGATTTAACAATGTGTTATTTTGTAAACCATTCTCTACATATGTATTTAAGCATGTGGAAATAGTACATTACTTATGTGAAATGAAACAAGAAGAAAGTAAATTTTTTTTAAGTCAACAAATTTTATCTGGTTATATACTTATAAAATATCTATGACCTACATCAGAATTAATATATTTTGTACAGTTCTAATGTCGACTGGCTTTAATTATTCTATCACTATTCTGTGTAAAATAAATGGTAGGATTCTCATTTAATTTATATTAATAAAACTAATTATACTAGCATAAATGTATATATTAAAATGATCCATGAGTCCATGTTGCGATGAGTAGGTTTTTGTTGGATTAAGTTAAAAAGGGCAATAGAATTAATTTCATTGAAGTCAGGTCATGGCACCAGTTACCATAAAGCTGCTTAAGGAAACTAATTCCTGGGTGATGCATGGGTGAAGTACTGAACAGTTTTGAGGAAAACAGTGTCCTGGAAATCTCACTGAAGGTCCAAGATATTTACAGAAGATAAGCCCTGTGAAAGTACAGCGCCTCTGAAGGTGGACAAAGCATTGCTTGCATTTTAGATTGATGAATCACATGTGCATGAATCCAGTTCCCCTGCTCAGAAATGCTGTTACATACAATGCACATGCAGTTGTCTGTGAACCTTTCATTCTTCAATGCTTAAAACGCTATCCCTTGGGGTGGTTCTTGCCTCAGTATGTCTTGACTTTGGTACATGAGAGCTAAAAATCTGGTTCCAGAGATCTTTTATTCAACTGGCTCGGATTACTATCCCGTTTTCCTTTCCTGAGTGTTTAAGTAGATTTTTTCCATTTGAGGGGAAGAGCAGGGAGTCTGAAATAACTGACAGTTTTGCTGGCTGTGTATTATAGTAATGCTAATCATGTATGACTGCACCAGTCTTCACTGGCATCAGTTTTATGTGGTCACCTCATTCTCATGGCTGTTTGTCAACACTTGGTCAAACAGATGAACTTTGTGCATTTATTAAAATTAAGAATGCAAATATTCTGTATAAATCAGGATTCTGTCTTGCTTCCATGACTATCAGTGGGAAATTTCCTACTGAAAGAAATCTAGATGATTGCATATAAATTTTTTTCTGTACTCTGGAAATGTTGAGCTTTGATGGGAAGTATTTTTCTAAATCCTTGCTATTTTCTATTAATTTGATTTTGCACCAAATAATTGATATTTTTGCCACACATAGTCCAAAGAGGTGTGAGGATGTGGAGAAATATTCCAAAACACACTTTCCACCACTTGTATTTACCAGTACTGGCACTTTGTAATGAGCTGTATTTTGGCATTTTTACTCAATGTGTTTTTACCTATATTTAAAAAAATCTTAAAGTGAATACATAAATTAATTAGATCTTGTAATCCATTCAAGTGCAGCTGCTAAGTTCAGTGAAGGCTCTGTGGCAAAACTGAGTCACATTCTGCAGGATTCAATCCTACCTTAGATATCAGTAATTGCAGAATGTTTTACTCTCTTAGACTGTCCTCTTAGCAGGGTGTGTTTGCATTTCTCACCTTTTCTTGGTGTCACCAACACATGTACACCTACAGTCCCGTACTTGAGAGCAGTAGCTGACGTAAAATGTATAAAGGATTGCTTCTGTCAGCCATTATTTTTGCACATTGGGTTGCCTGGAATGGGTTACAAAACTTCATGATCCGTCTCCTAAAATTCTGCTCTTTGAGAAGTCCAACAGATGTCTCCTTTTTCTTAGATATTTGATGACTTGCAGATTGCTTTATGAGCTGTCCTCTTGGCTGCTCCATTGCCTCCCAGCTGATCCTCAAGGTGTTCCAGATCTTTCTCCCTGAAAGATAGAAAGCTGAACCAAGTACAAGTGGGTCTAGCAGGCAGTCATATGACATCATGCCAGGGGCAGGGTGATTCTCATAACAAAACCTTTGTATTTTGCATGTTGGATAATTAACACATGGTACAGCTGCAGAGTTGTGGTCTCTACCTGGCTGTCATTTGAGGAGAAGAGTAGAGCAGCTGACACCTCTAGACCTTTATTCAAACTGTCCACATATGCTGACAGGTAAATGTGTCAAATCTTTGTTCCTGTCAACATTCAGGCTTAGCTCTACAGTTACAAAAATATGTATTTTACATTCAGATTCTGGATGCCAATTCTATGATCCAATGGGGTGAATGTGAGGTGAAGATCAGTAAGAGTTTGACTTTTGTTTACTATCACTTCTACAGGAGAATATAATTTATTTAGATGTCATAAGCTCAAATCCTGCATCCACAGATGATTTACCCATGTCTGTAGAGATGAAATGTGAAATCAAACTACATGTCCTCTTTGCTCTACTAGAAATAGATGAAACATAATTACAAAATAGCCCTAATCACCAGCAGAGAAATTATTAATAAATCGTTAGGCTGAGAGCAGAGTTGTGATTTGATGGCAAAGGATTCAAATTTTGTTCTCATGCTCCAGGGTTAATATTAATTCATCATGGTTTCATATTTTTACTGAAATTTGGGAGTTCTGACACTGCTAAAGTTTAAATAGTTCTTTACTCATTACTACTGTAATTTTAATATTCTTTTATTAATTTAATTGCTAAATGCAGTGGTATTAATTCCTCATGACACCTGTTCTGCAGAAACTGAAATTAAAGTTAACATCAAAAAAGTGTTAGTAGGTTTCATTATTATTAAAGTGCCAGCCATAGAAGCAGGGGTGGACGGGGGAGTAACAAGACGGTATGGAGCTGAAACTAAAGGACAGTAACACAAGGTGATGTTCTTAGCTGCTGTGGAGGCACAGACAATTCTGGTTGAAGACTTACAAAAAGAGCATAAAGTTATTCCTTGCAATTCCTTGCAAGCCCAAACCAGTGCGCAAGGAGCCCACCTGCCACCCAGAGACCTTAGGGCTGTTCCAACATGCAGCTGTTAGCATTCCCAAGCGGCTAAGAAAACCCTGCTGCCTGACACTTTCCCTGTTTTCCTTTAGTCACATGTTTTGTGGTTACAATGCAGAGACAAAAATCTTTCTACATTTTCTCTGATTTAGTAACTGGGGTGGCCTAGGGAACTTCTCATGCCCTTTGGTAGCTATAACCAGGAGATACTGCAGCGGGATAGGCTGCACCCAATTGAAAGTTCTAGTACTGGTTTCTCATAATAATAATGTTTGTGCTTATTAATGAAAATCAATTTCTAGTAATGCAACTGCTTGTTAGTATCACAGTACTTAGCACCTGGTATCCCTTGAACTCGAAGTGCATTACAAAGTTGACTGAACATTTTCTTTCACAGTTCACTAGTGGGCCAAGTGTGATAAAGGAAGGTTAAAAACATGCATTATAAGGATATGTTTTGTTTATAAAATGTTTTCAAACCAATATGCCCTACTTGGTGATAAGTATTTAGGACAATTTGATATCTTCCGTGACTATAAGGTCTTAAAAACGAAGTGCATACTGCAGTCGGCAGCCCTTACCTGCCACTGTGGTGCATTTGCAATTCCTGCTTGACTCACTGTGAGCTGCACCTGCACACAGCAACAGAAGAAGGGTTTATCTAGTTGCAATAAAAGTAACAGCTTGTTTTATAGCATAAATAAGGATTGTACGGTTTCATTACCTGCACATCATGCTTCAGAGCTTGTAATGTCATACATATGGGCATTTGTTTAGTTATAAATTATAATCATGGCCTTCAGCTATGTTAGCAGAGGGAACATCCTGCGTATCTTTGTTTAGAAGGCACTGCTTCAATTGCATTTAATTGCTTTCCCCTGCAGCTTTGCTTAAAGGTGTGTGTGAAAAAGGAGCAAATATTATGCTAAACAAGAGCAGCTAATGAATGAAGGCGAAGTCTATTATAAACTGTGCTGTAAGTAGGCAGCTACTAAATTGAGATGGCTACTAATCAAGGATATTTCTGTGAGTAACATTGTAGTCTGTAAATCAGATATGCTTACCCCAAATCTGCCTGTGCCACTTTATTTATTAGTCAGTTCTAATTTCAGGTGGTCATGAATTGTGATAAATACTTCAGCAACATGGCCCTGTTTCTTTGTGCCAGTGTAAGAATGAAGTCAGAAAGGAAATCAAGGGCAGAAAGGAAGAGGCGGCTATAGGCCATATTTGCACTGCTTTTTATTGAGAAAGCTCAATACTTATGAGACTTGCAACAAGCCAGAGATATTTCAAGACTGTTTTGGCATGCATTCAAGATTCCTGTAACTTCCATTATATTTTCCAGTGGTAAAAAATACAGTAAGCGGTGCACCCCAGGTTTTTCCTCCCTGCCTCTAGCAAGCCCTGTGCTAGAACCTGAAAGGGAACTAGGAAAGCCGTAGGCAATATATGTGTTATTTCCTTTGCTAGCCTAAAGAAGTTTCTTGCAATGAAAACATGTCTCAGGGGCCTGTGAGTGACAACAGAAGTTGCCTTCCAGAGCTAAAAAGATGTATAACTTTGTTAGCACAGAGCTACACCCAAGCTAACTGAAGTGAGGATGTATTATAAAATTGCTATGGGGTAAGGATACTGGGCAAAATAGTCTGGGAATGGCAATGACAAGTCAGTTCCTAAGAAGTTAGTCCTGGAATCCAGATTTCCAGTATCTTCAAGTATTCAAGTTTGCCCACAGCAGGAGTATTTTATGACCTATTTGACACAAATCTACAAAATTCAAGCCTACTTCTGCTGCTTGTAAATGAACTTGTTCGTATTCTCTCCCCCGCCTGCCATAAACCCATTTAAACCTTCACAGCTCATAGATCTAAGTGCTCTCTCATTGCAACAGGAAAAGCTTGCACTCCATTTATATCAATGCATAGTTAGGACTAGTGAATATTGATTGGTAGGTCAAAGGTTTTGTAAACAGAAACCTGCCCTCTTAATAGGCATCTATTAATACACTTTAATTCCCCAGTTCTTACAAAAGCAAAATGCGTACAAAGCATATACAAGTTAACTAAACAGGAGTTAATGTTTCTCTTTCCCAACCAATGTGCCATTAATAAATCTCTCAGTTTTCTGACAGAGCTACACAAACCTTGACTGTTTTCATTATTAACTTAATTGCTTTTCACTTACAGGTACACGGCCTTTTCCTGTTGAAGGCTAATGCACATTTCCTTGACAGGTAGAATAACTAGAAAGATTTGAAAAATGATGGAATAGCCAATGCAAAGTGAAATGTGAAACCAAGGTAATACAGGAGAAGGACAAACCTTGAAAGATCCAGATTTCTGGTTCAATGTCCTTTGGGCCAGGGTGAGCTGCTTACAAATGCATACAGCAGCTAGCACAGCATAGCTCTGAATGTACCCTGTAAGTATTACCATGGCATCAGAATTTAGTAGTGATAGGCAATAACAACAATAATTACAATAACAACAGCAGCAATAATCATAATCATAACCTACACACACTAGGAAACAACTAAAAAACTAGTAAGATGCATATCTTGCTGAGCTTGACTGTCAGTTGCCGTGTAACTTTTGAATTAATTTATGAAGTGAGCTAGAGTTTGTGGGTATGCATGGATGTGACTGCACAAAATTAGTCTGAGAGTCACCTGGAGTCCGTGAGCTTGAAATTATTCGGTAGGTGTGCTATCAAATTAAGTTTTGCCATAGGACTTCCTTCATTGAATCCTCTTGAGCATACCATGGCAATGGCTCTATGGTACATTATAGCCACAGTGGGAACAATTAAAGAATTGGCAAGCAATGTTAAAAATTAAAAACCACATTTGAAGAAGGGTACCAAATTCAAAATTGGCCAGTAAGAGGTATAGTTTGAATTTTGGATGGGTCCTTATCTCAAGGGCTGCTTTCAATTATTTGTGGTTGAATCTCTCTTCTGCTACCTGTTTTTCACATAGAATTGCCGCCTTTTTTTTCTAGACTTTCAGCATCATCAAATACTTTCTCACATTCCTGGTGGTTACAGTCATATTAGATTCATGACATTGATTAGGGCAGGTGATATCTAAATTAACAGATAATTAATGTTTGAATTTTGAATGGGTCCTTATCTTAAGGGCTGCTTTCAATTATTTGTGGTTGAATCTCTCTTCTGCTACCTGTTTTGCAAATAGAATTGCTGCCTTTGTTTTCTAGACTTTCAGCATCATCAAATACTTTCTCACATTCCTGGTGGTTACAGTCATATTAGATTCATGACATTGATTAGGGCAGGTGATATCTAAATTAAGAGATAATTTTCTATTTTCTATTGCTAATGACTGACAAAGTCATCACCATTGCTTTGAAAAGAATCTATGGAAATAGGACAATTGTCAATTGACTTTAACAATGAAATTCCTGCCTCCATAGAACTCAGAAATATTTGAGAGGATTGGCATTTCAGACCTATTGTGGATGCAATGTTGAGAGTTGATAACATTATTATATGCTATTACCTTATCCCAGCTGTACTTCTTAATTTAAATTGTAAACTGCTGTTGTCCAAAATTTGAATGTACAAAGCTTCACACAGATGCAGCCACACAAGGACCAGATTCTAAGAGACTTAATGCTACTTACTAAGTAAAATTCTATTTCTATTTTCTAAATTTTGGAAGAACAGTAACTGACTCTGGAGCCCAATGTGACAGTTGGGTAGAACTGAAAAGGAAGAAGTGTGTTCATAGCTTCTGTTGGTTAACAGAACTGACAGCTGAGACAAAGGAATAGATTCCTAAACGGAGAATGCATCCTTCCATTAATTCCTGTGTCTTGGTTTTGGTGTGTGATAGCTAAATTATAGCTTTCACAAACCAACTGTTTTTCTTCTCTAAATCAAGTTCATGATTCATTTTAAAAATATGTAGGTATGCAGCAGTACATGGTATATCTGAGAATTTTCTTCTGGTCTGGGAATCCACATCAGTGTATGTCTGGGGAAAAGCAAAGCTTGCTGGTGAGGAGGCACTGCAGAATTGTTGTGGGAGCTTATCAACTACAGACATGCTGAGTGGGGAGAAAACATCTGTTTTTTTAAATCAGTTTCTTGCACTGTATCCACGCATAATACGTTACTCTTAAAGTTCTAATCTAAAGGGTATCTTTAACAGCATTTGAGCTATTTGTAAGTTTTTCCAAAGCATTTCTTTAGTTCACAAGTCTCGTTATTTCAGGCATTCTGGTTTTGATGCTGTCTGTCTTCTATTTTCCACCTTTTTTCTATCCGAGGACATATCCTTTCTGTTCAAACATCCTATGCGTTTTATCGTGTTGCCACTCCATTGCCACCCTTCACAGTTAAGGTCTTGAAAAGGTTAGCCAGTAAGTGACACTTGCACAAGCATGCCTTTTGTATGTATTTGATGCACTTTCTTAGGCACACATTCTTCCCCTTTCCATGTTAAATGTGATCTATAGAAGAGGTAGTAAAGCATTCACATCTGGAGAGTGTGCCTGACCCATCAGTTATATCTTCATTATTAGTGCTTTTGTGAGCATAAAATCAACAGGTTGCAAGGTGTCATCACTTAGTCTTACCACTGTATTCAGAAAACTATCTGAATATTGCTTGAGCTGGAGTAGAATTTCTCCAGCTGATAAATTTGGCTCTAAAACAACATCATAACTTACAATGTGGTAGGCAAAACAGTTCTGTGCACCTTCAGTCTAGTGGAAAACTTGATCTGGATGTAATAGACTTTCAGAATTGGCACAGTTGTTCAAAACTCTCACAAGAAAAGTGAACAGTTAAGCGGGCACATGCTTAGATCTGCAAGTGGGAATGGTAAAAAAAGAGGATTGCTATGTGGCAGGTACTGAGCATCACTTCTCCACCAGCTGAGCACTGTGTTAACCTGTTAGGTTAAACAAATCTACGGCAATTCAAAAGCAAATCCTGATATTCATCATAAGGTTGAGATGACTTTGATGCAGCTCTGCCATATAAAATAATACAAATAGGATAGGCCTTAGATGGTATGTCCTTGTTTAACCTTTAACTCCTTTTAACCAGGGAGAAGGTGAGACATGTTTTCTGCTGTGCAGTACATTTCATTGCTAGTTACCTTAAAACTGAATGAAACTTTCTTGCATTGTCACAGAAGTGCAGGTGAGCTCCCCATTTTAGATTAAGTAAATCCTGAACACTTCTTCATTTTCTGAGGTGCAAAATAAGTGTAAAGTATTTTGTGGTTTCCTTAGAGCTGCTGGGCAGTCCAGAACTTCCCTACTTGTCAGATGGAAGGACAAATGACTGGGGAGAATCTGAGAAAGATACTGGCTAGTGAAGGCCAGTGCTGAGATTGCTCTCTGTGAGGTTGCTCTCCTTCCATCTCAAGATGATGTATCTATCTTTGAAATATTGTGGAGTAATACCTGCATCCCAAATCTGACAGAAAAAAGAAAAAAAAAAAGATGGTGCAACCATTTAGGCAAGGCCTTGCAGCTCACACTCTATATTTCAAGAAATGAGGTCATTTACCATGTTGCATTGATGCTATGGTATTGCTAATTTGTCTAAAACTGGTAGCTCAACCAAGCCTCCTCAAAAGCTAGTCCAACACATTCCTACTCGTGGTTGTGGTTTTCCTAAACAAATACTGAAAGCGTTGGACCCTTATGCCTTGGCAATCTGTGATCAGCGCATTTTTCTCCCTGCTTATAATCAGCATTGTCATGTTCTGTCTTGGTCCATAATCCCCCTTGAGCCCAGCATAAAACAAGCACATACGGTGCTTGTCAGTATTTGCCTGCCATTCATCAGCCTTGGCTCTCCACCACTGACCCTTCATCTGACAGAACTGATTTGGACTTCATGGTGAATCTTCCTGGAAGCCAGCTTGTCCGTAATTGAATCGGGGTGAGCCAGCACAATCTGACAACTGCTCTGAGCAGAAGCTGAACTGCAGTATGATAGCCATTCAACCTGCTTTGGTGTTCCCCACACAGAAAGTCAACAGTTTGCTTGCAATCCAGCACATGTCCTACATGGTCTACCATACCTTCTGGAGAGGGTTTCCACAGAAGAGAGAACAGTAATTGGCTCATAGATGGCTTTTCACATTTGGCCTTTCTGTTTTGTTTTTCCACATTAACCTGAATAGCTGCTTAGCTGCTCTGGTACAACATCTAGGAGGCTCTTTGTGGAGTAGTTTGGTACTATGTGGTTGGCCATCTGTTAGTCAGAAGCATATATCGATGCAAGCCCTTCCAGTGCTCAGTGATATACCTGCCAGTCTCTCATAGATAAAATCGTAGATGCATGCAAAAGAACTTGAACTTAGTTCTTGAAACATGGCTCTGGTGATTTTTAATTTCATGCCTGATACACAGAGTAAAAAGCAAACTGTTTTGGCTGAAAATCACTTCTATGTCTGCTCTTCATGCAAGGTCAGAAAGTGGTGTTCCATCTCATGTGTGCATTTACATCCCTCAGATTAAGAATGTCAGAACTGGGGAATATATAGGGAGTGTTGCTTGACATTGGGTCAGATTGCTACACGATTCTAGCAACAAAGTAGTCATTCTGTTTGCTTCAGACATTTCCATCCATGCAATATAAAACAATGGTAACTAGAAAGGTGGACTTGAAATAAAACTCAAATGGAGACTAGTAAAAGGAGTGTGTGTAAGGCAGAAAATGCAAGCAAACATATTTGTTTGATGCGAAGTAACTGCTGTCTTGACTACAATTAAACTAGTACATACATACATGCCTACTATATATATGTAGTATATACATTTGTGTATCTGTATGTAGTAGCAGAAGGAGAAATATGATGTGGAGCTTGCAGGTGAGTAAATAAATGGACACAAGGATTTCAGGTTGGGTTTTAGAAAAGCACATAGCATGTATATCAATGAAGAACTGGGAAAGTCAAGATGGTGAGATCCTAGAGGGTATAGACAGGATTCTGCTGTCTTGTTACAAATTTAATTCTGGCCAATATTACTGTTCCCTCTCATACTTAATCTTACTTATAAAAATTTTGATCCCCCCCCCCTCCCCCCCGGTAGTTATCTATTCTCTTCCCTCTGGCATTTGGCAGAATTGGTACACTATTTCCCATAATTGCATTGTGTCCTCATGGATTCAGAAGGTGCACATGTGTGAAACAGTCACCTGTGTCCTCGAAGACTGTCCATTTCATTCAAAGCTCTTTGTTCTGCAAAGCTAGCTTTAGGAAGATAGTGTTCCTGAGCCAAGCCCTTTTGTCATTAGCAGGTTAACCCTACGGAAAGGTCACAGCTGTTTTCTTCAGCCAGCTGAGTTTCAGCCACTGGTGCTACGCTGAGTCCATACACAGTCGCTTCCTTGCTCCTAGCACTGCTCTTTGTTCTGGGCAGCCAGTGTATAGTGGTGTTTAGATATTTGCAAGTAGCAACAAACATTGGATAGGTGTTAAAAGTAGCAATGGTGATCAACTCTAAAACTTCCCTTTGCTGTCATTAAGGAGTAACTATGGTAACTTTTTGCTACAGTGAGTTTGTCTGGTTGATAAAGATAGACATTTTTTGGGCAGCTCATCCCTTCCATTTTAGGGATGATTTGCAAAGTCCAACACAAGACCACTGAGTCATTAAAAAATCATTGAGAGGGTGTTCTAGTTTTGCATCAGCAGCTGCCTTTCAGGCTGCACACAGTCAAGCTTGTCACTCTAGCTTCAAGTGCTATTACTGATTGCTCCCTGTATCATTTCTCCCTGTAGTTTGTGATTCGCTCTTTAGTTACAGGGGAGATTTTATTAAAGGCTGTTTTTCTTGCTGAGGAGTTTTTATTAAAGGTTGTTTTTCTTGCCCCTTCCAAAGGAAAGTCTTTCCAAAGACAGAATTGTCCCCTTCCCAATAACCGTGTTGGCCCATATGAATTGTCTAATGCTGAACTGATAGATGAGCTGTCATCAGGGTACAAACCTGTGACTGTTAGAACAGAGGCTGGCAAATTCAAATGGGAAATAAAGTGCAAATTTTTTAACAGCAAAAGAAATTAATAATTGAAACAACTCACCTATGGATCCAGTGAGGAACAGTTGTCTTCCTAAAAGATATGCCCCAGTTCAACAAGAAGTTATTTAGCTCTGTACAGGAATCCACTGGTGAAATTCCCTGGGCTATGTTTGACTGAAGTCCAGAGCAGAGAATCCAATGGTATCTGCTGAATCACTAAAGCAAAACCAAACTGCCTCAGAAGGAATAGCAAACAACTTTCCTCTGTACATCAGACATCACAGAAGGGAAATGTAGCATTTGACAAGTGTGCTGTATATGGTAATTAAATTGCTTCTGTGCTCATGTACAACTTTCTCTTTCCTCCTCTCAATTGCAGTTTTCATCCTATATTTTCCTCCTTCCCCCCCCCCCCCCCCCCCCCCGCTGTTTTATTACTCTCTACTCCCAAGTATTCAAATTGTAGCTGAACTTTTGAACCGCACATGGAGTTTGGTTATCTCTAATCACCAACATACACTGTAGTATTCCACCACATGACAATTTTAGAGTAGACACCCCAAAATTGCAATATAAGGAGGAAATGGAGAAGTTTTAGGGTTGAAACTGTTTAAAAATGTCTCAGAAAAAGAAATTACAGCAACAAATCATAATGACCTAACTCACTAATGGCAGCCAAGGGCATGTGCTAGCAATTGCAGCACATGTATCAAAGGAAGGTGGGCTGATTTTGAACTGCTGGCAGCAGTCCAGCTGAGTTTCCACTTATGAGTGAAGTCCTCTCCTGGTGCAGGGAATGGGAACTGTTAACTTCTGCTGGCGCCTTGGCTTCTACTGACCAAAATGCAGCCGTTCACCCTGCATGAGTGCAGACTAATACGGGTTGTCGAGCAGTATGACCTCATTTACATTTTGCTACCTTTGTGTTAATATGCCTGAGCATTGGGACTTGTTTACTAGAGATCACTGGTATGTGAACAGAACTATATTGCTTGCTCTTAGATGCGTCATGTTTTGCTGCTGGTCCTGGTTTAAACTGGGATAGAGTTAATTTTCTTCCTAATAGATGGTACAGTGCTATTATTTTTTTGTTATTATTTAGTATGAGAATATTGTTGATAACACTGATGTTTTAGTTGTTGCTGAGAAGTGCTTACTGTCAGTCAAGGATTTTTCAAGTTTCCCATGCTCTGCCAATGAGGAGTTGCACAAGAAGCTGGGAGGGAGCAGAGCCAGGACAGCTGACCTGAACTAGCCAAAGGGTTATTCCATACCACAGAACGTCATGCTGGGTGTGTAAACTGGGGGGAGTTGGCTGGGAGGCATAGATCACTGCTCAGGGACTGGCTGGGCGTCAGTCAGCAGGTGATGAGCAGTAGTTTGTGCATCACTTTCTTGGGTTTTATTCTTCTCTTTCTTTTTATCATCTCCATTTTCATTACTATTATTATTATATTTTATTTTATTTCAATCATTATACTGTTCTTATCTCAACCCACAGGTTTTACCTTTTTTTTCCAGCTTCCCTCCCCATCCCCCTGTGGGTGGGCTGTAATTGAGTTGTTGCATGGTACTTAGTTGCTGCCTGGGGTTAAACCATGACATGCCATAATCTTGGATGAACTTTTGGAAAATGCAGTTTTTA
Source organism: Falco rusticolus (assembly GCF_015220075.1). NCBI lineage: Eukaryota > Metazoa > Chordata > Aves > Falconiformes > Falconidae > Falco > Falco rusticolus. The sequence goes on from NC_051190.1 coordinate 14,116,421, forward strand.
CTGACATTTCTTGGCATATGGAAGAACTGTCCCAGTGAGAGCATGGGATATACTGTGTATGTGCACTCTGAAAGTGTAAAGAGTGTGCAGTGAATTGATGTGATTAAGTTGCTGACTTCCCATATGCGTGATACCCAGTACACGTACTGTGGACTTATGTGGGAACACCCAGCTGGAAGGACCATAGCCCTTCTCCTAGATCAGGAGTTGGGTTAATTTTCTTGTGTGAACTTACCAGCAAGCTTGGGGGGCTCTGCAGAGCATTCTGCTATAAGCTTTACACATTTTCAGTGAGTGGTTTTTCCTGCTTATTTGTATCCATTCTTCTGTTGTCTCATATAATAAATGAGGCTGTAAGCTTTTCACAGTAGGTACTGTCTTTCTGTTCTGTCTTTCTGGTGTCTAATATCAAGGACTTGTAATGCCTGACTGTGAGTCCTAAGTATTATGATGATAATTTTAATAACATTTTAGTTACTTTGACAGTGATTAACTGTGCCAGTTTATTGTTGGTTGATACCAAGTTAACCATATTTGCATCCTGGATCTTTCAAACACCAAGCTGCAGCATAATGACCTGAAATTTTCCCATCTGAAAATTGTTTCTCAGCATTTAATGTATTGTTTAATTAAATGTGAGCAGCAGACTTCTTGTTTTGATTGTTAAACCAGTGGAGATTCTGGCTGATTGTCTTTCTCATTGTAGTCTTTTATGAGTCTGGGGCAACAAAAGAAGTTCCTCTTCAGCTATTATATGACAGCTGTGAAGAGTTTCAGAGAAATTATTTCTAGACCTTATTTTTTATTATATATATGTAATATCTTCTGGAGGAGAACTCATACATTATGTGCTTGAAATATATATAAGGGGTGCATATTTACCAAATTTCCACACAAGATAAAGTTTCCCCTACACTGTACTTTCAGCAGACATTGTCAATTACTTAATGGCCTCAGGAGACACTTGAATAAGGCATCCAGCACAGAGCTAATGCACAGTGTGTTTGCTTTTTGACTGTAGTGAACTTTTCCCTTAAAATATATGTTAGCTTGTAGTGAAAGCTCCACATAATTTATTATTTTTGGTTTTCCAGACATAGCAAGGGGCTCATATGATGGTTACTCAATTTAGAAGAACAAAAGGAAGAGGATGTTTTTGTCACTTATGTGGCTATAACCTCAGGTAGTATAGTGGAGTGTTGAATTCCTGTCATCAGCTGCAGTAATGTTGCACACAAGGACTTTTAGCACATATAAATTGTGAACAGTTGAGGGAAGATATGAAATTATAACAAAATCTCAGCATCTTTGCACACACATGGATAACAGACATGGCTTCAGGCCCTAACCAAGACTTAGAAACAATGTTTTTTGGCAAGAAGGAATATTCAAAGGAAATTCTGTTCTGGATCAACTATGAACAGAGGACAGGCTGTAATAATGCAGGTACACTACTTTGGAGAAAAGCTGGCCAGGCTTGCCTGTCATGATTAAGAATTCTTCTTGGCCCCTATGATGTAGTCAAAGTAGGTAGATTTTTCATATTACTGCAGGCCTCCTTCATTTCTTGCGGTCACTGGAGAGACTTCAGGTTGCCCAGTTCTAAACCTCACTGTTCCCTTTTTCTGTATCCTATCATTGCTACTTTTTATTTTTTATGGCCATCACAGCATCATAGATTTCATCTCATTATACAGCCCTTGTTCCCATGGCATGGGGATGTGCGTAGTTCTCAGAGACTGAAACAGCCATTGCTATCTGTTAATCTGAGGTAGTATCAGACTTCTGTCCTTGAATCTATCTCCATGTCCCTCCCAGACTGTCCCACTTACTACACCTGCCTTCCCACAGCAAGACACCAGTCAAATATTCCTTAGCCATCCTAAGAGGGATTGTTGTATGCTTGTGTGGTACCACTGAGTTTGAGGTATATACTTTTATGATGCTCCACTACAGGGACTGAGTTGTCATTTCCGCAGAAAAGGCTGTGTTCCCATACATGTGCCCAGCAAGACGTAACCTCCCCAGGCACAGAGCTATTACTGACACCACTCCAGTACTGCCAGCGTCTGCCAGGGTGCATCCTGTTTATGTGGCAGCAATACATTGAGTGGAGTGGGAAGGAAAATTCTTTTGGAAATATCAGCAGAGTGACTGCATAATAGTGATGTCTAAGAAATGCATTTATAAGTTTTTTAGAGGTTGGATTTGAATGTATATTCAAAGCTACCATCGTGTGGCATTTGGTCTCTTGGAATTTTAATTCCCATACCTTTATTTAAAGTCATGAAGAAGAATAAACTGTTCTGTACTTCAGCAGAGAAGGCCATTCAACTACAGGAAAAAGGGTAGCAAGTGGGAGTTCTGCATAGTATTCCCTCAGCTCCATTAAATCTATTACAGTAACATCAAAGTCCTACCTTTAATCCTCTAAATCTGCTCATCATTCTGTTACTTTGACCAGACAGGATAAATCAAAAGTATTGCTATACTTGCATGCTGGAAGAACCTTGGAAAATCTTTAAGTTAAAAAGAAATATGGGATTTTGAACCTGAGCCTTCAGCTGCACAAAGAATCAGAATAATTGTCTAGATCTTAACCTTACACATGTCAATGTTGACTATACATCTCACAGTTTTTATGTGCAAAAGACTATCTTCCCTTCAGAAAGACCAAAGACTGGATAAGCAGCGATTTTTCTGGATGAAAAGAGGTTACAGGGGTATTTTGATTTTGCTTGGTAGCAATGGACAAACTCAACAGGAGTTACTGTTGACCAGCCAAGAAGCCATTTCTCTGTCCTGATTCACTGACCGTTTTCCTTACTTTGTCACTTAACTTTCACCTGCATAATTGCATTTATACTGGTCTTCAGTAAAAAACCCTAGACCATATGATAACACAACTATAAGGAATAGTTTAACTAGTGGTTTATTAAATGTGGCTTTGTGGGATAAGGCTTTTGTGAAAGTAAGATTGTTGGTAGAGTTCTGATTCTTTTAGAATGTACCTCTGGTCAACTGGCCCATTGTTAAACAGAATTTTGTCTGCCTACATTAAAGTCTAAGTTATATCAAACACTGTTTTTCAGGGATAAGTTCTTTTTCCGTAATACCTGTGAGTACCTGGTAATAGTAGGAGTTCTGTCTGCTTCTAATACTCTGATAGCATCATCTCTCCTGCCAGCATGATAACAATATGCACAATGGAAATGTCAGTACTTACCAGCAGCTCCACAAGAGCTGCTGCAGAGCTGGTCCTGGCCATGATTCAGCAAAGTTGTGCAGGTACCTAACTGACGCAGGAACAGATCTGTTAAAGTCATTAGGCTAGAGATGCAGCTTAATGGATGTAAGTGCTTCCTAAAGGAACTATTCCTGGTAAGGATGAATAAGAGTCTTGTAACTTGGCCAATGGCCAGCACCCAAAGACCAAGGAGCCAGAAGAGTTTGCCTCCAACATATTTCCAATGTGTCTATCTAAGTCTCTTATTATCAGCCCTTCACATTGTCAAGTCAAAAAGTGCATAAAATAGTTGGATTACATATTAAGACTCTTGAAAGATTTGCTTATTGACTTTCTTCTACTCCAGTGAACTTAGATGTGAAAAATTAGGTAAGAAGCAGGGCCTTGCTGAAGGCAAGATATTACATCTGAGAAGTGCACTCTTGGATAAACAGAAATTACTGAGTAAATAACAAAATGTGAAGAAATAAGATCCAAATTGAAGTGTGAAAATTGTGGACTGTAAAAGTCATTGCTTTTATAAATACTTTTAAGTATGTGTTTGCTCTCTGAGTTTCGCTATAAATTGTAATGAAATGCCTCTAAATTCAGATGTGAATAGGGCCAAATCTTGCAGTTGTTATTTGGGCAAACAACTCTGAAAAAAACAATCTTTCAACTGAAAATAAGTGTATTTTGACTCACTAAAGATAGCAGGATTTGGTCTGAGTATCATAGTATTCTAGTCCATTTATTGTGCTAAGCATTTGCTATAACCTTTTGGACATTCCTTGTCATCCATGCTTGATATAAAGTAAAACTACGCAAAAAAAAAGTGGATTTAAAAAAATCTCATATATTCTGTCTGTAATTATTCTGGTGGCATGGTGTGACCTGCTGATTCAATTCTTATTGAGATGAATATGCGCTGTTAGTAGACGGAGGTTCAGTGAATACATTAAATCTTGAGGCCTCAATCAATTACCTGTTTCCTCATGGCAGTGTCTGGGATGTCTGGAAAATAAGAAGTATCAGAGGTGATTAGAAAAAACCTCCTTGCATGCAAAAAGCCTCTGAAAACTTGAATATCAATTCTGGGTTCATTTTTTCCTGTTGACTTACTAAATTTTACTTTTGGTTTTTGTTATTACAGAGACACAAGAGAAAGCAGAGTGCTTCGCTTAGTGCTTTCCCTTAAGCCAGTGTTCTAAGCTGGTACTGGCTAAGATCTGACACTTCAATACAGCCTGCTCTGGCTGCTGTGTGGGGTTACTGACACTTAGCAGCCTTGTCCGAATAGGAGCTGAGCACCTTTATTTCCTGACAAACCACTTTGCAAGTGGGGCTCAGGATGAGGGTGAGGAAGCTGTCACTTCCCAGTAAACAGCTTCAGAAGAGAGCGAGAGAAAAGGAAGAGCAGTCACTATGGACTAAATTTCAGAGGGAATGCTTTACCTTCCCAGGGAATTGGTCCTGTGGCTCTTGTGCTGTTTCCTCTCTCAGGTGTCTGACCCAATGGTAGAAAGGGTTTTCTTAATATATAAAGATACTCTTTCCCCATGTATACTCCAGTGACCATCATGATTGATGTTATTAGGGAGCAGAGGGGTGGGCATACAGTAACATGTGAATGATAGTGTGCTTTTTGTCTTGTTTCAGTCATTTCACTCATTTTTTTCTCATTACCTTCTTCGCTTGCAGTTTTTTGTATGCATACAGTACATGAAATCTTTCTCAATCCCCCCACTTTTCCTTTCCTGGTGGGAGGCATTTCACATCCACGGTCATGGAATACTGTAGAGACAAAGAGTAAAATATGCCTCAACTGCTGAGCCTGATAAAACTCTAAATGTCCCATTTCATTAAACCTGTATCACTGTGCTGGAAGAGCGAAGGACTATTCCCATTCCCAGGGACTACTCACCTAGTAAGGTCTATAGTAGGTGTATGCTGGGAAATTTCTATTACTAATTGGCGTGCCAACCTATAAAGGCACATGGAAGTAGAAAAATTTTGACTGAGAGTTGTGGGTTTTGTTCGTCAGAATTTGTGTGTTTTGTTAACTGGAGTGGGTAATTGTATGTAATTATTCTGCCAGTTCACTATTTCTTTCATGCTAGAACAAGTACCAGGTCTCTTTTATTTTGTTGTCTCACTAAACTTAGCACATTTTTTATGTCTGGCAGATGTTAAAGTCATAGAAGTCTATTGTTATATTGTGAAGACCATAGCCTTTTAAACAGGGCAAGTGTCTTGGCTGGGATCACTTAGCAAAGTTGTGAACAGAACTTGTCTTCTGACTTTCGGCATGATGCTCCATCCATCACTGCCTCTGAAAGACCAGGGAGCTGGATAGATAAGACCAGAATTCATGCTTCTCAGGCCCATACCTCAGTGCACCTTCCTCTATTCTAATGGGAATTTTGATAAACAGTCAAATAATTCTTTTCTGCTCTTATGGGGGAAAAAAATCAGTATCTACTGTATGCAAGAATATAAGAGAATCTACTCTTGTACACAGTTCTTTCATTAGAAATATTTACATTTTGAAAGTGATTGTTCAGTTTTCAGAGTATAATTTACAAAGATGCAACTAAACTGCCTTTCTTCTGGAAAACGTTTAATCCGGCTGTACTGTGCTGTGCTAATATGATCAGTCATAAGCTGTACATCTCTTCTCCATCTCTTCCTACCTATAAATTATTCAGAACTATTATGGCTAAAACTGTGAGTAGATGATTTTATTTTTGTCTTCTGAAATACTAGAAAGGATTTGGTTTGAAACGGGTGGGTGGGAGTGGGTGACATCCTTGTGAGGCACTGGGAAATCAGGAATCAATTGACTGATTTGATCAGTCAATCAAAGACTGACAGGCTTGCTCCTGGAGAAATAGGAAAGATGGTTAAAATATCTTTTAGTTAAAAATACTAGAAGACTTAATATAAAATATTTAAGCCTACACAGTTCAGTCTGTTGAACTTCCTATCAAATAGAACAATAAACATGCTAAAATTTATGGAACCATTTGCCAAGATAACTCTATCTGAACTCCTTTACTTGAGCTGAGGTTAATTTGGCTTTGTAGGAGAAATGTGTGAAAATTCAATCCTGTGAAATCACATTGTGTAATTCACTCTGATTCACAGGTGTGGTCACTTAACTACCTAGAACTACACTTCTTGGGAGCACATGTGCTAAGGGTCAGAGGTTAAACTGCCTTTATCAACTGAATGCTTTCAGGTGTTTTCAGTCTGTGGAGGGGTAGTGGTGGTTGTAGCTCACAATGAAAACTGAAGTTGTTGTTGGGCTGCTTTGTGCAAACCTTCTTCAGTCTAGTGCAATACAAGGTTAAGGTAGGTTTATTCTTTTATTTATGTTTTCTTCCAAACAACATGTGAGAAGCTTTACCATCTTTTACACGGCAAACCAGCCTTTCTCTTCTATGCAAGTCAACTTGTTTGCTTTACAGCCCTTATACAGAGCTTGCTTTGTCCACTGGCAGAGTACAGCTCTACAGAGGTATTTTGTCTTGATTCAGTTGTGCGGTCTGGACTTGAAAACATGTAATTTTTAGTTTTAGTGATCCTGCGGAAACATACTAACTGTGAAATGCTTGTGTGATTCCTTTTTTGTCCCTGAGGCATAAGCTTTATCCTTTATGAGGAATTATATGCTCTTTTGTGATCCATGGTGATGTGGCCAGTGGTGCTATTCCCAATTCCTACTCTAAATACCATATACCTAGTATTTTCTACATAAATCTTAAAAACTTGTGAAACTCAGCTCTCGGTGCTAGCAGTCCTGCCTGGAGGGTACTGAGTGCAACATAAACATGGTATGCTAGTAGTTTAGCTGGTATTAAAGTGATGATATAAACTTAGAATAATCTAAAACTGCATCACTGCCATCTTAGGATATGTGCTATATATTTAATTTGCATCTAGGATCTCTTATCACTGGTTTGCCTTGTTGTTTTGATTTGATGAATGTTTTTTTCAGATGCACGGTTAGTTCTTTAGTCTGTTCTTTCATCAAAGCATACAGAGTTTCCTCTACCTGCTACTAGCATTGATGGCAGCAAGCTGGTGTAGTTGCCTGGCTGACCAGCTGAGAAAATAATGCCTGTAATAGCATATTGTTACACTCTAGTAACACCTGAGTAGCTCTATATTGGGCTGGAGTCCTGCTGTGGTAGGTACTGAAATGCAAAGCAACTGGCTCAAAAGATAATAGGAATAAAAGAAAGGTGTGGGCAGATGGGGAACGCCTGTGGTTAATCAGACAGTCCTGGTTAGAGTGATAGGCAGCTGCCAGACTGCAACAGTAGCCTCCTTGTTAAGTGCTTTGTGTGCATCACAGCAAAGGGAAGGTCGATTGTTCATTTGGATTTTCTCTAAGCTTTATGGGGCACCGAGGGAGAAAACAAAACAAAAAAAAATCTGAGGTGATGGGAGCCAGCAGCCTTGGCTGGGCAGGTATCAGTAGCATTATCAGAGAGACTGTGGAGGTTGGCTGTGGCAGGCCCAGTGGGAGAGACAAGGTTTTGTGCCTACTGTGAAGTTGATTACAGGAACTGGTGGTGATCCAGTCAGAAATGAGACTGGGATGTTGTTTTCCAGTGCTGATTTGAACAACTGAGTTGGCATTCGTCAAGCCAACAAAGAGCAGCCTATGAACTTCAGGGAGAATATTCAATAAAATCTAATTGCTCAAGATGATGGCCTATGATACTCTAGGATGACTGTCTTAACAGTGATGGTCCTAGTCATAACCTCTGTGTTTGGATTCAGTGCACCCTGAACTTCAGAGATGCTTAATTTTCACGTGAATCTATGTCACAAATACCTTTGTGACATGGGGCACTTGCAGAATCATGTATAGGTGTGAATTTCAATTTTTTTTTTTGTTCTTTCTCATCGAAGTCTGGATGTGTTTGTATCCAAATCTTCTAGTTACTGCCTATGCCCCATCTTTGTATGCTGTTATGTTGAACCGAAGTGCTGTTTCTAGCAAAAATCATGACAGGCTTTTACAAAGTTGTATCTGCAAGAAGTTTCTTCCTGTTATTTTGTTTAGTGCAAAGAAAGAAATTAATCCCGTGGTGACATATAATTTGTCCTCATTAGCAGGAAACGAAATTTATATAGGCTCAAAAGCTATTTGTTAGACTAACATACCAGCCTAAAATTTTAGCCACCACTGATTGTGCATTGTTGACTTGACAGCAGAAGTTACCATAGCGTAGACTTAATGAATGCTTTCATGCAGTATGCACAGTCCTCCAAGAGTCCTTATTTCATACTATTTAATGCCGTGCTGAACAGTTGAGTTTGATAAAGGCTGAAACAGTCAAAATTATGCTTTCATTTGAATTTTAATTTTTAAAGGGGGAAGACAGATGGTATTGTTTTACGGAGAGAATAGCCCAGCATGTCCTGCCATACTGAAAGTCTCTTTGAGCCCATTTGATACTGGTTTGAGTTTTCTCTGCTGGTTTTCTTAACTTACATCTTTAAATTGCATATATTAGTTTCCTATCAGAATAACTTGCAGGCATAGAAATCGGCTGTGTCCTGTGAAGGTCACTGGAACCTCGGTAATGGAAATTTCATTTCCAAATAGGCAGCTTCTGGATAGCATTGATGCTCTTCTTGGTGCCAAAGACTTGACTTAACAAATGAATGTGAGTTCAAAAGGCAAATGCTAACTCAAAGCAGTAGACATGTCTTTGGAAGTACAGTCTCTTTGCTGGTATCCAGGAACAAATTATATTTGAATTGTTCCCACTGTAGGCTTATAGCTTGTCCCTACAGTTCATACACAGAGGCCCGAGTTCCTCTGTTCCATTTATTCTTGCATGAATAGACTAGTTCAGTTGGAAGGGGCCTACAACGATCATCTAGTCCAACTGCCTGACCAACTGCCTGACCAATTCAGGGCTGACCCAATGTCAGCGTGTGAAGCATATTGTTACAGGCATTGTTCAAATGCCTCTTAAACACTGCCAGGCTTGGGGCATCAACCACAACTCTAGGAATCCCGTTCCAGTGTTTGACCACTGTCTCAGTAAAGAAATAAGCATGCCCCCAAGTAAAACAGAGCAATCCAGTAATTCCTTTTTTCTTTGATAACTTCTCCATTTTTTTCCTATGTGGCACCTGTCAAGGAGGCCCCTTGCTTCAGTGTCTGCAGTGGATACCAGTCTGTCTTTTATAGATCTTCTGTCCTGATTTTGTTTTAACCTTCATAGGAGGATGACATCGGACTCTTTCCACCTGTAGTTTCCTGGTGCAAATATTTTAAAAGCTATTTTATTATCAGTATAGATTTGCCTCAAAATAGACAAAACTTTTCTCACCCATAAGTCTTTTCTGATGCTTCCACATCCTTGCCTTTCCCAAAAGCTTAGACAGCAGTATCTATTATTATTTGCTCAGCCTCCTAGATAGAAGTTCAAAGCTTTTGATGCTGGCACAATTCAGCCTAAATAATATGGTTTAAAAAAAAAAAAAGCTAATTTGTTTTGTGTTTAGTGAATTCTACACAAGTAGATAGGAAAAAAATACTAGATCTGATTCAAAAGTGTTGGCTACCGTCATTGGCTGTGCAGCAAAATTGCACAGATTCAAAATCTCATTCCTTGCAATACTAGCAACAGTGATAAAGAACCAGTTTTTTGAAACTGAAGTCCCATTTAAAAATTATTGCGAAGAGCTCATAGGCAGTCAGTAGGTGGACCCAGCTACGCTATGGAAAGTGGACTGGAAGCAGACCAGTATCTGATTCTGTCATGACTGACTGGAAGTGGGTGAGTGGGAAAGATTTAGGAAAACAAGGCTGGAGCCTAAAGACCAGCTTTCCACCTTCAAGACTAATTCAAATACTGCTGTATACGTTGCTGGGAGTTTCTTGGTGATCTTGGAGAGTAGATTAGAGAGTGATGAATATGCCCAAACAGTAGACAACTGGTTTTCCTTGCTGTTAGAAAGCTTCTCCTAATGCCTAGCTCTTCCTTGGTGAGGAACTACAAATCGGTGTATCCCCTCTTGGGGCATCTAGTGGTGGGATTAGTTATGGCAGAGGGCACCAAGCCAAGGTGCAGCAGTAATGAAAGGAAATCCTTTCTCACATCTGTTTGACCTGGATTGCAGTTAACCCAGAAAAAATACAAGGGCAGGAGAATGGGGCAGAGTTTAAGTAGTATACTCAAATTTCTTATGTTGTTAACACCAGTAGACCTGCTGGTGCTCATATAGAGGAGCATACCAATTTCAGTACAATAAAGTAACATTCAGCATAAGAAATAGCATTAGGTAGTCAACATTTTATTTTTTGATAATGCTATTGAATGTTGTGAATGTTATTGATGTGAAGGTTTTGTACCTCAACGATTCTTCTGAGTTGACTCCCTGTTTGAAGACAGCCAACATCTGTATTACTCAGCTTCCAAGTGATGTGAGATTTATTTAAAAGTACACCTTATTCCTGAAACAGGAGTAATCTTAAAATTAAATGTCGTGACTCACAGTATTTCCAATGTACACCTCAACTTTTGCTCCAACTGCTGACTCCTATGAAAGACATTAAGTGGAGAGAGAACGTCCTACACTTCGGAAGAGCTGTCCTTCTCTCCTTTCTGCTCTTCAGAAAGAAACTTCGCTGGAAAAACTTAACAAAGGCATAACTCATCTCCAAATCAAAATGTACACCTTTCCTATAAGAAGGTGTTAAATTATGTGTAACAGTGCCACCTGCTGAATCCCATCCCAACACCTTTCTCCTCAAAGGGAATGTGTGTCGTCTTGAAATGGAATTGGTCTTAAGGCAAGGCATATGCCCTGGCTACTTCTCACATAGAACACAGGGTACATCATGGTTTAAAATAATAAATTAAATACTCATCTCTGGAGCATAAGGTTGATTTTATGAAGTGTATCATCATGCCAGTGCAAAATACAGCCCTTGGAAATCATAGCAAGAATGATTTTTGTCTGCTGTTAAATAGGTCTGATACATTTTCTGCTACTATTAGTACTGAGATGTACAAAAATAAATTTGAATTGCACTTCTAGTAGTAACTTGTCTAGAAGGTGGTGATGTCCTAAAGTCACAAACAAAGTGAGATTCCCTGCTGAATTTCTGAATTTAGAAATACTTGATTCTACTAAGAACAGTCAGATAAGTCCGAAATGACTGAGACAGGCAGTCATCTTGTGGAAGTAAGTGAATGCCTTTACCGCATTCAGCAGTTTGATACAACAGTCCCCATGCTGCCTAAAAATACTTAACATTTTTTGAAGCCGTTATGGGCTGAATATTTGCCCTTTAATTCAGCCCTGTTAATATTTATTTCTGTCTTTAAATGCTCCTATTCACTTTAATGGAATGCTGATGTAGGGCAGTGATGTTGAGAGTCTGTGTAGCTGAACTGGGCTGCTACTCTGAAGGAACATCCTATGCGATGGCAGATAGTGGTGAACAGCAGATAGTGGTTTGAGTGACCTCAAAGGCACCACCTGGGTTAGGCTGCTGGGTTAGGATGCAATCCTGCATCATTTGCATATTATCAGACCGTTTTCTGCATTATTTCATACACATATATTGAAAGACTCTGTTGTGTTTAAATCCTATAAATGCCCTTGCCTCACCCATTTTCTGCCTGGTGCGATGTTACCCAAAGGGGTTGGTTTGATTGATTTCAGGTGACCGTCCTCTGCTACATGCACAGTTTTGCAGATGCTGACACCAGTGTCCACTCTGGTCACAAGCATAGCTCTGACATATTTGGGAACGAAATTTAACATGTAAAACTGTAATGTACTGTGTATTTCTGACATTAGTTGGCAGGAAATTTTATGCCAAAGAGAGCTTGCTGTGAAGCTGTCTTAATTAGGAAAGTAGAAGAGAACAGAATGTAGTGGACAGGACTCATGTAATGGATCCAGCAGTAAAATGCAGGATGCATACCTCCCCTTTTCCTCACCTCTATATCCTTGTGAAGAACAACAACAAAAAAATCCCTGAGTGCATGGTAAATACTTGCTTTATTTATTTAGAACACAAAATCTGCATATTTTTGGCACCAAATTCAGAAAAGCTGGTCCTTGAGTGTCTGTCATAGCTAAAATGCAGGGGCATTTTTCTTCTTGGCATTGACATTAGGGCTGTGAGTGTATAAATATAGAGATGCATTCCTGTGTTTCCATTTCCAACGTGAGCTCTGTGGTATTGGCCTCTGTGTTTCTAAGCAAGAAAAAAGCGATGTTAACAGGCATGTAAATGAAGCTGGACACACGCTTAACAAAAAGCGACAGCAAAGTAAAACCAGTGACTTTGTTCCATCAAAAGAAACAAATTTATCATCCTCCAGCATAACATCCAAAGTGCCAGCGTTCTCTGAGCTGTTTTCACAGAGGATGTTCTCTAATGGTCAATTTATTTAAAGGGAAAAAGAATGGCATTGCAAATGCAGCAAATAAAATCTAGCAATGCTGCAGCATGAAATTCTAGCAGATACCCTACTGCTGGAGTCAGACTTCCAAAAAACAGCCATTCGTACCGTCTCTGGATGGCAGCAGTGGCACAGAACAGAAAACCTGTTTTCTTCCATCAAGGAGTGCAGACGGAGATGGAAGTACTCTTGTGCTTTGGCACCTGTGCTCAATAACTGTGTGCTGAAATATCTGATAAAAGCTTCAGAGGCATCTTAAGAACCCTGTACCATGAAAAATATACTGTTGGCCTCAGCTTGGGCTCAGCAAAAAAACCCTAGATGAATGCAAAGAATTTTCATATTTTTGTTAGACTGAAGGTGGTCTCTAGCACCTCTGCATTACAACCACAACGAAGCCATAAGCTTCTGTGCATTTAATGGTCACATTAGCATGTTAAACTGTTTTTTAAACCCAGACTGCTTCCAGTGGGTTCCTCAGACAAACCTTTCACCTACATATCTCTCTAAAGGAGCTCTGGAGTCTGTACTGAGCAGTAACCACGTTAATCAAACTGCTGACAGCAATACAAGAATCATTGCTTACCTAAAGGATCGGGCAACATGGTTTCTCTACCCTTTTTTTTTTCAGCCTGAGTGAGAATTTTAGAGTAGGACTGAGTAGTAGGTCAGCATAGCATCCTCTAGATTTCATCTTAAGGAGCAGAACTGTCTAAGGGTACATTGATGGGTATGTGGAGGGTGTTGTACTGCTGTTTGAGAGACCTGGTTGGTTTCTTGCCTGGTAGTTCCCTGGGACATTAGGTTAGGCCACGGTATTCTGTAAGAGAGAAGGAAGGGCCCTGTAGTTTGAATGTGATGACTACAAGGATGTTAGGTCTTGGGCAAAGCAGAACTGAGAGAAGAGGGGAGAGAACAACTTCGTCTGCACCTTCCTATTAAAAGGAGATTCCAAGAACCTGCCTGTTGAACCAGAGAATAGCATTGGCCTGTTGTTAACCCTTGGCAGCTTCTGCCTATTTGCTGTGAGAGAGGATGAGGAACAGAGGAAGCAGCTCCCTTGGCAAGTGAAATGGGTGCTGAGAAGACATGGGATGAAGCCTAGGGAACAACCAACCAAAGGCTGAGGCCCAGGTGCTCTTGTTTCTGAGATACCAGTAAATCCACACCCTGGGAAGAAAGGTGAGCACTGGTGTAAGAGGTCCATGACCAGAGGTAGTAGGGCTAAAGAAACTATTTGCCATGGCGAAGCCTGTCCTCATCCTAAGCAAAAACATTTCATGTGTTGCTGTTGCTTGGCAATTTCCATTGGAAGCAGGAAGAACAAACCACTCCTATCTGATGAATTTGAGATATATGTGGTGAAGAATGAATGGCTGGAATCCACTGTAATCCTTCAGTGCTGGCATGAGGCCAAAGGCACAGGGCTCATTGGGAGCATAAAGTTCTCTAAAAAAATTACTTCAGATCTCTTTTCTAGGCACGCTTTTCTTGCGAACATTTATGGAAGAAGCAAATGCTGTGCTTGTCAGAATAAAAAGTTAAAATTCTTCCCTTTCTGCTGCTGAACAGCTTCTTCTCCTGGCTCTGCTAAATCATTAGATGTTGGGTCTTAAATCTACCCCATCTCCTGAGGGGGAAAAAATTCCATGTTCTACAGAGAGAAGGATCTTGATAGATTTACTTCAAAAAGGGATGAGGGAGAGACTTGCAACAGATTTGAGATACCTACATCCTGTCCATGGCTATTTTTACTATGTCAGTTATGTAGCTGAATCCACATACTGAGCAAAGAGGATGAGGTGGTGCAGAAATAAGATACTGTGGAAGGGATCATGGGGCTAAGGGTGTGTTTTCAGCCCTCACCATTTGTTGAGCTATTTGACCTCTGGCTTGACCTTGAGTACTTTGACTGCAAAGCTGGTATTGTGTTTGGAACTGGACAAATTTTATGCACTTGGCAAGTGTACTTGATGAGAATGGAACTCACAGTGACAAAGACTATTTAAAAATCCATCAGTTTTTATTGAAGGGATTTTTTTTTTTAAGGGAAGATAAAATGAAATTTTGGGTCTTTGCGAATATTTATCTTATAATTAGCAAAATCTAATCTTTAAGCAATATGCCAAGAAAATAAATGGAATGTTACTATTACCACAGTGTAAAGAAAATTTCTCTATTCTGTCAAAAGCAGTCACTGCTCATCTTTATTTTTTGTTTGGATTTGTTGCATGAGAAAAGGGAGCAGAGGTCCCAGCTGAGCCCATGACATCCTGGTGTGGAGTACTGAGTACGTGTGTACTGGGAGACTGTTCCTTCCTGGAGGAACTCCTGATGAAGCCAGTAAGGATTGGGGAAGGGAAGGGTGCTGCCTGGGGAGGTTACTGGCCTTGCATCACAGAGCTGATTAGTGTTACGTTAGGGAGAAATATACGTTCTTTTGAAAGGCTGTTAGCTCATCCCTCTGTGTATAAGGCCAAACTGCTTTACACTCCTGTGTTGATGCCCATCTCTTTTCAGTTCTCCTGCCCCAGCTAGGTGAAAAGCCTTTGGAGCTTTTGCTTTCTGGACCAGTCTTTCTAGTCATTCCCTGGGACTTCCCAGATCTCCTTATATTTTTGCTTCATCAGTCTTGGCTCTGTATTTAAGTTGTGCACCTGGTTTGATGAAGCACTTGGAGGGCCAGTGCTTTTTGAATGAAGCCCAGGTCCCAGCCAGACTCTTGTGGGAACATTGAAGTTGGAGGCTGTTAAGTGCACGCAGAGCATGTGGGTCTGGTGTGCAGGGCTGTATTTTGGGTTATCATCTCACTGGAAGGATAGCTTTGTCCCTTGTGCTGGGACAATTGTTTATCTCAAGTATTTGAGGCTAGACCTTGGGCCAGCCCCTCTTTCCCATCAGTAACAAGGGAAGAACGAATTCTGCTGCCTTCTGTTCTTGTTGTTCTTGGCTATTAACTGCTGTGGTGCAGGGACTGTTCTTTTTTTGGCTGTGCAGACCCAGAGTGGGGCAGGGTTATTGAACAGGCAAGACAAACACTTTGGTGAAACAACTAGGCATGTTGTTGCTGTCTGGGGGTAGGGAATGGGTCTGGTGACCCTGGAGCCATTTCCTGCCCTTTCTTGTGTGATTTTTTTTTTTTTTTTAGGTTGGAACTTCCAGGGCTATCGTAATTCAGACTCTGCTAACAGTTGCTGTAGCTTGGGGCTGAAATTTACAGTTGGTTTGTTGTTCTCTTATGTTGTCTAGTGGTATGCAGGATTTTCATTATTGTGTGAAAAGCTTTCTTAAGGCACCAGCAATGCTGCCTGTGAGTTATTCTTTGCTTTTGCGCATAGACTGTGATTTGTATTTGTTCTCTTTAGCAGCTACGAGGGTAACCCACAGTAGCCAGGGGGATGTTGTGGTCATTCACCTTTCTGATCTTTTGTCAAAATATATTGAGTGAGAACAGTGAGGTGGAAGGAGGACATTAGGAATCTTTCAGCAGGTTAGTGTCAAAGGGGAGAGAGACCATTGCTAAAGTCCTCTATCATAGTCAATGTGAAAGGGAGAACAGCCTACCAAGAAACTGTCGTGTTAGATGTCAAGAGCTGAGCTCTGAGACTGCCAAATTCTCTTACTGAATTGATAAAATAGTGAATGAAAAGGGAAGCGAAATTTTATTGAAATTAACATGAAGTCCCTTTAATCATCAAGCTTAATTCTCAGTAGAAAAAGACTCCAAAATTGATTTTAAATCTGGGTACAACCACCCTCTCTAATGTGAAACAGGGATCCAAGTAAATGAATGATTTGCTTAAAAAATTCTGACTAATCTTGAGAACATTAAAATTAATATAAATGTGTGATCTCAAGTTCTATCCATTTTTGGATCCCATTTCAATAAGTACATACAATTTGGAATAAGACCTAAGCCATTTTTTGTGTAAGTGTACAGGGAATGCATTCCAGTATCTTTAATTAGAATGTAAAGGGGAGATCAGCTTCACTGTTTCATGTAAGGTATGGAAATAACATCCTAGATGAACTGGAATAGGAACAAAACATACTGTAGAGTGGAAAATGCAGTGACTTTGACTGTATGGAATCAAGCAAGCAGCTGTTTTCATGGGGAAAAACACATGTGGCCAGAAGTTCTTTAGCTTTACACGTTAATGTTGTAACACTTATAAATTGCCGTGTCTGAAGTTTCATCAAGGAACTGTGCTATGGACTCCAGGATCTGTTGGGATAAGAGGTCACTTCCCTATATTTTTGGCTTTGTGGAGGCAGATTTTCTGCCTTCCTCCAGTGAGAGGCTTTTTGGACAATTCATCCCTTTGGCTAAGGAATTTTAGGGGAAGACAATCTGAGCCATAATCTTGGAGTGCTATATAGCATTCAAAGTCCAATTTAGTTTATATTCCACAGGAAAATGTGAGTTAACTGCTCAGTTTACAGATGCCATGGTATTTTCTGCTGAGCCTCAAGTTTAATCTGCTATGCATGCTTATTAAGATACTGTCATTGTAGGGTTAAAGGTGATAATGAGGGCACTGTATCATCTTAAGTATTAAGTAAACTCTGTACTAGTACCTTTTCCTGATGTGTCTGCACTTTCAGCCCAGTGATTTTAGTTAGACTTAAGTGTTTAGCCTTTGGAAAAAGCAGATGTGTGTCATCTGAGACACAGGGAGAGTAAGAGGGGTATGCGTCCCACTTGTGCTGGCAGCACCCAGGAACATGTGGGTGCCTGAGGAAGAAAATTCTGTTTACCACATCCTACATACTACAGCTGATCTCTGATGCTTTAGGACTGGAGGTAGAGGAATCTTAAGAACTCAAGTACATCTGCTCAGCTGGGAGGAAAATAAATTCTTTGTTAGAGCTGGTAGGTGATCAGGTAAGCCCCTAAAATGAAAGAGCTGATACAGTAATTTTTCAAATGTTGAGCTGAGTACTGAGGAAAATAAAGGTCTGCTTTCTCTTACTGTGCCTTGTGGATAAAGGGCCTGCCCAGAAATATTCACAGGTTTGCTCCTTACCTTCCATTTTCAGGCTGAGTAGCAGGTTCAAGCCATGTTCTTTATTAAGACCTCTGGTGTTTTATGATGCCCAGCAATGGTGACTTTCATGTTTGCACAGATGCTGGAGTTGTAATGAAGCTGCCATGGCTTCTTCCTTCTGCATGCAGCTTACTAGCCTTCTGAGACCAGAACTGCTATATTACCTAGAAACTAATTTTATACTATGCAGATTTTCTGTAATTGAGATTCTCTTGTGTATTACCGTTCTTTTGGAGGTAGATGAGAAACACAGTAAAAGCAAGAAATGCTTCTTTTGACAGAATTAACTCTTTCACTTTTTCTATGTACTTTTTCAAAACAACATACATATCAACATAGACTGCTGTCACCAGAAGTAAGAGCACTTGCTTCAGTTTGTAGGGGATTTCGTACATTCCTCTGCAAGCCTTGGAATTGGATATCTGCTAGGCTAAGGCTTAGAGAGACAACAATACTAAATACTGGGTGATCTTGCAGCATAGGGGGAAAGTCAGGAAGATTATACTGTGGGCCTGAGTCCTGAGATTGCTCAGATCAGAGGAGCAAAGAGAGTATTTAAGAGGGTATTTAAATTTTTTGTTGTCTCTTTGTCTGCCCAGGCTGCAAGGTTTTTCTCAAAGAATGTGAGTGATAGTGTTTATTGCAAACTTTGCAGGGGAATCCATGCAGGTTGTGGCAAGTGAATGTGCCATGCTCTGAAAAGATGCTAGGCCAACGGTTGGGGGGGATAGAATGTCCTTTCTTTGCAGCACAGATACAGCAGAGCTGTTGCAATGCCAGCTTCCCCATAATACCCAGTGACCAATTATATTGCTGCTAAACCAAGCTACAGTAAAATCTGTGTCACGCTTAAATTGCTGTAACAAAAATGTGCGGTCAACTGTATCAGAAACCTTTGCTAGATCAATAAATAAGGCTCCATAAATGTGGCTGATATCCAGAGAAATCATAGTATCATTCCCAATGCATACAGCTATACTGCAGTAGTTAGTCTGAGCATGGTCCTGCATCCAGAATGAACAGCAGTTGCTTAACTGGTGTATAAATCTGCTGTGCACACGTGGCTGTGTGTGTGACTCTTAAATGAAGAATGGCCAGGGTATTTTTGAGTTTTCGTGCAATTTTGTGAACCTGGAGGATAACGGCTTGCCGTGTAGCTTCTACCTGATTCAGACTGAGGACAGCATGTGTGCTTTCATGACTGATGAGATGCAGTGTGAGTAACTGTCACATATGAAGGGTTCATACGCAGCATCTGCCAGACCAGCAGGATTTTCCCAGTGTTGTTTCTTTTCTGAAATGTTACTTCCTGCCCCATCAATTACTTACGCTAATACTTGAGATGGTTTTGTCTGACTCTAATGTACAGATTGAAGTTAGAGTAATGTGTTATGAACTCATAATCACTGGCAGTCAGGCTGAACTGTTTATCAGACACATTTATAATGCAGTTTTCATGACATTTTTTCATTACTGGTTAACTTTTGAGGGAGGGAGAGTTTAGTTATGAATCATTATGAAGAAATTAGAAGTGATGTGTACCGGTTGCAATTCTGACTTTGTAAAATCAGTTAAGAGTGTGAGACTAAGATGGAATCCTGCTGCAGTTAATGGCAGTTGCAGAACTCCCGCTGATTTTGTGAAGCTGGGGCTCTGCTGAAGGGATCTCATCCGATATCTTCTGTATCTATGAACCTGCAGCAGTATGTTCTCTCCCTAATGTCATGCCTGTGCCTGTTTCACGTTGCATAGGCATCGGTCACAACTGCAGTTATAGTGTCTATCTCTTTTATCAGAGTTCATGGACATGTATACTCTGACCTAATACTTCTATTGGCCTGAATGACATGTGCTGTTTATTGAGCTGGGAGTCTTGGAGCTCCTCTTCCTGGCTTTTGCCAATCTTTAGATTGTGCAAGGATAAGTTCTTGGTCATTGTGTACCTGGTGTAAGCTTCAGGTAGCTGGGTATTGTGAAACAGCAGGAGATGTAGGTAAATTCCACAAAGTATAGATTTGACGTAATATAAATCTTATACCATCAGGCTTCTTAATGCTGATGCTTTCCAACTAATGGATTCTTCAGATCTGGAAAGAACAGTATCTTACCTAACATACTCTAGCCCCAGAAACATGGGGCAAAAGGCAGACAGTCTGAGCCAAGCCTGTACATGTGATATTTAACCTTCAAATGAGTGACAAGGACTGGGGTGTATGGTGGCAGAAAATGGGCGAGTGGTAAATTCAGTAAATGAATTTAGTATATATGTGGAAAACGTTTGCATGGGTCATTTAACACTGCAGTTATCCAAATTTGTCCTGGCCAAGGGCTTGCCACTGAAGCAATTAATTGAATGAGATGGGCACGGTAGCATGGATCCTTGGTGTTCTTAGCTAGGGCTGTGTATGGTACATGTGACAAATAAATTGCTGGTGACTGGCAGGGATTGTAGTAAAAGGTGGCATGCCCCCTAGCCAGAGGCATGCTTTGGAGGCAATTAATCAAATGAGTTGGGCAAAGATATGTGACACCTGTCGCAGACAGCACTGCAAATACACATGCAATTAATGATCTTGATGAATGGAAGAAGAGATAATTTAAAGGAAGGTATTCTCTAAAGAGCTAGTAGCTCCGAGTAGAAAATTTCTGCCTTTGCTACAAAGGGGTCCTGGCATTTTCAAAGCTATGGTGCCTGTGCATTCCCAGGTAGTGTTGCATATGTACATATGCAGAAGAAGAGAATTTTCAGTGTCCTAAAATCCTCTCAGGTCAAAAGCACTTTGCACAAACACTGTACATGCACATGTTGAAGTATTGTAGCTCACCTGTCAAATTTAATATAAAAATAGCAGAAGTTCCCAAACACTGTAGACTGCTCTTATAAACATTTTTGCTATTGGATACTAGGTAATGTAATCTAAGAGTCTGCAAATGGACCTTCCTCTATTGACAACAGTTGTAATTTTAGAGCTTTCTAGGCCGTGACACCTTTTTACAATCTAAATGAGTATTGATCTGACCATAGTCTTCACCAGATTTATGCTGGATTGCAGCTTTGCATGGGAAGCATGTGTTTCTAATGGTGATCTTGAGATTTTTAAAAAAATAAATTGTAGCAATAAAGCTTTTCTACAGAGATACCTAGCTCATCAGCTGTTTTTTCTCTTGTTCCCTCTCCCCTCTGCCCCTTACCTGCAGAAAATGACACTTACTGTTCCACCCTGAAACTACTTCTCTATCATAAGCATCTCCTTGAGGCATTACTGGCTTAACCAAAAGACTTCCAATGCCACCACTTAACTTATGGCTGATGAGGTGTTGAGTCTTTCCTGCATACCCTAATACAAGGTCAGGACTCCATTATTTTAGGAGTTTCACCTAAAGGTGACAACCCTCACACAGGACATTGACAGTCTTGATTTGTGATATTTGTCTGCTGCTTTTTTGATACTGGAGAACTTGTCTGTCCCTCTTAACTTCTTTCTGCAACTGATGTGACGTAAGTTTGGTTATTGTCCAAATGAGTTACTTGGGAATGTTGTCCTTAGGTTTGTCTTCTACTCCAGTAGCCTTGCAGGTATTGCTCATTGATGGAGGGTATCCTCGATACAAACTTCTGAAGACTTCCTTAACTGTTCTTTTGTATCCAGATTTCGTCTGAATTCTGAAGAGCTTTTTCCCCAAGCATCCATACCTTGCTGACTTGAGATGGACAGGAATTGTTAAACTTGGGTCTGTAAAGGCCAGTTAAAATAAATGTCATCAATTATCCTCCAGATGAAGGAGTGTTTAAAATTTTTTTCCTAGGCTTGTCATGGCAACTCACAGACTTTTAAGATAAAGCAAAAAGATAATGTTAGCTTAAATGATTGGCAAACTGGTTGACAAGCACAATGGGAGATGATCTTTAGTATGTACATTAACAGCTTGCCATTTCACAGAACTTCTTTTAGTTGAATTGAGTGACACTTTTGCACTCTTTGCAGAGTTTCGTTCCCACAGCAGGGAGAGTAGAAGAAAAGGAAGAGCAGGACCCTGCAGATGATAGAGTCTGATCAGTTAATTTCAACAGCAACTTAAAAGGAATCTTTTCATCTCCTCATAATCCTCTGTCCATCACTTGCAGGGTCCCAAAGAAAGGAAGAGAGCACAAGAGCATGGTGCCCTGAGGCCCCCACCACTCCCACAAGGTCAAACATATTACCTGCTCTATTGTCATTTCTGAACTGTGGCTATAGAGAGAAAGATGAACAGAAATCTGTTAATTTTTTCTTCCCACTATAAGTGAAACATAAAAGCAGCAGTAGAAAAGTCTTAAGGAGAAACAGGGTGCTAATACAGAGATTCTTTTGCACAGAAGAGAAACACACCCTGTATTTAATGTGTTCACAGGCATAGAATTATTTGTGGGCTGGTTATCAGTCCTTCCATTAGTCTGCTGGAACCTGGTGATACGAGGTAGCTGCTTGAGCTGTTGTCAGTGTTTGAGTTTAAAAAGAATGAATGCATTGCTGTCAAATGAACCTTCATTATTTTTTTTTAACCCTGCTTTATTATTAATGTGCAAACAAAAAAAAGACAACGGGATGTGAGTGAGAAATTAATGCCAAAACAAAATCATCTGGCTGAAACACAGAGAATGTACCTGCAAAAATATGAACGAAGATGGGAAGATGACACTTTAAATGTATAGAACTGAAGCAATGTCCCACAAGCAAGGGTGTGGGCTTGCTGGTGTGAGAGTTCTCCTTTCTGCTGTAATTTATGTTGGAATCCTTGTGTGGTTTGTCTTGGGGTCTGCAGCTCTCACAGAGTTCAGGTTGCTATAACAGTGGATGCAAAATAGTACTACAACAATTTAGTGATCTACTTGTTCCTATTATAAATCCATAAGGAGAGGGAAGGATTTGATAAAAAACTTAAACTTTTTCCAACATTGACTCTACTCCACAGGGCCTGGACAGTAGTCGGTAGAACAAACTGTATCAGGGTTGCATGCTGTCATGTGAGACTGATCTGACTGGCTGTGTTTTCATATTACTTCTCTGCCTGTTGTAAATAAGAGTACAGCAAAGGGACCTTTCTTTATGGTCTGACTTCTGCAGAGCCTCCCAGGCTGCCCCTGATCAAGGGGGAGCTGCAGAGTGAAATAATGGGACAGAGACTGCAGTCAAGAGAGCAGGGCTGTCTTCTCTTTTTCCAGAAAGCAGCTTGAAGAGAGGATTCGGATGGGGATCACAGTTCTTGTAGATTTCTGGCCGGGCCTGTTCTGTATGTCTTCTGATATGCAGGTGTTAATTAAATCAGTTTAATTCCATTCATTACATCTCTGTTGGAATTGGTCCAATAAACTCTAATAACACTCAACCCGCTAATTGTTTTCCAGTGAAAATAGAGATGAGTTGGTCTGAATCTATAGGACTTTATTATTGATTACCTAGAAGCTAGATTGATGGTCTTTGCTTAGTTCTTAATGAATTAATCTGCATTAGTGATGAGGAAAAGCAGAAATAGTTTTGATTTTAGTCTTGGTGAAGCTGGGCACATGTCTTAAGTTTTGCAAAGCAGCAACGGATAAATGAGAAGTCTCCAGCTCAGAGTTCACCACAGGCTTCAGAATACTAATTTTGTTGTTCGTTTTTGCTTTTGCTTAGAAATGAGCCTGAGTCTACAAGCACATTGTTTTCTTTCATCTCTAACCCCAAAATGGCTCAATTTCGCTTTTTACAGTAAAGGACAAATCAAAGCTGCAGTTTGGGCTTCCCGCTTGTAAGCTGTATTTGAGTTTGCTGTAAATTGACATGACTACTGGTTGGCAATGAGGCAGGTACCAACTTGGTGTACCCTGCTATAAAATGACATAAATAAAGCGGAGTTCTCTGGAGTACCTTTAGGGCCACAAATAATTTCACTACAACTTGGAAAACTCTTAATTCCACAGTGCTGCTGTTTTCCATTAAAAAGCAATAATTATTCTTAGTTTGTGCAATTCCTTACCGGTAATTATAAGCACTCATCTTAAAAGACATTTCAGAGTATATGTGTATATGCACACAAATGTATACCTGTGTGCTCGAAGGGCTAGATCTTGGAATTTAGGTTTTAGAGGCTTATTAAAATGACATGTGGTGTTGCCTACTGCTTTATAGGAGCCCTTGGTTAAAAAGATATGAGGATGCTGTTTGTAAAAACATCATGTTACAAACATTAGTTAATGCTTCTGTCAGTCAGTTCTCTCTGGTGTGCAGTAGTCTCACATCAGAAGGCGTTAATCTTACACTGGCTGATATACAGAAATGCAGCATTGCTCTTCCGTTAAACCTAAGTGGTGCTCAGTCCTTTGCAGAAATGCATTCCAGCCATGGCAGTAAGCAGCTCTGCTTTTTTGGCAACATGCTGTGCTGTTGCCTACTTGTGAAACATTTTGATTTTTTTACTGATGTGCGTTAAGTCTTTGCCTTTCAACACTGGAAGACAGTGCAGGTCATTAGCACCAATCAGGACCAAAAATCTCCCATAGTAGTCCCTCAAACCAAAAGGACTTGAGGGAATGCAGCTGTATCAAATTCTGTGCTGAAAGTCCAGTTCTTTTCTTGCTCCCCTAGGTTACTGCATTGCGAAGCTGAATTGTACAGAGTATTAGTCAAAAGTATTGCAGAAACGCCAGGTAATCTTTAAGGTGTGTAGGGTACTATAACCAGGTATGTATTTGGGAGTTTGAACATTCATCTAACATCACAATAGCAGCAGTCTCACAAAGATGCAGTAAGCATCCTATTTATTTTCACCAGGGAGCCCTTAATACTCACAACATTTCCTTCTTGTTGTAGTTATGAGGTGAACATGGGGCAAGGGACATAAACCCCATTTCTGCCATCAACCATGTGCCCTGCATCCAGCTGCAAACCTCAAGCCCAGCTGGTTTCTCATTAGATCTTTCTAATACTTCTCTAGGAAAAGGTAGCAGTTTTGTATGAAAGGTCAAGCTGCATAAATGTATAGATGTCTAGTGTGTTTAAAGAAATCATCCTTGCTAGAATTAAGGCTGGTGCCGTGCTCTGTGCTGTGCAATCTTAATGAATACTGGACAAAGGTAAATAGCATTGCAGCATGCTGCTAATAAGTAATTCAGAGTAAAGATATGATTGGTGCTACTGGATGTGTCATCAGTCTCTCTGCATACACCTTCCTTGGGGCATTACAACTGATTAAAAAAAAAAACAGACTTCTGATGGGTGAACAAAACTCCTAAATCCTTTTCTGGGGGAGAACCCAGAGCTAATCCCACAGAGGTAAGACTTTTTACATTGCTGTTCAAAGCCTCAGTTTAACTTAAATAGGCATATTTTATTCTGTGTAGTTGTGGGTTGGTTTCTGTGCCATTTTTAAGGAAAAAATATTTTTTTTATTAGAATTATCAGGTTTGACCTGAGACACTCTTCATTTGTTTCTTCCATGGTGCCTACTGGACAAGTTCTTGTCTCTTTCCACTAGATCAAATGTGTGTGTTGACAGAAAAGACAAATAGTGTGTGTACATGCAGAAAGGGAGGGAGAGCTGGCTGATGTGGGGGAGATACCATCAGCTACAGGCAGCCCACAACTTTCAGCAGGCACTTGCACAGAACAAGGCTGAGGTGAGTGTTCCCATGCAGCAACCTGTGGGGCAGTTTGTGAGAGTTCGGCTTTGCTGGGAGTTGGTCAGCTGAAGGATCACATATACAGTTGCTCTTCACGATCCTACCCCGCAGCCTCTGTGAGCTCACAGCTCTGCTTGTCTCCAGGAAAGTCAAATCCTTTTAATCTGTTTGTATATGTCTATATACACATACATACGTGTATACTTATACATGTCTATCTATATTTCCTTCTGTTGTTCTAGCTCCTGTCTTTAGAACCTTTTTTAGCCTTTCTGCAGGAACATTCTGAGGAGGTTGGCTTGCTCATGTGCATTTGATCTCAGCCTTGCTTGCTTCCATAAGGGTCTGGCAGGCAGAAGTTGTTTGGTTTTCAGTTTTTGTTCACCTTTGTTCTCTGGACCACTTTCACTGTGATATCTTTCGCATGTTTGCTCTTAGGCTTATACCTTCTTGAAATCTTGATCCCACTGTATCGTGTATTTTCTATTTTGTTTCACAGTTGTAAGGCCTTTGGAGCAGGGGATGATATTTATTCTGTTTGCATGGTACCTTGCACAAAGGATTATTAAGTCGATTAGCTTATAAGCAGTATTATCACAGAATGGTTGAGATTGGAAAGGACCTCTGGAGACCATCCAGTCCAACCCCCTGCTAAAGCATGTTCACCTCGAGCCAGGTGAACAGTTCTCTGTGATATTTAACATCAAATTATCACTGTGTATGTGTCACTGGCTTGCCATTTACTTTTTTTGTTTTTTGTTTTTTTTTTTAATCTACAGCTGCTTTTGTGATGTTTTTCCAGGACTGATAGATGCTTCAGGCAACTATGAATGTATAGGCAAGAAGTAAACTCCATTGCCTCCTCCACAGTGCTGTTGTGCCCTACTTGTTAATTGGGCCCTGCATTAAGCTGGATTACAACACAAGTCACTTATCTCTCTCTCTCTCTCCTTTCCAAATTGAACCCATCTATTACTAATCACTGACCTTAGACGTAGTACTGAGCTCATTTTCCTGTCTATGAATTGTACCATCATAGCCATACTTATTCATCTTTATATACTAGTGTTATATAATACTGTATAAGAAGCATTCGTAGAGTCAAGTACCTTGTATTTCTAGCTTCAGTCCCGACAGCTTTTCATTGTTGTGCTCACAAAAGCTTTTTGCTGAGCTTGACCTTCCCTTTAGAAATCCTCTTGGACCACTCACTGTGCAGCCTGTTCGAATAGTCTTCTGTTCTTTGCCTTACCACGGAGTTTAGGATCTTTGCCTGTGCTACAGCTCTGTTGTTTTCTAGTTTGGCCCTTAATTCCTTTTTAAGCATGGATGCCATGTAAGCCTTCCTCAAATGCTTAGCCCTATTGAAAAGTAATTGCAGTTTTCTAGGCTGATGTACAAACCGTTGCTGCTAACAATAGTGATGCTACAAAGGCTTTGAGCTATATAATGCTATGGATTTTTTTCAGGGAAGCTCTTTCACTTAGGATCCCACCCCAAGCTGAGTTTTCCGCAATTCAGTGTGCGAGAAGAGCTGACAAATCTGTGAAATTCAGAGGGATTTGAGCTACTGCCAGTTTTGGAGGAGGATGTGCCAAAAAGGGGTGCAATAGAAACCCTAAAGCATGTAAAACTGTTTTCACGGTATTTTTTTATATATCTCTTTGCTGTACAGTTCCAGATACAGAATGTCCTCTGTGACTTCTCACAGACTGTATTCTTCCTCTTTGGCTGCTGAGATACTGTCCTCAGTCGCAAAAACCTGTTGTGTTGCCCCACTAGTAGATATGTATTTTGTTCCTGTGCAATTTTCTCTTCCTTCCTGCTGTTCATGAGCATAAAGGACTACATTTTCCCTCTAGAATTACTAATTCTTCCTCCTGAACAGCCTATCTTTTTTTAAAACCTATAGCCCTTCTCAAGGACACTCCTGCCCCTTGGCAGCCTCATATATTGATACTTCTACGTTGATTCTCAGTCTTCATCTCCTTATACTCCTCAGACTTATCTGAGCCTTCTCTTGATATCTTGGTGGGAAAAACACCACAAACCGCTTGTTTTGTCCTTGCACACTTGGCATATGCCTTGTTGCTTTAGGTTTCCTGGATAGCTGGTGTCCCGCTAGCTGAGGGCTATGGAAAAGCAGTACTTCGGGCCTTCTTTGGAAGGCTGGTATAGGAATGTGGAGCAGGACAATACTGAGAAAATACTTTCTTAAATTCCAACCAAGTGTTAACTGTCTTATCAATTTGGTGCCATTGATGCTCCCTTTCCCTGCTGTGTTCTCTTGCTACTTGTCCTCAGAGAGGTGGAATTTATCACCTCATAGGCAGATGGGGCATTTGGCAGAAGCGGCATCCAGATGTAAAGCTTTGGAAAGTTCCCAACAGCAGCATCTGGGCTTGGCTCTGGCTTATTGCCTGAATTCTTTGTGAGCTCTGAACAGCTGGCCATGGAACTGCCTCTGGGGTTATCTCGGGGGTGGTTGCTACAGATCTGGCTGTGAAATCATATTCTCCTGACATACCTCTCCACTCGGAGGAAATGTACCCATACGTTTACATGCAGGAATCTTTTTGTAGCTCAAACTTCAAATGTACTGTATAAAATATGAGCATGTATCTTTTTGTACCCACAAGATGACTAATATGGAAACTGAGTGAGGAATAAGTTTGTATGTGTGTGCATGCGTATTCATGTCAATGTATTTCTATGGGTATGAATATAGTTAATTGTTGGCAGATTCTGTACCTATATGACTGCCTAGACTCCAAGTCAACAGACATGCCAGCAGAATATTTGGCTAAGTATCTCCCATCTCATGTAGCAGCAGAGTACTGTAGGCTTTGGGCATATTGCCTTCTGTCCGTTTTACTTAAAAGATAGCCTTACGCAGTTGAATCGTGTTGCCTTCATTATGTGAAACTTACTTCTGTGCACAGGCCTGTTAAAGACTAATTTTTCAGGCTTAAATTGCTCCTAATCCAGTGTCAGACCCGCTTTGTGGTGGAGATATTCACTACTAGATACATTTATTTTCTTTTGACTGCACTGAAATCTATATTGAGTCAGTATTTTATAATCTTCACCACAGCAGTCTATATCATGAATGGAAAATAGTCTCAGTCTTGTATTTATGATAAATTGATTAGCATACACTTGAGTTATTGGGTAGGAAATGCATATATTTCATATATGCTTATATGTAATTTTAAATATTTATTCCTCAGTGTGTATTATGGGGGGTGTGTGTGTGTATAAATAGTCAGTCAAAACATTCTACAAGCAGCTGGGAGAAGTCTCACCATCACTAGCCCTTGTTCTCATGGGGGACTTCACCTTACCCGATGTCCGCTGGCGATACAGCGCAGCAGGGAGGGAACAGCCCAGGAGGTCCCTGGGGTGTGTGGGAGACCGTCCTGACAGCTGGTGAGGGAGCCAGCTCGGGAAGGTGCCCGTGGGACCTGTTTGTGAGCAGGGGAGGGCTGGTGGGTGATGTGACGGTTGGAGGCCATCAGTGGTCACGAGGAGTTTTTGATTCTTGGAGAAGTAAGGAGAGTGGTCAGCAGAACTGCTGCCTTAGACTTTGGCTTGTTGCGGGGTCTGGTTGACAGAGTCCCTTGGGAGGCAGCCCTGAAGGGCCAAGGAGCCCAGGCAGGCTGGACGTTCCTCAGGAAGGAAATCTTAAAGGCTCAGGGGCAGGCGTCCCGTGTGCCGACAGATGAGCCGGTGGGGAAGACAGAGCTTGGGCTGGAGCTCAGGGAACAACAGGAAAGTTTACAGCCTTTGGAAGAGGGGGCAGGCAACTCAAGAGGACTACAAGGATTGTTGTGAGGTTATGCAGGGAGAAAATTAGAAAGGTGAGAGCCGAGCTAGAATGCGGGCTGGCCACTGCCACGAAAGGTAACAAAAAATGTTTCTACAAATACATTAGCAACAAAAGGAGGGCCAAGGAGAATCCCCATCCTTTAATGGGGGAACTTTGCTGCAAAGGGATGAGGAAAAGGCTGAGGTAACTGATGCCGCCTTTGCATTTTTCCACTGGAACATATCAGCTTAGTTAGTGTGTAGCTCACTGACTTCAGCCTGATTGACATGATTTACATAAGTATCGGCCTCCATGTTGGGAACAGTACCTAAAATCATGTATGGATTATACATGACTTAGTGTGGGTTGTTATAACTGACTGAGTTTCAGGCAAATAAAGCAAGGAGCCTTAGGATTTGTTCTGTTTTGTGGAACTCTGTTCCTATGGGTGCTGTGAAAGGACTCTTTCTGCTGAAGAAAGGCCAAATGTTGAACTTGACTACTTCAATGGATATCTTTGGGTGCATCCATGCTGCTTTCATACATACAGGAAAACTAGAAGAATTGTGTAACTGTTTAGGGTGAATAGTGTTTGAAAATGGTAGAATTTTTACTACTAATTTCTATGAAGTCATCAGAAGGTGTTTTTCACTGGTATTTCTGCTGAAAGTGTACTTGAATCGAGACTAGGTGAGTCTTACAAGGTGAACTGGTCCATCTGACTTTGTTCTGTACTCAAAGCCACCAGGAATTTTGTTGTTACTGTTTATGGTAAATTGAAATATGCAAATGTTAAAGGCGAGATAAGAAACTTTGCTTTTTTGCATGTTTCTCATTTCCTTACATCAATGGTTATTTTTGAATACAATAATAGAAGCAGTTTAATTTTTTGACATAATCTCTGCTGAAGCATGTCTCTGTTTCAGTACTGCATATGCTGGATAAGTGCTATCCCCTGAGATATTCAGTCTTTGACATCATAGAGGTAAGTAGTCTGTACGGTTGCTTGTAGTGCAGGTTCGCTGCCATCATCTCCTTTTGACAGCTCAGCTGTTATCGGAGATTTTTCTCAATCGGGGGGCACACATCTGTTCTCTCTCCTTTTAACATTGAAGATGCTGTTCTGACTAGCTCTGAGTTATCTGGGGGAGCTTGGTGCTTAAGTCAGAGGCATCAGACAGCACCAAAGTCACACCTTCTGCATGACCTCTGCCAGTCAGGTCAGGTTAGCAATTGCTGCATTACACACAGCAAGTGCTGATTTTCCTGTTGTGGCTTCTCTCTCTTCATAATTACTGAGATCCATCTCTTTCCATTACATTGTATAGAAAGTGCAGTATGCATGGAAAGGAAGGGTATTTATACCATGTGGAGCAGAGATAATGGGGGAATCATCAAGGAGAACAGTACTTGCTTTATTTTGGAGTACTTTTCTTCAATTTTCATATTCCTTCAGGTATAAAAAAGGTAATAGGATTAACTTTTTTAATTTTAGAACTGTGGCAGGTGGTGAGGAATGACAGGATGATATAAAAGCTTTTTACTTCTCATGATGTAGTGTGGGGTTGTGCTGTATTTGCTGCTCTTAAGTCTGTATGACGTGATTTATGCACACAGAATCAGCGTCCCTGAAAGGGTGATTCTTGCACTGATAGACCTAAATCTATACATAACAACTGGGTGGTATAGTTTAGGGCAGCTGCTGAGTAGTAAGTCCCTGCTGATGGCTAATCACCAATAACTTCCTAAAATCACTTGGTAGCTGGGACAATGTGTTAAAGTTTTAAGATGAGTAGCCTTACATGTGTATCTAAGTAGTCTCGTCTCATCAGATACAAGATCTAAAAAGCACAGAGCAGAAATCTCTTGTATACCTTTAAAACCTACAATACTATCTGGACCTACTTGGATTCTCACGCTGTCACAGGGAAGAAGGGGTTTCTGACGGCCTCTTGTGATGTCTTTTAGAGAAAGTCTTGGAAGCTATAGCAAAACCCTCTGCTTCTAAGGCTCAAGCAGTAAACCTGTAAGTGAGCGTGACGTCTGAGCTACTATCTGATAGTCTTGTGACTACAACTGAATATAAGCCAAAGAGTATAATT
The DNA here is from genome assembly GCF_015220075.1 of Falco rusticolus. Taxonomy (NCBI): domain Eukaryota; kingdom Metazoa; phylum Chordata; class Aves; order Falconiformes; family Falconidae; genus Falco; species Falco rusticolus. The sequence continues at coordinate 14,147,696 of NC_051190.1, forward strand.
TTCATATTATAATACAAAATTTTTTTTTAGTTTAGTCCGCCACTTGCAGTCTGGCTTTTAAGAGGAGTTCTAGGTCACTGACCTGTTAACTTAAAATTTCAGAACCACCATAGAATTTTGCACAAAACCCTCTTGAATAAGAAAAGACTGTCTGTTTGGTTTCCTGGGTGCAGCAGGAACATCTGATTTTTACTTCTCCCCCCATCGTTTTATTAGTATCTTTTTAATAATGTCTGTTTTCTCTCATAGAGTGTGGTAGTGCATTTATAAGAACTTCTTCCTTTAACAGCCATTGTGTTTTTGACAGTACTCTGAATAATAGAAATTCCCTCTTTCAGGGTCCCAAATGACAGGGCAAACTGTTCCATCGGTGATATATCTTCAAAATTGGATTTAGCAAATAAGCATGGTGGACTTTAAATATAAATAAGACCCATCCCTTGGATCTTTCTTTAACTGCAAACCTTCAAAGAAATTATATTTTTACTCCCAGCAAATTACCTAGGAGAAAAAAATGACAAGAGTAATCTATTTTTTTCACAGCTGGTCGGCTGGCCAGAGTTTCTCATCAAGGAGTACATGCTGTTTGCTCCCCAGATGGACAGGCTGGATGAGTAACAAATCCATAGAGCTTGGGACACAAGGTAGAAATTATACTGCCTGTGCTTTTAATCTTGCACAGCTCTGCTCATTGGTAATTGCTGGTGGCCTATATCCAAATGAGACTCTATTGGGACAATATCCTATATCTTGTCAGAATGAGTCCTATTAAAGCCTCCACTGGAATTGGGCCAAAACCTTGAAATAATTATGGGAAACATTTTTTTTTTTCGAAAGTTGAAGCCATATAATGGTGAAAATTAGACATTTAAGCAACATCAGCTGTAACGGTAATTTTAGCTTCTGCTTGGTCCCTCTTGTCTGTCTGGCTCAGCTACATTAGGAGGTACTGTGCAAAAAAAGTATGAAGTTGTGATTATGATTGTTGCCAGTGTCTCTTGTTCCAGGGCCTCTGCATGCAGCAGTGGGTGTTTGAACAGTGCCTAGTAAATTCCCTGAGGCTTGGAGAAGAAACGCTGCCTATACACTGTCACTCGCCTCTTTGGGTCACACCTTGCTCAGCTTGCTTTCCCTTTAATTTAAAACTGGTTTGCTGCTGTCCTCGTTCTGCCCAGGGATACTCCTACTTTATCAATCAAAAGGCAGGGAGATTTAGGAGCCTTTATTGTGAGAGTCTTATTAGAAAGTCTGAATTGCAAAGTGATTCCATGCATTAGCCCCCAGCCATTTCCTTGGGGACTCTAACCTCTACCTCTCCTCCTACGGTCTAGATGAAGTCCTGCATTTTCTTCTTCCTGAGCTTCTGAGATGTCACACCAGTGCAGAAACATCTCAAAGGTACACTAAAATGCTAGTGGGCATATCTAAAAGTGATATGTCTAATTTCTAAAGAAAGCCTAGAGGCAAAATGCTCCTTTCTTGCTCTGATGTAATCCTGCAGACTCCTAAATAGTTATACTTTTAAACGAAGCATGTAAACGTCAGGCTCCAAACTCATTAGCTGAAGACTTGGAGGGCTGCTGTCAGGGGTGCCATGGTAACTGGAGCATTCTGCTTCCCTCCATTTTCATGGGAGCTACGGTGCTGGAGCAGAGCAGCGGCCAGCACATGCCACCAGTCTCCTCCAGGGATGGTGCTGGGAGGGGTCTGATCTTTCAGCACAACACAGCATGTCTAGTGAAAGCAGAGATCTGCTCTTTCTTCCTCCCTTTGTTTAAATCTCACATCTGCAAATGGGGTGGGTGTGTAAACAGTCATAAATGCACGGATTAGAAGTTAGATGCTTGTAGCTGCTTTCTCCCTGTGTGTTTCTCACCCTCTTGTACCATGCAGTGTTGGGCCGTGTCCCCTTACCGCCAGTCCCTTGTTGCATGGTGCTGAACAGCAGGTCTGTTGGTGGCCGGGGACAGATGGCACATTCAAATTCAGCGTACTGCTGATGGCACCACAGAGGGCTGGTCACAACATCTACTTTAAGGGTAGCTGGAACCTTCCCAGAGCTCTCTGCCTCTCTGGCTGGTCTGACCCTGATGTATGTGTTGGAGAGGGTGTGTGTGTATGGGTAGGAAAAGATCAGATCAGGAAAAAAAATCAAATTAATTTATTTAGTTTTTGTTTCCTACCGAATGGTGATACTGCAATGCCTCCCTGTTTTATCTAGTGTCTGGAAATCTCCTGGTATGGATACCTGCTAGGCTCATGCCACATGCTTGAGAGACAACTAGGACCAGCAGGAATCTCTGCACTGCCCTTTATTTCTCCTCATAAAGAGCAAAGCTGAATTTCTGCTGCGTGGCATTACTTCAGGATCCCATGTTCCCTCCTGTGTCTCTGCTCTTTCTGGTGATCCTGTGGCAGTGAGTGAGTTAAGGTGGATACAGTCCTTTTTCTGTGCAAATAATAGTACGTTGGCAGTATTGCTTGGTACTGTAGCTCAACATGTATTTCAACAGGCCGGTTATGTAGCACATAAGTCCTAGGTCATAAGACTGTAATCTGTCTTGGAAGAGTTTTGCTGATAGTTCCACAGCAGATGTGTGTACATGGGCTGATTTCCTGTAAGCCCTGTAGACTACTTTATCCTCAGCAACCTCCTCAAACCAGTTGATCAAAGGTAATTTAGATAAAGCATTTGTGCCCTTGCCCGACTTCATAGTCAATATTTAACGGTTTAGCTATAATAAAGATACCTTGTTAACTAACACGCACAATACACAGTCTGCTCGAGTGCAGATTTGTTGCTGTACCCTAATGGTAATTTTTCTCCTCCATAAGTAGTATAAGACTGTGTACAAGCAACAGCATTACTAAGCAACACATTTGTATGAATGTGGGCAGAGGCCAAACCTGAACAAGCTAGAGAGAAATAGTGTGGTTCCTGTGTAACTGAAAAAAAGTGAAAGGAGATTTTTAGGTTCTTTAGTGTTTCGGTTTTTTCCCCTTCTCTTGCTGTAGAGCAAGAAGCTTACTATTTCCTGGATTCCAAGTCTGGAAGGGTCTACTTGATACTCTGCATGACGCTGTCCAGGAAGCTCCTTTAAGCAATTTTCTGTGTATTTATGTTAGGTATTTTTGCTATTTGTGTATATGAAAGCAAGTAATAGAGACAAGTCTAATACTTGGAGCATTTAAATGCAGTGTTCAAGGAAAGTATGTACCTATTCAGGAACATACCAGTGATGCTACAGCTAACATTTTGATATCTTTCACAGCACAAGAGGCAAAGTCCCTTTACATGTCTACTATTTAGCGGTTATGTTCCGGTCTACCCCGACGGAAGAAAAGAAGAATCTCCCTAAACAAATTATGTTATTTCAAGCAATGTACTTCATGCACTAAACTGTACCACAGATGTAGTAGCTATATAATTAAACTTTTCATCTTGAAAATAGTTGTCGAAGCTTAACATCTTTTTGTTTTGTGCTTGCTCTATCCTGGCTTTGGTGGCAACAAGTGTAAATGGTTTTAGTTCTACAGAATTTAAGAATGACAAGGCCAGCTGAAGTTCTGTAATGCCACCTAAGTCTCCTGTACTGGCAGTTTATTAGAAGGAAACTGAGAGCGAAGTGTTTGGACAGTAACAGCTCAAGCTTTTTTTTTTTTATGCTATACACAGGAGATGACAAGCAAAATAAGGTTTTCTGAGGGGACAGCAGTTTGTTACTCACCCCAGTGAGCTCAGAGTAAAATACTGTCCAAAACAGGTAGACTGCAATTTTTACTGTCATTCTCCTGAGCAGAGGCAAGGCTCAGCTGAAGCATGGAGAACTGTTTAGTGAACACCATGGCAGCTCAGTGTTCCCATTGGGTGTGCGTGACTGGCTTTAGGAGTCTGACTTTCTGCATGCCATTAAAAAAATAAATTAATAAAATAATTAAAATTTGCATTTGGCCATACGTATGGTCATCCTCTTCTTCCAGGCCAACTTTGAGCAGCAATTTCTTGTGGTTGTCCCAGCAGCCCTGAATGTAGGCCCACTCTCAACATATTCCAGTAGTCAGCTCCTAAAGAGAACTGTTTGTAACAAACAGGTTTCAGAGCATGTGTACCTTGAACAGGACGTGACTCACGTGTATGTGGCACCTACTACGCAGATATCCTGATGAGCCTGTGATGTATCTGCTTTTTCCCATTGTTCAGAACCACATTCCATCAGGTGCCCAGAGAGTGATTTCTTCTTCTACTGGGTTGTTTCTTTTGTCATCCTGGATTCCAGCAATCGGGTCAGACCAGCCTGAACTTTGTGCATTTGACTGAGTGAGAGAAACCATTACTGTGTTGTTTCAGTGTAGAGAGCTGATTTTATTATCCCTTCTTGTTTTCATCTCATGCAGGAAGCATTCTGTTTTTCTTACCCATTTAGCCAGAAACATCACAGGTATTTTTATGGGCTTGCTGCAAAAAATGTCTTAGCAGCAGTCTTGAATATTCCATGACAGCAGTGTCTGCGGTGCTTCTATCTGGCTAGGCATGCCAAGGCAGCCAGCTGCCTCCCAAGAAAATTAGGGTCAGGCATTGCCCCTTCATAATGTGAGCAAATAGTTTTTAAAGTGAACCTATTTGGGCTGAGATATGAAGCAAGGATACAAGCCATTTGTGTACCGGTTGCAGCATATTGCAAAGGTAGGAGAAAAATAATTGCAGCATTAATTCATTGGGATATTAATGCATTTAGTGGGGATAGTGAGTAGTGGAATTTTCACTGATTGTGTTATCAGCCGCACTAGAAGCCAAATGCTGGTAAAGGCACAAGCAAAATGTAATGGAGTCTGTAGCTGCATCTGCGATCTTATGGCAAAATCATGGCCTGATCCAAAGTTCAATGCCAAACTACTTTTTGCTTCAAGGAAGTTGGAATCTGAAGGCCAGAATTTAACAGAACGTTTAAAAAAGGCTGGCCTTCCATTTTCCAGCAAAAATGCAGCATGAGGGAAGTAAGAAGCAGATGAGAAAATGAATCATGAAGTGCAACACTTGGGTAGCACCTTGGCCATGGCAAAAATGTTTTAAATCTGTGAGTGCATGCATACACTTGGAAATACATGTTGGACTTATCTGCAAGATGGGAGAGCACCAGTAATTGCAATTTAATTATGTAAATGCCATTACTTGTTGGATAGTGATGCATTTAATCATAAGCAAACCTCCTTTACTCTTCTAAGCCACTCTCAGCAAGGAAAGGATGTTGCTTCAGTTGTCAAAAAGCTGTAGGAAGAAACATTTCAGGACATGTTGAGATTCCTTAAACACAAAGCTTTTCTTTGGAGCTCAGTTTCTCCTCAGCCTCCACTTACACATTTATTTCAAGAGCCTAGGCTTCCTTTCCTTGAATTCTTGTTCACCTGCGGAGAGAGATTCTGGTTTTATTTAGTGTCAGCTTTGATTCAGAAGGTAATACTGCATGGATCCAGGAAGCTGTGGCCTTTCCCACCAGTTGGTCATCTATCATTTCATTACAGTAAGGTTACCAAATTGACATGTCCTAGCTAATTCTTCTAAGGCAGCTGTATAGCCACCTAGTATCTCGTCAGGCAACTGTGCGTGCTGTCTCAGTTGATAATACTCTGTGATACTATTAGCAGATGGCAGAACATGACCTACCCATGAAATCTGAACCAGTGTGATCTTCTAACAGTGCCTGTTTTTGCAGGGAATGTCTTGAGACATGCTTTTATCATCTTGGTCCAGCATTGCAACTGTGTTTTATTTTCCATAGAAATAAAGGAAGGCATCGCGCTGCCAGTTATTTGGCCTTGTAACGGCTAGTGACTAGCTAAGAAATGAAGATTTGCTGTTAATATTAATTCTTACCATTTCTTCAAATGAGGCTGTAATGAAATCTGATATATAATTTTTTCAAAATAGTGGCACAGGAGCTATTTTAAATTTAATAACTGCAGTATCTTTTCTTCTTATCTTTCATTAATCTTCATGTGTTTAATTAGTTGCTGTTCCTCAGTGGGAATGTTTGACTAGAGTAGAATAAGACTAATGAAATCTCTTGGGTTGCTACTGCCTCAAAGGGAAAGGACTAAGTGCTAGAAGGCCGGGCTACATACAGTGTTCGTTCATAGGCTAGACCTGTGTGGCAATGTTTGCATAAGAAAAAAAAAAAATATGGTTGAAGATAAAAGCACAGAGTAACATGCTTTTGTTTTTCTGGTGTTCCACTCCACAGGAAATATTTCTTTAATTGTGACCCTTAGTTTGCAGGGCAAGTACAAGGAATGTGTGTGGACTGAAGTCTGTGCATAAAAAGAGTTAATGGGACAAGTTCATCTCCTTTTTGAAAGCCCAGCTTGCAGCTTAGGAAATATCAGCAAAGCAAGATCAAAGTGTGTTAAATCCTAACCCTAGGATAGGCAAAATAGGCTACAGTTTTGAAATTAGAAATAAAAAAGAAAAAGAATTATGTATGAGATGTCACCACATACCTGAGTAGAGTCTGAACTCTGAGAAAAAAATCTATTGCTAGTAGTGAGATTGCCCACATCTGCAGTGGGATTTGGACTGTGTCCTAAGTTTTCTTACTTTTGCCTGAGAACAGTATTTAAAAAATTTTAATTTGCTCATTCAGAAGGCTGCATGCAAGTTATCATGGTGTAGTGTAAGGGCTTACACTGAATATTAGCTTATGTGAGACCAGATACCATCTCCCTGTTCATTGTTTGGAAGCAAGAAATAGCGTTTATCTTTCCCACAGCATATGGCATTAGTGGTCACTATTACAGAGCTCCTTCCATGCTGTGATAATAGGAGAACTATCATCTGTATGTCTTCAGAAGAATAGGCAATAATGAGCCAGATTCACTTCTGTTCCAGTTCCATTGAAGTTGGAGAAATTATATCAGCAGGAAGATTGGCCTCATGGATGTTAATTGAGCTCTTTTCAGTTCAGTGCTTTGTACTACTTTAATTTTAAAATTATAGCTATAAGTTGTGCCTAGCAGTGCTATATCAAAACCTGCATCTGCTGCCAGGCACAGCCTTTTAGGTCCAGTTCTTGCTGTAGCAGACCGCTGGTTGTAAGGTACCTTCGAACTTGTTTTTGTAAAGCCTGTTGTTAAAATGACACCATTTGCAGCTAGCGCAGTTACCTGCGAACTCTGTGCACTGCATTCGGTGTCTGACGAGAGCTGTACTTGTTAAATTAAGAGTAATGTGGCAGGAGAACGAGAAGCATATGCCTGTCTAAGGACACCCAGGCTCTGTCGCAGTGTGAAGGCTACATGTCCTCAGGCAGGCGTTTTCAAGCGAGATCCATTGCCCCAAGGGACCTGGTAAACAGATGCTAAGAGTCTTTGATTTGGATTAGTTTCTCCAGAGAAGGCTGCCAACCTGGGCTGGTCTGTCTATCTTACTCTGTTTTGCTTTTCTCATAGCAAGAAAAAACCAACTGGGAATGAAAAAGGGAGGTGGCATTGCTAGAGGCTTGAAGGTACCAAGCAGCTGGCTGTGAGATGTTGGCAGTAACAGGGAGAAAGTGACTGGCTGAATTAGATGTGAACTTCAGCGGCTGTTGTTCAACCCAGTGCTTACGAAACACTCCCCAGTTTCTAGAGTAAAAAGCCTCATATTTTGGGGTGGAATTGTCTGTTTATTTAATTTAACTGACTTTAATTTTAACTAATTTTATCTAATCAGTCTTACACTATCAAATTCTCTGCAAGTGATCTGTTTTCTACTAGATTGCTCGCTGTTTTTACTGTGTGTACAACCTGAAAGCTGAAACAGATGATAACACAATAATTGTTTTTTAGGTCTGTAATAATTCATGAGTATTGCCTACAAAGCAGGTTTTGGATGGTCTTCAGGGGTAAACACATTAAAGCCAGGGACTTGTAAGCTCCTTTCCAATATATTAGCATAATAACATCCTGTAAAATATGCATCTTCATAATCTAAGAACATCTGATGTTAGTCTATTAGCTGCCTTCATCTTCAGTTTGAACTGTCAATGTTCTCCATATCTGGGCATCATTTAGTATCATAGCTGAGGAATCTACTGCTGTTTTATGGAAGTGACCAAGTATAAATAATATACTAGGGTTTTAGATTCTCTTCCTTTAAAAATACATTACGCCCCACACGAATGGGAAATCACTGACAAATGTTGCTGTATGCTGAAGCCTAATAAAACTACATCTTGAAACCCTTAATTTTGTCATTAGCAATTGTTGTTTTCTCTTATACATAGTAATTAAGTAGCACATGAGAAAAATATAATTTCCCCTTCATTTATTTATTGAAGTATCAAGGGTTACATTTGACAATGGTGTTATGATACACATCTGTTTCTATTCAAATTAGGAAGGTTTTAATGATACCTCAAGAATTAGAAAAGCAATTGCTTAACTAAACTGAGGGAATTCTTACAAATGAATGCATTATGTTTGTACAAGATTTGTTTAATCTATGAATTGTTGTATAATTAGTTACATTATGCGGACACACAAAAAAAAAGATCCTTGTTTCCAGCTCTTAGTTGTTATACTGTCATCGGACTACAAAGAGCTCAGACCAATTGATCTTTGTTGAATGTCATAATTGTTCTTTTGTAGGTAATGTCCAGTTCTGACAATGTGTGAAATTACTGTCTTTGAGAGCTACTGAAAGTTTAAAAGGTGCCTGTTTTAAAAGTCCAAAGTACTCATTTAAAGGAGGGCTATTATTACTTTCCTTTCCTTTCTGTAGTTTTAAGTAGTGATACATAAACCAAGTTATGAGTGACATAGCAGTCTGAAAGTTCCTAACTGCTTGCTTTTTTTTTTTTTTTTTTTCTTGGTACAATCTTAACCTCACTGGCTTTACGATATGGAAATATAATCATTACCTTATGAAAAGAAAACAGTTTCCCATATGGTCCGCTTCTCTGTATGTCCTTAGAATGTAATACCAACTGCCAGCTAATCACGTGCTTGTTTAGAAAAGTGAAGTGGAGGTTTCGGAAGGTCTTGCTGTCTTCAGTGGTGGTCTGTCCCTACATTTGCTAGTCATGCTAAATGAGAAGGCCACCACACTTGAAACTTTCTATTGCATTTCATCTGCATGCTGGAGCTACAGTTCAGAAAAGGCTAAGGCAAAAATACATGTTTCCAAAGCTGTAAGTTGTGAAATGTTTGGGTATCAACCATTAAAATAAATTCAGTGAAAAATATTGAAAAGTCAACGTTTCCACATGGTGCTTGCTTGGCCTGTGGGAGTTTCCTGGGTGTTAGACCAGCTGCTGCAATTGGGTTCTAGTCCAGGATTTTGACAATGGAAGAAAAAAAAAAGTGTATGAATGTGGATACACATTTTGGCTTCTTAAACTCCTTTCCATCTCAAAGACAGCCAGGAGATGTTTGGAGGTTTTACAAATTTTTTTTGACACCTGTGTGCACTTCTGGGAAAAATATTCAATCTCAGCTTTAAAGAAGAGAGCAAAACTGTCCTGAGAATTAGTGATGAGAGAGTCCAAGAAATCTGATTGCTGGGCAGAAAACTGACCTGTTGAAGATGGCTGTTCACAAGAGGCTGCTGCCTTTCAAGTATGTTGACATCAGTGAATGTCTGGGTTCTTGGCAATGCAGACTCCTTGCCTTTAAGTAAATGTATTTGAGAATAGATTAGTTTGCAAGCACTTGAATTGATTTAATGTGTGTTTACTCTTCAGATATTCACTGTGGCTGTTTACCTCTGCAAGATAAATATTTAAAATTACATTTGAACCTCACATTAACATTTATGTTCATGTCATTATGGTTTCTTTTTGTGAATGAGATTTATCTATCGGTCTTAAAGCTGTAGTGAGAATGAGTATTTTTGTAACTTTCAGCTTCTCATGATAATCTGCCATAGGGTTGAATTAATTTTGTGGCATGTTTACTGCTCATTCATCACAGCAATGAAGCAGTCATCAGGGTAGAAAAGCATTGGTGTTTTGTGAACAGTGCCAGGATGACAGGTCTTGCAAAGGAAATCCACATACAACACTATGCAGCCACCTATTCCTGGGCAGTGAACACGTATCAGGGGAACTGGACTAAAGGTCTCTGGGGCCAAAAGCATGACAGCTGAACATGAAACTGGTTGCAGGCTTTTATGCCATTCTGGAGCTTGTCACTAGAAGGGAAAGGGCTCACGTCATGGCCATAGTTTTCTGATTCCAACAACTCATTTGCTAGGAGCAGAGTGCAGGCTTCCTCTTTGTTTCCTCTGTGGCTGCCCAAGCAGTGACTTTGTCATGGCTCTTACACGTGCCAGGTTTGTGTCAGTGACTTAAGAATGAGGGGGGCTTCTCCACCACCTCTTTGCTTGCTGATGTATGAAAATATGCCCAGTAACTGCAGTACTAGAACGGGTTATCTTTCCAAGATGGGATTATTCTCCAGTTGCTGTTTTTTATCTCTGAATTATATTCAGAAGTGCATCTGAGAGTAGCTGTGTCACTGCAGAGTCTAGTTTCTTCCAAGTTCTCTCTTACCCAAGGAATCAGAAATTCCCATGTGTCAAAATTACGTTTCCCTTTCCACGTTCTCCAAGGACTGATGTAAATGTGTATTTGCTTGGACTTCAGAGTTTATAGTGAAATGCTAAAGTATAAACCTGAGTTTCCGTACTTCACGGAGGGTTTTGGCAAGCGTTTCAGCTTTTCCACTGCATAGTCAGTTTATAGAGTTTGTGTGAAAACTTGAAATTTTGCAATTCGTGTAGTGCTAAATCTATATCAAGGGAAAATAGCATGGGTGTGTAGTATCACGTGTTTCATTAGCTGGAGCAGTATTCTTACATAAATATTGTGCCAAAAGTCAAATACCAAGGTATACAGCCAAGGCCCTTCTGTCTTTGTAAAGGCTTTCATCTTCCTCCCTCATTTGCTATTTAACAATTGAAAATTATTTAATGGTCAACTGCAAATAATTTTTTTCTATGAATGTAATTATGTAGCTGAAAAAAGTCTGAGTGTAAGGAAGCAGATTCAGATGAAGTTATAAGAAAATTAATGCCATGAATATCATATTTTTAAACCATTTTGGTGCACTTTGAATAATTTAGTGCTTGAGTGTTTTAATTATTTCTGCGCAGAGAAATGCGTATTCAATAAATCTGGAAATTATGTCTCAATTATTTACTTAGGTTCTTTTGGTTGTTTTTGGATCCACAGAAATCTCTAATGTATTAGTAATATAGGAAAGAAACATCTGATCTACAGGAGAAGGAGAAATGTTACACGAAGTGAAAAAAACCCAACAAACCCCAACCCCAGAGTTCAGCCTGCACAGGGCTGTATGAAAGGAGAATTATTGCTCTGTACTCTCTCGGTATGAGATCACAGTTGACCATTTTATATTTTAGAAAAGGGTATAGTTAAGAGTAATTTTGGGTAAACAGATCTGAACTACGTGGCACTGAAACAAGATAGATCTTATGGGACCTGTCCAATAATTTGTTGGTTGCTATTTAGGCTGCTAAAGAAAAAACACTGCTTTTTGTTGTTGTGGAATTCATAGAAATAGAGATGTCAAGACTTGTTGAGCTTTTCAGTTTACCCACTCTACACATGATAGCAACCAGCAGTATGAATATTTGCATTTGGTTCAGCTTGAGTCCAGCTTGAACATGTTAAATGGTAGCCAGTGTCCTGGTGTGGTTGGAAATCAATGCATGATGTTATCAACTTCCTTAATTTGAGTTCACACACCTTGATACACAAAAAAAATCATGTTCTATGTTTTCTACAGCAGAGAGCATATCACTGGTATCTTGTGAAGTATAGCTAACAGTGATGGCAATGATTTCTGCAGGAAGTACTTTTCACATTGAGCTTTATACCGTCTGTGTGATACAATCTAAATACGCTATTGTGCCTCTTCCCAACACAGATCAAATGCTGTATGTTGGGTAAGGACAGATAATTGTTGCGCTTTCTTGAGAGAGAGAGATGGTTTAAGGCTGGACTCTTGGCATCAGAAAGATCACTCACATAACCTGGTTTTATCTTTTATCACCCTTCTGAAAGGCTATGGAAGCTAGGCATCTTGATCAAAAAGGCCAATTGCCACCTAGATCTTTTAGAGACAAGATAATTTTCTGTATGCTTCTTATATTCTCTTACTCTTCTCACAGAATATTCAGAACAATAGATGAAGATACATTTAGAAGAATAGATACTGCTTAGACTGAGTAATATGGGCTTGTTTGGTCTTTATCTTGGTGTGTGCAGTGAAGCTTTTGGGTGTGCCTGCCTTTTCCAGCACTGATTCCAGGGCAGAACTGTCATTCTTCCTCATGCTGCTGCTTGTGTGGAAAGGGACTGCTTGCCTGAGAAGGAACTTGTCTAGTGTAGTTGGAATTGGTAGTGTCAGGCTGTGTGGCTTCAGAAGTACAGGAACGGTCCTGCTAGTGCGCAGATGTCTCGGGTGACCGTTTCCCTCCATTGACATTAGTGAGAAAAGTCTGGAGTTGGTCCATTAAATCTGTGCATATAAATCTTAACGACTGACATAAAGACATTATTCTGGAAAGCGTCTGCAGCCAAGCAGCAATTAAGTCCAGGATGAGAGCAATGACGTGATTAGAGTTAAGCGCGTGCTTGTGACGTTACCGTGAACGAAGCCAGAGCTGAATGCTGCTACGCCGCTTTCCTGGGTTTGAGCTAGAGTAAATAAGCAGTAGATGAAGTGCGAACCACACTTCCACTTCTGGGTTTTAAGTGGATCATTAAATCCTGCTTGGCCATGCTGTACTGCTTTAAAGATACAATTGTACTGGTAGGATGGTAAAAAAGGAAAAAACAAAGCTCTGACGAGGGTTGTTATCTCCAATAAATAATTTGCCTACCACCTCAAGATGATGTTTTGGTGTTGAATATTTGATGTTTTGGTGTTATTTGGAAACTGATGGGCAAAGTTTTGCAGCCACAGAGCTGTCCAAGAGCAGCCTTATCTTCCATAGGTAAGTAATAAGCATAGTCAACTAAAAATCAATTGCAGTGGATAGAAGTGCAGCAAATATTACTATATCCATAGCATTTGCACATGTAATGAATGTTGTGGCTCACAAATTCTGAGTTATATTTGGTCCTCAGTGTCTTGCAAAAGTCAGCAAGAAGTACTAATCTCTTACAATGAATAAGCACTGGATTTCAATCCTCTACTGAGTATATTTGTTAAAGCTTTCTGTAAACCAAGTACTCTGTAAAACAAGTTTTTATTTTTATTTTTTTTTACCTGAATGTATAAAGTTTTGACTGTCTCCAAAAGATGTTCAGAAGACATCCTATGTCTGGACTAAACTGTATTTGTATTCTTTGCTCAACTGTCTTGCCGTAAAATGAACATAAAAGTTAATTTTAGACTAATACTATAATATTCATGGGGTTGCTGTAGGAGCTCTGAATAAAACAGTCTGTCTACACTCTAGTTACAGAAGCACAGAAACTTCAGAACATAAAAGTAACTTTGAATATTGAATTCGACAACAAAACCTGTAATAATATGGTGGACCATTGTGAAAATTAATATAGAATCTAGCCTAATTATTCAGATATACAGCAGTAAAGGATCTGGTTACAGGCCGAAGAGAACAAATGGTAAAATTTATCTTTGTGTTGTATCAATATTAAGGAAGATATGTGTCAAATGGAGAAAGGCACTGACAAGTGAAGTATTTCCATGGCAGTGTATATTTGAAAAGAATGCCAAATTAGATTGTGTTCTGTCTCCACTAGTAATACATTTTATACTTTCTAGACCTTTGATTCCCAGTTGATATACCATGTTTGGTGAGATGCTCTCAGTACTGACCTTTCAGAAAATACAATTCTACTATAATTCACATTTTATGCAATACAAACATGCATTTATTGCTATTAATTCCTAAAACTGTGTATAGAAAATATGAAAAAGATGAACTGTATTCTGGGTAAGACAAGAGAATTCGCATAGATAGGGTTGGGAGATGTTATTGCTTTATATCACAAGATTTACTGTACAGTTCTCAACACAGTGTATGTTAAACAAAATTAATATTAGTGAATCAGTGGTGGCAGACAAATGTGGCATAATTATGAACTGCAAATGGTAGCATAGTCTTTTTTTTTTACTTATGCATTTAAGTCATTAAGAATAAAATTCATACACTGCAATGTGGGCGCTGGAAGTACTTTAGGAAATTATAGTACATAATTACATCTTCTCTCCTTTTAGGTATTTTTTTTCCCCCGCTTGTTTTGAATGTTTTATTAGTTGTAGCTCTTTACATACACTAAATATTAGTAGTGCCTTGATCCCTAGCCAACTCTCATTAAGTACAGTGGTCTAGATCCTCTGGTGACAGCTGGCACAACTTTGTGGATTTTCAGCACCTTTCCCATCCTACAGGACTGTGTTGCTTTGTACCTGCTGAGGATCTGCTGCAGTATAATTTTGTCATTGAGCAGGAGAAAAGATTGAACTTCGTGGGTTTTGTTATTTCTACGAGGTCTGTGGCAGAACTGACTGTACGGAAATGCTAACCCCTCTGGTGGGGAAGACACCACAGGGCAAAGGTCTGTCATCCTGCATTTTCATTGCTGAGTTGGAGTTAGCAGGATGCAGCCTGGAGGGCTGCGGGGGGGAAGTGCCCCTTGGTGTAAGTCAACGTGACAGACGGGGGTTACTCGGGCATACTCTGCTTCCTGTCCTGGCTGTAATTTTCTGTTGGATTGTGCCCTTATAGGGCAGGTAACAGCTTTCCATGCTGGCACAGACATCTCTGCTTTTCTTAGCCAGGTGACCATCCAATGCAAGAGGGGTTTTGAACTTTTGTTTAACTGTATAGAGTGGGGAAGGGGCTCCCAGCTGTGTGGGAGAAGACAGCCTGCTGCAGAGCAAATCCAAGTGAACGGCGGGATGTGTAAATACAATGACTGCCAGCTGTGGAAGGGGGTGACTCCTAAGAGCAATGCCACAGTGCCACTCAGTGCATTATTCAGGAGGCTGAACCAGTAACCAAATGCCGTATTACTGCATATGACAGTTGAACATAGAGGTAAGAGGACAGCGAGGAGATTAATACTGTTTAGCACAACATTTTTTCTATATTCAAGTATATTCCAAGGGCCAAAAATACTTGGATAAGATACAGATTGCATAAAATCACAGCTATCAGACGCATTTGTTGCTGAGCTGGTGTGCAGCGCTGCAGGGTGGTTACTGCAGGGCCACTTCAGCATAAGCACTGGGTGAAGTGTGGGAAATTGCTGACCTGCTTGAACAAACGCTCTCTTCAGGGTTCACTGGACGTTTAGAATGACTTCTGTCTAAAGGGTAATGTCCTTACCTTAGTGGAGCCAGTGGCAAACCTCACTTTCTCTCAGATGTCTTTCTAGATGACAGCCAGAGAAAAGAACTTCAGGCATCAATTCTCTGCTGGAGCCACGAGTTAATTTCTGTTGTTGTGCTGAAGATCATCTGGCACTGATATTTTCTTCCTCCACCTGACATGCCCTTAGAGTCTACAGCTTGTTAGAGAGAAGCTGCTTGAAGTGCTGCACAAAGTTCAGCCAATTTGGGGCTGGTGATGTTGAGCATTAAGAACACAAGATGTCTTGATTTTTGGCTGAGTGTTCCTAGCATATCCATTTCATCCTGCTCATGCCCAGTTGCACAACTGAAATGTGGCCTTAGGAGGGACATGGTGAGGAACAGTTGATGTGTGAGGAAAAGCACTAACACTAAGACCCACATGGCTTCAATGTATTTAAGTTTTCAAATGCAGAAATGTGTACAGCAATGGTTTAAGACTCAGTTTCGTGTAGCTCTTCTCTTTGGTTCCACGGACTTCCAGTCTAAACAGCTTTGTCCAGTATGCAAAGCAGTTGTCTTTTCCTCTGAGATCTGCTTTGAGCAAAGTTTATTTAGTACAAATCTAACATTTCCTTAGTGATTAGTTGACACAATTTTATTAAGTTACACTGACACTATTTTAAATGCAAATTGAAAGTCTTAGCAAAACTGCCAAAAAAACACGTTACAGCAGAATTAGGCCAGATAAATGAGAACAGCAAGTTGATGGGAAGATCATCACCTGCGAAATCATAAATTAACTCTGCATCAAAAGCCAACTTGATTGTTGTATAACAATTAGATAGCAACAGTTTATTGTTCAGACAAACCCATCAGCTCATTCCAAAGTGCTTCTGTATATTCTCCAGTACAGTAAGCATTGCTAGCTGAGGACAGCACATGAATCTGTCAGGGTACAAGCATGTGATAGAAAGTTAATCTGCGCGCAAACTGGTTATTTGCTGAGTACTCTCTGATGTCAGTTTTCAAACAGGTTAATTTTCCATGAGCTCCCAACTACAACAGTGCCCAGACTCTTCAGATCTTTAAACTGACCTTGGAAACGAGTAGAAAATCCTACATGTCTAGGCTGTGGTCCTTCTTTGAAGTTTCTTTTAATTTGGATTATTGTCCATATATAGAGGCCACTTGAAAATACAGGTCCCTTATGATTGCGAGGGTTGGAACCAGTATATCCCTTCACAGGGCATAATTAGACATGAAAGGCTAATTCAACTATGTAGTGGTTAATGTAGGTTAACCATTGTGGTGTTAGGGGAATACTCAGTATAATGGGGGGTTACTTATGTCAAATAACATTTTTCAGATAACCTTAACACTGAAAAGTAATAAAGTATGTTACTTATAGGCAGTTTTAAGGAAGAACACAGTAACTGCACTGTAAAATATATACTACATGATGTGGTCCCTCTGTTGAGAGAGATAAAGCAATACAGGTATCGACTAGAGGCTGTAGACAAAAATGGAGGTAGAGGTGCTCTTGCTGGAATTATTTTCATATGTAAAGAAAATATTGGATATATCCAGAAAAAAACTAAATCTGCACTGAAGAGAAAACCTCTTCCCTTGGAGGTAACAGCAGAGTTACAACAAAAGTCCATCTGATGGGATTGCATTGGCTGAGGATTAGCATAATCATGTTCTGTTACGATAATTGGACATACTGTATATGTGTGTATATATAAACATACACGTATATGCAGATTTTTCCACACACTGCTAGAAGGACAGATCTTTAGAACTCCAGATTTTCTCTTGAAAGCTAAAGTATCCAAGTTTCAAAGGGATTTAGTCCGAGAACTTGTTGATGCATACATGTTGTTGAATACCTGAATTGCCAGACTGAAAAGGAAAAAAGGATCCTCATATTAAGCTTTGGAGTTCTGAAAACTGGGAAAACACCGATCTATTTTTCAGACATAACAGGAGATATAGTGAGTGCTGCTATAATGAAGTATAATGACGAGATGAATATTTTGCTACATTTTACTTAATCTTAAAATACAGTATAATAAAAGCTGTTCCCTGCGAAAGAAGAATGCAAATAGGCATGGAGTGCATTAGCACACTGCTTTGCCAATTAGGGGACTATATTATTTGTATGGATTGAATTCACCCAAAGGTTTTTTTTGAATGTACATAGTACTTGAACTACTGCACAGCCCAGTTAAATTGAAACCTAGGAGGGCAGTAACCGTGTTGGAAGACTACATTACCCTTCACTAAACCTCAAAGGCCAAGACAAGGAAACTCTTCCAAAGATATGCTGGTCATAGGGATAAAGTGCTTAAGCAAGGAATCCAATGTGCAAGTTGATGAGATTAGCAGGTCTGTCTTTATCTGAGATTGTTTCATAAAGGGAATCCCAGTCCAGAGTGAATGCACGAAGTGCTGCGTGCTAGCCTAAGGGCAGGATTGTTATTAGCTGTGGTCCTTATCTGCGCTTTGCTGGCGCTGGCCGAGTCCTCAAGTCAGCCTGCCCCTTGGAATTTAAAGCTGCCATTTTAATTATGGTTAATCTTTTGCTATTGTAGATCTAGTTGCATAAATTATTTAAAAGGCAGAAAGCTTTTCCACAGTAATTAATGACAGGTTTGTTAGCTACCGTAACACCCCGAGGCTTCACTTTCCTTCCGTGGTTTTTTTAACAGCCTCTATGACTATAAAATTATAATCAATGGTTTGTACCAGCAGCACTTGAAGAGGTGATACAGCGGTAGAGTTGGATGTATCTACTGTCACTAAGAATATCGCCTGGGGAGGAGAGAGCAGCAGACTGTTGACAGTTTCCAACTATTCAGGAAATGCTGCAAGTTACTCAGATCATTGAGGCTAACCATCTATGTTTAGCATTAGTTGGTGTTTCACCACACCTGAGAGATCATAGAGATATTTTGAGTAGGTAGAACATCCAGGTAGTAGTGGTAGTAATAAAGTTTTACACAAAAGCCTTTCACCTTCTTTCTTCCATTGTCTGTTTAGTAAAGGAATACCCTCCTCCTACCAAGTGTCCCGTGGATGTTATTGTGGAGGACTTGCTGTCCTCCTAAATAATCTTAATACCAGAGGTCAGACACTTAATGGGACCCTCCTCCTCCATCAGGTGTTAGAGAGTCACTCTTGCAGGGTCTCACTGAAGGACCTCAGGTTTCTCAAATGATAAACACAGTTCATCTGTCAAAGCTCAGCAGTGAAAGTAGTACTGCAGTAGCCCATGCATCTTTGACTATTATGCCAGGTATTGATAACTTTACATCTTGGTCTTAGTTGGCTTTTGGATTGAAACTAAATTGGAACCTGTTTCCTAGAGATTGAAGCCTTGGCTGTCTGCACACATGGGCAATACTAAACTGATGTCCAGATTTCCAAGAACCTGGAATTAACAGCTTTCTGCCCATTTTAATCTAAATAAAAGATAAGGAATTCTTGCATTTCAATTTCTTATTTAGCATAGCATGTAGAAAAAAATACTACTCGCAGCAAATTTCTTCTGTGCTTATGTCCAGGAACACCATAATCGAGATGGAGGAAGGGCACTTTGTGGTTATTTACCCTTGAGCTTCTTTGCAACCATTTGCACTGAAGGGCTAAAGACTGAGATTGCCTCGGTGCTTTCCGGGAACCCTAAGGTCTGTAGGAGCTGTCATCCACAGAGATTAGAGATGGAGTATCCAGAAAGGGAAGGAAGAGGGGTGGTGCTGACATCTACAGAAGTTAAAAAAAACCAAAACAACCAAACAAACCACAAACCCAGCCTGATGTGACTGAGTGAATTGTGGGTTGTTTTTTATTTTTTTGCTGTGGTGGTGCTCCTCATCCCATGCTGCATGGGAAGCTTTGGGAGGAGGGTGGGGCAGGCTTTGCCAAGAGACTGCATTGAGTGCTAACAACAGAATCACACAGTTTTCCTGGTCTTGTGATGACTTTTTCTTTTTTCTTTCAAACAAAAAAAGTCTGCCAAGGCATCTCTTATAAAAAGGTCTTTTAGCCCTGAAATGTTTTTTACCTTCTCATTAGCAGTAGAGAGATATCAGATCTTAGATATGTTTGTAAATGTTTCATAAATGTAGAAAGCAAGAGAGAGTTAAGAGTGAAAACCAGTGTCAAAACTGTGATTCTGCAAGTGCCGTGAACATGTTTTAAGTGTCTTTTCCTACACTTGTAAAATTAAGCTTTAAGAATCTGGTCTTGGAGATCATCAAAGCAGTCATGTAATTTTCCACTGTATGTGAAGATCTGATGTATCTGCTCTACACTGGAGAGTTAAATGTGTGGAATCCATAATATGCTGTGATCTGCTGATAGCAATGACAGAAGTAACTGCTTTGGCAGGCCTGCTTCGTGACTCATGATGCACTGATGAAGTGGTGTATCTGCATATGATTTCTTCATGGTATTAAATGAATTAGAGAGGAGATTTAAAAGGGTGAATACCCTGAACTTTGGGAGCCTTTGCCATCTGCGTTTTCTTCCTACCCATAATGTGTGCTGAGATGCAGGTACATAGGCACAGCCAGTGGCCTGACCTTCCTTTGCTTATGGGATCTGGAAATGAATGTGCATGACTCGGTGTCTGTGTGAGAGAATGAATCCCACTCGGATGGTTTCAGGTGGAAGTTATGCTTTTAAAAACTTGATGGTCCTTAAAGAGCAACTCCTTTCACATTTAAATTTTTCCACCCAATGTATCTTACTTTCAGGGTGATTCAGGCTGCCTCAGGAATAAATGAGGGGTGCATGAGAACAAGCCATAAGAATTATGTTATCCTGATCTTTTGCTCCTGACAACCTTGCTGATGTGCAGTGAAATATAAAGGGTTTAGAGCATGATTCACTATTAAACATTAAAGAGAAAAAGTTCAGCTATTCATAAATTAATGTTAACTCTGTTTTCTGCAGCCAGCGTAAGGCTGGTGATAGCTCACTTGCCTGTACTTAGTAAAGAGCAATGCTCTCTAAAGAATCACATCCCATCGTTTCTGCTGACAGCTATTAAGAAAAATATTTAAAATACCTCTTAAAATTGTATATGTAATTCTTGGTGAAGTGACATTGCATTCTTTTCATTCAGTCATCACCCTGTGCTAGGACTGTAGTTTGTGACACAGTAATTAACTCTGATTTAGCACAACCATTATTTTTGGAGTTAATGGTTAGCGAACACTGTCTAATATTATTACATAACCATTAATATGACTAAGGTAAAAAATGAGTTAAGTAAAATGGGAGGAAAGTTAACATGGCAGTTTGGAAATATGCTGGGCAACTCATTCCTATTTGTTAAGTCAAATAAAACATCTGCACCATCCGTCTTTAGAAAATAAAGTATGAGGATAGACAATTCCTGACTTATTAAAAGTTCAGTTTAGGGTGAAATTCATTATTTTGCAGAAGGACAGCTCCAGCTCCATGCATGATGCAAGCCTCATGTCGCTCTAGTCCTGGGTATTACATAATATGTAAGAGTGAATTTTCCCCCAAGAGTTTGATCCTGAAGTCAAAGCTTTTAGTGAAGGGTTGATCTGCCATGCCTCCCATGAGCGGGTATGATGTGGACTCTTCTGTCTTGGGACAGCATAAGCAGTGCTGGGCATTAGATGAATAGTTTCTCCAGCCTTCAGATTGATGTAGAGATGTGACAGAGTCATGCTTTGTTTCTTGGGGAAAAAAAATACTGCTTAAAGTCATGGCTTTTCTTTTCTTTCTTTTTGTTTTTGCTGCTGTGCCAGCCCTGTGCTCCCGAGAGCTGCTGTGGCATTGTACTATCGCTGCACCTTCTGCCTGCCCACCTCCTGGGACTGGAGGAAGGAGAGGCAGAGGATACATGCTGGCTATAGACACTAGATCACTATGGGCAGAACTGTCCTTGCAGAGGGCCAAGACACTGGTTCTAGGCAGTGAGGGAGAGGAGAAAATACTAAAAACAAAACTGGTACATAAAATCGAGCCAAGATCCCCAAAGCTGTCTTTCTCATTTTGCTTTATATGCAGTGAATTGTCTGAGACCTGGTACTGAGACGTAGTTGTCTCTCATTCCCCTCACCTACACAAGCTGCAACTCCAAGAGCAGAACCCCCCAGCTGGCCTAGGCCATTAAACCAAACACCCCCTGCCTCTCACAGATCAGCACGGCAAGGTAGGACAGCATGGAATAAAGGTGGCAGTCCCACCAGAAAGATCCAATAATGCTTTGAGGAAAAAGACTTAAAATGTTCTTTTAATAACTCCTGTTGATTGGTATGTTTCTCTGAGGGATATTTTGCCTGCAGGGAAGCTCTTTGCTTGTCTGAGTTCATCTAAGAACATTAAGCTCCAAAAGTTCATGACTAAAAAGCTCATCCGCTTTCATCTTTATTCCTCACCTTGAACAAGTAATCTGATGACTGATTTCTGTATAAATATATAGATGGGTTTTGACTTTGGCTGAACTAAGCTCAAGACTTATCTCCAGCTAGCAGGAGGTGGAAACACTGCTGACATGGTACGTTTGTCAGCAGGAGTCAGAAACTGTTTGTGTGCCAGCACAGCGATATTCTGTAGAGTTTGCTCCCAAGTCCATGCAGAGGGGGAGAACTCTGCCGGTGTAACAGGACACACTGCAGGAAAATCTTTGACCAATACACCATGTTCAAGAAGGACATGGAAGAGGGATTTCCGATAACCGTTGGGTGAGTTACATGCGTGGTGTCAGTTCATGAACCCACCGTTCTTGCATTGCCCATGTGTGGAATGGGGCATAAGCCATCATTTGAGAGGAGATGCCTGCATCTGATGGTTTGACGGTGCATGTTGGGGTGTGCCTCTGGAAGAGGCTGCGTCGTTGCCCTTATAGCCTGTCAGTTCAACTGCATCCCCCGGTGCATCGCCCCTGAGCCAGAAGGGAAGCAGGCAGTGGGGGTTAAGCCATCAGATAGGGGGCTGGCCATCTACCTCTGCCATGGCAAACCGCTTTACTTTCCCCGTGGAATCCCATTATTCTTGACCACTGAGTACTCTCTTGGTACCTTTGTCTATACCTGCCTTTTGATGACTACCAAAAGCTAGGGAAGGGGAGGAGGAGAGAGGAAGGAGCTAGATTCTAAATTTTACTGTACTGCCATGTAGGTTCTCCCGATTTTCAGGTTTGTACCATTGCATCTGGGAGGCACATTTAATTGCATTTAAAAAGGTACCCAGTGTCAATTCCTAAATGGCTTTATTATCAAAGAGGAATATGTTTACTGTGTTCCAGCAGCAGTCTAATTTCTCTGTAAATATTCTAACAGGTTTGTTACAAAAAATTATCTCTAAAAATACTGGTAAAATTTTGATTACCATGAAGCTTTACAAGGGATTTTGAGTTAACCACCCAAACTAATTAAGTGAAATTATCCTAATTTGTTTATTATGTTAATGATCTGAATTAATTTATAGTAATTTAGCATGTATTACTAAAGATTTATTATGTTTCCCACCAAATGACTTAAGAGCTATAAATCCCATGGTTAAATGTAATTAGTGGAGACATATTTATCGAAAGGGATAATTACATCTGATAAAAGTTCTTCAGTTAGGCTTAATTAAAACAGATTATTCCCCCATAAATGAAAAGTAAATATGGTAATTACTGGATAGATATTCCTTGCAAAAATGAATATCTCAGCATTTTAATTTTCTAAAGGAGTGGGAAACTCAGCTATATAACTGATGGCTTCTCAATAAACTATGATTAATAATCCCTGGGAAAGAGATATTTTTATAGGAGTAAACATTGTGCTAGCTGATGACTAAAGAGTAGACACTAGTCGGAAAAATCAACCTATCAACTGTTAACCTTTTTTTGAGTGGACTGTTGCTGCTTTGAACTAATGAAGAGCATGCTAGGAAAATTGCATTTTCTTACAATAAGATTGTCCCTAGCTTACATAAGTAGCAGGACTGAGGAAAAAACACACAATTTCTAATGATGATAACATGGACTGTAGTTTCTTAGGCATACATTACATTTACAGAGGTTTCAGATGCTAAAAATTTATTTTATACACATCTCTGCACGTGAAGAGATGGGATTGTAAATCTGTTTTTTCATAATTTATAAGTGCATTGTGTTAAAAGTGTTTTTTTGCAGGGCTGTCGCTTGTAAATCACATTGAAAAGAGGGGGCAGCTGAGAGTAGCAAAAATATAAAGATGCAAACCCAGGTTCTTTTCTTGGCTGGAATTACTTAATAATACTTGGAGACACAGGGGAATAAGTGGGCTCTAACTCCTTGATTCACAGCTGTCTAGGTATATGAGTGGAAACGGAGATATTTAAACTCAAACCATTGCCAAAGAATGTGGCTTTCTGCTGGAAGAAATAGGAGAGTGTTCTGGCTGGAGGAGGGAATGCGTTGTCCCACAGTACTTAAATTTTCTAATTTCACGAGTGTGCTATGTGACTTGGTTGCTATTTGTTTCAGTGAGTACTGTTGGTGGTGTCTCCCGGGATTTGTAATTCTGGTGGTAGGACTGGATACACAATGAAGGATATAAAATTTTGGAACTGTTTCTATGAAGTGTTTCATGTTGTTGCAGCTTGCAAAAGGTCTTGTGGATGGAAATACATGTGTAAGCTCATACAGCTGACATCTGTGGTTGCCGGAGCCCACTGGCAACATCCTCTGGGTCTAGCAGGGAAGTGTGCTGGGAACGTGCCAACGAGCAGAGAGGCTGGGCAGGGTTGGTTGTTCATCGGGATGCAGCGCTACAGAGTTTGGGAGTAATCTCAGGTGTGTCGCTGGCACTCTTGTACCTGAAGCCAGAAGGTTTGGAAGGAACTGGGTGGTATTTTGGTGAATAGTGTGTGCTTTAAAAACAAGGATTTTGGTGGTGGGATGTACACTGTGTTTGAATTTAGACTGAGTTCTGGCATCAATTCATACTAAAACAGAGACAGAAATTTAGAATATGTTGAAGCCCTTTTTCAGATGGCTGAAGCCCTTTGTCTTCCTGCAGGCGCTGCCAAGCTCAAGATGGGGGCTCAGACTGGTGATGTGGCAGCAACCTCATCCCAGTGCAGCATCCCCATGCACTTCTCTTCCTCACATTATTCAAATCAGACACTTCACTTCGGGATTTCTTTGGTGTTGCACAGCCACACTGCATCAAGGAAAACTTCTCCAAACTTTTGTTTTAAAATAGCATTTTTCATGGAAAAGTGTGACCTGAAATTGAAGGTTAAACAACCAAACAAAAAGTTAAATAATCCATATAGTGAAGTCAAGATTATTTTCTTTTGGGTCAAATGAAACGTGCTGGATCAATTCAAAATGAATTTTGCAGAAATTCCCCAACAAGTCTTTCAGTTTGAGCAAGACAAGTCCCTTCCATCTCCCTAATGTGTTTTTCATTGATCACTTCCATACAGACGGCGTAGGCTGAGGGTCAGGATAAGGATCAAGAGATTGCACCTTGCAGTCCTAGGAAGAAAGGGAACAAACAGGTTAGCCTCATTCACTGGAGGAAGCTGATTTCTATAGTTGCTATTTAAGAGCCAATTTTGCTTTTTGTGAGCTACTGTGACTTACTCCTGATAGTGAGAGAGCTCAGGAGAGCAGCGGGGGTAAGGCAGTGAAGGATTTACTGGAGGGGGGAATTCAGGGACTGTACCCAGGGCAAAGAACTATTAAAACTCTGTGGAAAGTAGCCTCTCAGGCTTTAAAACAGAAAGGAAATTGGGTAAGGATCTTGGGAACGGAGCTGTGTAGAGCTGAGAGACAAAGAAACAGAGGGTTTGAGGTGACATACAGACTTCCAGCACGGGGGGCTTCTCGGGGTTCCCCGCTGGCTACTTCACCAAAGCCCTGTACACAGGAGGGAGGTGGAAATCTTTTAAATCTCAGAACAATAACAGGTTACTTTCCATTCTGAAATGAAATTGACTGAGGCAAAATATTAAATTAGATTAATATGCCATACTCTTGGCAAGCATAATTGCACAGACCTTGTGTTTATATGCTTTTCAGACTATTCAATGATGTACATATCAATAACAATTTTACATATAGCTGAAAGTAAATGATAAGTGTTCTTTATTAGCAGTAAAAGATGAAGAGGTATTTAATCCACAGTGAGTGAAAACTTCAGCATATGCTCAGTGTTTTTTGCCACTCAAGTTAGGAGCTTTTCAGCAAGTCTGTGTAATATCGGTGATAGTGCAACCTACGTAGCTTGAAAACCATGAAAATGCAATGAGGAAGGTTTGTGCTTCTGCTTCTGCATCTAGAAGAGAATAAAAGAAAGCAGTTTGCCTAGGCTGCTCGTCATCTTTCCTAACTTCTGGGGAATTATTCAAAGGGATGTTTCAGAGGGTAATATATCTTGGTTTTGCTATGGTTTATAGACCATTACAAGGAACTCGGCCAGGCACAGGACCTTTTGAAATGCTGTTTCTGGTGTAGTTCCCTTTAGTGAACTGAGCTAGGGCACCCAAAAAACCACTTAAATTCCAGTGCTGTTGGAAAGGCAGTGATATGAATCTCGGGACTGAGTTATGCTTGTGTATTTTGGGTTCGCTATGCAATTTGATCACTGTTCTTGGAGATCATCAAGATTAAGAGCTCTTCCAGCAAGGATGCACTGTCCCCCTGTTCCTCCACCTACATCAATCCTGGTCCTTGGGAGCACAGTAGACCTTGTTACATGTTATTTAACTCCCTGGCTGTTTGAGAGAGTTACTCTGGGAAGTGCTTTGTACAAAGTGAAGGAAAAATCACAAACTCGAGACCCCAAAGCTGACAATGTCTCATAAACAAGACTGGTGATACAATACAAAACAGAGCCTGGGTTGAGACTGAAAGAGGCTGTTAAATGGCAGCTGTAACTTTTTCAGAGAGGAGCAAGGTGGTGTATACTGTATGAACCAGCTGAAGAAGCTGATTGTTGTGGTTCAGTGTTGGTGGATGCTTGAAGTTTAATTTGGACTAAACCATAGTGGGATCTGGTTTGCTTTAAAATGCACAGAAGACTTTGTACCTTCATCTTGATAGGCTGTCTTCCTCTGCTGTGCGACCTGAGTGATGAGCGTGCATACCAATGAAAAACCCATCAAGTTGAATTACCAGAGCAACAATGCCAAAGTGTATCTGGATTTAGTAGTGAGGATGGATTTTTCCTTTTTTTTTTTTTTTTTTTTTTTTTAAATCAGAGCAGGTTGTTGTTTTGTTGGGTTTTTTTTAGTGGGGTTTTTTTTTTTTTTTTTTTTTTTTTTCTGAAAAGGGCTCTTATAATGACAACACTTTCCCTACAAATAAGACTCCACTAGAATATTTTTTTTTGTTAAAATTCTCAAATTAAAATTTAGCATTCTGGCATTTCCCCCCAAATGAATAGCAAAGACAAGACATTTCAGAATGGTAACAGTTTCTGTAAAAATGGAAACTAATTTAACTTACCATCAAGGCCACATGCTATGAAGATATCTAATCAAATCATTCTTATTTAAATACTTAGAAAACACAAACACATTTTATATTAAAGTTCCATTAACTTTAAAGATTTTTTTTTTACCAAAGAGTCTTAAAGAAATAATCAGAAATCACTATTGTGTCCAGTTAATCACAGTTCTATGTAATTATATCTTACAATCATACGTCGCACTTTCTGTATTCGTAGGAACTTATTAACAGCCACAGTCAGTCTAATCCAGGTCTTTTCAGTCTCATTCTGGTTTTGGTGGTGCCCAACAGCAGCTGTTCAAGGAAAGAGCATAAAAAGGCAACAATAAACTGTGAATTTTCTCCCTAGATGTTTTCACAGATTCTGGCAGTTGCGGCTTAGGGAATTCCGTAAGTTGGATGTTATGTTCTCATAATCACATATATCTTTCTTTCATGAACTTGTCCAATTTTTCCTCAACTTATATGAAGAGCCGGTACATACAACATCTTGTGGGAAGGAGATTTAAGAAATAATTCTACCTTTTGTGAAAAGAGCCTTCCTTTTGTTTCAGACTGGTTTCTGGCGTTTTAATTTTTACCTCTTTCATCTTTTATATTGAGAAGTAAATTTGTTAGGGTCTTTCATACGTATTTGATCATGCTAGTTACTCCTTCCATTGCTTTCTCTAATTCTGATACACCAATCTTGAAAGATGGGATTGGTGTTACCTACAGAGGTAGCACACATTGACTTACATAGTGACAAAAGGCTGTTTCTGTCTTACATTAACTATTGTGTTCCTACTAGGTCCTAGCATTACACTCTTTTGACTGCTACTGCTACACAGTGAAGTGTATTTCTAGAGGTACTCACAGTGACTGAGATCTAAGTGTTCATAGTCAATTTGAAGATAATGTGTGTATAGATATGCATGTATTTCATTTTCATGACTTTCATTTCTTGACAATGAGTTTCATCTGCCATTCTGTCACCCCATCATTTTATGTGCAAGTTACATCACAGCCGATTTTGCTTTTGGGTATTCGGAACAGTTTTGTATATTCAGTGAAATTTACCACTTGAGGATTCACATCGGTTTTCCTCTTACCTGTCAATGCAGTGAGCAGATCCCGTGGGACAGGTTGTCAGTTCCTGTGCTGGGTTGGTTGCCTCTGACCCTGTCAGTGGGCTCAGGAGTACCATCTTGCCTTATCCCAGGACACGTGAAGTTCTTTAGGAGCTTTTCATGAGGAGTATGACCCAAAGCTTTTCTGAAGAGAGAGTGCAATGTTCCACCTAGGTCATTCCTCTAGTATATTTGAGGCAAGACTTCTTTTGTCAACAGCCATGCTGGCACATTATCATAGACTCATATTTATTTGTCTGCTAATTTTTTTTTTTATTGTAGTTCCACCCAGCAGTCAGATTTAATGGACCTAGCTCTTCCCATCTTCTGGAAAGACTTTTAAAAATTGCTGTCATTTTTTCATTTCTTCCTGTCTTTAATACTGAGCTGAGTGTAAGCGATAGGGTACATGCCACAGTAAGTACTGTGGCAATTTCATATCCAATACTATCTTGATGCTGGTAACTTGTTACTAGTAATTTTATTCATTTATTCTGAAACTTCTCCTAATACATTTCAGTTTGACACAATTCCTCAGACATTTTCTATGTAGAAAAAGAAAACCCCACAAAAAACCTCTCTGATATCTGAACATGCTTAATCTCTTCCATGAAGAAAGCTGATGTAAAGAATGCAGTTAGGGTTGGATTTTTTTTTTTGCTTTTTCTGATTTTTGCAATGGTTTTATCTTCCTTCAATCTATCTTTAATAGCTCAATTTCTTATCAGACCTGCAGGCTTTTTGGGAGGATTCCTTTCTGAGATGTGGATTGAAAAAGTTTTTGCTATTTACTTTTTGTGTCTTTGGCATTTTGATTGTTCAAAATCTACTTTTACTTTTTTTTTCTTCCCCCTACTTTCTTAATCTTCTTATCTAATGTGTCTGAGTTTCAGCTCTTGCATTTTACCTGTCTGGACCTGATTTCCACTTTTAGGTGAGGACTTCTTGTTAGTACCCCTCCCACCCCCGCCCCCCCCCCCCCCCCCCCCAATCTGACCACATCAGCCTTTATTTTATCTTTTTGAAAGGATGAGTGACATATGTTTCTTCTGAACATCTTCTATGGTTTTCTAAATAGTTCCTATGCCACCCATAAATGTCTTGACCTTTTATCTGCAATTCCTTAGTTTCCTAGAAATAATAATTTTTAGATAGCTCTTCTTTTAGAGTTAAGCATTACTATAGATCTAATCTTCTGTATCATGCCACTGTCTGTTACATAGTAAAGAATATTGTTGCAGTTCCTCCTATGCATGTTTGTCATTTCAGTTCATAGGAATACTTCAGAGTAAATACTTCATTGTAAGTATTTTCTCAACTAGATGTTACCTGTTTGGTCTTTCCGATCTCACATATGGAATAAACAGCTTTTCTGGGTTCTCTAGCATCCTGTGTGCCTATAGGTTTACTTTTGCCTCCTGGACTTCCCTCCTGCCCCTCTTGGTCTTGCTGATACTGCAACTGGCCATCACTACAAGCTCTTCTCCAAGAGTCTGATGTTTGCATGGTCAACTGTAAGATGTATTTATTACTATTTATTACTTCGTATATAAATTATAGCTATGTAATTTATAGTGTACTGTTTGAATTATGGCTTGGGGAGGAAAGCCAAAGGTGTACCGACTACTTCTTGCATGGAGAAATGTGAGAGGTGTTAGGAATAGGGTTTCCTTTACAATTCTACTTAAAAGGACATAAAGCTAGGGCTTTTATCTAAGAAAAAGAAAGCAAGCTCCTCTTTTCCTCAGCAACTCTACTTGTAAATGAAAAGAGCTTACCCTAATCCCTGCAGCAAGTGGTGATGAAAAACCAAGAAATCCAACAAGAAAAGGCCTTTTTCTGCAGCAGCACAAGAATCCTTGGGCCAGTTAATTATTCCTTTCTTCAGAAGCTTAAATTACAAAATCTCTTGAATATTCTTGACCTATAGTAGAAGAATATGACTACTCATTGTCAGTATTACAGTTCCTTATGGGATGCCCCATAGTCTGACAGCAAAAGGGTCATTGTAAGAGTCTTAATAGTGTCTGAATGTTTAATAAAAAAATAGCTTGAAGACAATAGTTGTTAAAAGCTGGAGAATTTTCTTTGACATGTTGCACCAGATTATGGCTGTTATTGAATTACTACTATATAAGAAGTGCAATGAATTGACCTTCTGAATTTATTTTTTAGGAAATGTTTTAATTTCATTATGTGCTTTCCTTCCTGTTTGGTACACAGAAAGCCTTCTGAAACTTTCAAGGAAGTGTAAGTTAGAAATTGGGGGGGTGTTGGAATTTTGATTTCTTTTGTGATGTTAATAATAAATCACAATATGGCATGCATAATACCTTATAAAATATCTTATTCATTTTGATTGGGAAGGTTTAATTCTTGAATTTCTCTGTGAGATATCAGAACTGATGTAATTTTGGAAAAAATAAAACACTGAGACTGTCCAGACATGCCTGATCCTTGAAAGGAGAGAACCACTCGTGTTGAAGTGCTTTGTGTTTGCAAGGTGTGGATACGTGGTTTGGTGTTTGTGATGCTGTTCTTCGCACACTTCATAAACTGTGGTAGCAACAAGTCTGAGCGATGAATTTTCAAAAGTGTGTTTTGAGTAGATCAGGCTTGTAATGTCAAAACTGTGGCTTTTTTTTTTAATAGCTTATTTTTTGTAGTGGTTGTGAATAGCAAAGCCTTTGGGACTGTCTCGGATTGTGTGCCCAGCCTCAGAAGTCACTTCTAGCAACCTTGGTCTCACTTAAGTTATGCCAGCCTGGCCTCAGGACAGAAATCAATCTAAGTGCAAACCTGATTTCTTTAAGCTGTGTTTCCCCCAGCAATTTCCTCCTTTCTCTTGCACACACACTTGCTCATTTGCACACATGCAGACAACTGTCTAGTATATTCAGCTAAAGTATAAGCCAATCAATCTATGAGTCTAGAGGAAAATAGATTGTTTGTTTCCATACCTAATTACTCCTTATTAAAAAGCAACAGAACTTTTGACAGGACAAATTATTTTCTTATGTAAGTAGTAAGTGCAAGTGACAGGCACTCAGGGAATGAATGGGGAACACAGCACAATAACAGACTTTAGTAAAAAGTAGTTTTTGTGGATTATTTTTTTTCTACAGAAATATAGGTGACACTGCCAATGTTCAAAAGATAGAAAAAGGTTATAACATAAGCCCCTATAAGCAAGAAAACTGTCTCTGTCATGGTGATAATACCATGGGGAAATCCTGCAAAACGAAATGAACAGAACAATCAGTTAATACCCACTCTAGCTGGGTAGATCCTGGGAAGAAAGGGACATTGAAATCTGTGTTTTATGGCACTGAGAGGCACCAAGTTGAACAGGATCAAAGACATTGTATATATATTCACAGCAGTAGAAAGCCCTACTGTAAAGAGCTAATGCTCTGCCTGCACGGACAGTGGCTGAACACAGAGAAACACCTTCCCTGCTCAGTGGCTCTGTTTGAGGGGAGGGAGGCTGTGCCTTTACCAAAAAGCTGAACATTAGGGCCAGGAGCTGAGCAATGCCTTCCTGTGTTACACCTGTGCATATGGGGCCATTCCTCTCTCCTAACCCAGAGATCCAGTGATGCCCACCTGTTTGTCAGAAAATTACTAACCAGACCCAGCAGGAATTGAAGCTAGATGAATGAAGACTTGAAAGAATAAACCACTTTCCCCTCCTTTTTCTGAGAATCAAGAGGACTGAAAATGTCAGAATTTTTTTCTAAGTTGATTTAGGAGAAATCTTGAGTTCTTTGTCTGACAAATAAGAAGTAAACTGAGATAAAGCCAGATAGCAGGTGGGGAATGCATAACACCTTCCAGAAATGTAGGAACAAACAGTGATTTACTGTGGGCTGCTATAAGGAAGTGACTTGCCAATTCATAAATTCGCAGTAAGCTTGCTTTTGTATTATCATCTCTGTTATCTCCAGTCCTAAGGACTGATAACGCATAGCACAAGTAATCTCCAGTCCTTTCAGTCTGTCACTCGAGTCGCAGAGTTCCCTTCTTTATGCTCCTGCTTCACTTTTCCCCTTCTGCAGATGCTCACTGATCGTCCCTACGTTTCCTCCAGTCAGTGGAGGCGTTTGAGCTGAGCAGAAGAGAAATGGGAAGGACCCGTACGCTGCTCCTGCAGCTTGGTGTGCAGCCCCCAGCACCTCTTTGCCTCACCCTATAGCCCTGGCTGAGGGCCAAGCAGCACCCACGTTGCTGGGGGGACAGGCACGGCTGCCCTCCAGACCGCACGGGCAGAGAAGTGCTGCAAAGATGGCAAAGCACCTTCCCTCCCAGTTTTACATCTCGGGCCTTGCTAGCACCCAAGCCACAGAGTGCGGGGTGGTGCTTCCTTTGCTTTTTCACATGAAATCAATTTTTAAAGCAGACCCATTACAGGAAATGTTTACAGCATTTCTCCGTTGCAGCTCACATTAAACATTTAACAGGTCTCCTCATGAGCCATACTGGAAGCCTGTCCTGTAGCATGCTGGAAGGGGTTGCTCCAATGTGTGCCAAAATGCTCCTTTAGGAATTGGTGTAGAACAAGCAGTGGGGGATGCAACGATGCCAGCAACCCTGCCAGGACTCAAAGCCTGCCTGAGCAGGGGAGCCTTGGCACCCCACAGGCACAGGGCTCCTTGAGGTTCTGTAAGGAACGGGACAGTGGAATGCACCTGACTGTCCTGCTGCTGCCAGGACTGGGACAATTTACCAACCCTGTCTGCAGACCCAAGAAACCACGTTCTAGCTTTCCATGTAGTCTCTGTCTGGCATAAATTGTGGAGCGAGGCATGCTGAGTTGCTCAGCCCTGCAAGCAGTGTGCCATCATGGGAACTGCCTGGCTTGTGCTCTCCTGTTGTGTAACTGGGTATGAATTAATGATGTGATGAGGACTTCTGTATCTTTTTTTCATGTCATGGAGATGCACCTGGTCATGGCAGAAAGCAGCTAGAACATAAGGATTAAAAGCACTGAAAAATGTCTGTGCCATATTATCTTATGGAAATGGGGCAATGCTGGTTGGAGTGACTAGCTGAAGCTGCATAGAAACTGTGCTTGCCCAGCACCTCTGACACCTAGACTTTTCTTGGATAAAGTTTAGTACCTGAATATTGAGTTACCCGAGAAGGAAAAGAATTTTGGCCAAAGAAACAAAGGTCACATCTGCTTTGCTGTCCCTGGTGTGACCATGATCCTGCAGGCTAGTTTATCTTTAAGTTTGTTAACTAGTTTGGAGAACACTCACAATGCAACTGCCCTGACAAAGAGCTTGGTAGCGAAGGAGAGGAGGAGCAGGGTAAATGCTGTGTGCAGTTAGCTCCTGCTTAGGTCTGGACTGCTGCAGCTCTGCAGGGCTACCTGGCTGAAAGCAGGCGGAGGGGCTCGAGGTGAGCTGGGGCAAAGACCAGAGTCAGAGCTTTGCAACATGTTTAGCTGATGCCGGATGAACATCAGGAATATGGCTACATTTGGGAAAATAACTGCTGAAGCACAGTTTTGCTTTTTCTTGGTGGCAAACCCAAATCTGAGAGGGATGAGCACAGGACTGTGTTCAGCCCCTGCCTACATGCAAAGTGTTACGCTGCGTTGGTCTCACGCTGACACTGGAATAATTGCTATAGTTACGGGTCGGCCCTTTTATAACAG
The DNA here is from genome assembly GCF_015220075.1 of Falco rusticolus. Taxonomy (NCBI): domain Eukaryota; kingdom Metazoa; phylum Chordata; class Aves; order Falconiformes; family Falconidae; genus Falco; species Falco rusticolus. Next base: position 14,181,273 of record NC_051190.1, read on the forward strand.
TATGCTGATTATTTACACTGAGTGGAGATGAGCCTCTCTTGAATTCTCAAGCTGGTTTACATGAATCTTTCCCACTGTTTGCATGACACAGCAAAAGCAAACACATCACCTTTAAGTCACAGCAGACAGGTCTGATTAGTTGTAGTTGAGTTTTAACACCAGTGCAATTTTATGCATTTTCATTGAGTTACTTTGGATTTTGACCAGCTGAAATGGAAAATGCCTGCTTGATGTGCAGATTAGGGCTTGGGAGCCAGGAGCACAGAAATGTGAAGCAGAAGCTGGTCCATGGGAAAGGAATAGAAATGAGAAAGAAGAATTATCCTGCTTTAACCTAATGTTGTTAATCTATATTGCCCATTATAATCTCGAGTGTCCTGCTTAGTGAAGTATGCAATCTGTAGTGCTGGTTCCTGCATAAGCAGTGTATCTAATATAAAGGACTGGCTCAACATCCATCATAATAATTACTGTGTCATAATTTTCTGCCCTCCCTACCTCTGCTGCAAAGAGATAGAAGAGGCCTTTCAAGTGTTTGAGAATTTTCACTGAAAATTTCTCAGGCTTTTTGTAACATGGAAATCTGTATTTCTGCCCTATTTATTTTGCAGGTTTGACCTGACACAATGAAATATACTTTATTGGGGGGTGTAGAAACTTAATTTCAATATCTGAAATATGCCCATTTCATTTAATGTCTGAATTTGCTTTACTGCCCTGAAAGGGAGCAGTAGGTGTATGAGAAGTTTCATTTGAAAAATGCTTGTTCCCCCACCCCCCCCCAATTCAATGACCAACAGATTCAAAGACTGCTTGACTCTAAAGTTAAATATAAAGCAGTTACATATGGTCATTGCAGTTCAGATTGGTTAAAATTTTGTCTCTGCTGAAGTCTTCTGTATTGAAGGAGATATAAGCAATTTCAATTAAAAAAACAAAACAAACACCACCCCCCCACCCCCACCACCCCCCCCATATATGTGAGATGGCACCATTCAAAGCTGGTGTTGGGGACCCAAACTCATGCATTTGTATGTGCTTGTATCACCTTTTTGGCTTTATATTTTAGTTTTGCGTATAGCTTGAAAGTGGGATGTGCGTGAAGCCAGCCTAATGAACATCCACGGGACCTCTGAGCTGCGCGTCTCAACGGCAGGCTACCTCCAGCTGCACCTCGGTGGGTGACTTTGCCTGTGCGGGCAGGATTGTGCAGCAGCTCCTTCCAAGCATATCCACCCTCGTACATTGCACCCAGGCAAGACGTGTGCATTCAGGCAGCAGAACGGTAGTGCTGTAACTGATGCCCAGTGACCCTCTGTGCCTCAGCGCTTTTGTTGCCCATGTGTTTTCCTGCAGGAACAGCCCCATGCACGTTTTTAATGTCACTGATAAGTGATACTTCTGCTCTGGTTTCTCCATTGCTGAGGGGCTGTCGTCACAATTAATGAGCTTTGTTACAGGAAAGATACTACGGACTGTAAAACAATGATTTATGTATGCATTTAGGATGTGTTGGTGAAGCCTGGAAACCAGCTGATGGGACCTTAGCCATAGGACACAGGGCAGCACATTCAGAGACCCTAACCTGTAGTAAAATCGAGCAATAGCTTTTAGAAATTAAGAAGGCTTGCATTTTTACATTAATAGTTCACTAAGGGAGGCCCACATAAAGGGTTTTATTACACAAAAATATAATTCAGTCAATGAAAAGTAATAAAGATTTCTTTGTAAATGTACCATTAGTAAGTGCTACTGAAGGAAAGAAATACAAAGTCTGTTGCACAATGGGATCCACTTGACAGAAAATGTAAGTGGGATCAAGACCTGAACTGATCTGTTTCTACAATCTAGTTGTGTGATTGTTATACACTTTTGTCTTATTTTTAATTATAGGGATACTTATTTTCTGCCTCTACGTGTTTAAAAAAATCCATCTTTTTGATGTGTGAGTGCGGGAAAAAGAAAGACTAGTTTTGGGTTCTGCTTAGGAAACACAGCTAACATGGTCCGTTGTCAAAAGGAAAAAAAATAGTGGAGCGTGATATAAGCACCAGATCTTCTCATTAAGTCTGTACAGTTTACTGACAATTTCTTTGGCTTTAGGAATTGATGTCTTTCTCTTGTTCTCATATTTTTTTCATATGCTGTTGCCTGCAAGAACTCAGAAATGTATGCCTGTGTGCCTACCTTTTAATACATGTGAGTTGTCTTATTAACAGCTGAGACCTGCCTGGGTAAAGCCAGTTGCATTTTTCTCTCAAAACTGTAAATGTTTGCAGGATGGCTGGGGGTGGGGGGGAGTGGGGAACGACCCTGTGCCTGCCTAGACAGCATTCTGTCACTGTGCAAAGTGTACTTTCTGCAAAACACACAAAAATAATATTTCATCTTTCAGCTACAGTAATCTTAACAGATACCAAAAAATAAAATAATGATCAAGCAGGAAGGTGACGTTTAAGTAGATGATATCTCTCTTAAAGATAGAAAAACTGATTAGATTGAATATGAGCCATGAGGATCCCCACTGTGGGATCAGCTGCCATCCTGCAATACAACCTGGAAGAGATTTTTCTACCACAGAAGAAAACTCAGCTGCCTCAGTAGCAAACGCTGAACCTGGCTACAGCTGGCATTAAGACTAAATTTTTGAACATCTGAATATTGAAAGCCTTTTAAACTCACCTAATATTATTCTATTACTGGAACAAATCTAACAGTAAATTGGAAAAAAAAAATAGGAACCTTCTAAAAAATATGCCTTCCCTATCCATTTTCAGCTTCAGTATTATGTAAAGATGACAGTTATCAGCTATGTAGAAGAGCAGCTATATTAAATGTTAAATAACCTTTAACAGCACCAAATATTTAATCATAAAAATTAAATTGACAGTGGTGTGGTTCACATAGTATCCCCTCGAAAGCCTGACAGCATCATTTCTCATATATATTGATAAGTACAAGACATCCATAAAATCATAGGCTCTGTAGCCTTGTATTTATGAGAGGCTATCTAAAACTCATTCATTGCAGGTAATATCAGTAAGTCAATTCAGCTTAGTCTGATAGCTCATAACTTTTCAGACTGTTGTATTTACTGAGCCATAGACTATCCTTTCTTCAAGTGTACTTGAGAAAATGACTTGTACTGTAAGACTATTCCTTCTCAGAGTATAATCAAGTGCTTTAAAATGAACTCCATAACAGCAAATTCAAAACAGTATTAGACCTTGGTAATAATATAAAAAATATTGGTTTAATAATACTTTGGAAGTTGCATGGAGTATTGGCAGTATTTTTCTGAATGTAGTAACCCACCCAGAAAACCATCGGAGGGAGTTTGGTGCCAGGCTTAGGTGTTTCACACGGTGGCAGAAGCCCCTGTAACAGAGCTAATAAACCTTCATTATAAACAGAAGAAATTCCTCAGTGTGTGACATACATGACTGTGGGTGGAGAATCAGTGTTGCAGGGAGCAGTGGGGATGGCAGCCCACTCAGTTTTGTGGATGTGATAATGCCTGGCCGGATCCAGACCTCCTAAGCAGCAAGAGCAAGTCGCTCAGTTTGGTGGCGTTGGCTGTCTGTATCCGCTGCTGACTCCTGGGGCTTATTGGGGAGTTTGGTGCTGCTCCTGCCTAAAGGAGGAGTAAAATGTGAATTGTGTTTCTAGAGCCATCCCTTACTAAAGAAGACTCTTCTTTCACGTCTGATGTTCTGGCAGCGCAGCAGAAATGTACACAATAGAAATTCACAAGTAAATCTCCTGTAAATGTTCTGGCAGTGCTTGATTTAAATTGGTGTGGACAGATTGTTTCTATTTGCAATTAGGGAATGGGATCAAGAGCCCATAGACAAACTTCTGTTGTCTTTAATGGTCTTCTCACTAAGGATCAGAGCTAAGTAGAGAATTTGCTTGTAAATAAACGGAATTTGCAGTAGACTTTTAAATATTAGCCATTATAAAGTAAGTCAAAGTCACAACTGCCCAGAACTGAAGCTTAAAGCCAAACCAGAATTTGGGCAATGACATTCCCAGCTGGGGAACCTTCCCTTTGCTTTCCTGCATTGCTTTTTCCTCTCATTCACCTGCACTTTCTAGTACTGGCTGGGGTTGGAGCTAAAACTAGAGAGAGAGGCTGTGTCTCCTTTTCTGTTAGCAATGGCCAGGTTTGCTCAGCAAGCACTTCTGTCCATAATTCAAGCAGTGAATTGCTGTTTTGGAGGACTTCAGGGTGGAGAATTGTATTACCAAGCTGTTTCATTATTTTTAAATTTCTATTCCACTGCTTTCTGCCTTCTGATGTTTAGACAGCATCAGCTTTTAGTATTGAAAACATTTCCCCTGGAGCCTGAGCTGTGAAAGGGGGAGCTGTGTGCCCCTGATCCATGGGCAGGGACGGGGCATGCCTCCAGCTGCGGGTGCCCAGACTGTCCCTTTGGGGCCATGTGAGCAAATGGCAGAGTCTTTGACACTGGTCGATGTGTCAAAGTGTGATGGCTGAAGGGCTGCTAAGTTCCCTGGCCCCAAGGAACGGAGAGCTGGGGCTGAGGGCAGAAGTTTACTAACACGGGAAAAATAGTAGATGGTAGGTTGGGGGAATAGCCAGAGAGACAGGGAGAACAGCAGAGGGAATACTTGTGGGGATTCTGCCTAGAAGCAGGATGGGTGTGAAAGCTGGGAGAGGGGTACTAGTCTGTCCAGGGAATGTTAAATAATTCAGAATTGAGAGCAACACCCAGAAGATGGAGCAGTGCTTTGAGCCGTGAAACCACAGCCCAGCAGCCTCCGTCAGAGACGTGTTAGACTGCACAGGAATGACTCACTTTTCCTGTAAAAAGGAAGGAATTTGGAGCGGGGATGGGTTTTCAGTTTTTCTTGGTCCTGGGATAGAAGTGCTGGCAGTAGCAAACTTGTTACCTGAGAGCAAAGGTATTTACAGCAGCACGTCAACCTCTGCTGGCCCAGCCATGCCTGGAGCCGCAGCCTTGCTCACCGTGCAGAGCCGGCATCTGACGGAGGAGCGTGAGCAGTACTTGACCTGCAGGAGCAGCAGGTCGGTGGTGGGTGCTCGGGTGTAAGGGCTCTGTCAGCCTGGTAAGTACCAGGACTGAAGGATCACCTGCCTGATGCCATAAAATTCCAGCTAGAGTAGTTGCTACCCCAAGCAGGGGAAAGAAAGGGAGATGTCCTGGACTTGAAGGTTAGAGGAGGGCAGAGGGTTAAAGTAAGGCAAATACATAAGATTTGGATGGCCAGAAGTGTACAGAGGCTGTGACAGCCTGGACCAGAGCAGGTGAAATCCGTCCCGCACACTGGTTCCTCACTGGAAGCAGTCAGAGGGGAATAGAGTTTTCTGCTGGGAAAGTTCAATGTGATTTATTTTTAAGTTGGGAAAATCTGATAAAGGCATTCTGTCTTTTTTCAGCTGGTCACATCGTGGGCCATCACAGGGTCCCACACTTTTTGTAGCTGGAGGCCCCACGGATGTCTGTTTGCCAAGCTAGGTTGTCGCTCCCATGATATCAAATGTTGGAATTACATTCCTCTCTTGGACTCCACAACACAGACTTGCTGCTCTGTGTTGTGGGGGTCCATAGGCAGCATTTGTGCTGTGGATTCTGAGAGAGGAATGTAATTTCAACATTTGATATGGGTTTTTTTTGTCTTAATTTGATACAAAAATGCAAATTCTGAAACTTTTCACACCGCCACTGCCTTTATTTGGAATTAGAGTAGTGGCATAACATAATTGCACATAGTAACTGTATAATAAACCCAAGCTCTTGTATCATACTCATCATGATCCTAAAATACTTTGCCAAAGAGAAAGGCTGCTGAGACTATTCCGGTTTTATAGATGTAGAAATGAGGGCAGAGAGATGACTCGATTTAACCTGCAGATAAATTGATTTACTGAGACAGAGCTAAAAATGGTCACAGTCCAATCATCTCTGCAAACGTGAGAGCACAATACTCCAGACAAGCAAGAACCAGGTCTTTGCCTAATGTCCACCAAACACATCAAGATGTTTGTTTTTACTCTGGGGTGGGGGTTCACTTGCTGACACTGCTGCAAACACACAGAGGTGTCTCTCACAGCTCTGCCCTGAGTCTGCAGCAGCTGGTACTGGGCATTGCTGTGCAACAGCCTGCCCTCCTCCTAGTCTGATAGCTCCCGTGCTTTGTACACAGGCTTTATCTTTCAAAGCAAGCTGTCTTTCAGGTTGCAGGCACCCTCTGTGCTGCGTGGCTGGTGAGCGGCCAGCTTTCTGACAGCGGTGTGGAGCTCAGCCAGGGCACGCTGCTAATGTTGCTGCTAAAGCACAAAGCGTTTGGGGATCTCTCCTGGCCACAAGGGTTGAGATCTTGTTTTATGTCCTCTGAAAGGCTGTAGCTGTGGCAGCACCAACATCCTTGGGCAGGGTGATCTCAGGCAGACCTGTGTCATCCAAGTTGACGCACTGAGACCTGACTTCATCTCCACGTACAGAGCAACCTTTTTCTGTTAACAGGTCAGTGGAAGTGAGAGAGACTTGTAGTAGAGATGACTGAGTTTAGGGAAAAAATATTGTTGTTGACAACTGCAGATGTGTTTGAATGAGGATGGGGAGCAGGGGTGTGCTTGGTTCAGTGAGGGGATTGCCAGGGAGAGGATGTCTGGAGCTCAGGCTCACAGCTGATGGTCTGTCAGGTGAGTGCAACCCAAATCTCTCACGTTTCAGGTAAACACCAAGCTTTGGGAAGTCAGGGTACCTGCAGCAGTTTGCTGATAAATGTAACCTGCAAAACATCTCTGGGTTTTACTGCTGGGACTGGAAACCACTTCCAGGATCTTGACAATACAAGTAGTTAAGAGCATGTAGAGAAAATTCCTTTGTGCCATGCATGAGGTGAAGTATTTCCTCATCTGGAACCAACCTTTTGATTTGAACTCTGTCCCTCTGCACAGTTAACTTTGGTGCTGTTACTGCTTCTGCAGCATCCATGTTCCAAGTAATAATAGGATTAATTGTTTTCTAAGCTGGTAGTACATCTTTTAACATATGCAGTATGCGGGAGGCAGGCAATAAATAACTAAAAGAATCCTACAGAGCAGTGGCTCCCACTGAGGATTTTACTGAACATATAGACAAATTGATTCTGTTAAACTTCGCTTGCTGGAGTGGAAAGTTAAAGAAGAGAGGAAAAAATGCTAAGGAATAGAGTGATGCACGGGACTGTCATCTTCATTTTAGGATTCTCTCTATAAAATGTGCACATCAGAGGCTTTGAAAGGCTTCCTAAGGAAAAGAAGCTTTGGTACAGTGTCTCATGGGCAGAGGGAACCACAGCACTTGACATGGTGTTTAAAAGGCTGAGGGAAATGCTTTAAAAAAGAATCACTGTCTGTTCCATATCCTGGTTCAGTGTCCACGTGCGGTCTTTTCTCAGTCAGCACTTCTGATGGAATCAGCAGGATGCCAAACTGAAAATAAAATGTCTGCAGGCTGTGAGATTTGGCCCTTGCTAGACTGAGGCTCTGATCTGGAGACTGGCACCGTCTGGGCAGATGGTTGTCCCCATGGATGCCTCATCATCTCCAGCAGAGCCCTGGCGGTCTCTGGGAAAAGCCCCTGACTTTTCACACAGGCGAATGAGTGAGAGGACTAGAAAGGTCCTTAATGGTCTGAACATCAATTAATCAAAGAACCAATCTTTCAGTTGCTTTTTTCCAAGGGAGCTCCCTTCTTCTTCCTTAATGACAGCTGCTATAAACAGGCGTTTTTCCAAAATGTAGTTCATGCTGATGCTCTCCACGTGTCCCTCTCTGCTCTAAAGAGAGACCTCTGCAAGGTACGAGGTTTGATGCACAGAGTAAGTGCCAGAATTGTGGCTGGACACCTGCAGGTGTATTTTAAGGATTCATACCCAGTTAATCTCAACCTGAGTCATTCTATAGAGACAACTACTTGTTGGTTTTGTTTTGTTTTTTTCTTTCTGTCCTTCTACAGTGGGTGATAACAGCAGTTGCTCACAGCTATGATATGCTCCTGGAGATGCCAAAGGGCTTTTCTTTTAAATTAAAAAGCAGCGAAATGCAAGTTTCCCTGCTGCAAACATGCCCTTGATTTGCTGTGCTCGCATGAGTGATCCCCTTGACTGCCTGGACCCTGATCACAACGCTAGGATGGAAGGAGCACCCTTCAGATGTTCTCCCTTTTTCTTCTTCCTCCTCTTCCCTGAGGTATTGGCTTGCAGTCACTGTGCCTAATGTGTAGTTTATCAGATGAGGGATAGGAACAATGATCTAGTGAATTGGCTACTCAGGCTTTGGTCTAGTTCACCCCTCTGTTACTTTCTGGGTGGCTTAGGTCAGCATGAGGCAGCTCCCAGTCTGGGAGCCATTAGCATGGTGCTGTGGTGGAGAGAAAGGCTCTGCTGAGCATGGCCCAAGCACAGCAGCGTGTTCATGGCTTCCAGGTCCAAAGAGATCCACATCCAGCTGGTACAGGCAGAAGAGCGTGTGTGTGTGCCTGCACCTATCTGTGCAGGTTATACCCTTAATCTCCCTGTGTCTTGGTTCTGTCAAAGGGGTCTAATAGCCTACTGCATCATGGAAGTAGTATGGGATAAAAACCTATTAATCATTGTGCAGTGCTGAGACAGATGGGTTTCATTCCCAGAATAAGTGCATAGATAGACCATGATCATCTAATACTAACACTAACACATTGGTATATGTGTTTTACATAAACTAGTCGCTGAAACCACAGTTGGATGGTGCTAAAGAAGAGTTTCTGGGCTATTAAGTGTTTAATTTGGCAGATACAATTCCGTTATGAAATGATCTGCTCTCCTGAAGTGACAAAAGTGAAGGGTTTGAATTGCTTGGATTGTAATACAAGAGCAGGAAGGGTTACTGTTAAAAATAGACAGGGTCCCTGAAGGGACAGGTGTCAGGGAGATCTTCTCAAATGCAGAAAGGTTTGGCTGCTTTAATCTGCAGTCTGGCTAAAGTCGAGGAAAATCTTCCCCTAACTACAGAACTCACTAGCAAATTGTGTCTCACATTGTGGAGGAAGAGATTTATCTTGGAAAGGTATTAAAAGCTTCGGTTCCACAGTTGTCATCTGGGAAGATACAGTATTGATTGATCCTGGAGTTTCGTTTGGTTGCATTGGTGATTACAATATTGATTTGTTTCACATGCTGCATTCGTTCCATGCGCTGCTCTGTTGCAGCAAGAGTTTATGCGACTTGCCCCTTCTGCATGTTTTTCAGGAGAGGAATCGTGCAGAATTCATTTTTCACCAGACAGTCTTACAGAGTAATTAACTGAAAGGAGGCTGGTGAGAATTACTGAATTACCCAGGGAACACAGCAGAATCGGAGTTTTTTCAGGCATGTGTAAATAAAGAAATTTGCATCTTCCAAATATTTAAAGGAAATATTTGAAGGGAAGAGTGTAATTTGAAAAAGTGCAGAAATGTAACAGCTGCACGCTAGTTCAGAATTTGCTGCCCCAGCTAAGGCAGAAGGGAAATCTGCAGAGTAGCTGCTGAGCTGCCCCTTAAAACAGTGTGGTGAGGGAGGAAGAGGAGGTTGGCTGCAGCTTCCCATGTCAGTTCATGCCCTGGCTTGAGATTTGCTAAATGACTCATCTTGCCTTCATCTGCCTTTGTCAGCATTATTGCCTTGGAGCTGAAGAGCTGATGCTCAGTTCTGAGCATGTGCAAAGGAGTTGGTCTGAAACCAGAAATTATTCTGTTCAAATTGTGCAATGGCACCTTGAATACAGAAGGCAAGTGAAGCCTCTACCACTGGAAGGCCCTGAGCGCTGCCTTGAGGTCACATGTGTTGTTTCTCTTTAGGTTGCTTATGTCCCCGAAAGCGAGGACCTGGTGTCCCATGGCTGGAGAAGGGCACAGGCACATGTCATTAGGTGTCATTATAGGCTCCTGCAGAAGAAAAGTTTTGAACATGAATTTTAAATGCTCACTCTCAGTCATCCCATCTGGTTTGAGATACTAATTAAAAAAGTGAGACATTTCTAGGCTTGCATGTGTAATTTGGGAAGAAATAAATGTATTCAGAATATGAGACAATGTCGCATGGTGTTGCTGTTGCACTGAACCAAATTTTCATTGGTACTGGATACCATAATTAATTGCTATGCTAATTGATGCACTCCAGAGCACATCTAGAGTCCTTGTTTTTTCTCCCACTGGTAAAACTAAAGAAAGGTGAAAATGACTTATCCTCATTTGCTTGACTTTTTCTTGACTGGAAAGAATTAAGAAAGAGCAAAGCAATGAGAACCTTAGAGCTGAAAGTCACACTTTGAATAAACTTATTTCCAGTAACAGAGACATGTAAACAAAGTAGTAGGAAAAAATACTGCTTTTCAGTGCTAGAAGTGTGCATATGCGCATGTATATATAAGTATATGCTGGGAAGCAGGAAGGGAATAAAAAAAAAAGTCTATAAAGATTAGCAAAATGAAGAAAAAACCCTTCAGTTTTAAAGCACTTTCTTCCCTTTAACAGCTGATGAGATGAATGGGAAAGGAAAGCAATTCACTTGCTGATTTTCTTCACATATTTCTGTGGGGAAAATCCCTAAATTCAAACAATTGTGCCTTTTTCACAGGGATTAATCTTAAATTTAACACAGAATTTATAATTATCAGTCCATCCCAATGTATTTTTTGTCTTCAGTGTTCAAAATATAATGCTTTCTGTGAATTTTTAGAGTAGTCATAAATGCATAATGATGATGGGTAATGTTAGTAAAGGGCCACTTACCTCTCTGTTCTACTAATTCTGGTTAGAAGAGGAGTTGGGATTAAAGAGTCCCCTGATGTTAAAGGCATTGCCAGAGGGTCATGAGCAATTTGCTGTTGTGTGCCAGATGGATCTGTACATGCTGGGAAATGGAACTCATTAGTGGTGTCTAGATTTCCCTTTTGAAATGTCTGTCTTTTTCTTTTTTTCTTTTTTTTTTTTTTTTTCCCAACAAATATTTGACGTTTTGCTGAAAAAGTAAAACTGAAAATTGACATCTGAAATCTGGAGTTGTTTGGGTTTTTTTGCCCGAGAAGATTGAGTGTTCTCGGATTAGTTGTGGGGTGGGGTGGGGGGTGGTGGAGGAAATGAAAAACTGAGTTGTAATTGCATACCTGAGAAAAATAAAAAGAATACATAAAAGAGGCAAGAACCATCAGTGAGCATTTTACTTGTCAAAACCCCTACTTTTTCCTACTTACTGAAAAATATCCACTGAATTTCTTGTTGAACTGTGCTGGAAGCACAGTGTGGCACTGGGTGGTAACAGAGACAGGCAACATTGCCTCATTGCAGGGAGCTGAGCACTTGAGGCTGGTGCCCAGCAGGGACATGGGTGCAGGTCATGTCTGCTCTTCCACAGATTGTCTACATTTCCTGTGACCACCGAAGCATCTTACTCCTAAGTTCTAAACACTCATAATACAGGAGGTGTTGGTCTTCCTGTACAGACCTATACAGATTGTTTTCCTACACAGAACTGTATGGAAGAAGGAAAATGGCTCATAATCGATGCATAAACCTAATTGCCGCAGCATGCCATTTGGGTGCCTCAATGCATGTCTCCTTTGCTTGCAAGGGAATGACTGTCTACACAGTTACCTGTTCAGTCACCCAATTGCTGGGACAAATGCTCCGTTTATGGGCAGACATAGGCATTGCATCTGAGTATCCTTTTAAAGGTGCTTCATTGGAGAGAGCTTTTATTGTTCTGAGAAAGCAACTATATTTTATTGAAGGTCACCCCTATGCAAGGTGAAACTGCTGTGCGGCATCTCTCCAACCCAGAAATCAATTCATATTGCTGCTTTCCAGAGCAGTTGCAGCTTTGGCTTGAAATTCATTCTCCAAATCTTTCAATCAAGCTTTCCTGATCATTATAATACATAGAGATCTGCTGTGCTATGGCTGTATGATCATTAAATTGGGGGAAAAACTGCTACTGCACGTATGTTGACAACCAATTTATTCATTGCAAAATAGTGAAGCATTGAGTATCCATTCTGTGTCAGTTGGAGGGTACTGTGCTATATTTGTTGCCATCATCATTATAAGGGTTACAAATGATCTACCTGGAGCTCAGCATATATCTTCTAGGATGAAGTGTCAACACAAAGATAATAGGGGTGAATTTAGAGTACAGCTTTAGGTACGCTTGCTGCTTTGCACTGTAAGTCAGTAGATGTTGGTTGGAAACTGCTCAAAAAGATAGTGGAAGAAAAGTCTGATTTGCTAACCTCACTTTAGACATTTTTGTTTGAAAGCTGATTGTTTACCCTGCCCCAACACTGACAGCAGCTAAGTACAGTAGAAGTGATCATCTTTTGAATAGTGGTGTTTCCCCCGCCCCCCCCCCCAAATCTTCTTTTGTGTTGTTGTCATGAGGAAGTACATGGAAGGAATAATCAGGAGACCAGATGGCATTTTGAATAGTGGGTCTATTCAGACATTCTCAAATCTCTAATTGGCCATTGGTTTTAAATGTTAATATGCTTCCCTAGTAAATAATTTCTATTATCTCTTTTTTTTATATATGTTTGCAAAGACTTATGAAAGAAATAAATATATTACTAAGTGTGGTACCAAAAAATCAGCATTCAAGCAATGTTGCTAAGTAGTGTCTATGAACTCTAGGAAATATGAATAGGATGACTGTCATTCAAACTGATTAACAAGTGACAGGCTGAAGAGAAATGCAGGGACGTGTCTTGTGTTGTTATAAACTGGGAAAACTAGAATGACTTGGGTGGAACTATGCTGATTAACACCAGTAGGGAATGAAGTTTGATGTCTGTTGTTATATTCTTGCTTTATGCAGTATTTCTTGCCTGGAGGAGAATGCATCAGGAGTGTCTCCTGCAGTACAGCAGGAGAGAACTTGTACAAATGGGTTCAGGTCAAAACAAATAGATCTGAATATTCAAAGGACATGCATGGTATTAGATTGCGAATGAAATGCTGTGATTTTTTGCTCATTTGACATGCTGACTTAAGTAGGAAGTCATGGTGAGAAGAACCTCTAGAGAAGGCAGGTCAGGATACATTCCTAAAAAGTGCTCCCTCGATAAGTTATCTGGTGGTGTGATGATGGGTTATGTGATGGTAGCCTGCCAAGGTGTGTGGAACACTTCAGTGAGCGGCGCACTTCAGTGTCTGGGTTGAACATTTCTACAATTTAAAATGTCACTGTGTACGTCAGTCAACAACATAGTGCCTTAAAGAAGCAGAAAGGTGTTGTATGCACTTGTTAAAGCATCTTGTTTCAGAGCCATTTGGATCCACAGGGGTTCTTTGCACTTTTCATGATGCAGTTGACAAAATAGGATCAAGCTATACCAAGAAACAGCATCAACTCTGAAAAAAACATCATCACTATATGTGCAGCACAGATGGTGCTTTTGGTACTTGGTATTATAGCTGTTTTTAAGTTTATTGAAGAAAAATATGGATTTTTAAATCTTACACCTGCATGCTGAAAGGAAGCATATGTAGAGACTCAGTGAATCCCTTGGTGTATTCTGAGTGGCTTGTTACACAGAGATGGAGTTTGCCTGTCTCACTCGCCATGAGCAGTATTTAATTCTGGAATGGTTCTGCTGAAGTCAGATACAGGCACGGTGGAAGATGAAAAGGACATATGCTTTCTGTCCTGTGTATTAAATAAAAAACATGTACAATTTTTTCTTTCCTGTACCCTGTGCATATGCTTGCATGTGCATGGACACACCTGCACCCATATGTGCATGACTGTATCTGATGCATTTTTGCAGTGATGTCAGTAGAGTAAACAGAGCAGCTTACAGGGGTTAGATCAGAAAGACTCCTAAGAATGGTTTCTTTGCAAGAATAGCAGATCAAAGCTACGTGGATATTTAAATAACAACTTCATGCAAATATCTGTGAGTTACTGTCCCATCACTGCCTCTGTACCTTCTGTCAGTACTTTCCACGCTACTGAGCCTGCCTGGTACCTTAGCTTGTGTTCTGCAGTTATGACATATACGTTTTCCTTTGATATTGCGAGGGAAGCTGTGCCCCCAGTTTGTTGCTGGTCCTCTCAAGACATTTTTCAAATTGTAATGTTGCATTTTTGCCATCTTTTTAGGTATATTTCTTTGCCTGTTTCTATGTTCCTTCCCAAATCTTGCACTTTCTGGAACACCCATGTTTCATAGAAGGCGAGCTCAGTGACACTGAGCACCCCAAAAGTTAGATCTTCTCAGGCATGGTCTCACTTTTTGCATGCAGAGAGGCATGTACTTTTGCACTGAAATTTACACGTGAAATTAACCCTTGGACCAAGTGGATGGGTCGGTGTGTATGCATATCTTTGTGTACTCTCTTCTCTCTACTCTTACCAGGCTTGCTCCAGGATGCTCAGATAGCTCAGCTGGCTTGAAGTTGATTTCAGCTCTCTGATCCACCTCAAGCTTCTTGGACTCTCTCTGCTTTTGCTCCCAGCTGGAGAATAAGGTCACTTCTCTAACTTGTAGATGCTTGTGACTGTGTTGGGAGAGCCATGTGAGTACAGTCATACGGGTGGGTTGCTCACTGGAGTCCTGCCTGCATGGAAACTTCTTTCTTGTTCCTTAATATTCTTGCTGTGATCTTGCCACAGCCTGTGAAGAACACAATTCTCTCTCACAGCTGGTCCTCCTCAGCCATGCTTGTAACATGAAGGATGCATTTTTGAAATTTGTTTTTTGTCTACAGTAAGGAAAAAAAGTTCTTATTGTGAGGCACAGCAAACACACTGGCTTCACCCACCAACAAGAAAATGCAAGAGAACTGAAGCTCCTCCTTCCACCATTAAGCACCTGTTCCTTGTGGGAAGTGCAGTTTTCAGTTTCCCCTTTCAAGAATGCAGCGGGAGGCCAAAGCAGGTTTTTCCTTTCAAGTTTTTACCTGTTTTGTGAGCTTTCAGATGGCTTTTTGACACCGGCAGCTAAAGGGCAGAAATATCAAACAGTAGCTCTTCCCCCACTTTAGAATGTCACATTCTTTCCTCCTTGGGCTGTGTGATCTGCAGGCAGGGTGTTTGCATAGTAAGTGCCATGTCAAGTCAAGGTTAAAATAGGATTATTTATTCCTTTTTTCAACTTAGGATCAAAGTACAGTGCACATTGTATGGAAATCACATTTGAAACAGCCGAGTTCAATTACCTTCTCAAATAATTGTCAGAACATGCAGTTGCTTTTGAGGTGGAGGGTATTACTTACAGGAAAACCTGACCTTGGACATGCTCACATGGCCCTCTGATTTCAATGCATGGCTCTTCAGGCAGAACGTAAACCCTGCTGAGGGTCAGATCCAAGCTGCTGAATAGCAGCATCAGTCAGTCAGGGGCCAGATACTGCCAACTAATCAGACATCCTGCCATTGGGATCGCAGAAAAAGGACTTGTGCCAAGCATGCCTGAGCTCCTTGTCAGGGCAGGGAATGTTTTCAGGCATTGGGTGGCCAGGTGAGGAGCCCTCTGCAGCTGCACTGCCTGTGCTGAGGGGAGCTGCTCTGCACGATGGCCTCAGCACAACCGCAGGGGCATTGTTTTTGCCTGTGAGTTTACATCTCTGTTCCAGAATTGCGCTTCTCTATTTGTTCCTCCCAAGGACAACTTTTAAACTTCCCTGATGCCAGTTCCAAGTGGGTGGAGTGGTGGCAAAAGAAGCTGCTTTGATTTAAGTGAGTGAGGGGGCAGTGGTACTCTGTCTGCCTGATTATTTATCTCCCTAGTTACACACAGCACTTGCTTTCTCTGGAGTGATTCAAGCATATCATAACCTCTTGCTTTAGCTCTTTTATCATGCTGGTTTGCTGCTACAGTTCAGTCAGAAATCTGTCTTGGCCTCTGCAGAGGAGAGGATGTCATCTCATTTTATTGGGCTTTGATGTGCTTCCCCCATGTTTTTTCAAGTTTCCAGTTTATCATGTGGAAGGCTCTGAGAACTGTATTGGATGCTTTTGGGCTGGGCAGAATGGGCTCTGACAGTATTGAAAGCATCCCTCCAATGTCATCTAGAGATAAATGGGTGTGAGGACAGGTGCTCGGCAAGGCTTGCTCTGTCCTGGAATATGCTGTCTCCAGGAATGCAAATATCTCGCTGTGCTCAGGGATACTCAGAAAGGTTGTAACCAGAACATCCATTGATTTCAGCATGAGAAGTAGCAGACTCATGTTTTTTTCTCCAGCCCCCTGCTCTGCTATGGATGCATGCACACATACAAACACTAGAAGAGATGTATGTGAGATCTGAGCCTAGATTCTGGGTCAGTGGGATTTCTGAAGTCAGTATGTAATCTAAATTTTGCATTATCACAGTGAAGCCAAATAACTTCTCTCCCTCTAAAGGTACAATTACATTCCCATACCTGGTACCTCTCATTACTCTCCTACATTTTTTGTCATGTGTAGGCGGTTGCCTTCTCATCACCTGCTCTGGGTAAATTTGGAATTGCCTAAAGGAATGTGGTACACAGTATCTCCTGGATGGTCCTTTCGGGGATGATGCCTAATGAGACTGTGTGATGTACAATGTAGAAGAAGAAACATATGGACTAGACTGTGGTTGAGTTTTTGGTAATAAGTGAATGACATAAAGAGGATCACCTAATGGTGTAGTTCCTCATATGCATCCCATGAATTCTTCTGTGTTGCACGAGTCCCACGCATATGAAGTACATAGAGGTGAACAGGTGTGTACATTTCATATTGCTAGATATCTCTGCCACTCCTTCATTCTCTGACTCTTTCCCCACTCCAGCATGGTGTCCCTCTGATGGGATACATTCCTTCACAAACTTCTCCAATGTGAATCCTTCTCACAGACTGCAGTTCTTCAATAACTGCTCCAGCATGGGTCCTGTCCATGGGATACAGTCCTTCAGGAATAGACTTCTCCAGGGTGGGTCACTCATGGGGCACGGGTCCTGCCAGATAACCTGCTCCTGTGTGGGTTTTTCTCTACTGGCAGCATCTCCTGCCAGGAGCCTTCTCCATTGTGGGCTCTCTGTGGGCTGCGGTGCCTCTGCACCACCGTGGCCCTCCATGGGCTGCAGGGGTACAACCTGCTTCACCATGGTCTTTTCCATGGCCTGCAGGAGAATCTCCACTCTGGCACTTGGAGCATCTCCTCCCCTCCTCCTTCTGACTGTGGTGTCTACAGGGTCATTTCTGTCCTGTTTTCTCACTCCTTTCTCAGCTGCTGTTACATAGCATTTTTTACCCTTTCTTAAATATGTTATCACAGAGGCACTACCAACATTACTGGCAAGATCAGCTTTGGGCAGTGGTGAGTCCATCTTGGAGCCAGCTGGAGCTGGCTCGATGTTCTTCTCACTGAAGCCACCCTTGCAGCCCCGTCACTGCCAAAACCTCGCCAGCAAAACCCAATACACAAGATCGGAAAATATTGGTTAGACCATCTTGTAGTTTTGGATATGCTAAGGACATTCTGATTCTTTTGCTGGTAAGTGTCCAGCCAGTGGGAATTTTGGAAGCTTAGTTTGTATAAAAGAGCATTGTGTGCGGAGGGGGACAAGTAGCAGAGAGGTGGTGAGAAGCCAGTGCCTACTTTGTTGCGACAATTCCTTCCACAGACAATGTACCTTTCACTTCACAGCTCCTGAACTGAGGATTGAGAAGAGTTGGTTTCTCCTTCTTTGTACATCTCAAACTTTAGGGAGAAGAATTGATTTAATTTCATCTTGTCTGATCCTGATTAATGAAAAGTCATTTCTGCTAGTTCTGGGCAGAAAAAATAATCTTTGACTATTTTGTAACTTTGCAGATATATGTAGGTGCATGGCAGGAAGTTCTATAATTCTAGAAATGATGACAAGGCATCCATAAAGATGAGGCTGAAAACCTATGCAGCAGCATTGTAGCTTAAAGGAGCGTTATTTAATACCTATTAATGGAACTGCTGAAGCATAAATACTCTCAGCTCAAACAGATTTTGTTAACTCCTTTGTGCTGGCAGTTTTGGGGTGGGATGGCAGATCATTCAGAGCTGTCTGGCAGGATGCTCTTCCCTCCATTCAGTACAAGAGTTTGTGTCATGGGGGTGAGAGCTGGGCTCATAAAGGAGGAGGAATCACAGGCATGCAGGCCTGTGGGCAGGCAGCAGCCCTGCCAGGAGGCAGGAGCCCTTTTACAGGTTTAGTCCTGCTGTCCCCTAGACCATAGAGAAACTGTACTTGCAGCTGTGATTGCAGCGCAGGTGTTCCCAGAATAGTTCTTGTTCATGATATTTAATAGGGAGGGACTTCAGCCTTCCTATGAGGGATGCTGAAGTCCCTGCCTTGGTATTGCTGCCTGCTTTGGGAGAGGGCAGCAGCATGTGCAGGGTCACCCCTGTGCATGTACAGAGGCTGAGTTTGTCCTACTTCATGACGAGCCTTTAATAGAGTGCTCCTGGGCTTTTCAAGTAGATGCTGGAGAGGTATCGCCAAGGGGTGATCCAGTACAGCCAAGATCAGGACCACTTCTTGGGGTTCCTGAACCTTTGCAGGGATTTTTAAGATCCTAGAGCTAACAGCCCAATAACGCAGCTGTTTCAGTTGAGTGTCTCTGCAGTCCCTTTCCTTTTTTTCCTAATTTCATACCATTTACTCATGGGTTCAAAGATCCTGAGTATACAGCTCCTGCACATCATGGGACTGGCATATAAATTATTGCTATTTAAAAGGAAGAGCAATGCAGGTTGGATACTTTGCATGCAAAGTTTTGGGTAGTTATGGGACACAAGGATATCTTTTCATGCACTTTTTGAGACACATGATTAAAATAAATATATAAGTGAATTTCCAGGGCAGTAGCATGGTTCCAGGAGCTCAGGCTTAAGAAAGAACAATTGTTAACATGAAATCAATAATAAATGAGAGTGAGAAATTTTATAATGCTTTTGCTCCTGGGGCATGCCTACACAAGAAATATAGTCAAGTTGTTCTGGAGTCTGATTTAATTAAAATTAGTACAAACTCCCTGTGTGGACTCTTAAGATAGGTTAGGTTTGCATTGTGCTGTGACGTGTGATTCTTGGCATGTGTAGACAGGCCACAGATTGCTAATTATAATAAGTGATGAAGCTGCACCAGGTCAGGTTTCTGCCATGCAGTATCTAAGCACAAGCTCATATGGCATGCACCAAAATCTGTGCTGTGTCCTCTGCCTGCCAAACCAGTCATTTGAATGTAAGAGTCACACTTCAATGATCTTTAAGAAACAGTGAACTAAAAACAGTGACAAAGAGCAGCAAAAATATGTTGATCGTGGAGTTGGGGCTTGTTGTAGGGCCAGATCTTCAGCTTTGTCAGTGGTAGCTCAAGCAGTTTTCACATCATGCTGCAGCAAAATGGGAACTTTGCTTTTCTCTGGGGTGCAACTTTTTAAAACTGAAGAGGTGCTTTGACTTCCTCCTGCTGCCACTTATACCTGAAGAACTGCTCTGGAGCACGGAAGAGCAAAGTGCTGGCTCCAGTAACACCCCATCCCAAAATCTCCCATTTGCAGGCTGGGAAAGGCCCTTCTGCATCCCCAGGGTGTCATCAGAGGAGTCATGAGCCTGTGGATGAGATGAGGGACTAGATCTGAGTGGTGTGTACTCGCCTTCTCCAGACACGAACTGTGCCTATCTAGTACTGGAGCACCCGGGATCAAAAGCTGCCCTTACACTGCCTGCTGCCTGAGCCTGTTTGACAAAGCATGAGGATGGTTCCTGGTTTGTCTGTTCATTCAAGTTTTTAATTAGTTACCAGCTATCCTCATGGTGAGGAGTTGGTGCCTGATGTTATTGAAGTAATTATTAGTGTGTTCGCATTTATGTGAATGCATTCTTTTTCATATTGGATTTCGGGCAGTCACAAGCCCTAGTAAGGAATTAAATGTCATGTAAAGAAGAAATGTGACCCATTGATCAAGACGTGATGCCTCACCAGTCTATCCTGGCTGTGAATTGGCTATTAGCTATACCAGCTAATGCTCTTAGAACTGGAGGTCCCCAGAGCAGTCCATTCAAAAAAACCCCTGATGTTTGCCTTTTCAAGCATCCATATGCAGAATTACAGGTTGTTTATACAACACACACAAGCTGCAGACATACATTACTGCAGTTCTTGCACGGATCTTGTCATTGGGGTGCTCCAGATTGTTTCCTGGGTGGGTATATGTACTGACTGACTACTTCCAAAGAACTGGGCTGCAGGCTTGAACCCCACACAGGTGAGGGCATGCCCTGCTATAGTGAAAACCCAAGTGCTTAGCGAAACCACAATACACAGAAGCACTCAGCAGCTTATTACCTGCTCCCCACTGCAGCAGTGCTGCAGCTGGCTCTGCCAGCACTCCACACCCATGTCAGAGGACAGAGCATGACCAAATAATCACAAACTCAAAAGTCATCCTGACATAATCAAGGAATATGTTTTTAACTAGAGACTTGAGACAGAGAAAGAGCAAGCAAGACACAATGTATTTACGCCTTTATACTTGTCCCACACAAGTGAGCAGACCTCCCCATGATGTAAATCAGCATAGCTCTGCTGACCAGAGAGAGCAATTGTAATTTATCCTGCCTGAAGGCTTGCACAGAGGATGCTTGGGGTTTCTTGCATTTTTGTTGGAGGCTTGTAATATTAAGAGCACGTGTTTGAGCTCCACTGAAATCTGGAGCGATCTGCAGCACAGGCAACTTACAATTACAAACACTTGATAAATCTCCTTCAGAGAAACTGAGGAGTTTGGTCCGATCCTTGAGTCAGTGATGGCTGATTTCACTTCTTGTAGGAAAGCTGTATTTCTGCGATTTCGATTTCAGCACAAAGGCACTGTGCAGCGGAACTGTGAGAGAGGTTCTGAGGGTTCAGCCCAGCTTTAAAGTATTTCAAGGATCTTCTTTGTCTTGTGGAGATCAGCGGGTTCCTTTCCACCTGAGCTGAAAAATCCTGGGGGAAACAAAAGGAACCTATTTCAGGCCATTTTTGTGAGAACAAAACCTTTCCACAACACCTCACATCTTATGCAGCTGGTAAATACCTTTCCCTATCAGCTACTTAATCTTTTTTAGTGGTGTTTGGCCACCTACACCTGACCACCAAATTTCCACTCTGTTTGCCTCTGCTGACATTTATATAACAAAGAGCTGCTAACTGCTCTTTTATCAGGACAAGAAAGCTGACCACAGGAGGAGGCAAATATGATGGGCACCATACAGCAGCACTCAGAGCTATGCTGCTACCTGTGTATCCAGCCTCCGTAATGGTTATATTGAGCCATTGCTCAGAAAAAGTGCTGCCGGGTGCTTGGAATGATTTAACTCTGTTGTTCCTGGGACAAAAATGGATGCTGTTATATACTAACTCTTTTCTCTGCTGGATGTCTTATTACTGTTAAAGATTTCAAAATACTGTGATATAAAGGAAACATAGGGCTTTGGGCATGGGCTTTTCTGTTGGGCATATCTAGCTATCGCTTGTGTTGCCCTGTAATTAGCAACCTGTAAGCTCAGGAATGGAGCTGATGGTCTCCTCTTGCTCACCTTTCTGTCTGCAGTCATGGGTTGGGACTTCTGGGTCTAAACATGAACAGGAGAGAGGAAGAGAAGGTCCTGTGTGCAGAGCTCAGCAGGCAAGTGGAGCTGAGCTTTCTGGACTACCCTTGTGCTTCCCTTCTACTCTCAGCGTCTGGGTCTCCTAGGCAGCTGTACACGTACACATACCTTGTTGTTTGGTGCGCACTGCTGGGGATGGCATTTCACTGGTCTTCAGTTGTTCTCCGATGGGCCGATGTGTGAAGTCTTGCATCAACAGTCATGCAGAGCCTTGCCCTCCTGTGTACTTGAGAGTCACCTTGTGGGAATGTACCGTGGTCATTTCTCTTCTCACTTGATACATCTATGCCAAGTTAGAGCTCATGTTTATTACAGATAAGTACAATTTTGCTAAAAGTTTTTTAGGTTAAAATGCATAAGGAAAACTATTATACTGCGAACAACAGCAAGCTCCCAGAATTGCCTTGAATGTGCAATTGAGGTTCTCAAGTACTGTCAGATCACCTCTGCATAAGACTGAACTGCTGATATGTGTTTAATCCTAATATATTTATGAAATGGAGCAACATTCCTAATTGCTTGTGTATGCTTTACGTCTTTTGTGCAACATTGGACACAGATCACACTGTACTTATAGCTTACATAGGATTTTGGAGTACTCGCCACTCATTTTTTGGTAGTAAAAATTTGTTGCTGAGCAAGAGCAGTCTTTCTGGGAAGAGGAGCCCTGCAGAAACACAATGCAATTGTGGTTCAGCTGAGATAATGCTATTTCAGTAAGCTCAAGACTTCCCTCACAGCGGCAAGGAAACTTATCCAGGTGTTGATGTTCGAAGGTTGCGTTAGGATTCCCCATATTGTTTTCAGAGTGTTTTTCTGGATATCCATGATTAAAAATTCAGTAGACTTGCCCAGCTGCAAGTTAGGGAAGTATGAACTTTTTCTGAAGCTTTTTAGAAGCTGAGGTACACTAAAAATTCCCTGTAGTTGCTTTGCGCTCCCAAAGCAGGAATATTGAACAGTGGAAAACCTTGCTTTTTGGACTTCTTTTAGATCTAAGAGTGTGGGCACTGGGTCCCTGGTATCAGAGGCAAAGCGAGACAGGTGTGAATGAAGTCATTTCAGCATCATTGCAGTCATTGATTGCTCTGCAAACCCTGTGCTATTTGAAACGGCAAGCACAGAGGAAAGATGGGGAATGGGATGTGGAATCTGTTGGTGAGTGAGTGGCATAGTGTGGCTGTGACTGTGTAAGAATCAAAGATCAGAACAAGCACTGAAAGCTAATCCATAAGATGATTCATGCGATAAGAACTTATCAGGATGATGAAGTATGTGAGGTCTGTGTGGTCTGTTGCAGTTAATGCACTATGAATAAGCAAGGCAGATTATGGCTGTTGGTATTCACAGCCATGCTATTGTGGTACGTGCATGTCAGTGCTACTATGGTGTGGAGAATTCTGCAATAATCAATAACTTCCAATTGTTTGGCTCTAATCATTAGCATTTAGTGAGCCAGAATAGCTGCATTCTAAATAATTAAAAGGTTTGATAACATACATCATAGAACTACAAGATTTGCTCTTCAGGGCTATATGCTTGTTACACTAAATTGCCCGTCTAGATTGTCAGGTTATGGGCACTGGCATTTCACATTCCTGTATCACCCTTCATATTCCCTACTGTGAAGCCTTGCAGATTTTAACAAATTTGCAATCAGACTAGAAGGAACAAACCCAAAGTCATTCCAGGCAGACCTTTGAGATACTATAATTTGAAAATGAGGCTCAGGGCTGGGAAAAGGGCACAGAGTTTTGCAGTAAAATACTGATTCTCCAGAGAATTCTAAAAGCAGGGTTCGGAAAATGCAGTAGCTGAGTGTTGTAGTGGTGTTTTTTTTTTTTTTTTTTTTTTTTGGGGGGGGGTGGGTGGGTTGGTGTTTTTTTTTTTTGGGTGTTCTTTTTCAAATAGCAATAAAGCACTTGGAGTGTCCATGTAAGTTTTGTGAAGAAAATCTGTCTCTGGAAGCTGCTGCACTTGTCTCTGGATGAGTTATTGTCTCTTAGCAAGCTTTAGGATCTTGCTGAAATCCTCCCTTGCAAGGCTTGAGGGATGAAGGCAACTGTTTTAAGGATCGCACTGCAATCACCCCTACGAGACCTGGCATTTGGGAACAGGAGAGCAATGACAGCCAGTGTTTTCTAGGTCCAGAACTGCTGTCCTTATTTCCCATAATTCCAACATAATGAGTGTCTTAGTATCAGGTAAGTTTTAAAAAGAGACGCTCTCTTAAAAACAAATAGTTGCTGCCAGCAGGGTTGCAAGCTGGGACTACTAAAAGATGATCTGATGAGGATAGTTAACTGCAAATGGGATGTGGATTTCACTCTAATAGTTTATCAACAGGAGCTTTCCAAAAAGCTCTTAAGTGTGCTGCCAAATCCAGCTTCCAAAGCAAGGAAAGTAATACAAGTCCAATATTGTTAATGTCAGTGGTTTCTAGTTAATTATATGTTACTTGAGAAAATCACTGAAGAGTTGTTTAAGCCTTGCTTTTTGTCTCTTTATTTAGATGCTATGCTCCTTTGATATAAATAGATTTACCTCCTCAAAGACTTCTAGCTCTCATAGTAGGCTCTATAGGATATATTGTTCTTTTGATACATCTAGAAGACACTTCTGCAGTTAAAAGGAAAATATAATTTCAAAAATGTGTGTGTGCCCATGTTACTACTTCCTGAAAGAAGAGAAAACCTATAAGGAAAACAATAATCACTTATGTTGCTCAAACAATTATTTTGCCTGCCTTCTATTTTATTTTGAACTCCCATTTAAGCAACCCTATAAGTCTTCTAATACTGGTATCTACTCTTTGGTCGTAATGTTTCCCTGCTGCCTAGTTAAAGTAAGGAGAAAAGAAGCCTCGTGTTCCATATGTTTATTGAGGGAATTTTTTGTGTGCGCAGTTCACATAAAATTGCATCCATTCGGCTCATGATCCATAGTGCAGCTCCATTAACAAAGCTGCACTCTGCCTTTTGTGTGTGCTGTTGTGCTTAAAGCCTATTCCTGCCATCATGTCTCCCATAAAAATAGAAGTTTTGCAGGTGATTTAATTTAGTTCATTTCCAGTTCTGTTCTATTTTCTTTGTAGCCCAAATAACTTCTTAGAAAATATTTGATAGAATCATTTTCATTTTTCCATTCAAGATAAAACTTGTACTGAAAGTACAATGCATTTATTTGGTCAAAATTTTCAGTTATATAAAATTACAAGTTGATTTTTTTTCCCCCCACTTTCTTTCATTCGGTTTTCCTCCCTTCACCTTTGAGAGCTGAGGTGCTCTTTTCTGTAAAATACAAAGAACACACATGGCATTATGTGTCATTTTTGTATAGCACCAAGGGCTCCCTGTGCATACAGCATTTATAAAGCTCTTGATTCAGCCTGAAATTGTATATCCTTCCGAACCAAGGAGAAACAATGGCCTAGCTCAAAACTTGCTAAGGCAAGAGCACAGTTTTCATAGGTGCCACCAAATCAGCAGTTCTAGAGCTGGTGGCCGCTGTTTCTGACTGAGCTGGTTTAGTTTAATATGGTGCTGTGTGGTTGCTTCACAAGAACATCCTTGAGGAAGCTCTCCATAATTTGGGATATCTAGAAATTACATATTCAAGGTAAAGCATTCCTCCTTGGCAGACCTACCACAGCAAATGTCCAGTAAGGATGCTCTCCAGGATGGCTGAGGTTTAACAAATGGAACAGAGTTGTCCGTTGCAATTCAATGCCTGGACCAGATACCCCAGAGTAAGACAATATTGTTTGCCATCCAGTTTACAAAAAGCCTGTCAGTGCCTAGGCTGCTTATTGCCTGATGTACTGACAGACGTGGTCTTTTGGCTTCCACATGTCTCCAGCCATCTGCCCACAACCCTCTGGCACCTCGCTGATGGCAGAGGCCATCCTTTCCTATTGTGCCTTCTATAGCATCTAGTGTGGCAAAGTCTTGGGCCATGGACAAGGAAGTCGTATAAATGGTAGTAACAAGCTACCTCACTGAGCCTGCCTCTTTGTGCCTCTCTGTCATACAGCCTATGTTTTTTTCAGTGTAAGAAGGAAAATGGAGGAAAACAAAGGGAACAACAAAAAAACCCCAACAAAAAACCAGGAAGATTTTCCTTCCCTGAAGTGCGGGCTGAGAATCTGCCTGAAATGTGAGAGTATATGCGTGGAAGCATGCAGCAGAAAGATGTCTGAATGAGACAGCAGCTTACCAGCCCTCATGCATTGTACTTACAGCTGTGTTTTTTCCAAATGAAACTGGAAATCAGCTCTTTCCCCTTCAAGTTAGACAGACTGCTGGGCTTCTGTTTTGCTGCTGGCCTGGGAAGGTCATCAGGGACTTTCTTCACCCTTTCCATACACTGCTGTATTCCTCACTCTGGCATGGTGGAGAGAGTGCCCCTTTTTAGAAACCGCATCACTGGACATTTGCTAAGGCAGGTTGCCAGGTTTAATAACTGATGGGCAGGAGAAAATTCTACGTCCCTGTCTTCTGACCTCAAGGAGCATTGAAATATAGCACCATAACAGTGCGCACATGACCCCTTGGAGGTGATTGTTCAGTACCATTTTCCAGTCTTTCTCTCTCTTCCCCTCTTCCTTTTTTTCTAACCTTTCCATTCCCATTTCTTCTGTTCAGCCTGTTTGTGTATCTCTTCACCTGGCTTTTAGAATATATTACCTGAGATTTAGGATATATTTCTATTTCCAGGTACAAAATTAAGATATTGCTAAGTGTCATCATAGATAATAATATAATAGTAGATCCCTTTGTCTGAAATGTGCTTTTAGATATTACCTTGGTCAGTAATTTAATTGAATTGGATAGTGACAACACGCTGACATTGTTAAGGTTAATGACCCAATGATTTACAAGACAAGGCACATTTACCGGCAAATGGATTTTAGTAATTGTTCTACTGAACAATGAGAATAACAATTTGTACATTGATCCACAAAGTCCTAGAGCAAAGCCTCTGTTCTTACTTCACCAATGCCCTGTCCATAAATTCGGTGTTGCTCAGAGAATGTTTTCTCAGCCCTGCTGTATTTTAACTGCATTGCACTGAATTTCCAATTATTTCCTTCAGTGTGATCCACAGCTTTTGCTGCCTGTATGGAGCAAAGCTGAGTAAGATGATAGCAAGAGAGTGTAGAGGAGGGTGGGAGGATGTGACCTGCATAGGTAGGGCAGTGTTTGTGCTAGATTGGTCTAAGAGTTTGTCCAGTTGGTGGTTGCATCTCTTTGACATGTTTAATGTCGGTTTCAGTAGGTTTGAGTTGTTCTGTTTTCTTTGCCAAAATGCTGCAGGAGGCCATGCCAAATGGGATAGGAAAATTCTTTTTTAGTCAGGGCTATTGTCCTTATTAAATGATTTTGTAATCTTATATAACACAAAGCAAAAGTGTCTGTTTTCCTTGAATTAACGGTCATTGTCAGTGCTTAGTGTTTGCTTGAAGTACTTTCTGCTAGTTTCTTATCAGCTAAATCCCAGGTAATCTATTCTTTGGGGTTTTTTTTGTTTGGTTTTTTTTTTTTTACAAATGTGTTTCTTGCTTGGAAGCTCATAATCAATTAATTCATTTTGCTTAAATCTTTTAAATATTGTGACACACAAGAAGTATTCAGCCAGAGCCTTTAAACTCCTGGATATAAATTGTTTGTATTGCTGGTTAAAGATTCTCATTGTAAGAGGTGGTGTTTAACATCCTTATCAATTAATTATTACTGGAAAACGCAGTATTTAATCAGCATTGATCTGTTTGTTGTAAGGCTACATCACTGGCATTAGCTGAAACACGGAACAGAAGCGTTTATTGAACACGGTTGTCTTTCTTGCAGTATTATTGACAATGTTATCATTTCCATAGTGGTAACGGACCAGTAGCTGTTGGTTAGATACTCTTCGTTACAACACAGTTTATAAACTTCATTTTATTATCCTTAGCTTTATTGACCATTGATTTCTTCAGTTGTCCTTTTGCTTCCCTTATTAATTTTGTGTCATTCCTGACTTCTAGTGTATTGCTGCCAACTTTCTCTCTTTTTACGTTTGATATTTATTGGCATTTCCCCCTGTTATAACTACTTTCACTACCCCTTCAAGCCACAATGAGATTGCTTGTTCAAGCTTTTATTGCAATTGTCATCTGTGTGTTCTTCATTATGCTGCATGTGAGATAGACCCAAGTAAGATAGCAAGACTTCTGACCTTCAACGCTATATTAAATACAGCATTGTGCTTAGGCCTCTATTAGATCTTACATAGCAATATTTTTTAATAAATAAATACCTCTGGTTTTATCATCAAAAGTAAAAAGTAAGCATTAAGAAGAAAATGACTTTTTTTTTCTTTTTTTTTTTCTTGTTGTAAAATGACATAAGCATGAGCTAAATGGAAATAACTAGGTTCTTTTAGTTTAAAGAAGAATGTTCTTGCTGCAGTTACCCAGTACAATGGTAGTGGTGGTATGCTGGTGAGTTTTTTGACAGGTATACAGGTTATTTACATCTCTCAGTGGGCCCACAGCCTGCAGATCAGGAGATACCAGGGCTGCAGAGGTTGGATGGGGATTAGTTTCCTGG
Organism: Falco rusticolus; assembly: GCF_015220075.1. Taxonomy (NCBI): domain Eukaryota; kingdom Metazoa; phylum Chordata; class Aves; order Falconiformes; family Falconidae; genus Falco; species Falco rusticolus. Next base: position 14,209,513 of record NC_051190.1, read on the forward strand.
TTTGCTAAACTACTGTCTGTAATTTCAGATGGAACATAGAAACCCTTAGAGGTACTCAAAAGAGTGGGAAGAACACAGCAGCGGAAAATATATTCTCCCCTTTGTCAAAAGGTTACTTTTGGGTTTAGTCCTTAGTGAAATAAAGAAGCAGACAGTAGGAAAGAATAAGCTGTAGATATTGAGAGGAACAGAGTGATGAATAAGGACTTTGGCCTTTTAAAGAACCAGTTGTAGCAGAGACTTGAATGAAGACTGAAACAAATTAAGACTTTGAAACTGTGTTTACAAATTAGAAAAGGAAGAGAAATGATACAAAGATAAGCTTAATAAGAGAGAAGAACTGTGCAAAGAGAAGCTGGAAGGATATATTAACTTAACCTTTGTGTTAAGCGTTCGGCTTACTGTGCAGTAGGAGGCTGTGCTATATGTAAAAATCCTACATATTTCCTCATTTTCTGTGGCACAGGCTTTTGCAGAAGTATTCAATGAAGCCATCTATAACTTTTCTGATTGCATTTTAAACATTTATGTTGCTAGCCTCCACATCTAATAAACCTGAGACTTTAAATGGACTGTGGCTTATTAAATTGTATCTTTTCTGTCAGTCTCATCATGGAGGGGTACTGATAATATTAACGTTGAATGGGACCAAACCAACGTTTCATTCCTTCTTATGCTTGAAAATATCTGAACCCCAGTTCTTCTGCCTTGATGGCTGGTTATGTGTGATCTCCTGTCTCCAGTTATTTTCATATGGCATTTCTAAGGTCATTAATTTTCACTCTTGTTTTCCCAGTTACACAGTCTTACTGAAAAGCATGGGTTAAAGGCTTAATCCAGAGGTGCAAACAATTAGCTGCACATATGTTTGTTGTTATAATTACTCGCCCAAACTATTATAAAAGGATGTGTTACCAACTGAATGTTAGATTGAAGGGTACAGGTATGCAATGGAAAGACTGGTTGCCAATTTGAAATAAAATGAGGAAATAATTACAAATGCTATAAATGTAAGGGAATGATAAAAGGTATATAATTACATAAAAAAATTCATAACTGATGGCCATTTAAAAACTTTAAGGAACACAATCAGGAATAAGTTTAGAGATGTTTTTTAATTTAAAGTCTTTGTATTAGTTATTAGATCGCTATAAGCAAACCTTTGTCTTGCGTACAATCACAAGGAAATAAAAACCGGGATAAGTACTACAGGAAAACGTGCTTATGCCAAGTATGTAAAAGGAATCTAATCAATGATGCTAATTTATTTCCAGCTGAGATGTTTACATTTCCAAATTTCAGGGTATCTTTGTGTAGGTTTAGGCACAGCATAACATATATTAAGGTGTCATGCAAAATTCATCTTGGTCCCACCCAGGTCCAGAGTTTGAGCAATTCTGCTGTTTTGCTGTGGTCCATCCTGGGGAGAAAAAGTCATCACTTTGCTTCCTCTGAATTTTTGCATAAAATTTTTAACCAATGTGGACTATCTTGTGAGGATTTTATACAAAGATATAAATGACATCATGTTTTTGCTCAAACTATATTCATATTGCTTTTAGGTCTGAACCAGTGTGTTGCTTTGTTCCTTCCTGGAGTACTAGTGTCAAAGAGAACACCACACAGCCTTGGGATTGCTTTTAGCAGGTGGGATGTGGCAGATGTAGGGCGTTTAGATCTACATTTATTTAAGGACTTTTTACAAACTGTCAAGAAGGACAAAGTGACAAGGTCTCAACACAGTCTGAACAGAGCTGGAACAGAGACTAATGCCTAAATAGGTGAAGTATAGTGCTTATGTAGAAGGCAACTGTAGGCAATAGTGTCAAAGCAGCAGAATGTTTAAGGAAGCTGCAGATGGAGAACAAATCCCCAGGTCTAGTCAGCAGAGACTTCACGGAGGGCAATTTCAGGAGAGTTTGTGTTAGGTTTGGAGAAGGAGAAGAAGGAGCCAGAGGAGGAAGATAAGGTCAAATCTGAGAGAAGGCACTGAGGCAGTCCCTGAAGAAGAAAGCAGAAAGGTTACAGAGCAGCATTACTGTTGACTCTGGTTAGTGCGAAATGTTGTGCCCATGGGATAAGCGAGGCATGTGGTGGGATGTGGGGAAGAAACTGGTGTTTACATCTTTTTCCCTTTCTCTTTGAAGAAATTGCTCAGCAAAAGCAGGTGAGCTGCATGCAGTGCATGGGTTGGAGTTTTACGGCAGGCGGTCTGTTGAGCAAAGCGATGTTGCTGTTAACACAGCTGTGTGCGCTGGTAGGAAACAGGTTAGAGAAGGGTGCAGAGGCAGCTGTAGCCGGTTTTGTAGACTCAGAAATACCCAGTGACCAGATATTTTTCCTGAGTGTTTAGGCGTGCAGAAGCAGGCTTGGATTTTGTGCAAGTTGTACAAAACCCATGTGCAGTGGGTGGGTTGCTGTCGTTGTTCCTGGAGCCTGATGAGTTCTCTCTTCATGGACACAAGCCAACATGATTCTTCCGACTCGATAATTTTCTCTCTTTGCCCCAGTTCGTTGTTTCCATTGCTGCTTTCCTAGGCTTGTCGGCAAGCAGTGCAAATCAAGAGATATGCACTAGGTCGATTTTGAATTAGAGAGTTTGACAAATGTTTTCATTTGAGAAGGCAAGCTGCCTCATTGTGCTTAGTTTAACACGAACACATTAGAGTGACAATGCTGGATTTAACTTTAGTTATCAACACTTTCAGCCTACATTGGTCTAAGTAATTGTCCTGTTTATACTCTGACAGGTTAAAATAATGTATTCTAGAATGAGAGTGCTTCTACGGAAGATGAAAAGCAGCCCAAGAGGTTTATCAGCTGTTACTAACTGTGACAAGCGGTGTGAGCTAGATGTATGGATAAATTGCTATTGCTCCAGAGGTTATTCCTATTAGCAGGAGACATATAAGAAACTCTAACAAGGCATTAATACACTACAGCTACTAAAAAAGCTCATTTGTCCTACCCAGGCTCTGGACTAATGGCACATTCTAGCATTTTCTTGATGCTGCACTGACAGGTGGTGATAGACCTTTAAATAAAACAAAAGCTCTCCTAGGCTGTTGCGAAGAGTCGGGCAACTGCGAGGATTTAAAAGCTAATTTTTCAGAAAATAAATAAACATATTTATTTGAGATCTCAATACTATTAGGAACGATGTTTCTGGATTCCTCTTTACACATGATCAAATAATGTTGTGCAGATGGGACCTTGGCAAGGTAGGTAATTCCTGATAAATTTTCTGTCCAGAGGAAAGAAGTGTTTGGGTTGTTTTTTGTTCATTGGTAAGTGTTATTGGGATCAAAATAAAGTGATTGTTTAAACATGAAGTGTTCAGTTGCCTTTCCATCTGGAAAACGGTACTGGAAGTACCGAGAAATGAAACTCAATAGCTGAATGCTTTCAGTGTTTTTAAATAACAGAATCAAGCTCCTGCCATGGGCTCTGTGTGAGTGGCCTTCCATGGACTTTGGACTATTCGTGCCATTCGGTGGGTTACTTAATTTATGCCAACGCAGTTTTCAGGGAAATGTTTAGAAGAGGTTGGCTCATGCATAGGCTAGTTCATCTATAAAAGCAAAGGTGTAGGAATTTTTTTAGCAGCAGAAACATGCCTCTCTGGAGTCATACGGAGGAATTGTAATTACTTGTGCAGAAAAGATGGGAGATTTTTGCATTTTTTTTAAGAGAAGCTATGTAGAACTTTGTTTACCTTACTTGGGCTTGTTCTTGCTACCTGACATCATAGGAATAATTTCCAGCAGGGCTTGGCAGGAGCGAGCAAACAAGGGATGGGAGTGTGCATTTTCCATACCAGATGTAATGATGGAAGTTAAATATTGATGGGCTAATTTCAAATGGGAGTTGTGCGTGGTAATAAGAGGGCCAAAGCTGAAGGAAAGATTGCTGCAGGCTGCTCAGTTCTTCCAGAGGGAAGTGGGTTTTGAGGATTGAAAAGCCCTGTGAAGGAGAGGGCAGTGCGGTATTGATGACAGACACAGAAGCTGGGAGGAACATCATGAAGGCTTATGATAGGCACGCAATAATTGGAGGTTTGAGAAGGAAAGGAGAAAGAAGAGGTGATGTAACTATGAGAACAACTAGCAGCTGCATAAGCAAAAGGGAAAATCATCCTAAAATGTGGAAAAATACTGAATAGCCGTATGAGTAGAGAGTGTGGGACTGCCCCTTTTGGGAACAGTTCTGTAGTTTCAGCCAATAGTTTGGCCAGTCCCTTAATGTAACAAAAATCCTCACATCAGCTCATATACTCACCTCCCAGAAGAGAAAACCTATTTAGTTTGATTATTGCTAGAGTCCTACTTTGCAGTAATTGGAATACAAAGCTTCTTCTGCTGCTGTAAATTGGCTGCCTTTCTGATATGCTTTACAACAAAGAAACCTCATAAATGTAGTTGTATGATTATTTTGACATCTTTGTAAATGGCCTTGCTGTAGGTGGAGTCCTGGGGAGATGGAGGGCTTGGGCAGAAGCAGAGCTGATGCGTCTGTTTCCTGGTGCATGAGATAATCCTAAACTGCAGAAGAGTAAAATGCTAAATGGTGAAAACAACATCAGCAGCCATCGTAACTTTATTTTCTTCCTTTGCTCCTCCTTTCAAACTTGAAGTGAAAATGTAGAAGGCAGCAAAAGCTTTGCTCTGGGGAAGAAGGCTTACTGCTGGCTGGTGGTGCTGAAGGTGGGCGCCCAGGGCTGCTCAGCAGCTTTGCCTCACCTGGAAATCTGAGCAGCTCCCAGCCCAGCATGTGCTTTGACGAAAGAACATCTGGAAAGTGGAGAGTGCAGGGTTTTGAACACACATTCAACAGTCATGAGGCTATTCCTCGTGGGGAGTATGGGCTGTCTGCAGGATCAGGCCATGGTGGTTAATAGGGGAACTTCCCCTTCCAATTAGAGCCTCTGTGCTAAAGAGGTCAACCTGCACAGACCAGGAGAGTAAAGGGGAACGTGGCACACCGATGCTTGCTCACACAATGAAACGGGAGCTGGCAGAAATGGGACAGGTTTACCAAGGCTTCCCAACACCACATTTTTTTTATTTCTGCATTTTTAATATATGGGTTGGGTTGTAACATTTTACAATGCGAGACTTGGACTTGTTTGTTACCTAGTGCCAAGATGGGCCTATTTAAGTATGTTTTCTGGCAAACACAAAAAACCTTGGGTCAGGTATCAGGATCAGTGTTGATTTTAAATGGCTGTCATGGGGAACCTGGTATTTAAAATGGGGAAGGAGTGTGAACAGGTCAGCTGCACCCTGCGTCCTCCTTGGAAGCTGCTCGTTGTTAGCCTGGTGTTTATTCATGAGGAGACTAGCATTTCTACGAGGCACAGGATATAAATATTTAGCACTGTCAGTGGAGAAGGAAAATATTGTTGGAACAACGTCTTCATTTGTCAGAGGAAAAATAGGGACTAATTTTTTTGAGAGAGATCACAATTAATTGCTCCCTATGAACTGTTTCTCTAAAGATTTCAGGCAGACGGATGCTCTTGCAGCAAGAGGAGTGAATGCCAATTGAGAGGAACATGGATCCATTTATAAAGCTAGAGAAATCATTCTGTCAGGCAGGATATAGGTACACAAATTAAGCAGGTATCAAAATTATATCGTCTCTTCAACAGCAGCTGCCTCTCAAGAATAGGTTATGGACAGGAATAACTAAAGATCTCGGCAGGCTGTAATTTAACTCTGACAGCACATGACTACAGTAGTAGTCACCTGCTAATAATAATGACAGGCAGTTTTGCCCCACTGCCCTGCAAATTCCCTTCCCTCCATCACTGCAAAAATTCAGCCTGTGATTCCTCTGCGCAGGAACGTTCTACAGAATCCTGGAACCATTCATGCGATGGTATGGGAATGGCTACAGGGCTCTGCCACATGGAAGGGGCTGCCTGGCCCATGAATAATTACTTTATTTCAAAGTAGATGCCAAGATGGATTCTCCCATGTGAAGTCTGCAACTGCCAAAAGAAATTCCCCGCTGTGAGATGCAGGCTTCTCTGTGCGAGTCTGTGTCCTGATGGCTAAATCTGGGTGCTCTGATGGTTTGTGTGGGACTCAGCAGCCCATGGCAGCAGCTCTGCAAGCCATGGTCTCGTGCCATGAAGTGTATGTAGCATAAGCACGTGAGGCGGATGAAGGAGGCAGTGATGAGCACAGGGTCACACTTGCTTTGCAGCAAACCTAGGAGAATGCTGCTGTTGGGTCCTCAGCCTGATGCCTTGCTCGCTATGCCACGCAGACTTCACCCGGGGTGGCACAGTGTAGCCCGGAGCTACTGAGTCTCGTGCTTTACTCTGAGTATTTCTGCCACCCTCTATAATCAAAGACATTGTGTTATTTCCAAGGGATATGGAATTGGACTTTAAAGCATAATACATGAAATATATCCCTCAAAACATTTTTAAGTCATAAGCTTGATATTGAGTAACAAAACTCGTGATCGTAAACACTTGCTTTCTTCCAAAATCCTGTTTCACATTGGAAGATGAAAAGAATGTGCTCAAAACCATTCTGTACTTAGTATTCTTAGCCATGGCTTTTGGCTTTTGACATTTGGAAGTTGAAAGTTGCTGATGAAAGTTTCAGTTATTGCCCTCTAACTTTTGACAGTATTTTCCATAGACCCTGATATGACCAAACTATTTTCTACGCAGACCATTCTTTGAAATTTAGTCAGTTGTGCTCTTTCCTCATAAACATGTATGAGTCTATGCCTGGCCTTTGGTAAAATAAGAATAAGGCCTATTCCCAGCTTAAATCTTCCTAACATCCAAATTTCTTGCTAAGCCTCTACTGCTGCTGAATTTAATCTACTGTGAATTATCAGAGTTCAGTTCCTAGTATAAAGTATGTCTGACCTCTGGCTGTGCAGTTTTCTTTATTATCATTTTTGTGTGTTTGTTCATGGACATTTTATTGTCCAAAAAGTCTTGATGACCGGATCAGGATTTCTCACCTTATAAGCGGTGGCTGCTGGCAATTGAAAGGTCTGAATAACTTATTACTCTGACATTAGGGGGAAAAAAAGAAGTCTAATTCTAATCCTTAATATTTACCTCATTATGATTTTTTCATCTTCCTGGAAAATACTGGAACAGTAACAGTTTTGGAAATGGGTTGAAAGTTTGTATTCTTGCATTGTCCTCTCTGTAACCTCTGCCGAACTGCTGTTTTGTAACTTTTAACAAGTACAGTAAATGACAAATGACATCCCTCGAGGTTTATTCATTCCTATTCTCATATACCACCATTTAATTTGATTGATTTCAGTGCATTCTCCAGCTTCTGGAAATGCTCCCTAACCAATTCCTCAAGGGAAACAGTCACCCTGTAGGATTTTTTTTTTAGGGCCACAGTTCACAAGACAAGCCCTATTACCAGGGCTTCAGGCACAGGTTAGGTAGCCAGTTGCCTATGGTGGAGACCTGCCCTGGAAGTAAAATAGAAACCAAGAGGTGGCTGTGGCCATGCACCTTTATGCTCAGCTGGTTTCTGTACCTGTCCCTGCTATGTCCCTGCTTGGCGAGTGCAGATCTCCCCTCTTGCAGCCCCTTTTTCAGCTGCCTCCTTACTCCATCCTGTCTGCAGCAGAACCATCCCTTTGAGAGTGATTTCTAGTGGTGCAACTATGGTAACACAGAAAACGGAGAATAATGGAGCAGGAACTGGATTTTCTATGGGAAGGTGTAGAGGGGGACTATTTCATATGGCAGTTTTCCATCAAGACCAGACCTCATCAGGCTCCCAGACCCATGATGTCTCCCACATTCCTGCAGATTTGCCCTTGCCATTCCCCCAGTTCCTGAGAAGCAGTGCAGGTCCTGCTGCAGCCCTTGGCTGCCCCCAGAGAGCTGGAACTGTCTCTTGGTAAGATGGTGGTGGTAAAGTTGTCTGTACATCCGCACAAAAAAGGGTTGAGTTTGATAGCAACTCTTTTGCAGCTGTAACGTCCTGGGCCATAATAGAAGATTGTTTTACAGACACTGCTTATGTGGATTGTATGGCTGTACGACAGGAATGGTGCTTTGTTAAGGGAGGGCGAGTCTTGGACTTCCATCTGTTTATGGACTGATGTGCTGGTTTGGAAAAAGCACTTACATCTTCAGTGGGATACAATAAGCAAATGTAAGTTTTTTAACTTAAGGCGGTATTGTTCAATACGCTCTCTCTGACTTCTTGTTCTGCCAGGCTTCAACCCCACTGTCTGCAGCATTCCTGCAGTCACCCTGCATGCTCTCAAGGGAGGATGTGGAGGGAGCTGCTGGAGGCGTAACGTTTGCTTTGGTAGAAACTTATATTTTCAAAATAAATGTGCCTCCCAGATTTTAAGACTTCTAAATAATTATTTTCTTTGAGATGGTTCCCCCCTCACCCCTGCCTCGTAGCATTTCTGTTTGAATTTATTTTCTATGAAAAAGAGAGACTTTTCAGGTTGAGGAATACTGCCTTGGAAATTGGTTCATTTGTAGTTAGGGCTAAAGAGATTATTCTGACTTTTAAATCCCTAATTCTGGGGGGGGAATTTCTCTCCTTCACGGAGATGCAGCTTCTATGGGTCATTGTGCCGCTGCTGTAAGTCCACTGCCCACCTCTGTAGGAAGCCTTTAGCTTGTGGGACCCATCCAGCCTAACCTTTGAAGCTTGGATTTGAGGTGAACATCCTAGCATGAGGGTTAATCCCTGTCTCCAGTCAGCTTTCAGCCCTTACTGTCTTTGCAGTAGTCACAATTTCCCTGGTGCACTGTGGGTCTGAGTGCAGGAAATCCACCAACAGCAACACCACAGTTATCTCCCCAGCTCCCTGTCTTTCCAAACATGAATTCTTCTCTTTTGGAACTAAGTAGGGAAGAATTTAAAAAGAGAGATAGGAGACCAGAAAACAGATTCCTAGAAGTTGCCTCATCAGATAATCAAGATGCAGTGAGGTCTTTTTAATGCAAGCTGGAAATCACTTTGAAAATACTTTATTAACATCATCCTAGCTATTATCTCTGAATGCAGGGATTGATGTGGAGACTGGTAGTGAGAATTTGCCAAACAGTGATGGTCCTTCACCGTGTCTCACCCCTTATTCCTGATAGGCAGCAGTCTCCTGGATAATCCAAGGACTTCAGGGAAGTGTAAGACTGTTGGGATGTTCCAGAAGCTTTGGAAAGCTGTGTGAGTGAGCAACACCCTTCTACACCTTTTGGAGTATGTGATCTAAAAAAATAAAATTAAAAAAACCACCCAAAACTCCCCAAAACTCTCATAATGGATGGAACTGTATTGAATTAATGTAAGCTGTGACCATTTTCCCAATGCTTTAATTCTTTAAAAGAAGTTCAGAGAATATTTTTAAAAAATAATTTGTGCCTTAAAAAATTTACTTACCCTGTTAGTAGATTGAGTCTGATTTCATAGCAGAGAATAGAAAAAGTCAGCAAAGTTTGCATTGGAAATAAGATTCAGTTTTTTAACTGAGTGTAATTAATAACTGAAACAGTTTAAAGGAAGCAGTGGCAGATTTGCCACCAGTGGGGTGTTCGAATCAACCAGGGATATCTCCTAAAGGCTCACAAAATGAAATTCCAGTTGTTGTTCTGTTAGAGAGCAAACCAGAAAAAAAATCCTTAAGTATCTCTTTTGTCCTTGATCCACTATAAGGTCTATAAACATCTGCGTCCTCTATCTGTAGAAATTTTCAGGACTGAAAAGTTTTTGTAAAACAAAATGTTGTAAAATATTATAGTTCTGTGCTAAACACAAAGATTTTGAGCTTTCAAAAGCATTTTCTTTAGCTCTCTACATCTTCCCTATTTATGTATATTTTCCCTTTACATAAAATTGTGAAATTCTTTTTATAACTTAGTCTTTTATATTGTTCTTTTGTGCCCTTTCTACACTGCAATCATTTCTCCATCACAATTCTCTCGTTGCTATGTGATGTTCCACTACTCGTGTTTTTCTTTGATTTAGCTGTTAGTATTGTTTTAACTCTTTCTGTGCTTGCCAGTACTTTTCAGTAAATATATATATATATAAAAATAGACTGCATTTTCTTAAATAACCAGAAAGGTTCATTGTGAAGTCGTGAATGAATTGCAATTGCACTCAGAGCTGTAAAGAACATCTGAGCTCACCTGCACAGTCTAACTTGGTTTAACTTAGTCACTTCTTCCTGAAATAGCCCCTTTCCTCTCAGCCAACTACTGCACTCTGCTTCATCAGAATTAGAGAGGGAATTACTTGGGTCAGTTTAGACAAGGTTGATGACAGCACGCTAGCAGCAGGGCTTTGACTTTACATTTCAGAATTCACTCTGTGAAATGCATTCAGCAAAGTATGATGATATCTGAAGCTTATTACTTGGAAAAGCCAATGAATTGGTAGGTCTTCAGCTGCATGACTTGATCTGTGAATTGCAGCTGAGCTAAACCCCTTATTCCTAAGAAACTAAATTTGACTGAATTTTCTGATCGTAGGGGAGTTTGCAGTGGGAAGCAGCCCCCCAAGCAGGCCCTCGGTAGCTGCAGAGGTTCACAGCTGCTGTGGGGTGCTCACTGCAGGTACCGTGCAGTTCTTAGCATGGCTGGGATCGCTATTTCCCTGCAGGTAATCACAGCCTTTCGTCATGTCTCTTGCTGATCACACTTGTGGTTAGCTTACTTAACTGTAGGACAAATATACAGTAGGACAGTTATACAAATAACTGACTTAGCAGCCACAATGTGCATTAAGTAGCCTACGTGGATCTAGGTGTATTCCTTCACTATTTCTCTCCCTGGAACAGTCTCATTGGTTTCTGCACCAGTGGGGAGCATGGAGCAGAGCAAGAGGGAATCACTGTCCCCACTAGACTTGCTCGCAGCTCTGTGTTTCCCTCTTTCCTTGGCTGGAAGAGGATGCCACCACGGTGCCCCACAGTTTTAGCCTTCTGCTAAAGATTCTTGATGAGGGCTCCCAGCAGCGTGTTCAATTTGTGCAGGCCAGGTAGAGCTCTAATGCAGAAGCAAACCTGCTATAACTGCAGCCAGAGAAGCCTGCAATGAAATATCATACAAAACGCTGGGGATACTTGAGATATGCCTGAATCCTAGAGGAGAAATCAAATAGGAGCATCAGATATTAGCCTATGCGTCTCTGAAAGCCTGCTCGCCAAATGTCTTTTTTTTTTTTTTTTTGTAGATTTGTCAGCTCAGAAAACTCTCCTGAAATTCCAGTTGCAATTGTGACAGACAAACTCCCTGTCCTCAAGCGCAGCCCCCAAATCAGCTTCACACTAATTGCTTTCCTGATGCTCGCTTAGGCTAATGAATACTAAACATTGCAGAGCATTCCTGTTCTACTCAGAAGATCGGTTTGCAAACTGTGCTTTGGAAACAGTGCAGCACCCACCTGCCTTGCCTGCAGGAACAGAGCACCAGTTGCACCCAGATGAGATCAGGAGGTACCTGAGGCTTTCCATGTCCTATTAAGGTGTAGAAGGCAGTAGTAGAAGAATTTTAGGAACTGTAAAACATATCGTGGGAACTAGTAACGTTGCACTCCATTGGAAATGTAGCCTAGAATAGTAGAGTGCTAAGGATGCTCCTGCAAAGGGCTCCGCGCTGACCAGAAGCTTTGTGACCAGTATGGCAATAAAGAAGCAAATGGTCTCTGATAGTGAGAGCCCTTTCATTAGCTAATTATCAGCTGCTTATTTATCAGCTGTATTTGGAGAAGGGCAGATCATACCCAGCTCACCTGTGGCCAATATTTTATTGTGCTTAGCCTTTGCTGGGTTATGGGGACTCTTTTCACATATTAGCTTTTTCATTTAGTTGCTTTAAAGGGAACTTAAGCTCTTCTAACAGCATGGATCATCCCTATTCAAACAGTACCTCTTTGACTTACTAGTCCTTTTTTAACTATCCTACCACAGGGCTTCCATTTTCCTGGAGCCTTTACCCCAGTTTGCTTTTCCAGGGCTTGCTTTTCACACCTGGGGGAGCTGCCTAGCAGGTGCTGGTTTATAATTGGCTGTGGTCTCTGCTTCTCCAGCTGGTGGCTACTGCTGAGCTTCATTCTTACTGTTATGGGAGGTTAATGGTAAGCTTTGAGCAGTTGTTTTAGCTTGGGAAATAGAGACTACCATGTTACTTTTGCTAGCAGTAAGCACACTTCAGTTTTTCTCTATAATCCCAACATCTTGCAGCTCTCTCCTGTGTACAGAGACTGCGTGTTCCTTAATGTAGCAGGTGACCTTGGACCTGTGTGTCTGCTTCTGATAATGTACCTTCGCTTTGCTTGCTTAGTGTGAATTACCTTGGAATAATTGGGCTGACAGTTGCTTGGCAGTGATTGTGCCTGTTGCTGCAGGACTTCTGTAAACTCTGACAGCATCAGAGCTGTGGTGTGCACCCCAGCGCAGGCAAATGCATCCACTATTACTGAATTTCTTCCTGCATGTAAAATGAATGCTCCATGTGTTGCATTGCTCTGGCCGATTAAACCAGCTGCAGAAGTATGCTCTGCATTTGTCCATCCCTCTCTAGGTTCATGCTTTCCATGCATTCGTTCACAGAGAGGCTTCTGAAAGTGCTGGGTGTTAGACTGACGGTTCAGGCTGTACAGCCCAGACTTGCTTCTTGCTCAGCACACAAAGGTCACAGTATCTCTGAGCACTTCTGAACAACCTAACTGATGTATGCATGAGCCTGTATGGAAATCATTTTGCATGTAGTTGATGGTCAGGTTCTGGCAGTCACACTTGTCTCTAATTGTTATTTTTTTTTTAGTTAATTTCCATTGTTTTAAAAAATTATTTTAAATTTCAAGTGCCTGGAAATGTTTGTTTGCAGCAATTTCCTTCAAATATGTATTGTCCCAGCTGCATCTGTGTTTGTTTTGTTGAGGTGCAGGAACTCCTAAACATTGCTGAAAGTGAGGGCTTGGACACTGAAATACAACAGGGCAGCATGGAGAGATGGCTCAGGCTAACGAAGGGTCCCACTGTATAGTCAGAGCTAATGTACCAGAACAGGTCAAATTAGGGCTCCTTCTCTACTGTGTTTAAACACAACTTGCAATATTTCCCCACTGTTTTCAGGCATTATTAGCGCTTGCTGTATAAAGTATTAAACAGGTGCTCTCCATTTATCCACATTAATGATTCAGTGCAAACTTCTGCCTTCCCATTAATATACACTAACCTCATTCAGTGATAAAACTCGATTTAGTCTCCAAATTACCTCAGCACAAAATATCTTGGAGCAGCACTGCCTAATAGTTCAGGGCTACGTGAGCTGTTGTGATAGCCAAGTAACAACAGTGGCAGCATCTTCCTTTGAGGCTTGGTGGAAAAAAGAATCAATCCAGCCCATAAAGAGAGACACAAATAAATTGCTAAACAGTATAATCCAATGATACCATACATCTCAGAAACGAGTGCCTCAAAAATCAATAAAAATTGAAATTGAAAAGGAGGAGTTGTGGTTGTCTAGATAGAGGTGTGTTGAAGAAGGTTCAGGTGAAGGTGCCATCCGGCTGGGTGCCAGGCTCTAATGGGCAGGGCTGGCTCTGGATATGGGGGAGCATGCTGCCAGGGCAGAGTATACAAACGAAAAGGTGATGCTTGTCCACGCTGGTGAGGGTCATGGGGAGAACAGGAGAGGGAGTGTTCTTTGGGATTTGAGGGGCTGCTGCACCATTGCTTTTGCACCTCGACAGCTTTCTTGCATTTGGAGGCAGAGATGGGAGCAAGGCAGACTGCTCGGTGCCTGGGCTTTGCTTCAGTGGGAGGGTGAGGTGTTGGGTTTGGGGCACCTCTATACTGCTGTGCCTATAGGCTCTGTTTGTAGTGTTGTGGCTCCCTGGCCTCCAGAGATAGTGTTGGACACCCCTTTGTTGTGCCTGTGCTGGAGTTTGTGTGGGGCACTGGGGCTTGGTGCGTGCTTTGGGTGAAGGCGATTGTGTTGGAGGTTGCTGCTCTGTTTTTTGTAAAAGAGCTTGACTTTCCTGTCTTGTACAATGCACTGACCCATGTCCCCAAGGACAGATTTGAAGTTAGGATAATGTGGATTTTGTTGCTTTGTTTTTCCCTTGACTTTCTTGTGGACCGGTGGGTGCAGGTTTTTGTCCTAAGACTGCTGAGTGGTAGGTGCTCAGGCACCCCTCAGACTTTAATTTTTGTTCTAGTTTTGCATTTTTTTTAAAATGCCATTAAAATCCAAGTCTTCCTGCAGAGCATGAGCAGACCCAAGCTGTGCTGCTTGCTAGCTCAGATCTGTTTTCTACCCTGCATGCTCTCCTTATTGCTCCCTTTGGAGTCTGCTGGCAGCAGATCAAGCATGGCTTGTCCTTCTTGGTTTGCAGCAGCCTGCTGTCTCCAAAGGTTTTTGAGAACAGTAGGGCCATTGACTCACTCTGGTAGCCAGTTCCTCTAGGTATCCTGTTAGAGCCACATGCATTTCAAAACAACCATGGAAAGAAAAAGAAAAAAAGAAGAAAAGAAGAAGAGAGAACAAGGCAGAAACAAGTAGAGAAAGAAAGGCAAGGTAGACATCTGCCAGTCACCTGGCAAGGCAAGGAAGAGCTAAATAATCCAGAGAGTGACTTGCACAGTCTGAGCTCAGTTCCTGTTGAACTGAGTCTTCTGTCTCCCAAACGGTATAATTTAAAATCATTTGCTGCAGTTTTAGGCAAGAATTATTAAATGAATATTAATCAGTCATTAAATTCTTTGAAACTGCTTCTTCATTCTGGGCTGAATGAGGCCATTTAGCTGCGGCGTATTCAGCATGTTAATGTCTTTGTGTGGGAGGGTTTCTCCCCTGCCAGAGCCACGCGACACACTCAGCCCTGGTGACGATGGAAATCGTTCGGACCAGGCGCCTTTGGGTCTGGCCACTTGCAGTTTTTCCAATTCCTACAAGCAATGGATGACAGCAGTTTGAGGAAATGTCAGCCCAGCCTCCGCTCAAAGTCCCTCCCTACCTGCACTGAAACCAGTACATTCCCTTCAAATTAGGGAAGGTTTGATTGAAATGCTTTCCTCCTTCCCTTTCCGTGTCCCCCAGGCCAGTGTGTATCTTGCCTTGCTCCTGGAGCATTCAGCTCCCAATCTTGATTCCTGTGGCAGGAAAAAAACCCTTGCCCAGCTCCTGAGTCATGCAGAAGCTGAAATACTGAGGGGGAAACTGCAGGCATCTTAACGGTGGGTGTATTTTTGCTGCCAAGACACCAAAGACATTGCTCATGAAGGAGCAGATGTTAATGGTTGTTTGGAAAATAATCCCTTTAAAAGAACATCATCTCCCTGGCTTGACCTGTACCCCGTGCATCCGTGCCATCTAGCACTGTGCCTGCTCTCTGCAGATGCAGGAGGCAGCGGGTGGCTTGTGAGGGGCGCAGGGTGGGGGTACTGGCTGTGGCCCAATGCTTACCCGTGTCCCTGTGGGGCCAGGCTGCCCACCCAAAGCCCTCTGAACTCTTCCCCTGCAACTTCTGGTGCTTTCTTGGCCCTAGAAAAACGTGAGAGGCTTGAGCTGGTTAGAGGCAAGTATTGACTAGTGCCAACTCAGCCAAACACACCACATTTCCAGAGATGTCACAGTCCTCTAATTCTTCTTTTTCCAGATTTCTCCTTCTTCCATATATAACAGCAAAGATGGGGAGAAAGGAAACTCTGGATTAATTCCTCCAGCCATCTTTCCTTCTCCAGGCTCTGGCAGTTGTGGATAAGCAGCAAATACTAGTTAAATTCTGGTGTGTATATAGTGAAATCCTGGAACAGGTGTCTGGCCCTGTGTTTGGACTATGTGCCAGCAACAATCATCATTGAAAACTGTAAGAAGGAAGAAATCTCTTTTTTTTTTTTTAAAAAAAAAATCTTTTATTTGCCAGGATGACTTGTGGCAGGGGATCTGGAAACATTTCTCAGAGGATATCTAGAAAGTAGCTCTTTCCTGCTTACTCTTGAAAAGATTAGTCCCTGCAAAATGTGCCTGCTGAGCAAGGTGGCTCGGTGGTTGCTGCTTCTGTGGAGCAGAAGAAAAGAAATGCAAGGTGGTACCTGGTGGACCGCTCCTGGCTTTGATGTCACAGAAAAGGCCTTTGGGTATAAAGCAAACTCCAGTGAGGTGTGCGGATCTAGAAGCAGCTGTGGAAGAACTTTCCAGATATGTGGGAGACTCTCAGCATTTGTGGCATTGCCTAGGTTGTAGCTAAAAGCATTCCTTAGACAAATCATTACAGAACTCACCCAGAGCGCTACAGATTGCTGACTAATTATCTCAGAAGGTGGCATGTTGCTGGCTTGTTGTTTGGTTTTCTTTTTTTTCTTTTTTTTTTTTTTTTTTTTTTTTTTCTGTTTAATAATTAGCAGGAGCAGGAACAAAGCTCAAAATCTTATAGCATGTGTCAAACGTTTATGTGTGCATGTGAGCTTGGTCTAAGGATATAGTGGTGAGGTTTCACTAGCCTAATATTCCTGGAGAGAGTATTCCGCATGGAGGACTATTACTCTTGTAAACAAATCTGCAGGTTATAAAAGGTAGAGTGCTTATAATAGTTTTTAAACTAAAGAAGTCTCTTTTGTGTATGTTTCACTGAGATTTTTTTTTTTTTTCATTGTCAGGCATTCTTTTTAATGATACATAGAGTGAATAAACCAGAAGGAAACCACTAAGCCCATGCAGGAAAAAAAAAAATAGCATGTTCTCATGCTTTCAGGTCTAAAAAATAATGAATCATTAAACCTTGAAGTCACATGGACATTACCAAATGAGTTTGAAATCTGCTTGGGCCTGAGAAGCTATAGAAAACCTGTCAAGTGACTAAAATAGATACTGATGGTGATGTAAGAAATTGGAAACATCTATTAAACAGACGCAGCTTTCCATTTCCTAAAAGTTATTGGTTGGAGTAGTGCAGCGCTTCCCCCGGTGTGCATGTGCTGCAGGGGGACAGCCACAGGCAGAACCTAGTTAACTGAAAACATCACAACCAGTAAAAAGCACTGTTTTCCATTTACTCCTGTTTTTTAGGGGTTTATTTTGTTGCAGCAGCAGAAGGCATCAATTCAATATCAATTCACCTTCTGGGTGGGGAGAGGGATACAGATATTGGCTTTTAATTCTTGATGAAGTCTGTGACAACACTAAGCTTCCTAAAATTTAGACTAAGTGCTGTTTGGTACAACACGGGGCACCAGCTAATCCTGTGTTCAGTAAACAGGCAAAGCAGAGATCTGTTTTGATTTCATGCTTTCTAGCCAGGAACAAGGAAGGGGTTATTTTCCATTTAATCCTTTCTTTTGTCAAACTACTGAACACCAGAATTTCTTACTGGCTGAACTGAAGCTCAGCCTCTCATACAGGGTGTCTTATTCATCAGAGATGGTGCTTCCAGCCAAGGGAAAAATGCCATGTCTCTTTTTTTTTTTGTGTAGATGATGTGGAGTCATTACCTATCTGGAGTATCCCCATACTCTGGTGTGGTTCATGCTTGCTGTTTGCTAATGTCTGGTGTCGTTGTGTTCGCTTCTCTGTGGCCCTTCAGCTTTGGGAGTGCCCTGTGGCCAGGTTTGAGGGAAGCTGGTCTCGGTGCCTGCTAAACAGGCATCTGTGTGTAGTTTTGCACTGTGGTGTGGTTTTAAGAAAAACAACAGAAATTCTTCATGTGGGTGATGCATTTGTGTGAGATTCTGTGCATAACTTCAGTCAGCAATGCAGAACTGCGTGGGGGCTAGATCTGTTCGGAGGCATCTTCAATGATGTGCTTTTCATGCTCAGACCCCTGGGACAGGTCTACTGTGAGCACATTAAATGCACTGCTCCGCTGGCTGCAGCTATTATGGCCTTCTCATGACAGCCGACAGCTCTTCATGTGAGAGAGTCTATTTTGACCTTCTTTTTTTGGAAGCTGATTGCCAGTTTAGTTGTCCTTTTCTGCCCATTTGAGATGGTAATGTGAGAAATGAGAACTGACTGCATTTTAAGTGCAAGCCCTGACAGAAATTGGATATCTACACATCTTTGTGGAACAGTTCCAGCTCGGAGCAGGAAGAGGAGCGCTGCTTTAATACTGACCTGGCTCTCGGGCTCTGCTTTTCAGAGGAAAATATACTGCACTAGAAAGTTAAGTCAGCAAAGCTTCTTATGACCCAAATTCTAAAGGGAAAACCTGAGGCAAATGCTGGGAAAGGAGCTTCATCAAAGGCAGAGAAATACAATATTCTCTGTCTCTTTCTCTCTAAGAAAACCTATTTAAAATGTAATAGAGGAAATATTTTGCTGATTCTGATCCCTGGGTAGCGGAATGTTAACTGCTAGGCTCCAGCTTGAATTCTCCTGTTGTGCTGGAAGAATATTCCCCTGTGTAAAGCAATCAATGATCCCTTTTCAGAGAGTGCTAGCTGGCCACATCCTGCTGGATCCTGGACTCCAGGTGCTCAATTGTGTTAAAAAGGTATTAAAAATACATTACATACTCAGTTCACACTATTTTTCTCCCCTTAACTACAATGCCTGCTGCAGAGATGCTATGTGATAATGAATGTGTTGAGAAGTGGAAGAAGGTAGGTATCAGTATTTTCTTTTTTTCTTTTAGAATTTAAAATTGGCTCTAATTGCAAAATGGATTGACTAGGAAAACATAGGAGCAATAATCTCATAACTTGTGAGCTTGAGGTATAATCTGGTTTTAGGAAACATCTCTTCCTGGAAGGCCTTTGCTGAAGGCTGCTGAAACTTCTTTCCACTGATCTAGATGCAATTCATTTATTCCCTGATCTCTGCTAGCTACCATTCCAATAATCAATTGTACTTTTTCTTTCTTTGTCACAGTGCTGTTTTGGCTGGGGTAGAGTTAACTGTTTTCGTAGTACTGGTACGGGCTGTGCTTTGGATTTGTGCTGGATGCAGCGTTGATAACACACCGATGTTTTCATTACTGCTGGGCAGCGCTTACAGAGCTGGAGGCTGGGGGGGCACAAGGGGTCGGGAGGGGACACAGCCGGGACAGCTGACCCAAGGGATGTCCCACACCATATGGCACCATGCTCAGCATGTAAAGCTGGGGGAAGGAGGAGGGAGGGGATGTTCAGCATCATGGCGTTTGTCTTCCCAAGTAACCGTTACACGTGCTGGAGCCCTGCTGTCCTGGCGATGGCTGAGCACCTGCCCGCCCATGGGAAGTGGTGAATGAATTCCCTGCTTTGCTTTGCTGTGTGTGTGTTTGTGTGTGGCTTTTACTTTACCTATTAAACTGCCTTAATCTCAACCCACGAGTTTTCTCACTCACTTTTAGTCTTCTCTTCACCCCATCCCACCTGGGGGGACTGAGTGAGCAGCTGTGTGGGGCTTGGCTGGGGTTAAACTATGACAGGCACTAAGGCAATATAAGGAATGATATTGTCCTGCTGGTTGGCTGCATCCTGTTTAAGTAGTTTAAGTACTTAAGTAATTAAGACAAGTTTAAGTACTTGTCCTAATTGTTTTGTGCTGTCAGTAAACTCAGTTGATGGCATTCTTCCCATCTGGTCCAAGCTGTGACTGGTCCAAGCTTTCTCTTCCCATCCCTATTTTTTGTGCTGAAGGACAGAAACAGGTAAATTATGGACTGTGAGCTATAGACATATTCGCTTTGGGGTAAATTTGAAGACGTTAACATCCTTTTAATGAAAACCCCACACTTTTGAAATAAAAGTCAGATGTTTTCCTTTAGGAGAGCATATAGCATTTTGGCACTGCCCAAGATATTTTTGTTTTTTGATTAAATGATGCTGTTAACAGAAACTGAACTTTTCTTACGGAAAACTGTTTCTTTTAAAAATGCCACCCTGTTGTATTTGTGCAATACTTAGGACTGACCACTGTGTTTTGTGAGATCATGTCATCCTCTTGCTCTCCTTTCTCACCTTTGATTATGCTTGCACTAAAAACACAGGAGGGTGAAGGACAGAAGCATTTAGCACGTTTTTTCCTTATAACTTTGCAAAATCTATTGATTTCATACAAAACTAGGCTTTGATCATTATCTTTCTAAAGCAATTGGATTTGCTTTATTCCAGCCTATGAATATGGTTTAAATTTACTTGTCTTTCTCATATCATACACTGTATGTCTTCTGGTGCATGCTTTCAAGTTTTAAAGTTTGATTTATTGTAATTTATTACCTAGAAGGTGTTCTTAAATTAGTGCTTCAATAATATAATCTACTAAGAACTCTGAGGATTCATCACATCACACCTGTATTTGACAGCAAATTGATCTGACAGTATTATTACATGTTTTTGACAGGCTTATTTGGAATCCTTAAATCCCAGTTCCCTTTTTGTTTCATTACCATAACATCACTGGCATAGCCTTGTGATCAATTATCCACTTAGGAAGACCCAGACGTCTGCCAGTTAGGTTTCCAAAGAGGTATTCGCTTCAGTATCTGTTGAATATGTTTGTTTTGTCACAGCTTCAAAAAAAAAAATAAAAAAAATTGCCCTGCCCTGTTCTTGCTGGAGAGTTACACACCGATGCTCTGATGTGCCTTTGCTAGACTCACCTTGTGGGCAGGTCTGGTGGCAGTGGGAACCCTGCAGGGGCACAGAGGGTCTCTCCTCTTCCCTGAACATAACGTTCCTTTGTGGAAATTGCAAAAAGGGTGAGCTGCCCAGCACTGCTGTGGCTTCTGGGGAAAGTGATACAGGCTTGCTTGCATTTAATTCTAACTAGATTCAGTTTGGGGAATAGAGTTGGTCCTCTTCTTGCAAACTGGGCATCATCGTCGGGCCAATGTCCCTGGAGGAAGGGACTGACCTTTGTGCCAGCTCGACATCTCTGTCCCAGGATTGAGGAGTGCCTCCGGCTGTTTGCTAGGGTGCCCTGGCCATGTTATCTGCCTGGCTAGGTCAGGGCTTGGTTTCTCCCTGCCTGTTGCTGTCTGCTGAGGTGGGGAGCTGCTGCCTGTCTGTCTGCTGCCCCGCACTCACTGAGGCAGGAGCTTGGATGAGCTGCGTGGTCTGGGATGTCTGTTTCAGTAAAGCACTTGAAGTGCACATGTGGCTGCAGATACAAGCGCTGCCCTGTTGCCATCAGTGCCTGCACCAGGCTGAAGCACCTTGCAGAGTTGCTTCTCCACATGGATTACACAGGCAGGACTTCGTTGGCAAGGATGTGCTTGTTGTTATTAATAATCCATTTTTAAGGAATGAGAAATTTAATTTTTTTCACAAATAGATATCCTACAAAAGGGATAATAAGCTATTTTAATACTGCTAGGTAGACTCAGGGGCTAGATAACTATTTTGATAGCTGAACTTTTCTCCTGGTGTTTCTGCCCATGTCATTAATTTGTACTGATAGCTTCTGCAAAGGGCTATGCTCTTGTTTGTCATGCTCTTGTTACTGGATCATCATTGTACACTTTTAATGTAATAACGGAAAATCTTTCAGCCATAAAAGAAAAAAGTCTCGCAAAATGAGTTTGCCTTCCAGACAAAAACATGCTGTTGGCAACATACTTAATGTAACACCTAGAGAGTTTGATAATCACTGTGTATCTGTGATATTAGCATTCATGTTGCTTATGGCATTTAGATCAACAACAGGGAAAAACTACCTTTTCTCAGAATGAAAGTTAGATTTTTGCTTGAAAACAACCAAGTTGGGACCTTCTTGTTATGTTGCAGCATCCTATGAGTTGGGAGTTTTGAGCTCCCCGTTAGCATTTCAGCTCCTGAAGCAGCATGTTACATTATATTTTGAGTTATATTACACAGATAAGTAGGGCAAATGGCCAAGTGGATTAACAAATGAAGGAGCAAGCCTCAAGAAGAGGAGTGCCACCAGCGTATGCTGTAAAGAGGACGAAGTATACTTTAATGAACATGGATGCTTCTCTACTGATGCAATTTTAGCATCAAGGTCTAGCTTTTGGCTGTTTCAAAAAAAGGCTGTTATCTTGCACAGATAAACTGAATCCGGAGTAACTTTGCTGCTTTAAATAAAATGAGAATTTGACCCAAGAAACATGGGATAGGTTTTCACCAGCCCTGCTGTGCTGGTTTTGGCTGGGGTAGTTATCAGCGTCATGGCATTTGTTTTCTTCACAGTAGCTGGTACGGGCTGTGCTTTGGCTTTGTGCTGGACGCAGCGTTGGTAACACACCGATGTTTTCGTTACTGCTGGGCAGCGCTTACAGAGCGCCAAGGGCTTCTCTGCTCCTCACCCCCCCAGCAGCGAGGAGGCTGGGGGGGCACAAGGGGTCGGGAGGGGACACAGCCGGGACAGCTGACCCAAGGGCTGTCCCACACCACATGGTGTCATGCTCAGCATGTAAAGCTGGGGAAGAAGGAGGAAGGGGAGGGATATTCTGAGTGATGATGTTTGTCTTCCCAAGTAACCGCTACACGTGCTGGAGCCCTGCTGTCCTGGCGATGGCTGAGCACCTGCCCGCCCATGGGAAGTGGTGAATGAATTCCCTGCTTTGCTTGCGTGTGCGTCTGGCTTTTGCTTTACCTATTAAACTGTCTTGATCTCGACCCACAAGTTTTCTCACTCTTAGTCTTCTGACTCTTCCCCCATCCCACTGTGGGGGGGAATGAGTGAGCAGCTGTGTGGGGCTTAGTTGCTGTCTGGGGTTAAACCACGCCTGCTAATGTGGAAGGCTTCACATCCTAAGGATGCTCCCATCAGATCTCATTTGCTGGCAGAGTCTGACTTAAAGGTTAGTGTGAAGATGGTGGTGAGCACCATATGCCTGACAACTTGGCATAATGACATGTGACTTCTGCTTGTGTTTCTCTTTAGAAGATGACTAATGAGTCTTAGACTCATAGAAGACATTAAAACACAATTACACGTTATGTTAGCTCAGCTCTCACAACAGCTAAATTTCGGAGTGGTAGGCATAATATAGTTCTGGGAGACGTGGGGGTTTTTCTGCACTGGATCCCAGTCAAACTCCTCCTGATGCAAATGTAAGTGATAATTCACTGCAGGGACAGAAATATATGCAATCCTGTATTTTACAAGGCAGATTTTTTCTTATGTTTTTACAGGTTTTTCTAGCTCTGGTAAAGTCTGTAATGAAATTCCAATCCTGTAGTTGCCTCATTAAGCTTTCCTTCAATCCATCACTGCAAAACTGATTATCAAGATGTTGTCTTTTGGTGTTATCAATCTTGAGTGACTTTTTTGGAGACTGATGCACGGTCATTCTTATGACTGGCTCAGATGATATTTGCTATTTATCTTGATCTCCTTTTATTTAGTGTTTTAACTTAGAAGGTTCTACTGCCTTTTTAAATTGAATTTTAATGATGAGGTCTTGACTACAAGACAGACCTTGCACAGCTTTCAGTCACATTTTACAAAATAGTGTCCTCAGGCTTTCCTTGCTGACATGTTTCCAGATTGTCATCTTCATGCAGTCCCAGAGGGGCTTTGCTCCACCTTGTGTGTGCTTCTACCCAGGTAGATGCGCTGTGGAAGTACAGCTAGTTTTAAAGGAGATTGGGGATAGGGAATTACTCTGTAGCATAAAGCAGTTATTTGCCAGTTTCCCAGCAGGAGCTGACAGGTCTGCAAGGGGAAAATTCAGGTGTAAAGGAAAGTAAAAGAAGCAATACGTGGTTCTGTCAGCAACAGAATCACCAATAGACTGACACGTCAGTGAAATGTCAGGTCAGCTGTGGCCAGCAAAGTCATAGTTTGGTTAAGCACAGACAAAACCAAGCAAAGAAAACTGAGGAGGAAGAGAAATAAAGGGCCGGGGGGGGAAGCCTCCGAAGGGTGGTGTCAGCACCACATTCCAGTAATGGGATAGTTTAGGGCACAACAGAAGCCAGACCAGTTGGGAGATGTTTTTGAGGATGGTCTCTGAAAGCCTTTTGAAGGGCAGGGCAGTGAAACTTTGAACTATTGTGGGAAATCCGTGACACTGAGAGATGGAAGTTCCTGCCCCTTAGTGTTTCCTTCAACATGTATATCTGACCTATGGCACATCCCTTTCAAATCCATCCATTTTTAGGACCTGCACTTCTCTTATCTAAGAGGACTGTAACCCAGTCTCTGCAGTACCTTGCAATAAAGTTGCCGGCAGGTGCCTAGGACATTGACAGCATCTCGTAGACAGCCTTTGTCAAAGATGCTGCTGGGAGCCCAGTCCTGGGGTAAAGCTGCCAGTATCTTCAGGATAAACATACTGATGCAATCCTGGAATTCATGCTTGTCTTCCACAAGACACAGCTATTCCTGCTAGCATGGGGGCTGGTAACTGTTTGCCCTTGGTGTGGGGGGCTGTGTCTAGCATATAGCAATCTCAGGAGGTAATACCTTTGCATCATTTAGTTTCTTGTTGGGGGTTCCTGTTCACCCCCAGGGAGTCAGACCACTGTACTGAAGGCTTGGGAAGTACTCCCTTAGTTTCTGCTGCAGGACACCATGAGGGTGGTATCTTCACAAATGGATCCATCTGTATTTGTTCAGGCTGATGTCAGAGCTCTTACAATGGACAGAAAATAAGGTGTGCTTAGGTCACTGTTTGACATGTACTTAAAATATGCACCCATACCCCCCCACCAGATGGACACAGATACACACACAGTCATTTGTAACGTGCTTTCATGGTGCTGTATTTTGGGCTCAGATCTTCTGCCTGTTCCCAGCTGCACTTTAGTATCCAACAGGGATTGTAAATCAGCTGATGCATTTTAATGTAGAATAATAGATTTCTGGTGAAAAGCTTTTTTCTCTGTGCCTCCTCTGGAGTTATTTACATCTTTCCACTGTGTCTGCGTGTGCACCAGTAGTTCTGGAGATTAACCTTAATCTCTGATTGAAAGCAAAGCAAAGTGACGTTAGCTTGTAAAACAGACTCTGTGAGAGATACATTTAATGATTTTTTTTTTTTCCTTCAGTAGTCAGAGGTAAACTGCTACTAGCAATGTTACTGGACCTGGGTATCTTTTTTAATTTTTTTTCTTTCCTCTTAAAAGTTTTACCATTCAAAGACATGACGTTTTAGAGAGCTTTTGGATCTAATTCATAGATGCTGCATAGCTCCTGAATGCATCCTTCCTGATAAGGAATCAACTGTTTCTTTGAAAATATTTTCTCAATAAACAGGTCCAATTGATTTTCTGTGGCTGCTGCCAGAGCTGAACATCTATTTCTTCTTGGGGATGAGAAAGAAGAAAACATGTAATAGTGAAGCTGGGTACTTTGTGACATTTGTTTGTCCAGAGAGAGTAAGTTGCTTGGAAAGCCTCAAATCTTGCCAGGTCACACAAGTGTGTAGCTGTTCTGGGTGATTCATAAAGTTCTTAAATGTGTCTTAGCTCTCAAAACAAGAATCATAATATTTCTCCTACTTTTTTTTCTTTCAATTAGTATGTGGGTAGATGTACAGCATCTGTGCCCTTTGCTGTTCTCTGTCCTTGGGGATGACTCTATCAGGCCTCTAGGAAAAACTCCAATCGTGCTGTAATATTTAGTTCCAGAACATCAGAACTGGCCTCTGTATTCCACAAGCCGTCTGTCGTCGGCATCCCTCTGGAGCCTGCCCTGTTCTCAGTAAGTCATCCCTGCAGGGCAGCTGGAGCACTAGATTTTGGCTCCTGGTTTGCAGTGCTGTGAGAGCAGGAGACAGAGCTGATGGGTGAGAGGAATCACTTGCCAAGCACAGGCACACTCCAAAGTGGAGCCTCAATGGGCAGGCAGTTGCTTCGCAAGCTATCATGAAATGCAAATTCCAGTGGAAGTTATTTTTCATAACTCTGCTGAAGAACTAAAGCTCAAGGCAATGTTTAATCTGTCAAATACTTATCAGAGAACTACTACTTCATGTGTATGTTATACTCTGGCAGTGCCCAGCTACTGGGAAAAGGCATCGATTCGAGCAGAGATGGATCTGTACATGCTCGTTGTAGAAATGGGCAGGAGGGAAGTGTTAGAAAGGAAAACCAAGATGCGAGTGCAGCCCTGGGAAGGGAGCAGGCAAGGGGCATCGGAAGTGGCTGTGCTGAAAGGAGGTGCAGCTGAACACAGAGGAAAGCCTGGGCTCAGCATCACCCTTGTGTTGCAGCGTATGGCTGCACCCGTGGGGTGGGAAGGGAATGGTGTCCCCAGGGGGCTGTTCCCTTCTGTCTGCTGCATGTTAGAAAAGCTCTAAAGTGGGATATTTTCAGGTTTTGGTGTACATGAACAGCTCTACTAATATGTCTTGGCAGCAGGATTATCACTGCATGGTTGGGAGCTCTTTCTCCTTGGAGGTTATTGATGGAGCCTGGTCCCAAGAGGCAGCTCAGCCATAAAGCTACTGGAGCAGTTTAAGGAAAACTCTTTTTAGTTGCCTTGTGATACTGGCCCTGTGGTACGGGTGAATGCTTTTGGTGGCTGGAGTCATGCTGTGCTTTGCTGTAGTTGTGCCCAGTGCTGGGCTGTCTGGGATGGCCCTGTTTTGTTGTCAGCTGTAGCTCAGGCTGCAGTGCATGCTGCTACCGTGGCAATATCCTCTTACACTCACTTTGCTTTCCATATCTCACTTTTCCAGCTGTTTTTCAGAAGGCAGCTAAGTGTTTCTTTATGGCTTACAACAATATTCAGAACATGAAGAAATGCCACCTTTGTTTTGCAGCCAGTGTGGCATCTGTATTTTATAATTTCCTCTTTTTATTGTTGCCTATTTCCAAATGCCTTAAAGTCATTGGAAACAGCCTTTAGTGCTTCTTTCCATAGCCTGTCCTTATAAAGATCTCCCATTAATTTTTGTGTCAGTTCAATGGGAGGAAGGAACATGGCCTTTCTTTAGCCATGTGCTATAAACATTTTCCTTTTTATGTGCCTGCTGCAGTTCACCTCCTTGGCCAGGCTGTGCTTTCTTTGGCTTTCTAGTTATTTAAACCAGTGTGGTTTGTGGACCTTGTGCTGTCCCATGTCAGTTAATGTCACGCTGAATTACACTGGCTACTTGTGCACTATTGATGACAGCCTCTGACAGCTGTCCTGGAGGTACCATTTGTCAGATGTTATGGTGATACATCTGAGGAAAGGGCCTTGCACCTGACAGAACGGTTACCTCCATCTCTTCCTCCAGCACGAATCCTTTGGAGCTGCAGAGCTGTCTGCAGCAGACTGCGGCAGTGCCAGCTCCTGCCTGCTTTGGGGGATGTCTTCACTGCTGGAGGAAACAGGTCTTCATAGCATTCCTTGTAAGGATCTTCAGCTTTTTAGGTCAAATCCCTATCTATTATGTTCTTTGAATGATGCAGATTACTTTGGTTATGTTACACCAGTTTCCTTCCTTCCATCCTTTCATTTTTTCTTCTCCTCCTTTAACATCACTATAGCTAAAGAAATCAAAAAGAAGATTGCATCAGCTGTTTTATATTGCTTACAAGCTGACAGTATTGGAAAACTCCTTCCCCCCTGCTCAACCCAGTGCCTTTCATGAGCCCCTGCACCCATGGTGCAGTGTTGCTTCTGCTCTGCAGAGGAGATGATCCAGCTTCCATATGTGCAGTCTCAGCTTCTTCCTGCTCAGTCCCTGGGTGCAGCAAGGGTGGGGATTTACTAGACACTGTTAATGCGCTGTCTGCCTTCGAGTGCTCCAACTTTCCCTAGACTTGAAGTTTTGAGAGCAGTCTTGAAACTTCCCATGCAGGTCTGTTTGATCTTGGAGGGGAGAGATGAATGCTGTTCGTACAGGTTCACTTCCCCAACAAATGGTTCATTGATCCATGCTGGAAATAGTCAGCCTTGTTGACTACAGGGAGCAGAGTACAGATGGGGAGCTGTGTTTCCTTTTCTCTGTAAGCCGAATGGCATTGATTGCCTTAGAACCAATACATTTTCATTAGGCTCATTTTATTTTCCAGATTTTCATCGTTCATAGTGTTTATGAAAGGAGGAAATTAATGGCCCTTGCTAAATAGTGCAGAGAGGAACTGGGAAGGCTTCCCAGGGCTTTGGTCTGATCCTTACTTTCCTGCATTATATCCTTGGCTTTTGCAGGGGTTGTTCTGGTAGCAAAAGCTGATATCGCTTGCAGAGCCTGGCTGATGGGCTCCCGCACTCCCTCACTGTGCCTCCCTGTCTGCTCCTGTGCGTGCTGGAGGTGGGCAAGGTCTTCAGGGGACAAAGATACACACGTTGTCCTCTCTGTTTACAGCCACAGAGCTGACAGTAACGGCAAGCATCCTGGAGGGCACAGGGGAGTGCACACTCTTAACACGAGTGGTCTCAGAGGCAATCATGAGGCAGCGCTGTCCTTTCCTGCTCTGACGCTACGCTCTGCAAAACAGGGAGATGCAAACTTTGAGATCAAAGGGTGCTGCTGCTCCCAGTGAGAGTGGAAAGGCTGCCCAGATCCTGGCCCATCCCACATGGGGCTCAGTACTGTCCTGAGTGGGCAGGAGACTAAAGATGCAGAGGGAGAAGGGTCTGGTTGGGGTCTGTCTGTGGGGTGGTTAGTATTAAAGCCTGCTGGTGTACCAGGGTACTAGTGGTTGTGTATGTCCGAGTCCTGTCCGAGACTCTGGCTCTGGTCAGGGTCTTGTGAAGACTGAAAGCTGGAGAAAGCAAACCAAAACCCAAACAAGGTAACTGGTGTCTGTGGGCTGGGAACAGGAGGCTGGCCTGGCTGCTGGGTGCTGTCCTCAGATGTGACTGCTGCAGACTGGGTGAGGCCTCGGTCCTACACCACGGCAATCTCTGCCTGCCTCAGTTTCTTTCCTGTTGCATTTCACTCGCCTCTGTCAGCAGCAATCTTCCCCCAGCAGCCCTTTACCATTCCACCTCCTGCACCTGGGAGCCCTGGAGGGAAGCCAGCGCCTCATACAGCACCCAGGGTGCGGGGCTGCTGCCACGTTGGGGCGCAATGTTGCTGGCCACTGCTTCTTGGATCTAACCCTTCTGCTCTCTGGCTTTGCAGCCAAGCTGAGGCTTAAAAACAGAAAACAAAACGAAGCTGTCAGAAGATCTGGTATTTGCGTTGTTTCCCTGAAGGCAGAGTGGCATAGCAGGCAGCTGGGCAGTGCAGTCACTTCAGAGCACTGCAGAGGCTGTTTCTGTTGGAGGGGTCTGGATTTTATCACATACTTCTTATTCTGCAGGTTTGCTAGTCTAGATATATTTACTACGTGGTTTCTTGGCTAATTATTTCTAGCGTGGCACTGATTGAGCTGTTAATAAAGTGTGAAGGTGCCTCGCAGGCACTTTTTGAGTCTTAAAGAAATGATGTACATCTAAATTGCAAATAGTAAAATTTCCTTACCCACCAATATTAAGGTGATAGCATCTCCACTATTGTAAAATTAATCAAACTTCTCTTGGTGACAGAAACGTTAATTTAAATTTTTCGTCACAATTACAGAGAGAGTTATTGCAGCCTCTGACTTGTAATTAATTTCTCTTTCTTTTCATCACTGTGTTACAGCCCTTTGTAATAGTGATAAATGAAGTATCTACCTGACCTTTTTTTCTTATATAATGTAAATTACTTTTAGGTTTAAAAAAAATTACTTCTGGTTAATCAGTGCTTTTCCATAAACAGGAAGATAGGAGAGAATACCTTGAGCTTGTTGTTATTTCAAATAAGCATTACTGCAGTTAAGATGACAGGCAGCAGGGGACCAGAGTTGAGAGTAGCAGGGACCAAATACAATGCTAGACACTGTCCCCAAGTTACACCTTGTCCCAGTGGAACCAAGTGCACAGAAACAGACAACGAGGAGATTTGCTGCTGCTGAGGAAGGATTTAAAATAGGATTGACGGAGGACGGTGGTGCATCAAACCACTGGCAGGAGTGAGAACTGGGAGAGGCTGAAGGATAATTGTCACAAGAACAAAATTAATGGGTCCATCAGTCAAAAGTTTTAGATGGGTCAGCACAAGGAATAAAAAGGAGGAACTTCAGGTCTTGTGTATAATCAATGTAATAATTTAAATGCCATAGCAGAGGCTTGGTAGAAAATGGCCGTGGCTAGAGTCTTGATAGAAGAGCATACAGCTTGTTCAGGGAGGACTTGGCCATGTGGGAGAGGCTGATGCTCAGATTGAAGTCACGGTATGTCTGCTGCAGGCTCCTGGCGCTGGTTGTTGGGAACAGGCGGTCTGTCAGACAGCCTGCTACGGACCACCAGAGACATGGGGTGAACAGAGCTGCTGCTGAGCATCTGGCAGGTCAGATCACTCGTAGCACATGGTAGGATTTGGAAAGAGAAACACAGCAGGACACAATACCCAGCAGCTTTGTAACTGGCTGGGCAGGAGCATTTCTGAAGAAAAAGGGGACACAAGGGTGGAATGGGAAAAGGTAAAAAGCAATGCAGATACGGTTGTGAAAGGCAATGTCATTTGGGATTGACCCATAAGGTCTATGGGACAGCAAGAGAGACCAGTAGGGCTTGAGCCCCTGGGCTTGCCTGAGCCCTGAGGAAAAAATATCTCCTTCTTGCTCTCTGGAAATGAGTGCACCAGCAGACACTATAGATTTCCAAATTTCTGCAGCTATTAGGATACAGGGGCAAACTGAATATTCCCAGCTTTTGGAATATTTTGAGAGGAGGCTGGAGCAATTTTCAGGGCCAATTAGTAGTTATCCTTGAGAGCGTGAGGAGGTCTGGGGAGACTGCAGGGGAAGAGAAGAGATGTGGGTAGCACCTGCCTGTGAAAGAGGGAAAAGAAAAGCCAGGCCAGTCTAAACTGGTCTGTTTGAATTCACTGCTGGGGTAAATGATCCAGTGATCTGGAGCATCACAGGTGATAAAGAACAGCCAGCACAACTGTCAGGGACAGCACAAACAGGGTGGAAGGAGGGGTGTCAGATCAGCTGTGGTGAGGCTTTTCATGCCATCCATGTCAATCTCCAAAGCAATAGAAGGAAACTGAGTCTCTAAGACAGGCTGTGAATGACTGGCAAATTGTGTGCAAGGAGAAGTTATCAGTGGTTTGCTGTCAGACTGGGGAGGGCTTTAGGTGAGGTACCTCATGGTGCCTATCAGGGGTCCAGGACTGTTTGACACTGCACTTGTGACTTGGGCAGCGGAGTTAAGAGTCTACGTGCAGGGCCTGGAGGTGACACCAGCCTAAGAAAGGTGGCGTCACCTTGGAGATCAGCATTAGAATTCAGTGTCACTGGAAAAACTGAGAAATGATCAGAGAGCAGTTCAGTTAAAATATATATATATATTTTGTGAATATATGTATATTCACACACTGTACATAGCTTTGAGTTGTCAGTAGCAGAGGCACAAGGTGCCCGTGTTAGAAAAAGTATGGCAGAAAAGGATATGAAGGCTTATCAGGGATCAGAAACCAAATGGGTGAGCAACTGTGTGTTCTTGCAGAAAAAACAAACCGACTTCCACTTGTAGACTGATAACCCCAGGTGTCGTATGGGAGAGGGGCAGGTGCCTTTCACCTTCCCGACACCAGCAGGGCAGGGGCTTGAGCAGAGCGTGAGGGTTTGGTGTGGGGAGCTGTGGGGAAGATGGGGAGCTGGAGCGATCCAAAGGAGAGCTGCAGGGAGCCTTGCCGGGCGAGTGGGCATGTGCTGTGTGGGAGGTCTCGGGAGGTGGGCTTTTTTAATTTGAGGTAATGGAAAAAAATGTGATGAGGCGGTAGCTTTTTAACTCTGCAAATGACTGCAGCAAGAGAGAAAGTAAGTGAACTATTCCCAAAGCCCAGTGTGGCTCGGAAAAGGGGGTTTGACTGTTCAAATAGATTTGTTTGAGGCTTATCCAGGGATGCGGTATACTGTTTTAGTGAAATCACTTGGGCGTCGTATGTCAGAAGTGGCTGTGCATCTAGCAGAGTTGATATTATTAGCCCCTAATTACAGACTATCTTATCTGAATTACTTTATGACATTCAGTGATCTGTGTTACAGTGGAGAATAGAATAAATTACAACAATACTGCCTCAGGCTGTACATTCTCATAAATCAGCAAATATAATTTTTTTGTGTGTTTTTGATATGCATCCGCTTCTTTGGATGCTTGTTTGAAGCATGGTTTTTTTATGGTTAAGTTTCCCACCTGTAAAATTTGTGTCTCTGTTGCAATCTTCGGTTTTAACCCAGAAGAATCTCTTGTTGGAGGCATTTGGCCACCAACCAATTTGCCAGGCAAACTACATTTTTCACTCAAATGTAGTTAATGACCCAAACAAAATGAAATGCTTGTTATGGGCTGATTTAAACAATGTGCTCTAATGACAATGTTCTCTCCTTTCTGCCCACTCTTACTAACAATTCCACTTTATTTCAACTAGGCAAAAAGGAAATGAGCTTTTTAAGCAAGGCTCAGGAATGTGTCTATTGGCTGGAGGGAAGGAGGGGGCACATTTAGCTGGAGATTTTTACTTTGAAATTTCCTGACAAAAATTAATTAGAAGAATCGTGTAATTACAATAAATGTATCTCATTGGTCCCCAGTGGCTTGTTTCTAAACACAGAATGATTATTTAGGCATTCACGACAGCAACAAAAAGTACCAAATAAATGTAATGGGTTCTTTTAATATACAATAAAAATGACATACAGTAGCTGCATGTTTTACTAATTTGGCAACAGGATCTTAAAGAGGTGGGCATGGTTGTGTGGTTCTTTTAATCTTTGCTGTGGCTGCAGAGGCTGGACTTGGACATGCAAGGGCTAAGATGCTGCCTGGTGCTCCTGCTGGTGTCCCACAAGGCACTGGGGAAGAGAGATGCCCCAGCACCCAATATGTGGTTATCTCTGCTTGCTGTGTTGTCTGCATTGCATGTTCGTCCCATGAGATGGGAGATGTAAATGTTCCTGAAAGGCGGAGAAAGGCTGCTGACCAGTGCCAGCAGAGGCTAAAAGCCCATTGCCTGCAGTGACACCAGCTTGAGCCCATGCAGGGAAGGTGTGGAGGGTGCTTTCACTACCCTACCTGGCGTTCTACACTGACACAAGTGCTCTGGTCCTCTGGTATCTTTAAAGTGGCTTTTTGAGCACGCTTTTGGGATGCCCTTGGTGCTGTCATGGTGCAGGTTTCTGCCTCCCTCAATTCCAGATAATGCAAAGATCCCTACTGAATTCTCCAAGGGAGGAATTGCAATTTGGGGCTTGCTGTAGATGTTGCTGTATATCCTTCCCCTTCCCACCAGTAATGCGACTGGGACAGTGTTTTGGGTCACGTAAGGCACTGGTGCCTGTACAGCTCCCCTCTGCTCTGCCTGGCTAGGCATTGCTGTGCAGACAAGTGCTTCCATGCTGAGCAGAGCTGCAAAATCAGAGAGGTGTGAAGACAGAGATGCTTCACTGCTGGGTGAAGCTGAGCTCAGTGGCTGTTGCAGGATGTGGTGGCTTGGTTTTCATCATGTGTGTGATGAACTCTCTGTTGTTGCATGAAAATGGGTAAACCCACTCTGGGGCACTTTTGCAGGAGTGGTGCACATATAGAGTCAGGGAAGAACTGGGATTAATCCACCTCTGCTGCTTCTCTCTGCTTGTTACGGGGCTTGCATCTGCAGAAACCTGAGAACTGTGATGTGATTTAGCCTCACAAATGCCTTGAATTCAGGTCTTTTCACTTATTTTTGTTTCACTGTGTTGCCAGGATAAGAAATTTGGAGGGGAAAATCTCATTGATCCAGCATACAAATTGGACTAAAACAGATATATACATAAGGTGGACATGTGTCATCTTAATAGACTTCCCCAAATCCCTCCCCCCAAGTTGTGTTGCTTCCAGGGCAAAGGTGTTAGTGCTCTACAGCATGGATAATCTCTCCTGTGCTACTGAACATATCTATACATGTAGATGTATCACCAGATAAGTATGTAACTTCATTTTAGCTTGGATTCATCAAGCAGATGGTTGAGCTAGGTGGGAAGACTCATGATCTGGAGATGCCTTTTCCTTTTCTGTTTTCTATAGAAAAAGAGGCTATATAACAAAGCAGGCTGACTGCCTGACTTTGGGATGTTGGTTAGGTGAGGTGAATCCCACTCTAAGTGTGTTCAGATCTTAAAGGTTGTGCCTAAGAACCATTGATGGAGACATATGAACACTGTAAATCTTTTTACTGCATGTACCAACCATAAAGAGAAGTGATCTTCAAATGACATCATCAACACAAAGGGCACTAGGAGGAGTTCCAACTTATGACACAATAAATCATCAAGTAGTCTAGTAATGGACATTGAGCCTAGACAGTTTTGCAAAGTGAGTTCTCTTATAAAATGGTATTCTGCATTGAAATGTGGGCTCCAAACCTGCTTAGCTAGTACCACTTAAGCTGCTTTAGTGAGATCATTTTGGATTTCCACAGTCGACCAATCTTCCCAAATTGCTCCGTGTCTAATGTAATCCCAGATGTATTTACCATACTTCATTGTATTTATAGAGGTGACTAGGCCATGAAGACATGAAGACATGGCTTATTTCCAGGGACAAGAAGTCCAGGTTCTTCAGTGCATTTTCCTCTTCTAAAAGCAATGCTATGGTGCTCTCAGAGTTTGCGGTGAACACATTTGTCTTTGCTCAGTGACGATCGTTGATCATTAGCAAAATGTATTTCGGTATTTATGGTTACAGGCGTATTGACCTTAATGCTACGTACAGCAGTGATCGGATCACAGCCAGCCACCGTTAGGAGGAGGTGCGAGAGTTACTATGCACAGCTTTTTTCGAGCAAAGAAAATGCCTCCAAGGTGCACAGCAGCTGAGAAGGGCAGTATATAAGAGGAATAAGTCCTTGGTTCAAATATGATAAACTAGCTGCTACGAGTTCTTGTCCTCAGCACACAGGCACTGTTAAACCACATGCTCAGCTGGTGCTTTTCTGTACAGCTGCCCTGCAGCAAAGGGAGTTACACTAATCGGTATCGGTGGAGGATGTGGCCCATAGACATGCCTGCTGCTGCTGGTGCCAGAACTTGTGCTTGGGAGGTGCTGTGCTCCTGTTTTGTAGTGTCCGGCTGTAGTTTTGACAGTTTACTGACAGTGTATGTACATTCGCGTTGCATGTTGCTTTATTCTCAGAAGTGCCTAAAGTTAGGTTACGTTTGCAAGACAAATGTATGATATCCTGAAGCACAATTTGTTTCTTGCTAGAGGTTTAGTGTGATTCCCGGCAGCAAAGGGGTTTGATCTAAGCCAGGCAAAAGGCATAATTTTCTGTTGAGCAACATGACAGTCTTGTGACATAATGAATTACACACAGCTGTTTTTTCTCTGGCTTAGGAATTTTGTTTCATTATTACTGTATCTGTGCAATTTCTTAATATTCTTGAATCTGGGCTCTGCTTACAGGCATATCAGATTATTCATATGCTAGAGTGAAATATGATGTGGAGAGGAGCACAGAATGTGCTTTATTTGTGGGTAACTGGGTATGTAATGGTGTATAAAGTCAGGAGCTGGTACTCAGCTGCATCGTCTCTTCTGCTTTCTCTTTCATCCCCAACCCCAAGTGTACAAGGGACTTATAATTGGTAAGCCTCCTCTCCTAGCACTGCTTCTTTTCTCCATCTTACCTTTCTAAAATTCTTTCTTAGCTAACATCCTTTTAGACAGCTGACAGTGGTAATTAAATAAAATAGACTTTAAGGGGATGCCTGACATGCCTTGTGTTCAGCTGCACAGCGGTAACAAGGCTGGCCTTTGGGCTGGGAGCTGTGATCTCCTAGGGTGTTTGTGGGATGCACTGTGCTCCTGTTGACTCCAGACCAAACTGAGAAGGGAATTTAGTATAAGAAAAGGTTGGGGGGGAGTGCTTCTCCTGGCCTGCACTGGGATGAAATGGAGGCTTTTGGAAGGGAAATCTCAGAGGACAGGAGCACCGGTTCTTGCTCCCCAAACCAGCCAGGGGCACAGGAGTTAGGGGTCTGTTTGGGAATATGGAGGCAGACTTAGGATCTTGCTCTATGCCCCAAATCAAGGCCTCAAATTGTGTTTTTTTACACATGAGGCTGGGTAACTCATAACTAGAATATTCAACTTATAATTTATCTGTGGTGAAGTTGGTGTGTGTGATGTTACGAAATACTTTTTCAGAAAGCGTAGGTTTGCCTAGCAGACAGTTTTGGTAGTGTATTATTACTGATCACTTCTGACTCCACATCTTCTTAATGAAGAACACAAGAAGCAATGAATTTGCTCTTTGGGTGCTTCTATTGGTCAATCACATTCCCTAACTGTATGCCCAATTTTACTAACTGCCAATGCCCCTGAATTTTCTAAGTGATATTTTATTTATGCAACTGCATCTTGCTTTTACCTTAAGATTTTACTACATCTTCAC
The DNA here is from genome assembly GCF_015220075.1 of Falco rusticolus. Lineage (NCBI taxonomy): Eukaryota > Metazoa > Chordata > Aves > Falconiformes > Falconidae > Falco > Falco rusticolus. The sequence continues at coordinate 14,245,782 of NC_051190.1, forward strand.
ACCAGTGATAAGAGACTTCCTTTTGCATTTTGTTAATGCTTCTGCCCACCTCCAATGAAATACATCAAATACTGTGCAGTTTATTACCGAATCCACTGTGCCTACAAGTTTCCATTTATGTAATAGGGTATGCCTGACTTGGCTGCTTCTAGGTGGAGCACTTTGCTCTTGCTGTTACAGGCTCAGGGTCTGGGTTAGATGTCTCTGGAGAGCAGTGTTCTGATTTAATAGCTGGTCCGCAGTTCCATGAATTACATCCAGAAAATTGCTCAAGATGGATGATAACACAAATGGGTTTCTTGGGCTAATTCAAGACACTTTCTTGAGCGTACTGGGTCAATTTTCTAATGGATCAAATGGGTGTGTTTTGGAAAACTGCTGGCACACATGTACATACATTCCCACACTGTATCACGTAGTTCGAGGCAATTCCATATTCTGTTCTGTTTCAGTCTATTCACATTTCACCTCTCTTTGAGACTTTTAAAACTGAATGAAGCACTGGATATTGTCCTATAAGGAATGACCTGGGACTGGTGAGTGGTCTGTATGTTCCCTTTGCATCGCTTTGATTTTGTGAAATCTAAATTGTGGGACAGGGAATACTGGTGAAGCAGAGAGTCCCTAGGCTGAATTTACAAACTTGGTTGCCCTCCAGCCTGGTGATAATACCAAGCAATGGAAATGTATGCAGTGAGATGTCTGAGTACTTACCCTAAGCCTTTCTACTTTGGGATCCTTTTCCTCCACTTGATGAATCAGTGTTGTGGAAAAGCCACAGCAAGAATCCATAGTATGCTATCAAATCAAGCTAAAGCAAAACCTCTCCTTGTTGCATAATTTGGCAATTTTTCCATCCCTCTCCTAAATTTGTACAAATGCATCTTGCTTGTGTAAGCTCAAGCGTGCAGCTGAAGCAGCAAGCTGTGGACGCCCAGACATCTAGAAATGGAGCACAGTCAAAACCTACGGAGGGACATGGGTTTTACAGACACATTTGTCCACTTAAGTGCACCAGAATCTGCTGGATGTTTTATGCTTAAACCTTTCTAGGTGAAAAGAAAGGGAGGCATTACTTGGAAGGTATTAGTATGGTGAATGAAGAGATGGGGGACAGCTTGATGCAAGCAAATGTCAATTTATTGTACAGAAGCATGAGTTTATATACACTTTCAGAAGCTGCGCGTTTTAAACAGATTAGTTCTTGAAGCTAAGCATTGCATACTAGGCAATCCCCGATTGGTGGATGTTACCTTTCCTTGGCGCCATCCGTACCCCACTCCCCTATGCTCTGTATCATGTTAATTGTTGTCTAGACAAGCTCGAGCACGTTCCCCTCAGCTAACTGATTGCCACGCATGGTCCTGGTTTCCAGCCCGCTCCTGCAAGTTAGAGCTTGTCCTTTCCATGTTAAGGCAGTGGTTTCCGAAGTCAATTAGTCTGGCAGTCCTCACCATCTCCTCTTCAGTAACTGATCGTGTTATGCCTGATGTTCTGCTGATACTCAGTAGAACAGCAGACCTAGCACATTGATTTGTTTTCATCTGTTTTATACAAATTTGCAAGGGGTGTACGGTTTCTGTGAAAGATACTGAGAGATCTTATCAGAATGCAGACTGTGGATGTAATGAAACTCTCCTGTGGCAAACACGTGGCAATTGCCCTTCCTGTACAGTCGTTAGACATAACTGGATTTTGCTGCCTGAGAATGAAGTTGCTTTCCTATTTTGTATCCTGTGTTTTGTAGGAAAACTGTAAAGGATAGACTCCACTTAGAACTTTATTTTCAACTAATAACAACTCAAGAAGACTGAAGGTGATATAAGAAGTTTCTATGGCACCTCAGTTAAACATGAATTCTTCATTTTCATTTTCATTCTGGCTTTTGGTACTGAATTTTCTCCATTTCTTCGTGAATATGAATAACTTCCTGAATTAGTGTGAGTTTTTTTTGTTTTCAGTACTGGGATCTTTTTGTTGGGTGACACAGTGGCTCATTAGTGATTGTGATGTAAAGTTAAAGTTGCTTAAGTTTGTGGCCAAAACCTGCAGTTTTATGTGTCCAGTGGTTTGTAAGAATCTAAGTGTGGAACTTAGTCAAGTACACTGCTCCTCCGTCCAGGTTTGGGTCATCTCATGGACAGGAACCACGCTGGCTCTGGGTGCGCGCTTTGGGTTTGGATAGGACCTTCGCTCACCACCTCCCATCAAGGAGAGGGCAAGCTGCAAAAGGGTACCCAGTCTCTGGTTATTTTGATGTAAAGGGAAGATACCTGTCAAAGTGTATTCATCCTCAAGAAGCCAAGTATCAAAGGAAGGTTATAAAGTTGCTGGTCAATGCTTCCTAGTCTTTTGGTGTAATTATTAGAGTGGAGGTGATAGAAAAGGTGATGTATCAGGGGCACTCACATTTCAAGTGATGTCTGGGGATGGAAGAGTGTCCTGGGCTGATTTTTAGGCAACTTTAGGACTGTTGAGTTAAGCTGGCTTACGCATTTGATATGGCATGCTACTTTTTTTTTTTTTTTTTAATTAGTATTTTGCATAACTAGTTTAGTTGACAGCGTACTGGTTTTGCTCCTTTGATCTCTGCTCAGTTTGACTGTATTTTCAATAACTACTTAGTATAAAAATAAAATGTGCAGGCCGCATCCAATAAACTAATTAAAGATTAGAATGAAAAAGTGTCAAAATCCAAGACCTCGCTGAGGCAGATTAGTCACTGCATACGAGACACGATCTAATAACTAATGGGTTGCTGTAGTAACAGGGGAATCAATACCCCTTGGCTGGTCAGGGAGCTGACAGTAATTTCTGCTGGGTCATAGATTCTGGAAAATGAAGTGCCACCTACTACAACACAAGTAATCTCTGTGGACTTTTTGACAACAGAGCATCCTACAAAGTTTATATCAAAGAAAATATTAATCTCCCAAGTCTGCTTGTTTATCTCTGCAGGGGTTATATGATATTGTTACAGCCACAGACAATTAAGTTTAGCCTCCTGTGTGAGCTTTTGATGGGTTAGCTTTGGAAATAATCCTTTGGTTTTGCTTACTAAATGATGTGTTTGTAGGACGTGCCAGTACCAGGATGTTGGACTGTGGGAAGGGGGACCTGGAAAAGTCTGCTGCTGTGCCAAATCAGCTCTTCTTACTGAATAAGTCAATAGAAGTCAAAAGAAGTTCAGCTCAAGTGGAGAAGAAGAGATATACTTGGGCACTTAAAAGAATAAAGTGGTTTGCAACTGAGCTGTAAAGCCCAGCTTGCTGTAGACTGCGTGTTTTTGTGCCTCAGTACCCAAAGTTTCCAAGGGAATGACCACCCTTCTTTGTCTTCTCTGAACTGATTGCAAACCCTGGGGGTTGGGGACACCCTTATGTGTCTGAGCAGTACCTAGAGCAATGTCAGCTGTATACCCTGACTGCTGATGGATGGCAAAAAGGGACTTTATGCTGGGACAGGCAGCACAGCTCTTGATCCACGACTGGGAGCTACAACCACCCAGTGCAGAAACATGTGCAGGCATTTCCCAGCTGCAGGCAGGGAGAGGACAGCCCTGCGAGCCTAAGGAGTTAATGCTAGTCCAAGAGCTACGGGGGATATTAAGGACTTTTTCCAAACATCTAGGGGGGATGGTAGTGCTGGAGAGAAAGTAGGCCACTCACTAATGAGGGGAGTGGTGGTGTTAATTATGTCTTGAAATTGCCTGAGATACTGAGCTCCTGAAATTCATCTTCAGCAGAAAACCATCAGGAAAATAAGTTCGGGCAATTAGGAGATGGGGGAAGAAACAGTGTAAAAATAGCCTGGATAATTAAGAGCAGATAAGGGAACATCTAAGAACTGGCAAGAAGTGCAAGGAGAGCCTCCTTGCCTTTGTTGGACTCCACTACAGTGATCTCACAGGCACAGGGCTGGAAGCCCTTGCTGGCACAGATGATGTGAAGGGCAGGTCCCCAGCCCCACTGTTGTGTGTACTGGTGGCTCAGCTGCAATGGGAGCTGCTGGGTGGCAAGGGCACATCTTGTACCATGCTCATGGCAGTGCCACTGACACCGCTGTGCTGCAAAGCCCTGAAAAGTCCGTGTGAAGTTGGTTAGGGCAGGTCTCAGCTGTGGGTGCAAGAGGGTGATTGACACGGAGCAATTACAGCCACAGACCTGTGCAAGTGGCAACCTGCTACCGGGGTTGGCAGGGAGCAAATGTAGCTCTGAATCTCTTAGATGGGCTGTGCTGTGGAAAGGCATGGCTGTCTTCCACGCTCTGCAGCCTCCTGCTGTGGTGTCGGTTGTGAAAGTGCATGTGCCCTGCTCTGCACAGGGAGGGAATGGGGAGCTGCTTCCCCTTCAGCTGCTCCCCCATTTTATGGGACCCAGGGTATGGCAGGGAAAAGCCCAGTGCTAACTCTGATAGTCAGTGACAGCTCTGCAGCTGCTGCTTGTGTTCATGCTTGTTGGTACATAATGTTGGTGAATAATAATACCTGACCTAGTAGAACAAGAACTCTTTTATCAAACACATTTAAAGAAGAATGACAGTTTGTGTAGCATGTAATGGAATGGATGATAAATAACAAAATGGGGAAAAACAATTGTGTTACTCCTGCTGGTATGAGTTCCTGTTCAGGAGGTCCATATGTTATGTTTTTTGATGACATAAATTTAATGAAATTCTCTGGAAGTCCTGACCAGAAGTCAATGTACAACTCAGTCCCGAGAAGTTTCCTAATATCTTTGTTTGTTTTAGGTAATGGATCTGTTGATGTGTATCTCTCCTGTTAAGTGCTGTGATCGGATGCTATGATGAAATCACAATATGGAATGGTAGCTCGACTAAAGCAGCATTATCAGAAATGTCACCCCCTAACAAATTAGCAATTGCAATGTTTGCCCTCTGGTTACAAAACCTTGTTCCTTTTGTCTTCTACTTTGACTTATAATAACAAAGCCTGTGATGTAAATGTCTGTAGGGTATGTTTCCAGTAGCTAAGAGTGAAACATGTTTCAGTGGGGATATGGGCAGGAAAAACCAGAATTTTTTTAAAAAAACTCAGGACAAAGGATTTTTGGCCTTGGGCATTCCATCTGCAGCTGCTGCCGATATGGGTGAGATGGGACTGTATTTCTATTTATTTATTTTTTTCTTTCTAAAGGAAAAAAAGATACCCACATATTTGGTTATGTAATCCACAACTGTTAAACAGATAAACAATGCAAAACAATCTCACCCACAAAAAGTAGTAATTAATTGCTCTGGAGTTTGGTTTATGACGGACAGGTTGCAGATTTCAAATGAGTGAGGTGCAGTTTGTATTTACAACTTCAGAGCCTGGGCATCAAGTGAGGAAACAGAGTGAAGTTTGGGGGTTTTGGTTGGTTTTATTTTTTAAGCTGAAAATAGAAATTCACGGGGCTTGCTCCAGTGCCATGCAAAGACCTCTGTTGGGTCCTATGTTTTTACTTCAACAGGGCATAGGAAGAACCGCAAATTTTAAAAGAAATTTAGAAAAAAAACCCAAAACAACCCACAACCCTCAAAGCCATGACTCACCTCAGCCCTGCATGTGTTGGAGTAGGTGGAGGTGGACTGCCTATCTCTGGCTCAGACTGGGGAGGCAGATTTCTGGGAAGCTGTCCCCAAACCTTTCCCAGTGAGAGCAGGACACACAGCATCTCACTGGAAAGCCCACCTAGCTCTCAGCTCTCCCTCTTCTAGCCTTGCGGGGCTGCTCCTTGCAGCTGGGAGAAGATCTTGATGGGAACTTCTCCTCCCTGTCACTGGCCAGTGGCAGTGGTCCCCGAAGTGGCCAGTGAAGGGTCATGAGCTGCCCATGGGGGTGGGGGTGCAGGGTTTGGGCAATGCAGGGCTGCCTCCAGGGGGGCTGCAGTGCATGCAGGATGTGAGACATGCTGAAAATTGGATACCTGGGAGCAGGTGAGAAAAAGAGATGATGGATTTGGTAGGCATGGCAAGCCATAGAAAATACATGCATGGTTTAGCATGTACAGTTGTGCAAGCCAGCTGTGTGGCAAGGGTCTGGAGCTGGTCTTTTCTGCCAATGAGTTTTCGTTTTATCAAACCGGCATATTCATGGTTAATAATCTTTGCCATCACCCTTCCTAGGAATCAAAGAACAGAATACCTTGTGCTCTTCAGGAGCAACACCTGTCTTAATTTCAACAAAGGAGTCAGAGCCAGTCTTCAGTTAGGTATAATTAAGTGTTGGTTTTTATTTTAAGATGCAACAGAGAAAACTTAGAGTATAGAAGCTTAATCCATAATGGTGACACTTCACTTATTCCAGGCAACTGGGAAGTGCTTAAATACTGAAGCCTGTGGCTTAATTATTTACCTGTGGCTTAATTGGGTGTAATTTTACTGAGGAGTCTGTTTATTTTCCTATGGAGAGGCTCTAAGATGCTTCTAAATGAAAACGTTGCTGGTCCCTACCTGTGCCCCCTGACGTCAGTAGCAGAGAGCTCATTTAAACCTGCAGGAACCTGGAAGAAACGTGTCTTCTCTGGTGCAGCCAGCCTGTGGTTTCCTACTGCTCTGCAGCTGGGAACATGCGCTGGGAGGTGAGAATGACCCTCCCGTGTTCTGCACACATTGCACTGGCCCAGGAAAGTTCAGCAGAGCAAGCTGATACGCAAATTCTTGCTGATGCTGTGCTGGGAGCAGAGTCTCCCCAGAGGGGAGAGGGAATATTGTAACCCCTAGAGCTGCCTCTGGGATGATCCCACAGCAGCACCTTTCAGCTGCACCCGGAGGGCTTAGGAACAAAAGTCTAGATGGCCTTAGAGAGGCTTGTGCTCTTCTTTTGTTTGTTGGGACCTCACCGGGTTTTCATGCTCTGCAAATTCAATATTGGTTATTGTTTCTTTCCCGGAGCTGGGAAGGATCATTTTTGCAGGATCAGATATTCAAAGTTATGTTCATATCAGTGTGTCTGGGAGTATTTGCTGTTTACGTTCCAGGCACAAACCGCTGGTGAATAGAGACAGACCAGGGGCCATACCCTGGCCAGTCATCCTTGTTTAGATGATCTTTTCAACTTCAATGTGTTATTCTTATATGCCCAAGAATAGTTCTGCATGAGAGGTTAGAGGATTCACTATCAGGGCTTCCCGTTTGCATACCCCGGTTAGAGGCTAACCCAGTGCTTGTACCCAAGAGTGTGGAAAAGCTCTTTTTACTGTTCTGCCAGTGTAAAGTGCTATGAAAAGATTTTTATCTTGAATATCCATTTAATTAAAACCAAATGTGCTTGGACACCTTCAGCCTAGGTTTTCAATTCAGCAAGCTGATTTTCCTTCTCCCCGTTCCCCCTCCTCCCTAGCACAGAGGCTGAAACCAGGAACCTCCTTTTGAATATCTGTAGGCAACTTCCTCACAGTGCTTGGATCTCCAAGCTCCTTTGGGCTTCAACAACAGAAGCTTTATATCATTGGTTTTTTCACCCCAAAATGCTTAGTTTCTATTAACAACCTTACAAAAAGGGCAGTGTATTACTACTTGGAGATCCCAATGATAAATGAAGCACATTATATGTGAAGTAAAGGCTCTATTTATCCTTGCTCTTTTTTTTAAAGTCCCAGCAGGTTTAATGTGAGTAGCTTTCGATGACCTTCATAACAAATCAAGAATAAACCTCAGTGCATTCTCATGAAGGTGGACAGTATTGTGGGCATTTTTTTAATTGAAATAACAATAACAGCAACAAGCTGTATTAGGAGTATTTGATAATGCAAAAAAGTTAATGCTCACTGAAAGCCAGGTGCCAGCACTATTTGATTGTTTACCAACATAGTCATAAAGAAACAGAGTTATTAAAGGATCTGAAATCACTCAGTAATTCAGCTGCTGACGTTGATGGATGGAACTTGGCTGTTCCTCTTTGCTAAAGCTGCTGACTGGATAAATGTTTTATTCATGAAGCCCAGGGCAGGAAGAGATGCCAAAGGTTTAAGAATATTTTAAGAAACTCTTTGAGATGTCAAGCAAGTTAGCAGGTGTTGTTAAGCAAAGGAGCTGAAGTACTACATTTAAACATAACCGAGCTCTCAACATATACAACAACAATACATCAAAAGCCAGGATGTGATTCTTGTCTCAAGCAGTATATGGAATGATGAGTTGGGAATACGAGCCCTTTTATTTCCTGCACCTTTGTACCTTCAGTCATCTCGCAGCCTTGTCTTTTTGAGCATTGTTATACCAAAGGGAATTTTCCCACATCACACTGTGAATTTAGGCTTGGAAACAAATAAATATTTAGATACCAAACACTACAAGGTCACATATTTATATCAAAGACGAAATGAATGATGTGATGACAATGTTCATGGAAATTGCAGCCAGGGATGAACAATTTAGATCAGAGCAAGTGGATTCTGCCTGACCTCTTAGTGTGAGAACTTGTTCAAAATGATAATTATTGAAAGAGGCTATTATCAAAATATAGAATAATGAGGATTTTTTGGATTTTTCCCTCTGTCATCTTCAGTCTGCCTCAGCCACCTCTTTGTCTGAGGGCAATGTCTGCTGACAGTGAGCCTATAGCTCAACATCTATTTGGTGGGGCAGTGCTGCTTTGCAGCAGTGAAGGATCTGGTTGTAATTTAAGTGATTCTTTCAAATGCCTTGTTTCTGTTCTACAGGAATTCAGATCTGAATCCTTTGTTGATTTTTTTTTTTCTTTTTTTAAATGGAAAGATGTGTTCTGTATAAAGAATTTTAATGAAGAGATCTTTAGCCCCACAAGCTCCTGCATGGACAAGTGTGTGAATATTTCATAATCAATATTAATAACTTCTTTTAAGTTTCTGCAGTCTCCTAAGAGCAGAACAGATGAGCTCTTGATGCAGCTGAACTGTCAATCCAAACACGGTGACATTAGAAAATAGCTCCATTTCCAAGTCTGGCTGTGTGAAATGTCCCTTCTTGCCAAGGGAGCAGCAAAGTATAGCTTAAATGTGCCTTGTTATGACATCTCAAGAGTATAAAAATTGGGAAAGGTATTAAAAATGAGTAATTAAAATTGAAGACTGATAGATAATGGCTAATAAAAAGCAGGTAGTACTGCACTCCCACTGCCCTTTTGATTTGCAGGGATTCAGTACTGAAGACCAAAAACATATTTCTCATGGGCCCCAGTTAAAATTTAAATCCGATAGACTGACAGTGAAAACTACTGTCAAAAACCCCTGTCAGGTTGTATCACAATAAGGTACTATTACCTCTTTTTATCTGTCAAAGGCATTGATTATTTTCAATAGAGGAGCCCTCTGACAGTTGCTGAAACCGAAGAATCCCATGTTGAAACGATTTGGTTGACACATGTCACTATTTCCTAAACAGATAAGTCAAATATGTTGCTTTTGACTCTTGCTGTAGGAGAAAGTGTGTTTATGTAGCATTTTATGAAAGATAAATAATGCAGAAAGAAAGGAACATCCATTAGCACTGCACTTTCTCAGCTATTTGTATCAGTGGATTTTTTTGTAGCATCTTTTTAAAATGTTCTTCTTTGCATAAAATCATGTGTTCCTTTGGTGGCTGTGATACATTGCAGGGATTTGTTAAGATACCCTGAAGTAATTCAGATAATCAGTGAACCATGTTGGTGCTACTTTTGATTGCAGCTGACAGTTTACTGTTGACTAACTGACTAAACTTCAGTTTTCTACCAGCCACACATACGTAGTTGTGATACAGACATTAACGGTCTGTAAAATGCCCATTTGTATTGCAGATGGACAAACTGAGAAAGGCAAAATAAGGACGGTGTCCCTGACTTGCTGTCAGTTTTTGGAGTGAAGCTGGGGCCAAGCCGTTGCCCAGACTCTTTGTGTAACTGTCAATTTGCACGTCGTGGATGTGGGCACCCCTGGGTGCTGCCTCGGCGATCCTGCCTTTGCGATTTTTAACAGAGGGGAAAGTCTAGCTGGGGAAACAGCTCAGTTCTGTTACGTCTGGAAGTAGGTGCCTCTTTCCAGCTGAAACTGTACAAAATGGAGAATGTTTCCACTATGTTCCCTTGAGAGGAGGCTATTGAGTGGCAGAGCCATTGTGAATTGCTAACACTATTAAGAAGGTGAGAACTGGCTCAAGCAGCAGCAGTGGGAGACAGGCTAATACCCTTGTACACAGTCTTTGTTATTCATTAGCACATATTGTGCTTCCTCCTAAATATAATTCAGGCTACACTTGTATCACATTAAGATAACACTAAATCTTTCTGTAATTTGAAGGAAATACTGCTCCCAGCTGTTGTCGCAGAAGTGAACTAAACAAAATCCGAAGAGGTGCTAAAGGAACAACCGTAAAACTCCAACTGCATTTGGCACACATCTCCTTTGCTGCCGTTTATCACAGAAGCGGTCGTGAGCAGTGCTCTGCGCTTTTCAACGTGATGGCTCTGTGCTCGTGGCACCTCGCACCTCGGGAATTACTCTGCCAAACTGAAACGAGCTCCTAAATCCCTCAGGTACTTGAGCACTTTGCTGCTTTCAGGGGAGCTGGCTACCTCCGTGACTGATGAACTGGGCTGTCAAGGTGCTGGTGCAGGTTGTCACGAGGGACCCTACGGTACTTGCTTGTGCCCCGAGTGAGGCACGGCTGTGCAGGGTGCTGCCGCTCCAGGAAGAATCTGTCAGCTACCACTGAAACCAGGTGCACGGGGACCGAAAGCCTAGTCGTTAAGGACTTCTGGGTACCTAATTCTGTCTCACCCCGACAGAAGTGGGGCCCTAAACTCTGTGTGATGACCTGGCATGTTTCTGTTTACACCAAATCAACCTGAATGAAGTCGAGCATTTAAACGTCTCCTGGCTTACAAGCTTCTCCTGAGACTGTAAGCTCTTTGGAGAGATGTTGTTTTGTACAGTGTTTAGTGGGATAAGGTCCTTACCCGTGTGGCTGCTCTGGATGAGTTAAAATTAATAATACTAAAAATAAACACTTGTAAATAGGGATAGCGACAGGCTTAGAGTTCTGACAGCCTTGGAAGGCTTTGCTCCTGTATGGGTAGAGATCAGGATGTGCTGCCTCCCCAGATGACAGGGTTGGATGGAGAAAAGAAAAGAGCTATAAACATAGTCTGTAAAGTATGCCTCTGTCGTCCTCCTCAGGCTCCCTCCCCCATTAGCTGTAATGATTTACTAAGAGAGCGTGTCTAAGTACCAGCAAAAAAGCAACTGAGAAATTAACCCCAGCAAACTTACAATCTCACACCTGACCCCAGAAGTGTGTAGCATTGGTCATCCCAGTAGTAATGGCTCAGTGTAAAGCAGAGGAGAATGTGCCGTTAAAAGAAAAACATGGAGTGAGCTGCTGAGTGGTGACAGCCGTGGAAAGATACAAACCAACGCGTGATTCTGACAGCATATTATATCCAGAAGATAAAGAGAGGCGGAGAGAGGAAAAAGCAAAACAAATGGGGTTGCTCTGTACATATGGCCAAAAGGGAATCACAGCATAAACGCCACCAGCCACAAATTATGGCATGTGGATGGAGTGCCTGCCGGGGAGGGAAGCAACAGCCCTTCGGGGCCGGCGCTGGCCAAAAGCCTGGCAGTGAAAGGCAAATGCTGCAGGAGATACGGGAGAGTGTCTGCCCGGCGGTGGGCTGGCAGGTGCTGCCGGTCGTGGTGGTAATGGACTGAAGACAAGGAAGGAGCATGATTTAGGGGGAGGTGGCAGGCTGTGATTTTTGTCTAACTGCAGATTTGGTTTCTGAGCGGATCAGATTTATGCTTCCCTCAGACAATTTTGCTAATAAGCCGATGACTCAGAGCCCACAGCAGATGGGATTCTTTAGCTGAGGTAGAAACTATTGTTTTTGTCCTAAAAGGAAAGTAGCCATTTTTCTTTTCTAGAAAACGGATCTCTGGAAAATGTGATGATTTTTTCCTTCCCAGCAGAAATATAGCTTTTTTGAATAACACCCAGCTATGCTTCTGGACTCCTACCTAATATGGAGAAGTTCTTATTAGATGTAAGTGACTTGTGACAACTTACTATGCGATATGCTGGGGAAATTTTTTTTCTTTTTAAATCATCTGCTGTAATTAATAACATCCCAGACGCCATTGCCAACAACCACAATACTAAGTGGTCATTTGAAGTGAACTCTTCAGCTATCTGAAAGGCAAAATGCCTCCTGTCCATGGGTACAGAAAGCTGCTGCCGAGAACTTGGGAATATTTCTCTAGCCAGACCATATCTATCTAAATCCTTGGAAAGGGTCTTATACTTAGATATGAAGCTGCTGAAGATTCCAGTCATCTCTCTCCTTCCTCCTGTGGATGTTCAGAAACTTGATTCCCACTAAAGTAAATCAACACTTTTTTTTTTTTTTTTGAGGGAAAAGCATCTACTCTATAGGAAGTTTGGCAGTGAGCATGAATATATCATTATAAAAAGACATTCTGCATTCAGAAACCACATGTGGTCTGAATTTCACTGAGAGGGGTGTTTCTTTTCACAGGCTATAGAGTTGTATGGTACACAGGGTGATGAAGCCTTTTCTGACATTGTTTTGTTTAAAATCTGTTTGAAGATTGTCTTGTTCACCTTTCTTGAAAATTGTGTTAGAGCAGGTAGAGGGGTAGGTTTGTTTGGCTTGGTGCTGTGCCTGAGAACGTACTCTGGGAAGCGACAGTCTGCTGTCCTCCTTCCCTCTTTGGGGGCTTATGGTGCAGGTGCAGAAAGATGAGGTTTGAAAATGCTTTAAAAATAAATTAGGCTTTTATTTCTGTTATAATATGTGCATTCTTTATAAATTTTATTTCTGTGGAGGGCACCAGTAATTACATACGCAGTCATTTGTATGGTAGGCACCCCTTGAGCCTGTACCCAGTATTTTATGATCATTTGAAGAAGACAGTAAGTAACAAATTGATGACATTTAATGCTCCAAAGTTTAATGAAATCTAAACATGATTAAGAGTTTTCTTGGAATTTACCAAAGCTATATTAATAAAAAGACTGGTAGAAAAGCGCAACGTGAGTAAAAGGAAATTACTATAATTGGATGGAACAGTCGATCTGATAATGGGGTAAGCTTCAAAACAGAAAGAGATCTTGAAGGGCTCAATGGAAAACATCTGCTCAGGTCTGAGCGGTGATCAGGAAAGCATCAATATGAAATGGCATGACATTAATTTGCTGAATAGAGGACAACACTGAAAATATGACAGTGTTGTTCTAAAGATGGTGATGTGGCCTCACCTTGAGAGGCATGTTTGGTTTGGTTACCCTAATTAAAAAATGATAGAATAGAAGAGGTGCAGTGAAGGGCAACAAACCTAATCAGAGGCATGGAAAATACTTTAGCGCGAAGATTTGCATGCAGGCAGAGACTGCAAAGGTTAGGTCTGTTTATTTTAGGGAGAACAATACATGGGATGTGCCACTGAAAGACAGGCTATGATGGATGTAAATAAAACAACAACAACGCCATGACTTTTTCCTCTCTTGGATAAGAAAAAGAGACATCAAATTAAATTTGAACTCAGTGCATTGAACAGCTTTAATAGGAAGCACTTTTAACCTAAGTTTTAATTAGCCTATGGGACTCATTGCCACAAGGTAGGATATGGAGACCAACAGATTGGCATCATTTGTATGATTAGCAATATCATCTACAGTTAGGTGGGCTGGAGTTTCATCCTTTGTACGTCTGGCCATATGCTAAACACAGCTTCTCCCTCAGGCATACTGGTGCATAATCTTCCATTATGGGATTTTACAGTGCCTTTTGAAGCAGCTGGCACAGGTTGGTCTCTAGGCTATTGCTTGGCTCCAGCACTTTGAATCCTGTGCTAGTGATAAGGACTGGGCTATAATTCCTGGATAAAACCCCCATAAGTGTAGAAGTTTGGATTGTTCATATTTTCCCCCTCCCCAGATTTATTGACTTCCCTATGAGCTGACTGTGAATACATCAGCTTGGAGGAGAGATTTTTACTTCCCATGGAAGATGTCTATTTGCCCATTCTGGACTGGTTTGGTTTACTTTCTTTGTCCTTTTAATAGCTTGCATCCTTTACAGTCTTTAATTATTGCACATTTTGGACTTTTTTACTCCAAACCAGCTGCCATCAATAAACTGGTCTAGTAATTATTTCTCTGGCTTCAGAAAATGGCTATCGTGAAGTCAGCGGCACTAGGAACAGGTGGACTGCAGAATGCCTGTTTGATTTGGTAAACAGCATTAAAAAATTGGCACTTTGACTTAGTCCCTGTAACAGACTAGTTCTACAGCTTTTGTTAATAAGATGCTGTATGTTTTCCAATGTCACAGCATACGAATATCTTGCAATGACAAAAAGCATTGTTGGGTTTTTTTCCTTTTGAGAATGTGGAAAGTTAAAAACACATATGAAATATCCATGGGATGGAAATCCTTCCAAAATGTACAGTGGTGTTTGGTTGTGGAGAGCCCTTTGGGAAAAGGGGAGGGTACAGATGGACAGACAAAGTCAGAGCAGGCTAAGCCTGGGGTACAGCGCCGGCACAGATGCTCTGCTCTGTGCAGTTCCTACTCCGTGCCCAAAAATTGTGCTCTGAGGCGCTTTATGCTTGTAGGACAGTTTAGCCTAATGTCGAGCTGGTAACTTGGCATGCAGGAAACCTGCGGTCTGCTCTTGGCTCTGCTCAGCCCTCCTGGGTAAGCTTAGGGAAGTCACTGCAGAAACCTCAGCCCTCTGCAAAATGGGGATTGTGAACCTCCAGTCCCACGTACAGGCTCTGTGAGCTACTGGGGAGCAGTGGTACTAAATGGGGGGGTGAGCTGATTACCTCTCCTTTCCAGGAGGGGCTGGGCATGGGGCCAGGTCGAGCTGCAGTTGCCACACAGCGGAGTGCCCCAGTGCTGTGAGCTTTCCTGCCCCACACAGCATCATCACGCAGCTTCAATCCTAAATAATACATCTGGGCTTCTCTGTTCTTCTCGTAGTCTTCGGTTTTATTCCATATTTCCCTCAACAGCCACTGACATTTGGGAGTGCTGTTTTCCACCGAGGCTCTCAGTAACTAGGTCCTGCAGGAGGGGCTCTGTAGGGCAGACAACTGTTACTGAGGGGCTCGGATGAGCCGATAGCTAATGAGAAAAGTGGTCCTGCACCTTCCACCTCCCGAGCATAAACAGCACTGAAAAAGATACAGGGGACTTCAGTTCCCATCCTGTCCTCTCCATGTTGCCTGGCAGAGCAAGGCTGAAACTGAGAGAGAGCAAACTTTATCCCCTTGGGAGGGGGAGACAGTGGCTGTTCCTCTTGAGAGCACTGTTCAAAATGCATTCTTCCTTGCAGGTCACAAAGGAGCAAGTAAACAGATTCTTCTTATTTCCCCCAAGGAGTGGCTGCAAAATTGTGACAGGGGACTTGTTCCATCTGCCACTGCTCAGCATCGAGGCACATATGTGAGGACCCTGTGCCATGAAGGATAATGAAGGAAGAGACAGAAACTGTGGGGTTTTGGAGGGGATTCCCTCCACCCCACAAACTAGAGGTTTGCTTCTTTCATGTTAGTAGGTCCTCCCAGTATAGCAATCTGGTGATTCTCCATCTAAAGAGCAAGCTGGGTGACAAAAGTGGGTTGAAACCAGCTTTGTATGAAGCCTAGTGGATTTTAAATTGGAAAGAGTGATGTCCCTGCACACACGGACATCTGAGAAGCCTGTTCTTCTGCTTCTTGTGCTAGCAGTGCAGCTGTTAAAGCTCTGGAACATTTTTGGACAAAGAGTACTATGTTCCTGTGAGACGTTAAAAATGAATTAATAGAACATTGATTTAACTTACTGGCTTTTTGTAATGCCTTTGTTTCCAGGCAGTAAAAGCCTGCTTGCCAGTTGTCCAGCCAGAAGCCAGTATCTATAAAAACCTGCCCCAGGCAGTTTGTGGAGGGCCTTAGTTAATTAAGATATGCATTATCATCCCTGCTTTGGGCTGCTTGTGAGAGAATGTAAAAAGCGCAACTAGACAACTGTCTTTTCCTCCTGTTTTGAGACTCATTCTTGATCCCACTGTGATTGCCAGCAGCAGACAAGGAACAGAGCCAGAAGAGTGAAAATTAATAGTGGTGGCATCTGAAATCTCCATCCGTGAGCTTAAAAACATGCCCGCTTTAGACTGGGACTTTATTTGCAGGAGGGAACAGCTCATTCCCCCAGTATGAATGCTGGAAAATTTAAAAATAGAGTGTAAAGACCTCTGCTGTCATTCTGCACAAGGCGTCAGACAGCACATGGACTTCCGTGTGATCAAATGGGATATATCCTGTTGTCTGTGTAACTGTGTCTATTCAGGCATATGCCTTTTACAAAGTGACTGTGTTCTTAATAGTCAGAGGTAAAATGGTATCCTGAAGAGCTCCTCCTCGAGTATTAAGAGCTTTTGATTATTGACACATGGTCTTAGTGAATGAGAAAACAGCAGTGCTTTGTTCTCAGTCTTTATCTCCCCCTTTGCCACCTTCCTTCTCATGTAACTTCTTTGCTTCCCTCCCTCTAGCTGATTCACACTAAGGTGTGGACAGTCCTTGTTCTTCCCACAGGGACCTGCCCTCCCTACACACCTTTCTTGCAACCTGCTCAAAAGCACAGAGTGCCCAGGGAAGTCCAAATGTGCAAGTTTTACATTCTTCATAAATGTTAAAGCAACTAGGTACCACTTGGCCTGGGAACATAGCAAGCTCCAGGCTTCAGCACTTCAAGTATACCCTTTTCCTTGAAGATGGGTGAATCATAAAAGGTGTCTTCTTGGATGTGAGCCTATGGCTGCATTAAGGTTCCCACTACCTTTTCCTAGACCATCAAAAGCTTGTCTGGTGGTAGGTTCTTCAGGCTGCTATGGTTGAGTTGGGTTTGACCTAAAAGGAGGTGGAGGAGGGCACTGAAGGCAGTCAGCGACTTCCAGAGCCATCTATTCCCCCTAGGAAGAAAGTAAGCTCCTAACACCTACATAAGACACTCATCACTTAGACAAATGCGCAGAGATCCTCAAATCCTCCATAGAAATAGGGGATTGCAATATTAAACATAATTATGAAATGTCTATGGAGCTGCAGCTACAGATGGAGCTTTATGGCTGATTTGAAGTAATGCTGCACCAGCATCAATTATCCCCAGCAACTGCACGGAAATATTTTTGGGGTGATATTTTCATTTTACAGCAACATTCAGTCTCTTGCGGCTACCAGCCAGGTGCCTCCCCATTTGCACCCCAAGCATGCAGTGATCTCTCGGCAATGCATGGCCTGTCATGTCGTGTTGCCTCAATAATCAACAGCTCAGATGAACATTTTACCCTATCTTGGCACCTACACTGTCAAAATTACTGTGAATGAGGGAGCCTGCCTCTCTGCTACTGCAGCTGTGAATATTAGCTACAGAGTAGCACTAAATCTTGTTTAAGCTACAGTCATTCCACCCAGTGATGAATGTCACTACCTGAATAATTTGGGTAATTTCCTGCAGCTCTAGTGTACTAGCAGAGAAATGAATGTTAATTTACTGCTAATTTAGTATACTAACCCTTAATTAGCAACGAGCAAGCTCTGAAATATTGGATTCTGAAAGCCCATCAAACTTTTACAAAAAAAAAAAAAAAAAAAAAAAGAATCACCCCTCCCAGCTGAACTCTTCACTCGATTTGAGGTTATTAGCAAAATGCTATGGGAGTGCTGTTCATTACCTCTCACTAGGATATATGTAGCTGGGAACACCCCCCTTTACCACTCTCGCTGCAGAAGTCCATTAAGAAGATTCTTGCTCTTATGCAGTATATTCAGCTATTGTACAGTATTGCAGTGTGCGGGTATGCTGCAGGTTTAGTGACAGGTAGGATTAATCATAGAATCAGTTAGGTTGGAAAGACCTTTAAGATCATCGAGTCCAACTGTAAACCTAACACTAATGGCACAGCTTATCAATGACTGGTGGCTAAAAAGGTGAAAGAAAGGCTGAGTGCATTTAATGGGCTGGGTGATCGCTACAGGAGGCAGTACCTGGCTATGTAAAAAATCTGGATGTGACAAAACTATATCATCGCTGACTTTCTTCTCTGGGCTGTTTTGTACTTTCCAGTCAGGTCTAATGTACCCTACTCAATAGCTCTGTTGATATTTTTAATTTTTTTGTGTCTGATAACTTGCCCAGTAAGGCACGACGCAGCCCAGACAGCTCTGTGTGACCCAAGTAGGGCATCACATGCAGCAGTGCCTGTGAGTGGAGAGCATGTGCAGTGGGCTGAGTGGTGATGGAAGCGGTGGGGCAGGAGGAGAAGGGACACTAGGGAAATGCAAGACTGGAGAAAGGAAATTGAAGAAAGATGTGTGTCAGCTGAACTGCTGAAGCCAAACCAAGCACTAAGCTGGGCAATGGGCCAGTGCATGACTTATCCATGCCTCTGTGTCGGTACTAGGGTATCTTTGCAGAGAAAAGGCCAAACTGTCAGGTGAAACTTCATATTGTTGGAGATGAAGTTACACAAAGCCCCATAACGCTGGAGTGGTTTGCTAATTGTCCAGCAGCAATTTCCCCTGCTGTCCAGGATTATTCAGGTATCATCTAGCCCAATAGCTCAGTAATGAGAAGAGCTTTCAGTGTTAAGAAAGACTTTTTGAATGCCTCTTCCATCCCCGTGAAAGATGGACCTGTCTCAGAGGTGAGAGAGGGTGGGAGCTGCTCATGGTGTGGGGTCATGCCCTGATAGCAGGGACAGGTTACTCACCACCCATCATTGCAACTTGATTTCCCACATCAAAAAAATAATGAACTTCCCTGTTTTGATCTATGCAGACTTGTCCTTCCTCAGTGCACTTTGAGTGTGGGCTTCTTTGATGTTTCTGCCTGGGACCCCAGTATTTCCCTAATATCTGCCAGTCCCCTTCTCCTACTATCGCTTTTGCCTCTTGCGCTCCTTTCCTGGCCTCCATCGGTCACCTGGTTGAGCGACGAAGACTCAATTACTAGTGCTAGGGATTACCAAATGTCCTCTGTAACACAGGATTCACTGCGCAGTTTCAGTCAAATCTTGAAAAAAGTTAATGCAATGGTCTTCTGGAAATACCCAGTGGCTGGACATTCAGAGAAGTGGCTGTTGCAGATAAGCTGTAGCGTGCCCAGGCTCGCTTGCTGTGAGTGTGGGTGGGTGCAAATTGAAGCCTGTCCAGCTGTGCCAGGACTGCTGCAGTTCCAGATGGGCCAAAGACATCAAACTGCAGTGTTGTGCAGCCTTTTCCCATTGCCAGTGCCAGAACAGCCCCTGGCAGCACACAGGTCACTTGCCCTGCATCCATATTGCCACGTTCCTGGTCCTCCCCACTGCCCTGAGACCAACTCCACCTTAAAGAGGTTCCTCAAGAGGATTTCACAGTCAGACAAGTAGAAAAGAACTGTGCTGAGAAAGGAGTCCTCTCTAAGGTGAGTGGAGCTGCAGGGTGGTAAGCCAATTTAAAGCATAGGTCACCCCTCTAGAGGCCACCTTGTTTCCTTCTCTCCCTCTGTTCCCCACTCCCTTCACACTGTGTATTTTGTCTTTCCTTAGGACTGGCCAAATTTCTCTGCAGTTGATGGAGTTTCTGGTGTGTTATCCAATATTTTTCTTCTTTATGTAAATCCCTGTTCAGTGCCAGAGGACCCATTTCACACCACAACTAGCACCACTGCACGGAGGACTCTCTCGCTGTCAGTCCTGCATAGAAGTGCATGTTCAGAGGCTGAGACATGCAGCTCTTCCTTATAGCACCTCTTACCAGTTTCCTTGCAGCTTCTCTTGTGTGCCTGGCCAGGGTAAAGAAACCAGTTACCTAGTGTAAGCTGTGAGCATGGCAGTGGGCTGCGGCACAGTTTTTCCATTTGAATTTTCTGAGGTCTTTGGTATTGGGAGGTCAACATTGCTTCATTAGTTGCTCCTCTTCTCCTGCCAGGAGGAGTGGAGAACTGTTGTATTTGCACATTAGAAAAAGCTGATGAAAAATGGCAATGTGAGCTTTCCATTCAGTGTTCTCTTTGGAGGCTTTCTGAGGGTTTGTTGAGCCCTTCTTCCAAGTGATATAGTTTTCTCAACAAAAAATTTGCTATGGCCGAATGAGCCATTCCATGAAATAGAAAGAGAAGAAGAATGTTGCTGGACTGTGATACTCTCCTGCCTCCCTAGGCAGAAAGCGACTGTGATGTTAATATATAGGTGAGAGGTATGCATTCTTCACCCCTGTTTTGTGGTGCTGACCGTGCTGGAGAAGGGAACAACCATCTCTATGTGCCTATTTTTGGAAAGGGCTGATTCTACCCAGCTATTCTTTACAAGGACTGAGCTGGGAGAACCCCTTACTCCCTCTTGTTTCGCTATGTGCATATAAGAGCAGAATCTTGACATAAAAATTAGCGCTTAAAATCCATTATTTAAAGAAGTATGCACTTCCATATTTATGTGATGGGTGTTTTACTACTGGAGCACTTTAATAAGGTTATACATATTATAATATATTTATTTGCAGTGTATTATTTAGACTCGAAGTGTGAGAGTCACCTAACCTGATGTAGATGTGTTCGTCTTTAGACACATACAGCTTCTGGTACAGTCTGTGGAAGGAAACTGGTACTTTACAGGTGCCATTCATTGTCCAAAAAGATGTGTAAGACAAGTGAAATGAAATGAACCCTAAAAGCCCCTCTTTCTCCCCAGTGATTACAGAGGACGTTTTGGGTGCCAGGCCTCAACGGGTCAAGTCTGCAGTAAGGTGAGTGCCATCCCATAACTAAGGCTTCTGCAGAGCTCCAGGGGAGATATGAGCCTGAAGAACGTGGGAAGAGAAAACTGAAGTTCAGGGTGTGAAAACTGTTGTGTGTGTGCTTCCATAGTTACCGTTTCAGGTTATGGGTCCATTTTACTACGGCCAAACAGAGATCAGTAGTTAAGTTTACAGAGTGGGAATTGCTAATCCTGGAAACAGAGATTAACGTAAAACTTGGAGCACAGGTTGGACTGTCTGTGGGGTGGGAGAAATTCTGATGTGATGTTGTGGTCAGACGTTGCAGAGCAGATAACTGTGTTTATTAACACGACTTTCAGAAAGATGCTGCTGCCGTAATATCTGGCACCGGGTGCAACTATGCCTGGAGTTTGAGAAGCATGCTAAGAACTGGAGTAACCTCAGAGGACCATGAGAAAGCTCAGGGCCTGTTTCCATACCCGTTTGAATGAGAAAGTCTGAAAGATCACAGCCCTGATAATGAAAACTCAGCCACCATCTGTAAGTGCTTGTACAGGGAGCAAGGGCTTGCCAAATTGCCCTTCATCCTAGCAGAAGGGAAGGCCAGTGGTGGGTGGAGTGTGGAACGGAACAAATTGGTGGTGGAAAGAAGCAGGGGTTTCAGTGGGAGCCGGCCCCTGGTACAGCACACCATGGTGATGTTGGCTTCTGCTTTGCTGCCAACTTTATAATCAGGATGGGTGTTTTTCTAACAGAGCTGCTGCAGTTCAAAGAGGGATTAATTCAGGGAAGTTTGTGCTGTGCAGCAGGTCAATATAGCTGATCATGACAGACTCTATGGGAAAAAAGACGGTGTCTCCATAAATCACAGCTGCGGTTTTGTCCAAATGGTTTGGAAGCAGGCTCTTGTTTACTAATCTGTAAAGTCTTTAAGCAGAAATTTAAATTTTCTTTCTGGAAGCTCTTTAAAATTGATTCCCACAGTAAACCCAGCTTCAGGAAATCCAGGACAATGCCAGTTAATTAATTAAGGCGATTAACAAGTAAACTGGTGCTTCCTTTCACTGTGGGCGAGCAGTTGGCATTTTAGCAAACTTTGCTTCATAATAATAGTAATGCTTCTTGGGGCTGTCACACTGTCCTCCCCCACCTCCACCCTTTCCCAATTATAATTCTCTTCTTTTGATCTTGGAAATGTTTTTTATTTTTTAATCTAAAATATGCTGCTTGGAGATGACATTTTATGAAATGTTCATTTTAATTATACAGGGATGGTTATCACTGCAGGGATGTTGGCACTGGCTTTCAGTGCAAAATCCTTCTTTTCTGCTGATTATATCTAGGAAAGCTCTCTGAGCCTTAGGCACCTGAAAATTGTAATGCATCGTTGTTCACTACTGTGAACAGCAGGGAACAGAAATTAAAGCAGAAGTGGGAGGGCAATGGTGGTGGCATCGAAATCAGCAGTCCGTGAGGACAGTGGCAAGGCTGGCATGCAGGTGTGCTGCTCCTGGCCCCAAGCGGGGGAGCGGGACCACGGCAGTGCCCTGTGCACATACTGAGGGACCAGGGTGATGGTAGCCCTCACCCAGGGAGGTCAGAGCCATGTGTCCTCCTTCCTTTGTTGGCTGCTAAAAGTGATTGAGGAGGGGAGTCATGAAGGTTTTCTAGCTGGAGGAGCAGAGATACCAGCCGGTAGACTAACTGTTAGAGCCTGTGGACATCAATGGTGCAGGTCTTGTTGGCTGGCCAGTCCTTCAGTCTGGGGTCTACCAAAGCCTCAGGGTGTAGCACAGGGTCCCTGCACAGCTGTGCTGCACGTCCCTGCTCCCCCAGACCTGCGCAGGGGTAGTATGGCTCCATCGTCTTTTTGGTGCTGGCTCCAACCACACCGATATATCCCGACGGAGATTTGCCTTGCTGGCAGCAGGCTGATACGGGCCAGAGCAGATGCAGGCTAATGGAGTTACTCTCTCAGGTCTAGCAATAGAGCTTCTCTGTTCAAAGGACCCATGTATGACAGTGGCATTTACTTTGGGCCAGGCTGCTCCTTCCTGCATATCTAATACTTCTTGAGGCTTTTATCCGTCTCAGCGGGACTGCCTGAACAGTAAAGTGCTCCTTGATATGGGTAGGGGTGGTGTAATCTAAGGACACAGTAATAACACTCCTCAGCTTTGGTGCTTTCATAAGGAGATATGAAAAACCTGTGACAAAGGAAGCTGGGGCTGTTTTTCATGTAGTGAGCCTGGGGGAGACACGTGCTGAGCCCTGCCCGGAGCACGGGTGGGCAGCTGGATGCAGAACTTGAGCTGCGGTCACTCCTTGGCACAACTTCACAGCAACGCTATTGCAGCTTTGAGAGATGCCCTGTGTCTTCAAATGAACTTTCCTGGTGTCTTTCCCTGGGTTTAGATTTGACCCAGGGTACCTACCTTAGCATTTCTGCTTTTATGCCTACCTGTGCCGGCTGCCTAATGAATGCCACGGCCGTAAGGCAGTCCTGTTACACGTGTCGCAATATGGTCTCGTGGTGAACTAAGATCTGAACTTCATGCTGAACAAACACATGACTAATGGCAGGTTCTTCCCTAAGGACCTTACGTTAAATAGATTATTAAAACTTCTGGTTTGCCACCTAGGCGAAGATGGAGCTGGGTAGGTCATTGGTATTTTGGTTCGGTAGTAAAAGGGAGAAATTGGCTAGGTAGAACAAGCAGTCATGCTTTAGTGCCAAAAAGAAATACTCCTTACTCTGAAAAAATACTTAGTTTACCTCTCTGTTCTTTAATTCTTAAAACTGTCCTGTCTTTTAAAAACCTAGCTTAATAATTAATTTCAAAATGGCATTTAAAAAAATAATGGTGTTGACAGTTTGTTTCCTTTTGGGGGCTAGAGGAAAGGGAAGGGAGTGACAGAAACAACTCATTACATGTCCTTTTGGTCCTTTCATTTCTTCTTTTCAAGAAATTTCATATTGAGAAGAATTAATAGATCTGCATGGAAATAATAACATAAAATGAAGCCTGTCTGCCTAATGCCACCCAGCTGTTTTACAGTCATCAAAAAGAAACAGTGAATTTCGTTCATAAATGCAAAAAGTGAATGTAAGAGCTGGTTATAAGCTGCTGCTGTTGCACCAGGCAACACAGGCAAACTCAGTTACTAACTGAGCTAAAACCACAATGAGGAAAGTGATCATTAGAGTAGCTGAGATTATTTTATCGTTAACGAAAACTAGTTCCAAGTGTTAAAACAACTCCAAACATCTTTAAAACCTGAAGAGTTTATTACTTGGGGAAGAACGCTCAGATACGAAAAGATCAACTTTAAAACTTTTTTGTCTTAACACAAAAGCACAATTTAAAGAAACAACACACACACCCCCCCCCCCCCGACCCCCAATTTCTTGTGCAATAGGATGTTTTGCCTAATTTGATATATTCAAAGAGCGGGAGGGAGGCGAGTAGTGAGGAAGCTGCATGTGGACCTGACGGCAGTGGATGTGGAGAAGAAGCAGGAGGTAGAAGCTCGCAGGGGTGCTGCAGGCTGGCAGCTGCCCCTGGGCAGCAGGCGATGCTGTGCCGCGGCACACAGCCACCCCAGATGCCAGTCAGCCACCCCCTGCCCCGGGGGCTGCCTGCTGCCTTGCCCCTGGCACCGCTGTGCCAGCCAGCATCGCAGGAGAAATGGGTTTGCAAAAAGGTCCAGCATAGCAGAGTGCAGCTCCCCAGGTCCGAGCGTGCAGGGCAGCAGGGGAGGATGCCCCTGGCCTGAGCAGGGGATTATAGGATCCCTCTGTGCTTTCAGGGCAGCTTAAGGGGCTTGCGTGGGAAGAGCTGTTGCAGTTCAGAGCCTCATCCCTAAATCTGCTGGAGTCTGCAGAAGAAGAGCACAGCTGCCCGACAGCCCTTTCCACATTCAGCATGCCCTTTCCTGCAGCTCCACAGCTCATACACCTCTGGTTTGTTATAAAATTGGAAAGAGCTATTAGCTAACTACCTAGAAAACTAATTAACCTATTGTAGCACAAATCCTGGCTTTACTGTTAATCTCATTCAAGGAGTTGTCCTGTCCTGGTTTGTCCCCGGAGATTAATGCAGGGAGCAGCGTGAGCTGGAAGTGTTCAGCACCTTTGAAAAGGAAACCACATGCAGGTAGCCTGCATTAAAGGATGCTGGAAAATAATCCTTGGGCACATTAGCTCATGGATGTGTATGTTGGCAGAGATCAAGTCAGCAATTCATGCTGAGCATCTGAGGTCACAACAAAACCAGCTTCTGTAAAATAATGCTGGCTTTTTTTAATCCATATTTATTTCCTGCTTTCAGGCACTTTCGTAGGTATTGATCTGATCCATGTGAGTAACTTTTTTGACAAACAGGCTTCTTAAAATGCCTTAAAAGCTTCATTATTAGGGTAATGGAACCAAAGTTAAAAACAAATCAAACAATGCACGTGTAAAAGGTTTCCCCCAGACAGCTTGAAAATAAATTGAAAACAAATTCAATTAAAATAACAATCAACCTTTTTGTTCCTTCAGTGGTATGATTTCTCTGAGGCAGGTACACAATGATAAGAGATTTCTTTGAAATGCTCGGGATAGCACACCCATAGGCAGAACTGTGACAGATCAAAGCAGTATTTTTGCTAAAGAACAGCCTGCTACTATTAAGTTTCTACTTTAAGGTCTGAAATGTTTCTTTTTTTTCCCCTCTCTTTTCTTTCTTTTTTTTTTTTGGTTTTGTTGTCAGTCCCAGATGCTTTTGCATCTGTTACTCTTCTTTCCTCGTGCCTTTTACCTCACTAAGCCAGGCCCTAGATCTTGACCCAAAGGAAATGTCTTATTAAAATTTCTTTTTACATGTGTTGTTGTTCTCTCCCTGTTCTATATAACCAGTACATTTCTATTTCCCTGCTTACTCTGATATCCTTATACCGGAAATTTCTTTATGCCATTAATCTTTTACATCCCAGCTGTAATGGAAATGAAGCCCTGCTTAGAGCAGTGCAGGGAAGCAGCGTGGTCAGAGGCCAGTCTGTGCAACGGGGCTGGTCCTGCCTGGCTGAGGAGCGATGTGCCAGCAGCACCGGGGCACCAAAACAAGCTGCCAGCTCCCTTCATGGTCCCCTTGAGGACATTTTGCTGTTACGAACAGAATTACAAATGGGTTGAGGATTTGTTTCTCTGATACTTGGCATCATGCTGGCAGCCCCACATCTGCAGCATCGAGTGCAAAGGCAAGAGTAATGAAGGTGGCTACTGATGTTTGCTAATGATCGTGCTGTATTGGCTCATAGTAGTAAGGGCATCCAGTTACTTACTGTTTTGTATACGATACAGAACACCTTGGCCTTGCAGCCACTCTGAAAAAGACACATTTTCTGTTTTAACCAAGGTCTGGTACTGCAAGAACTATTCTTGTACTATCCATTGATTAGGTGCCTCTCAGGGCTGCCTGTGCTGTGTGCTCTTGTGAAATAGGAGCCTCTCAGCTTGGGCTAGTGATGCTTTGGGTAAATTACAGTGCTATCTATGGAGAGCATATGATGTTTGCAGAAGAAACTTGCTGGGTTTGTTCACAATTTTTGTTGCAAATGTGCTTGATGGCTACTCCTCTCTGCCAAAGTACCTTTTAGTCTTCAAGATGATGATGGGTTTTCTGTTTTGAAGATCCACTAAAATGAGGAATGATGTAGTCCCCTGTCATCTAGTGTGCGTTGAGGCATCATGTTCCCAGGCCTGTAACTGGAATTGGTTTGAATTGTTACTCTGCATGAGGTGGGTACTCGGTTCCCCGTATTGTCAATGCACTGGTAGGCAAGTATGGCCCTATTACACCTTCTTAACAGAAGCAAACAGATGATTAGAGGGATCAAGGGCCATATCTTCAATCTCCCTCTTTGGGCAGAATGATAGCACGCTGCAAGTCTACCATGTTAGACAGGGCCAGGAATGTGCTGTTTGGGACAGTCTTGGGTGTGAAAGCAGAGCTCTGGTAGCTTCACCAAAGCCAGGCAAGCAGCTGGTGTTGCAGCACTGATTTCAGCATGCATTTTTTTCTTCTTCAAGAATGGTGTTTCACCTGGTGGTTCTGTGTAGTAGCTGGGTTCCGAGCTACTACTTGTTTGGTTTGAAACAACGGTGTTGCCTAAGTGTGCTTGTAGTCAAAGGAAGAGTTTGTCTCATCCTGAGTGCAAAGTGTATTCCTTGTTTTTCCAGGCACTGTCACTTCCACAATCACAGACTGTGTTTTGAGTCATCAGAACTGATTTTCATGCCCCACTAATTACTGCCATGTCTGTTCCTTGGAAACCATGGGCAGTAAAGGCGTAGTTCATGGGCATTGAACCAGTACAGTTTATTCTGCGATGAGTTAGTGTCTGGAAGGATATTTGGTGTTAAATAGCTGGAGAGGTCTTGCAAGGTTTCTTGCTGCTTTGGAAAATAATATGCTTGCTGTTACTATTCTGCAATTTTTCTGTTTCCTTTCCTCTTCACTAGGTGACCCAGTCAAACTACACATCAGCTGGCATCATTTGCATTTTATACAAGCTCTGTGTTTTACTGATTTTATAAAGGACTCTCTATAAAATGGTAATTTAAAGATAATTTTGGAAGATGTTTACTTTCTGTCAACTATTGCCTGCCAGAATAAAAATAAGAATTTGGGTTGGTGATGTA